>NC_037330.1:75554639-76922139 GCF_002263795.3 Bos taurus
TAAATATAGGGTTCTCAGGCTCATGTCTTTGCTTTCCCCACTGTGCTTTGACTTTTAAATAAATTACCCAGTTTATTTTATCTGCTGCTGCTTTTTAAAATAGCTCTAGCAGATATGAGGTAAAATAGTCTTTGCATTGACAGATGCTCTTGGATTTCCAAATTCCCTTGTGACCAAAAAGGTGCATAATTTGGACTCAACTACAAAGAAAGTTAGAGGTAGGTTTCTTTCAAACTTTATTTTTTTTTTTCTAAATAACTATTATAGGTAATTTGTAAACTAAGTTAAACTTGCCTGGAAAAAATTTTAAGTATTTTTATTTCTTTAAATAGATTTATACATTTGAAATTATATATGAACAATATGAATAAAATACTAAACAATTATCATTATTTATGTCTAATTTCATTGCAAAACTTAGTTATATTTAGGTGGTACCTCTGGCTTGTCAACTAATTAGAAAGAGTTGACATCCATCACTTATTTTTATGAATTTAGATACGCCAAACTGTGTTGGCGGATGATCTAGCTGGAGGCCTCCGTCCATAATTCTTGAATTGACATCTATACTTGTCATCACAGCTGTAACTCTCAAATGAGGATAGCATTCCTGTCTGTGGCAGCTATCATCTAATGAAAAATGTGCTAAAATATACCCATTAAATTAGGTAAGCTATTGACAGGGCCAAAGAAATGATGCTTGCAATATGCTCCCAAATTTGACTAAAGTGTGTTTGCAAATTTGAAACAAAGTGTATTTAAGAAGAAAGAATTAAAAATTTCAGATTATAAAAAATTGCACACTATATTTCATTCAAAATGGGTGGTTAAGAAATACTAATGGAGTACAAAGCTTACAGGCATCGCAAGAATCAAACAAAGACTTCACAGACAGCCCACAATGGGTACTTAATGAATAGTTCCTATGTATATGAAATGATGTATTCATTTGTAACAAACGACAAAGCTGCTTAGGCTTTTTATTAGAAAGTTTTTGAGAATACGCCAAAGCATTTTTTTAAAACATACATTTGCTCTCTTTCTATAAGGAAGAAACAGACCTAGAAGTAAGGTAGAATTTGCCTTGATGGAAGAAAAAAGCAAACCACAAAATAAAGATGCATTATTTTTACTGTTGCGCTATATATCCTTGAATTTCCTTAGCAGACATTCACGATGAGTTTAATATTTTGTTGGAGAATACTGATAGTTTTTTTTTAATTGTATTTTGTAATCTGTTGTTGCATGGTTGCCTATTATCATTTGCAAAGGAGTCATATGGGTACTGAGGTTAAACCTCTTTGAAGAGTGAGCATCATCTACATATGAATATCACTGAAGCCTAACAACTGACCTATGAGGGAGTCTCTTGAAATCTGTCTTATTCCTTAAATCATTCTTACCAGCCATTCTCAGGCCCTAGAGCTGTCTGCAGTGTAAATAGCAGTTTGTTAATTGTATAATGGCCTCTGAATTAGGAAGTCTGTTCACCAAACCATGTGTTCCTACCTGGAGTCGCTCCTGCATGGAGGAAGGGGTGCCACATGGCACACAAAGGTGTCAGACACACAAACATCTGTCCCAGAGGGTTTCTAGAGCTTTGAGGATTTCTCCTAGTCTCCACACTTACCTTCCTCCAATCCCATTATCTAAAGGTATCAGAGGTTATGCTCATAAAAAGATAATTATAAAAAGATAAATATAACTATCTCTCTTAACAGTTTTATGGTTCCTCATATTGTAAATACTTAAATTGTGTATGTCATACAAGGTTCTTAGAAATCTGAAGCCAATCAACTCATTTCACATTTACTTCCACTCTTCCATAGCCCTGCAAGTCTGCGTAGGGTCTAAGCTAGGCAAAGCAAATGGACCATTCCTCACTTCCTGGAAGAAAAAATAATAATTTCTTCACTTTCAAAATTGGGAAATAACAATAACAACTAATAATTTCAGAGTGTCCATTGTATCTGGGCATCATTCTAAGCACTTTACAAGGTAGTTATTATTATTATTTCCATTTTACAAGTGAGTAAATGGAAACACAGAGAAGCAAAATAACTTACACAACATCATGGAACTAGTTAGTGGTGGAGTCAGGATTTAAAGACTGCAGAGAGTGACAGAACCTGTAAGTTCATATTCCAATAAAAATAACCTCTTAGAAAACTGAAAATCTTAAAAAACTTCAACTTAACACAATTCATAAATTTTTACTTCTATGTTAGCACACAACTATTTTCTTGAAATAATAATATTATATTCTCAACATTTTCTGGTGGTTTTCCATAATTCATAGAAACAATATTTCCTTCAGATATATACTTTGTGCTGTCTAGAACATGTCTCATCATCTAGTTTTATCTAGTATCTCAAAAAAAAACCACAACATTTCAAATGTTTACAACAGAGAGAACTGAATGCAGGGACATTAGTGACACAGGAGGTGGAGGGACTGATGCCAAAGGGGACAGAGATTAGCAACAGCAGGTAGGAATCCACTATCAGCACTAGTTCATAGAAACTGAGAAAGAAGGCATGTTTCTGAAGCCTGGGTATCAATTCACCTGGCGGAAATTTAAGCATGGTACGCCTATCTGGGAGGAGCCAAAAGCAAGGTGGAGATGTAACCCCTGTGAATTTAGCCCTTTGTGGCAAAGAAGTGCAAGAGAACGACTTTGTTTTCTCTCTTTCTCTCTTTGTCAACTACAAATTGGCACTTGCCATGGGCACTTGCCAGCTACCTCTACAGAGATTAAATCATGTACTGCTGCAGCTGCTGATTTTTAACACCCCTTGAAAGGAGTTCAGGATGGAGAGTAGAAATGAGGCACTTGGTGCTCTGGGAAAAACTGGCAGAACAGATCTTTGGATAGTTAGATATTTTCAGGAGCAAATTTATGAGCCCAATTCTTGTATCTCCTCGTATCTAGAAAAGCACTAAAATTCTTCACAGTGACAACTGCTCCTTGTGACTAGCAATGACCTTCTGAAAAAACTATGTGCTTGATTGCATGTATTCCCCTCTTCACCAAAATCACATATATATAGACCTCTGCTACCCAGAGCAGTTTCTCAGAGCTATCTGAAATGCTGTCTCCCAGGCTGTAGTCCTCATTTTGCCCCAAATAAAACTGAACTCTCAATTCTCACATTGTGCATTTCTTTTTAAGTTGGCATCTCCAGCCAGAATCTTCCAACACTAGTTCCAGCCAGAAACCAACTAACAGAGCATGGACAAGAGAAAGGCAGGCAGAGAAGAGCAGGCCCTGGAGCAGAGTCTCCGGCCCTGTGCATCTGCTGAATGCCTCATTCTTAGCCCTTCTTCACAAAGATCTCCCTGTACCACTTAGATTCTCCCAAAGAACCATATGGTTAATTTCTTTAATACCTAAGTATGATACAAATGCACTCAATTACAAAACAAAAATAGAGTCACAGACTTAGAACAAATTAATGGTTGCCAGGTGGAAAAGTGAGGGGGAGGGGTAGATTGGGAGTTTGGGATGAACATGTACACAATGCTTTATTTAAAATAGATAACCAACAAGGACCTACTGTATAGCACAGGGAATTCTGCTCAATACTCTGCAATAACCCAAATGGGAAAATAATTTGAAAAAGAATAGATACATGTATATGTGTAACTGAATCACTTTGTTGTGTAGCTGAAACTAACACAACATTGTTAATCAACAAAAGGTCTGCAAACCAAAAAATGGCATAATTTCACTCCAAAAGAGTGATAAAGGAAATTGTAGAATGAAAAAAATGTAGTGTTCAAAATATAAAGGAAAAAATATATTTCAGAAGCAAGAATTTATATGTGTATTTAAAATATATCTAGTTAACTAGCTAGCTATCTCAAGAAAATATGAAAACTAAATATATAGTCTCTGAAATACAAAAAAGCATCAATGGAAAGGTTAAACAGCAGAATAAAACCAGTGGAAGAGAAAATTAATTCATTATAAGATTGTCTTGAAAATCACCCCATGAGCAACATGAAGACTAAAGTAGATGTGAAATATGAAATAAATATTAAAAGTACAAATGATTATACATAACTAATATACATATAATGGAATTTTTAAAAGGAGAGAATAAAATAGAAATAATATTCAAAGAATTGACAGAAACTTTTCCAGAAGTAAATAAACATGTAAGGTTCAAATGGAAGGAGACCATAAGATCTGAGCAAAATAAAAACAAATCTACACCGAAATAAATTGTAGTGTCGATACAAAACATTAAACAAAAAGATAAGATCTTAAAAGAGATAGCTGGAATGGTATCAGATTTCTCATGTACAAAAGTGGTAGCCAGAACTAAAATATCTTCAGTTTTGAAAAAAAAGGTGAAAACTTAAAAATTTTTTGTGTACACTATCCTTATACTCAAAGCTGAGAGCAGAAAAAAAGACATTTCATTAAAAAATTGAGATTCTTCCACTTTATAGAATCTTTTAAGGATGGACTGTAAGAAAAAAGCTAAATTTGGTAGGGGTTGTAGGAAGGAAAAACATTGGTTAGCAAAGAAATTAGTAAAATATATTGGCAAATCTGAACAAGGTTTGATTTTAAAAATTAAGTAAGACCATTGACAGCCTTTAAAGTTAATAATGGAACTAAAACAGTAGAAAGCAGCAGAATGGGAAAGTAGACAAGAATTATTCTCTTGTTTTTTCATCTCATTCAAGTTCTACCCTGTAGTGCTCTTCCTCCATTCTTACAGGTCATAAGTCTTCATTCAGTATCTGCCAACAATTTCTAACTCATGTTTCAATCTTTCTTTGTCTTCATAGTTAATTTATCATATGCTTCAGGAGACTACATCAAGGACTACTGGTTAGATTGGAAAATGCTGACATTCAAACTGGAACTCAACACTTAACTTCCATTATGCCAGAAGACTACAAAGCCAAATGTGGGTAATTCTGTTGTCTCATGTTTTTCTATGAGTGCTATTCTAAATGTCATATATGTACCACATGTTATTATAATTGTGTGAATTATAATGAATTTGCTAATTTACACAATTTTATTGTTTTATTCCAAAATTATGAAGAAAAATGTGAAATAATGGCTTAAGTGAAAATCTGTGCAAAAATACTCAACAGACCCTCAAATCATTTTAAAAATATCTCCTAGCAAATAGTCTTAGAAAAAAAGAATAAAGTAAAATAAATAAATAAGGATTTACCACTTACATAGAAATTCTAAGTTATTGCTTATAGTTAAAAAGATGAAATTAAAAACATGACATGTATCATCTGCACTTTTCTGTTTTATAAAAGGGAACAGAACTGCCAGCCTAATCTTAACTGTGCTGTCCAATTAGCCATTGTGTATATTTTAAATCATTCATATAAATAATATACTGTCAATATGCTATGAATGTCAGCGATGCATAATTCATAATAAACTGTTATAAATTGTCCACTCTACACTCTGAAACCTAACAGAACATGGACTGTGATCTTGAGGATTTTGCAATCTAGGATAAAACTCTACTGGAAAAGTCGGGCACCAAGATTTATCACAGTTCTAAATTTAAAATACCTGGGACATTCTGATAGTGTGATTTTTATAAAACCTGGTATGTAATTCAGGGCACCCCACTCCAGTACTCTTGCCTGGAAAATTCCATGGACGGAGGAGCCTGGTAGGCTGCAGTCCATGAGGTCGCTAAGAGTCGGACATGACTGAGCGACTTCACTTTCACTTTTCACTTTCATGCATTGGAGAAGGAAATGGCAACCCACTCCAGTATTCTTGCCTGGAGAATCCCAGGGATGGGGGAGCCTGGTGGGCTGCCGTCTATGGGATCGCACAGAGTCGGACACGACTGAAACGACTTAGCAGCAGCATGGGCTTATAAGGGCTTCCCTTGTGGCTCAGCTGGTAAAGAATCCGCCTGCAACACAGGAGACCTGGGTTTGATCCCTGGGTTGGGAAGATCCCCTGGAAAAGGAAAAGGCTACCCACTCCAATATTCTGGCCCAGAGAATTCCATGGACTGTATAGTCAATGGGGTCGCAAGAATAGGACATGACTGAGCTTAGTGGTTATCGCATTATAAATGCATAGCAATAACTTTTTGTTATTTATAGTCTTTATGAGACACCATTATTCATTAAATATCAAGTTATTATAAGTATATTTTCTAAAAGAGGTAGTAGTGTGTAGTGGCTAAGGTCATGTGCTCTGAAGTCAGATGACCAGGTTGTTTTCAAATAGCAGTTTAAGTACCAATTAGTTGAATGATCTGGATGATTACTCTTTCTTTTTTTCTTTCTCTGGATGACTACTTGTTCTCTGTACCTTTCTTTCCTGATCTATTGAAAATGAACAATGATGTGAAACAAGGAGAAAATTTCATGAAAGATGAAGAAGTAGAGAAAAGAAAATTAGAGATATCAATTTTGAGAATTAAGTATCTTGACTTATTGAAATTCCAAAAAGAACACAAAAATAGTGAAAAATTATGCAAAGACAAGGCAATTTTCAAGAACAAAAGACCCGAGCTTCTATGTTATAAAAACCCACCATATGACTAAATATTTTACAATGTTTAATGCTTTATACAGTAAATATAATTTTAAAAACTTCATTTTGGAGAGTTTTGTTGTATAACAATGAAATTGATTTTGCATGTTGAATTTACATATTTTGAAAGGGGCAGCAGAAGACGAGAAGGTTAGATAACATCACTAACTCAATGGACATGAATTTGAGCAAACTGGGAGACAGTGGAGGACAGAGGAGCCTGGTGTGCTACAGTCCATTGGATCGCAAAGAGCTGGACATGACTTAATGACTGAACAACAACTATAACAACATTACTTACTCCTTGTAGTTATTTTATACATTCCTTTGGGTTTTCTGTAAAATAAACCATGTCATCTGAGAATTAAAAAATGATTTTACTTCTTCTTTTCTAAGCTTTTGCCTTGCCTCCAGTTGCTAGAACCTCCAATACTATGTGAAATGTTAAGTCATTGGAGTAGATATTCTTGCTTTGTTCCTTGTCTCAGGAGACTACATTCAATTAATTATTAAGTAAAATGTTAGCTGTGAATTTTCATAGGTACTCTTATTAGGTGAAGAAAGTTCTTTTCTATTTCAGAAATTGCTAAAGATTTTTATGATTAAAGCATATTGCATTTTGTCAAACACATTTTCTGCACCTATTGTGATGGTCATATGAATTCTCTTCTTTATTCTGTTAATATGGTGATTTACATTAATTTGTGAATATTAAGCTTCAGATAAACCTCATTCTTTCATGATGTATTCTCATTTTTTATATTGCTAGGTTCAATTTGCTAACACTTTGTTATCAGTAAGAACATGGAAGATATAAGTATCACTTTTAATTACCTTAATCTTACTGACATTCATGGACTACTTTACCCAGCAACTGCAGAACACACATTTTTTCAGGTACACATGAGACATTGTTGTTGTTTAGTTGCTAAACCACGTCCAACTCTTTGTTGGACAGACCCCATGGTCTGTAGCCTGCCAGGCTCCTCTGTCCATGGGATTTCTCAGGTAAGAATACTGGAGTGGACTGCCATTTCTTTCTCCAGGGGATCTTCCTGACCCAGGGATCGAACCCGTGTCTCTTGCATTTGGCAGGTGGATCCTGTATGGCTGAGCCACCAGGGACGCCCTCATTAGACATATACCAAGATAATCCAAATAAAGGCAATGAATGAATAAAATCTTCTTAAAGTTAAAATTTTTGCTCTTAGCATTACTTTAACTTCTTTCTATACATTTTGGTACTTTTTTTTTTAACTCAGTTTGAAATATTTTCTAAAATTTGTGATTTCTTTTTCACCCATGGGCTACTTTTAAATGTGTTTTATAAATTTAAAACATTTAGGGATTTTCTGGTTTTTTGAAAAATCAATCTCTTATTTAATTCCATTGTAATAAGAGAATATACCCCAGGGGTAGGGTGTATTCTCTAATATATATATATATATATTCTCTCTCTCTCTCTATATATATATAGAGAGAGAATATAGCCAGGGGTCAACAAAGGTGTTACATGGCCTTCTTCCCAAACCAAGTAAGGGGATGCTTAAAAAACAACTGGACAGTTTTGAGATTTCTGTAAACTGTTTATATTAATCTGACATTAATCCTTCCACATTTTAAGTAGAGAGCAATAATTTGAGAGTAATGGGAGAATAGAGAGAGAGAGAGAGTTTGGGGTAGTTTAGAGGCATCTCTCACTTGGCCTAGCAAGGAACAAGCTATGGTTAATCAATCATGAAGATGAATCACTCATCGTTAGGAAAGAGAACTTGAATCGCAAAAGAATGTGGGTTGTACCTTTGAGAAAACAGCTAAAGGAATCTGGAAGAGAAAAAATTGGACAGGCATTTCTATTATACAAGAGTAGAGGCAATGAGGACCCACTTCTACAGGCCCCTTTGCAGATATTAATACCTATGCTTCAAAAGAAAGGTAGAAATCAGTATCCTTTACCCAGAAGGCACTGGGTAAGATGGCATGTTCCAACAGTCAACTCAGGTCTTTGATCGGGATCAGATTAGCACCTGTCCTTTATGTCTCTCTTCCAGGACTAACATGCAAGAGGAGAGGAGGAGGAGGAAAGGAGCAGATCATTCCTTTTACCCATTGAACTGATGACTTGCTTGGCTTATTCTAAAAGGAAGAGAAGCATTGGCCTTGTGATTGAAGTTTCAATCTAGACTGAACAATTAAATATTGGAAACTGATCAGAAAATTATGGAATCAGCCTAAAGTGTTTTTAAGTGACAGGAAAGGCAGGGTGTTTTTGAAGACAGTGATAAATAGGAGAAAAATATCTCAAAATTGATGCTTGACTCTCACTGAATTAGGAAAGTTCATAAGTATGATCAATTATAAAATGAAGTTTAATATAAAAGCCTTGAAATGTATAGGAAAATGGTATGGGAATGCAAGAGGTTTCCTAGGTGGCACTATTGGTAAAGAACCCACCTGCCAAAGCGAGTGACTGAACAATATTATGTTATGGCTGTAAGTAAGATATGGGATTCCCAGGTGGTGCTAGCAGTAAAGCACAAGCCTGCCAATGCAGAAGACATGAGACACTGGTTCGATCCCCGGGTCAGGAAGATCCCCTGGAGGAAGGCATGGCAACCCACTCCAATATCCTTGCCTGGAAAATCCCATGGACAGTGGTGCCTGGTGGGCTACAGTTCACAGGGTCTCAAAGAGTCAAACATGACTGAAGGGACTTAGCATGCCTGCATGCATGGGAATACAAACAGAGAAAAGATCAATTTTCATTTGACTGATAAAAAATAATGTATACTATTATAAACACATAATTACATGACCCATTGAGAAAACAAATAGCTAAATCATTCCTGTTTTTATACAAGGCATTTCACTTTGGAATTTTATAGATACTCTCGCATGTAATTTTCAGCAACCTTGTTTTTACTCATTGAAAAGATGAAGAAATAAAAGTTCAGAAAGCTGAAGTAATGAAGTAATTATGACTTTTACAAAACTGAGATTTGGATGCTTTGGGGACAGATTTTACACTTTGCCTCCTGTCATTGTATATTATTTCTACAAATAATTTAGAAAGACATGTTCCAAATTAAGTTTTATATGTCCTTAATCACTCAGTTATTTAATTTGTGGATATTTCTAGTATAGATAATGAACCAAGGTAGACATTGTGTCTTATACAGAAGATTTACTTTTTTATATTATAGAGATTATATATATGATATATTGCTCTCCATTTTGAGGGCTGATTAATATTTTGTCATTTTTAACTGAATTGGAAGCTCGCCATTTAAGGGTTATCCTAGAACTAACAGTCAATAGTTTAAAATGAAACCTTTTGAGGGCTCATTCTGGAGTGGTGTTAATAGGCAAAGGACTAATCTAGCATAAGTGGTGGCACTCTTGGTTCAGCATATCAATTAGTGGCAGACTGCTAAGCAAGTAAGCAAACTCTCCAGTGAGTTATTAACACTGCGATTAACAAAATAAATGTAATGTGATCTACTGCAAAAGGCACCACACTGTTTACCATTTCATATATCAAGTTCTTGATTCATAGGTTGAGACTTGCCACTTAAAGCATGCATTTAAAATAATTAATAAACATTTAAAGCATTAAATAAACATGAATTTCACAGTATGTTAAACTCAAAGAAGATATTTTTATTTGAAAAAAATATGTGATTCATGCAATGTGAATAATTTTTCTTACTAGTAGAAGAAAGAAATGATACAGACAATTCAAAGGTCATTGAGATTTAAATTAAGATTACATTAAATTTTCTTTTAACAGACTTATCTTCTAATGCAAATATACTTACATTAATGTTAAGAATAAAAATCAACATGATTTTCTGTCTCTGTGTTTAATAATCCTGGGTGCAAGCATTTCTTTCTGGCCAAGTTTCACTGTTAAACAACAGTGAAAACAGCAACAATATCTTGTTACAGGAAATAGTTGTTATTGTATGAGGAGACTATGAACTAACTAAAATTAACTAGTGAAATAAAATAGTTTATATAGCAAGCCTATCAACTTACTCACCAAGATCAATACAAGAAAGTGCTCAATAATTTGAAGCTATTGTTATAAACTATCCGAAACCAAATGAGGTCCCTACCTTGCAAGATTCACCTTAAGGTTTTCCAACTGAGGCCCTAAGATTCAGTCATGATATCCCAGCAGATGTGGTTCAAAACCCTTACAAGGATGAGGCTCTCCCTTGTATTTCTTTGGATTACCCACTGAGGAATATCTCCAATTGTGACAGTGAGGAGGTTCTTCATTGGATTTGAGCTCTGAGTTCTTTTTAAAAGCTCCCAAATGCTAAATTTATTTTGGTCTAGGAATGTTCTGGTTATCTGTTTAGATTTTAAAATGGTTATATCTTTGGTGGAAAAGACAACTAACAATTCAACCAATAGTCTCTTTACCTATCCTTGTTACTTTCCATGGTAAGTCTCTAAAACACAGTCTATTGAAAGAAAATTGCTTTAAGTTTGATAAGCCCAACCTAGGTCTACCTAGAGTCTCAGAATAGACAAGTTTAGAGGGATTGTCAAACAGGCTCTTTTTGAAATTACTTTGCCTTGTGTTGCACTGTTTACAAATGTTCTTTTCCCACGGCAAACATGGGTTGCATCTTTAAAAATTCACCGTCTGCCATGCCTAAATAAAGGATTACACTCTCTACCATTATGATATTGTTCCTGGAGATTTCATCAACTGGAAAAGACATCAGAAAAAAATTTCCATTAAGACAACTGAAGGGAATTATCAGCTGTTAACAATGAATACAATAGTAAAAGACAAGATTGTTGTTCCTCACATCTATATTCTTCTGAGGACCTCAAGCTGAAGACTTTAAGGAATCCTTAAGAAGCAGACAAACTTTGAGAGTATGACAAAGTATTTGCAATGACTTTCAGAGCAAGTAGACAACTGTACAAAGTAGAAAGCTTCCACCATCACAACACCTTCCGATAAAGATGGCAAGTACATGAAGCAGAAAGCAAATCACAAAGCAAAATGCTAGAGTCACAGACTCACAGTCTTACCTCAGTCTCCTTACCTCAGTGATTTTTAATTTTTCATAGCTATTTTTTCTTTTTACTGTTTTGAAATTCTATAGTATTGCTGCTGCTGCTGCTGCTGCTAAGTCACTTCAGTTGTGTCCGACTCTGTGTGATCCCATAGACGGCAGCCCACCAAGCTCCCCCGTCCCTGGGATTCTCCAGGCAAGAACACTGGAGTGGGTTGCCATTTCCTTCTCCAACGCATGAAAGTGAAAAGTGAAAGTGAAGTCGCTCAGTCGTGTCAGACTCTTAGCGACCCCATGGACTGCAGCCTACCAGGCTCCTCTGCCCATGGGATTTTCCAGGCAAGAGTACTGGAGTGGGGTGCCATTGTTAACAGATATTTATTTTTCACTTGGTAATTATGATACCTCAAAGTCTCTATCTTTAATAGTTTTTTTGCCTTCTTAGGCCTTGGTATAAGTCAAATATCAGACAATAATTAACCTGTTTGTGTTAGACTAAAACATCCGACCAATCCAACTGTTGTGTTTATATTCACTTATAGTTCAGTTCCGTCCAGCTTCCTATGATACCAGTTTAAAATAATAAAAAAGTTGTCTCCCAGGTACTTGGATTGAAAAACTAAGGCATTGCAAACAATGCAACTAGACAGAAACCAGAAATCTAAAACACCTTTAAGGATTCACCTTTATGGGAAGGTTCTTGTTTTCACAGAATCAACATGTGAGTCCTTTCACAGGGGTCTCTTTTGGTAGCAAAATTTTCACATAAATAAAACCTGGCAAAAAAGCTAAGTAAGTACTGGCATATGGTCTGAGGTTGACTTTTATAATAGAAGTGATAAGAAAACCACCTCACTTAGACTCAAATCTAAACTCTTGCTTTATGTATATCAGATGATCTCTGCATTAGAAGTGTCACTCTCTGGTTCATTGGTGATTATTGATGAATGATGGCAGAACATTTACATGCTATTCAATAATACCATTTGATTATTTCAGCTGAAACAGATCACTGAGAGACCTAAAAAATATTATTATTGGATTTGGGGCACAAAAAATCTATTGGTTACTATCTGTAATTTAAATATGATATTTTACCTCAATAAACTAATACTTGCAATCAATATGGTGTCTGATATTATCCAGAGTCAGTTCAGACCATTAACTTTTCCCCTTTGAAGGAAAATAGACATTTTGATACAAGAAAGATAAAAGAGGATCTCAGTCTGAGTTCAAAACTTTAACCCCAAAGGAGAACTTTGGATTACTTTCATCATCCTCCAAACCTATTTACTTCACATTACATAAGAGACCTGAAAGGGCTTCCCAGCTGGCTTAGAGAATCCACCTGCCAATGCAGGAGACATGAGACATTTGATCCCTGTGTCAGGAAGATCTCCTGGAGAAGAAAATGACAACCCACTCCAGTATTATTGCCTGGAGGACCCCATGGACAGAGAAGCCTGGCAGGCTATAATCTATCGGGTCACAAAAGAGTCAAACATGACTTAGTGACTAAACAACAATAACAAAGAGACCTGAAAACTGGGTCAAAAACACCTCCCTGCTTTAGCACAGGGGATAGTAGGATAACAAGACAATAAGACAGAACTTCTCACCCAAGAAATTCATAAAATTGGACAGGAGATGGTTCAAAGTAGAATTCGTTTATATATAATTCTGACAACTTTTGGTAGAACATGTGTTCTCTTAGGTGAAGAATGTTGTACTTATATTCTGACAGATCTCTATGGTTCCAGGGGAAAAAAATGATTTCAGAAAAGAAATAAATAATATAATTAGGCGAAGAGCTGACTCATTGGAAAAGACCCTGATGCTAGGAAAGATTGAAGGCAGGAGGATAGGGGGATGACAGAGGATGAGATGGTTGGATGGCATTACCGAGTTGATGGACATGAGTTTAAGCAAACTCCAGTAGATGGTGAGGGACAGGGAGGCCTGGCATGCTGCAGTTGATGGAGTTGCATACAGACAGGACTGAGTGACTAAACAACAAAAGTTTCCATATCAGTTCTACAGAATCTTTAGTGTGGATGGGTTTTGGTCTCTTGGCTTAATTTATGCTCTTAATTCAGAAGCAGACTGAAAACTCTGTTTATAATACTTCTGTTTTTATATGTGTTACATGGATCAAATTTTTGATTTTCAGAGTTCCAAATGCTGCCATACAATAACTGTTCCATCTCAATAAAAGATGCAACAAATGATCTCCTAACAAAAAGAACAAGAATATATGCCACTTACAAACAAAGAAATGACTGCCATCAGATGTACACATAATCATGACATATCAAACGCAAATTTGAGTCTGTATTAATCATCGTCATATCATAATGGTCTATATCAGTTTCTGATTAGAAATTACCAAAAGAATGTCACTGAAAACTGCAGTAAATAGACATCCTTGACACTGTGTTAAAAGATGATGAGAGCAGGATTACTTTCCTGTACCTAAATATTAAGTAATGCTGAGACAGTGCATACTTTCCAGTCCAATGTTACCACTGAGAACAAACAAAATAAACTTGGTTATAGTTCTAGAAATACTTGCTTCTGAAAGATAATTCTGTGAACTATCTAGAAATTTTATTTACCAAGATTAATATATTACTTACCAAAACTTACTTCATTATATCCTCCATGCCAAATTATTCTTCTCCCTGCAGAGCTTACCTTAAAATCTCAGACAAGACTCTTAAATCCTAAAAAAGATCTTACCCTGTCTCCCTATTCTGAGACACTAATAAGATCCTATCTGCTGCTGCTGCTGCTAAGTCACTTCAGTCGTGTCCAACTCTGTGCGACCCCATAGACGGCAGCCCACCAGGCTCCCCAGTCCCTGGGATTCTCCAGGCAAGAACACTGGAGTGGGTTGCCATTTCCTTCTCCAGTGCGTGAAAGTGAAGTCGTTCAGTCGTGTCCAACTCTTAGTGACCCCATGGACTGCAGCCTATCTAGGTCATGTTTTATCTTAATGCACTGGGCTTAAGAAACTTTGCTTCATTTCATCAATACATCTCTTTTGTTGTTGTTGTTTAGTTGCTATGTCATGTCTAACTCTTTTGTGACCCCATGGACTATAGCCTGCAAGGCTTCTCTGTCCATAGAACTTCCCAGGCAAGAATACTAGAATGGGTTGTCATCTTCCTGACCTAAGTATCACACCTGAGTCTCCTGCATTGGCAGGCAAATGCTTTATCACTGAGCCACCAAGGAAGCCCCCATAGATCTCTTTGCTTATCCTTTAAGAAACTTTCTGTTAATCTTTTAGAAAATCAACCATCAGCATATTAAAATTATTCTATATAATTAAGTATGAATCATATAAGAAGAAATTAATATACCAGGAAATATGTTAGCTTAGGGAAAGGGATTACATAAGGCTAAGAAATCATTGAAGGTAATTCACAAAATAGATATCTACAAATAGTCATAAAAAGGAAGAGAGAAATAGAACTAACATATATTTGGAAACTCCATTTGAGAAGAGGTTTAACATTTTACATATATGGTCTCATTTAATTATTAAAACAGTTCTATCAATTTTCCAAAATTCTAAGCAAGGTAATAGAATTGATGCGATAAAACATTTTGCCTAAGCCACCATATGTATTTTGTAACAGAGATGTGATGATAAAATCAGGTCTTCTAACTACTTGTAATATAGTAATTGTATTACTATTTTGCTGCTCCATTCTGTAATACTGAATTATTTACTTAGAAATAAGCTCAAGACTATGAACAATATTAGTATTTTAAATCTGAAATGCAAAAGAAAGGACTATTTTAATAGAAAATATAATCAACTACAACAGACTCCAGGAAGAATTAGAAAACCTAAATTTATTTAGGACTATTAAAGACATTCAACCAGTAGTCTGAAAGATACTCCCATGCCACAAAATGAAACAAACAGGCACTGCTACAAAAACCCCCAAGTCTAGATAGGATGAATAATCTAAATCTACCTAACACAAACTATTCTAGAGAAATGAAAGAAAGTGAGAGAAAAAAGTGAATTGGTAGGGAATGTGGAGGAGAATGGAGAAGGCAATGGAACCCCACTCTAGTACTCTTGCCTGGAAAATCCCATGGACGGAGGAGCCTGGTAGGTTGCAGTCCATGGGCTCTCGAAGAATTGGACATGACTGAGTGACTTCACTTTCACTTTTCACTTTCACACATTGGAGAAGGAAATGGCAACCCACTCCAGTGTTCTTGCCTGGAGAATCCCAGGGACAGGGGAGCCTAGTGAGCTGCCATCTATGAGGTCGCACAGAGTCGGACTTGACTGAAGCGACTTAGCAGCAGCAGCAGCAGCAGTGGAAGAGAAACAGGGGAGAAGAAGGAAGAGAAAAGAAAGAGAATGTTCCCCAAGTAATATGAAGTCACTGTAACCTTTTTGTCAAAGAATAAGACAAGGGCAATATGAGAGAAGAAAACTGGAATCGAATTTCATTCATAAACATAGTTGAAATATCATGAATAAAATATTAGTGAGCTAAATCCAGTCAAAACAAATATTTATGTATTCATGATCAATACACACTCATTCCAAGAATGCATGGTTGGTTTAACTTTAATCAATCTTATTATTATAACATCCCTAATAAACCTATTAAAGGAGAAAAACCATATGACTACTTCAATAGGTGCAAAAACTTTTAGATGAATTTCAAAGCTTAGATTTTCATGTCAACAAAATAAATGCCAAAATTTCTTTAACCTGAATAAAGTACCTACCCAATACCTTCAGCAAACATCATACTTTATAGTAAAATTAAACATCAGAAATAGTTTCTCTATATTCAGAGACAAACAAAAAATACATCCATTGTCAACATTTGTATTTAACATTGTACTAGAGCACCTAGTTCAGTTCAGTTCAGTTGCTCAGTCATGTCCGACTCTTCGAGACCCCATGAATCGCAGCATGCCAGGCCTCCCTGTCCATCACCAACTCCCAGAGTTCACCCAGACCCACGTCCATCGAGTCAGTGATGCCATCCAGCCATCTCATCCTCTGTCATCCCCTTCTCCTCCTGCCCCCAATCTCTCCCAGCATCAGAGTCTTTTCCAATGAGTCAACTCTTCGCATGAGGTGGCCAAAGTACTGGAGTTTCAGCTTCAGCATCATTCCCTCCAAAGAAATCCCAGGGCTGATCTCCTTTAGAATGGACTGGTTGGATCTCCTTGCAGTTCAAGGGACTCTCAAGAGTCTTTTCCAACACCGCAGTTCAAAAGCATCAATTCTTCAGCGCTCAGCCTTCTTCACAGTCCAACTCTCACATCCATACATGACCACAGGAAAAACCATAGCCTTGACTAGACGGACCTTTGTTGGCAAAGTAATGTCTCTGCTTTTGAATATGCTGTCTAGGTTGGTCGTAACTTTCTTTCCAAGGAGTAAGTATCTTTTAATTTCATGGCTGCAGTCACCATCTGCAGTGATTTTGGAGCCCCAAAAAATAAAGTCTGACACTGTTTCCACTGTTTCCCTATCTATTTCCTATGAAGTGATGGGACCGGATGCCATGATCTTAGTTTTCTGAATGTTGAGCTTTAAGCCAACTTTTTCACTCTCCACTTTCACTTTCATCAAGAGGCTTTTTAGTTCCTCTTCACTTTCTGCCATCAGGATGGTGTCATCTGCATATCTGAGGTTATTGATATTTCTCCCGGCAATCTTGATTCCAGCTTATGTTTCTTCCAGTCCAGCGTTTCTCATGACGTACTCTGCATATAACTTAAATAAGCAGGGTGACAATATGCAGCCTTGACGTACTCCTTTTCCTATTTGGAACCAGTCTGTTGTTCCACGTCCAGTTCTAACTGTTGCTTCCTGACCTGCATATAGGTTTTTCAAGAGGCAGTTCAGGTGGTTTGGTATTCCCATCTCTTTCAGAATTTTCCACAGTTTATTGTGATCCACACAGTCAAAGGCTTTGTCCTAGTCAATAAAGCAGAAATAGATGTTTTTCTGGAACTCTCTTGCTTTTTCGATGATCCAGCGGATGTTGGCAATTTGATAGCCCATAATAAGGAAACAAATAACTGAAAGATCCTACAAGTTCTTTGAGCTTCCCAGATGACGTTGTGGTAAAGAGTCTGCTTGCCAGTGCAGGAGATGCAGAAGACACAGGTTCGATCTCTGGGTTGGGAAGATCCCCTAGAGCAGGAAATGGCAACCCGCTGTAGTATTCTTGCTTGGATAATTCCACAGACAGAGGAACCTCGTGGAGTACAGTCCATGGGGTCACAAAGAGTCAGACATGAGTGAGTGACTGAACACAGCACAGACATTCTTTAGATAATCACAGCCTTTCTTCCTCCTACCAAAGTTATTTTTATAGGAAGATATATACATGTATACATCACTTACATATACATATATGTATTTTATATGTGTGCAGGTTCATATGTAAAATTCCTTGAATCCATAGGGATGTTACACTTATTTAGTTAGTTAAGGAGCAGATATTCTAAAGTTTAA
This sequence comes from Bos taurus, assembly GCF_002263795.3. Classification (NCBI taxonomy): domain Eukaryota; kingdom Metazoa; phylum Chordata; class Mammalia; order Artiodactyla; family Bovidae; genus Bos; species Bos taurus. Next base: position 75,572,741 of record NC_037330.1, read on the forward strand.
CTGAACTTTACTCTCTCCTTTTGCCTCTGTAAAAAAAAAAAATACAAGCTTACTACCAGAAAAACTGTCATAATCCAGGAAAAAAAAGTAATCAATAGATTCATAATATAAGATAATTAAATAGAATCATATACTTGGTTGCATGGCCTGAAAACATGAAGCTGGTCATTTATTTTCCAAGAAATGCATAACTGTACACTTTTCCTGGGTAGTACTGAATGGATGCCCAGTGGATTCTTTCAAACCAGTAAGCTCAGCATATACTCATTTATTCAATCACTCAACAAATATGTCTTTAAAAAGCCTGCCAGTTAAAATGATTAACTAACCCCACATACTAGGGAACTTCTTTTAATCTACTTTCTAATATCTATTTTCTAATATTGCATGGTTTGTGGTTAAACACTGCATTGTCTTCATTTTTACTAATTAATAATCTTTATGGAATTATTTCATATGTTGTCAACATTAACTTACCTTCAATTGCGATATAATTGACATGCTACACTGTGTTGTACGTTAAGATATATAACATATTAATTTGATAATTTATATATTGTAGTAATATTGCCACCTATAGTGTTAACTAACTTCTCTATGTAATCCTATCAAGTCACATAATTAACATTCAAGTCACCTAATTAACATTTCTTTTTGGTGGTGAGAAAATTTAAGATCTAGTTTCTTAGAAATCTTAAAATATGCAACATAATATTGTTGACTATATTGTGTATTGGATCTCCAGAATTATTCATCTTTTAACTGCAAACTTGTACCATATGACCAACATCCCCCCAATTTCTCCACCTTCCAGTCCCCGGTAATTACCGTTGTACTCTGCTTTTGTAGTTCACCTATATTAGATTCCACATATAAACAATTTCATATAGCATTTGTCATTGTCTGATTTACCTCACTTTGCCACAAATGGCAGGATTTCTTTCTTTCCTATTGTTGATAAATATTATATATATGATATATAAATTGCATATATATGTTTCCTTATCCATTCATTCATTGACATATCTTGGCTTCATCCATTCATTCATTGGCTTCATTCATTCATTGACATATCTTAGGCTGTTTCCATACCTTGGCTATTGTAAATAATCTGTTAGAATAGTTACCATCAAGAAGAATAGAGATAGGTATTGGTGAGAACATTAAGAACAGGGAACCCTTATACCCTGGGTTAGTGGGAATGTAAGTTGATTTAACCAGTATGGAAAACAGTATGGGGGTTCCTCAAAATATTAAAAGTAGAACTATCATATCATATTTATACACCTCTAGGTATATATCTGGAGAAGGCAATGGCACCCCACTCCAGTACTCTTGCCTGGAAAATCCCATGGATGAAGGAGCCTGGTAGGCTGCAGTCTATGGGGTCGCGAAGAGTCAGATACGACTGAGTGACTTCACTTTCACTTTTCACTTTCATGCATTGGAGAAGGCAATGGCAACCCACTCCAGTGTTCTTGCCTGGAGAATCCCAGGGACAGGGGAGCCTGGTGGGCTGCTGTCTATGGGGTTGCACAGAGCTGGACACGACTGAAGTGACTTAGCAGCAGGAACAGGTGTATATCCAAAATAAATAAACAGGGTAAAGAAAAGCTATCTGCACTCACATGTTTATTACAACATTATTCATAATAGCCAAGATACAACATAGTGTTTTTAAAATAAATATGAATAATGTATGATGTATATTTTATCTTTTATTTCTTTAATTACATTAGTTTGATAGGTAATAGAGAAGGCAATGGCAACCCACTCCAGTACTCTTGCCTGGAAAATCCCATGGATGGAGGAGCATGGTAGGCTGCAGTCCATGGGGTTGCTAAGGGTCGGGCACAACTGAGCGACTTCACTTTCACTTTTCACTTTCACGCATTGGAGAAGGCAATGGCAACCCACTCCAGTGTTCTTGCCTGGAGAATCCCAGGAACGGGGGAGCCTGGTGGGCTGCTGTCTATGGGGTCACACAGAGTTGGACACGACTGAAGTGACTTAGCAGCAGCAGCAGATGGGTATTGTTAATTTTCACACAAACTCTTTGTTTGTTTTCCTTGAGAAACATTGTACTTTTGCTCTGAGTTATTTGAAAATTACAAAAGTAGAAAAACTATTACATTACAATGTTGCCTATAAAGTAAGTTCCAGTAGAAAAATTCCAATTATTTTCCTTACACAAGTATTTCAGTTTGGACAAAAAGTTAAAAAATTTACTCAACATTTTTGTCAAAAATACAAAGTTATTTAATTTTTTTCAAGTTGGATAAAATTTAATGCATATAATAATTCACAACAGATTTAGTATCTCACTTAATTTGCATGAGTATTTCTTCATTTGAAACAGCTTAAATATTATCTGGAGTTGCTCTTCAGGAGGATTTGTTCATAACAACTAACCATACAGTTAATTTTGTAGACAAGGTAGTCATTTCTGCTAAATGCTTATCTTTCCCAGCATTGCTGACTTGGCCAGCAGCCTGTCTTGTTTTTATCCTGTATGCAACTGAGTATCTGCAGGAACACTGTGAACCTCAGGACTCCCTTCTAGGGGGTCAACAAAGTTACTTAATTTAAAAATATACAAAGTTACATTACTTGTCTGGGTTTAGTCCTGTCCAACTCTTTGTGACCCCATGCATTGTAACCCACCAGGCTCCTCTATCCATGGGGATCCTTCAGGCAAAAATACTGGAGTAGGTTGCCGTGCCCTCCTCTAGGGGATCTTCCCAAACCAAGGATTGAACCCAGGTTTCCCACATTGCAGGTAGATTCTTTACCATCTGAGCTATCTGGGAGGCCCACATTACTTGGTTCCTCCTTCCATTTATGCTATTATCTCTGATTTCTCCTTTTTTGATCTTATTTTTATTATTTATTTTAGATTCCTATAATTACTACTTTGTCTCATCAATTCAATGCAACAATTATTATTTTCATAATAGATTCCATATTTAAAAGTAGTTTTAATATCATTCTCTTTCATTTAGTCTTTTAGTAAAGATTAATCATATTCACTAAGCTTAAAGCAAACACCAACGTTACTTAAGATCTTGAATGTCAGACACTTTCCACTCTACATTCTTCAATTTTACTTCTCCAGTCAGCTTTTCTTTTACATTTACTTCAATCTTCAGTTAAGTGTCTGCCTATATTGCTAGATCTATTGGACTCCTGTGCTCATCCTTAAACTTAAAAAAAAATCTGTCTTGTTTCTAGGGTTTCAGATGTCAGTGGCTGCACTGTAACAATTCCAAAGTATCCTGAGAGAGGTGGTCACAGAAATTGCAGCCATAAAGCTAAAAGAGGAAAAGTGTAATTTGAATTCTATGGACACAAAGGAATAAAAACGTACAACAGATAATAGAATTCTTAGGCTGGCAGAGAGTGAGCCTTTCCTTCACCCTTCACCCAGAAAATATAAAATGATACATAGTTTCAACAGAACCACAAATTAAGCATGTAGAGCAATGTTATTCCAGAATTTTATGATTCAGAGTATAAATGAAAACTACCACAACAGCTTTACTATGTGTAAAAACACATACTTGCAACAACCTGAAATGACTATCTCAAAGATCTTTGTAGATCACACAATGAATAAGTAAGATACTACCCAGTTTTCAAAATCAACATAAAACTAGCTGACAATAAAGCTTGGTTGTTAACACAGGCTTTGTGGCCAGACTGCTTAGGTACACTTCCTGGCTCTTCTGCATTTTACCCCTGTAACCATAGTAAGTCACTAAGAATCACTATGTATGTCAGTTTCCAGATCTGTAAAATATGTATATTAGTACCACTGACCTGACAGGGCTGTTATAAGAATTAAATGTGTTACTAGATAAAAGTATTTAAAATAGTACTTGACACGTTGTAAGTAAGTATCTCTAAAAGGTTAACTATTATAACCATTAGTATGTCACTAAGTATAAATGAGTTAAATTCTCTTATACTGCAAAGACTCTCAGACTTGACTGTTAAACAGTCAAAATATGCTAATTTGTAAGAACTGCACTCAAAAAAATGACAGGAAAGGATTAAAAGTAAAGTATCAGTCAGAAATAAACCAGAAAACATGAACTAAAAAAAAAAAAGATTAAAATTTTTATTTTTTTGGGCATGGAGCTTGCAGGATGTCAGTTCCCCAACCAGGGATCAAACCTTTGTCCCCTGCAGGGGAAGTGAACAGTCCTAAACACTGGACTGCCAGAGAATTCCTCTAAAAATCATTTTAAAACAAGTAGCTTTAAATTGGAGAGATATGGTGATTTAACTTTGACAAAAGGTATAGTGCATAATCATAAAGCTTTATGTAATAAAAAACAGGGTATTAAATATGCAGAAATGATAAAAACACAAAAATAAAATAGTGGAATAATAATAAATGATGTAACCCAATTTTAGAAAATTATTCCAAATTAAACAACAAAAACAAAATAATAAAATTTGAATACTAAGTTCTTGTTGATTAAAAGTTGCAAGTCAAACTTATTAAATTATAGAAACTTCATGCTTAAATAATTATAGAAGTTTTAATATACTATCAGATATTATACCACAAAGACAACCCTAACAAGTTATTAGAAGAACAAATTGTAAACACTCTATTTCTGTGATTTCATTGCATGAAAACTGTAAAGCAATAATACGAATAAGAAAGAAAAGCTCTCTATTTAGAAATTACAAAAACATCCTACTTAACTCTTAGATTAGATAGAACATTAAGATAGGAACTTGAAACTACTTAATAAAATGACAGCCTTAAAAATATGTATTTATTCATTAATTTCATATATATTCACTATTCAAGTCACTGAGTTTCCAGTAATAAGCAAGAAAAACAGTTCTTGCTTAGCTGGCTTGGAGTTTTGTTGGGGAAGGGAAAGAAGCACTTACTCATTAACTCACTCACTCAATAAATCAATAAGGTATCAAATAACCAAAATGGGGAAAACCATGAGACAAGCAAGAACAAAATATAATAATAAATAAAAAGTAATTTGGAGTGCCACAAGTTATAAAAGAGAAAAATAAATGTAAAATAGTTTCTTGAAAAAAAATTAGTGAAATGGGATTTTACATAGTATTCACATACAAATGATTAATCAAAAGTATGCAAAATTAAGAATGAATGATATATAAAATTTAAAATGTTATAAGGGAATACCAAGGGAATATTTCATGCACAGATGGTCTCGATAAAGGACAGAAATGGTATGGACCTAACAGAAGCAGAAGATATTAAGAAGAGGTGGCAAAAATATACAGAAGAACTGTACAAAAAAGATCTTCATGACCAAGATAATCACGATTGTGTGATCACTCACCTAGAGCCAGATATCCTGGAATGTGAAGTCAAGTGGGCCTTAGAAAGCATCACTACGAACAAAGCCAGTGGAGACGATGGAATTCCAGTTAAGTTATTTCAAATCCTAAAAGATGATGCTGTCAAAGTGCTGCACTCAATATGCTAGCAAATTTGGAAAACTCAGCAGTGGACACAGGACTGGAAAAGGTTAGTTTTCATTCCAATCTCAAAGAAAGGCAATGCCAAAGAATGTTCAAACTACCACACAATTGCACTCATCTCACACGCTAGTCAAGTAATGCTCAAAATTCTCCAAGCCAGCCTTCAGCAATATGTGAACTGTGAATTTCCAGATGTTCTAGCTGGTTTTAGAAAAGACAGAGGAACCAGAGATCAAATTTCCAACGTCCGCTGGATCATGGAAAAAGCAAGAGAGTTCCAGAAAAACATCTATTTCTGCTTTATTGACTATGCCAAAGCCTTTGACTGTGTGGTTCACAATAAACTGTGGAAAATTCTGAAAGAGATGGGAATACCAAAACACCTGACCTGCCTCTTGAGAAATCTGTATGCAGGTCAGGAAGCAACAGTTAGAACCAGACATGGAACAACAGACTGGTCCCAAATAGGAAAAGGAGTTCGTCAAGGCTGTATATTGTCACCCTGCTTATTTAACGTATACGCAGAGTACATCATGAGAAACACTGGGCTGGAAGAAGCACAAGCTGGAATCAAGATTATCGGGAGAAATATCAATAACCTCAGATATGCAGATAATACCACCCTTATGGCAGGAAGTGAAGAGGAACTAAAAAGCCTCTTGATGAAAGTGAAAGAGGAGAGTGAAAAAGTTGGCTTAAAGCTCAACATTCAGAAAACGAAGATCATGGCATCTGGTCATCACTTCATGGCAAACAGATGGGGAAACAGTGAAAACAGTGTCAGACTTTATATTTTTAGGCTCCAAAATCACTGCAGATGGTGATTGCAGCCATGAAATTAAAAGACGCTTACTCCTTGGAAGGAAAGTTGTGACCAACCTAAACAGCATATTCAAAAGCAGAGACATTACTTTGCCAACAAAGGTCCATCTAGTCAAGGCTATGGTTTTCCCAGTAATCATGTATGGATGTGACAGTTGGACTGTGAAGAAAGCTGAGTGCTGAAGAATTGATGCTTTTGAACTGTGTGTTGGAGAAGACTCTTGAGAGTCCCTCGGACTGCAAGGAGATCCAGCCAGTCCATTCTAAAGGAGATCAGTCCTGGGTGTTTTTTGAAGGACTGATGCTAAAGCTGAAACTCCAATACTTTGGCCACCTCATGAGAAGAGTTGACACATTGGAAAAGACTCTGATTCTGGGAGGAATCGGGGGCAGGAGGAGAAGGGGACGACAGAGGATGAGATGGCTGGATGGCATCATGGACTCGATGGACATGAGTTTGAGTGAACCCCAGGAGTTGGTGATGGACAGTGAGGCCTGGCATGCTGCAATTCATGGGGTCGCAGAGTCAGACACGACTGAGTGACTGAACTGAACTGAACTGAAGAGAATACTTGGCCCTCAATTATTAATTCATAAACATTTATAGACCATATACCACATCTCAGGTACTGTGCTAGTTCAGTTCAGTTCAGAGTCACTCAGTCGTGTCCGATTCTCTGCGACCCCATGAACCACAGCACGCCAGGCCTTCCTGTCCATCACCAATTCCTGGAGTTCACCCAGACCTATGTCCATTGAGTTGGTGATGCCATCCATCCATGTCATCCTCTGTCGTCCCCTTCTCCTCCTGCTCTCAATCCTTCCCAGCATCAGGGTCTTTTCAAATGAGTCAGCTTTTCATTGAGGATAAAATGGTGAGCAAAACTGCCTCTTTCCTCACATAGCTAGAAGTCTAGTATGGGGTCTACAAAAAGTATCCAGGGAAGTAAAATATAATGTAATAACTGCTTGCATGCTAAGTCACTTCAGCTGTGTTCCATTCTTTTGCAACCCCATGAATAGTAGCCTGCTAGGCTTCTCTGTCCATGGGATTCTCCAGTCAAGAATACAGGAGTGAATTGTCATGCCCTCCTCCAAGGGATCTTCTAGACCCAGTGATGGAACCCACACTTGTTATGTTTCCTGCATTGGAAGGTAAATACTTCACTGCTAGCATAACCTGGGAAGCCCAGTGTAATGCGTACTGGAGGGATAACCACCTAAGAATGGCCACTCACCTCATCTTTGAAATTCAATGTAGCATTACAGGAAGAAATGCATGAGGTTCTGACAGAAGTAAAAGCTTACAAAAAGTCTGTAAGGTTAGAGATAACATATTTTATTAGATAACCTAAACAAGATTATGACTTCCTGATGCAGAGAGAAGAAAAATATTAAGAAAGAAAAAAGAGATTTTATTGAAAGCAGAGGTGAATCAAAAAGTCTTTGGAAGCCACAGCAAAGGTTTTGAATTTTAACCTTAGGTCAACAGGGAGCATCTGGAGTGACTTGAGTAAGAGGCAGATACGATCTGATTTAAGATTAAGATGACCACACAGGCTAGCTACAGAGTCAAAAACAGATTGTGAACACACTGAGAATGCTGATTATTGGGTTGAGATTCTTTATCAAGCAACCAGCCAGAGTGTAGTAAGATAACAAAAGTAAAGATGGGGATTTTAGGGGAAAGAGTGTTGCCTAACTTAATAGCGTTTTATTAGGTTAGGTGAAACCAGCTGAGTTTGGATAACAAAGCGGCATCTTCTCTCCCCGTTCTGGTTATTGCTCTTGGTCAAAAGCTATTTCAGGGTTACGGAGAGAGGGAAGAAGGGAGACTGGCAGACAGGTTCCTGGTATTCCTTGGTCCCTGGTCAAAATGATGCCAAACAGACTAGAACATCATTCTATTCCAAAATGATCAAAGTTATGTCAAACTCAGAGATAATTATTATCACTACAAAACATATTGAATGTAAAATGAGGAGGGATGAGGTCCTATGGCAAAACTCTGAGGGACATCAACAATGAGGAAATTTGAAAAAAAAAATGAAATTTGAGTTAAAGAGGAGTAAACTGAAGGGTAGTCAGAAAGCAAGGAGCAAACAAAATGAGTAAGGCATTGCTATTGCTAAGTCACTTCAGTCATGTCCGACTCTGTGTGACCCCATAGATGGCAGCCCACCAGGCTTCCCCGTCCCTGGGATTCTCCAGGCAAGAACACTGGAGTGGGCTGCCATTTCCTTCTCCAATGCATGAAAGTGAAAAGTGGAAGTGAAGTCGCTCAGTCATGTCCGACCCTCAGCGACCCCATGGACTGCAGCCTTCTAGGCTCCTCCATCCATGGGATTTTCAAGGCAAGAGTACTGGAGTGGGGTGCCATTGCCTTCTCTGGAGTAAGGCATAGTATCATGTAAAACAGCAGAAAAGAGGATTTCATGGAAGTTGTAGTCCCAGTGGCTATTAGTATCCTTGGCAAGAGCAAGTTCAGTGAAGTGATGAAGACAGAAATCACACTGCAACAGATTAACTTGTATAACAGGGTTTTGAGAAGTGCAGGCAATCAATGTAGACAATTTCCTCAGAGGGAGTGATTTTCGAAGCATGTGACCCAGGAGGCAGAAAGAAAATTATTAAAAGAGTGACAGATTTGGCTACAGAGCTATCAAGTCTAAGTTAGAAGACAAAGGGAAAAATATTCATAATACATATTTATAAGTTTATAAGAGGAAATAATTTATAAGGGCTTCCCAGATGGTTCAGTGGTAAAGAATCCACCTGCCAGTGCAAGAGACACAAGAAATGTGGGTTCCATCCCTGGGTCAAGAAGCTCAATCCCCTGGAGAAGGAAATGGCAACCCACTCCAGTATTCTTGCCTGGAAAATTCCATGGATAGAGGAACTTTGGGGGGCTACAGCCCATGGGGCCACAGAGAGTCAGACACGATTGAGCACACACACGTGGGGATAAATTTATAAATAGCTCTTAGAAATATAAAGATAAAAGCTTAAAGGATACAAACAGGCAATTAGTAGAAAAATAAATAACCAATGAATATTTGAGAAGGTACTAATATCATTACTGAAAAAAGCAATGATGTACAATATTAAACTTTTAGATTATCCAAAATTAATCATATATGGTAAAGGTGAAAAGTATGGGTAAATGAAACTATGGATGGGTTGGTAATTGTTACACACATTTTTTGTAAGGCAATTTAGCACTATAAAATCCCATGACATATCAACAGCAATCCTGTAAATCTACTCTACAGAAATAGGTGTCAATTTCACTATAATCTGGAATAGCACAATACTGAACAATCCTCTTTAGCAAAGGTACAACCCTTATAAGAAGGTTTGCTGTGAACAGGAGGAAAGAAATGAATGGTAGAGAGAAGAGATAAGAGATAAAGTAGGAGAGGGCAAGTTGTTTGTTTGTTTGTTTGTTTTTAAATTAATTTTATTTTATTTTTAAACTTTACATAATTGTATTAGTTTTGCCAAATATCAAAATGAATCCGCCACAGGTATACATGTGTTCCCCATCCTGAACCCTCCTCCCTCCTCCCTCCCCATACCATCCCTCTGGGTTGTCCCAGTGCACTAGCCCCAAGCATCCAGTATCATGCATCCAACCTGGACTGGCAACTCGTTTCTTACATGATATTTTACATGTTTCAATGTCATTCTCCCAAATCTTCCCACCCTCTCCCTCTCCCGCTGGGAGATAGATGTGGAAGATCAAATGAGAAAGAAAAGGAACAAGTAAAAATAGATATGTTAAAATACAGAGATAGTGGATAATGGATAGATTGTGGTAGAAGACATTGTAATCCCAAGCAAGAGAAGTGAATAAGAACCATGAAACAGAAGGAAGAAAAGAGGACAGGGAGTCACACCAGCATGATTACAGATTTGGTGACAAGAGATTGAAAAATTCACAAAGGACAGTGTCTATATTCTTTTCAATTTAAGAAGAAAAGTGTAGTTGTTGCAAATTGTAGATGTTTTCAAATTAGATTTTGGGTATGTGAAAAAGATAGGAAGTAGGCATGTATACAATGAAAACCAGAAATTAGTAAAATACATAAACATTAACTCTGATGACATCGACTTCTGGGGTTATTTACTTTGTCAATTATTAATAAAGGCAGAAAGAGAACTTGTCAGTGAGTAAGAAGGAAAAAAAGAAAGTAATAGAGGATATACTGGAGACATAGTGGTTAAAGATACATTAAGAAGTCAAAACTATACCAAAATGGAAATAAAACAGAATCAACAGAAAGTGTAAAGCTATTATGGAATGGGGTCTCAGAGTGTTTGAAGAACAGGTGATAGGCTGAATGCCTGAGTGTGGAGAAGCACAGGTTGCAGAGAGTGAGATGCTTAAGGTTATAAAGAATTGGTATTTCCAGTTAAAAACCAAGGTATGAATAACATGTTCCTCAAAGAAAGTACTATACTAAATAAATCAAACTGTCAACCAATCTTAATTTACAGTTTTATTTGCAGTTTAAACAAAATCCCTAGGCAACTGAAAATATTGTCAAAGTGGTTTTTATAATGCTTTTTGAGAAGAGCCAATAGATTTTTAATACGTTTTACATTTTTAAGAAGTCTTGGGTTTACAGCAAAACTAAATGGAAAGTACAGTTTCTATATACTCTCTGGCCCCTGCTAACCCACGGACCCTCCACCCATCCACATCCACACCAGAATAGTACAATGGTCACAACTGATAAGTCATTAATATGGTTCACTCTTGTTATTGCACAGCGTATAGGCTTTTGACACATATATAAATCACATTCAGTTCAGTTCAGTTTAGTTCAGTCGCTCAGTCGTGTCCAACTCTTTGCGACCCCATGGACTGCAGCATGCCACGACTCCCTGTGCACCACCAACTCCTGGAGTTTACTCAAACTCATGTCCATTGAGTCGGTGATGCCATCCAACCACCTCATTCTCTGTCATCCCCTTCTCCTCCCGCCTTCAATCTTTCCCAGCATCAGGGTCTTTTCAAATGAGTCAGCTCTTCGCATCAGCTGGCCAAAGTATTGGAGCTTCAGCTTAAGCTGAAACTTCATTCATTCCCAATGAATATTCAGGACTGCTTTCCTTTAGGATTGACTGGTTGGATCTCCTTGCAGTCCAAGGGACTCTCAAGAGTCTTCTGCAACACCACAGTTCAAAAGCATCAATTCTCTCTGCTCAGCTTTCTTTATAGTCCAACTCTCACGTCCATACATGACTACTGGAAAAACCACAGCTTTGACTAGACAAACCTTTGTTGGCAAAGTTAATGTTCCTGCTTTTTAATATACTGTTAAAGTTGGTCATAGCTTTTCTTCCAAGGGGCAAGCATCTTTTAGTTTCATGGATGCAGTCACTATCTGCAGTGATTTTAGAGCCCCCCCAAATAAAGTCTGTCCCTGTTTCCATTGCTTCCCCATCTATTTGCCATGACATGATGGAACCAGATGACATGATCTAAGTTTTCTGAATGTTGAGTTTTAAGTCAACTTTTCCACTCTCGTCTTTCACTTTCATCAAGAGGCTCTTTAGTTCTTCTTCACTTTCTGCCATAAGGATGGTGTCATCTGCATATCTGAGGTTATTGATATTTCTCTTGGCAATCTTGATTCCAGTTTGTGCTTCATCCAGCCCAGCATTTTGCATGATGTACTCTGCATATAAGTTAAATAAGCAGGGTGACAATACACAGCCTAGACATACTCCTTTCCCTATTTGGAACTAGTATGTCCTGTTCTAACTGTTGCTTCCTGACCTGCATACAGGTTTCTCAAGAGGCAGGTCAGGTGGTCTGGTATTCCCATCTCTTGAAGAACTTTCCAGAGTTTATTATGATCCACACAGTCAAAGGCTTTGGCATAGTCAATAAAGCAGAAGTAGATGTTTTTCTGGAACTCTCTTGCTTTATTGATGATCCAGCAGATATCAGTAATTTGATCTCTGGTTCCTCTGTCTTTTCTTTTTTTTCCTCTGCCTTTTCTAAATCCATCTTAAACATCTGGAAGTTCATGGTTCATGTACTGTTGAAGCCTGGCTTGGAGAATTTTGAGCATTACTTTACCATCATTTGAGATGAGTGCAGTTGTGTGGTAGTTTGAGCATTCTTTGGCATATTATCATATAAATAACAAAAATATAAAATACATGTATGTATCTACTATTATATTATCATGCAGAATAGTTTCCCTGCTCTAAAAATCCTCTGTACTCTGCTTCATATCCTTTCCTGAACCCCCTATAGCCTGGCAACCAATCATCTTTTTACTGTCTCAACAATTTTGCCTTTTACAGAACATCTTATAGTTGTACTCATATGATATGTAGCATTTTCAGATTGATTTCTTTAACTTAGTATTATGCTTTTCCATTTCCTCCATTCATGGTTTGGATAATTCATTTATTTTTAGTACTGAATAATATTCCTTGTCTGAATAAACCAGTTTATTCATCCATTCACCTACTAGAGGACTTTCTGGCTGCTTCCAAGTTATGGTACTTGTAAATAAAGCCACTGTACAGATCCACGTTCAAGTTTTTGTGTGAATGTAGGTTTTTAAGTCCTCTCGGTTTATACCAAGGAGTATGATTCCTGGAAAGCAAGTTTAGTTTTATAAGAAACTGCTATCTGTGTGCATGCTCAGTTGTTCAGTTGTGTCCGACTTCTTGTGACCCCATGGACTGTAGCCCACCAGCCCATGGTATTTTCCAGGCAAGAATACTGGAGTGCGGTGCCATTTTCTACTCCAGGGGATCTTCCCAACCCAGGGATCAAGCCTGTGTCTCATGTGTCTCCTACACTGGCAGGCAGATTCTTTACCACAGCGCCACCTGGGAAGTCCTGCTACTCTGTCATCCAAAGTGATTATCCCATTTTGCATTACCACCAAGAATGATAGATCCTGTTGCTCCAAAACTTTACCAGAGTTTCACGTTGTTAGTGTTCAGGATTTCTGCCATTCCAATAGATGTGCAGTGATAATTCTTGATGTTTTAATTTGCAGTTCCTTAATGACATATGATGTTGAGCATCTTCTCATATATTTGTTTGTTATCTCTATATCTTGTTTGGTGAAGTGTATTTTCAGAACTTTTGCCCACTTGTTTAACTTTTGCTCACTTATAATTCATTTTCTTACTGTTGGGTTTTCAAGGTTCTTTCGGAGAAGGGATGGCACCTCACTCCAGCACTCTTGCCTGGAAAATCCCATGGATGGAGGAGCCTGGTAGGCCGCAGTCCATCGGATCGCTAAGAGTCAGACACGACTGAGCAACTTCACTTTGACTTTTCACTTTCACGCATTGGAGAAGGAAATGGCAACCCACTTCAGTGTTCTTGCCTGGAGAATCCCAGGGACGGGGAGCCTGGTGGGTTGCCATCTATGGGGTTGCACAGAGTTGGACATGACTGAAGCGACTTAGCAGCAGCAGTAGCAGCAGGGTTCTTTGCATGTATTGGATAACAGTCTTTTATCAGATACGTTTTTGGCAAATATTTTCTTCCATTCTATGGTTTGTTGTCTCATCCTCTTCACAGTGTCTTTTGTATAGCAGAATTTTTTAAACTTTAATGAAGTTCAGCTTATCAATTATGTCTTTCATGGATCACACCTTTGGTGGTGTGCCAAAAAAAATTAACCTTAAGGTCATCCAGATTCTATCCTGATATCTTCTAGGAGTTTCTTAGCTTTGCAGTTTACATTGAGATAGATGACCCACTTTAATTGTTGTGAATGTGTAAGATCTCTGTCTAAATTATATTTTTGCATGTAGATGTCCAGTTATTCCAGAACAGAAGAAGATTCTCTTTTCTCCATTGCTGCTTTATTTCTTTGTCAAAGATCAGGTAATTGTATTTTAATGGGTTCATTTCTGGTCTCTCTATTATGTTACATTGACCTATTTGTCTATTCTTTCACCAGTTTCACATTTTCTTGATTACTGGAGCTTTATAGTAAGCTTTAAGTTGGGCAGTACCAACTTTAATCTTCTGTTACACTAAAATCTATAGCTCTTTCACTTTGAATGGATAGTTTACCAATACACGATTTTGCAATATCAAGTATGGATCATTTGGACAACACTAGAGAGCACTGAGTTATACATATCTTCCAAATGTTGACACATGCCATTATACAATGTTATAGTATACCACCAACCTTATCAGAAAGGCCTTCAAGCTCATAGCGGCACAAGCAAGTTTTCCAAAATGCTAATTTTCACTTGAAACCTTTCATTTTACCATTTGTCCCTACAATTATTGTCCTTGAAATAATTGGCTCACTTTATTAACTTTTGAGGAAACTTCTGCCAAATTACCAGTCTGAATAGTCTGTTCTTTCAAGAAGAAATAGTATTCAAAAAAAAGACAAGTTCAGTTTGAAACTCAAAAAATAGAACAAAGACTTTTCCATGTGACAACCATTTTACTTTTGTTTGCCCCAGAAATTCTTTATGCATAATTCCCATTTCTTCATGAAGAATCAAAAAAGATTTGCACTCAAAAGTTAGGGTTTGGGCTTCCAGGTACTCCAGTGGTTAAGAATCAGCCTACCAATGCAGGGGACACAGGTTCCATCCCTGGTCCGGGGAGACCCCACATGCTGTTGGGCAACTGAGTCCGTGTGCCACAATGACTGAACCCATACCTAGAGCCCATGCTCCCAGCAAGGGAAGCCACCACAATGAGGAGTGTGCACACCTCAGTGAATAGCAGCCCCTGCCCACCACAACTAGAGAAAAGCCTGCAGGCAGCAATGAAGACCCAGAACAGCCAAAACTAAAATAAATACATGAATATTTTTTAAAGTATTATTTATTAAAATAATTAATTTTATTTCATCAAGGACATTCTGATTGCAGGTGAGTGGCAGTGAAGAAGAGAGTACTATTTCAGTTTGATGACACTGCTTGGATTCATATGAAGGCATAAGTAGTTTTACTCAGCATTGTTTTTTTACCATCAGTGCCAAACACATTGAAAAAGATATATACTTTTCATTAGTTACTAAGAAAAAGTTTGACCTTACTGGCCAACCAACCCAAAGGTCCATGGACCACATTTTGAGAATTGCTGAACTAGAAGTGAAAATGAAAGTCACTCAGTCGTATCTGACTCTTTGCAACCCCATCGACTATACAGTCCATGGAATTTTCCAGGCCAGAATACTGGAATGGGTAGCCATTTCCTGCTCCAGGGGATCTTCCCAACCCAGGGATTGAACCCAGGTCTCCCGAATTGCAGGCGGATTCTTTACCAGATAAGTCACCAGGAAGCCCTGGTAGTAACAGATAAACTGGTAGCCACAGCTGGTCACAGATAAACTGTGAAATAGAAGTAGTCACAGATAAATGGGACAGGGGTCTCTGAAGCACTAGAGCAGAGCCTGCACACATGTCAAGACCTCCACCAGAGAGTTACATTGGGCTGTGATGTGAGTCATGCATGAGTAATGCATTGCTCAAGCTACTCGATGTTGAGGTTGTTTGTTTCAGCAAAAAATATCTCAACTTAGAAAGTGATATTTTGAACTCCGGTGTTACCATGACAAAAACTCAAATATGGACATTATGTGAATGCAAGATGTGTGGGCTATAGATGGCAAGGAGACAGAAGCTATAAGGCTGGAAAGTCCTATTCTGCCTTTTAAAACATTTGGTAGAACTATCTCTAGCGAAAGCTTGGAAGAGGCATCTGCTCACAGAACCCATAGCTCTAGAGGAAAGAATGAACATGATCATATGTATTGGATGCTACTGCTGTTTTCAGCAGAATATTAATGAGACAGAGATTAACTTAAACAAGAATTGACAGATTTGTTAGCAGAGATGATAGGGAAGAAAGAGACCATAAATTTGAGGCCTTGAAGGAATGCTAGAGACAACAACTTCTAGGCTCCAAGCAATAGGAAATAAGATCCCTAAAATTTGCCTCTCAGAATCAAAGATTAACTAAGTCTTAGCCATTATAGCAAAGGTCAGATTCAGGACACAGCCTCCCCAGACACATTTGATGGTCTAGTGTGTAGATACCATTAAGTAGAGTCAGACTGGCATACACAGGAAAGAACTTAGGGTATAGTTACTAACATAGAGTTGACTTAAATAGATCAAAAGCTTAGTAAGTTTTCAAGAAAATTTTATGGCCAAAAAAAAATCAGGAGTCTGAAATTACTTAATATTTAAAATGACTCTCTTGTCCCAATATCTGCATGTGCCAGAAGTAAGTTGTGAATATTGGACCTCCACTAAGATAGACATACCTCCCCAATTCTCACATCAGATCTGCTGATAGAGGCTATTAGAAAAGGAAGAACTTCGTAGACAGGGCCTAGAGCCAGGGAACTTAAAAAAAATTGGACAAATGTGTTCTTATTAAAACTGGAGTCTAATTAAGGAACATCCTTCCTACCTCCATCACAGCAGGAATCTTCACATTCTGCCTCATCATTCTGTTTCATAAATGTTACAGACCAGTGTCTTCCTCCACCTAAAAAGAGGTTTCAATTATGCTTTTTCTTTTTATTATGCTTAACATTGAATATTGGGCTTCCCTCGTGGCTCAGCTGGTTAAGAATCTACCTGCAATGCGGGAGACCTGGGTTCGATCCCTGGGTTGGGAAGATCCCCTAGAGAAGGGAAAGGCTACTCACTCCAGTATTCTGGCCTGGAGAATTCCATGGACTGTATAGTCCATGGGGTCACAAAGAGTCGGACATGACTGAGCAACTTTCACTTCACATTGAATATTACTGCTATGAGTGGGGTTGTGAATTTTTCTTTTAGTTTTTAGGATGCTGGCCCACAAAGAACCACATTCAGATCTCATGAAGAGGACTGCCTATCACCCAAGTACTGTCCCTCCACTTTGACCTGGATCCAGGGACTACATGGAATTTGGGGTTGCCTTTCTGGAGGAGAAATGAATCTGTCCTATGCATGGGAAGACAAGTGAAACAAGTATGTGATGTTCCGAAGAGTAGACTGTAAATGACAAGGCAGGTACTCACCAGTTTCCATGTTCTCCCCTTCTCCCTGAGCAAAGTAAGAATATATTTTCCACACCTCTTTGGCGTGGGCTTGTGACTTATTTTTGGACAATGGAATGTGAATGCAAGTGATGTGAGCCAATTTCTGAGTATATAAATACCTCATTTTCCATTTTCTTCCTTCAGCTTCTGGCTGGTGATGAAAATTCCAAAGATTTAAAGAACTAAATGGTTCTCTGAAGCCTCGATCTCTGGACAACTGCTTATGCAGAGTGTACTGTGTTGACTTGCACTAGACTTTGAGCAAAGATGTGAAGTAAGCCTTTTATTACATTGTTTGCTGAGATTTAGGGGTGTTGGCTTGTTTTGTTTTATACCAGCCATCTACCTTGATCATAATGCTTGAGATGTTGAGTCCTACAGAAAAAAATCATTTCCTTCACTTGTAGACCCACAGGCAGTCTGAATATTTCTAAGTTTTGACTCAGCTCACAAAGATTTTTACTCCACATTCTTCCTTTCTGCTAATGTGTTCTTATACATAACATGCCCAAGATAATTGTGACCTTTTTATTTTAAAGTGGAGATTCCATAACTATTAACTGGGAATCTACCATGTGCCAGGCATTGTAGTAGGTGACGGTGAGACAATGATCAGCTAATCGGGCATGATCCCTCACCTTATATTAATAATAGGCTTGTTTCTGCTAACTCATTTGCATTTGACTTATATCCTCTTGATTTATGTTAGATGCCATCCTAGACGTGCCTAGAGCTGAATTCTAATCTCTAGCTGCTGCCTCCAATTTCCAAGGTAATTGGGACATCCATTCAAGTATCACAGCTGTGAGTAAAATGTATGAAAAAGAGAAGGGCAATGAAACTGGCCACCAGACAAACGCTGGTTTTGTTACTGATTAAAATTTAATGTCTTTGTCATGTAACTTGGGACAAATAGATGTAGGATTAAAAATGCAAATGCAATATGGAAATTAAATTCTTCTCAAAGAACAATGAATGACCTTCAAGTTCTTCTGACAGAATATCTCCAAGAACATGTTTCTCTCACTTGCCTGCAGTATAGTTTAAATCGGGAAGTTTCCTTGGGTTGGAGAAGTACTTTATTACAGACAATTAGTCAATTAAACTTATTGTTCCTACTCTGGCCTATGCCTTGCCATTATGAATGTGTCCTTTCCACTTTGAAATACAGGCTATTTAGTTTCTCTGGAAACTTGGTAAAGCTAACACTTTTGACAATATATCTTTAAGGCAGAATTCAAACTAACCTTAGTCATTCATTAGCAAGTACTTCAAGTAAAATTTATTTTTCAATTAGGTTTTCTAGGATTCAGATTATTATTTTCCCTCATCATAAAGTCCATGAACGTATCAAATCATTGAGGCTTTAGAAAAGACTTTTCCATTAAGTTTTCTGTATTACAATATGATAAATTTAAATAAAATATTGCTGAATTAATTGAGGAAGAAAACAACTGGGACTTAAAGGCTTCAATTTTTTTTTTTTACTAAACATTTGATTATGAGAGTTCTGTTTGGATGTATATATAACACAGTACTACTAAATACCTTTATTATAACAGAATTGTTGATCTATTAATGTTTTAGAATGTAAGTACAGAAAGTTACTTACATTTTGTTACAAAGACATGCTTTTTTTACAGTAACCAAAAGAATCTGGATTTTACTAATAAATATTCACTTTCTAGGTATTTAAAACTGACATTAAATTCTATTTGCATAAAAATTATTCATTACAAAATGAAGCCTGAGGTTTTAAAAACTATATTCAATGTTGCTTGTAATCTTCTTAAAGAGGCTGATATTAAGAATCATATTTTTTTGTATACCTTACAGTGCTAGCACAGCACTGATATAAAAAATGTACTTTAAAATAGTTATGATTGTCCTTTGACAATCATTTAAATTTTGCTTTATCTTTTAAATTACAGTAAATTAATAATTTCATTAATAGTAATCTTGGTAATATATACTTGGTGATTAAGTCCCATCCTCTAACCACCCCACCCCATGAAGGGAGCTAAAAGATTCTTGTTTTCTTGTTACCAAGTCCAAACTCCCTCTGCTGGTTGCATGACAGGCCAATAAACCCCAAGAGACTAGGTGTTGAGGCAAAGAATATGACTTTATTCAGAAAGCTGGCTGATCAAGAAGATAGCAGACTAATGTCTCAAAATAGCCATTTTATGGGGTCTGGATGAGGGGTTCTAATATAGAGCAGAGAGGAGGAGGAGGAGAGGAAGTAAAGTAAAAAGGCCATTAGCCTTGCAAATATCTCTCCTGGAATTGGTGCGGGGGTAGGGGGGAGGATGTGTTAATTTCTTCCTTCCTGTAGGCATCCACAGGTGGGCAGGGTTCCCAAGAAAGGCCAGTATGTATGGACAATATTCTTTTAGGGGACAAAAACAATGGGAAGCCAAGGTTAAAGTAAAAGAAATAGATAAATAGATCCAACATGGAGTCAAAATTGGCTTTTCCCTATAACATTCTTTGTGTTGAGGGTGGTAGGGGCAGGGTAGGGATGTGTTTGGGTAGGGCAGGGTAGGGAAGTAAGTGATTGCTTCCTGATGGTTGGGGATTTTCTCAATTCAGAGAAATAATGATTTTGCTAGAATAATAATTTCCATTAAGCTGATAGTAACATGAAACTGCAACTGATCTTTTGCACCCCCCTCAAATATCTTACTTCATTAACATGCATATATGCATATATATACAATTATATGTATATTTATAGCCTCTTATCTTGTTTCAAGAATGTGTTTGTTTAAAATCAATCCACTTATAGAGGTTTAAATAAAGGTTTATTTTTCTTCACATTATTAGAATGCTGAAAGCAGGAAGCTGTTGGCACTGATTTAATAGCTCAACAAATCATCTCCTTGTTCTCTATATTATTTAGACATTTTTCTCAAGACAGATACTGCAGATTTCTTTCAACTTGATAAGCCTCTGCTTCTTTCACTAGAAAAGCAAAATCATTTCAAGAAGACCCCAGTAGTCTTTGTGAATACTTCACTGACCAGAACTATTGATGTAAGACAAGCTTAGCTGCAAGGGAGGCTAGAGAAATGAGGAATTTGTTGTTGTTGTTGTTCCTATATATGCAAGTGGCAAGAGAGAAGGAAATTAAGAGTGTTTGGTACAAAATATTTATAAGTTCTTTATAAAAGGGATTACATAGTTGATAAAGTCCAACAAATAATTTTAAAGTAGAAAGAGTAATTATATGCATATTCCAGCATGCTTATATTTAATCCGAGTGTCTTATGCCAAATATTTGGCCAAAAGGAAAGAAGAAGAAAGTTATGCCAGGCTCTTATAAACACATAAATACAGTATACCTATGCTAGCTTTTATCCTATGCAGTGGAATACACTGTGGAAGTATCTATATATTATACTGATAAACATTTTATAAAACCTATGTCCTGCTTCCAAATTTGTGGCAAATTGTTTCTAGTCATTCAAGTAATTAGAGTTGCCTGATGTTATTACAAATTCCACTCATTGCCACAGTAAGTAGATTAGTTGCATTTTACAAATGAGACAGATCACACAAGTTGTTAAATTTCTATATCCCTCAAGTCACACAGAAGTTAATAGGAGAGCCAAGATAAGTAATCAGTGCCAAGAAAGGGAACATGAATGAGACAATGAAAGTTGCCTAAGGGTGATTTAAATTGCTCTTATTCCTTTCTGCACAAAAGAACACAGCCCAAATCGGTGTTTGTTCGGTGATATTAACATGCCACAGAGGCCAAGACAAACAGAGCTTTATCTGCCTACAATGCTGATAGGTAAAAATGAACACCTTCCCTAGCTGATTTGCTTTCAGTTTTAGTGGTACAGTTACATAGTGAGTGATAAAGAGTATTACACAGTCATCAAATACTCCAGGGTTATATTCCAATTGTATTTAATATTACTTGAAATATGTGGCCAATGGGATTGGGTATGGAAATTGTTACAATGAACAGTTTTGCTCTTAAGTGTTTGTCTTAATGATAAAGTTATCTGAGAAGCAAAACTGTGTCTGTCACATTCATTTTTTGTTGGTGTTATTCCCATGTGCCACTTCAAGCACAAACATGATTAACAAATGCTCTTGATACTGTAAGTAAATTAATAATTTTTCCAATGGAGAGTTTGTGTCTATATATATATATATATGATATATCCAGGAATATTTTATAATATGAGAAAAAGTGAACTGGTTTGTCAAGAACAGAGATATTAGATGTATAGTTAGATGAATGGTTTCTAATTGCTGAAATTCTATGAATGATAATATTGAGTTCTCACAATTATATGCTCGATAAATATTTTTATATTCTCATTAGTCATTACTCTTTTCTAGGCTATTAATGAAAATCCATAATAGCTTTTCATTATCTCTTCTTCTTGGATATATATATTTTCCCTGCCATTTATCTTGTGAGTATATTTAATAATACTAGGAAAACATATCAATAACCTTAGATATACAGATGACATTACCCTTATGGCAGAAAGCAAAGAGGAATTAAAGAGCCTCTTGATGAAGGTGAAAGAAGAAAGTGAAAAAGCTGGCTTGAAACAACAACCAAAAAACAAAGATCATGGCATTCAATCCCATCACTTCATGGCAAATACATGCAGAACCAGTGGAAACAGTGACAGACTTTATTTTGTTGGGTTCCAAAATCACTGTGAACATTGACTGCAGCCATGAAATTAAAAGAGGCTTGCTCCTTAGAAGAAAAGCAATGACAAATCTAGACAGCATATTAAAAAGCAGAGACATTATTTTGCTTATAAAAGTCCATATCATCAAAGCTATGGTTTTTCCACTAGGCATGTCCAGATGTGAGAGCTAGACAATAAAAAAGGCTGAGCGCTGAAGAATTGATGGTGCTGTAGTGCTGGAGAAGACTCTTGAGAGTCCCTTGGACAGCAAGGTGATCAAAGCAGTCAATCCTAAAGGAAATCAACCCTGAATATTCACTGGAAGTACTGATGCTGAAGCTCCAATACTTTAGCCACCCAATGCAAAAAACTGACTCATTGGAAAAGACCCTGATGCTGGGAAAGATTGAAGGCAGGAGGAGAAGGAGACGACAGAGATGAGATGCTTGGATGCCATCACCAACCCAACAGACATGAGTTTAAGCAAGCTCTGGGAGTTGGTGATGGACAGGGACGCCTAGTGTGCTGTAGTTGCAAAGAATCAGACGTGACTGAACAACAGCAACAATAGGAAAGACATTCTTCTAGAGTACTCAAATAAACGGGGTTTCAGGAATTTATCATCTCAGAAGTTATCAAAATACTTACATTTGCCAAATCTAGAAACATTACTTTGCTCAACATTTGTAAATGTACATTCACATAAGCAGCAAATATTTCAAATCAAATGGGCTACAGTACACTAGTCAGTGTGCTAGAGGCTAAGAATACAACAGTGAATAATTCATACTCCCTCAGCATACTCATTGTACGCACAAGCAAAAACAGCAGCAAATATAATACATTGTGGTCCACATCAACAGGGCTGCACTGATTTGTTCACACATGGAGGTCCCGGGCTGGAAGAGGATGCTTGGGGTGAAAACTGCAGGCTGGGTGGAAGTTCACTGAGTGAAGGTGCTAAGGGAAGGTAGATGGTTTTAGGAAGAAGAAGTAGCATAAGAACAGGCCAAGAAGTGAGGAAAAATAGTCCAGATTAGAGAACCAGAAGTTATTTAATGTACCTACAGCTTAGAGTGTGAGGGATGAAAAAAAGCACTTGCTTTAGTGCTTAATTGTTATGTGATCTTGGACAAGTTAACTGACTTGGGTGAGTTATTTAAACCCCTGAACCTCAGTGTCCTCATATTTACAGTAGAAATAATAATGCTTTCAATGAAAAGTTGTAAAAATGACTATACGTGTATATATATAATTTACAAAATGAAGTTCAAAACATTGAGAAGTTATAGGTAAATTACATCTTCTAGTATTAAATGCACAAACTAATGTAAAGAATCAGTTCCTCACACCAACACTTTAAAATCCCCGATATGTTCCTTCACCATTATGGGTGTTCTCTCAAAAAAAGTCAAAAAAAAAGCTTCCATGTCAGTAACAAGAGTTTTAGAATAAACCTAATTCTTCTCACTAAGAGTATTTCCTAAAAACTTACTTTCAAACCAAGCTATGACTACTTTCTATTGATTAAATCCTATATATCAGAATGCCCAAAAACTTAATTCTTCAATTGCTCACAGATTTAATTTATATGTATTGAGATGTTTTTCAGATATTAGAATATGATTGCCAACAAAAAAGCAAACTACATAAAATAAAATTATTATTGATTGGAAAAAAGCAGGACTGATGATTTTATTTTTTAAATCTTAGATCAAGTTTTAGTCACTTTAACTTTTAAATTCTTAAAAAATCTATAGTATACTATTTTATGTCAGAAGTTTATTGAAATATATACATTTATTTTTAATGCAATATAGGGCAATAACATTAGACCATAATAGGAAGTATTCAAAGATATAATTAAAACATCAATGGCACAGAAAAACAAAGAAAGAAAATCAAAAGTCAATATTCATTATTTGAAGATCCTAAATTTATGAAGCTGCCTTTTCAAAAAAAATTATCTGTAAACTGCAATATTCACAGCATGTTTGTGGTCATGTGTGGCCATGTGCATACACAGAACAGCAAAAAGTTGAATTGCTCCATGTGCACACTTGCAGCTGAGGATTGAATGCATATTGTTTTGCTTTCTTCTTTCATCATTCACACCTCAAACAAGTGGCCTCTTTGTGGTCTTCAGCACCATGTATTTGCATTTTTTTTGTTGGTGGTTTTGCTCTTAAAATGTTCCCAGAACATGGTATTGAGGTGATATCTAGTGTTCCTAAGCACAAGAAGTCTATCATACACCTTATGGAAGAAATATCTTGATAAGCTTTGTTCAGGCATGAGTTATAGTGCTATTTGGCCATTAGCTCATTGTTAATGAATCAACAATACATATTACATGACGTGTCTTCAAATAACATAACATAAGGCAAAGTTATGTATTCTTTGGTTAACAAAAGCCTTGTGACTAGAGGCTTGCAAGAATCTAACCCTATATCTCTCCTAGGAACAATGATGTGCTATTTCAGTGTTAGCAGCAAATTTATAAGAACACAGTTACTATAGATAACCAAAGTCAATTTCCTGACATACTTTACCTCATAAAAAATTTTAAGTGCTACAAATCTAAAATAACATCAATATGGTGAAAGTTAAATGACAACCTAGGAAAAAAACACGCAACACGTGACAGCAAAGGGCTAGTATCAATAGTATATGAGAAAACAAACAGAAAAAGTAGTGAAAATAAAATTTATTAAGAGTCAATTGTCTTTAATTCCACTTTTGTTAAAACTGCAGTTAAAATCATTGGTCACAAATTTGAAAAGTATTAATGAAGAATGTCAAGTAAAAAAGAAGCTGTTGACATGAGAGTTTTGACAGTACTTTAAAATAATTGTTTGGAAGAAAATTAAGCCATGTACATTTGTCAAAATACTTTAACCAAACTTATACCTCAGTTCAGTTCAGTTCAGTTCAGTTGCTTGGTCATGTCCAACTCTTTGCGAGTTGGATGAATCGCAGCACGCCAGGCCTCCCTGTCCATCATCAACTCCCGAAGTTCACCCAGACTCACGTCCATTGAGTTGGTGATGCCATCCAGCCATCTCATCCTCTGTCGTCCCCTTCTCCTCCTGCCCCCAATCCCTCCCAGCATCAGAGTCTTTTCCAATGAGTCAACTCTTCGCATGAGGTGGCCAAAGTACTGGAGTTTCAGATTCAGCAGCATTCCTTCCAAAGAACACCCAGGACTGATCTTCTTCAGAATGGACTGGTTGGGTCTCCTTGCAGTCCAAGGGACTCTCAAGAGTCTTCTCCAACACCACAGTTCAAAAGCATCAATTCTTCAGCGCTCAGCTTTCTTCACAGTCCAACTCTCACATCCATACATGACCACAGGAAAAACCATAGCCTTGACTAGACAGACCTTTGTTGGCAAAGTAATGTCTCTGCTTTTCAATATGCTATCTAGGTTGGTCACAACTTTCCTTCCAAGGAGTAAGCATCTTTTAATTTCATGGCTGCAGTCACCATCTGAAGTGATTTTGGACCCCCCAAAAATAAAGTCTGACACTGTTTCCACTGTTTCCCCATCTATTTCCCATGAAGTGATGGGACCAGATGCCATGATCTTTATTTTCTGAATGTTGAGCTTTAAGCCAACTTTTTCACTCTCCTCTTTCACTTTCATCAAGAGGCTTTTTAGTTCCTTTTCACTTTCTGCCATAAGAGTGGTGTCATCTGCATATCTGAAGTTATTGATATTTCTCCCGGCAATCTTGATTCCAGCTTGTGCTTCTTCCAGACCAGCATTTCTCATGATGTACTCTCCATATAAGTTAAATAAACAGGGTGACCATATACAGCCTTGATGTACTCCTTTTCCTATTTGGAACCAGTACGTTGTTCCATGTCCAGTTCTAACTAGTATGTATGTTTTCAGCATTAAGTTAAATTTCTTGCCTAACTGTATTTAATTAAGAGCAATGATCTTTCTTATTATAAATAGATCTAATAAAAAAATCAAGAACTGTTTTTATGGAACTATGAGCCTGAAGATGTATGCAATAAAAAATGGTATTTGGTCAAATATTCTGTGTAGAAAACTGTGTTTTTCCTTAAATTTGTGAAATTTTTTTCCTTGGAGATTGAACATACTCACCAGTCTTGTAAAGGCTTAATCATTATGTGTCAGTTAAACTAGTATATATAAAATGTATTTCCTTCTTAAATTAGAAACATTTTATGAAGGACTGTCTTTTAAAAATGTGCTATATAAAAAATTAAAACTATCCCTAATCTAATTATATGGAAATACAACAATGAAAAACCAAAATCTTATTTTCTTCCACAATAGCAAATAGTGCAAGGAACAAAAGAAAAAAAATTCTCACTTTTCATAGACTGATAAATTTATCTAATCTTTTGATTCCTTAGAGTAAAATTTTTTCTTCAGCTAAGGTAGAAAAATGTAAATACTAACATATTAAATCATTTCTTCTATTGCTGTGTCTAATCATCTTTATGAATATATAAAAGTGGGTTAGATGTGAATATTCAGAGAATAAAATATCATGTTACCTATATAAATGTACAGTATAAAAGCTACATTCTAAGAATTGTGAGAAAACAAGACTGGCCCAAGTTTAAACTGTGAAGCCCATGATCTTCCTCCATTCTCCTTTCTCTGTTTTTACAGACTAGTTTTTGCCCTTCCTAAATAAAAATCTTAATGTTTTCATGCTCTCTCTGCTAATTGTCAAATACCACATTATTTTGAAATGCTTCTTATGGAGAAATGCCAATTTTATAAATATCATGGTGTATTAGAGTATTTGTTATTGTTCAGTCATTAAGTCATATCTGACTCTCTGCAACCCAACGGACTGCAGCATGCCAGGCTTCCATTCCTTCACTATCTCCTGGAGTTTGCTCAAAGTCTGTTGTGTCGATGATGCCATCCAGCCATTTCATCCTCTGTCATCCCCTTCTCCTCCTGCCTTCTATCTTTCCCAGCATCAGGGTCTTTTCCAATGAGTCAGTTCTTCGCATTGGGTGGCCAAGGTATTGGAGCTTCAGCTTCAGCATCAGTCCTTCCAGCCAGCATCAATACCTTCCAGTCCTGAATACCTGGAAGGTATTCAGGAAGCATATTCAACTCTTTGAATATGCAGAGTTGATTTCCTTTAGGATTGACTGCTTTGATCTCTTCGCTGTCAAAGGGACTCTCAAGAGCTTTCTTTAACACCACAGTTCCAAAGCATCAATTTTTCAATGCTCAGCTTTCTTTATGGTCCAACACTCACATCCATACATGACTACTAGAAAAACCATAGCTTTGACTAGAGAGAACTTTGCTGGCAAAATGGTGTCTTTGCTTCTTAATACGCTGTCTAGGTTTGTCATAGATTTCCTTCCAAGAAGCAATCATCTTTTAATTTAATGGTTGCAGTCACCATCTTCAGTCAGTGGGGATGCTTGGGCCCTTTTCTTGGAACTCAAGAAAAATAAAATGTCATGGTTTCCATTTTTTCCTCATCTATTTGCCATGAAGTGATGGAACCAGATGCCATGATATCAGTTTTTTTGAATGTTGAGTTTCAAGCCAGCTTTTACACTCTCCTCTTTCAGCCTCATCACTTCAGTTCAGTTCAGTTACTCATTCATGTCTGACTCTGCAACTTCATGGACTGCAACACACCAGGCCTCCTTTTCCATCAACAACTCCCAGAGTTTGCTCAAACTCATGTCCACTGTTTCAGTGATGCCATCCAACCATCTCATCCTCTGTCATCCCCTTCTCCTCCCACCTTCAATGTTTCCCAGCATCAGGATCTTTTCCAACGAGTCAGTTCTTCACATCAGGTGGCCAAAATATTGGAGTTTCAGCTTCAGCCTCAGTACTTCCAATGAATATTCAGGACTGATTTCCTTTAGGATGGACTGGTTGGATCTCCTTGCAGTCCAAGGGACTCTCAAGAGTATTCTGCAACTCCACAGTTTAAAAGCATCAATTCTTCAGTGCTCAGCTTTCTTTATAGTCCAACTCTCAAATCCATACATGACTATTGGAAAAACCATAGCTTTGACTAGACAGACCTTGGTTGGCAAAGTAATCTCTACTTTTTAATATGCTGTCTAGACTGGTCATAACTTTTCTTCCAAGGAGCAAGCATGTTTTAATTTCATTGCTGCAGTCACCATCTGCAGTGATTTTGGAGCTCTGCCCAAAAAAGTCTGTCACTGTTTCCCCATCTATTTGCCATGAAGTGATGGAACCAGATGGCATGATCTCAGTTTTCTGAATTTTGAGTTTTAAGCCAACTTCTTCACTCTCCTCTTTCACTTTCATCAAGAGGCTCTTTAGTTCTTCTTCACTTTCTGCCATGAGTGTGGTATCATCTGTATATCTGAGGTTATTAATATTTCTCCCAGCATTTTGATTCCAGCTTGTGCTTCATCCAGTCCAGTATTATCCATGATGTACTCTGCATATATGTTAAATAAGCAGGGTGACAATACACAGCCTTGATATACCCCTTTCCCAATTTGGAACCAGTCTGTTGTTCCATGTCCAGTTCTAACTGTTGCTTCTTGATCTTAATACAGAATTCTCAGGAGGCAGATCAGATGGTCTGGTATCCCATCTCTTTAAGAATTTTCCACAGTTTGTTCACGACCCAGATGATCATGATGGTGTGATCACTCACCTAGTTCCAGACATCCTGGAATGTGAAGTCAAGTGGGCCTTAGGAAGCATCACTACGAACAAAGCTAGTTTTAGGTGATGGAATTCCAGTTGAGCTATTTCCAGTCCTGAAAGATGATGCTGTGAAAGTGCTGCACTCAACATGCCAGCAAATTTAGAAAACTCATCAGTGGCCATGGGACTGGAAAAGGTCAGTTTTCATTCCACTTCTAAAGAAAGGCAATGCCAAAGAATCTCAAACTACTGCACAGTTGTGCTCATCTCACACGCTATCAAAGTAATACTCAAAATTCTCCAAGCCAGGCTTAAACAGTACGTGAACTGAGAACTTCCAGATGATCAATCTGGATTTAGAAAAGGTAGAGGAACCAGAGATCAAGTTGCCAATATTCATTGGATCATCAGAAAAGCAAGAGAGTTCACCCTCATAAAGAGGTTCTTTAGTTTGTCTTCACTTTCTGCAATTAGAGTGGTAACATATCTGCATGCCTGTTGCTGCTAAGTTGCTTCAGTCGTGTCTGAATATGTGTGACTTCATAGACGGCAGCCCACCAAAATCCCCCGTCCCTGGGATTCTCCAGGCAAGAACACTGGAGTGGGTTGCCATTTCCTTCTCCAATGTATGAAAGTGAAAAGTGAAAGTGAAGTCGCTCAGTTGTGTCCAACTCTTAGCGACCCCATGGACTGCAGCCTACCAGGCTCCTCTGTCCATGGGATTTTCCAGGCGAGAGTACTGGGGTGGGTTGCCATTGCCTTCTCCAAAGAGCACTAATAATGGTTAAAACTGGAAGAATTTGAACAACAAAATAAAGTTGTATTGGATTGTAACCCAAAGTATAAATTAAACATCCATGAGTCACTATTGGCACTTTATCACTGTTTCTTCCTCCCAAAATCCTTTAGCCCTAGTCTAATCAAAAGAAAAACATAACACAAGTCTCAGTAAAGGGATATTCTAAAAAATACCTGACCAGTATGCTTCAAAAAAGTAAAAGTCATCAAAAACAAGGAAAATCTAAATCTAATTAACAGTCAAGGGTAGCCAGGGAAACAGGATGACTGAATGTAATGTCATATCCTGGATGACAGGAGCAGAAAAGGACATATGAATAAAGTATGGACTTCAATGAACAATATATCAATATTTGCTAACTAATGGTGACACATGTGCCATGCTAACATAAGATACTGGAGAAGGAAATGGCAACCCACTCCAGTATTCTTGCCTGGGAAATCCCATGGACAGAGGAGACTGGCAGGCTACAGTCCAAGTGATCACGAAGAGTCAGACACCACTCAGCAATTAAATGACAACAAAAGTTAACATAATAAAGGGGAAAGTTGGCATGAAGGTATATGGGAATGCCCTGTAATATCTTGCAATTTTTCTATAAATACTTGTATTACTTCTAAAAAACGTTTAAAAAATGACCATCGTCATAGTATTCTAGAGAAAGAAGAAGACAGTTCTCCTGTTTCAATGACCTCATCTTATATATGAAACTAAGATATGCACTTGCTCAAGGTCACAAAGTTACTAAATGAATTAAACTGAAAATTGTACTATGAATGTATTGTCCTCTATACTATGATATCAATTTATTACTAAAGACAAATGTAAACTACATGGTTTTATTTTTCTATTACTTGTTGATGATGCCATTTCTCAGCCATTTCAGTAGACCCTATACATAATTCAATGATACTTTATCTGTATGGTATTATTTCAATGGAGTTCATATAAATGGAAATACTAGTAGATCTAACTAAAAAATACTATCTATCAGGTCCATGAATCAGGGCAAATTGGAAGTGGTCAAACAAGAGATGGCAAGAGAACACTGACATTCTAGCAATCAGTGAACTAAAATGGACTGGAATGGGTGAATTTAACTCAGATGACCATTATATCTACTACTGTGGGAAGGAATCCCTTAAAAGAAATGGAGTAGCCATCATGGTCAACAAAAGAGTCAAAAATGCGTACTTGGATGCAGTCTCAAAAATGACAGAATGATCTCTGTTTCCAAGGCAAACCATTCAATATCATGGTAATCCAAGCCTATGCCCGATCAATAATGCTTAAAAAGCTGAACTTGCACGGTTATATGAAGATCTACAGGACCTTTTAGAACTAACACCCAAAAAGATGTCCTTTTCATTATAGGGGACTGGAATGTAAAAGTAGGAAGTCAAGAAACACCTGGAGTAACAGGCAAATTTGCCCTTGGAATACGGAATGAAGCAGGGCAAAAACTAATAGAGTTTTACCAAGAAAATGCACTTGTCATAGCAAAGACCCTCTTCCAACAACACAAGAGAAGACTACACACGGACATCACCCGATGGCCAACACTGAAATCAGATTGACTATATTCTTTGCAGCCAAAGATGGAGAAGCACTATAGAGTCAACAACAACAAAAAAAAGACCAGGAGCTGACTGTGGCTCAGATCATGAACTCCTTATTGCCAAATTCAGACTTAAATTGAAGAAAGTAGGAAAGACCACTAGACCATTCAGGTAGGACTTAAATCAAATCCCTTATGATTATACAGTAGAAGTGAGAAATAGATTTAAGGGATTAGATCTGATAGATAGAGTGGCTGATGAACTATGGACTGAGGTTCATGACATTGTACAGGAGACAGGGATCAAGACCATCCCCATGGAAAAGACATACAAAAAAGCAAAATGGCTGTCTGGGGAGGCCTTACAAATAGTTATGAAAAGAAGAGAAGCAAAAAGCAAAGGAGAAAGGGAAAGATATAAGCATCTGAATGCAAAGTTCCAAAGAATAGCAAGAAGAGATAAGAAAGCCTTCTTCAGTGACCAATGCAAAGAAATAGAGGAAAACAAAGGAATGGAAAAGACTAGAGATCTCTTCAAGAAAATTAGAGATACCAAGGGAACATTTCATGCAAAGATGGGCTCGATAAAGGACAGAAATGGTATGGACCTAACAAAAGCAGAAGATATTAAGAAGAGGTGGCAGGAATACACAGAAGAACTGTACAAAAAAGATCTTCACAACCAAGATAATCACAATGGTGTGATCACTCACCTAGAGCCAGACATCCTGGAATCTGAAGTCAAGTGGCCCTTAGAAAGCATCACTACGAACAAAGCTAGTGTAGGTGATGGAATTCCAGTTGAGCTGTTTCAAATCCTGAAAGATGATGCTGTGAAAGTGCTGCACTCAATATGCCAGCAAATTTGGAAAACTCAGCAGTGGCCACAGGACAGGAAAAGGTCAGTTTTCATTCCAATCCCAAAGAAAGGCAATGCCAAAGAATGCTCAAACTACTGCACAATTGCACTCATCTCACATGCTAGTAAAGTAATGCTCAAAATTCTCCAAGCCAAGCTTCAGCAATATGTGAACCGTGAACTTCAAGATGTTCAAGCTGGTTTTAGAAAAGGCAGAGGAGCCAGAGATTAAATTGAAAACATCTGCTGGATCATCAAAAAAGCAAGAGAATTCCAGAAAAAAAACATCTATTTCTGCTTTATTGACTATGCCAAAGCCTTTGACTGTGTGGATCACAATAAACTGTGGAAAATTCTGAAAGAGATGGGAATACCAGACCACCTGACCTGCCTCCTGAGAAACCTGTATGTAGGTCAGGAAGCAACAGTTAGAAATGGACATGGAACAACAGACTGGTTCCAAATAGGGAAAAGAGTATGTCAAGGCTGTATATTGTCACCCTGCTTATTTAACTTATATGCAGAGTACATCATGAGAAACGCTGGGCTGGAAGAAGCACAAGCTGGAATCAAGATTGCCAGGAGAAATATCAATAACCTCAGATATGCAGATGACACCACCCTTATGGCAGAAAGTGAAGAAGAACTCAAAAGTCTCTCGATGAAAGTGAAAGAGGACAGTGAAAAAGTTGGTTTAACATTCAGAAAATGAAGATCGTGGCATCTGGTCCCATCACTTCATGGGAAATAGATGGGGAAACAATGGAAACAGTGTCAGACTTTATTTTTTTGGGCTCCAAAATCACTGCAGATGGAGACTGCAGCCATGAAATTAAAAGACACTTACTCCTTGGAAGGAGAGTTATGACCAACCTAGATAGCATATTCAAAAGCAGAGACATTACTTTGCCAACAAAGGTCCATCTCATCAAGGCTATGGTTTTTCCAGTGGTCATGTATGGATGTGAGAGTTGGACTGTGAAGAACGCTGAGCGCCAAAGAATTGATGCTTTTGAACTGTGGTGTTGGAGAAGACTCTTGAGAGTCCCTTGGACTCCAAGGAGATCCAACCAGTCCATTTTGAAGGGATCAACCCTGGGATTTCTTTGGAAGGAATGCTGCTAAAGCTGAAACTCCAGTACTTTGGCCACCTCATGCGAAGAGTTGACTCATTGGAAAAGACTCTGATGCTGGGAGGGATTGGGGGCAGGAGGAGAAGTGGAGGACAGCGGATGAGATGGCGGGATGGCATCACTGACTCAATGGACATGAATCTGAGTGAACTCCAGGAGTTGGTGATGGAGAGGGAGGCCTGGCGTGCTGCGATTCATGGGGTCCAAGGAGTCGGACATGACTGAGCGACTGAACTGAACTACAGTTCTAAACTTGATCCTTGCAATCACTTTGTTGAGCTCACTTATCTCCTTCTTCCTCTATGACCAAATTTCTAGTTTAAGCTTTGTTATGTACTGTGCAAGTCTTTAGCAGCCACTTCCCTCCTTCAATTCTGTTACTTCTGGGAAAGCCTTTTTGTTGTATGAAACAGAGCACCAGAAAAACAGAATTTTGGGGTTCTGCTACTTTTACCAATGCAATTTGAAATAAAAATTGTAAGCTTTATGAGCTTTTATGGATTGTAGAGAAAGGCAATGAGATATATGCTAAAGTCTAGATATGTCTTAATTTTGTTTTCCATAGGAAATGAAAGTAAGTAACTAAGCTTATAGGAAGGTTTTTGAAACAAAAATAGTTGCAGTAGAAATAAATAGCATGACAACCAATCAATATTTATTGATAATTAAACTTTACAGCCCATAAGATATCTAGCACAATACTAAAGTGCTTTATATCCATTATTATATTAAATCTCTATATTTACTATCATTTCCTTTGACAGGGGAATCAAGCCCCAGAGAGGTTAAGTAACTTGAACACCTGAGTTTTAGTGCTGAAATTTTCAGGGTATTATTTTTTCAACTTAGAGTAGTTCATTTTTGCTAAATTTTATTTTTTCTAGTATGTATAAGAAGACTCAGGAAGACTCTTGAGAGTCCCTTGGACTGCAAGGAGATCCAACCAGTCCATCCTAAAGGAAATCAGTCCTGGGTGTTCACTGGAAGGACTGATGTTGAAGCTGAAACTCCAATACTTTGGCCACCCGATGCGAAGAACTGACTCATTTGAAAAGACCCTGATTATGGGAATGGTTGAGGGCAGAAGGAGAAGGGGATGACAGAGGATGGGATGGCTGGATGGCATCACCGACTCATTGGACATGGGTTTGGGTGGACTCCGGGAGTTGGTGATGGACCGGGAGGCCTGGTGTACTGAGGTTCATGGGGTTGCAAAGAGTCGGAAAGGACTGAACTACTGAATTGACTGATTGATTGATAAGAAGGGACATAAACAAAAATAATCCCCTCTTGACAAAAAAAAAAAAAAAAAAACACCAACAAAACAAGGCT
The DNA here is from genome assembly GCF_002263795.3 of Bos taurus. Taxonomy (NCBI): domain Eukaryota; kingdom Metazoa; phylum Chordata; class Mammalia; order Artiodactyla; family Bovidae; genus Bos; species Bos taurus. The sequence goes on from NC_037330.1 coordinate 75,607,113, forward strand.
CATAGAATCACCACCAATAAGATGCTGTCTCTTCTTCATTAAAAGTAAACTGTATAATTTAGGATGCACTGGGCTGAATGTAATAGAAAACGTGTCTTACACTGACTTAAACAATAAAAAGTAAAACTTTTTATTTATTTTAGCTGGACATAAAAGATAAAGCCTAGAGGTAGAGTAGCTCTACACTTAATCTGATCAGTGTCTCAAAGAGTCACATGGAACTGGGGAGCTTCCATCTCCCTCTCTATTCTGCCAACTCTTGAATCAGATTCATTCTAAATCTGGTTAATTTTGTGGTCAAATGTAAATTCATTGGTCTAGGTATAATATAAGTAAGAAAAAAATATGCATAGGAATAAAAGGAGTTTAATTTTTTTGTATCTTCTGAGGGGTGAGGAAACTTTTACGGAACTCCTTTCATATCTCATTGGCTAGAAGTGGGTCTAAACCAATCATTGACAAAGGATTGGAATGGCCATGATCAGGCTAGACCAATCATGATTTACCCTGCAAATGGAAATAGATATATCCTTCCCTGAGACTTGTGGGGGAGAAAAAGATCCAGATAAAATTAGGGTTCTGTCAGCAAGCAAGAAAAAGAGGCTGGATATTAAGTAGATAACTAGTCATGTCTGCTGCCATCCCATAATCAAAACATTGATGGGGCCAAGCCTGAAAACTACAGGCTCTAACTCCTACTACTTTTCATTTGCATTATGTTATTTCTGGTTTATCAGATGTGACTTTCCAGTGAATGGAATATTATTTTCCAAAGCTTATTAAAGGTCTTATCATAGTTCTAGTGTACTGAGTTTAAAAAAAAATGACAACTTACAACATGGTTTAGAATGGAGTTTAGCCTATATTATTTCTAGTCTACTGTTGTAAGTTACATAAATTATCTCATGAGAATCGAAGGTCCAGAGCAGGGTAGGGAAGTTCCCCGAGAATATATAGCTTGCATATATGCTCATCCTAAAGGAAATCATATATACTCAGTCCTATAGGAAATCAACCCTGAGTATTCATTGGAAGGACTGATACTAAAGCTGAAGCTCCAATACTTTGGCCACTTGATGCAAAGAGTCGACTCATTAGAAAAGACCCTGATGCTGGGAAAACATTGAAGGCAAAAGGAAAAGGGAGAGCAAAGGAAGAGATGGTTAGATAGGATCACTGACTCAATGGATATTTGAATTTGAGCAAACTCTGGGAGATAGTGGAGGACAAGGGAGCATGGAGTGCCAGAGTCCATGGCATTGCAAAGCAACATGACTTAGTGACTAAACAACAATATTCTCATAGAGTAAGAAGCACTGTAACAAGATAAATGATCAAGAAAGCTGTCAGTCTGCTTCCTCAGGTTTCTACAAAAATCCTTGGTAAATGTAGCAAATTGAAAAAAAAAAATCATGTATACCAAAAAGAAATTAATGTGAGTGCCATCTGCACTGTGTTCTATTTGTGTGATCCTAGGGAAATTACTTACCCTCTCTGATCCTTTGATTCTTCGTTTGTAAAACTAAGATCCTTTCTATCTCACTTTTATGGTACCCATTAGTGAAATGTATGAAATGAGTAACACACACTGTTTTTCTTTTTTATACTTCTTCTATAGAGATTCTTCTTAGACCTTCAGGCATATTTGAGGTACTTATTATGTATCATTTGCTATGCCAAGTCAGGTAAGAAAAGTGTGTGAACCAAATATATGAAAACCATGGTGACTCTGAAAAGTCTGAAAAAACATGTATATAAAAGAAAGAGAGAAAAAGGCTCAACTAGGATCAGAGTTAACCTGGAATGTGAAATCTGTAGAATTGGATCATTGACTCTGCTGACAGCATCCATGACTTAACTAATTGCATCCAATATCTCTCTGTGAATGTTGGCTAGAAATACCTTGGTATGTATTATGGTTAATTTTATGTGTGAACTTGACTGGGCTATAGTGCCAGATATTTGGTCAAACATTATACTGGATGTTTCCGTGAAGGTGTTTTTTGGATGAGATTAACATTTAAACTGGTAGATTTTGAAGAAGCAGACTACCCTCTGTAATGTGGGCAGACCTCTTGCAATAGCTGCAAACCTTATTAGAAAAAGACTGACCTCCCTTCCTCTCTCCCTTTATCTGCCCAACCCCCCACCAACTCCCAACTCCCCACAAAGCAAGAGTGAATTTGGCCAGGAGCTACCTTTGGACTCAAACTGAAACTTCTATGAGTTTCGCAGCCTGCTGGCCTGCCGCATTTTATTTGGGATTCATCAAACCAGAATCATGTAAGTCAATTCACCAATTCCTTAAAACACACACACACTCACTCACTAATACTTGTGTGTGTGTGTGTGTGTGTGTGTGTATACACAAAAACTCATGCATGCATGCTCAGTTGTTTCAGTTGTCTCTGACTGTAACCCTATTGACTATAGCCAATGAGGCTCCTCTGTCCGTGGAATTCTCCAGGCAAGAATATTGGGGTGGGTTGCATGCCCTCCTCTGGGGGTCCTCCCAACGCAGTGATCAAATCCACATCTCCTGCGTTGCAAGCAGATTTTTTACCCATTGAGCCACCTGGGAAACCCATATACATATATAGGTTATATCCCATTGGTTCTGTTTCTCTGGAGAATCCTAAGAGATTACGTATCCTGAGCCTCACAATGTAGTAGGAAGACACATGCAGTGAAAACAGAAGACTTCCTTTCAGCTGGGGTCAGCCTTTTTCTAATTCTTTGCTAAGTTTCCTTGGTTACTCCTTATTTGCTCTACTCCTCTGGGCTTCTATTTTCTGTATTTAATATATGGTGGTAATCACATCTTTTTGCATTGATCGCTGAGGAAGGCTTTCTTTTCTCTCCTTGCTATTCTTTGGAACTCTGCATTCAGGTGCTTATATCTTTCCTTTTCTCCTTTGCTTTTTGCTTCTCTTCTTTTCACAGCTATTTGTAAGGCCTCCTCAGACAGCCATTTTGCTTTTTTGCATTTCTTTTCCATGGGGATGGTCTTGATCCCTGTCTCCTGTATGATGTCACGAACCTCTGTCCATAGTTCATCAGGCACTCTATCTATCAGATCTAGTCCCTTAAATCTATTTCTCACTTCCACTGTATAATCATAAGGGATTTGATTTAGGTCATACCTGAATGGTCTAGTGGTTTTCCCTACTTTCTTCAATTTAAGTCTCAATTTGGCAATAAGGAGTTCATGACTTTATTTTTTGGGGCTCCAAAATCACGGCAGATGGTGAGTGCAGCCATGAAATTAAAAGATGCTTACTCCTTGGAAGGAGGGTTATGACCAACCTAGACAGCATATTGAAAAGCAGAGACACTACTTTGCCAACAAAGGTCTGTCTAGTCAAGGCTATGGTTTTTCCAGTGGTCATGTATGGATGTGAGAGTTGGACTGTGAAGAAAGCTGAGCGCCAAAGAATTGACACTTTTGAACTGTGGTATTGGAGAAGACTCTTGAGAGTCCCTTGGATTGCAAGGAGATCCAACCAGTCCATTCTAAAGGAGATCAGTCCTGGGTGTTCTTTGGAAGGAATGATGCTAAAGCTGAAACTCTAGTACTTTGGCCACCTCATGCGAAGAGTTGACTCATTGGAAAAGACTCTGATGCTGGAAGGGATTGGGGGCAGGAGGAGAAGGGGACAACAGAGGATGAGATGGCTGAATGGCATCACTAACTCGATGGACATGAGTTTGAGTAAACTCCAGGAGTTGGTGATGGACAGGGAGGCCTGGCGTGCTGCAATTCATGGGGTCACAAAGAGCGGGACACAACTGAGCAACTGAACTGAACTGAATCACATCTCCCTTACAAGATAGCTATGGATGTCAACATATGTGAAAGTTATTTTCTAATTGTAAAGTATAATATTTGTTATCATAGCTATTCTTACCATGTTAAGCATCTGTATTCATATGCTTGTTAGAAAAAAATCAGTTGTTGCTTGGAGACAAAGTGGCCTCTCCCTAGAGAAACATAGCCTATGCCTCAAAAATCTAAACCTGTCTTTTGGAAAATGCCTAGGAAAAAAATTCTAATACAAGGAAATAACTCATAAATTCTGACAATAACAAGTCTGCCCTCATGTCAACCATACATCAATTTACTGTTCAAGAAAGCTTTTGTAAAAGATTTTAAAAAAAGAATATGCTCAGTTGTGTCTGACTCTTTGTGACCCTGAGGACTATAGACTGCCAGGCTCCTCTGTCCATGGAATTCTCCAGGCAAGAATACTGATGTGGGTTGCTTCTCCAGGGGATCTTCCCGACCCAGGGACTGCAGGCAGATTCTTTACCCTCTGAAGCTTCCCTTAGCAGGGAAGCCCTTTGTAAAAATTACCAGTCCTAAACTATACTACTGTGTTTGCTCAAGACATTTGGCACCACTATTGAATAGATATTTCAAATTATTTTAAGTGGATCAAAACATGCTTCCTTATATTTCCCCATAGATTATATCCTTGAAAGTTTAGTCTCCAGATCATGGGTAAATGAAGCTTAGTAACCTGACACTGAATAGCAACTGAGTAGGAAAAACTCACACTTCATTAAAAAGCTGCAATTTAGTTAACTGTGGCTAAACACATCTTTCCGGGTATGCATAAGTAGAAGGGACAACACATTCAGATTTAAATCTATTCAAGTAATACATTAACAGAATTTTGCTCCTTAAATCAATTTACCTCACACATAAAAATTTCACTTAGTAGTTGTGAACATTCCTTCACAGAATATTCTATTGTGATTTTTTTTTTTGGTCAAGTCTTCCTTGCTTGTCCTCTCCCTATTTCTATGATTGTGATAAAAATAAGTTCACTGAATAACAAAAGTATTAATATTTGCCAAGGTGCAAATTACAAAGAAAGTGATTACACTGCATTACAGTAATATGTGATACTGTTTGATTTAATACCTTAGTAGTTTATGTTGAAGTTAGAGGTAAATGGACATCATCGAAATAGGTAAGTCAGTCTAGCAGACTATTCCCCAGACATCTCTTTTTAGCATCATCCCACACTCCCTCTAAAATCCAGCCACTTGAAGATTTCAAGTCCATAACCTTTTTTCAATCAATAGCAATTTACTGACTATTTATTACAGGTCAGGCATTTTCCTAGATGCTGGAGACATTGTACTTGATGCTGGGATTCAAATTAAATCTTGAAGATATTTAAATTATACCTAGTGGAACCAGTTTCACTTAATGAACATTTTTATTTATGGTGGAAGGAGACAAAGGATAGAAGAGGTGGGAAAGACAGTAAGTTGTTCTTCCTTCTAAAGACTCAGAGAAGCAAACTATTTAGTTTAGAAAATCAATTGTAATCTGTAATCTCCAGACCTTTGCACGTGAATTTTTTGAAATTTTAAACCTTAAAAATATTTTATGTTTTTTAAACTTATGACTATGTCTTCAAAATATAATTGAGTAAATATATCAGTTAAGCCACAATCAGTACAGAAATTACAGATCCTTTCCCTAAATCTAATTACCTTCATGTCTTTCTTTCATTTATTCATTCAGCAATTATGTATTAAGCATCTACACCTGTATCTTGAAAGTAGAATTAAATTCTCAACTTATTCTCCTTATGAAAATATGTCTGGATATGAATTAATGAACAAGGTCATCAATATCTGATATTGAAATACTTATTATTTTCAATATACTCTATAAATGACTTAGCTTTTAAATACTCATCATATATCACCTATTTACCTCCTCCACCACCTATCTAGAGTATAAGCCCCATGAAGACAGAGAATTTTTACTATTTTGCTCAGTGTTTATCCTAAGTTCTTAACATAGATCTGGTATATAATAATAACTGAATATATATTTGTTGCATAAATAAAATAATAAATTAATGAATATACAGTAGAAAAAATTCTGGTTTGCAGGTTAAAGCCCTGGATTCAAGTCCAGGCTGGGAAACTCTGATAGTGCCACTCCACAGAGTTTTGCAAATATTAAATAAGGCAACGTTTGTATAAGCAAATTGGGAAACACTGACCAAGTGTAAGGAATTATCAGTTAATATTTAATCAGGAAAACATAGTATTATAATAAGGCTGATAAAAGATAACAGTAGTATTTATAACATTTTATTTTTCAGTTTTATAAGATAGTCAATGAAAATTGAAGTCAATTTCTGAAATTAATCTGCCTGCCTCACCAACACACCAAGGGACTAATAGCAGACTGTTGTTCCCAATCCAGACACTATAACTAGTTCTGTGTAGTTCACGTGCAGCTCTTACACCAGTGAAAGGCCGGAAGGGAAGGAGTGCTGGTCATGGTCTAACCACGTACTCCACAGCCTAATTCAAACATGTTTTTGTGGGTGAATTCCATTTCCATTCTCCAAATCCGTATGAGGAAAAAAATTTTAAGTAAGCTGTAATTCCAGATGAGAATATAAGTGGTTCAGCTTTTAGCTAAACCTGGTGACAATTTCCCCACAAATCAAAAGATTGACTTCCTGGTCATCTGAGTTAAAAGGTTTGTTCCAATTAAAGCTGTAAATGTGGATAGAGCCACCACTTATTTATAAAACAGGTTATCTTTCTGAGACAATTTACTAGATCCTATTGTTTTCATCCGGTGATTAACAGAAAGGGCTCTAGAATCAAATGGCTGGAGTTTTTGTTCTGTTTTCACCATTTAATATGCTGTGTAGTCCTGAGCAAGTTACTTAACCTCTCTGGGCTTTTCTTTTGAAATTCCTAATTGGTACTAATACTGGCATTGCTGTGAAGAGTGAATATAATAATCCTAATAAAGTAGTTAGAATAATGCTTGACACAAATGTGCAGTGTGGTGTGGTAGTTGGCATGCCTGTGTGTTCAGTCATGTCCAATTCTTTGGGTCTCCATGGAGTGTAGCTCTCCAGGCACAAGTGAAGTGCTCTTATTATGAAAAAGGACTTGCCTCAGAACAGAAAACAAAAATTCCTTGCCTTAAAGTACCTGTTGAGTCCTTTTCTTAGAGACAGACCCACAGGTATTATTGTTCATTTATGTGTGATTTAGGATAATTACTTAGAAGAGTCAAGTACAGTTAATTAAATCACATAATCTCCTCTATATGAGACAGTTTAATAGCCTGAGTAGGCAATCACTTATTGAATATACTATTAAATATATATTTTAAGTAAAAGTGTGCTCAGCAGCAAGTTAAAGAAAATTTACTGGAAACTTAAGTGGTATAATTGTAGCTAAAGATTTCCAAAATGGGGAAATGATGGGATATTTGTACAAATTTCATAATATACCAAAGATATGATAAAAGTGCCATGTGGTAGAGTTAATTGCTATTGGAATGAGTAATGTGATACATCATTTCACCACACCTGGCATGGAGTGAAGTCAGCACAGGTTAAACTTTCCTATGTAGGTAATGCCTGGTACACCATTAGAGCAAGAACACTAAGCTAAGGAAAATAATGTAAAGTTAGTAGCTGCAGTAGAGTAACTGTTGTTGTTTAGTCACTAAATCGTGTCTGACTCTTTTGTGATCCCGTGGACTGTAGCCCGCCAGACTGCTATCTCCATGGGATTTCCCAGGCAAGAATCTAGAGTGGGTTGCCATTTCCTTCTCCAGTGGATCTTTCCCACCCAGGGATAGAACCGCATCCTTTACCACTTGAGCCACTTGGGAAGCCCAGCAGTTATTACTACAGAAAAAAAAAAAAAAGAATTACCAGGTAGCTATTGGTCTAATAGTGGTTATGATCCCTGGGTCAGGAAGATCCACTGGAGGAGGTCATGGCAACCCACTTCAGTATTCTTGCCTGGAGAATCCCCTGGACAGAACAGCCTGATAGGCTACAGTCCATATGGTCACAAAACAGTCGGGCACTGAAATGACTTAGCACGCACTTACACACAAAAGCCAGACTTCCCCACCTTGAAATCGACTCCTATTCATGACCATCTATAGATTTTGGTAAGTTACTTAACTTTCTTATGCTTTATTTTCATTAGCAAAATGGACACTATGATGGTACCTCTTTCATAAGACAGTTGTGAGGTTTAAATGAATTATTTCATGTGACATGTTTAAAATGCTGCTGCTGCTGTTAAGTTGCTTCAGTCGTGTCTGACTCCATGCGATCCCATAGACAGCAGCCCACTAGGCTCCTCTGTCCTGGGATTCTCCAGGCAAGAACACTGGAGTGGGTTGCCATTTCCTTCTCCAATGCAGGAAAGTGAAAAGTGAAAGTGAAGTCCCTCAGTCGTGCCCAACTCTTAGCGACCCCATGGACTTCAGCCTACCAGGCTCCTCCATCCATGGGATTTTCCAGGCAAGAGTACTAGAATGGGTTGCCATTACCTTCTCCCATGTTTAAAATAGTGCCTGATATATGGTAAATTTATTCAAAAAATGTAACAACAATTATTTTTACAAAACTCTCTTTATGTATAGTGACATCATTTTCTATGCATGTTGATATCAAAAGGGAACGATGTTAAGATTCTTTTTCACTATTTAGAATAGTTTAGGTAACACTTCCTCCAGGCTAAGTAGGAGTTAGCCAGGCAAATGGGTAACAAAAGCACTGAGGAGAGAAGAACATAAGGAATGGAAAGCGGGATTTGACCATAACTATGTAGTGGTGGCAACCCACTTCAGTATCTTGTCTGGAGAATCCCAGGGACAGAGAAGCCTGGTGAGCTACAGTCCACAGAGTCACAGAGTTGGACACTACTAAAGTGCCTGAGCACAGGTACACACACACACAGATTTTGAAAAGATAACCAGTTAGCACCAGAGACTATGACTCAGAGGGATAAAATAAGGGTGGAGTGAGACCAGTTAAAATGCAACTGGAATATTTTAGGTGAGAGATTTTGAGGATATGGACTAGGGCATTGATAACAAGAAGATAAAATCACAAGTGAGCATGAAAGTCTGTATATACAGAGTATGGACAGGACTTAGCAATGAATAAAATATAGGAAGTTAAGAAGAGGGGGAATTCAATACCAAGCTCTGAGAGGTGGATTATAAAAGTAATTCCCAAGGCATTTCAGAACCGTTAGGAACCATAATAGAATTGTTAGCACCAGAACAAAGCCTTCTTGGGGGTTACTTTGAAGAAAAGAGTGCAATTGCACTTATGTTACTGTTTATATTCTGGAATGCTTGCCAAATAAAATTGGTCACAGTCAGCACAAAAATTACTATAATCCTTTTGGAAAATAATTTGATGGAATGCATAAAGAGGCAAAAAAAACTTCACAATTAATCATATAAGAATTTTACTTCTAATAAATTATTCCAAATAAGGGGATAAAGAGCCATGTACACAAAAATGTAACTTAGACATTTTTGATAATAGGAAAAATGTCAGCAGAGCCTGAATGATCTTCAGGGGAAGGCTAGTTATACAGTATATCAACTTCATAGAATGTTACATAGACAATAGGAATTATACATTTTAATAACTTCTACCACTTATTGAGTTCACTGTACTGGACACTCTCTAAGTTATTTCATTTAACAATCATAATTCTCAACAGTAAGTACCTTTATCTCTATTTTACAAGGAAAAAAATATGACTGCAGAGAAATCAGGACAATTTTCCAAGGTCACCCAGCCAATGAGTGGCAAAGGGGCTGGAGAAGCTGCCTGTGGATAGGATCTGCTAAGGGATTAGAGTCAGTTTCTGGGTTCATGGCTGTAGGAAGTTCCCCCCAGCCTCAGTTTCCCCAACAAGACAAATGATTTAAGCTCAGATCAAGTTCATCTGGCTACAAAGCCTGTGTTCTGAACACCAGCTTTAAAGTCATGTTTAAACAAGAAGAGCTGAACATCTATGGTTTCTACTGTAAAATGTGTACACCAAAAAGATAAAGAAAAGAAGTCTATAGGAAAAATGGGAACCTTTGTATTGTGAAAGTGTAAATTTCATTAGCTGTTGCTGCAGTTTGGTTTAACAAAGAAAGGACATTTAATAAAAAGAAGGTATTTAAGTTTAAAAAAATCTTTTATATTTCACACATCCAAGTCTCTTGCTGATACCTTAAACTGTCAGTATGTTTTTAAATCAAAGAATATTTATTGAATATCTACTATTTGCTTAAAATAAATGTGAAATATTTCTATAACTACCTATGAATTGGTTCTAAAAGCAAAACAAAATAGAAAGTATAAAGCATGTGTCAAATGTTCAAATATAGTTTTTTATTATGAAAACCACTCAGATTCTACTGTGAATTTTTCATGAACTTACATTATTTTTACTTAATTTGCTTAGAATGTGATTCCTTTCTCAATTATTCTAAGAATAATCAAATTTATAAATACATAATTTTAATTTTATATTCTCCATCACTCACATCCCCTTCCATGCTACATACTGCAAAAGCAAACAAATTTAATCTTCTGAAAATATTCTATGCAGAATAAAACAATGTATTAATTAGAAATAGTTATGTAAAAATAGAAAACGAAAACCTTTATGAGGCATTAAAAGGTAAACATTTAAATATCAGGATTTCCAGGTTTAGGTCCTAACTCTGTCTCTTAGGACCTTGAGAAAAATCATTCATCCTTTCCAGTCGTGCATTATGTTTTCCTTATCTGTAAAATTAGGAAGATAAGATTTCTTTTCTCCCAGAGATGTTTTGAAGCTTAAAAACAAAACAGACACTCATGAAAGTATGCCTGATACATGAAAATTAAAAATAAGATGTTTGCCATTTCTACTACCAATATAAGTCCTTAAATTTTCAGTGCTCCCTAAATGCTCAGTTATGCTTTAGCCAAAATCTTAGTAGAGGGGGAAAAAAAAAAAACTACCATAAATTTAGTCCTGACCTCATAGTCCTGACCCCTTCACTCTCTATATAGAAAATTTACATCGGCGTTTGGCTAACATTAGGTACTTTATAATGTAATGACCTAAAACTAAAGATATGAAAATGTTCAAGTGTTTCCATAAAGGCAGCATTTTTTGTGCAAAAAAAAAAAAAAAAACAACTTGCTCTTACTCTCCTTTTTATCCTTTTTATTCTTTGCTTGGGAATAAAATATAATCTCTCTAAATTTTTGATCCTTGATCACTTTCAGGTGATGTCCTTATGTTCTTTTGAATCAGCAGATTTTATACAATGATTTAATTTCATTTAAAACTTTAATTAAGTTGGAACATCTGCTCTTTTTACAGACTGAGGGGATAAGGAATGTGTTGGCGCGCGCGAGCGTGTGTGTGTGTGTGTGTGTGTGTGTGTGTAAGGGGATAGGAGAGAGGAAAAAGAATCTGAGGTAGGCAAGATAACCTACAGGCTTCCCAGGTGGTGCTAGTGGTAAAGAACCCGCCTGTCAATGCAGGAGAGAAGTAAGAGATCTGGGTTCGATCCCTGGGTCTGGCAGATCCCCTGGAGGAGGAAATGGCAACCCACTCCAGTATTCTTGCCTGGAGAACCCCACAGACAGAGGAGCCTGGTGGGCAACAGTCCAGGTCACAAAGAGTCAGACATTACTGAAGCAACTTAGCATGCAACTACGCAAGATAACCTACATTGCCCTTTTGTGGCAAGTGGCACAATATTCTCTTTGAGACTATGAAGTGTTTAAGAGTAGGAATTAAGTCCATCCCTAGCACTTGACATAGTGCCTTGCACATAGGGAATATAATTAGATTAATATTTAGATTACCATACTATAATTAGAATACTATAATTAGATTAGTCTAATTAATAATTAGATTAATACTTTGAATAAGTGTTTACAGGGCAAGAAGGAGAAAAAATAAAAGAGGAAATACATGGAGGAGTGAGAATTGTGAGAGATGAGAAAAGTTTTGCATTACTGAAATAAGATGGTAGACCTACCTTTAAAGAGCTATTACATAGATAGATGTGCTAAATTTAATAATGTTTCACTAATAAGAATTTTTAAATGTCCATTTCTTGATCTGATTCCTGTTTATTCTAATTGGATGAAGAAATGGATAGTTAATTACCCACTTGATCATCAATCCTGAATCACAGATTAGATTTCTGATGATTTTGCAGAGAGTACAGAAAAAGAAAAAAATATTTATCTTGGTGATATTGGGTGATAAAATATTGTGGAATCAGAGGGAGTTGTCAAAATACTAAAGATCAGATTTATAAATGTCCATAGAACATAAATCCATCATGGAAGCTATTGTTTTCATTATGCTTTTCTATAGGGAGATTATCAGAGGATCATGTGGTTTTACTTCAAAGCATGCATAACCGTTTGCTGGGCAGAGATTTTTCCTCTCGACATCTGTGAGGAACTACTATTCTGCCAAATAGCTTCTTATTCCCCACCCTTTTTATGAAGTGGCAACATAAAATGTTCCCAACAATATTAGAAACTGGCATGAACAAATGGAACTAAATATATGTGAAGTGGAAGTTCTTTCATGCTAATTTCAAAAGCTGGACATTAAGCATCAAGGATCAAGCTAGAAAAAAAGGGCACAGATTGTGACTTTCAGTCACAGAGTACAAAAAAGTGCTTGGTGACCTAATATCTGGCTTCTTACCCCAAAATAAACAGATATTTCACCCTGTAGGAAGAGGAAATGATTCAAAGTGAACAGAATTATAGTATGGATTAAAATCTCATTGTGAAAGAAACATCCAAAAGGCTCTAATGGCATCTCGCCTGGAAAAAGTATAACCCTGAAAGTCTACAAGCCTCTCAAAATATCTTGGATTCACAACTGTTCTCTAGGGAACAGACTGGGGAGATCTCTACAGATGTGGGATGAAGGAACACCTCACAGAGGTTCTTCATATCCCAGTAAAAGATGAAAGTGTCTAAACTAAATGTTTCTGAGGTGAGCATGAAGTGCTAATAGGACAGTAGTATAAAAGGGATAGGGAGCTGAGATGAGAACATAAAATACAGATACCTGAGCGATCAATAGGATATACAGAAATGTATGGGCTTCGCTGGTAGCTCAGCTGGTAAAGAATCTGCCTGCAATGCAGGAGACCCAGGTTAAATTCCTGGGTCAGGAAGATCCACTGGAGAAGGAATAGGCTACCCACTCCAGTATTCTTGGGCTTCCCTGGTGGCTCGTTCAGTAAAGAATCCTCCTGAAATGTGAGAGACCTGGGTTCAATCCCTGGGTTGGGAAGATCCCCTGGAGAAAGGAACTGCTATCCACTCCAGTATACTAGCCCGGTAAACTCCATGGACTGTATAGTCCATGAGGTCACAAAGAGTTGGACACAACTGAGTGGCTTCCACTTTTACTTTCATGGGCAGCAGTAGTGAGGACTGGGCTGATCCAGAGGTTGAAAACCTGAGCAGAGGAAGAGGGTGGTTTGAGAGATAGGTACCCCTCCCCCTACTCCTATCTCTCTCTCTTTCTCTCTCACACACACACACACACACACACATGCACACATACACGCACATGTACTAGCAGTAGCAGCAGCATGAAAAAGAGAAAGAATATATTGTTTTAGATAAAAAGTGACATATTTGTCAAGAAAATACAAATTTAGTAAGTACAAACTGAGAGCTTGTGTGAGATGCTTTGATATCAGTTATACATAGACTTTAAGAGGGACATTTTGGAACTTCAGAGTTTGTGACTCTAAGTTTAAACCTATTAAAATGTTAAATTAATATTTTAATAGTTTTTAGTAACTTACAAAACCTTTCCACCCATTTGGCTTTAATACTTTACAAAACATTTCCATTTATTTATCTTATTTGATTCTCATGGCCAAACAGTGAGGTAAATATAAATATTATTTTCTTTACCTAGATGTAAAAAACCAATGCTTAGAAAAATTATGCAGCCTGTTCCAAATTTCCTAGTTATTACTTGGTAAAGATAGAACTCAAATCTAGGTTTGATAATGCTGAAGTTTATACTTTCTCCACTTTCATGCACTGTCTTTATTTTATTTAATGTTGATATACTCAATTTTATTAGAAACACTGTGCAGAAGTGCTGGGTGGTGGGTGGTGACGGGCTGGGTGGCCAACAGAAATGCCCCACTGAACCTTTTGGTGTTTGTCTCCAGGGCTTCTGTAGCAGATAACCAAAAATGGGAGGGGCTTAAACAACAGAAATGTCTTCTCTTGCAGTTCTTGATGCTGGAAGTCCAATATTGAGATGCTGAGACAGCCACAGCCCTGTGAAGGCTCTAGGAAAGAATCCTTTGCTTCTGGCAGCTTCTGGTGGCTTCAGACATTCCTTGGCTGTGGCAGCATCACTCCATTCTCTTCCTTTGTCTTCACACAGCTTTTTTCCCTCAGGCTCTGTGGAGGCCACTTCTCTTCTTATAGTGAAAGTGAAAGTGGCTCCGCGTGTCCAATTCTTTGCGACCCCACGGAATAGTTCATGGAGTTCTCCAGGCCAGAATACCAGAGGGGGTAGTCATTCCCTTCTCCAGGGGATCCTCCCAACCCAGAAGGAAGACATAAGAGTAAGAGATAGAACCTCTCACCATGAAGATAAGTGAGACGACCCAGGGAAATAATAAAAGATTGGAGATGCCCCAACCAAAGGGAGACTTGCTTTCCCTGGATGGACGTTGGCTTAAGAATTGAACTTACTGATTTGCCTCTGAGAGACATGGGAGGGGAAGCAGAGGTTGGATGTGGAGCAGCCTGAGTTTCTTTTTTTTAATATAATTTTAAATTTTCTTTAATGCCAAAAACATTTTGCGGACTGGAAAAGGTCAGTTTTCATTCAAATCCCAAAGAAGGCAATGCCAAAGAATGCTCAAACTACCGCACAGTTGCACTCATCTCACATGCTAGTAAAGTAATGCTCAAAATTCTCCAAGCCAGGCTTCAGCAATATATGAACCATGAACTTCCTGATGTTCAAGCTGGTTTTAGAAAAGGCGGAGGAACCAGAGATCAAACTGCCAACATCTGCTGGATCATGGGAAAAGCAAGAGAGTTACAGAAAAACATCTATTTCTGCTTTATTGACTATGCCAAAGCCTTTGACTGTGTGGATCACAATAAACTGTGGAAAATTCTGAAAGAGATGGGAATACCAGACCACCTGATCTGCCTCATGAGAAATTTGTATGCAGGTCAGGAAGCAACAGTTAGAAGTAGACATGGAACAACAGACTGGTTCCAAATAGGAAAAGGAGTTCGTCAAGGCTGTATATTGTCACCCTGTTTATTTAACTTATATGCAGAGTACATCATGAGAAACACTGGACTGGAAAAAACACAAGCTGGAATCAAGATTGCCGGGAGAAATATCAACAACCTCAGATGTGCAGATGACACCACCCTTATGGCAGAAACTGAAGAGGAACTAAAAAGCCTCTTGATGAAAGTGAAAAAGGAGAGTGAAAAAGTTGGCTTAAAGCTCAACATTCAGAAAACGAAGATCATGGCATCCGGTCCCATCACTTCATGGGAAATAGATGAGGAAACAGTGGAAACAGTGTCAGACTTTATTTTGGGGGGCTCCAAAATCACTGCAGATGGTGATTGCAGCCATGAAATTAAAAGACGCTTACTCCTTGGAAGGAAAGTTACGACCAACCTAGATAGCACATTCAAAAGCAGAGACATTACTTTGCCAACAAAGGTTTGTTTAGTCAAGGCTATGGTTTTTCCTGTGGTCATGTATGGATGTGAGAGTTGGACTGTGAAGAAGGCTGAGCGCTGAAGAATTGATGCTTTTGAACTGTGGTGTTGGAGAAGACTCTTGAGAGTCCCTTGGACTGCAAGGAGACCCAACCAGTCCATTCTGAAGGAGATCAGCCCTGGGATTTCTTTGGAAGGGAATGACGCTAAAGCTGAGACTCCAGTACTTTGGCCACATGATGCGAAGAGTTGACTCATTGGAAAAGACTCTGATGCTGGGAAGGATTGGGGGCAAGAGGAGAAGGGGACGACAGAGGATGAGATGGCTGGATGGCATCACTGACTCAATGGACGTGAGTCTGGGTGAACTCCGGGAGTTGGTGATGGACGGGGAGGCCTGGTGTGCTGTGATTCATGGGGTCGCAAAGAGTCGGACACGACTGAGTGACTGATCTGATCTGATCTGATCTGATACTCAATTTAGAAATTTAAATGTTTAGGATCTTCTTTCATCTGTATCAAACAACAAGAAGAAACACACAGTTTAGAGTACAGCCCTGATCACATTAGGCCTCATGGAATTAGCTATATGACAATTTTTTTGTCAATTTTTATTGTTTATTTATTCATTCTTCAATTATCCCTCAAATATTTATTGCATAGGTACTTGCTAAGAGATGGGTATAAGAATTTGATATGGGTATAAGCATTTGATGCCATGATGCTCATTCTAGCAGAAAAGACATGTAAAGAATTAAAATATAGTTAGCTTTCTGAAGCTGAAACTCCAATACTTTGGCAACCTGATGCGAAGAACTAACTCATTTGAAAAGACCCTGGTGCTGGGTAAGACTGAAGGCAGGAGGAGAAGGGGACAACAGAGAATGAGATAGTTGAATGGCATCACAGACTCAATGGA
The DNA here is from genome assembly GCF_002263795.3 of Bos taurus. Taxonomy (NCBI): domain Eukaryota; kingdom Metazoa; phylum Chordata; class Mammalia; order Artiodactyla; family Bovidae; genus Bos; species Bos taurus. The sequence continues at coordinate 75,623,613 of NC_037330.1, forward strand.
CATGAGTTTGAGTAAACTCCGGGAGTTGGCAATAGACAGGGAGGCCTGGCATGCTGCCGTCTATGGGGTTGCAAAGAGTTGGACATGACTGAGTGACTGAACTGAAATGAACTGAGAGGTAAATGCAAATTACTCTCAAAACACAGGAGAAAAGCCACTAACTTTCTCTGGACTAGAAGGAGAAGAAAGGTTATAGAAAGACTTCATGGAGAGAGTAATATTTGCTAGTAAAAGCTAAAGAATGAGTAAAAGTTTGCCAGTATTTCTGGCACACAACATGGCTTGGAGCAAGGCAGGATATATTTTGGGGTCTTCTAGCAGTGCAATATGGTCAGAATATTAAAGGCATCTAGGAGGAGAATTCAGAGCAGAAGTCACTGTATGTATATATAATCCATGTCAAAGAGTTTGAACACAAGGAGTCAGGGATGGCTTTCAATCAGGAGAATTGTCCTAAGTAGAACTACTGTCTTTCATAAACTCTTGAGACAGAGAGTTCTGTTCATCATAGGGTTTGGACTAAAGGAAGAAGAGTCCAGATGAAATAAGAGCCAGTCAGGGGCTATAGCAGTAGGGTAGAAGAATTATAAAGAGGTCCTGAATTGAAGGAGCAGTAGCAATATCAATAAGGGTAAAGGGATTTGAAAACTACTTAGAATCAGAGCTCAGAAAACATAAGAAAAAGCATAAGTTGATAATGGAGAAAAGAAGTATGAGATTTTAAATTTGGGTGACTAAGTACTATAAGCAATAATCAAAGACAAGTGATTTAAGGAAGATTCTATCAGTAAAGTACTCTATGGTATTATACCATGTTTTAATACATGTATACTTAAAAATATCCCAATAGTCATCTATTAATAAGTACAGTGAATCATTTATATAAGAACCTTCAACTTGAGAATTTTCAAAGATGTGAATGTGCTTTGCATCAACCTCAGGCGTGAGTGAAATTGCAACTTGCCCTCTGTCTCCTATTTCTGACACCCTTCATCTCTACCATCTCCCACCTCCTCTCCCTCCTCCAATCAGTAAATCTTCTTACCTGTTCATGTGATGCCAACCCCTGTATGCCAGCTGTTGTACTGCACTACTGTGCTTCTCAAGACACTGTACAGTCAGATTAAAAACGTTTTCTTTACTTTTTCTGTTTATCTGCTTTTATTTTATTATTTGTTCATAAAGTATTATAAACCTATTATAGTGCAGTACTACATAGCTGATTGTGTTAGTCGGGTACCTAGGCTAACTTTGTTGGACTTACTGTATATAAACATGTACAATATATTTATTCAGATAAATACACTAAAGGCAAGAAAACAGTACCTCCTACAAGTGGCATCATTTGGAGTTGTGAAAAGGACTAGAGCATGTTAGGAGTTACTAGAATCACTTGGATTCTATTTTGTTTCTTAGAATTCAGAACACAGTAATTCCAAGGTTTAACACTAAATGGGGAATCTTTGATTTTGTTGCTTAGTAATGGACAAAAGAAAGTATTTTGGAGAAATAAGGAACAAGTATTTAGGTAATGCTCATTAAATCATTAAATAAACTTGAAATGCCAAGAATAAAGTCAGCTAAAAATGCCTTTTAAAAATTAAGTTTGATTTAAAAAAACTACATTGCCATTTACTTAACTGAAACTTCTTTTTCAATTAAAATAACACTTATCAAGAGTTACTGGAATTATTTTAGTTAATGGTATGCATTAAGTCATCTAATCCTCCCCCAAGACCCTATCAGAACAGATTACCTAGCATATTTTTTCCCCTAAAGATTTTTTTGATGTGGACCATCTTTAAAGTCTTTATTGAATTTATTACAATATTCAGTTCAGTTCAATCACTCAGTCGTGTCTGACTCTTTGTGATCCCATGGACTGCAGCACTCCAGGATTCCCTGTCCATCACCAACTCCCAGAGCTTGCTCAAACTCATGATTATTGAGTCAGTGATGCCATCCAACCATCTCATCCTCTGTCGTCCCCTTCTCCTCCTGCCTTCAATCTTTCCCAGGGTCAGGGTCTTTTCCAATGAGTCAGTTCTTTGCATCACGTTGCCAAAGTATTGGAGTTTCAGCTTCAGCATCAGTCCTTCCAATGAATATTCAGGACTGATTTCCTTTAGGATGGACTGGTTTGATCTCCTTGCTATCCAAGGGACTCTTAAGAGTCTTCTCCAACACCACAATTCAAAAGCATCAATTCTTCGGTGCTCAGCTTTCTTTATGGTCCAACTCTCACATTCATGCATGACTACTGGAAAACTCATAGCTTTTACTAGATGGACCTTTGCCAGTAAATATTACAATATTGCTTCTGTTTTATGTTTTGGTTTTTTGGCTGTGAGGCACAGAGGATCCAAGCTCCCCAACCAGAGATAAAATTCACACACCCCTGAACTGAAAGGTGAAATCCCAACTTCTGGACCACAGCCAGGGAAGTTCCTCCTCAACAGATTTTACATATCAGAACCCAAGAATCTGGGAGACTAAACTATCTATGGTCCCACAGCTGGAAAAAAAGCAGCACTAGAGCCTTCATTCCAGGCCAGATGAAGCTGAACCCCTTGCTCTTGACTATAAATGCTACATGATCTCCCCGCGTGTTCTGTCTTTGTAATCACCTGGACTTACATTTCACTGTGACCTTGAGCAATTCATTAGTGCTTTTAGGGAAAGCATTGACTCAATAAAGCAAGTGGTATAAGGACTAGCATTTTAAGCCTCAGTTAGTAGTGTTAGGCTCTTGTTGCTTGGTATCTATTATCCTACATAATATTCAAAACATCCCTTTGAGGGAAAAAACAATTATTATTTCAATTGTCCCCACTGTACAGAGGGATAAACTGAGGATCAGTGGGGTATAGAGGAAAGCTTAGGCATGCAAAGGTGTGCAGTTTACTGGAAAAGAGTAATGGAAATACAAAGGGCTCAAGGGTGGCTCAGTGGTAAAACAACTGTCTGCCAAGCAGGAGATAGGGGTTTGATCCCTGTGTTGGTATGATCCCCTGGAGAAGGAAATGGCAACACACTCTAGTATTCTTGCCTGTAAAATTCTATGGACAGAGGAGCCTTGAGGGCTACAATCCATGGGGTCACAGAGTGGGATATGACTGAGTTCAGTTCAGTTCAGTTCAGTCGCTCAGTCGTGTCCAACTCTTTGCGACCCCATGAATCGCAGCACACCAGGGCTCCCTGTCCATCACCAACTCCCGGAGTTCACCCGGACTCACGTCCATCGAGTCAATGATGCCATCCAGCCATCTCATCCTCTGTCGTCCCCTTCTCCTCCTGCCCCCAATCCCTCCCAGCATCAGAGTCTTTTCCAATAAGTCAACTCTTCGCATGAGGTGGCCAAGTACTGGAGTTTCAGCTTTAGCATCATTCCTTCCAAAGAAATCCCAGGGCTGATCTCCTTTAGAATGGACTGGTTGGATCTCCTTGCAGTCCAAGGGACTCTCAAGAGTCTTCTCCAACAACACAGTTCAAAAGCATCAGTTCTTCGGTGCTCAGCCTTCTTCACAGTCCAACTCTCACATCCATACATGACCACTGGAAAAGCCTGAGTAACTGAGCACAATAGAAATACTTGGGACCCCTTGATCATGCCACCATAATGCCTCCTCCTTGCAGGCATATATAAGGTCTCTTTGGAGACCTCAGCTTAGTTTAAAGAGAGAATGTAAATAAAGAGAAAGAACATAGAATAAGTTTAAGAAAGCTGTAAGTGAAATTTGAAAGTTTGTGAGCTTCAGCTTAAGAAACAGACCTTTATAAGCAGTGGGGAATTATTGGAGAATGTAAATAAAGAGAAAGAACAGAGAATAAGTTTAAGAAAGCTGTAAGTGAAATTTGAAAGTTTGTGAGCTTCAGCTTAAGAAATAGACCTTTATAAGCAGTGGGGAATTATTGGAGATCTCCCAGAAGGAAAATTAATTTTGCAGGAAAGACTCACAAAGATTAATTTGACAGATGGGTGAGGGAGACTAAAGTCAGAAAAACCAATTAAAATAATATGTTAAATTCTTACACGTAGGGAAAGAGATAAGAGGAAATAAACATTTTTAAATGGGTCAATATTTTAAATTGACAAGAATTTAATTTTATTTTGAAATTCTGGCTTATCATATAATGTAACTGGAGAAAATAAGTCTGGCTGAGTGTCAGATCAGGTCTTAGTACCCCTACTTTTTAACAACAGTAGATTTAATTCTACAAAAACCATCCATATTCCTTCCATTTTAAGAATCATTTTTTGTAAGCAAAGATTTTTATTTGTTGACATTCACCATTTTTATGGTATAAAGGAACCAAAGGCATTATCTTTTAAAATATACAAGACAAACAATGGAACAAACTGCTAATTAAAAATTTTATAAGGATATATGTTTTTGTTAATAGTTAATATAGTTCTGAATTCACCAGTGGCTGGCAGTGTCACCCTGACAAGGTCAGTGGCCCTAATTTAACTAGGTGCAAGCACTTTATCACATATTGCACTTCTAAGAATGTTTACTGCGATTGCCCACAATTTATTTTTGACATCTGTAGGCTCTTTCAAAACTTATTTTTGTGTTTAAGTGCAAATGAGTATCAACATCATAGACACTTCTATGTGTGATGGCAATTAATTTCATAATAGTGATTTAATTTACAAATATATAAATAATGTGTAAGATATAGACTACTATTTTTTCAAAGGCTTTACATTTTATCTAGCCTGATATGTGCAAATGGTAAATATATCCCTGAGGAAAGAAAAGAATTATAGTATTCTACACCATGAACTTTTCCTTATGCAATAAAACTTTCCTGTAACTATCTTTTCAACAAAAGAGAAAAGTACTTTTTAGTCTATAAATTGTGCACACTTTCCTTTCTCCCCTTAATTTGACCTTTGAGTAATATATATGTAATATAATATTATATATAACACTATTTCTTAAAAATCATATTTTCTCATAGAGTTGGTAATAAGGAAAAGTATAGCATGTGTAGATGAGTTCATGTAATGACAGTAGATCTCTAATAAGTATTAGCTTTTTAAATTTCCTTTTATTCCATTTATATATAAATTCATTTTCATTCATTTTAATGAAGTCCAAGATAAAACAGTTTGAAGGACCAGAAAGATAAAATTGTACATGAGTGCAGCAGCTCACAGTCAATAAACACATATGGAACACTTTGTATGGCATTGCACTGCATGCACAGTGCCAGAAGAGATGTGATGGCAGAGGTCTTCCCCAGGAAGTGGTCACTCTTTTGAAACAGGAACATAGACTAGGAGTTAACCAGGTGAAGAGAGCAGTTAATGAGAACAGCATAGGAAATGGCCCTAAGATTAAAGGAAACAAGTCTCTTCAAGGCAAAGAAAGGGGGCCTACATTTCTGGACATGTAGGAAGTCAAGTTGCAGTGTGAATAACAGACCTAAGGGACTTGTAGAAAAAACTTTGAATTTTGGTCTTTATCCCCAAACAAATGGCAAATCAATAAATTATTTTCATTGGAGAGAGAAGGTGACTCAATTTGCATGTCCAAAGTATCACTAAGACAGTGTGCTAGATACTTGTTCTTACATGAATTATTTAATCATCACAACATTTATGTGAAATGAGCAATATTATGTTTGTTTCAGGGCTTCTCTGGTGGCTCAGTTGGTAAAGAATCTGCCTGCAACGCAGGAGACTGGGGTTCAATCCCTGGGCTGGGAAGATTCCCTGGAGGATGGCATGGTAAGCCACTCGAGAGTTCTTGCCTGGAGAATCTCCACAGACATAGAATCCTGGGGGGGATACAGTTCATGGGGTTGCAAAGACTCAGACACAGTTGAGTGACTTTCACAGTACAGTATGGTATGTTTGTTTCAAGTGTGAGTAAACTATGAAGTAGAGCATTAAAATTAACTTTCTTAAGGTCACCCACCAAAAAAGTAACAGAAACAAATTTAAACCCACATTTTCATCTGACTACAATTCAACTACGTATAGCACTAAACCACAGAGGCCAGCAAAATAAAATTTTGACAGTTATTTGATACAGGAAAAATTTCAAGGCCAAGATGACAGAAGGCAAGAGAGTAATACGGGTTAGCCAACAAAGGTAATAAGAATTCCATGTCTTCTCAAATAGAAACCTCCCCCAAGTACTCTCAAATATTTGTGTCACATAGTATAATAGAGAAATGAAATTCTGAGGAAATAATCATTCTATCCACCTTTGCTTCTGAAGCTCTTTTTTGCTGATCTGCTTGGAGTTGACTTTCACAAAATTTGCAACCAGTCTCAACAGGATATTTGGGATGAGGGAAGTAAGTGATCTTAAGCTCTGACAAAATAAAAAACCAAAGCTAAAGCCAAAACTAATGAACTATATTCAGCAAAATGAGTCTTTCTGATTGCCTCTGATTATCCTAGAGTTGTGTTTTCACTACCATTTTACTTATTTGGCTGAGTACAGAAGATACTCATTAAGAGGCATCAGTGGCAGTTCCAAATACCTTCCTGTCCTGCAGAGAGAGGTCTTGAATATACACTGATAATTTGGTATGATAAAGTGAAACCCTCTAGGAGTCATTGTGCAGATATTGCCCTCTGTCAATCAGAGAAAAAAGGAAAAGGAAGAGCTAATGCAATGCAATCCTGTTTGGAGCATAAGACAATTCAAATAACTTTTCTCAATGCTAATTATGTTGGTAACCTGTAACTGAAAAGAAATTATGTCTATATTTTCTTCAGACTTCCCCAATTGACAGTAAAATATTTTTTCTGTTAAAAGGTGAGAAACTATAAAATAACTATATTTTGATTTGATAATTCTTGAACATAAAACAGTGATTTTCAAACACAGCAAACTTACCTTCCTCTGTTTTATACATTGGAGTTTTTTGTACTATTTTACTTGATAAAATCTTTCCATGATTACAAAAATGTTTGAAAACCATTGATCTAGTGGTGACTGTGTTGTTATTCAGAGAAGTTCAAGTGGTTTCAAAAGAACACCAAAGAAGGTAAACATAAATGCTCTTATATATTTACTTTTGAAGAGTTTAGTTATAAATACTTCCAATTCTATGTAATAGAAAAAAATAAATTTTCTTTGTGAAAATATGATTCATGAAATAAATAATGGTTGTAAATCAAAGTTCTAGATAAAGTGTTTTGTTGTTGTTCAGTTGCTGTGGCATGTCTGACTCTTTGCAACCCCATGGACTATAGCCCACCAGGCTCCTCTGTCCATGGGATTCTACAGGCAAGAATACCAGAGTGGGTTGCCATTTCCTTTTCCAGGGGATCTTCCCATCCCAGGTATCGAACCTACATCTTTTGTATTGGGAGACAGATTCTTTATCACTGAGCCACCTGGGAAGCCCTAGATAAAGTAGGCCTGAATAAAAATAAAATATGTAAGGTTTTGAAATTTTAAAGGGAATTTAAGATGATAGTTTTGTCAACTGATATTTAAGCATCAATTATCTGAGAGTTCCAAAGTATATCTATACTTAAAATCTAAATCACTCCATAGATCCTTCAGATTTCCATAAAAGGATAAAATTTTACTTCATAGCTAAAGCCTCAGTGTTTGAAAAAATAAGAAATTCTGTTTATCCAAACTAAAACTGAATTATTATTCATCTAATTTTCAAGATGAATGTTATTTTATTCAAGTGCCCCATGGTAGGGTAATAGCTATGTTATGGAAATAGTAGGGCATAGCCAAAGTAATGTATTTTAGAAATTTATAAAATACATTTAAACTCAAAAAAGAAAAAAATCAAAATATATTCACAAGTACTACTGAATCAAACATATCTGTAGGCTGGCTACGAAAAAAGGAGAGAAAAAATAAAGAAGAGACCTAAGAGAACTCACAATTGATATCCACTGCTTCTATTAGATACCAATCCACTTGAAGGCAGCTGTCTTATGGAAGGAATAGTCTTTTCAAACATAAATGCTAAGAATGCTATGCAAGCCATAAGCAATGATGTAGACAGAGTCAGAGTTCCTAAAAGCATCACTGAGCCTTGATTATAGTTACATGGCCTGCTTTAGCCAATGGAATGTGAATGAACATAAAACGTGCTATGTGTGAACAGAAGCTTTCATTGAATTTGAGTGGGTCAGTTTGGCCTCTTTCTCCTGACCTCCACCAGGAGAACACATCCCTTCAGCCTGGATGCTGGAATGAGAAGACTAAGTGGACAGAGCCAAGCAGAGATGCTGTTGCTCCACACTTCTGTTAAGTGAGAAATAAATATATGTAGTTGTAAGCCACTGAAATGTTTTGGGATTTTTAGTTACCACTGCAAATGCTAACTAGAAGAAAGGGTAAAATAATATTTTATTCAGTTAAGCTACAAATTGTTGGTTACTTGCAGCTGAACACATTCCTAAATAATATATCCAAAATATGTACATAAATAAAAGATCATCATTTTACTTACATATGCACTCTCTGGACAGCAATTTACACTGTATCTGAACTAACAGAGCTTAGCATCAGGATATTACAAATGTGGAAGGCTCAAGGAAAGAGACAGCTCAGGTAATAATCTGCAGATGTGTGTGGCCTTGTCCAGAGAACTTCACAGTATGGATACTTGGGTAGCTACAGGGCTACAAGAGGGCAGGAAGTGCTTCAGATGGGTTGCTTAAAACAATGTATACCAGCGGTTAACAGCCTTCTGTTTATCTCAGACAACCCAATATAAAAGGACCAGGAGTAAATGGTTCTTCCCAAACATTAAAGCATAACAGAAAGAGGTGGAAGAAATTGGTATTCAGAAGGAATGGATACACACTCATGTTTTCTTTTCCTACCAGAGAATAATTAGAAGGAAACCAAGAGAGCAATATCAAGTGAGTCATTCTAATGTACTCAATTATCATTTATTTGAAAAATATTTTTCTTAAAAAGAGGTTTGAATTATTTTCCCTACAAAAGTATTCACACATTTCCATTAATTTTATATAGGGATGTTTATGTATATAAATTGACATGCTGATTCATGCTTCCTCAATATGTCAGTTATTCAGGTTCCGTAATATTAGTGTCAATGTTCTAGTTATGCCTGAATAGATTAGCTTCTTATGTAGGATTCTTCAGACAATAAAATACATCTCTATGTGTCCAGTTATTCCTATCAGAAATTTTGGAATAATCCTCAGTTCCATACTTTTCCTCTCTAGCTCTCTCCTGCTATCAATTTAGCAAAGAATATAAGAGCTTCTACAAGGCATACTTCACTTTTCTATCCACCTCTCTCCATTTCCATGACTAAAATCCTAGAAATACCTTAATCTCTTGCCCAATCTACTGTAAATATCTCCTAATTTATAAATCCCTACTTCCTCTCTGACTTTCTTGTAATGAGTTTAAAAACAGCACAAGAGATAACTTTAAAAAATCAGTAAGTTCAGATCACTCTTCTGTTTAAAAATGCTTAATGACTTCACACTGGATATAGAATAAAAATTTTAAATTCTTAACCAGGTCAATAAATTCTGAGATGATCTTGTTCATGCCTACCTCATATTATAGGGCTTCCCTGATAGCCCAGTTGGTAAAGAATTCACCTGCAATGCAGGAGACCCCGGTTCAATTCCTGGATCAGGAAGATCCACTGGGGAAGGGATAGGCTACCCATTCCAGTATTCTGGCCTTGAGAATTCCATGGACTGTATAGACCATGGGGTCCCAAATAGTTGGACACGACTTTCACTTTTCACCTCTTATTATGCCAATCACCCTCTGTTCCCTAACATTCAGCCACACTGCATACTGCCCTCCAATGTACCACCTTCTTCAGCTGTAGACTCTTTGCATATACCATTTACCTTAGAATTCTCTTTCTCCCTCTCGCCTGGCTAACTCCTATCATCTTAGACATCTTATTTCAATATCAGTTCATCAGAAATTCTCCTTCTCTTGCTCAGATCCCTATTATATTCACTCTCAGTACTTTGGTCTTTTTCTTCTTAGCTCTTATCATAACTTGAAGTTGTATATTTCCAGTATGGTTAGTTTTTTAATATTGTCTAATCCTTTTGGCTGCAAGTGCCATAAAAACAGGAGTCACACTTGTAATCAGTCTTGCCCAGCACTGGGCATGGTGTGGAGTAACAGCACAATAGATATTTAGAATAGATGAATGAACAGATGCATGAACTTGGGTAAAATGTACTAAATTGTGAAAATATTGCAGATTCTAGTAGACATGGTAGAGTTTTTTCAATTAAAAGTATTCTACCAACAAACTGTAGAATGATCACATATATATCTTTCTAGTTTCTTCAGTTCGTTATGAGTCAGGGGAGCTGCTGCTGTGTTGTACAAGAATGATATCAGAGTTCTTAGACTTTTGGTGTATCAAAATATGCAAGTACATAAAATTACAAACTGAGAAAGTCAAAGTGCTTTAAGCATATAAAAATGTCTCAAGTAGATTTATTTTGTATCTTTTAAATAGTTTTTAATTACCTTAATTTTAATCAATCATAAAATAGAGTTCATTGTTATATTAAAACGTAAACTAGTGGCATGTCCATATAACAGCTCTGTAATTGTGATAGCATAAAATGGACATCAGGATTCTTTCAATAGAATTTCACTCAATGAATTTGAAAAGAAGGAAAGGCTAGGTTAAATTTAGTAACAAAAAACTCCCCTAAATCTTAACAGAAGAACATATTCACTCTTGCCCATGCTCCATATTAAAAGGGATGACTTAGTGCAGTTGTTCAGAGACCAGGCTGATGGAGGCCCCATCATGACACATGTGTCTATAATTGCTATTTAAGGAGAAGAGCAAATAGTGCACTAGGTCATAAATACTTCTACTCCAAAAAGGTACTCCTCAGTTTTAGCTCCTGTGGCATTGGCCTAAGTAAGTCACATGACAGCCTAACTGCAAAGAGGAACTGGAAAATTAAATCCTATGATAGCCTCAGAAAGGGAAGAGAAAAAGAAACCCAGAGGAACCACACTACAGGCTGCTAGAGTCTGAGACATTCAGAGGCATAAGTGAGACCATTCATTCACATAACATGCCTTTTTTCTGCACTAGGCTGTGAACTAGTCTGCTGGGAATGAAAAATCAAGTGTGCTAGTTCTGGAGAAGCCACTTGAGCAATTACTTAAGGAGGCTAAGAAGGGTGCACATTCACATTTTGAAGAATCCCTAAAAGACCAGTTTAGAGTGATCTTGGGTGATCTCACAAATCACATAAGTTAAAGGTTAAAGGTTTGATTTTTTTTTTTTGAAAGATTACCAAAGAACTCTAAAGTTTCATTATTGTTGTCTATATATTTTCATTTAACTAGGCCCTCTAAAAAAGAAGGTACAAACTTAACAGTAATCTTTACTCAGCTTAAGGATAAATTTCTCACTTGTCTCAGAGGTAGAACAGTATAAAACCTTTTAAGTAGCATCACAGAGTTTTTGTTGTCTTCCTTTTCAGTATGAATACTGGAAACTATTATATTACTTTTATACTGTGAGCCCACTAGACTATAATTCTTGACTCATTAAAATGTTCTACTTTTTATACCAAAATATACCATTTTACCTATTATTAAACAATATTAAAAACATTAAGTGACATTTAAGACAAGAATATATTCATTCATATTCCTAGAATCCAAATTCAACTTTCTTTTTCGGCCTTCCTATTTATTTTCACACATTATCATACAAAGAAATTCTACCTGAAAAAAGAAGATTAAGAATATATTCCATTCTAAAAATAATGGATAAATTTACACGTGCAAAGAAGACATGTACCCTTGAGGTTTGGGGCTGTCTTAGTCACATGCAGAGCCAAAAGGGGTGACAAGTACATCCTTAAGACTGACTGCAAAGGGACTGATATTATTCCATTCGCAGTCGGCATTACACCATGTATTCACAGCTGAATTTATACTAGTTAATAAATAGTAGAGAAGACATATGGGATTCCCAGGTGGCTCCATTGTAAAGAATCCACGTGCCAATGCAGGAGATGCAGGAGACGTGGGTTTGATACCTGGGTCAGGAAGATCTCCTGGAGAAGGAAATTGCAACCTACTCCAATATTGTTGCCTGAATAATTCCATGGACAGAGGAGCCTGGTGGGCTACAGTCTATGGGGTCACAAAGAGTCGGACATGACTGAGTGACTGAGCACCCTGGGCTTGGCTCAGGGAGTGTATTTAGAATGGGATGCATATAGAGTGTACTGAGAACTAAGAGTTCGATATATATACAATTGTATTTAGAAAAAACAAACATTAAACACTTTATACAAACAGTGCTCTTTTTATTTACTAGCACATTTTAGACGTTAAGACAAATGCATTCCCAATCACACATTTTCCTCGTTTTTCCAATATATTTTTGTAAATGAGCATGCACCCATCTGTTAATTAATATATTTATTAACTCTTAATAACTATTTAGTAACTATATTAATAAGCATTAATAAAGCTTATTTTTCTTCATAATTTTTATATAGAAAATAAATATGTGTTGCAGTTCTAGTAGTTTCTTTCTATACCAAAGTACAAAAATATATCACCTTTGCACCTCTTCCTTGTTCATTTCCCACTTTGGCTTACTATGTTTGTTTCAGCAGCTTGCTATTTTGTCTGCAGAAAGCAAACCTTAGTTTTATCGAGATAGAAAAAGCAAGCAAGTAAGAAAACAAACAAGCTAGCAAGCAAAGAGGCAAACACAAAACACCATCTCTTTAAATAGCATTGGATACTTTGTAAGATAAAACATGTATTAATATGGAGGTGGTTCAAACCCTGGACGGATAAAGGTTGACGTCTTATCTTTAACACCCAGTCTTAGGACATTCAGATTTTGTCATGTAAAATGTTGTGTGGGATTATGTTCACAGATACAGAAATATGTTCCGTTCTATCACACCCACGAGCCCCAGAACAGTACACTGAAAGCTGGCATGAATAAGATCCATTCCACAAATGAAAAGCATAGCTAATCTGCTGATAGGTAACGAACTACTTTAGTCACTAATTTTTTCTTCAGTTTTAAATATTATTGCTATACTAAGAAATTTCATTTGTCTTTTAAAAATAGTTATTAGATGTGGCTATTAGGTACATCTTGCTAAATAAATGTTTGTAGATATTTCTATATGCCTTTATATAAGACAAATACATATTTTAAATGAAAGTGTTAGTCCCTCAGTCATGCCCAACTCTGCAATCCCATGGATTGCAGCCCACCAGGTTCCTCTGTCCATGGGATTTTCCAGGCAAGGATACTGGAGTAGTTTGCGATTTCCTTCTCCAAGGGATCTTCCCCACCCAGGGATCGAACCTGGGTCTCCTGCACTGCAGGCAGATTCTTTACCGACTGAGCTACCAGGAAAGGCTGTACATCATAATTTCAAAAATATTTTATAGTTGTTGTTAATATGCTTTGTAGTAGGTTCAAAAACATCTTGCCTTAAGTTTCCCAATAACTGAAGATTCTAGATAAAATGGATTCAGAATTTTAGCATTAGAGAAAGCATTAAACAAGAACATTTGTTTCAAATTTGTCTCATGAAAGAACAGAGAATTCCTTTCTTTAAAGTCATAACAGTCATAACATAACAGATAAACAGATATTTAGCAGCAGAGGGAACTTATTATTTCAAAGGGCCCTTCAAAATATAACTTTGTAATGCAAAAATTTAATAGAAATGAGTATGCTTTTAAATTTTCCAGCTGTATCATATTTTGCTTTCCTGATTAAAAATCTTTCCTAATCAATATTCAAGGCAATGTTTTACAGAAATGCCTAACCTCACTTTAAGGAATTCTTGATTTTTGGTAAGAAAAATCATTGATTAATGCTTTAATGTAATTAGCAAATTTAGAAGGACATTAATTCATTTAAAAGGAATTGAACTTTTTCCATCATCTGATATTTAGTTGGCATTATTCTAAATAGATCAGTAATTTTAAAGAACATTTTTAACTTTCATTAAAAAGAATATAGTATCAAAACTTAGAACTCTTTACTATTAGTGAAATTAATTCCATATTTCTTAAATAATGGTACCTTTTTAAAAATAGAATACTTCATAGATGTTAAATGTATAGAATTAAACTGCCTAGACAGTCAAATCAAAATGGAAAGATAAGGCAATTTTCCAAAACACTTAAGCCAAATAAAACCTCAGGCCAAAATAAAATGAGAAAGAAGCGTATTTTGGGTGGGTCATCCTGTTGGCTGACCTCATTAACCTAATTTATTGGATTAAGGTTCTTTTCCCTATTTTCCTTCGTAAGGTGTAAAAACTTCAATGGTCCACGGGTATGGTTTTAGTGGCAGAAGTTGGGAGTGAAGAGCTCTGGTTGTGCTTCTCTCACCAACACGTGTAACCTTGTACAAGAAAGCAAACTTATCTGTACTTAGTTTCCTCTTTTGTAAAATAAGACCCTAAAGCCTTTTCCATCTGAAAAGTTATCAACTCATGAGATAGTAAGATGACAGCTATGTGAGAGTGAGTATTATAAAATAGAGCAATTACAGCTATATGTGTATGTGTGTGGTATCCTCAATGTTCAACAATATAATATTACCCTAAGGACATTGCTAATATTTAACAATCACGGAAGTTGAAATAGGTATTTGATTTAATTACAATAGCTTTTATAATTGTCTTAAGAAATTAATTACACTTGAAGTAGGGAAGAATATTTTTTTCACGCCTTGAGTTACATTGACTCAGAATAACACCAGAGTAAATATTCAATGTGTTGTCAATGCTAACACTATGAGGTTTGAGATACATCTCCATCCTTCATAACTCTGTAGGTTGCCTACTCATGTTAAGAACTGCAATGGTGAATGTACTGGATGCAGAACACTTAATCAGTTAACACTTAAGAAGTCTATTATTTGTACTATTAAATTATTTTAGCTACACCATTTGCATTACATTAATTCTTCAAATTCAGCTGACACATTTTAGCTTTGTGTCCATTTAGCTTTGTGCACATTTTTAGTGCAACAAATACCCTCATAATATTTAGGCACTATTTCAATAAGGTTCATTTCCTGACTTTCCTTCCATTAGCAAATAATTTGATAATGCAGACAGCCATCTATAAAATATTTTTCCACTACACAAATATATCTTTATATCTTTCAATATCAAAATAGCTTAAAAGCCTATTTTTTCTTCTTGGGGAATTAAGTCAAATAGCTTTCTTTGACTGTTTTTCACATCTTTTTCTCTGTTAGCTCTGTAGTCCACAGTACCACTTTCTTTTCTTTCTCCCTGTGAAAATCTCATAATGATTGTACTTACACTATCAGTATTTTTCTTTTCAGGTCACCTACCTCATCTGTATTGTATAATTGAAACCTATAGCTTCTCACTTCTCATACTATCTTACTTCTTGAAGAGCACAAAATTTAATTTTCTCTCTGAAAATACATACACACGCACGTGTGCACGTGCACACACACACATACACACGTATCCTGAAATTCCCTTGTTCTTAATAAATTTGTTATTCTATAACCTTGGGCCCCATATCACTATTACCTAAAGTTAAAGATGCTCTCAAAGTACTAAACTTCATGTACAGCAAAAATATACTGATGTAACTGAAGAAAGTCCATTACTAAGAAGAAAGTAAAGTCTTTAAACAATGTTAAGCATCTATTCTAGTATTAAAATATTTAAACAGATCATGCCAATGCTAATATAAATTTTAATACTTCATTTCTGATAAATACTATTGCTTCCATGTTTATTAAAGTAAAATAATATTTTTGTATAGAGGTTTTTAAGTAATTTATCAAGCAGTAAACCATACAATGAAAGGGAGTATATGTAGGAAATCCTTTGGGTTATTAAATTTATTTAATAATTTTTCGTGTGTCACTGAATGACAAATGATAATTTTTCTGTTATGGTTAATAATTTAAATAGCATATATGATACCTCTCTAGGGGTTTATATATCAAATATATCATCACTGTTTCAAAGTAGATACGACAGGTATTGACCCAAAATTGCTTTATTGAAAACTTCCTTAATGTGCTTTTATATGACAGGTTCTAACAGTTTATTAAATGTTTCTATCATGAGTTAATCATGCCAGGAAGACAAGCAGCAGCGTTTTCTATACCAATATTAAAAGATGGCCACAGAAGTAATGTGAAAAAAAAAAAAAAAGAAGAAGTAATGTGGTGCATTACTGCCAAATATGTTGATAACTTTGAAAAGCTGTTTCAAAATATTGTTTTCTTTATTCATTAGAAAATAATTCAATGACCTACAGATTTCAGTTATTTAACTAGCACCAATTTTTGCCTATGAGGGAGAAGACATGGTATGGAGGAAAAGGTACAGGAGACAAATCTGATTTAAATCCTCATCACCTTCTATTTAATAGCTTTGTGACATGAACCTATCACTTCTGTCTTTGAATCTAAACATTCTAATTTTTCAAATGGTGATAATATTGCTTCTTTAAAGATTATTTGGAAATAAGCACCTGACTTAGGAACTGGTAGCTGTTATTGTAATTATGCACTATGTTAAGAGAAGCCAGATGATCAGGGTTGGCTCTTGGACACAAGAGCTCATGAATTTTAAACATATCAATTAATTCCAAAATAGGAAATAAATATATTTCCTATTTAAATAGCATACCTTAAAAGCATATTCCATCACTACATATAACCACATATACACACACACACTACTATGGAAAACCTGATTTGTACCAAAAAGTTTATGTTGCACTCCTCTAAAATGTACCATCTGTCTGATTATTTGCTATGTATTAGAATTATAAATTAGGAATTATTACTACTTCTATTTTCAGCATTAAAGGAGACTTGTTTGTATTACCAAGTCACATGTTAATTCTGGAATTATAATACTTTTGGTTTTTTTAATTTTCTTTCACTATCTCAGGATAATTCATTAGAGTATTTTCTATAAAAACATGAATATTTCTAATGATTAAAGCCTGATTCACAAAACATGGCTAAAAACTTTGTAAAGGAAAAATATTACTGATTTGTGGCCATCATTTTCCAAATATTGTTGACTTATGGTACCACTTTTAAATTTGAGTTTTCATTGACAATTCATGAATCAATATTTTAACATATGTACAAAACCTATCATCTAGGAATCTCTTTTCTGATTTTGTAGTCCCTCAGAGTATAATTTAATAGCAACACTATATGGTCAAACTGCTGCTTGATATTAAAATTCCAATTTTTAATCCTGAGGCATTAAAAACCCTCTATTGAATATTGATGTAGTAAAGACTTCAAAGAGAAAAATGTCAAGGTTCTCGGAAGATCCCAGAATCATCTTCAGTATGTTCTTCCTTGGAGATATGAGTCACTTACTGGTCAGTTGGCTTGGCACAAACTGAAGGTCCATTCTTTGTCATAGATATGAATTAATGTTTTCCCCAAAGTCATCTTGCAAATTCACGTGCCTGACTAGACCCACTCAAAAAGAAATGTGGATGATACTCTACAAAGCAGCCATAGTTACTGGAGAGACCCAAACAAGTAATGTCTTTTTGTCTTCTATTAATTATTATACTCAACAAATAGCACATGTTCTCTAAATGAGAAATTTTCCAAAGACTATGAAATAATTTATGTGAAGGAAAAAAGGGAACAAGGATCCAGAAATAACTCAGATGGTAATTTATCAGTAGTTGATTACTCTTTGTGTACTCTGTTAATTTGGGTATAAAATGAAATGATAATATCATCGAATGAGGGATCCACTCATATTGAAGCAAAAGTCATCAAAAGATAAAATTATAGTAAAAATAGGTGTAATTTTGATACATCAACATATCTTCAAATTTTCAAGTGTTTTAAAAAGGTGAATATTTTGTCATTTAAAAAACTAGGTTTTTATATCAGGTATTATGGACTACAAACTGCAAATGAAAGAAATCTAAGAAATGCTCTGAGAATTAACACTATGTGGATAATACTGTCACTTAATGATTTTATATTTGCTAAAAATTCAGTGATATTAATTTCCATCTTTGCAATTTTTAAAACATAAAAAACACACCAAAATACAGACACAAAAACACTTTAAGCTATGTTTCGAATTTTATAAAGGAAGCAGAATCATTTAAAGCTTACAAACAAAAGTGAAATGGGATTTTAATTAAGAGAATTTTAATGCCAGCCTAAAGCAGTCCTAAAATTCAGAATAAAACATGGCTACTGTAACAGAAACAGGTTTATTTCTTTAGGAAGTGGTTTCTAATTCTGAAGCTGCAAATGTGCAGGCACACGTGATGGGGAATGTAAGGGTTGCCATGGTAAGTACACATCTTTTCTTGGACAGTCAAGTATTTTTAAAATGCATAAAGAACTTTCACTTCATAATATGTCATGGAAATTGACTCTGCTTTCCTTACCAACATATTAGTATGATGCAATGCAACACAGTACAGAAATAACCCAGATTTTAAAAAACTTCGACCCAGTAAGATCGCTTATAAAACATGGAGTGAAAAATGAAATAAGAAATTTCCAAGTCAGAGAACTAATTAAATTGTGGGTCTAGAACAAATTCTAATTCCATTAAATTAATAAATAATCACACCTCAGGACATTCCACAGGCCTGATACACTTCCTGGGCGTCCAAATGCAAACATCACTAAACATCACTCTCGACATACTTTGGTCATATGCCTTATTTTTAAGGAAAAATAAAATCATTCCTACGTTCCTACTTTCTCAACGGTTTCCAAGAAGCAGGGAACGGACTCTGTTCTACTGTCTTTTGCACAAAATCTCCTGGAGGTTCTCTTAAGAGTCTGTGAAGTCAGCTCAAGACGCCTGGATGGAGGCGTGACACTTGGACTGGGGAGGTGGCAGAATCTGTTGAGAAACGCAGCAGGTTCTGAGGCGCTAGAGAACCCACGTGTACAGGGCTGGGGAACTTTTCTGCCACGTCTCCCGGAAGGAAGGTCTCACTTTTAAATAGGGGGCTAGCGGTGGCGAGGAGCTGGGTGGGTGGAAGGTGGGCAGTAAAACAGGAGAGGTGGCGGCGAAGCAGAAGGTTCAAACCCTTCGCAGGTATCTACTTGTGCTTCCCCGCATTCTAGTCTCTCCCTCATCAACTTTATTATTTTTCCGTTTTACAGGAGGGTTTAAGCAACAGGGATGCTGAGCATCTCATAGGCTCAGCCAGGAACAAAGAAAATCGAGTTCCTAATACTGTATCTCTCCCGTTGGAGATCACGTGTCCTGCTTTCGCTGGAATGCACTCTTCTCGCCCACGCTATAAAATCTCTATTGTGGTTAGAAATTTTACCCACGTTAAAATATGCTCACTTATGAATTACTTTTTATCTACCAAGAGAACCACATTTCAACGTACACAGGTACACATTTACGTGGTGACCCAGTTACCACTGCAGGTGAATTCGATGTGTTGAAACTGTATTGGGAAAGTAATGGAAAAGAGCAGGTGGAAGATCTTCATGTCTCACTGAGCGCACCCTCCCCTCCCCCGTTTTCTAATTTCTTTTGAAGAAGTTCGAAAGGAACGTGGGAGTCGTGGGAGTCGCAGATGGTTCCTTTTTGAAGCCGATTCCTGGGAGTTGTGAAAGTGACCCCTTCCCTTCTCTGCCTGGCGCTGCGCCCTCTCGCCCAACCCTCTCGCTTTGTGACTTGATGGGGAGGAGACAGTAAGGGAGAGGGCGGAGGCGGGTCCTTTATGCAGCCCTGATGGCCAAGAAGTAGTATAATGAAGCAATTTTGCAGCCATCTCCGTTATCATGAAGTCATACTATTTTTAAAGACATTCTGTAAAAGTCCCATCCCCTATTCCCATTCTTGACTCTGCAAACTGTAAAGACAGGAGAACCTTTGGCACCCAGTTTAATTGTCCGTGAGCTAAGGTGCTCTGATTACCCTGATGCTAATGTGCTTTCCTCCCTCTTTCCACGTAGCACCCAAAACTAGTCCTGCATCCTTAATGACTGAAAGGAGGATGCAAGATGCTGAAGGGGGCCCAGTACTGGGATTGGGAACAGTGCTGCTTCACCAGCTTCTCCGAGCAACACAAAGGAGATGTGTGGGCTGGAGTTGTTTAGCTTAGGGGAAAGGAGACATCGCTTTCCCTGACTCCCGGGAAGAAGGGCTTCGCTCCATCGCTCCCCCACTTCTTTTGGTCCTCCAATCTTTTATACTCTTTCTTCCCCTTCATCCCCTCCCCAAAACCCCACCCTATCCCTTCGGTTCCCAATGGCATAAAGGTCTTCTAATTATATTTTTCAAACAAATAGGCATCACACAGTAATACTACAGCTTCTAAGATAAAGGGACAAACGTGACCTGCCACAAGTGTGTCTGTGTGTGTGAGAGAGAGAGAGACAGAGAGACCGATAGAGACAGAGAACCAATATCAAAGGAGCGCTTCATCCTTCAGACACCTCCGGAAAAAGCTGACTGGAGATATTCAAGATAATAAAGAACTATGATCAACCTCAGCTCAACCGTCGGTCTCAGCACCAGCACCCCAAATCTCTCTTTGCCTTCCTTTTCGCAATATGTAACCCTTTAAGCTCACCCTCCAGCCCAGGCCACTCGGCACTCCCCAGCACCCGCAACAGCAAACATGCGATTCTAAATGCCCCGCAATCTGCCACATCCTCGCCACCTCCGCGGGCCACCGGGCGAGCAGCTCCCAGGGAGCGCTGAAGGCTCGGATTCTCCTACCCCCCACCCCCGTTCCGTCGGCCACCTGGGTCCCTCACCTAGGGCGCTCACTGTCGCTGCGGCCACAAGCGGCGAGGCCCCAGCGACCCCCTTGGCCCCGGAGCAATAGTATCCTACTCACATCGCCGGCGGGAGAAACTGCCCATGAGGTTCCGGAGAAAGTGAATCGTGCAGCTGCCGAGGGTTATTCCTTAAAGTGTCCGGGGGTCCGCAGTAGAGTGGGCACGAGGGACCTCGGAGGAGAGGAGGGGTGAAGGAGGAGAAGAGAAGGAGAAAGAGGGGATTCCAGGCAGCTGCCACGTTAGACCATGATGCTGGTGCCCTTCAGGTGGACAGCTGGAGAGGTTTCCGCGGGAAGCGGCCGATGGGAAGCCCGAAGCGCTGGCGGGGGAGGCAGGAGCGCATCCACTCCCCAGCTTCCGCCCGCCTTGCGCGCCGCGCAAGCGACCGCAGCAGCAGAGGCGGCAGCGGCGGTGGCGGAGGCGCAGCTCCCTCCCCACCCCAGAAGGCTCCACAGACAATAAATCCTGGGAGGAGAAGAGACGAGCCGAAAAGGCGAATCTTGCACCCAACTCCGTAAAGCCCCGTGCCCGCTGCCGCGCCTCTCCTGGGCGAGAATCCCCGGGGACCCAGGAAGCAGCGGGCGGTTCGGAGGGGCCGTGCGCTCTCGCGGCTGCAGGCGACGTTGGAGTGGGCGGTTGCAGGTCCCTCCGGTGAGAACTCGCTGCGCAGGGGCTGACTGTCCGTGGCTTCAAGCCCGGGGTTCTCCCGGAGTGGGGTCCTCCTCGGTGCAGTGGCTTGGTGCACAGGTGCCTGGATTGGCAGGCGAGGAGGCGCTGCTCCTGGCTCTTGGCTGTGTCTCCCTGCTCTCCCCGCCCCCTCTCTTATTTTTCCCACCCCCTTTTCCGACGACACCAGCTGCAGCAGCCTCAAAGTGCTAAAACCTGTCAAGGAGATTTTCCAGCAATAGAGAAGGGGGTGACCACTTTCACAGCCCTCGGCTCCTTTTCGGGATCCTTGCCTGCCCCTCTGACCTCTACTCGGGCTCCCCCAAATTGTGAGAAGCAAATTCCCAGTCCCGCGGAGTACTGAAATGGTTGCCTTCTCCCGGCTCTGGCTGTTTTTTGTAAAGAACGGAACGACTGGCCGAGCTCTCCAGGTTCTTTCAATCTCCCGCTGGGCTCCAAGCAGGTGCTCGAGGCACGGCGCCGCCGGGCAGCGCGCGGCCGCCGGCTCTTCCTGCAGCTCGACCGGCCCGTGGCGCTCCGGCGGCCCCGGCGCGGCGTCCTGCAGCGCGGGCGACTCCGCCGCACCAGCGCCTCCGGGCCTCTGCGCCTTCCCGAGCGCCCCGCACCCGCACCGGCTCGGTGACGCTGTGCCCGTGGCTCCGCAGGCTGCCGCTCCTGCTATCTCAGCAAAGAGGCGGCCGGGAGCGCCTCCTCGGGGTTTCCTCCCCCGCCCGCCTTCCTGGCTGCAGGTTGTTGGCTGCCAAGGAGAAAAGTCTCTGCTAGTGGTTCAGTCTCTTCACATTAGTCAAGGCAACGACCTTTGTGCCTGCTCTCGCGTTCCCTTCTCCTTCTGGGGCCGGGGTGGCTGCACAAAATTAGAAGGGGTTTTCCAACCACCCTTCACGCTTCCACCCCCTCTCCTCCGGCCAGGAACACACATTCTCACACTCACACACACTCATCTCCTCTCTCACGTAAAGGCACACACAGACATATAAAGTCTCACACGTCTTGAAACTCCCCAAAGCAGCAATATGTTAAGAAACCTATTGACGAGGCTGGTGCTATATTTAGACTTCTCTTTTATTCTCTAAACCCAACGGGTCAATTCTCTCTTTAAAATAAGATTTATCATCCTGAAATAATTTTTTTTTTTTTTTTTGCTTTTCGTGGAATGCAGGCTATAAGCTTTTCGTTTCCTCATGATAAGTGAGAATGTCCCTTCATCTCTCTACATCGCTGATACAGTAGACGTCATGATGTTCAGATGCCACTCCAGTGGATGCAAATTCAGAGTTTACTAAAAAGAAAATGCATTTGCTCATATTCTTGGATTTGCAATGCTAAAATCTTCAAGGTCAAAAATCATCTTTTCTGGCTGCTAAAGGTTGTCTAGGAAGAGACTTTGGAGATTGACACCTAATCAGCCGAGTACCAAGAATGATTATTTTCCACTTTACCTGGGCCATGAACGAGGGGTGACTTTTAAGGATAACTTTCCAGTGTATCATATTATTTGCATGTAAAAGGAAAAAGGAATAAGAGCATATTTTCAAAAGCCAAGTCATTTTAAAAGTGAGTTATAAAACACCACCAAGAAAGGGTTCTGAAAGGGCAAGGAAACAAACAAAAAAAATTAAGGGCAAATTTTTGAATTGAACTCTCTAGGGCTCTGCTTTTTCACCCACAGTTTTATCCTTATAAACATTTGCCACATCTTAGTGTTTCAGTTGGACAGTGATATGAAAATTTTTAGGTTGCAATTGAAAATCTAAAAAATAAATAACCTCACACAACAATTATACAGTTGTAGCAATACTTTTATAGGCTTCCAGTTCTTTTGGATACAGTTTGCACATAACTTTCACATATATTCATTATTTAATCATTTCCTAAAACTATTTAGTGGACAATATTTTCCCACACTTGTTGGAAGGGCACAAGGCTTATCTCAGAAATATACCCAATTGCCTTGCACGTGAACTCAGAATTTCTTATTTTAATTCCAGGATTTAACTTCCTTTTACCAAAATATTTGACAAAAAAATTCCATATGTAAAATCACAGCCAATTATGAGGAAACTTATGATCACTGCAAACAGGTAACATACCTACCAATGAACTTATATCCCATGTGTTAAGTGGAACTGTTTTCCTAAATAAAAACAAAATTTTTCCCTTCTAATGAGGAGAAGGCAATGGTACTCCACTCCAGTACTCTTGCCTGGAAAATCCCACGGACGGAGGAGCCTGGTGCACTGCAGTCCATGGGGTCGCTAGGAGTCAGACACGACTGAGTGACTTCACTTTCACTTTTCACTTTCCTGCATTGGAGAAGGAAATGGCAACCCACTCCAGTGTTCTTGCCTGGAGAATCCCAGGGACGGGGGAGCCTGGTGAGCTGCCGTCTATGGGGTCGCACAGAGTCGGACATGACTGACTCGACTTAGCAGTGGCAGCAGCAGCAATGAGGAGAAGGGCTTCCCAGGTGGCACTAGTGGTTAAGTGCATTGCACTTGCCAATGCAGGAGACATAAGAGACTCTTGTTCCATCTCTGGGTCAGGAAGATCTGCTGAAGAAGGAAATAGCAAACCACTCCAGTATTCTTGCCTAGAGAATCCCCATGGACAGAGAAGCCAGGTGGGCAGTCCATGGGGTCTCAAAGAATAGGACATGACTGAAGCGATTTAGCATGCATGCCATGGGGAGAAATATATTTTTGGAACCCCAAACTAAAAATTGATGATACCTCTGTAATATATTTCAAGACATATGTACTCCTTTCCTATTTGTCATATCATAGAACCTTGATTTCAGACTCTAGAGGTTCAAATGGATAAATCATTTTAAATGTTAGCAGGTGTGATGCAACGCCTATGGGTTTTAATAAACACTATTTTAGCATTACGGAGAGGGCAATGGCACCCCACTCCAATACTCTTGCCTGTAATAATTCCATGGATGGAGAAGCCTGGTAGGCTGCAGTCCATGGGAGTTGGACATGACTGAGCGACTTCACTTTCACTTTTCACTTTCATGCATTGGAGAAGGAAATGGCAGCCCACTCCAGTGTTCTTGCCTGGAGAATCCCAGGGACGGGGGAGCCTGGTGGGCTGCCGTCTGTGGGGTCACACAGAGTCGGACACGACTGAAGTGACTTAGCATAGCGTAGCATTTTAGCATTAAAAAAAAAAATTAGAAGGAAGTATTCTCTGTAGAATGAGCCTTGAATACCATGATTCAACTTTTTCCTAAGATTTATGAATCTTGAACAAATTTTGGCCACCTTCGCTATTTAAACAATGAAACATACTGAGGAGATTTCAATAGTTCCATAGAATTATGAAACTATTGAAATGCAAATGCAGATGCTTGTCCTAAAACTCCAAGTTGCCCTGTCATCAACCCTTTGGAAATGCAGATGACTGTCTGAACACTAGAGAAAGATGAATGCTGAATATCCTTAGGCTGTTGCTCAAGCAGAGGTCCAATTCCAAAACATTAACAACTCTAAAAATTAGATCAAAGCAGTTTTAATAGATTAGCTATTCAGATTACATCTATCAATGGCTAAATATTAAATCCATAAAATTTAATAAACTGTTAATCAACTCCTTTGACTCACACTACTAAAATTTTTGAGATGATAATCTGTGTCCAGGAAAAGCAGGACCAACTTTATTTGAAAATAAAAGACATATGGTGACATTGACTGTCAGGTGTCAACTATCTTTCTAATAACTTTCTTTAGAGGCCTGGTTTTAGAGAAGTTGCTTTGGCAATTCCTGATTTAAACAAAAACCACTTATGTATCTTAATATCTTAACTCTTAATATTTTATCTAATATCTAACTTAATTAGATATTGGTTCTTATTGGAATTTAAAAAATGTTAATTTTTTATGTATGGGGATGTAGATCTGAAGAGCTCAGAGTTCGTGGAACTTGGTATGACAGGATCAACATCAGTGGGGAACCATATGGGTATGGAGGGCTGTTAGTTTTTGAAAAACAGGGAGAAGCACTGAGCAGGAAGTGGGAGTCATTAGATTCTTCTTCAAATTCTTTTAGATGGCCTTTACTGTGAAACTAATCTCTCAGATTAACAGTCGAATTCTAGTGAAAGAGAAGGGTTATTGTTTCATTTAATTTATTTGGATAATTATTTTTTATTTTAAACATTAATTGGCATGTTTATGATATACAAATTATAATGAACCCTGATGTATGAATTGTACATCTCTTTTAAGAAGAAAAATATGATTGATTAACACTGAAGCTTCCTCTGAATTCCTTTACCTCTTCTTCCCTCACCCCTCAGAGGCAACCTCATTCCTAAATTTTTGTATTTATTTGTACATTAATAAATTTCATGCACTTTCACTAAGAATATGTTTATGTTGCTTTGGTAATTTAACTTTTAAATTAATGATATTATGCAGCTTAAATTCTTTTGCCACTTGCTTTGGATTTTGAAGAAAACAATATTATATCTATGAGAATTAATCATCTTGTTATATGTCACTCTGGTTCACTAATTTTTAATTGCACTGTGATAGTTGACATGAATTTATCATTTTCAACATCTGATGAAAATTTTTACTTTTATAAGTAATGCTGTTATGAATAATCTGTTAATGTATATGGATGAGTGCTTTTCTATTTTGTATACTATCTAGAAGTAGATTTCCTGGGTTGTAGTACATCAGATCAGATCAGATCAGATCAGTCGCTCAGTCGTGTCCAACTCTTTGCGACCCCATGAATCACAGCACGCCAGGCCTCCCTGTCCATCACCAAATCCCAGAGTTCACTGAGACTCACATCCATCGAGCCAGTGATGCCATCCAGCCATCTCAGCCTCTGTCCTCCCCTTCTCCTCCTGCCCCCAATCCCTCCCAGCATCAGAGGCTTTTCCAATGAGTCAACCCATCACATGAGGTGGCCAAAGTACTGGAGTTTCAGCTTCAGCATCATTCCTTCCAAAGAAATCCCAAGGCTGATCTCCTTCAGAATGGACTGGTTGGATCTCCTTGCAGTCCAAGGGACTTTCAAGAGTCTTCTCCAACACCACAGTTCAAAAGCATCAATTCTTCGGCACTCAGCCTTCTTCACAGTTCAACTCTCACATCCATACATGACCACAGGAAAAACCACAGCCTTGACTAGACAAACCTTTGTTGGCAAAGTAATGTCTCTGCTTTTCAATATGCTATCTAGGTTGGTCATAACTTTCCTTCCAAGGAGCAAGCGTCTTTTAATTTCATGGCTGCAGTCACCATATGCTGTGATTTTGGAGCCCCCCAAAATAAAGTCTGAAACTGTTTCCACTGTTTCCCCATCTATTTCCCATGAAGTGGTGGGACCGGATGCCGTGATCTTCGTTTTCTGAATGTTGAGCTTTAAGCCAACTTTTTCACTCTCCTCTTTCACTTTCATCAAGAGGCTTTTGAGTTCCTCTTCACTTTCTGCCATAAGGGTGGTGTCATCTGCATATCTGAGGTGATTGATATTTCTCCCGGCAATCTTGATTCCAGTTTTTGTTTCTTCCAGTCCAGTGTTTCTCATGATGTACTCTGCATATAAGTTAAATAAACAGGGTGACAATATACAGCCTTGATGTACTCCTTTTCCTATTTGGAACCAGTCTGTTGTTCCATGTCCAGTTCTAACTGTTGCTTCCTGACCTGCATATAAATTTCTCAAGAGGCAGGTCAGGTGGTCTGGTATTCCCATCTCTTTCAGAATTTTCCACAGTTTATTGTGATCCACACAGTCAAAGGCTTTGGCATAGTCAATAAAGCAGAAATAGATGTTTTGGGGGAACTCTCTTGCTTTTTCTATGATCCAGCGGATGTTGGCAATTTGATCTCTGGTTCCTCTAATACTAAATAGTTTTCAAACAGTTTTACATTCCTGCTATCATTTATAAGAGTTTTCTTTGATTCACATCCTGTCAGTACCTGGTATTATTTGGCAATTTAAGATTTTCCAGTCAAATCCAAGAGGTATAAAATAGCATTCTGCTGCTGCTGCTAAGTCGCTTCAGTCGTGTCCGACTCTGTGCGACCCCATAGATGGCAGCCCACCAGGCTCCCCCGTCCCTGGGATTTTCCAGGCAAGAACACTGGAGTGGGTTGCTATTTCCTTCTCCAGTGCATGAAAGTGAAAAGTGAAAGTGAAGTCGCTCAGTCATGTCCAACTCTTAGCGACACCATGGACTACAGCCTACCAGGCTCCTCTGTCCGTGGGATTTTCCAGGCAAGAGTACTGGAGTGAGGTGCCATTGCCTTCTCCAAAATAGCATTCTATCATACTTTAAATGTGCATTTTCCTACTTAACTATAAGATTGAGCACCTTTTTAAAATTAACTTATTTTTTTATTGAAGGATAATTGTTTTACAGAATTTTGTTGTTTTCTGTCAAACCTCAACATGAATCAGCCATAAGTATACATATATTCCCCTCCCTTTTGAACCTCCCTCCCATCTCCCACCCCATCCCACCCCTCTAGGTTGATACAGAGCCCCTGTATGAGTTTCCTGAGCCATACAGCAAATTCTCCTTGGCTATCTATTTCACATATGGTAATCTAAGTTACGCTTTCCATATAACTCTTTCCATACATCTCACCCTCTCCTCCCCTTTTCCCATGTCTGTAAGTATATTGTATATGTCTGTTTCTCCATTGCTGCCCTGTAAATAAATTTTTCAGTACCATTTTTCTAGATCTCATATATATGCATTAGAACATGATATTTATCTTTCTCTTTCTGACTCAGTTCACTCTGTATAATAGGTTCTAGGTTCATCCACCTTGTCAGAACTGACTCAAATGTGTTCCTTTTTATGGTTGAGTAATCCTGAAAGATGATGCTGTGAAAGTGCTGCACTCAATATGACAGCAAATTTGGAAAACTCAGCAGTAGCCACAGGACTTGAAAAGGGAAGTTTTCATTCCAATCCCAAAGAAAGGCAATGCCAAAGAATGCTGTAACTACCACACAATTGTACTCATCTCACACGATAGTAAGTAATGCTCAAAATTCTCTAAGCCAGGCTTCAGCAATATGTGAACCGTGAATTTCTAAATGTTCAAACTGGTTTTAGAAAAGGCAGAGGAACCAGAGATCAAATTGCCAACATCCGCTGGATCATAGAAAAAGCAAGAGAGTTCCCCCAAAACATCTATTTCTGCTTTATTGACTATGCCAAAGCCTTTGCCTGTGTGGATCACAATAAACTGTGGAAAATTCTGAAAGAGATGGGAATACCAGGCCACCTGACCTGCCTCTTGAGAAACCTATATGCAGGTCAGGAAGCAACAGTTAGAACTGGACATGGAACAACAGACTGGTTCCAAATAGGAAAAGGAGTTCGTCAAGGCTGTATATTGTCACCCTGCTTATTTAACTTCTATGCAGAGAACATGATGAGAAACACTGGGCTGGAAGAAGCACAAGCTGGAATCAAGATTGCTGGGAGAAATATCAGTAACCTCAGATATGCAGTGGAGAAAACAATGGCACCCTACTCCAGTACTCTTGCCTGGAATAATTCCATGGATGGAGGAGCCTGGTGGGCTGCAGTCCATGGGGTCGCTAAGAGTCGGACATGACTGAGCAACTTCACTTTCACTTTTCACTTTCATGCATTGGACAAGGAAATGGCAACCCACTCCAGTGTTCTTGCCTGGAGAATCCCAGGGATGGGGGATTTTGGTGGGCTGCCGTCTATGGGGTTGCACAGAGTCAGACAGGACTGAAGCGACTTAGCAGCAGCAGCAGCAGCAAATATGCAGATGACACCACCGTTATGGCAGGAAGTAAAGAGGAACTAAAAAGCCTCTTGATGAAGTTGAAAGAGGACAGTGAAAAAGTTGGCTTAAAGCTCAACATTTAGAAAACTAAGATCATGGCATCCAGTCCCATCACTTCATGGGAAATGGATGGATAAGCAGTGGAAACAGTGTCAGACTTTATTTTGGGGGGCTCCAAAATCATTGAAGATGATGATTGCAGCCATGAAATTAAAAGACACTTACTCCTTGGAAGGAAAGTTATGACCAACCTAGATAGCATATTCAAAAGCAGAGACATTACTTTGCCAACAAAGGTCTGTCTAGTCAAGGCTATGGTTTTTCCAGTAGTCATGTATGGATGTGAGAGTTGGACTGTGAAGAAAGCTGAGCACTGAAGAATTGACACTTTTGAACTGTGGTGTTGGAGAAGACTCTTGAAAGTCCCTTGGAGATCCAACCAGTCCATTCTAAAGGAGATCAATCCTGGGTGTTCATTGGAAGGATGATACTAAAGCTGAAACTCCAATACTTTGACCACTGCATGCGAAGAGTTGACTCATTGGAAAAGACTCTGATTCTGGGAGGGATTGGGGGCAGGAGGAGAAGGGGAGGACAGAGGCTGAGATGGCTGGATGGTATCTCTGACTCGTTGGGCATGAGTTTGAGTGAACTCCGGGAGTGGTGATAAACAGGGAGGCCTGGCATGCTGCGATTCATGGGGTCGAAAAGAGTAGGACATGACTGAGTGACTGAACTGAACTGAACTGATCTGAATATTCCATTCCGTTTCATATTCCATTCCATTCCATTCCACAACTTCTTTATCCATTCGTCTGTCGATGGACATCAAGGTTTCTTTCATGTTCTAGCTACTGTAAATAGTGCTGCAGTGAACAATGGGATACATGTGTCTTTTTCAGTTTTGGTTTCCTCAGTATGTGCCTAGCAGTGGGATTGCTGGGTCATGTAGTGGTTTTATTCCTTGTGTTCAAAGGAATCTCCATACCGTCTTCCATAGTGGCTGCATCAATTTACATTCCCACCAACAGTGCAAGAGTGTTCCCTTTTCTCCACACCCTCTTCAGCATTTATTATTTGTAGCCTTTTTGGTGATGGCCATTTTGACTGGTGTGAGGTGATATCTCATTGTAGTTTTGATTTTGATTTCTCTAATAATGAGCTATGTTGAGCATCTTTTCATGTGTTTTTAGCCATCTGTGTGTCTTCTTTGGAAAAATGTCTGTTTATGTCGTTTTCCCACTTTTTGATTGGGTGTTTTTCTGGCATTGAGTTGCATGAGCTGCTTCTATAGTTTGGAAATTAATCCTTTATCAATTGTTTCATTTGCTATTATTTTCTCTCATTCTGAGGGTTGTTTTTCACCTTGCTTATAGTTTCCTTTGCTGTGCTAAAGCTTTTAGGTTTAATCAGGTCCCAATTGTTTACTTTTGTTTTTATTTCCATAACTCTAGGAAGTGGGTCATAGAGGATCTTGCTTTGGTTTATATCATCGAGCATTCTGCCTGTTTTCCTCTGAGAGTTTTGTAGTTTCTGGTCTTACATTTAGGTCTTTAATCCACTGCAAGTTAATCTTTGTGTCTGGTGTTAGGAAGTGTTCTAATTTCATTCTTTTACATGTAGCTCTCCAGTTTTTCCAGCACCATTTATTGAAGAGGCTTTCTTTGCTGCATTGTTTATTCTTGCCTCCTTTGTCAAAAATAAGATACCCATTTGGTGCATGGGTTTATTTCTGGGCCTTCTATCTTGTTGCATTGGTCTATATTTCTGTTTTTGTCCCAGTACCATACTGTCTTGATGACTGTAGCTTTGTAGTATAATCTGAAGTCAGGAAGATGGATTCTTCTAGCTCCATCCTTCTTTCTCAAGACTGCTTTGGCTATTCAGGGTCTTTTGTGTTTCCAAGTGAATTGTGATTTTTTTGGTTCTAGTTCTGTGAAAAATGCCATTGGTAATTTGATAGGGATCACAGTGAATCTGTAGATTGCGTTTGATAGTATAGTCATTTTTACAATATTGATTCTTCCTACTCAGGAACATCTGTTTATGTCATCTTTGATTTCTTACATCAGTGTCTTATAATTTTCCATGTACAGTTCTTTTGTCTCCTTAGGTAAGTTTATTCCTAGATATTTAATTCTTTTTCTTGCAGTGATGAATGGGATCGATTCCTTAATTTCTCTTTCTGATTTTTCATTGTTAGTATATAGAAAAGCAAGTGATTCTTGTGTATTGATTTTGTATCCTGCAACTTTGTTAAATTCACTGATTAACTCTAGTAACTTTTTGATACTATCTTTAGGGTTTTCTATGTACAGTATCATGTCATCTGCAAATAGTGAGAGCTTTACATCTCCTTTTCCAGTCTGCATTGCTTTTATTTCTTTTTCTTCTCTGATTGCTGTAGCTAGGACTTCAGAACTATGTTGAATAATAGTGGTGAAAGTGGACACCCTTGTCTTGTTCCTGATCTTAGGGGGAATGCTTTCAGTTTTTCACCATTGAAAATAATGTTTGCTGTAGGCTTATCATATATGGCCTTTACTATATTGAGGTAGGTTCCCTCTATGCCCATTTTTTGAAAAGTTTTAATTGTAAATGGGTGCTGAATTTTGTCAAAGGCTTTTTCTGCATCTATTGAGATGATCATATGGTTTTATCTTTCAATTTGTTAATATGGTGTATCACATTGATTAATTTGCATATATTGAAGAATCCTTGCATCCCTGAAATAAATCCAACTTGATCATGGTGTATGAGCTTTTTTGACGTGTTGCTGAATTCTGTTAGCTAAAATTTTGTTGAGGACTTTTGCATCTGTGTTCATCAGTGATATTGGCCTGTAGTTTCTTTTTTTGTGTGTTTTCTTTGTCTGGTTTTGGTATCAGGATGATGGTGGCATTGTAGAATGAGTTTGGAAGTGTTCCTTCCTCTGCAATTTTTTGAAAGAGGTTTGGAAGGATAGGCATTAGTTCTTCTTTAAATGTTTCATTCTCGGTGGCGGCCAAGAGGAGCAACCCCACATCCAAGGAGTAGCAGCTGCAGGGGCACAGGAGGGCCAAGAGGAGCTACTCCACGTTCAAGGTCAGGAGGGGCAACTTTGTCCAAGGAAAGGAGCAGCGGCTCTGCTTTGCTGGAACAGCTATGAAGAGATACCCCACATCCCAGGTAAGAGAAACCCAAGTGAGATGGTAGGTGTTATGAGAGGGCATCAGAGGGCAGATACACTGAAACCATAATCAGAGAAAATTAGCCAATCCTATTACATGGACCACAGCCTTGTCTAACTCAGTGAAACTAAGCCAGGCCGTGTGGGACCACCCAAGACGGACGGGTCATGGGGAGACGTCTGACAAAATGTGGTCCACTGGAGAAGGGAATGGCAACCACTTCAATATTCTTGCCTTGAGAACCACATGAACAGTATGAAAAGGCAAAATGATAGGATATTGAAAGAGCAACTCCCCAGGTCAGTAGGTGCCCAATATGCTACAGGAGATCAGTGGAGAAATAACTCCAGAAAGAATGAAGGGATGGAGCCAAAGCAAAAACAATACCCAGCTGTGGATATGACTGGTGATAGAAGCAAGGTCCGATGCTGTAAACATAAATATTGCATAGGAACCTGGAATGTTAGGTCCATGAATCAAGGCAAATGGAAGTGGTCAAACAGGAGATGGCAGAGTGAACATCAGCATTCTAGGAATCAGCGATTTAAAATGGACTTGAATGGGTGAATTTAAATCAGATGACCATTATATCTAATACTGTGGGCAGGAATCCCTCAGAAGAAATGGAGTAGCCATCATGGTCAACAAGAGTCCGAAATGCAGTACTTGGATGCAATATCAAAAATGACAGAATGATCTCTGTTCGTTTCCAAGGCAAACCATTCAATATCATGGTAATCCAAGCTTATGCCCCAACCAGTAACGCTGAAAAAGCTGAAGTTCAACGGTTCTATGAAGAACTACTAGACCTTTTAGAACTAACACCCAAAAAAGATGTCCTTTTCATTATAGGGGACTGGAATGCAAAAGTAGGAAGGCAAGAAACACCTAGAGAAATAGGCAAATTTGGCCTTGGAATACGGAATGAAGCAGGGCAAAGGCTAATAGAGTTTTGCCAAGAGAACACACTGGTCATAAGAAAGACCCTCTTCCAACAACACAAGAGAAAACTCTACACATGGACATCACCAGATGGTCAACATAAAAATCAGATTGATTATATTCTTTGCAGCCAAAGATGGAGAAGCTGTATACAGTCAGCTAAAACAAGACTGGTAGCTGACTGTGGCTCAGATCATGAACTCCTTATTGCCAAATTCAGACTGAAGTTGGAGAAAGTAGGGAAAACCATTAGACCATTCAGGTATGACCTAAGTCAAATCCCTTATTATTATACAGTAGAAGTGAGAAATAGATTTAAGGGACTAGATCTGATAAACAGAGTACCTGATTAACATGGACTGAGGTTCGTGACATTGTATAGGAGACAGGATCAAGACCATCTGCATGGAAAAGAAATGCAAAAAAGCAAAATGGCTGTCTGGGGAGGCCTTACAAATAGTTGTGAAAAGAAGAGAAGTGAAATGCAAAGGAGAAAAGGAAAGATATAATCATGTGAATGCAGAGTTCCAAATATAGCAAGGAGAGATAATAAGTCTTCCTCAGCAATCAATGCAAAGAAATAGAGGGAAACAACAGAATGGCAAAGACTAGAGATTTCTTCAAGAAAATTAGAGATACCAAGGGAACATTTCATACAAAGATGGGCTCAAGAAAGGACAGAAATGTTATGGACTTAACAGAAGCAGATGATATTAAGAAGAGGTGGCAAGAATACACAGAAGAACTGTACAAAAAGATCTTCATGACCCAGATAATCACGATGGTATGATCACTCACCTAGACCCAGACATCCTGGAATGTGAAGTCAAGTGGTCCTTAGAAAGCATCACTAGGAACAAAGCTAGTGGAGGTGATAGAATTCCAGTTGAGGTATTTCAAATCCTGAAAGATGATGCTGTGAAAGTGCTACACTCAGTATGCCAGCACATTTGGAAAACTCAGCAGTGGCCACAGGACTGGAAAAGGGCAGTTTTCATTCCAATCCCAAAAAAGGCAATGTCAAAGAATGCTGTAACAACTGCACAATTGCACTCATCTCACACGCTAGTAAATAATGCTCAAAATTTTCCAAGCCAGGCTTCAGCAATACGTGAACTGTAAACTTCCAGATGTTCAAGCTGGTTTTAGAAAAAGCAGAGGAACCAGAGATCAAATGGCCAACATCCGCTGGATCATAGAAAAAGCAAGAGAGTTCCAGAAAAACATCTATTTCTGCTTTATTGACTATGCCAAAGCCTTTGACTGTGTGGATCACAATAAACTGGAAAATTCTGAAAGAGATGGGAATACCAGACCATCTGACTTGCTTCTTGAGAAACCTATATGCAGGTCAGGAAGCAACAGTTAGAACTGGACATGGAACAACAGACTGGTTCCAAATAGGAAAAGGAGTTCGTCAAGGCTGTATATTGTCACCCTGTTTATTTAACTTATATGCAGAGTACATCATGAGTAACACTGGGCTGGAAGAAGTACAAACTGGAATCAAGATTGCTGGGAGAAGTATCAGTAACCTCAGATATGCAGATGACACCACCCTTATGTCAGGAAGTGATCAGATCAGATCAGTCGCTCAGTCGTGTCCAACTCTTTGCCACCCCATGAATCGCAACATGTCAGGCCTCCCTGTCCATCACCAATTCCCGGAGTTCACTGAGACTCACGTCCATCGAGTCAGTGATGCCATCCAGCCATCTCAGCCTCTGTCCTCCCCTTCTCCTCCTGCCCCCAATCCCTCCCAGCAGAAGAGTCTTTTCCAATGAGTCAACCCGTTGAATGAGGTGGCCAAAGTACTGGAGTTTCAGCTTCAGCATCATTCCTTCCAAAGAAATCCCAGGGCTGATCTCCTTCAGAATGGACTGGTTGGATCTCCTTGCAGTCCAAGGGACTCTCAAGAGCCTTCTGCAACACCACAGTTCAAAAGCATCAATTCTTTGGTGCTCAGCCTTCTTCACAGTCCAACTCTCACATCCATACATGACCACAGGAAAAACCATAGCCTTGACTAGACAAACCTTTGTTGGCAAAGTAATGTCTCTGCTTTTGAATATGCTATCTAGGTTGGTCATAACTTTCCTTCCAAGGAGTAAGCATCTTTTAATTTCATGGCTGCAGTCACCATCTGTAGTGATTTGGGAGCCCCCCAACATAAAGTCTGACACTGTTTCCACTGTTTCCCCATCTATTTCCCATGAAGTGGTGGGACTGGATGCCATGATCTTCGTTTTCTGAATGTTGAGCTTTAAGCCAACTTTTTCAGTCTCCTCTTTCACTTTCATCAAGAGGCTTTTTAGTTCCTCTTCACTTTCTGCCATAAGGGTGGTGTCATCTGCATATCTGAGGTTATTGATATTTCTCCTGGCAATCTTGATTCCAGCTTGTGTTTCTTCCAGTCCAGCGTTTCTCATGATGTAATGTGCATATAAGTTAAATAAACAGGGTGACAATATACAGCCTTGACGAACTCCTTTTCCTATTTGGAACCAGTCTGTTGTTCCATGTCCAGTTCTAACTGTTGCTTCCTGACCTGCATACAAATTTCTCAAGAGGCAGATCAGGTGGTCTGTGAAGAGGAACTAAAAAGCCTCTTGATGAAAGTGAAAGTAGAGTGTGAAAAAGTTGTCTTAAAGCTCAACATTCAGAAAACGAAGATCATGGAATCTGGTCCCATCACTTCTTGGGAAATAAATGGGGAAACAGTGGAAACAGTGTCAGACTTTAATTTTGGGGGATCAAAATTCATTAATGATTGTGATTGCAGCAATAAAATTAAAAGACCCTTACTCCTTGGAAGGACGGTCATAAACAACCTAGATAGCATATTGAAAAGCAGAGATATTACTTTGCCAACAAAGGTCCATCTAGTCAAGGCTATTGTTTTTCCAGTAGTCATATATGGATGTAAGGCTTAGACTGTGCAGAAAGCTGAGCATTGAGGAATTGATGCTTTTCAACTGTGGTGCTGGAAAAGACTGTTGCAAGTCCCTTGGTCTGTAAGAAAATCCACCCAGTCCATCCTAAAGGAGACCAATCCTGGGTGTTTTTGGAAGGATTGATGCTGAGGCTGAAACTCCAATACTTTGGCCACCTCATGCGAAGAGTTGACTCACTGGAAAAGACCCTGATGGTGGGAGGGTTTAGGGGCAAGATAGGGGAGGATAGAGGATGAGATGGATGGATGTCATCATTGACTTGATGCACATTAGTTTGGGTGAACTCTGGGAGTTGGTGATGGACAGGGAGGCCTGGTGTGCTGCGGTTTTCAGGGTCTCAAAGAGTTGGACATGACTGAGCCACTGAACTGAACTGAATTGAACTGAAATATTTCATTGAATCCTCTGTGAAGCCATCTGATCCTGAGCTCTTGGTTTGGGGGTGATTTTCATCACAGCTTCAATTTCAGTGCTTGTAACTGGGTTGTTCATAATTTATATTTCTTCCTGGTTCAGTCTTGGGAAATTGAACTTTTTAAAGAATCTTTCCATTTCTTCCAGGTTATCTATTTTATTGCCATATAGTTGTTCATAATAGTCTCTCATAATCCTTTGTATTTCTGCATTGTCTGTGTAACCTCTCCTTTATATCTTCTAATTTCATTGATTTGATTCTTCTCTCTTCTTTTCTTGATGAGTCCTGGCTAAAGGCTTGTCAATTTTATTTATCTTCTCAAAGAACAAGCTTTTATTTTAGTTAATCTTTACTATTGTTTATTTCGTTTCTTTTTCATTTATTTCTGCTCAGATCTTTATGATTTCTTTCCTTCTACTAATTTTGGAGGTTTTTTTGCTTGTCTTTTCCCAGCTGTTTTAGGTGTAAATTTAGGTTCTCTATTCGATGTTTTCCTCGTTTCTTGAGGTAGGATTGTATTGGTATAATGTCTCTTTTAAAACTGCTTTTGCTACATCCCATAGGTTTTGAGTTGTGTTTTCATTGTCATTTGTTTCTAGAATTTTTTTGATTTCCCTTTTGATTTTTTCAGTAACCTGTTGGTTATTTAGAAACATATTATTTAATCTCCATGTGTTTTTGTTTCTTACAGTTTTTTTTCCCCTTGTCATTACTATCTAGTCACATAGCATTGTGATTGGACAAGATGCTTGATACAAGTTCAGTTTTCTTAAATTTACTAAGGTTTGATTTGTGACCCAAGATGTGGTCTGTCCTGGAGAATGTTCCATGTGCACTGGAGAAGAAAATGTATTCTTCTGCATTTAGATGGGATGTTCTAAAGATATCAATGAGATCTATCTCATCTAATGTACCATTTAAGGCTTGTGTTTCCTTATTAATTTTCTGTCTTGATGATCTGTCCATTGGTGTGGGTCAGGTGTTAAAGTCTCTTACTATTATTGTGTTACTGTCAATTTCTCCATTTATGTCTGTTAGTGTTTGTCATATGTATTGAGGTGCACCTATGTTGGGTGCATAGATATTTAAAATTGTTATGTCTTCCTCTTGGATTGATCCATTGATCATTATGTAGTGTCCTTCCTTATCTCTTGTAATATTCTTTATTTTAAGGTCTATTTTGTCTGATATGAACGTTGCTACTCCAGTTTTCTTTTGCTTCTTATTTTCATGGAGTATATTTTTCCATGCTCTCACTTTCAGTCTATATGTGTCTTTAGGTATGAAGTGGGTTTCTTGTAGACAGCATATATATGGGTCTTGTTTTTGTATCCCTTCAGCCAGTCTGTGTCTTTTGGTTGGGGCATTTAATCCATTTACATGTAAAGTAATCATTGATATATATGTTCCTATTGCCATTTTCTTAATTATTTGGGGTTGATTTTGTAGATCTTTTTTCTTCTCCTGTTTTTCTTGACTACATAAGTCCCCTTAACATTTGTTGTAAAGGTGGCTTGGTGGTACTGAATTCTCTTAACTTTTGTTTTTCTGAAAAGCTTTTTATTTCTCCATCAGTTTTGAATGAGATCCTTGTCAGATACAGTAATCTTGATTGTAGATTTTTCCCTTTCGATACTTTAAATATACCCTGCCATTCCCTTCTGGCCCACAGAGTTTCTGTTAAAAGATCAGCTGTTAAGCATATGGGGTTTCCCTTGTATGTTACTTGTTGCTTCTCCCTTGCTGCTTTTAATATTCTTTCTTTGTGTTTAGTCTTTGTTAGTCTGATGAGTATGTGTCTTTGCGTGTTTCTTCTTGGGTTTAACCTGTATGGGACTCTTTGTGCCTCTTGGACTTGATTGACTATTTCTTTTTTTTTTTTTTTTTCGCCTCAGTTGCGTTATTCAGGACCTTTAGTTGTGGCATTTGGGATCTTGCTCCCCGACCAGGGGTCAAACAGTGGCCCCCTTCATCTGGAGTGAGGAGTCTTAGCCGCTAGACCACCAGGGAAGTCCTGGGCTACCTGTATGTTTTTTTTTTTTTTTTAATTTTTATCAAACTTTGTCACACAGACTTTATGATGTAGGGAGCAATGATAATTGAATTATCTTGAAAGCTGAGTGGAACTCTTCATTTCACTGGGGTAAGACTCTATTGAATAATAGAAAAACTACCAAATCCACCATTCCTGATGATAATAAACAACAAGTGTTATCTAAGTCTTAACTTTAAGCAAAATATACTGAGGGAGATTTTATGAGAAGACTGGATAATAAAGGAAGGAAATGGAAAAAGTGAGCTGAATAAAAAGAGGGCCTCAAAAGGTAACAGTTTTACTGTCTAGGTGCTTGGGTTTACTTGATCACTCTCAGACATCTCCTCGGTAAGTGTAGATGGCTCCAGCAGCCTAAAACGTTCATTTAGGGCTGGAAATGACCTGATCATGTTATACATCCTCACATGCAGCCTTGGCTTTGATGGCAGCACCTTCACTCTCCCAGCGGTGGACGACAATGACTTCAACACTTCCGAAGCTTTGCTCTGGAAGATTTTTGTTCTCACAGTGTAGAGGATAAAAATTTGCAATCCCTCATTTTACTGTGCTTTGCTTTAGTGAACTTTATAGATACATGTTTTTTTTTTTTTTTCCCTTGTTAATTTTCTGTTTAGTTGATCTATCCATAAGTGTGAGTGGGGTATTAAAGTCTCCCACTATTATTGTGTTATTGTTAATTTCTCCTTTCATACTTGTTAGGATTTGTCTTACATACTGCGGTGCTCCCATGTTGGGTGGATATATATTTATAATTGTTATATCTTCTTCTTGGATTGATCCTTTGATCATTATGTAGTGACCTTCTTTGTCTCTTTTCACAGCCTTTGTTTTAAAGTCTAATTTATCTGATACGAGTATTGTGACTCCTGCTTTCTTTTGGTCCCAATTTGCATGGAAAATCTTTTTCCAGCCCTTCACTTTCAGTCTGTATGTGTCCCCTGTTTTGAGGTGGGTCTCTTGTAGACAACATATGTAGGGGTCTTGTTTTTGTATCCATTCAGCCAGTCTTTGTCTTTTGGTTGGGGCATTCAACCCATTTGACTATTTCTTTTTCCATATTGGGGAAATTTTCAACTATAATGTATTCAAAATTTTTCTCATACACTTTTTTTCCCTCTTCTTCTTCCGGGACCCCTATTATTCAGATATTGGTGTGTTTGATATTGTCCCAGAGATCTCTGAGACTATCCTTTGTTCTTTTTCATTCTTTTTACTTTACTCTGCTCTTCAGAAGTTATTTCCACCATTTTATCTTCCAGCTTACTGATTTGTTCTTCTGCTTCAGATATTCTGCTATTGATTCCTTCTAGAGTATTGTTAATTTCAGTAATTGTGTTGTTTGTCTCTGTTTGTTCTTTAATTCTTCTAGTTCTTTGTTAATTGATGCTTGCATTTTCTCCATTTTGTTTTCAAAGTTTTTGATCATCTTTACAATCATTATTCTGAATTATTTTTCAGGTAGTTTGCCTATTTCCTCTTCATTTATTTGTACTTCTGTGTTTTTCAGTTTGTTCCCTCATTTGTGTAGTATTTCTTTGCCTTTTCATTATTTTTTTTGACTTATTGTGTTTGAGGTCTCCTTCTCCCAGGCTTCAAGGTTGAATTCTTTCTTCCTTTTGGTTTCTGCCCTCCTAAGATTGGTCCAGTGATTTGTGTAAGCTTCATTTAGGGTGAGATTTGTGCTGTGTTTTGTTTGTTTCTTTGTTTTTCCTCTGATGGGCAAGGCTGTGAGGTGGTAATCCTGTCTGCTGATGACTGGGTTTGCATTTTTTTGTTGTTGTTGTTTAGATGAGGCATCCTGTACCATGTGTTACTGGTGGTTGGGTGATGCCAGGTCTTGTATTTAATTGGTTTTCCTTTGTGTGCGTTCTCACTACTTGATACTCCCTAGGGTTAGTTCTCTGGTAATCTAGAGTCTTGGAATCACTGCTCCCACTCCAAAGGTTCAGGGCTTCATCTCTGCTCAGGAATGAAGATTCCACAAGTGGTTTGTTATGCATTAACTGGGATTAAAACAAATATCCAAAAATGAGAAACCAAAGTTGAACCCCAGACAAATGGCAGTTACAAAATCAGGCAAATAATAATTAAAATAATGGAATAGACACACATACATATACACCCATGAGCAAAATCAAAACAGTCCAACAAAAATAAAGTACAATAGATTAACCTGGCAAACAAAGGAAATCCAAAATTATATCTACCAGAACAAAACTAACTAAAGCACATACTGGAAGACAAAACTAAAGCAAGGTGCCAAGTAGGGAACAGAACAATGAAAATAAAACTAACAAATATGTTGAGAGGAAAAGAAAGAAAGAATAGATATGCAAAGTTAAGTAGAGGTAGATGAAGAAGATTTATATACATTAAAGATTAACTGCAAGGAGAAAAGAGCAGTAGGACAACAAACAATGGAATAAATGTAGAAAAATTAATGATAGACTTAAAAAAT
Organism: Bos taurus; assembly: GCF_002263795.3. NCBI lineage: Eukaryota > Metazoa > Chordata > Mammalia > Artiodactyla > Bovidae > Bos > Bos taurus. The sequence goes on from NC_037330.1 coordinate 75,664,899, forward strand.
TAAAAATAAAAAAGAGAAAAGAAAAAAAAAGGGGGGGAAAACGGGGGAAAAAAAAAAGGGAAACTCCACAGAACTGCAAAAGCCCAATGTAGAGGCAGAGGTTTATAACAAAAATTAAAAATGTGACTAAGAAAAAAAAAAGCTCAAAAGCGTAATTAGACTTCATAGTACCAATAAAATTGACAACTACAATGGAGTGGGGGGGAGAGGATAAAAAAGAAAAACAATCCAAAAGAATCTATAGAACAAGTCAAAACATAAGAATGATAAATGCTTTTCTTGAGTAACTGCTGTCAGAGTCCTTTCCCTCACTGGGAGTCACAGTCCACATCAGCTTCCTAGGATGCCTTCCAACACTGTGCTGATCTCTGGACCTGCTGTGGGAGGAGTTCAGATTCTAATCTGGTCCTACTCCTGTGTGTTCTTGCCTCCAATGTCCACAGCTATCAGAACTAGGGCGTTTTCTTTTGTGGGAGCTCTCAATGACCTTTCATATATTCCATAGACACAGTTGATTGTGTGGATTTAATCTGCAGCTTGTACAGCTAGTGGGAAGGTTTTGGGTCTTCTTCCTTAGCCACTCTGCCCCTGGGTTTCAAATGTGGCTTTATTTCCACCTCTGCATGTGGGTCATCCACTAGGGTTTGTTCCTGGGGCTGTCCTGGAGGAGTTGGGTTTGCTCCTGTGAGGGCCAGGTGTGGAGGTGATGCAGCTGCTTGGGTCTCAGGGGTTCTGGCAGCACCAAGTACTCAGGGGAATTGGTGGCTAGGGCAGCAGGAAATATAGTGTTCTACGAGGGTATGGAAACCAGTATTGTCCAATACGCTCTCGTATTCTTGCCTGGAGAACCCCTCTCCTGACAGAGAAACCTGGCAGGCCATAGTCTACACAGTCCCAAAGAGTCGGACACTACTGAAATGACCCTGTGCGCATAGAAGATTTTTTCGCCTGTGGCAGCTCTGCCCCAGTGACAGTTGAGCGTGAAGGAGGCGCAGGTGCTTGGCTTGTGGGGACTCTGGCAGTGCCAAGTGTGCAGGGACACAGACTGCCTCTGCCACAGAAGTTATAGCCCTATCAGAGTCTTTTTTCAAGCCTCTTATTGCTGGCGGTCAGAAGACCTCTTTGGCCAGTCTTTCTCCATAGCTCTGCCCCATTTAGGCACTTAGAGGGCTTCCTTGCTTGGGGTCCTTCTCTGTTGTTCTGTGCATCAGGCACATAAAGGGCCCCCTTGGCTGGGGTCCTACTCTGAAATAGGCACATCAGTCACTTAAAGGGGCAAGCTGGATGGGGTCCTACTCTGTAGTTCAGTGTGTCAGGCATTTGATGGGCCAGCCTCTCTATTGTTCAGCTGCCATGCTGGCATTAGGGGAGAGAGAGGCTATGGTGATGGCTTCACCCCCTACGCATGACTCAGCAGTATCGCCTTGCTTCCATGGCTGCCCAGCTTTTTTCCACAGGCATTTCCCACCAGAATCTCCTTCCTTACATCCTCCCAATCTGTCTCTCCACAGTCAACAGCAGTCCTCGCCCTTGGATTGCTCCACAATCCCTAAGCTCCAGCTCCCCACTGTCTCCTAGAGGACCTGCTTCCTTGTCCGGGGTATGTGTGTTTGCAGAAAGGACTGTCTGATTCTCATTCCATTTTGGCTGCCACAGATCAGCTTTTTCACTGTCTGCCTTAAATATTTCTCCTCCGACTCAGACAATTGCCCCAATGTGGGATCATACCCCAGCTTCAGTTCTCCCACCCACCAAGGGTAGGTACAGTCCTACTAACAATCCTGTTTTCCCCCCTGATTCCTATGTCCTATTGAATTTTGCATGGTTCTGTATGTTCTTGTCCACTGGTCAGGTACTCCTGTCCCTCTCAGCTGGTGTTCTGCATACACTTCTGTGTCTGAAGGTGTATTCCTGATGTATCCGTAGAGAGAGATGTATTCCACATTTACCTACTCCTCTGCCATCTTGTTCTCCATCCAAGATTGAGCATCTTTTTATGTTTATTAACAGCCTGGATTTCCAATATGAATTGCTTAGTTTATATATTTTGTGCATTTTTCAATTGGGCTTTCTTGATATGTGTGTGTTAGTGTGTGTGTTTGTGTCTGTGCATCCTGGATTCTAATCCTTTCTCAGTTATATATCATCTTTAGTTTTCACTCTTAATATGATTTATTTTTACAAGAATAAGTTTTAATTTAATTTTGCTAACTTTATCAGTACTGTTCTTTCTGGTATGTGCTTTGTTTCTAGTTTAAGAAAATCTTTACTATACCAAGATTACAAATACATTTTCCTATATTGTATGCTAAAATCTTTATAATTTGACTGTTTTAACTATCTGAAATTGACTAGATAGAATACAGTCTTGTGATTTCGCAGTCTGCTTTCAAGAGATCAGCAGTGTGAGAAAAAATAAAGAAGCTATCATGGATCCACCTTATCCTTAAAAATTAATAGCCCAAAAAGAAAGGATAAAGAAAAGTTAAAGACAATTTGAAAAAAATAAGGTGAGGTGTGGATCACAATAAACTGTGGAAAATTCTGAAAGAGATGGGAATACCAGATCATCTGACCTGCCTCTTGAGAAACCTGTATGTAGGTCAGGAAGCAACAGTTAGAACTGGACATGGAACAACAGACTGGTTCCAAATAGAAAAAGGAGTACGTCAAGGTTGTATATTGTCACCCTGCTTATTTAACTTCTATGCAGAGTACATCATGAGAAACGCTGGGCTGGAAGAAGCAGAAGCTGGAATCAAGATTGCCGGGAGAAATATCAACGACCTCAGATACGCAGATGACACCACCCTTATGGCAGAAAATGAAGAAGAACTAAAGAGCCTCTTGATGAAAGTGAAAGTGGAGAGTGAAAAAATTGGCTTAAATCTCAACATTCAGAAAACTAAGATCATGGCATCTGGTCCCATCGCTTCCTGGCAAATAGATGTGGAAACAGTGTCAGACTTTATTTTTCTGGGCTCCAAAATCACTGCAGATGGTGATTGCACCCATGAAATTAAAAGACGCTTACTCCTTGGAAGGAATGACCAAACTAGACAGCATATTAAAAAGCAGAGACATTGCTTTGTCAACAAAGATCTGTCTAGTCAAGGCTATGGTTTTTCCAGTGGTGATGTATGGATGTGAGAGTTGGACTATAAAGAAAGCTGAGCACCAAAGAATGGATGCTTTTGAACTGTGGTGTTGAAGAAGACTCTTGAGAGTCCCTTGGACTGTAAGGAAATCCAACTAGTCCATCCTAAAGGAGATCAGCCCTGGGTGTTCATTGGAAGGACTGATGCTGAAGCTGAAACTCCAATTTTGGCCACCTGATGTGAAGAGCTGACTCATTTGAGAAGACCCTGATGCAGGGAAAGATTGAGGGCAGGAGGAGAAGGGGACGACAGAGGATGAGATGGTTGGATCGCATCACCGACTCAATGGACATGGGTTTGGGTGGACTCTGGGAGTTTGTGATGGACAAGGGAAGCCTGGTGTGCTGCGGTTCACGGGGTTGCAAAGAGTTAGACATGAATGTGCGACCGAACTGAACTGAACTGAACTGAAGATGAGGTATCTTGCTTTCCTTGTAAATATTCATTATGAAACTGTAGTAATTTTCGACAGTTTTAAGTTGAAACAGTAATAGATGAAACCAAATACAAAGACAAAAACACTTAACAATGAGCTTTTATATTATAGAGGAGGCAGAAGACCATCATTTACTTCCTGAGGAATAAATTGAAGTTATGAACAAAAATTAATCCCTTATCTCACACTATACATAGAACCAAATCACTTGGCAGTTTTCTCTCACAAACAGTTCAGACTAAATTTAATATACCAGTACTCCAACAGAAAGGTTATCTTAGATAAAATATAAGTAAAAAGACTAGCTAAGAGGGAATAAATATATATTTTTTAAAAAGCAGAGTTCACTAACACATTCCAGTGTAAACATTTCTGAGAATGCATTTGCTATCTCTGGGTAGTTTCTTATCTATATATAAATTTTAAAATACATTTTTTATTCTAAAATTAGTAAGTGTGGTTAAAGAAACCAAAAGTTCTTTCTGATTATAAAATTACATTATTCCATGATCTTAAATTTTAATACAGTGCATTATTATTAATTTGAGGAGTTAGAATTTATAAAAAAAAACAGGTGGAGAATTCATAGTTTTAATAGTCTATTTTTTATGACAATTATAAACTGCTAAAGAATTTTCAATAGTCTGCAAATATAGGAATTTAAACTGTACCACTCAGCAGAGTTCGAAAGGCTACAGGTACACACAATCCAGAACATATACGATGCTCACCTTCCCTTAGACTACATGATCCTTTAATCCAAGAATCTGTTAAATTACTAATATGATGTTGTTTCTATGATAAATGAGTCAGTAAGGAAACACTAATAGGGGAAGATAATATTTGCTGCTTGTTTTCTACTTTGTCTTTTGTCATGCTGCTGCTCAGTCACTTCAAGTCATTTTGACTCTGTGCCACGACATGGACTGTAGCCCACCAGGCTCCTCTGTCCATGGGATTTTCCAGGCAAGAGTACTGGAGTGGGTTGCCATACTCTTCTCCAGGAGATCTTCCCAACACTGGGATCAAACCTACGTCCTTTTATCTCCTGCATTGGCAGGTGGGTTATACCTCCAAATAATTGAAAAATTAACTACATATAAATTCTTCTATTGGTTCTACCTTTTCAAATAACTGCTAGAATAGTGCCCTGTTATCATCAGTATCATCGAGTCATGTTGGCCCATCGTGTAGGCATACCTTGTTTTATTGCGCTTTGCTTTATGTCACTTCATAGGTACTGTTTTGTATAAATTGAAAGTTTGTGGCAACTCTACATCAAGCAAATCTATGGGTGCCATTTTCCTAACATTTGTTCACTTTGTGTCTCTGTGTCACAATTTGGAAATTCTCAAAATAGTTCAAACCTTTTCACTATTATCATATTTGTTATAGTGATCAGTGATCATTGATGTTACTATTATAATTCTTTTGGGATGTCACAAACTGCACCCATATAAGATATCATGAGCAAACTTAGTTAGTGTGTGTCTGACTGCTCCACTGAACAGATGGTTCCTCATCTCTCCCCCTCTCCCAGGGTCTCCCTCTTTCCTGAAATACAACAGTATGGAATTTGGCCAGTTGATAACCTTACAATGCCCTCTAAGTTTTCAAGTTAAAGGAAGTGTGTGTGTGTGTGTGTGTGTGTGTGTGTGTGTGTGTATGCATGCACACACTCATTTGTGTCCAACTCTTTGCAATCCCATGGACTGTAGCCCACCAGGCTCCTCTGTCCATGGAATTTTCCAGGCAAGAATACTAGAGTGGGTTGCCATTTCCTACTCCAGGGGATCTTCCTGGCCCAGGGATAGAAACTTCGTCTCTTGTGTCTCCTCTCTTTGGCAGATGGATTCTTTATCACTAACATCATTTGGAAATGAAGAGTCTCTCATTTTAAATCAAAAGCTGGAAATGATTCATCTTAGTAAGGAATACATGTTGAAAGCCTAAACAGGCCAAAAGGTAAGAATCTTGTACCAAATAGTTAGCCAAGTTTTGAAATGCAAAGGAAAAGTTCTTGAATGAAATTAAATGTGCTACTCCAGCACACACATATATGGGAAGAAAGCAAAATGGTTTTATTGCTGATATGGAGAAAGTTTTAGTGTTCTGGATAGGAGATCAAACCAAACACAGTATTCCTTAAGGCAAAGCCTAATTCAGAGCAAGGCCCCAGTTCTCTTCATTTCCATGAAACATGGGAGAAGAGAGAAAGCTTCAGAGAAAGGTTTGAAACTAGCAAAAGTTGATTCTTTATGTTTCAGAAAAGAAACCATTGCTATAAAATGAGTTTCAAGTGAAGCAGAAAGTGCTGATGTAGAAGCTACAGCAAATTTTCCAGAAGATCTAGCTAAGATAATTAATGAAGTTGGCTACACTAAATAACAGATTTTCAATGCAGTGAATAGTGGAAGAAATGCCATCTAGGGTTTTCATACCTGGAGAGGAGAAGTCAATGCCTGGCTTCAAAGTTTCAAGGCTGATTCCCATTCATGAGACTGAATGGTGACTAAGTTGAAGTCAATGCTTGTTTAATGTTCCAAATATCTTAGGACCCTTAAAAATTATGCTAAATCTACTCTGCCTGTGCTCCATAAACAGAACAATAAAGCACATCTGTTTATAACACGATTTACTGAATATTTTAAGCCCTATTGAGACCTGCTGCTCAGAAAAGGACTCCTTTCAAAATAGTACTACTCTTTGACAGTGCACCTCGTAACCCAAGAACTCCAATGGAGGTGTAATATAATGAGATTCATGTTGTTTTAATGGTGACTAACACAACATCCATTCTGCAGCCCAAGGATCATGGTGTCATTTTGACTTTTTTTTCCTTTCTTTTCTTTTTTTTTTGTTGGAAGAATATTGCTTTAAACAATGTGAATCAGCCATAAAATATATACTTTCCTTGAGCCCTCCCATTCCGCCATCCCACCCTTCTAGCTTATCACAGACTGCCCGGCTAGGCTCCGTGTGTGATACAGAATCTTCCCACCAGCTATCCATTTTACACACAATAGTGTATACATGTTGATGCTACTTTCTCCATCCATCCCCTTTTCTCCCTCCCACTCTGTGTCCACATGTCTGTTTACATCTGAGTCTCCATTCCTTCCTTGCATTGTATTGAAGTCATTTTGACTTTTAAGACGCATTATTTAAGAAATACATTTTAAAGACAGTATCTGACTTAGTGATTCCTCTGCTAGATCTGGCCAAAACAAATGGAAATACTTCTGGAAAGCGTTCACCCTTCTAGATCTCTTTAAGAACACGTGTGATTCATAGGAAGAGGTCAAAATATCAATATTAGCTGAAGTTTGGTAGAAGTTGATTACAACTCTCATGGATGATTTTGAGGGGGTTAAGACTTCATGGATGAAGTAACTGCAGTTGTAGTGGAAATAGTAAGAGAACTAGAGTTAGAATGAAATCTAAAAGTGAAAGTTGCTCAGCAGTGTCCAAGTGTTAGTGACCGCATGGATTATAGCCTACCAGTTCCTCAGTCCATGGAATTTCCCAGGGAAGAATATTAAAATGGGTTGTCATTTCCTTCTCCAGGGGATGTTCTACATCCAGGAATCAAATCCAGGTCTCCTGCATTGTAGGCAAACTCTTTACTGTCTGAGCTACCCAGGGCTTTAAGATATCATAGATGAAATAACTACAGTTGTGGTGGAAATAGTAAGAGAGCTAGAATTAGAAGTGAAGCCTAAAGATGTGACTGACTTGCTGCAATCTCAGGATAAAACTTTAATGGATGAGGAGTTGTTTCATTCATAAAATAAAATTATCTCTTGAGATGAAAACTACTTATGATGAAGATGCTGTGAAGATTGCTGTAATGACAGCAAAGGATTTAGAACTAACTTTATATAATAAAGTTGATAAAATAGTGCCAGGCTTTGAGAGGACTGGCTCAAATTTTGAAAGAAGTTCTGCTGTGGATAAAATGCTATCAAACAACATTGCATGCTTTTGAGAAATTGTTCATGAAATGAGTCAATTGGCATGGCAAATTTAATGTCTGATTTAAAAAAAAAATTACCAAAGTAAAGCCAACTTTCAGCAAGCTTTAGCAATCACCATCTTGATTATTTCAGCAGCCATCAACTTCAAGGCAAGAACCTTCATCAGCAAAATCATTATGATTTGCTGAAGGTTCAGATAATAGTTAACATTTTTTAGTAATAAATTATTTTTAAATTCACACATTGCTTTTTTAGACAAACTTAATAGACTATAATATAGTATAAATATTACTTTTATGTGCACTTAGAAACAAAAATATTTGTGTGACTTGCTTCATTGCAAAGTTCACTTTATTGTAATGATGTGGAACTGAACCCAGAATATCTCCAAAGTATGCTTATAATTGTTTTTTTGTATAACACAAATCTTAGGACATTAATTACAGTATGAGGAATTTGATTTGGTTTAGGAAGAGAATTTTTAGGAAAGAATGTCTTTCCATTCAAGAATGGAAGAATAGACATAGCTAGAAAAATATTTATGCTATATTTTTGTTTATTATGTGAAACCACATCAAAACCTAAATCAAAATAATGGAGGAAAATATAAATTGAACACAATTCCAATTGGATTCTGTGGCAAGATATACTGTGATGATGTCTATTATATACCTGACAGAAAATAGTCAAATAACAGCGCCAAACACAGTAAGTTCAGCAATCTGATGTTTTAGTAAAAGCAGAATAGAGTAGTTTGGACATATGTAGTAAGGACCCCAGAACTTTTAGGTTAGTTCTCATTATTTTGCTTGCTTTAAGAGGAAAGAAAAGCCTTTAAGTATGTAAATCATACTGTAATATTTCTATATGTTCCATAATTGTAATATTTAGCATAGAATTCCTTTCATTGTACTTTCTAAATTTAAAAATATATATTTCTTTTATTTATGCTGCTGCTGCTGCTAAGTCACTTCAGTTGTGTCCGACTCTGTGCGACCCCATAGACGGCAGCCCACCAGGCTCCTCCGTCCATGGGATTTTCCAGGCAAGAGTACTAGAGTGGGTTGCCATTGCCTTCTCCGATTTATGCTATTAGGGATTAAAAACATATTAATTTATTTTGATAAAAACTTCAGCCTTTATCTCTTTAAGTATTATCTCTCTTCCATTCCCTATATTGCCTCTTTCTTAACTTATCTTTCATATCACTAGCTAATCTGTAATGTTTCTCTCTCTGTCTCTCTGTGCTACATTTTCTATAATTTCTGGCCTTTATCTTCCAGTTAACTGATTCTTTCTCAACTATTTAATGTACTGAATCTCACTAATTATAATTTCAACAAGTTTTTTTGTTATGTATACAATTTTCTGATATGTTCTGAAAGCATAATGTTTTTTGGTCATATTTTTGATTCACTCTTTTATTTTGCTTGCTGGTCTAATAATTTCAATACCTGAAGTTTAAGGAATCTAATTTGGAGTGCTGGTTTATTTTCTCCTAATTCTTGCTCATGGCAGTATATTTCCTTGGATTCTGAGCTCATTCTCGGTTGTTACATTTGGGAATAATGTGAATTGTTGGTTAAAGGCATTTTCTTCTAATAAGGATTTGTATTTATTTTTAATTTTTAGCTGTGCATTTCCCAGATCATCAATAAATCCTAAATGCTCAGAAGAACATGCCTGAGATTACAAATCCTAAGAAAAGACTTTTGTCCCTGCCCAGAGACAAGATTGAAGCAGACAATGTGCACTGAAATTCCTGTTTTCCAGAGGTGAATGTTTTCAAATTAAAATTTTAATGCAAATGTAAGTCTTAAATGCTTCCCTTTTTAAGTTATTTCCCACCTTTTCTAGGCTAAAGGTCTAGTGTCCTATTCAGCTGTCTGTTTATAGGGAGATTCTATATTACTTACTGGCCAATGCCTTCAGAAGAATTGTACCTTTAATGCTTCTTACCACTGTGGTTTCTTATTTTATCAATAGTTTGGATTCCAATAATTAATTTTCTTTCTTAAAAGTTAATTGCCTCCCCTCAAAACAAAGAAAGAGAAGTTTGTTATTTTTATTCAGTATTTCTAGATGTTTTGTCCTAGAAGAATTTCGATGACATTTAGACTGCCATATTTTGGAAGTGGAACTAATTTATCTATTATATCACAACTTTAAGGTGATATTTTTCAGTGTCAAACTGTTGAAGTTACTTAAGTTAAATAGCATTTGTATATTTCCTTTCTGTGAAGCATGCTGTCATTAGAGGTGACAGTAGAAATGAGCCTTGTCACCATAATGGTGTTACAAAGGACTTTACCGACGGATAGCTTCTAAGTGAAGCAAACAGAAACATACTTGGTTATTATTTTTGATGACCATATTATATTATCAGGATCAGTGTAGGCAAAAATCTTTTTTAATACCAGTTATCTCCATCAGTTAGATAATGAACACGTTCCTCTGAGTTATTTCTTATTATAGGACACACGAGCAGACAGCATTAATGATTATTATTTGATGAAAATCTTCTCTCCTGATAGCAGTATGCACAAATAACTTGAGTCATGAATGCTGTTCCAAACATCAATCTATTAAGAATTTATGAATGAGACATAAAAGGTAGAAAACCAATCAAATTTAGCTCTTTTGGAAATATATGGATTCTTTGATAAAAATATAATAGAGTTAAATAATCTAGAAACTTATGAAGAAAAAAAAAACTAGGAGCAATATAGCATTGTGAAATAAAAAATATATTAAAAATTACCAAAATATTTCTCTGACAAACATTTTGTATATCTACTTTTTGGATTACAGAATTAATTTATGTGTTTTGTTGAAATCTCAAGCAATGCAGATTTTATAAAGTACTAAAGTATTCTTTATTTTTTCCTCTTAAATGACCATAGTTTTTAGTATAATGTACTCTTTTGAATTATTGTTAGCATGCAGTAATATAAAGATACATACGTTCTGAAATTTATCCTTTCAAAATATATTCTTTATATGTATGCATTTTGCCTTATTACTTGCTTTCACTGAAAAATATATAGTGAAATAATATTTTATTTCACTTCTAATGTAGTAATACACTGTTCCTTTTTATAACTTTATAGACTCTTATTGCATGAATATATCATAATTTATCTAACCACTTTCCTATTAATGGCTGTTAGGTTAATTTTAATTTTTTTACTATTTCAACAATTTTCCAGTGAATTTTCTTGTATATATGCTTTTGCATTCTTATGTATGACTTTTGTAGCATATATTTTTAGAAAGATTAGTAGAAAACTGTACATTTTGTATAATAATAATATAAATACAATACATTAAGTACACTATTATTATGATGTCATATAATACTATGATTATATAATAAATTTGTTCATTCGCTCAGTCATGTCCAACTCTTTAAGACCCCATGGACTGCAGCACCCCAGGCTTCTCTGACCTTGACCACCTCCTGGAGCTTACTCAAACTCATGTCCATTGAGTCAGAGATGAAATACAACCATCTAGTCCTCTGTCATTCCCTTCTCCTCCTGCTTTCAGTCTTTCCCAGCATCAAGGTCTTTTCCAATGAGTCAGTTCTTCACATCAGGTGGCCAAAGTATTGGAGCTTCAGCTTCAGCATCAGTTCTTCCAATGAATATTCAGGATTGACTTCCTTTAGGATTGACCAGTTGGAACTCTTATAGTCCATGGGACTCTCAAGAGTCTTCTCCAACACCACAGTTGGAAAGCATCAATTCTTCAGCACACAGCCTTCTTTATGGTCCAACTGTCACATCCACACATGACTACTGGAAAAACCATAGCTTTGACTAGATGGACCTTTGTAGGAAAAATAATGTCTCTGATTTTTAATATGCTGTTTCAGCTCATCATAGCTTTTCTTCCAAGGAGCAAGCGTCTTTTAATTTCATGGCTGCAGTCACCAAATACACTGATTTTGGAGCCTCTCAAAATAAAGTCTGTCACTGTTTCCATTGTTTCCCCATCTATTTGCCATGATGTGATAGGATCTGATGCCATGATCTTAGTGTTTTGAATGTTGAGTATTAAGCCATTTTTTCCCTCTCCTCTGGTATTACCTTCATCAAGAGGCTCTTTTGTTTCTCCTCACCTTCTGCCATAAAAGTGGAGTCATCTTCATATCTGAGGTTCTTTATGTTTCTCCCACCAGTCTTGATTCCAGCTTGTGCTTCATCCAGCCTGGCATTTCACATGATGTACCCTGCATATAAGTTAAAGAAGCAGGGTGACAGTATACAGCCTTGACATACTCCTTTCCCAAAGTAATACCAGTCTTTGTCCCATGTCCGGGTAACTAATGATTCTTTACCTGCATACAGGTTTCTCAGGTGGTATAATGTGGTCTGGTATTCCCATATTTTTAAGCATTTCCCACAATTTGTTGTCATCCACAGAGTCAAAGGCTTTATTTAGTATGGTCAAAGAAGCAGAAATAGATATTTTTTTCTTGAATTCTCTTGCTTTTTCTATGATCCAACAGATGCTGGCAATTTGATCTCTGGTTCCTCTGATTTTTCTAATACCAGTTGAACATCTATAATAACAATTATAGTATTATTAAAAACTATACCTATACAAAATTTAATTGATAGTACCAAAATCTCTCCCAAACTATTAAATTAATTTGTGTTGTCATCAACTGTTTACTGAAATTTTGTTTTTCATACTACTGGTGACCTTGCTTATTTAACTTATATACAGTGTACATCATGAGAAACGCTGGGCTAGAAGAAGCACAAGCTGGAATCAAGATTGCCAGGAGAAAAATCAATCACCTCAGATATGCAGATGACACCACCCTTATGGCAGAAAGTGAAGAGGAACTAAAAAGCCTCTTGATGAAAGTGAAAGAGGAGAGTAAAAAAGTTGGCTTAAAGCTCAACATTCAGAAAACGAAGATCATGGCATCTGGTCCCATCACTTCATGGCAGATAGATGGGGAAACAGTGCAAACAGTGTCAGACTTTATTTTTTGGGGCTCCAAAATCACTGCAGATGATGACTGCAGCCATGAAATTAAAAGACGCTTGCTCTTTGGAAGAAAAGTTATGACCAACCTAGATAGCATATTCAAAAGCAGAGACATTACTTTGCCAACAAAGGTCCATCTAGTCAAGGCTATGGTTTTTCCAGTAGTCATATATGGATGTGAGAGTTGGACTGTGCAGAAAGCTGAGTGCCAAAGAATTGATGATGCTTTTGAACTGTGGTGTTGGAGAAGACTCTTGAGAGTCCCTTGGACTGCAAGGAGATCCAACCAGTCCATTCTAAAGGAGATCAGTCCTGGGTGTTTTTTGGAAGGAATGATGCTAAAGTTGAAACTCCAGTACTTTGGCCACCTCATGCGAAGAGTTGACTCATTGGAAAAGACTCTGATGCTGGGAGGGATTGGGGGCAGGAGGAGAAGGGGACGACAGAGGATGAGATAGCTGAATGGCATCACCGACTCGATGGACGTGAGTTTGAGTGAACTCCGGGAGCTGGTGATGGACAAGGAGGCCTGGCATGCTGCGATTCATGGGGTCGCAAAGAGTCAGACACGACTGAGCTACTGAACTGACTGAACTGTTGACCTCAGTTAACAATCATCTTCTAAACCTTCCCAATCTAACAGACAAGAACATTTCATGTTTTAATTTGCAATGGGGTCACAAAGGGCTGAACACAACTTAGTGACTGAACAACAATGAAAACAACAAGATAATTATTAAATTGAGGGTAAGTGTTATGTCTTTTTATTGAAGTTTGAAATGTAGAGGGTTTATCTTATTACTTACAAAATGGAAAAGATGGTCTCGTTTTATCTTATTTTTTATCTGTGACAAGAAAATAACCAGAAATGAGGCAATAATATAGAAATAAAAATCTTCCCTATAGTTTTTAGTCAAGCTTTATGAGAGTTTAGCAGTAACCATTGTTGTTTAATAGCTAAGTCATTTCTGACTCTTTGGAGACCCAGTGGACTGTAGCTGCCAGATCCTCTGTCCATGGGTTCTCCATGCAAAAATATTGGAGTGGGTTGTGATTTCCTTCTCTAGTGTATCTCCCTGAACAGTGACTGAAGCCCCATGTCTCCTCTATTGGCAGGCAGATTCTTTACCACTGAGCCACCAAGGAAGCCCAGGAGTAACAATTGCATATCCCTAAAATCTCAACCCTCTGCTCCTCTCATTTCTTTAACAAGAAAAAGGTCACAGATACAAACATCTCTGATATCCTCCTGGATTTAATCCACATCAATAAGCTAACTTACAATCAGCTGATTTAAAGAAATGTTTGACTGTGAGGACAGAAATTTTACATCACATGGATATAGCCAAAGGGTTTTTAATAGCCTTATTCTTCTCACCAGACACTAACAGTCCACACTGTGTAATCATCAGCCTCACTAATACATGCTTAGTTTCATTTCTTGAAAATGACATAAACCAGTATCTTTGAGCTTGTGTTACTTAGTGTATTTATTCCTGCATAAGAGAATAAGATTAAACATAGTTCACTCAGTCATTTTACTTTAAGGTTACTATTTGATTTCAAATAAAAATGAATAATATTTATTTATTTACAGTGGCTTCTCTATGTACCACAAACCATATTAAAATACTATGTAAGAATCTAGGAGTGTTGAGAATGAATAGACAATATGAAAATCATTATGATTCAATTTATTTACAGTATAAAACAGTGAAGGTGGTTTTTACTTTCATCATATGAATAGATACTGGATCAGAATGGAAACATTATCTTCTAAATCTAACACGATATTTTATAATGTCAAATGTGTATCTAAAATAAATGAGAAGATTTTACCATTGCTATCCAATCTTTATGTATTGTATATTTCTAAAATATGTCAAGATATATTCCTGTTTCTCTAAAGTATGTACTTGGTTAATTGAAGAATTCCTTGCTTATGCTAACTAACATTAAATTTAAAGAGATTATTTTACTTCTCTAGAAATAAATCAAAATTTTCTATAGATAGCAGAGTTATTATATAAAAATTGAATTTAAAATTGAACTGCCTTCTTACATTACGCACAATGTGTTTAAATATCTTTATGACTGCAATATACACCAAAATGATTTAAGTAAAAATTCACTTTTATTTATACTTTACCACTGTTTTATCCATCCCCATTAATATGCCTGATTTTTGAAAATTATGTGCCTTTAGTGATTTCCCTAAAAATGATGATGAAACTTAAGACTTTTTGTTCTGTTTTAAAACTCTACTTATGCTGAATATATTCTTAATTGTATAAAATGATGTTTAACATATTTAATGAATACCTACAATGTGCAAAGCACTTCCACTGAAAAGAAGAATATAAAATTGTACTACCTAACTTGCAGTGACTGATAGGGACAACTAAGTCTCTAAGAGAATAGAAAGAAGGTCAAAAGCTCCATTCACTTGATGAGGTTTATTCAACAATTTATAGAGCTGAAACTAATGTCTGTTACCTTGCCCCACTGTGATACTGAGAATGTCTCTGCATCTAGAAGGTAGACTCCTTTATAATTTTTTTCCCCAAGAAGGAGTCCAATATTTCAAGCCCCGAAAGGCTATTTCTGTTGTACCATTTTCATACAACTGTTCTCTGATGTTCCTGCCTCCAAGTTCCCATGAGCTTCCATAGGGAAGATGAAATAGACCAAGTCTCCATCCTATAGGAGCTTGAAACCAAGTAAGCTCACATAGATGTTGTTTTAAAAACTAACAAAATGAGCTACTGGATTCTCTCCTTCCGATAACAAAACTCAACTATACAAAATATTTCAGAAGTGTTGGAGATAAGGAAACATTGCTTTCACTAATTCACTTTCCCAGATGTTCTATTCTATGTATAAACCAAATAACATATAGTAGAGCATTTATCTAATTCAAAGAACTATTGGTCATGTAGAGAAGTAAAATGCAATCTCTTGAAGTAAGTTCAATCCAATAAGGAGGCTAAAAAATAAAACGATAACACTGTTTTCTAGGATGTGATATTTCATAGTAGCTATATGTGTTTATTATTTTATCTTATTTTTCTGAAGAATGGAAATGGCATGGGTATGAATGCTTAGGGTAGAAGCTGATATTGGCTACATTATTCTGCAAGATAAAGTGGACAGTGGTAGTATTAACAGCTGACATGAACAAGAAATCAAAGAGGAAGGTGGAGGCAATGAACATTCATGATATTTGGTGCATAATTATCAAAGATATCCCAGGGAAAGAGATAGTTTGAGGAAGAAAAGGCCATGGTGAGATTATAGGAGTCAAATGCCAAAATGTGATTTAGCCCCATGACTCCATCAAATCTGTACAGAAGGGACTAAACTGAGAAAATTCTGATTGTGTTTAGATTTCTTATAGTATGCAAGAAAGGAACAATGACCACAAACTAACTTCTAGAAGAAAGAGACAAAATCACCCCATGAGGACTATCAGCTTACGTGTAGGTTTTACATATATAAATATATATGTATATACACACATACATAAATGAAGTAATATTTTATGGTATAACATGACCAATTTAGAATAAATGCATCAATAAGAAGTATTTAATGAGCTCAAAAGAGGATTGGTGAAGAAACGTTTTATAAAGCTGTTGTTTAGAACTGCCTGACTCCTTGCAACCCCTTGGATGGCAGCATGCCAGGCTTCCCTGCTTTATAAAGTGATCTTGCCAATAAAGGTAGGAAAAACACCCACTGTCAAACAGTAACCCAGGCAGCAGTATTCTATATACCTTACAAAGTTCCAAAGGAGAGGATGCACGCATACAACTGAGGAGGATACTACTGCCACACTCGGATATCACAAGGACATTTAAAGTCATAAAATATTATGGAAACATTAGCATATGATGAGCCCTGAAGAACTTGTAGTTCTCCCTGCCATACAAACATTAATGGTCCCAAATAAATCTGGAAAACTACATACACATACAGGATAAATCAGATAGTTGAACTATGTCTTAAAAAAAAAAAGTCAATTTCACCAACTCTTACTTTGGCTAATGTGAAGGTGAAGCCAAATCTGGGGCTATTTGTTTATGATAAAAGACACCAATAAAGATCAGCTCAATAACTTGGTTTTACTCAGATTTTTATGGGCAAAATTTTCTTGAGGTAATATTATAAGTTACAAAATGATGAATACAATGTAACCCCATAATATAATAGAGAGGAAAAGCCATGGATAAAAGAAAAAAAAATGATAAGGACCATTAAGGAATACCATTAAAATGCACTGTAAGTGCCCAAGTAGGGAAATATTTACTTATTATTAATTATAATTCAAGAAAATTAGAGATAACAAGGGAACTTTTCATGCAAAGATGGGCACAATAAGGACAAAAATGGTATGGACCTAACAGAAGCAGAAGATATTAAGAAGAGGTGGCAAGAATATACAGAAGAACTATACAAAAAAAATCTTCATGACCCAGATAATCACGATGGTGTGATCACTCACTTAGAGCCAGACATCCTGGAATGTGAAGTCAAGTGGGCCTTAGGAAGCATCACTACGAACAAAGCTGGTGAAAAAGTGATGGAATTCGAGTTGAACTATTCCAAATCCTGAAAGATGATGCTGTGAAAGTGCTGCACTCAATATGCTAGCAAATTTGGAAAACTCAGCAGTGGCCACAGGACTGGAAAAGGGCAGTTTTCATTCCAATCCCAAAGAGAGGCAATGCCAAAGAATGTTCACACTACCACACAATTGCACTCATCTCACATGCTGGCAAAGTAATGCTCAAAATTCTCTAAGCCAGGCTTCAACAGTATGTGAACTGTGAACTTCCAGATGTTGAAGCTGGAAGAACCAGATATCAAATTGCCAACATCCATTGGACCATTGAAAAAGCAAAAGAGTTCCAGAAAAACATCTATTTCTGCTTTATTGACTATGCCAACACCTTTGACTGTGTGGATCAGAACAAACTGTGGAAAATTCTTCAAGAGATGGGAATACCAGACTACCTGACTTGCATACAGATTCCTGAGAAATCTGTATGCAGGTCAAGAAGCAACAGTTAGAACTGGACATGGAACATC
Organism: Bos taurus; assembly: GCF_002263795.3. Taxonomy (NCBI): domain Eukaryota; kingdom Metazoa; phylum Chordata; class Mammalia; order Artiodactyla; family Bovidae; genus Bos; species Bos taurus. Next base: position 75,682,565 of record NC_037330.1, read on the forward strand.
AGACTGTTTCCAAATTGGGAAAGGAGTACATCAAGACTGTATATTGTCACCCTGCTTCTTTAACTTATATGAAGAATGCATCATGAGAAATGTTGGACCGGATGAAGCCCAAGCTGGAATCAAGATTGCTGGGAGAATTATCAATAACCTCAGATATGTAGATGACACCACCCTTTAGGCAGAAAGAGAAAAGGAAATAAAGAGCCTCTTGGTGAAAGTGAAAGAGCAGAGTGAAAAAGTTGGCTTAAAACTCAACATTCAGAAAACGAAGATCATGGCATCTGGTCCCATCACTTCATGGCAGATGAATGTGGAAACAGTGGCTGGCTTTATTTTTCTGGGCTCCAAAATCACTGCAGATGGTGACTGCAGCCATGAAATTAAAAGACACTTACTCCTTGGAAGGAAAGGTATGACCAACCTAGACAGCATATTAAAAAGCAGAGACATTACTTTGCCAACAAAGGTCCGTCAAGTCAAAGCTATGATTTTTCTAGTAGTTATGTATGGATGTGAGGGTTGAACTATAAAGAAAGTTGAGCACCAAAGAATTGATGCTTTTGGACTGTGGTGTTGGAGAAGACTCTTTAGAGTCCCTTGGACTGCAAGGAGATCCAACCAGTCCATCCTAAATGTAATCAATCCTGAATATTCATTGGAAGGACTGATGCTGAAGCTGAAACTCCAATACTTTGGCCACCTGATGCGAAGAACTGACTCATTGGAAAAGACATTGTTGCTGGGAAAGACTGAAGGCAGGACGAGAAGGAGATGACAGAGGATGAGATGGTTGGATGGCATCACCAACTAAATGGACGTGAGTTTGAATAAGCTCCAGGAGTTGGTGATGGAGGCCTGGTGTGCTGCAGTCCATGGGGTTGCAAAGAGTCCAACATGACTGAGGGATTGAACTGTAGCAATTATAAAAATTGAATTACTAATAACTGATTGGTATATTTGATAATGAAATCCTTATGTGATCTCCCATCATGTTTTAACCTCATTATCTACTTTCTACTCCCACCTCCTCTAGTCAGATAGGCCCCCTCACTGTTCCTCCAGCCTTCTAAACACAATTCGTTTTCAGAAAATTTTGTATTCTCTCTTCTCTCTGCCTAGATTGCATCTTTACCAGATTTCCTACAGCTCAACTTCTTACTTACAGATTGTTAATCACAATTTCTTTCACAATGAGACTCCCCATAGTCACCCTCTGTAAATTTAAGCCACATACACAAATGTCATATCATTCTTTTCTGTCTAATTTTTTCTGTTGAGCACTTAACTTTAAGTATGATATATCTTACTTTTCTTGTTCATTGTTGGTTTTATCCCATTATAAAATAAACTCCAAGAGAGATTTTTGTCTCTTTCTTAACTTGTCCCTGTCCAGTGCCTGGAAAAATGCTGGTACACAACAGATGATTAATAAAGTTTTATTGGATTAAAGAATGAATAAACTAATAGTTATTTAAGTCTTTATACTTCAGAAGGGGCACTCGCAAATATTTTTGTTTTCCTCTTCCTAAGGATTCTATGTAATGGTATTACTTTTAGCGGAGGAACCACTTGAAGACATCTTAGAAGATACGGCACTTGAATAAGATCTTAAAGCTTGAGGAGGAGATTTGGAGAATAATAAAGAAAATACTACCCTTTCAAAAAATACTACATTTTCAAATTTAAATATATATATATATATATATATATATGACTTTTTATTAGCCCTACTATTTGATTAAAAAGAAATAGTATTTTTGTGAAATATTTTGTGAAATCATATCTATATTCACTGTTCAGATGTGTTTTTCATGCATGTGCACTTGCAATTCTCTAACTTTCTCCGTGAGCAGCTGACATCACAAATGGCCCTGATCACCCTTTCCATGACTTTCTTCTTCCAAACATTCCCCTCCAGATTATTTATTTTCTGCCTGTTTTTTTTTTTTTTTTTTTTTTTTTAAACAGGAGAGTATTACAGAGCCTTGATTTAGAGGGATGGTATGGGGAGGGAGGAGGGAGGAGGGTTCAGGATGGGGAGCACATGTATACCTGTGATGGATTCATTTTGATATTTGGCAAAACTAATACAAATATGTAAAGTTTAAAATAAAATTAAAAAAAATAAATAAAAAGAAAGTAATTTCATTATGTTCAAATTCTGTTTTAAATACTCAAAAATATTGTCCAGAGTATATTATGAGTAAGGGATCTGCCACATTAGGCACAAGTGTCACCTGTTAAAAAATCAGAATCAAGTTTCAAATGTGATAAAACAATTTTACTGTACTGTGAGCTCCTTGAGATCACAAACTTTATCTCTCCATTTCCAGGCATGTAGCATGTGCACTCTCAATTTTGTTTAATGGATATTTTCTGCATTAATATAAATCATTCACTGATTAGTTGAAAATATAGAAATTAAAGTTGAGTAGGGTTATGAATTCATTCACTTATCTCTTCAACAGAAACTAATTAAGTTCTAATGATATTTAAGGAACTATTCTTAGTACTGGAGATGTAATGAACAAGCGAATTTGGACTGTGGCGTCCCTGGTGGCTCAGAGGTTAAAGCGTCTGCCTGCAATGCGGGAGACCCAGGTTCGATCCCTGGGTTGGAAAGATCCCCTGGAGAAGGAAATGGCAACCCGCTCCAATATTCTTGCCTGGAGAATCCCATGGAGGGAGGAGCCTGGCAGGCTACAGTCCAAGGGGTCGCAAAGAGTCGGACATGACTGAGCTTTCACTTTCACTTTCAAGGAGATTCCAAGATAGTAGGAAAGACAGACATCAGCCATAACTGAATTCTTCTTTTGCTGTTTTGAAGGAGAAAGCACTCTGAGAGCAAATAACAAGACAGGATGTTCCTGATTGTAACATTACCACTATAAACAATTTTAAGTTTGTCTCCTAAATATGGCAAAGAAGATGTTCATTGTAGAACAGTGAGCAGACATGTGGACTAAATAACACAAAGAACTTCAACAGGAAAATTAATATGAAAAGGTCCTTCTTTTTTCTGATAAGTTTTAAACAAACTGTTTTAATACTCTGGAAACATGAACAAACAGAATCGGGGAATGGGGCAGGTAACTGACAGAATGGATCTGGTTCTATACATCACCATATTCTTAAATCACTACACTTCATATGCATTATGTGCTCAATAAGTCTTAATTGACTAAATCAATCAATTAATTTATGAAACTAACAGATAATGGGCTAAAAGGTACTTAGAATTAAGAGGCTATAAAAGTTGAATCACTTTGCTTGGGGACTGGAAGTGAAATTTGGAAAGAAATAATATGGACTTGTACAAAGGAATATGTATTTTTTAAAATCTTCTTCAGTGACCCCATTTGTTTAAACTTTGCTTCTAAGGTATTCTTAGCTCACTTACATGGTTGTCCTAAGAATCAGTGCTGGTCCAGAGGAGAATTTTAAAAATTTAAAAACCTATCTCTCCACCTGATGCTGCTGTTTCATCCCTAAGTCATGTCCAACTCTTTGCGATTCCATGATTGTAGCCTGCCAGTCTCCTCTGTCCATGGAATTTCCCACATAAGAATACTGGAGTGGTTTGCTATTTCCTACTCCAGGGGATCTTCCCAACTCAGGGTTCAAACTGAAGTCTCACTAAGGTACCTGGAAAGCCCATTCTCTCCACCTACTCTCTATGTATCAATCTATCTATCATTAATTCATTATCAATGTAGGTTACAACTGTACCACTTTTTATTAAAACTCTCATTTTGATATTATGTCATTTATAATTTTCAAAGGTAAAATATCACTCGTTTAAGAATATACATTGTTTGTTAAATTGCAAAGTGTTAGGTGGCATCACCTACTTGATGGACATGAATTTGAGCAGGTTCCAGGAGTTGGTGATGGACAGGGAAGCCTGGCATGCTGCAGTCCATGGGGTCGCAAAGAGTCAGACACAACTGAGTGACTGAACTGAAAGTGTTAGGTGAACCGGATTAGGTCATCTTTCCTATCACGAGTGACTGGTTTGTAGACACTAATGTTCATACCAGTTCTTCCCCTCTCATCTTGGTTTGTACTGACAGTCTGCTTGTCTTCTGAGGTAGGTGAAAACAACTCTGATTATCCAAAGTGGTAAGTGGTAGATTTTGGTGAAAGTTGAGTTGTTTAGAAGAAACAGGGTTAAATTACATTTCATATAGAAGATGGTAAGGGACATGCCATTCAGTTCAGTTCAGTCGCTTAGTCGTGTCCGACTCTGCGACCCCATGAATCGCAGCATACCAGTCCTCCCTGTCCATCACCAACTCCCAGAGTTCACTCAGACTCACGTCCATCGAGTCAGTGATGCCATCCAGCCATCTCAGCCTCTGTCGTCTCCTTCTCCTCCTGCCCCCAATCCCTCCCAGCATCAGAGTCTTTTCCAATGAGTTCAACTCTTCGCATGAGGTGGCCGAAGTACTGGAGTTTCAGCTTTAGCATCATTCCTTCCAAAGAAATCCCAGGGCTGATCTCCTTCAGAATGGACTGGTTGGATCTCCTTGCAGTCCAAGGGACTCTCAAGAGTCTTCTCCAGAACCACAGTTCAAAAGCATCAATTCTTCGGCACTCAGCCTTCTTTACAGTCCAATTCTCACATCCATACATGACTACTGGAAAAACTATAGCCTTGACTAAAAGTCCAAGGACCTTTGTTGGCAAAGTAATGTCTCTGCTTTTGAATATGCTATCTAGGTTGGTCATAACTTTCCTTCCAAGGAGTAAATGTCTTTTAATTTCATGGCTGCAGTCATCATCTGTAGTGATTTTGGAGCCCAGAAAAATAAAGTCTGACACTGTTTCCACTGTTTCCCCATCTATTTCCCATGAAGTGATGGGACCGGATGCCATGATCTTCATTTTCTGAATGTTGAGCTTTAAGCCAACTTTTTCATTCTCCACTTTCACTTTCATCAAGAGGCTTTTTAGTTCCTCTTCACTTTCTGCCATAAGGGTGGTGTCATCTGCATATCTGACATGCCATTACTGCATGGCAAATAGAAGGGGAAAAGGTGGAAGTAGTGACTTCTTTTTAGGCTCTAACATCACTGCAGATGGTGATTGCAGCCATAAAATCATAAAACAATCACTTCTTGGCAGAAAAGGGATGACAAATCTAGACAGTGTGTTTGAAAAGCAGAGACAAAAGTCTGACAAAAGTCCATATAGTCAAGGCAATGGTCTTAACATAGTATTTTCATCACAAGTGAAGATTATATACAAAGTATTCATTGTATACATTTTTAATAAAACAATAACATTCTTGGATATTCATCAATATAATACTTGGTTTGGTATAATATTACTCTCATATAAAATTCTCAAAAGTACTGAAAAGATAAGAAAGCATTGGTTAAGCACTAGCAAATATATTTAAACAACATATCTGTTAGAGTAGCATCAAAAATTTTTATTGCTATGAAGAATATAAAGTCAAAGTTTTAACAGACCTTACCTGAGGCCTGAATCAATCAGCCAAATGGTGGGAGAGTGTTCTAGACAAATGGAAGATCAGGAACACCTGTTGCCCTGGAAATTACTCCCTATGGCAAGAAAGCCACAGATGAGTGTCAAAAACCTATGAAATCCTACTAAATGAGAAGCTTTAATAATAATAAGTAGCTTTCTTATTGCACTTAGGATGTTTTTGGCTACAGAGATCAGAAAATATAAGACTCAGATTAATTTAACCAGAAAAGAAAGCCATTGATTTAAATAATTATATGAACTCCAGACAGGAAGAAGTCCATTAATTCCAGATAAGGAGGAATGGGATTCTTAAAACAATCAGAACTATTCCAGAGCCTAGAGATGAGGCGTCTATCCTGAGTCATGTGAGCTGCATGGGAAGGGAAATTATACCTTATTTAAAGTGAAGCTCTGATAAGAAGACAGAAAAAATAGATGAGTGAGAATGAACAACAGAAGAGGCCAATTGCTTCTTATTCACTAAGAGCCTACTATACTCAGACTTGGTAATAATAACACATATAATACATTATTATTATATTATCTACACAAGATTGTGAACCTCATGGTAGACACTATTAATGACCTGGTATATACATCAGATTTTCTAAATTATGCTGAGGTAACAGATTTCAGTATCTTGCAAAAACAATACTGTATTTCTTGCTCATGTTACATGGTACAGGCAGTTTTATCCCATGTTTTCCTCTTTCTAGGACGTGGGCTGAAGGCATATCCCTGTACATGACCTGTGACTTTGCAGGAAAGAGACAAAGGTAATATCAGAACCTCATAGTGTCAAAAAAGAACTTCTTATAAGAAGTGGCTTATGTCGCTACTACTGAGACTTAATCAAGCAAAATAAATTTTGCTGAAGCCAATGAATCAAGGAAGTCAAATCCTCACACAGGCAACTGATAACTGGGAACAATAATACAGTGTGCCATCTCTAACTGAAATCCATTTCCTCCTCCTTCCTCACTCCTAACAGGCCTAATTGGTGGGGCCAGGATTTGAACAGTGGTCTGTTTACCTCATTTCACCTCTAACCAGTGCTCTAAGGGACTATACGAGAATATAGAATAAGTTACTTTTAGATGTACTTTAAAATAAATATTTAAATTATTTTATCAATTTAGAGAATAGGTGGTATTCTTAAAAATAATTCCATGGCAGTATTTGCAGCTTAAGATACATGTTACTACAGCTGTAGTCCATGAATATTTTGGTCTCAGGGCCTCTTTACACTCTTAGACATTGTTAAGGACCATAAAGAGTCCTTATAATGTGGGTTATTCCTATCTATATTCACCAAAGTAGAAATTAAAACTAAAAATTTGTAAAATGTATTCATTAATTCCTTTAAAATGAGCAATAGTAAGAAATGACAACCCACTCCAGTATTCTTGCCTGAAGAATTACATGGACAGAGGAGCTTGGCAGGCTATAGTCCATGGGGTTGCAAAGAACTGGACATGACTGAGCAACTATCACTCACTCACTCAAGCTCATTACCTAGGGCTTGCCTGGTGGCTCAGGCAAAGAATCTGTCAGTGCAGGAGATGTGGGTTCAATCCCTGGATTGGGAAGATCTCTTGGAGAAAGAAATGGCAACGCACTCCAGTATTCTTGCTTGGGAAATCCCATGGACAGAGGAGCCTGGCGGGCTATAGTCCATAGAGTCACAAAAGAGCCTGACATATTTTAGCGATTAAACAACAGACTCATTGCATATTAACATAAGTAAAATATCTTGTTAAAATAATTGCATACTTCAAATTTTAAAATTCAGTGAGAAGAGAGGCATTGTTAATTTCTGTAATGTCTGATTTAATAGAAGACAGCATTTTTTATATGCTACATTTGTCATATATATATATATAGGTTGAAGTATATGAAGGAAGTTCTTAAATAAATAGGGAGAAAAAGGAGGGGAGATTTATATGATTTTGGATATTCTTTGAAAGTGAACCAAAACTTAACAAGTGATTGCTTCATTAAAATTAGTTTCAAACAGAATCTGAAACTATATCGGTAAACTTTCTGTATTCTGTTACAACAAAATCCTTTGGCTTCTTCTGCATTTGGAATGGATCTTTTATCCATGTATGATTTTGTGCCATCACAAAATGGCCACTTTCATTTAAAAGTATTGGTGCACCCTTGTTCTGTATTTTCCAAGTCTCCTGTAAATGTGTTATTGTACTTTCATAATTAAAAAAATAAAAATTAAAATGTAAAAAATAAAAATAATACAACAAAAATATTGGTTCACTAATTTATACAGATCTTTCTGCATATTTATGTTGCAAAATATATTGATGTATTTCATTGCACAATGAAAATCATATTTATAAATATTGACACTGATCTCATCAGAAAAGTTTTTTAAGTATTGGGAAGCTGTCAAGCTTATGGTTTAAGACATAAGTTTTCCAAAATTCTAATTTTTTGCTGGAAAGCTCAAATTTTACCACTGGCAACAATAATATCAGTTGTTGTCTTTGAGATGGCAGGCTCACTAGTTGATTTTTGAAAACAATATTTGCAAAACAGGTAGCTTATCGATCATTCTTTCAAACAAAAATGGTGTTTTGTGTGGGAAAAAAGTGATTATTTTAGCTTCCACCTTAAACAATTACACAAGTGCTTTTCTTGATACAAATACATTTTTTGTATTATTCAGAAATGCTGTGGCATTCTTCCCATTTTTGTCACAAGGAATATACTTTAAAAAAGTATATGCAAAGGTACAGCTTTTTTTTTTTTTTGTTTTAGGTACAGCTTTAAGAATCAATAATTTTTAATTTTTTATCAAGAACATTAAGTGAAACTGCCACTTGTATTAGTTATTATTTTGTTATTATTTTTCACGAGGGTGTGTGGTTAAATACAGTTGGTGCCACTGCCTTAATTTTTGTTAAAAAGCCAGCAATCCAACCCATCATTTCTTTTGCACCATCAGTGTAAATTTCAGCATAGTGAATAAAGCAAATAATGTCCTGGTATTATTATGAATATAATTTTGGCTTTGTGGATTCTTGGTAGTGCTTTGAGTTTATTCAGGCATCCACAGACCAGCATGAGAACTACTGCTCTATAAAAATCGTGAAGTTCAGCCAATTTAACTTCACTTCAGTCATGTCCAACGCTTTGTGACCCTATGGATTATAGCCTGCCAGACTCTTTCTCCATGGGATTCTTCAGGCAAGAATACTGCAGTGGGTTGCCATGCACTCCTCCAGGGGATCTTCCCGACCCAAGGATGGAACCTGCGTCTCCTGCATTGGCAGGTGGGTTCTTTACCATTAGTGCCAACTGAGAAGCCCATATTCAGCTTAGTTTAACAAAAAATTGCAAGCTTGTTCTCTTCTTAGCAGTATGACAGGTGCTAGAGTTAAAAGGATGTAATGTTCATACTTTCAAAAAGCAGTAACATTTAAGAAACTACTCAGCCATAAAAAAGAATGAGATAACATCATTTGCAGCAACATGGATGGACCTAGAGATGATTATACTATGTCAAGTAAGTCAGAGAGAAAGAAAATATCACATGATATCACTTTCATGTAGAATCTAAAAAATTATACAAATGAACTTATTTACAAAATGGAAACAGACTCAGAGACTTAAAAAACAAACTTGTGATTACCAAAGGGGAAAAGTTGGGGAATAAATTAGGAGGTTGGCATTAACATATGCACACACTACTATATATAAAAGAGATGAACAACAAGGACCTACTGTATAGCACTGGGAACTCAATGCTCTGTTATAACCTATATGGGAAACAGATCTGAAAACAAGTAGATACATGTATATTATAACTAAATCACCCTGTTGTACACTTAAAATTAACACAAAATTGTAAATCAATTATGCTCCAATATAAAATCTTAAAAGAGATTCAATTAGAAAAAAATAGATGGCCAACAGAACCTTCTGTATTATAGGAAACTATACTCAACAATATCTTGTAATAAGCTATAATGGGAAAAAAATCTAAAAAAGAAAATGCACACGGACATATATAACTGAATCAGTTTGCTGAAACTAACACAATATTGTAAATCAACTTTACTTCAATAACATATTTTTAAAAAAGAATCATTCTAGGCCCGGGAATGGAATTGTGAGCAGATTAACTGCCTCTCAGTGTCAGAAGTGTTCTAATAGAGAAGCAGAAGGAATGATTGGAACAGGGAGTGCCCCTAGTTAAGTCTGCTGACTTAGGTAACAATATTCAGGGCTAAAAAGTTTAGCCACGTGAATAAATGGGTGAGAGGATAGTGTTCCAGCCAAAAAGGAACTCTGAAAAAAGTGCAAAAGACTTACATGTAGTTCAATATCTCAAACATGAAGTTAGGAGCAAGAATATTTGAGTAAGTTTTAGATGGTTTACATCTTTGTATGTTTAGCTAAGTAGTTAAGCCTTTAAAATGCTGGGATTAAAATAGAAAGACGAGAGGATGGCTTAGGCATAAGTAATGTTAAAATAAGATTTGGGGGAAGTGGTGTGTGTGGAAAGGGGGTAGTTGTAAGAGTTTAAATTGGAAGTTCTCAGGTTTGTGTTTATGAACACAGAATGAATTGATGCTGCTCGATTATGAATACAACTACCTGAAGCTTGAAGAAGACATCGTTAAATAGGGTACAGATGTGCTTCATTAGTGTATGGAAGGCACTAAAAATTGTGATTGGATGAGATTGCTAAAAAAAATATAAAAAGAAAGTAATGACTCAAGAATCAAGTTCTTGGAAATGGGTGGCTCAGAGGTTAAAGTGTCTGCTTGCAATGTGGGAGACCTGGGTTCGATCCCTGGGTCGGGAAGATCCCCTGGAGAAGGAAATGGCAACCCACTCCAGTATTTTTGCCTGGAGAATCCCATGGACGCAGGAGCTTGGCGGGCTACAGTCCACGGGGTCGAAAAGAGTCGGACACGACTTCACTTTCACTTTCACTTATGAAGAGCATTACAAACAAAACCGTAAAGACAAAGGTAGGAAACTGTTTTGGGATGAGATCAGCACTTATATCAATGAACTGTAAGTAAGCTGATTGTTCTCCTTAATGTGAGTGATCACATCCAATCAGCTGAATATCTAAACAGAATAAAAAGTCAGATTCCCCCAGCAAGAGTGTTTCTCTAACAGACAGCTTTTGAACTTCATTTGCACACCCAGCCCCCTGGGCTCTCTGCCCACAAGTCACACAGCAGATTTGGACTTGGCAGCCTCAATAATTGCATGAGGGAAATTTTTATAATAAATGATATACATATATGATTATATATGATATTTATACTTATAAATGTATGTATATTTGCATATCTTTATCTATCTATAGCTATATTATTTTCTCTCTGTATATCCCCTATTTGTTCTGTTTCTCTGGAGAATCTTAAATATAGAAACACTAAAAATGTATGATCATGAAAAAAATTTATAATGCATACAGTAACCAAATATGTTCTTTAGGGTATATTTTCTATGCATGATAATAGGCACACAAAAAAAGTTTTGTTGTAATATATCTGAGACTCCCTTTATGCCTCCCTTTAAAATGCAATCACAATATGACCCGTAGAAGTATAAAATGTGTAACATTTAAATATGTCAAATCTAAAGAAGAACTGTCTGGGGAAGCCTTACAAATAGCTGTGAAAAGAAGAGAAGTGAAAAGCAAAGGAGAAAAGGAAAGATATAAACATCTGAATGCAGAGTTCCAAAGAATAGCAAGAAGAGATAAGAAAGCCTACTTCAGCGATCAATGCAAAGCAATAGAGGAAAACAACAGAATGGAAAAGACTAAAGATCTATTCAAGAAAATTAGAGATACCAAGGGAACATTTCACGCAAAGATGGGCTCGATAAAGGACAGAAATGGTATGGACCTAACAGAAGCAGAAGATATTAAGAAGAGATGGCAAGAATATATAGAAGAACTGTACAAAAAAGATCTTCACGACCCAGATAATCACGATGGTGTGATCACTGACCTAGAGCCAGACATCCTGGAATGTGAAGTCAAGTGGGCCTTAGAAAGCATCACTATGAACAAAGCTAGTGGAGGTGATGGAATTCCAGTTGAGCTATTCCAAATCCTGAAAGATGATGCTGTGAAAGTTCTGCACTCAATATGACAGCACATTTGGAAAATTCAGCAGTGGCCACAGGACTGGAAAAGGTCAGTTATCATACCAATCCCAAAGAAAGGCAATGCCAAAGAATGCTCAAACTACCGCACAATTGCACTCATCTCACACGCTAGTAAAGTGATGCTTAAAATTCTCCAAGCCAGGCTTCAGCAATATGTGAACAGTGAACTTCCTGATGTTCAAGCTGGTTTTAGAAAAGGCAGAGGAACCAGAAATCAAATTGCCAACATTTGCTGGATCATGGAAAAAGCAAGAGAGTTCCAGAAAAACATCTATTTCTGCTTTATTGACAATGCCAAAGCCTTTGACTATTTGGATCACAATAAACTGTGGAAAATTCTGAAAGAGATGGGAATACCAGACCACCTGACCTGCCTCTTGAGAAATTTGTATGCAGGTCAGGAAGCAACAGTTAGAACCGGGCATGGAACAACAGACTGGTTCCAAATAGGAAAAGGAGTACGTCAAGGCTGTATATTGTCACCCTGCTTATTTAACTTCTATGCAGAGTACATCATGAGAAACGCTGGACTGGAAGAAACACAAGCTGGAATCAAGATTGCCACAAGAAATATCAGTCACCTCAGATATGCAGATGACACCACCTTTATGGCAGAAAGTGAAGAGGAACTAAAAAGCTTCTTGATGAAAGTGAAAGTGGAGAGTGAAAAAGTTGGCTTAAAGCTCAACATTCAGAAAACGAAGATCATGGCATCCGGTCCCATACTTCATGCAAAATAGATGGGGAAACAGTGGAAACAGTGTCAGACTTTATTTTGGGGGGCTCCAAAATCACTGCAGATGGTGACTGCAGCCAACAAATTAAAAGACGCTTACTCCTTGGAAGGAAAGTTACGACCAACCTAGATAGCATATTCAAAAGCAGAGACATTACTTTGCCAACAAAGGTTCGTCCAGTCAAGGCTATGTATGGATGTGAGAGTTGGACTGTGAAGAAGGCTGAGCACCGAAGAATTGATGCTTTTGAACTGTGGTGTTGGAGAAGCCTCTTGAGAGTCCCTTGAACTGCAAGGAGATCCAACCAGTCCATTCTGAAGGAGATCAGCCCTGGGATTTCTTTGGAAGGAATGATGCTGAAGGTGAAACTCCAGTACTTTGGCCACCTCATGCGAAGAGTTGACTCATTGGAAAAGACTCTGATGCTGGGAGGGATTGGGGGCAAGAGGAGAAGGGCATGACAGAGGATGAGATGGCTCTATGGTATCACTGACTAGATGGACGTGAGTCTCAGTGAACTCCAGGAGTTGGTTATTGACAGGGAGGCCTGGCGTGCTGCGATTCATGGGGTCGAAAAGCGTCGGACACGACCGAGCGACTGATCTGATCTGATCTGATCTGAAAGAAGAACTAAAGAGCCACTTGATGAAAGTGAAAGAGGAGACAGAAAAAGCTGGCTTACAACTTAACATTAAGAAAAGGAAGACCATGGCATCTGGTCCCATCACATCATGGCAAATAGGTGGGGAAGCAATGAAAACAGTGAGAGACTTTATTTTGGGGGGCTCCAAAATCACTGGCAGATTGTGACTGCAGCCATGAAATTAAAAGACACTAGCCCCTTGGAAGAAAAGCTATGACCAACCTAGATAGCATATTCAAAAGCAGAGACGTTACTTTACCAACAAGGGTCTGTCTAGTCAAAGCTATTGTTTTTCCAGTAGTCATGTAAGGATGTGAGAGTTGGACTACTAAAAAAAGGAGAGTGCTGAAGAATTGATGCTTTTGAACTGTGGTGTTGGAGAAGACTCTTAAGAGTCCCTTGGACTTCAAGGACATCCAACCAGTCCATCCTAAAGGAAATCAGTCCTGAATATTCATTGGAAGGACTGATGCTGAAGCTGAAACTCCAATATTTTGGCCACCTGATGTGAAGAACTGACTCACTGGAAAAGACCCTGATGCTGGGAAAGATTGAAGGTGGGAGGAGAAGGGGATGACAGAGGATGAGATGGTTGGATGGCATCACCGACTCAATGGACATGAGTTTGAGCAAGCTCTGGGAGTTGCTGATGGCCAGGGAAGCTTGACATGCTGCAATCTATAGGGTTGCAAAGAGTTGGACACAACTGAGTGACTGAACTGAACTGAATCTTTCTCACTCATCCTCACTCTTCTGGGTAGTCAGGAGGCTGTTTTTTTTGTTGTTGTTTAAATCAATACAACTACTTTAAAAAGATTACTTGTTTATAATATTTTTGAGCTTAAGTTAGTCCTTTATTGATAAAGCCTCAGTTTCTCATAATTTTACACCCTTCCTCTGTTCTTCCTTCAAATGTCATTTACACTTCTAGGGGAAATTACTGTGCCATTGTGGGGTTACCAGTGATAGCAAGTTCAGTTCAGTTCATCGCTCAGTCATGTCTGACTCTTTGCAACCCCATGAATCTCAGGACACCAGGCCTCCCCGTCCAAAAGCAACTCCTGGAGTTTATTCAAACTCATGTCCATCGAGTCAGTGATGCCATCCAGCCATCTCATCCTCTGTCGTCCCCTTCTCCCACTGCGCTCAATCCTTCCCAGCAGCAGGGTCTTTTCCAATGAGTCAACTTTTTGCATGAGGTGGCCAAAGTACTGGAGTTTCAGCTTCAGCATCAGTCTCTCCAATGAACACCCAAATCTGATCTCCTTTAAGATGGACTGGTTGGATCTCCTTGCGGTCCAAGGGACTCTCAAGAGTCTTGTCCAACACCATGTTCAAAACATCAATTCTTTGGTGCTCAGCTTTTTTCAGAGTCCAACTCTCACATCCATACATGACTACTGGAAAAACCATAGCCTTGACTAGACAAACCTTTGTTGGCAAAGTAATGTCTCTGCTTTTGAATATGCTATCTAGGTTGGTCATAACTTTCCTTCCAAGGAGTAAGCGTCTTTTAATTTGTTGGCTGCAGTCACCATCTGCAGTGATTTTGGAGCCCACCAAAATAAAGTCTGACACTGTTTCCACAGTTTCCCCATCTATTTCACATGAAGTGATGGGTCCAGATGCCATGACCTTCGTTTTCTGAATGTTGAGCTTTAAGCCAACTTTTTCACTCTCCACTTTCACTTTCATCAAGAAGCTTTTTAGTTCCTCTTCACTTTCTGCCATAAGGGTGGTGTCATTTGCATATCTGAGGTTACTGATATTTCTCCCAGCAATCTTGATTCCAGCTTGTGCTTCTTCCAGCCCAGTGTTTCTCATGATGTACACTGCATATAGTTTAAATAAGCAGGGTGACAATATACAGCCTTGACATACTCCTTTTCCTATTTGGTACCAATCTGTTGTTCCAGGTGAGGTTCTAACTGTTGCTTCCTGAGCTGCATATAGTTTTCTCAAGAGGCAGGTCAGGTGGTCTGGTATTCCCATCTCTTTCAGAATTTTCCACAGTTTATTGTGATCCAAACAGTCAAAAGCTTTGGCATAGTCAATAAAGCAAAAATAGATGTTTTTCTGGAACTTTCTTGCTTTTTCCATGATCCAGCGGATGTAGGTAATTTGACCTCTGGTTCCTCTGACTTTTCTAAAGCCAGCTTTAACATCTGGAATTTCACAGTTCACATATTACTGAAGCCTGGCTTGGAAAATTTTGAGCATTACATTACTAGTGTGTGAGATGAGTGCAATTGTGTGGTAGTTTGAGCATTCTTTGGCATTGCCTTTTTGGGATTGGAATGAAAACTGACCTTTTCCAGTCCTGTGGCCACTGTTGAGTTTTCCAAATGTGCTGTCATATTGAGTGCAGAACTTTCACAGCATCATCTTTCAGGATTTGGAATAGCTCAACTGGAATTCCACCACCTCCACCTGCTTTGTTTGCAGTGATGCTTTCTAAGGCCCACTTGACTTCACATTCCAGGATGTTTGGCTCTAGTTAAGTGATCACAGCATCATGATTATCTGGGTCGTGAAGCTCTTTTTTGTGCAGTTCTTCTGTGTATTCTTGCCATCTCTTCATAATATCTTCTTCTTCTATTAGGTCCATACAATTTCTGTCCTTTATTAAGCCCATCTTTGCATGAAATGTTCTCTTGGTATCTCTAATTTTCTTGAAGAGACCTCTAGTCTTTCCCATTTTGTTTTTTCCATTTCTTTGCACTGATCACTGAGGAAGGCTTTCTTATCTCTCCTTGCAATTCTTTGGAACTCTGCATTCATATGCTCATATCTTTCCTCTTCCTTTTCTTTCTGTTTCTCTTCTTTTCAAAGCTATTTTAAGGCCTCCTCAGATAGCCATTTTGCCTTTTTTCATTTCTTTTCCATGGGTATGGTCTTGATACCTGTCTCCTGTACAATGTCACCAGCCTCCGTCCATAGTTCATCACACACTTTGTCTATCAGATCTAGTCCCTTAAATCTTTTTCTCACTTCCACTGTATAATAATAAGGGATTGGATTTAGGTCATACCTGAATGGTCTAGTGGTTTTCCCTACTTTCTTCAATTTAAGTCTGAATTTGGCAATAAGTATTTCATGATCTGAGACACAGTCAGCTCCCAATCTTATTTTAGCTGACTGTATAGAGCTTCTTCATCTTTGGCTGCAAAGAATATAATCACTCTGATTTTGGTGTTGACCATCTGGTGAAGATCATGTGTAGAGTCTTCTCTTGTGTTGTTGGAAGAGGGTGTTTGCTATGACCAGTGCGTTTTCTTGGCAAAACTCTATCAGCCTTTGCCCTGCTTCATTCCGTACTCCAAGAGCAAATTTGCCTGTTACTCCAGGTATTTCTTGACTTCCTACTTTTGCATTCCAGTCCCCTATAATGAAAAGGACATCTTTTTTGGGTGTTAGTTCTAAAAGGTCTTGTAGGTCTTCATGGAACTGTTCATCTTCAGCTTCTTCAGCATTAAAGGACAAAAATGGTAGGGACTTAACAGAAGCAGAAGATATTAAGAAGAGATGGCAAGAATACACAGAACTGTACAGAAAAGATTTTCACGACCCAGATAATCACGATGCTGTGATCACTCAACCAGAGCCGAACATCCTGTAATGTGAAGTCAAGTGGGCCTTCGAAAGCATCACTACGAACAAAGCTAGTGGAGGTGATGGAATTCCAGTTGAGCTATTTCAAATCTTGAGAGATGATGCTGTGAAAGTGCTGCACTCAATATGCCAGCTAATTTGGAAAACTCAGCAGTGGCCACAAGACTGGAAAAGGTCAGTTTTCATTCCAATTCCAAAAAAAAGGCAATGCCAAAGAAAGCTCAAACTACCGCACAATTGCACTCATCTCACACGCTAGTAAAGTAATGCTTAAAATTCTCCAAGCCAGGCTTCAGCATTACGTGAACCATGAAATTCGAGATGTTCAAGCTGGCTTTAGAAAAGGCAGAGGAACCAAAGATCAAAAAGGTAACATTCGCTGGATCATGGAAAAAGCAAGAGAGTTTAAGAAAAACATCTATTTTTGCTTTATTGACTATGCCAAAGCCTTTGACTGTTTGGATCACAATAAACTGTTGACAATTCTGAAAGAGATGGGAATACCAGACCATCTGATCTGCCTCTAGAGAAACCTGCATGCAGGTCAGGAAGAAACAGTTACAACTGGACCTAAAACAACAGACTTTTTCCAAATTGAGAAAGGAGAATCTCAAGGCTGTATATTGTCACCCTGCTTATTCAACTTATATGCAGTGTACATCGTGAGAAATGCTGGGCTGGAGGAAGCACAAGCTGAAATCAAATTGCTGGGAGAAATACCAATTACCTCAGATATGCAGGTGACACCACCATTATGGCAGAAAGTGAAGAGGATCTTAAGAGCCTCTTGATGAAAGTGAAAGAGGAGGGTGAAAAAGTTAGCTTAAAGCTCAACATTCAGAAAACTAAGATCATGGCACCCGGTCCCGTAATTTCATGGCAAATAGATGGGGAAACAGTGGAAACAGTGACTGACTTTATTTTTCTGGGCTCCAAAATCACTGCAGATAGTGATTGTAGCTGTGAAATGAAAGGACACTTACTCCTTGGAAGGAAAGTTATGACCAACCTAGACAGCATATTAAAAAGCAGAGACATTACTTTGTCAACAAAGGTCTGTTTAGTCAAGGCTATGATTTTTCCAGTGGTCATGTATGGATGTGAGAGTTGGACTGTGAAGAAAGCTGAGTGCCGAAGAGTTGATGCTTTGGAACTGTGGTGTTGGAGCAGACTGTTGTGATTCTCTTGGACTACAAGGATATCCAAGCAGTCTGTTTTAAAGGAGATCTGTCCTGGGTGTTCATTGGAAGGACTGATGTTGAACCTGAAACTCCAATACTTTGGCCACCTGATGTGAAGAGTTGACTCATTTGAGAAGACACTGATGCAGGGAAAGATTGAGGGCAGGAGGAGGAACAGATGACAGAGGATGAGATGGTTAGATGGCATCACCAACTCAATGCACATGAGTTTGGGTGGACTCCAGGAGTTGGTGTTGGACAAGAAGGCCTGGCGTGCCGCGGTTCATGGGGTTGCAAAGAGTCAGACATGACTGAGCCTCTGAACTGAACTGAACTGAAGTCACTATCATCATAATTGTTTTATACAATTGATACTTATTTAGGTTTGCCAATATCAATTGCCATGCTAATCGTATTTCTCATGATCTTGCCTTCTGTATTTAAAAATCTCCACAGCAATATGTTGGCCTTAGAGGTTATTTCAAACAGTCTGTGCTTTCCAGGTGGCACTAGTTGTAAAGAATCTGCCTGCCAATGTAGGAGACACTGGAGCTTCAGGCTCAATCCTGGGTTGGAAAGATCCCCTGGAGAAGGGAATGGCAAACCAATCAAGTATTCTTGCCTGGAAAATTCCATGGGCAGAGAATCCTGGCAGACTATAGTGCATGGGGTCGTAAAGAGTTGAATATGACTGAGCACAGCACATACCTATACAGACTATGAATTACAAAATTTCTTAGGCATTGTGTAAAATATGTTTGATTTCACTCCAGTTCAGTTCAGTTCAGTCGCTCAGTCGTGTCCGACTCTTGTGACCCCATGAACCACAGCACGCCAGGCCTCCATGTCCATCAGTCAACTCCAGGAGTCCACTCAAACCCATGTCCATCGAGTTGGTGATGCCATCCAAACATCTCATCGTCTGTTGTCCACTTCTCCTCCTGCCCTCAATCTTTCCGTGCATCAGGGTCTTCTCAAATGAGTCAACTCTTTGCATGAGGTGGCCAAAGTATTGGAGTTTCAGCTTTAGCACCAGTCCTTCCAATGAACACCCAGGACTGATCTCCTTTAGGATGGATTGGTTGGATCTCCTTGCTGTCCAAGGGACTCTCTAGAGTCTTCACCAACACCACAGTTCAAAAGCATCAACTCTTCGATGCTCAGCTTTCTTTATTGTCCAACTCTCATATCCATACATGACCACTGGAAAATCCATAGCCTTGACTAGATGGACCTTTGTTGACAAAGTAATGTCTCTGCTTTTTAATATGGTGTCTAGGTTGGTTATAACTTTCCTTCCAAGGAGTAAGCATCTTTGAATTTCATGGCTGCAATCACCATCTGCAGTGATTTTGGAGTCCAGAAAAATAAAGTCAGCCCCTGTTTCCACAGTTTCCCCATCTATTTGCCATGAAGTGATGGGACCAGATGCCGTGATCTTAGTTTTCTGAATGTTGAGCTTTAAGCCAACTTTTTCACTCTCCTCTTTCACTTTCTTCAAGAAGCTCTTTAGTTCTTCACTTTCTGCCATAAGGGTGGTGTCATTTGCATATCTGAGGTAATTGGTATTTCTCCCAGCAATTTGATTTCAGCTTGTGCTTCCTCCAGTCCAGCGTTTCTCATGATGTACTCTGTGTATAAGTTAAATAAGCAGGGTGACAATATGCAGTCTGGACGTACTCCTTTTCCTATTTGGAACCAGTGTGTTGTTCCATGCGCAGTTCTAACTGTTTCTTCCTGACCTGCATACAGGTTTCCCAAGAGACAGGTCAGATCTTCTGGTATTCCCATCTCTTTCAAAATTTTCCCCATTTTATTGAGTCACAATTTATTGAGAATAGAATTTTAGATTGAGGTTATTTTTCCATAGCATTTTGAAAAACATATTCCAATGTTTTTCTATCTCCATGACTGTTCTATTATTGCTATCTGCCTAAATATCATTCTTTCTAGACAAACTGTCTTTTATTTTAAGCTTTTTTTATGTTATAGGTAGAATTTAAAAAAATTAAGTAACAATGTATATAAAGCAAGAAAAGCAGGGCACATAGAAAATACAAAGTAAATCTTAATCACTGTTGTTACTTTTAAACACACACATTTTCTTTTGCAAATTTCTTTATTTCAAGTTCTTAAGTTCATGTTTTTTGTTTATGTTTTCTGCTAACTCTATCTCATCATGAATGAAGTCCTCACATGGTAGTGGTTTTCCAGGTTTTGTTCACGTGTTTGTTCTGTTTGTACTTTTGTTTTGAGTAGGGAGGGTGTGACTTTAACCATTTCCCTGTGGGAGCTCCCAAAAGTGGTTGATTTTTTGTTTTAATTTTACTTTTTACTGAGTTATGTTTGACATACCACATTCTGTTAAGTTTAAGGTATACAACATATTGATTTTATACATTTTATACAATAGCCTTAGCTCTCATGTCAGTTTTCATTTCTTCTAGAGTTGGGAACAATAAAATTTAGTCTTTTAGCAATCAATGTTTATAATAAAGTATTATTGTCTATAATCACTGTACTATGTATTAGATCTCCAGGATTTATGTATTTACTAATCACAAATTTATATCTAAACATCTCTCCCATTCCCCCATCCTCAGCTCCTGGTAGCCATCATTTCACTCTCTGCTTTTATAATTTCAGTTTTTTTTTTTTTTTTAGATTCCATGTATAAGAGCTATCATACAGCATTTATCTTTCTCTCTCTGACTTATCTCACTTTGCTTAATGTTCTCAAAGTTTTTTGGTGTTGTGGTAAATGGCAGGATTCTCTTTTTTCTTTTGGCTGAATAATGAGAAATTTGTATGCAGGTCAGGAAGCAACAGTTAGAACTGGACATGGAACAACAGACTGGTTCCAAATAGGAAAAGGAGTTCGTCAAGGCTGTATATTGTCACCCTGTTTATTTAACTTCTATGCAGAGTACATCATGAGAAACGCTGGACTGGAAGAAACACAAGCTGGAATCAAGATTGCCAGGAGAAATATCAATACCCTCAGATATGCAGATGACACCACCCTTATGGCAGAAAGTGAAGAGGAACTCAAAAGCTTCTTGATGAAAGTGAAAGTGGAGAGTGAAAAAGTTGGCTTAAAGCTCAACATTCAGAAAACGAAGATCATGGCATCCGGTCCCATCACTTCATGGGAAATAGAGGGGGAAACAGTGGAAACAGTGTCAGACTTTATGTTTCTGGGCTCCAAAATCACTGCAGATGGTGACTGAGCCATGAAATTAAAAGACGCTTACTCCTTGGGAGGAAAGTTATGACCAACCTAGATAGCATATTCAAAAGCAGAGACATTACTTTGCCAACAAAGGTCCGTCTAGTTAAGGCTATGGTTTTTCTAGTGGTCGTGTATGGATGTGAGAGTTGGACTGTGAAGAAGGCTGAGCACCGAAGAATTGATGCTTTTGAACTGTGGTGTTGGAGAAGACTCTTGAGAATCCCTTGGACTGCAAGGAGATCCAACCAGTCCATTCTGAAGGAGATCAGCCCTGGGATTTCTTTGGAAGGAATGATGCTGAAGCTGAAACTCCAGTACTTTGGCCACCTCATGCGAAGAGTTGACTCATTGGAAAAGACTCTTCTGCTGGGAGGGATTGGGGGCAAGAGGAGAAGGGGACGACAGAGGATGAGATGGCTGTATGGCATCACTGACTCGATGGACGTGAGTCTCAGTGAACTCCGGGAGTTGGTGATGGACAGGGAGGACTGGCGTGCTGTGATTCATGGGTCGCAAAGAGTCAGACACGACTGAGTGACTGATCTGATCTGATCTGATCTGAATATTACATTGTGTACGCATATCTTTCTTTATCCATTCATATGTGTGTGTATGTGTGTGTGTGTGTGTGCACGTGTGTGTGTATGTGCTCAATCATGTCCAACTCTTTGTGACCCTATGTACTATAGCCTGTCAAGATCTTCTGTCCATGGAATTTTCCAGGCAAGATTACTGGAGTGGGTTGCCATTTTCTACTCCAGGGGATCTTCTTGACCCAGGGATTGTACCCATGTCTTTCGTGTCTCCTACTTTGGCAGGTGTGTTCTTTACCACTAGTGCCACCACGAAGCCCTCATCCATTCTTCTATCAGTGGATATTTAGAATGCTTCTGTACCTTGGCTATTGTGAATAATGCTGCAATGAGCATGGGACTTCATATTTCTCTTTAGTAACCTGTTTTCATTGTCTTTGCATATAAGTTAGAAGTAGAATTGACAGATTCTATAGTAATTCCATTTTTAAGTGTTTAAGGAACTTCCATACTGTTTTCCATCATGATTGACTGGACCAGTTGATACAGGATATGTGTGCTCATTACCACCAGTTTTTGGTTTTATTATTGTGCATCTGGGTGAGATACAGATCCAGAGCTTAAGAAAGATATCTGTAGTCATTTATTGAATTTATTTACTGAGAAGATCATACTTATTAGCTTATTAGAGACTCTGTAACAACATCATCCTTATCATTTTGTAAGCAGCATCCTCATTCTCTTTTTACAAAAAAGAAAACCAAAGATGAGGTTAAACAAATTACCCACAGGCAACCGATACAATCAGGATGCTTATCTAAGACGTTAACTCTAAATACAGAGTTCTTTCCTTAGTAAGGTTGCTTATACATGTAGGTGAAACTGTCTAGACCATGTGAGTGCCATTCTGTGTAATGAAAGTTTAAATCCTTACCCTCAATGAGTCTTATAAAATATCAAAGGTCATACAGATATGTCAGAATTCCTGTCAGTATTTTGTGTGCTGTGTCTGTTTTGCCTTCCCTGAAATCTAAAATGTGACTCAAGCCCTTGGGTCTTGAAAATAAACAACTATTTTCACAAGAATTATGTAGGTGAGCCTTATGATCCAGCAATCCCACTGCTGGGCATACACACTGAGGAAACCAGAATTGAAAGAGACACATGTACCCCAATGTTCATCGCAGCACTGTTTATAATAGTCAGGACATGGAAGCAACCTAGATGTCCATCAGCAGATGAATGGATAAGAAAGCTGTGCTACATATACACAATGGAGTATTACCCAGCCATTAAAAAGAATACATTTGAATCAGTTCTAATGAGGTGAATGAAACTGGAGCCTATTATACAGAGTGAAGTAAGCCAGAAAGTAAAACACCAATACAGTATACTAACGCATATATATGGAATTTAGAAAGATGGTAACAATAACCCTGTATACGAGACAGACAAAGAGACACTGATGTATAGAACAGTCTTTTGGACTCTGTGGGAGAGGAGGAGGGTGGGATGATTTGGGAGAATGGCATTGAAATATGTATAATATCATATGTGAAACAAGTCGCCAGTCCAGGTTCGATGCACGATACTGGATGCTTGGGGCTGCTGCACAGGGATGACCCAGAGGGATGGTATGGGGAGGGAGGAGGGAGGAGGGAGGAGGATTCACAATGGGGAACACATGTATACCTGTGGCAAATTCATTTTGATATATGGCAAAACCAATACAATATTGTAAAGTTAAATAAAATAAAATAAAAAAAGAATTATGCAGGTGAAAATGGAAAATTAATGTGTGATAATTTTATGTCCTATGTCAGAAAGTTAAAGTTACTTTTTCTTTTAAATTGACTTGACTCAAAGAAGGGCAAAATAATTGGGATTTAAAACAATATAGCTATCATATTTCTTTTTAGAACACTAGTAAAACTATGTTTTTAAAAGATTTACTCCAAACTTGCCTATGGAAATTTAGCCTGAAGTTATTTGTTTCAGACAGGAAAGCTTATTCATTTAATTAAAACATTATCTTAAATAGTGTGCATGTGTGTGGACATATGATAACATCCATTTAATTATAAATGTTTTAGTGTAAAAATTCAGATGCCTTGGAGTATATAATATAAACACTTTAACTTCATATGGTAAGAGTCTGCAGGAAATACATTTTAAAGATATTCTGTCACTTTTCTATCTATGAATGTAAGAGCTTGAAGCAAAGTTAGAGATAATCTAATTCTCCCTTTTTCTTTCAAAGACAAAATAACATCAAAACATAAATTCAAGATTAAAACCCTAGTTTTAGCATCATTCAAATGTTATGATTCTTATCAATATACTGAAATTTAGAGTGTAAAGTAGTGTAATTTAGCAAAATAAAGTTCTTACTTTACTTATTTTAAATTGAGGTGAATAAAATTTCCATTACTGCTGACATTGATTTATTCTGTCTTCTACCAGAGCAAGTTAAATCTATTTCAACCACAGAATTGATTTGTTTGAAAATTAATAGTTTTTAATGTGGCTGTTTTACGTGGTGAAGTCAATTGAGTCAATGATACTAAGCTCACAATAAAATATTTTTAAAATATTGGATCTAGCACTTTCGCTTTAATGTTTTTCACTAGATTTGAAATCAGAGACACCACCAATATTATCTTTTTCCAGTAATAACTGTCTTGAAATAAAAAGAATAGCAATACAATAGTTAACAGCTTTCTACTGGCACAGTGGTTTTCAGTTTATAAACTGTCTGGATTCAATACCGGGCAAGTTACTTAACCTTTTTGCATCTCTGTTCCATCTGAACAATGGGGATCATGATACCATTGTGAGAATGAAATGTGTTGAATATGTAAAGCACTTAGAAGAATGGTTGTTGCATAGTTAATAATGAATGAGTCACCCATTACTGTTTTTGTAGGTGGTGGTATTATTTTTAATTCATTTATTTTATTTTGTTAGGAGCACTTAACATGACATCTATCCTCTTAACAAATTTCTAAATGTACCGTGCATTATTGTTGACTATATGTACAATGTTGTACAGCAGATCTGTAGAGCTTAATCATGTTGTTTAACTAAAACTTCAAGCCCATTGATAAGTAACTCTTCATTTCTCTTCCCTCCAGCTCCCAGCAACCACCATTCCACTCTTGGAAACTATTCTTTTGACTATTAGTTTTTATTACCACTATAATAACTCTGATAGTTGGGAGTCCTCAAAATAGCTTCAATCAGTTCAGTTCAGCCACTCAGTCTTGTCTGACTCTTTGTGATCCCATAGATTGTAGAATGGCAGGCTTCCCTGTCCATCACCAACTCCTGGAGCTTGCTTAAACTCATGTCCATTGGGTCCGTGATACCATCTAACCATCTCATCCAAAATAGCTTAGACTACCTTATGAACTGGAGTAGAAAGATGTATATTAAATTGTTTAGGTGACTTAAGATTTATAGGGTAATTATAGAATTTAATTACCTTGACAAAATGTGCTGTTTACAGATGGATATTTAGTTCCTGGTCAAGAACAGGAGTTTGATTCCAGATGATCTGAAGCCTTTTTCACTCTGGATTTGTGTTGAGCATGGTTCTCAATATCTAAAAGAGGGCTTACTAAATATATAATTAAAGATAATATTACTATTTCAGACTACTCTTAAACCTGAATATTTAGTAAGACCAAAGGTGAACAGTATAATCAAAGATTATTAGTTTACAGATAGTATAACTAAGATAAACTGAGATTTACTGAGGCAGCCTTCTCTGTTCATGCATGTGCTTCAGTCAAGTCTGACTCTTTTGAGACCCGTGGACTGTAGTCCACCAGGCTCCTCTGTCCATGGGATTCCCCAGGCAAGAATACTGGAATGGGTTACCATTTCCTCTTCCAGGGGATCTTCCCAAACCTGGAATCGAACCCACATCTCTTATGCCTCTTGCATTGGCAAGTGGGTTCTTTACCACTAGTGCCACCCGGGAAAACTTCTCTGAGGTATTGCCTAATTCATCTGTTAAGCATGAATGATAACTCTTTATTTAAATTATTAGATCAGATTAACTCTTCTTAACTTATTTTCTCATTTTTTCTGCATATGTTCCTGTCTGCCCAGCAAAAGAGAAAGACATTCATCATTGGCAACTGAAAGACTAGCAATTCTCCTGATGCTTATCCACTTTTTCTTCTTTCAAAACAGTGTAATGGACTATACTGTGATGCTTTGACTTATATTTGATTATATTTACTATGAAGTCATTGGTTTAGGCTTGAAAACAACTTTTAGACCACAGAGTTGTATTTGTAATAAATATTGTGCTTGCTTTGCTAGGATCTATTTAACCTCTTTCCCATTTTGTAGCCATCATGTGGAATTTTGACTACCCGATGAGCAACAGTTGAGTTGAAGCAATCAAGAAAATCATGTTGATATATGGCAAAACCAATACAATATGGTAAAGTTAAAAAATAAAAAAAATTAAAAAAAAAAGAAAATTCCTTGTTTCTTGTCTCAGTTAATGGTTTAGGGATGAGCACATAACCCAGGTTTAAGTCAGATGGTACAAGGTATTCTTCTGATCACTGTGAATGTAACCAAAGTTACTTCATTCAAAGGAGATCTTAGGACATTATTGGCAATGATTAGAGAAAGAGAAGGCCCTTTTCTCCTGGATGTTATCAAAGAAGCATTAAGCGTTTGTTTCTCTGTCATGAGAAAAATAAGTTGAAGATACAGCTAGTCCATGATGATGACAGAATTGAGAGAATTAAAAAGAAATGTAGCTGCAAATAAATGTAAATGAATTTTTGAGGACATTTCTCTTTAAAGAAAAAATTTCCCAGCAAATCCTTGACTCTATATGTAAAACACATTCAGGATCTGACCAGCTTGCGCATTTATTGCCATGCCCTAGTCCAAGACACCTCAACTCCAGCTTGTCTTATTTTAATAGCCTTTCAACTGGCCTCCTTGCTTTTATGCTTGCCTAGTCTCAGAACAGCAGCCAAGTATGATCTTTCCCCTTTTTTTCTCAGTATCCCCTGATAGTTCCCCATCTCATTCAGAGTCAAATCTAAGTTTCTTAGAATCGCCTAAAGTATTCTGTGAGCTATGAACAGTCTTTGTCTCTTGACCCATCTTTCTCCACCTTCACTCCCCTTCAGTCTGCTCAGACCTAAGCAACTTCCTTTCTGCTTCTCAGCATTCCAGGCAAACTCCTACTTGAGGTTCTTTCAGTATTGATTTTCCTTTTTCAGGAAGGCTTTACCCCTTGATTTTCTCATGGACTCTTCCCTCCTTGTGTTAAGGTCTTTATTTGAATGTTACTTTTTCAGTGAGACATTTCCAGACCAAACTACACATACAAACACCACCCTTTTACACACACACACACACACACACACAGCCCCCAACTCTACTTGATTTCTTTTTAGCTTTATTTTTTCTCTATAGTCCTTATCATCACCTAATATTTTACTTGTTAATTTTACTCATTTTTTTTCTCGTAATTAAATATAAGTTCCAGGAATTTTTCTGTTTGGTTTGCTGTTACATCTCCAAAACATTTCCTGGCATAGAGTTGGCACTTAAGAAACTTGTTGAATGACTCATGAATCACTGAATGAAATTTTTCCTAAAGTCAATCTCTCTTTAAATTTTTAATTTACATAAAGAATACATTCTTTTCATTACTTAAATCAATCTAATTTGAACTATTGTTTCCTTGTTGCTTAAAGCATTGTAACTGAGACTGTAATTAAATATTTGATGGACAGGATGAGTTTGCCAGAAGTAAACCTTGAGATGAGAATTCATGTGAAAATGATTTACTAGAAAAAATTTTCTTTTGGGTTGAATTGTGTCCTGCCAAGAGATGGTTTCGTTGTTAAGTTGTGTATGACTCTCTGCAATCCCATGGACTGTAGCCTGCCAGGCTCCTCTGTCCAGGGGATTTCCCAGGCAAGAATACTTGAGTGGGCTGCCATTTCCTTCTACCTACCAAAAGATGCTGAAGTCTAACCTAACTCCCAATACTGAAGAATGTGACCTTATTTGGAAATAAGGTCTTTGTGTATATAATTGCATATGTAATTTGTTAAGATGAGGTCATACTGGAGTAGGGTGGGCTCTTAATCCAATATGACTGGTTTCTTTATAAAAAGGGGAAACTTAGACATAGCCACGAATAAGAAGAAGGCCACGTGAACATGAAGGCAAAGATTAGGTTAGTCAAACAAATACAAAGATTGCCAACATACCACTAGAAGTTACATCAGAAGATGAAACAGATTCTCTCTCACAGCTTTCAAGTGGAAGTAATCCTGCCAACACATTAAGCTCAAGTTTCTAACCTCCAGATCTGGGGGACAAGTTCCACCCAGTTGTGGTATTTTTTATGGCAACCCCAGGAAACAAATACAGACTTCTAGAGGATTTAGGAAGTGGGACCAGAAGAAGAATAAAGACAAGCAAAAGGCCAAAGTTTCATAAAAGGAAACTTTGGTTCAATCTCATAGAACTCTATGAACAGTACAAGTATCGCTTCTGTGTTATCCTTGTCGTGGCCAGGAGAACAGGAATTTTAGAACTTCAATACAGAGCAGCTATTGGTTAGAGAGGTCCACTGGGTCTGGATGGATAGAGGGATTCTTCTGCATTTCCTTGTTCTGGTTCCAGCAAACAGAGGCCAGTCTGTGAAACACCCTCATCCAAGAGTGTTAACTGTCAGCTCTTGGGAGGAAAAGAACCACAGTGGACCATATGGGGAAAATTAGCAAAGGGTTGGGGACTATGGCAAAGCCCTGACAGCATCTGCCAGAATGGGTTGGGAAGCAATTAAGAACATTGACTATCTGCAGAAAAGGGGTAAGTAAATCAGACATACAATCCATTGCTTTCTTGTCTAGTGAGGTTCTGTGGTTATATTTATTTACCTTTATTTCCTGTTTTCTTTGAGTTAGTAAAATTGGAAAAGACTCCTATTGTAAATATGTGTGCTGAGTGTCTGTAAATAATCTCCCAATGTTTAAAATCATATTTGATTTGAGAAAAGCAAAAATGGAAACAAATGAGAAAGTCAAATATTAAGATATAGAAATAAAAAAGGGCACAGTTTTCTTTTAAAAAATATGTGTGTGAAGAGAGAATTGGGGGAATTCATATTTAATTTTTCTGCAGAGCTGTAGAAATACAGGAAAAGCAGAAAAGGACCTAATAATCAGCGCTCTTTTAATCAAGTATACATGTTTTCTGTTTCAAGGTACAGAGGTAGTTTCATTTTGAGATATTTTCATGCCTGTCTGCAACTGAAAGATGGAGGGATTGGTTTCTAGAAGTCAGACAAGAATATCTTGATTCCACTGCTTATTAAAAAAGAATGTGTCTGTATGTATACCTAGCTTCAGTAAGGTTAAAGAATGGTAGCAATAAAAGATATTGTCACCATGGTTGATCTTTTCTGTGCAGAAATCCACTGTCTTTCCTACTATACACAGGTCAAGATTGCATTTTAGTTTTCATTTGTGACTTTTCTTTAGAAGGCTTTTCATTTCTTGCAGGTCATTACTTTTGATACATCTGATTGAATCCATGAACTATCTGTGCTGTGCTTAGTTGCTCAGTCATTTCAGACTCTTTGAGACCCCATGGGACTGTGTCTATGGGGATTCTCCAGGCAAGAATACTGGAGTGGGTTGCCATGCCCACCTCCAGGGAATCTTCCCAACCCAGGGATTGAGCCTAGGCCTCCTGCATTGCAGGCAGATTCTTTACCATCTGAACCACTAGGGAAGCCTATGAGTACTGGAGTGGGTAGCCTAACCGTTTTTGAGGGGATCTTCCCAACCCAGGAATTGAACCGGGATCTCCTGCACTGCAGGTGGGTTCTTTACCAGCTGGACTATCAGGGAAGCCCCATGAGCTATCTGACTCAGGATTATTTACAAAAAGTAAGGTTTTGTAGTCATATATCATTACATTGTACTTTTTTTTTTTTTTTTTAACTGTAAAGTATCATGTGTATAATAGGCACAGTAAGTCTTTTATTTTGGAAGATTTTATTAGTGACTTATCCAACAGCTGTTTATTTCTTCCTGTTGCTAATAAAACCAAAATTTCATTCAAGAAGCAATGTATCTGGCCACATAGAAGAATCAACATGTGTTAAAGCCTACCATAAGTTGACCAATTCCTTTCGTCCTAGTCAGTTACTGTGTTGGCCAATGGAATGCAATCATCTGTGAGGAGACTTCTGGAAAATATTTTTCATTCTAGTAAAGACACATAAAAGGGAGATAGAGAAAATCCACCCCTCTTCCTCATTTAGACTCTTGTGACCTTGAGGTAACAAGCCAGAGACAAGAAGCCAGCAAGATGCATTTGCCTGAGAGGAAGCATTGAAAAACACCTGGGATTTTAACAAAGTTGAACTGCTAGAAACAAACTTGGAAACACTGACTTCTAGTTTTGTTAATAAACACAAAGTATCTGTATAGTATAAGCTACTATTATGCATGTCTCCTTTTATTTGGTATCAGGATCGCAAAGAGTCCGACACTACTGAGCGACTGAACTGAACTGAACTTAATGCAACTTCATGGCAAATAGATGGGGAAACGGTGGCTAACTTTATTTTTCTGGGCTCCAAAATCACTGCACATGGTGACTGCAGCCATGAAATTAAAAGACTCTTACTCCTTGGAAGGAAAGTTATGACCAACCTAGACAGCATATTAAAAAGCAGAGACATTACTTTCCCAGCAAAGGTCCGTCTAGTCAAGGCTATGGTTTTTCCAGTAGTGGACATGTATGGATGTGAGAGTTGGACTGTGAAGAAAGCTGAGTGCCGAAGAATTGATGCTTTTGAATTGTGGTGTTGGACAAGACTCTTGAGAGTCCCTTGGACTGCAAGGAGATCAACCCTGGGATTTATTTGGAAGGAATGATGCTAAAGCTGAAACTCCAGTACTTTGACCACCTGATGCGAAGAGCTGACTCATTTGAAAAGACCCTGATGCTGGGAAAGATTGAGGGCAGGAGGAGAAGGAGATGACAGAGGATAGGATGGCTGAATGGCATCACCGACTCAATGGACATGGGTTTGGGTAGACTCTGGGAGTTGGTGATGGACAGGGAGGCCTGGTGTGCTGCAATTCATGGGGTCGCAAAGAGTCTGACATGACTGAGCGACTGAACTGAACTGAACTGAATGCAATCTAGCTCAGTCATTCACCTCTTGCATACTTGTCATATGTTTGTCTAAAGAATTTCTTTATTTCTGATATCTGAACATGAAGCTTGTGTATCTGTATTTGCTTTTTCCTAATATCCTGATTGTGATTCCTTGATGTCATGCTTTTGTGATGCATGTGTGATCATCATATTTAATTTTTTCACATATAGTCTTTCTATATTAGTTCAAGTTCCAACCATGTCATTTTTATTGATCTTCATTCAGCATAAACGTAGTTAGGTTAGACAAAGTTAAGTTCAAGCCCCTATTGTGCCATTTAATATTGGTGTTAAGTTAATCAAGGTGCTTAATCTGAGACTTCTAAATTTTCATCTATAAAATTAGGAGACCATTGTAACTTCATTATTTTTTTATTATAAGGATTAAATAAACGCTTAGTAAAAACCAACAATGATACTTATAAAGACAGTGTTTCTTCCTTAGCACTTATTTGCCAACAGACTCAGTTCCATGAAACAGGGTTGTTTTTTTTTTTTTTTCCTAGTGCCTTAAATAGTGCCTTGAACAATTATAGGTATTTGCTAAATATTTGTTTAGTGGATTAAGTCACCTTAATTGTGATGGTCTTGTGATCTAGGGCTTATAGTCTTAGAGAAAATTGCAAAGTACTAAGGAAATAATTCATCTATTTAATAGCACTGATATATGATATTGTGCAAAGAAATCTGAAGATTTGACTACATGCTGGATCTGGCTGAGAGACAAGTTCTTTTTAATGTTTATTTTTCTTTAGAAAATGGTTCATGTTATTTTCAATTAGTTGTCAAACACATTTTTAAAAAAGAAAGTCTACATAAAATCAGTTTCTTTTTGTAAGCTGAGGACTTTAAATCACTGTGTAACAATCAGCTGAACTGAGTGGGAGCTGCCTGCTTTACCTCGTGCAGGCTCTCAGGATCCCTGCACTCTCTCCTATTTCCTGCCATGATTGTCACTGCTCAGTATACTTGCACTGTATTTTTTTGTTTTGTTTTTTAATTTTCAACTTTATTGAGGTAAAATTGATTTAAAAATTGTAAGATATTTCAAGTGCACATTGTAGTATATTGGTGATTTGATATATTAATACACAAACATAGCGAAAGGATTTCTCCATCAGTTAATTAGCATATCCTTGCCTCACATATTTCTTTAGGTTATTTCTTTGTTTTTTTTGGGGGATGAGAATTGCACCACAGTTTTTGTCAGGGTAACCTACTTTATGTGTTACCCTACTTCATAGCTGTCAGGTTCTTATGGGCATTTGAGTTCTACTTTTGCAGATATGACCCTGAATCTTACCTGAAGTTTGCTGCCTATATCATTTCCAAGTCTTCCTTTATTAAGAAATTTGACAAAAACAGACTCAGGATTATAATCTATTATTTGATTTATATGGTGGGTCTCATTACTTTTCTTCTTCTTTAGAAAAAATAACCTTCATTTTTAGTCCAAATTAAAAATGCACATAGTTCAAAAAATAGTACCAAAGAGCTAATGCAGCAGAATAATATAATGAAACAGCTTTTACAGTTTTATCTGATGCTCAAAGGCCAAGAACAAAACAATTGCAACCAAATACCCCTTTATTCTGAAGCTGAGTGCTCACAGATCTGTGTTGTATAGACTAGCCAATAGTGGAACTGGTTCTCCCAGCTTTGATGCCCCTCCACAGCCTGCAATGGGGCTTTCCAGTTGGCTCAGCTGTAAAAAATCTGTTTGTCAATGCAGGAGATGTGGGTTTGATCCCTGAGTTGGGAAGATCCCCTAGAGAAGGAAATGGCAACCCACTCCAATATTCTTGCCTGGAAAATTCCATGGACAGAGGAGCCTAGCAGGCTACAGTCCATGGGATGGCAAAATTAGATGACAACTTAGCAACTAAGCCACCACCGCCACATCGTGCAGTAAAAAGGGAGGCTGAGGAATTGGAAAAGAGGATTCTTGGAGAGTGCTGCCATGTGCTGTGTGATTTTTACCTCTATAAGGTGGAGGGGATGGGATGCTTTCCACTCATCTCAAGATGCATTAGAGGGTCCTTGAAAGGATCATTCTGATAATTTGTTTATCTCTTAGATTTTAAAGGGACATAAGCTCTGGTAACTGACCATATCTGGGAAGGCTAAAGGTGAAATTTAGTAGGTGGAGTTGCTCTGGTAGCAGAGCAAACAGAGGAGGCTTTTCCAATATTTTCAATCCTTGTAAGAGAGCTACATTTCCATTTTGTCTGGTAGGAATGTGAGAGTTTCCCATGAGCCCTGTAGACCCAGAAGGTGTACATGGTCCAAGGATAAGTTAAAATAGTACATTTTAAAGGCTGAAAGTGCTATTTGGTACAGAAACTGAATGTATCATCTTAAGAGAACAAGTAATAATAGAGAACCATTACTGTTCACAGCAAAAAAGTTTAGGGAAGCCCCAGAAAAAATACTCCTGGGAAACTCACAAAAATATTACTACCCAAAAGACAAAAAATCAGAGAGTGAGGGAAAAGGAAAAACATTAAACAGAGAAGCCTTCCATTCTCTCCCATCACCACTCCCAACCTTCACTGCAGGCTCCCAGCCTAAAACAATCCTGAGGATTGAGACAGGTTTAAAATGGGAAAAACTGTGGAGCTCTGTAAATATGACCTGAGTCTGGACTAGGTAGTTACTATGCTTAGATCTAAAAATGACCAGAGGACATTTTACTGTCTGAGAATAACCTAAAATACTAATTGGAACTGTTAGAAATTTTACCCAAGGGGTAGAGGAAAAAAGATACTGCAGATTGCATTTGAAAGAGCAGTGCAGGCATCATTTTCTACTTGCACCTTATTGATTCCTGCCCATATAATAAAATGCCTATTTGCTCAGTCTCTTAGTCATGTCTGACTCTTTGAGACTCCATGGAATGTAACCCACTAGGTTCTTCTGTCCATGGAATTTCCCAGGCAAGAATACTGGAGTGGGTTGCCATTTCCTCCTCCAAAGGGTCTTCCCAACCCAGGGATAAAACCCAAGTCTCCAGTATCTACTGCATTGGCAAATGGATTTTTACCACTGAGGCACCTGGGAAGCCCCCATATAATAAAATTGTAGGCATTATATTAAAAAATATCTTTATCTACCACCTCTTCTCCATTGTCATGTTTTCCAGAGGTGGCTGTTTTTGAAATTTTTGCTACTTTCCTGGTATTTACATCCATACTTCTGAAGTCTGTCCACATTAAGATTTCTCTTGATTAATTTTGACAGAATCTATTAAACTTTTTCAGGGGCTTCCCTGATGGCTCAGTGATAAAGAATCCACTTGCACAGCAGGAGACATGGAGACATGGGATCACCCTGAGTTGGAAAGATCCCTTGGAGGAGAAAATGGCAACCCACTCCAGTGATCTTGCCTGGCAAATCCCATGGACAGAGGAGCCTGGTGGACTACAGTCGATGGGGTTGAAAAAGAGTGGACATGACTGAGTGATGAAAGCAACAGCAATTAAGCTTTTAATTACAGCAGGTAAGATTTTGGATAAGCTAACAATCCTTCCTCTTATCTTCCCAGTATAATTATATCATAAATCTTAGTAAAAGCATTAGTATTTACATTACTAGGATCTTGCAAATTACTGAGCCCTATAGTGGACTATGAAACTACTTCTTTAAAAAAAATACATTTAATTTTACCTACAGCTGATTGTTGTCTCACTTTTATTCTTTTGCTTAGTGTACCAATTACTATATTTTTCCCCTAAATACTCTAACAGGCCAGCCAAATTTACAGTAATGTTAACAAATACTGCCAAAGACCAGATGATTTATCATTTCTCTGCTTTTATTTTCATCTCCTTTCTCTTCCTTTCCCTGCCTACTAGTTTTTCTTCATACATATTTTTTTCCCCTGCTCCTATAACAGATTTCTTTCTCCCTCTGATGAATAAACTGTCACTCAGGAACTTCCTTCACTTTTACTTTAGAAATTCCCCTTGCTTGTCTTCTATGCTGCTCAGATTTTTATTTCTTTGTTTATTTCCTTGTTTTACTGAGACACATTATTTCTTGTTCTCCTCAGAAGGTGCATGAGGTGTAATTTTTTTTACTCTTGTAAGAAAAATTTGCCCTTACAAATGATTGAGAATTTGATTAAATATAATATTTTAATTTGGAACTTGGGACTTCCCTGACAGTCCATTGTTTAAGACTCTGCTATTACAATGCAAGGGAGTGTGGGTTCAATCACTGACTGGGGAACTAAGATCCCACAGGCTGTGTGATGCAGCCAAAACTTTTTTTTTTTTAATTTGGAATTCATTTTCTCTAAATGTATTGAAGAATTTGCTGATTGTTTTCTAGTAGCTGAAGTTGCTGTTAAGAGGCCCAAAGCCATATTTTCTTATTTTTCCTTCATATCGGATTTGTTTTTCCCATTGGAAGGTTTTTAGAATATTCTTGGTATCCACATTGTTCTGATATTTTGTAATGCTGCATTGGTATGGATAATTTTTATTCAATATGGAGAATACTTGGTGGCTCTTATCAATATGAAATTAAGTTCTTTGTAGTGGGGAATCTTTTTAAAGGAATTCTTTGGAAATATTCCTCTTTCTCTATTTTTTCAAGAATTTCTGTTATTCAAATTGACTTTAATTTTCCCTGCATTGACTTTACTTTTGTCTTTCCTCCCTATTTTTGATATATTTGTCTTTCCATTTTCCTCCTAGATGATGCAATTTCTAACAATTTGAATTTTTCTTGAATATGTTAGCCATCACATTTCTTATTTTCAAGAATGCATTCCTCTGTTTCATTATAGAATTCTTTTATCAATGCAATGTTTTATATTTCTGATAATATCAATTATAGTTTTTCACTACTTTTTTCGAAACAAACTGATCAGGAGATGTAAATTAGAAGTGATTTTTCACTGTGATTATTTCTTGATTACTATACTTTGGAGCTTCCCTTGTGGTTCAGATGATAAAGAATCTGCCTGCAATGCAGGAGACCTGTGTCAGATCCCTGGGTTGGGGAGATGCCTGGAGAAGGGAATGGCAACCTACTCCAGTGTTCTTGCCTGGAGAATTCCATGGACAGAGGAGCCTGGCAGACTATAGTCCACAGGGTTGCTAAGAGTCAGACACGACAGAATGACTAACACTTTCACTTTTCACATTTTCATACTTTAATTTAAGGTTATTATTTAAAAAAATAATGAAAACTTGCCTGATAGTTAAAAAGTCTGCTTCTTTCATTCTATTGTTTAACTATGACTATTCATTATTATACAGACAATGCAAGTAATACAACAGTGTTTTAGCCGTTTTTCACACTAGAAATTATTTCTTCCATATGCATTTATAGTGTTTGTGGATGATATTCTAGTCACAAAACTACTATTTTATTTATTTTTTTAAATATAAATTTATTTATTTTAATTGGAGGCTGATTACTTTACAATATTGTATTGGTTTTGCCATATATCAACATGAATCTGCCACAGGTGTACACGTGCTCCCCGTCCTGAATCCCCCTCCCTCCTCCCTTCCCATACCATCCCTCTGGGTCGTCCCAGTGCACCAGCCCCAAGCGACCGGTATCATGCATCGAACCTGGACTGGCGATTCGTTTCATATATGATATTATACATGTTTCAATGCCATTCTCCCAAATCATCTGACCCTATCCCTCTCCCACAGAGTCTAAAAGACTGTTCTATACATCTGTGTCTCTTTTGCTGTCTCGCATACAGGGTTATCATTACTATCTTTCTAAATTCCATATATATGTGTATTATACAGAGTGAAGTAAGCCAGAAAGAAAAACACCAATACAGTAAAACTACTATTTTATTAAGTCAAGAATGACATTTAAGTTTCATTCAAAATCAATATTTTGGTGTCATTGATAATATAGGGTAAAATATTTTGCAGAATAGCATTTGTATAGAATTATTGAAATTAATGCCCCATTAATTTAAAAGGTCACCACAGTTGTAATAAACAGTACTTGGTTTTTGTGTTTTTATTGCAGTACATTACGTACTAATTTGAGGACCATACTTTCATGAAAAAATATGTAATAGTTTCTTCTTGGATTGAGGAGCAGCATATATTTACAATTTGCTGCAGTCTGCTGAAAGTCTGCAGCAGTTTGTGTCAAATGCA
Organism: Bos taurus; assembly: GCF_002263795.3. NCBI lineage: Eukaryota > Metazoa > Chordata > Mammalia > Artiodactyla > Bovidae > Bos > Bos taurus. Next base: position 75,719,532 of record NC_037330.1, read on the forward strand.
TTGCAGATGCTGCAGCAGCAATAATGTATTCATGACGTGTAAAACTACCTTTTGACAGGAGCAGTTTCTAGATGTGTTTAGTCAGCTTCTGGCCTTTGCAAGGAACATAAATATAGATTGCTTCATATTCTATGCATATCCATCAAATCTGAAACAGCATAGACCCTTATAAATGGGAATATAAAATCCATGAAGGTGATGGAGACTAAAGTAATAAAAATTTTATTTAATATAATTTGGAATTTGACAGGTAGCCTATAAAGTATTTGTGTTTGGATGTAGAGTGTCTACTTAATTCAGGCTACAATCTATTAGTCAAGTAATTGAACAAGTCAAAGAGTGTTCCACATAATACCTAAATTAAATATAATGAAAGGTGGAGTTAGCACCACTCAACAATGAATGTGTTTGTTTAGATGGTTAGTAGAATTGAAATTTATATATCAGTAGAGCTTTAACTGTGCTATAGTTGATAGATCTTTGTTATTAAGATTATGAATATTTTCTTTTTAGAAAGCATGGTATACATTTTTCATTTTCCCTAACAGTGAATTTTCCCTGCTCCAGAGAAATACATTTTAGCTAGGTAGAATGTACCTTACAATAAAGATTACACTTCCAAACTTTGATTTGCAGCTAAGTAGCCCACATGACGACTTCCCTTTCACTTTTCACTTTCATGCATTGGAGAAGGAAATGGCAACCCACTCCAGTGTTCTTGCCTGGAGAATCCCAGGGACGGGGGAGCCTGGTGGGCTGCCGTCTATGGGGTCACACAGAGTCGGACACGACTGAAGTGACTTAGCAGCAGCAACAGCAGCAGCCCACATGACTAAAAATCTGACCAATGGAATGAGGTGTAAGTGATGTGTGTGATTTTTAAGTCTCATCCTTATTAAGAAGAGATAATGCCTTTTACCTTCCTTTTCCTCTGCTAGCTGCAATATCAACATAGTGGTGAGACATCTTATACTACTCAGACAAGAGCAGAGCTTCACCAGTGATGGCTCCTTTGTTGAAGTCACATGGAAGTGTCAGCAAACAAGCTCACACTGCTTCATAAACAAGAAATAAGCCCCTTCCTGTAAAGTCTTTCACCGAATCTTGCCTGATTCACCAGGTGAGATTTAATGTCTCCCATTCCGATAGGACCCTTCTTGTGTGTTCATCTTATTCTATTTTGGATTGCTTTTTAATGTGTGTTTATTACTCTTACCATGGCACAGTGATGATTTTTCTTCTCTCAATTCTACCAGCATCCAGTACCACTGAATTCCTTGTAAGGGTAAAAGTGATTTTCTCTCAGGGTCTTCAAACTTGCTATTCCCACTGCCTGGGATACTAGTCTCATAGATCTATTATGTTATATAATATTATATAAAATAATGTGACTCATTTTGCTCAGCTCTCTATTGAAATGCTACCTCTCCCAGAACCATTTCTTCCCTTATCCTTTTTCACTTTAATCCTTTACTCTGCTGATAAGCAATCAGCAAGGCTACTACAGCAGAAATCTTGATGAACTGCTGAGATAGAAATTAGGGAATATCAGGGAAAGGATCCTCAGGTGATGGGGGTGATTTCGGGAAATTGAGCTTGGAGAACAAAGGTAGAAGTGGAGAGAAGGAGAATGTTAGGGTCATTTCCTGGTGAACTGCATTTGGAGCAGCTGAGGGATTGTCCCTTGTGTTTCTTATGATTGACTGAATAGTGGAGTAGTTGGAGTATTTGCCCACAATTCTAAAGAAATGGTGGTTCAGATGGTAAAGAATCTGCCTGCAATGCAGGAGACCTGAGTTCTGATCACTAGATTGGAAAGATCCCCTGGAGAAGGCATGGCTACCCACTCCAGTATTCTTGCCTGAAGAATTCCATGGACAGAGGAGACTGGCAGACTACATACAGTTCATGGGGTCACCAAGAGTCAGACATAACTGAGTGACTAGCACTTTCATTTCACTTTAAAGGAGTAAAAGTGTACATTGAAATCTGGTAAACAGTGTGCCTACATTAGCAAATAATTTAAACTGGAGTTTGACATCCAACTGGTTTGTCAAACCCAACTGATTTGGCACCTGAACTCCAAAGATAAGGCCACCCCTGCCAGTCAGTGTTCCATAACAAGCACCACAGGCAAAGAGAGGATCTCAAGACAAATGAGAAGATAAACAAGAATTGTTGAGTGTTCAAGAAAACTGAAACCATGAAACAGACACCAAACTCAACAAAAATATTCATAAACAAAAGAAGTAATATTTATGAGTATTTCCAAGGTGTAATTGGAAAAGGAGAAATACTGGAAATTAGAGCAAAGGCAGGTACTGACTAGAACAAAAAAATTCATTGCTCAGTTTTTAGTTTCAAAAGAAAGATTTAAGCTCCAAGATTGGGACAGTGGTTTGAAAGCCAAACAAATTTGACTTTAGTTAAAAGGAAAGGTTGTCCTTGTTTTCATAAACTGATTTATTACTAAAGAGAAAAGCATGGAGACCTAAACCATGATTGTGTGCATGTAGTCCTGTCTGACTCTTTGTGGCCCCGTGGATTGTAGCTTGCCAGGCCGCTCTGTCCATGGGATTTTCCAGGCAAGGATACTGGAGTGTCTTGCCATTTCCTACTCCACAGAATCTTCCTGATCCAGAGATTGAACCTGCATTTCTGCATCTCCTGCAGTGGCAGTTGGATTCTTTATCACTAACGCAGAACCATAGAAAGAGGAACCTGCATTTCTGCGTCTCCTGCAATGGCAGTTGGATTCTTTACCACTAACACAGAACCATAGAAAGAGGAAGCTTAGAGGTGAGAAGCCTGGTGCTCTTTAGCTGGCAAATGCCTAAGAAGTTGTTATTTCTACATTACCTTCTGCAGATCAAAAACTCTGATGTGCCTGCATATGTGTATGTGGGCACATGTGTATTTAAGAAAGTAACTTTCTCTCAGAGACCTCCCAAAATGTACTTAAACAGTATACCAGAGATTTGGCTTCGTACTTCCAAATCCAGAGACCCTCCAGCTTCTTCTTTTTTTTTTTTTAATTTTATTTTTAAACTTTACAATATTGTATTAGTTTTGCCAAATATCGAAATGAATCCACCACAGGTATACATGTGTTCCCCATCCTGAACCCTCCTCCCTCCTTCCTCCCCATACCCTCCCTCTGGGTCATCCCAGTGCACCAGCCCCAAGCATCCAGTATCGTGCATCGAACCTGGACGGGCGACTCGTTTCATACATGATATTATACATGTTTCAATGCCATTCTCCCAAATCTCCCCACCCTCTCCCTCTCCCACAGAGTCCATAAGACTGTTCTATACATCACTGTCTCTTTTGCTGTCTTGTACACAGGGTTATTGTTACCATCTTTCTAAATTCCATATATATGCATTAGTATACTGTATTGGTGTTTTACTTTCTGTCTTACTTCACTCTGTATAATAGGTTCCAGTTTCATCCATCTCTTTAGAATTGATTCAAATGTATTCTTTTTAATGGCTGAGTAATACTCCATTGTGTATATGTACCACAGCTTTCTTATCCATTCATCTGCTGATGGGCATCTAGGTTGCTTCCATGTCCTGGCTATTATAAACAGTGCTGCAATGAACATTGGGGTACACGTGTCTCTTTCCCTTCTGGTTTCCTCAGTGTGTATGCCCAGCAGTGGGATTGCTGGATCATAAGACAGTTCTATTTCCAGTTTTTTAAGGAATCTTCACACTGTTCTCCATAGTGGCTGTACTAGTTTGCATTCCCACCAACAGTGTAAGAGGGTTCCCTTTTCTCCACACCCTCTCCAGCATTTATTGCTTGTAGACTTTTGGATCGCAGCCATTCTGACTGGCATGAAATGGTACCTCATAGTGGTTTTGATTTGCATTTCTCTGATAATGAGTAATGTTGAGCATCTTTTCATGTGTTTGTTAGCCATCTGTATGTCTTCTTTGGAGAAATATCTATTTAGTTCTTTGGCCCATTTTTTGATTGGGTCATTTATTTTTCTGGAGTTGAGCTGTAGGAGTTGTTTGTATATTTTTGAGATTAGTTGTTTGTGAGTTACTTCATTTGCTATTATTTTCTCCCATTCTGAAGGCTGCCTTTTCACCTTGCTAATAATTTCCTTTGTTGTGCAGAAGCTTTTAAGTTTAATTAGGTCCCATTTGTTTATTTTTGCTTTTATTTCCAATATTCTGGGAAGTGGGTCATAGAGGATCCTGCTGTGATGTATGTCGGAGAGTGTTTTGCCTATGTTCTCCTCTAGGAGTTTTATAGTTTCTGGTCTTACATTGAGATCTTTAATCCAACTTCTTATAGATACCCACTAATGGGGAGAAATGTATCTAGACCAATAATCTGAAGACAATGGCTAATAGGTGAAGGCAAATATCTAAAAATTTAGAACTTCCACCCTTACCCCCTTTACCATCAGCAATACTGGAAGTGCAAAGATATTGAGAGGGCAAAGGCAGAGGAAGTAGAGTCTGTGGAACATGGAACAAGAGCTCAAGTGACACCAGATAACAGCATCTGATGCTGGTGCAGAGTGAGATCCAAGACTAGGTGTAACCATATACGTGGTGATCAGTGGAGATCAGCAGGTAGGATCGCTATTCCCTGACATCAGGATTATACATGCCTACATAAAAATTTTCACTTCTATAACAGAAACTCCTCTAGCTGGTTTAAGAAGAAGGGTAAATTACATTTACATTCTATTTTACAGCCACAACTGTGATAGATACTCATATTTAGGGCTTTCCATGTGGTGCAGTGGTGAAGCATTCCCCTGCCAATGCAAAAGACACAAGAGATACAGGTTAAATCCCTGGGTGGGGAAGATCCCCTGGAGTTAGAAATGGCAACCCACTTTAGTATTCTTGTCTGGAAAATCTCATGGACAGAGGGGCCTGGTGGGCTACAGTCCATGGGGTCACAACGAATTGGACATGACTGAGTGACTCAGCACAGACACACACACACACACACACACACACACACATTTGTATTTACCTCTGAATTGAAATGTAATTATGCATAAGCAAATACTTTATGGTTAAAATATATGTAACATTTCTTAAATTAATATTTTATCAGTCATTTATTTTCATAATTTTGCTATGAAAATTCTTTGATTAATCTTTCATTTGACTTGATCACTTCAAACAAAAAATTTAAAATGATACATGGGTGATGTACTTAAAATGTCTTTTTATTGTTAACACATATGAATGATCTGCAATTTTGATCTGTACTCATCCCTCAGCTTTGGACACTGCCCCACTGTCAACAGCTTAGTTGCCAAAGAGAATTGGGAGGTAAACATATTTGTTTGTTTGTTTGTTTTCCTTTATAGGAGATCTACTTCTTTTAGCTGAAAACTTAAGTAAGCTAAGTATAAAATTTGTGACAAATAGAATTTATGATTGTAAATCCTTGCTTTTTTTTTTTTTGCTTGCTTGTTTGTATTTTTCTAACAAGCAGACCTCAATGAATACTTTGGAGATGCAGATTTATTTCAAGAGAATTTTCTTTTAATTATATTTGAATTTTTTTCTTGTTTACTAGCTCAGCCTTCTTTGCTAGGCATAACAATAATCCTTGTGTTGGATAGTTTTTTTCTCCCTTTTATTACCTTTTCAAAGACTCATTGGAAGGACTAGCGCTGAAGCTGAGGCTCCAATACTCTGGCAACCTGATTTGAAGAGCCAGCTCACTGGAAAAGACCCTGATGCTGGGAAAGATTGAAGGCAAAAAGAGAAGAGGGCAGCAGAGGATGAGATAGTTATATAGCATCACCAACTCAATGAAGATTAATCTGAGCAAACTCCAGGAGACAATGGAAGACAGAGAAGCCTGGCATGCTGCAGTCTATGGGGTTGCAAAGAATTGAACACAACTAAGCAACTGAACAACAACAATTACATTTTTTTACAACTGCTTTTCTGTGTATTATGTGTAATTTTCTGAAATCTCTGCCCCATGCCATTGATTTGATCTTCTGCAAAGTAGACTGAATTATTTCTTTTCTGGGCTTGTTTGTAAGTTTTACTCCATATTTTCTTTTTAATTTATTTCCTATTCTGTTATTATCTCTTTCATTTAACTTATTGTCATAACTTCTATTTCATAAGAGTTATGTTTCCCTCCATGTATTTAATTGTATACATGTTTCCCTGTTTTATCTTTTGTCAGATTCTGCTGAAGTCCTATTTCCTCTGTTTACTTATGTTTTAAGTAGGGTAAGTTCTATTTAAGTCCATATGTCACAGAGTGCTATAAGCAGAATATCCTCCTCGACTTTCTTTATGTTCATCTGTGCAGTCAATGCGTATATATTTATGGAGTCTATGCTCTGTGTCAAGCACTATTTTTGGCCCTGGACATGTAAGGTTAAGACATGTGGTTGTTAAGACAACAACATGTGGTTGTTAAGACATGTGGTTGTTAAGACAACAACATGTGGTTGTTAAGACATGTGGTTGTTAAGACAACAACATGCGGTTGTTAAGACAACAACATGTGGTTGTTAAGACAACCAGCCAGTTCTCTAGGAGAGCTACAAAGATATACATAGGATACTGTTAAATATTTTCTCATTTCTATGGAGAAAGTGACATGTGGGAATGCAGTAAGCATGACTTTAGGGCTGATGTATATTTAACTAGCATTAGGTAAGGTTTTCCTGATGATGCTAGAAACTAATGTTACAAAATCAGTGTTTAGGACCATGGTTGCTGAATGGGGCCCAAAGAGCTGAGACTCTGAGAAATGCAGTCCAAGTTATCTTCTTTTTTTTTCCCCCATCAGATATTTCTCATTAGACTAAGAATATGTTTTGATCTGGGCTTCCCTGGTGGCTCAGTGGTAACAAATCCCCATGCCAATGCAGCAGATGCAGGTTCGATCTCTGGGTGAGGAAGATCCCCTGGAGAAGGGAATGGAAACCCATTCCAGTTTTCTTTCCTGGGAAATCACATGATGGTCTATGGCCCACTGGGTGGCAAAAGAGTAGGACATTACTTAGCAACTAAACAACAAAATTTTGTTCCATTGATGGTAAGTTTTCTTAGAATTCCTTTATATTTTGAGTGGATCATTTATGTTGCTGAAAATTTATGTTACATGCCACATAATTGCTAAAGCAGTTTATAGAGTAGCCCAAATATTACTTATCTCCATATAGTTTTTTCTAGCTCTTCTTTTTTCTTATGAAAAGGCCAGGTTAGATGATGACCGTTCTAGCCCTGCCTATACTGATGACTTGAGAAAGTATGTATTTTTCATTTTACCACCAAGCCACTTTTATTTTTAGCTTTTATCTATCAGAACCTAGACATCCCAGTAGAAGTTTCTCACTTACACCTAATACAACTGTAATATACATGAGTTACCAGCATCCTTCCTTAAGTTGGCCCAGAACTGTTTTGGATCAGATAAGTTTTCACCAGAACCTTTTGCAGGAGGTTGACCTCTCTGGTTTTGGAGTAAATAGTATTTTTTAATCTTTATTTGGACCTTTTAGTTGCTGTTAAATTATTTTTAAAGGGGGTTATTTGTGAACATGTACTTGTTCTAAAAATTTCACCATATTTGTTGGAAGTCCTCCTTCACAGTGTTTTTCATTATGCATTTAGAATATTTATTATTGACTATTGTGTCCTATGTACAAAACATTATTTCTAATATTTACTTACTAAAATATATCTGTTGGTCCCATAAGAAGAAATATAATGCAGCACTGTCCTGTCTTAATGAACACTTCTAGATTTATTTGTTTAAACTGTTTCATAAGCCATAGAAAAAATAAACAGAAACATAAATATTTTATGATAAACATATTTAGTTCAGTAAATCCTCATCATCTTTCAGTAGTACTGAATATTTAAATATACATGTATGTATTCCATGAACAACTTACAGTTCTCAATTACTAAATATTTTGCAGAAAGATATAATGATAATATTATAAGGGCAGATTGGTTAAGAGAGTTAAAAAACTACATTTTAGTTTTCTGCACTCAGCCCTACTGTAATCACACACATTTTAAAAATAATGAACACATCCAAGATTCTTCACATTTCTCTTGCCTCTAGAAACTGGTGAAGTTTCCACTATTAATAATACAGAAACAATTCTCCAGAGAATCATGATATGTTCCAACTAGCACTGTGAGACTATCACCTATGTTATTTAGTCCTTTGTAATATTTCAGGGCAGTGATTTAAAGGCCAAAAAAAGTGAACCCCAAAGTGATACTAAAGCAAAAGGAAAAAATCCTTTAAATAACCTTCTCTTCATTTACAAAGGTTATTATCAAATTGCAAATGCTTGCATCCTAAGTGTGTATACAAGATGATCCATTGTGGTGTGGAAATATTTTTTTTTTTAAATCCCTCATTACATTTATCTTTATTTTATACTTTGAAATTGTATGTGACTTGCATATTTTTTTCATAATAAGTATACGAGAACACATCTAATGTATAAACAATGAAATGAGTACACGAATCTCGGAGCTGTGTGGTCAGACATTTTAAAATTAATTTTTATTGGAGTAGAGTTGGTTTACAATGTTGTGTTAGCTTCTGCTGCATAGCAAAGTTAATCAACCATACATATACATATATCCGCATTTTTTTTTGGATTTCCTTCTTGTTTAGGTCACAACAGAGCATTGAATAGACTTTCCTGTGCCATACAGTACGTTCTCATTAGTTATCTATTTTATGTGTGTGTGTGTGTGCTCAGTCGCTCAGTCATGTCCAACTTTTTGAGACCCAGTAGCCTGCTAGGCTCCTCTGTCCCTGGAATTTTCCAGGCAAGAATACTGGAGTAGGTTGCCATATCCTATTCCAGGGGATCTTTCAGCATAGTATCAATAGTATATACAGGTCAATCCCAATCTCCCAATTCATCCCACCCTACCCTATCCCCTTGGTATCTATACTTTTGATCTCTACATCTGTGTCTCTATTTCCACCATTCAAATAAGATCATCTATACCATTTTTCTAGATTCCACATATATGCATTAATATATAATATTTGTTTTTCTCTTTATGACTTACTTCACTCTGTATCACTTTCTAAGTCCATCCATATGTCTGAAAATGACACAACTTAATTCCTTTCTAAAGCTGAGTAATATCTTGCATCAGTTCAGTTCAGTCGCTCAGTCGTGTCTGACTCTTTGTGACCCCATGAATAGCAGCACACCAGGCCTCCCTGTCCATCACCAACTCCCGGAGTTCACTCAAACTCATGTCCATCGAGTCAGTGATGGCATCCAGCCATCTCATCCTTCTGTCATCCCCTTTTCCTCCTGCCCCCAATCCCTCCCAGCATCAGAGTCTTTTCCAATGAGTCAACTCTTCGCATGAGGTGGCCAGAGTACTGGAGTTTCAGCTTTAGCAGCATTCCTTCAGAAGAACACCCAAGGCTGATCTCCTTTAGAATGGACTGGCTGGATCTCCTTGCAGTCCAAGGGACTCTCAAGAGTCCCAACACCACAGTTCAAAAGCATCAATACTTTGGCGCTCAGCTTTCTTCACAGTCCAACTCTCACATCCATACATGACCACAGGAAAAACCACAGCCTTTAATAGACGGACCTTTGTTGGCAAAGTAATGTCTCTGCTTTTGAATATGCTATCTAGGTGGTTACTCCTTTTCTTCTAAGGAGTAAGCGTCTTTTAATTTCATGGCTGCAGTCACCATCTGCAGTGATTTTGGAGCCCCAAAAAATAGTCTGACACTATTTCCACTGTTTCCCCAACTATTTCCCATGAAGTGATGGGATCAGATGCCATGATCTTAGTTTTCTGAATGTTGAGCTTTAGGCCAACTTTTTCACTCTCCTCTTTCACTTTCATCAAGAGGCTTTTGAGTTCCTGTTCACTTTCTGCCATAAGGGTGGTGTCATCTGCATATCTGAGGTTATTGATATTTCTCCCGGCAATCTTGATTCCAGCTTGTGCTTCTTCCAGCCCAGCATTTCTCATGATGTACTCTGCATAGAAGTTAAATAAGCAGGGTGACAATATACAGCCTTGACGTACTCCTTTTCCTATTTGGAACCAGTCTGTTCTTCCATGTCCAGTTCTAACTGTTGCTTCGTGACCTGAATATAGTTTTCTCAAGAGGCAGGTCAGGTGGTCTGGTATTCCCATCTCTTTCAGAATTGTCCACAGTATCTGAATGCAGAGTTCCAAAGAATAGGAAGAAGAGGTAAGAATGCCTTCCTCAGACAGAGATCAATGAAAAGAAATAGAGGAAAACAACAGAATGGGGAAGACTAGAGATCTCTTCAAGAAAATTAGAGATACCAAGGGAACATTTCATGCAAAGATTGACGTGATAAAGGACAGAAATGGTATGGACCTAACAGAAGCTGAAGATATTAAGAAGAGGTGGCAAGAATACACAGAAGAACCGTACAAAAAAGATCTTCATGACCAAGATAATTAAGATGGTATGATCAGTCATCTAGAACCAGACACCCTGGAAGGTTAAGTCAAGTGGGCCTTAGAAAGCATCACTACGAACAAAGCTAGTGGAGGTGATGGAATTCCAGTTGAGCTATTTCAAATCCTGAAAGCTGATGCTGTGGAAGTGCTGCACTCAATAGGACAGCACATTTGGAAAACTCAGCAGTGGCCACAGGACTGGAAAATGGCAGTTTTCATTCCAATCTCAAAGAAAGGCAATGCCAAAGAATGCTCAAACTACTGCACAATTGCACTCATCTCACAGGCTAGTAACATAATGCTCAAAATTCTCCAAGCCAGGCTTCAGCAATATGTGAACGGTGAACTTCCAGATGTTCAAGCTGGTTTTAGAAAAGGCAGAGGAACCAGAGATCAAATTGCCAACATTTGCTGGGTCATCGAAAAAGCAAGAGAGTTCCAGAAAAACATCTATTTCTGCTTTATTGACTATGCCAAAGCCTTTGACTGTGTGTATCAAAATAATATTTCGCATATATATAAATATATACCTCATTTTATTTATCCATTCTTCTGTAGGACATTTTCTTTATTAATTAAATGCATAATTAAGAAAAAATGAGTATCTCTGGATGTAAATAAACTTCTCTGTCATTTTCCATTGAATGGCTTTTGCACTTTCATAAAAAAATCAATTTGCTATATTTGTATGTGCCTATTTTTAGATTTTTCTCTATGTTCTATAGATTCAGGTGTCTATTCCTCCACTAATACAACATTGTCCTTAGTGTAAATATATAATAGGCCTTAATATCAGAAAGAGTGATTCGACCCACTTTATTATACTTTGTTAATATTGGATTAGCTGGAGTGTGTACCCTGCCACATTAATTTTAAGATAAGCTCCTGTATGTATACAAAAATCTTATCATTATTTTGGTAAAAATTGCTTTAAATCTCTCCTAAACTTGGAAAGAATTGGTCTTCTTTTATGGGGTTATGCTGTATAACAGATTCCTAGGACTTATTTCTTTTTTGTAACTAAAGTTTTCTACATTTAGGATGTTACTCCCTCTTCTGCTTTACCTCTAGCCTACGAAAACTATCTCTATGCTCTCTGCCTCTATGAGTCTATTTCTGATCTTCATATTAGTGGTATCATGTAATATTTGGCTTTTTGTTTTGGGCTTATATCACTTAGCATAATGTCCTCTGGATTTATCCATGTTTTAATAAATGACAGGATTTCCTTCTTTTTAAAGGCTGAATAATATAAAACTGTATGCATATATCACCTTTTCTTTATTTATTCATCCAACCATGAATATTTAGGTTTCTTCCACATCTTGGAAATAACAATGTCAAGAATAATGCTGAATGAGAATAATGCTGTAATGAACTTGGGAGTATAGATCTCTCTTTGAAATCCTTACATCAGTTCCATTGGGTATTTAATACTCAGAAGTGGGATTGCTCAACCACAGGTTAGTTCTATTTATAATTTTTGAGAAATCTCCATACTGTCTTTGTAGTAACTGCTCCAAATTACATTCTCACTAACAGTGTCCAAGGGTTCTCTTTTCTATGTATCTCTCAACACTTAACATTTTTTTCTTTTTATTAAATAATAGCCATTCCAACAGGTGAGGGGTGATATCTTATTTTGGTTTTGGCTTTCATTCAGCTGATAGAAAGTGATGTTGAGCACTTTTTCACGTACTTTTTGGCCATTTGCATGCTTTCTTTAGAGAAATGTCTATTTAGTTCCTTTGTACATTTAAAAATTGGGATTATTTGTTTCTTGCTATTGAGTTGTAGATGGTCCTTATACTTTTTGGACACTAATCCTCTATAAAATGTATGGTTTGCAAATACCTTGTTCCATTTTGTATGTTGCCTTTCATTTTCTTGATTGTTTCCCTCACTGTAGTGAAGCTTTTCAGTTTCATGTAATCCCACTAATCTATTTTTGCTTTTGCTATCTGTGATTTTGGTGTAGTTTCCGAGAAATCATTGCCATAGCCATTGTCAAAAAGATTTTTCCTTGCATTTTCTTAAAGGAATTTCATGGTCTTAGGTCCTAATTTAAGATTTTAACCAATTTTGAGTTGATTTTTGTGTATGGTGTAAAGTAAATATCCAATTGTATTCTTTTGCATGTAGATACTCTGTTTTCCTAACATCGTTTATTGAAGAGAGTATGCTTTCCCCAGTGTGTATTCTTTGCAATCATGGAAAATCAGTAAACTGTGTAATTTTCAGTTTTTTCCTCCCTTATTGCAATGGTTATTTTTAATTTCTTAAGTGTTTTATTATAAATGAGTGTAAGTTTCCGTGAAATGCTTTCTTCTGCATCAATTAATATCACCATATGATATTTCTTATTTCATCTCTTGATATTATCAATTATACTTACTGATTTATTCTCAAGTATTGAACCAGAGTTGCATACTTGGAATAAAAAAAAAAAAACAACCTGTATTTGTGGTATACAAATACAGGTTGTTTATACATTGTTTAAACATTGTTTATACATTGTTGGAATCCTCTGCTAAAATTTTGAGTACTTTTGCATCTCTGCCCATGAGTAATATTCAGTTCAGTTCAGTTTAGTCACTCAGTCGTGTTTGACTCTTTGCTACCCCGTTGCTCCAGCATGCCAAGCTTCCCTCTCTATCACCAACTCCCAGAACTTGCTCAAACTCATATCCATCTAGTTGGCAATGCCACCCAACCATCTCATCCTCTGTCGTCCCCTTTTCCTCCTGCCTTCAATCTTTCCCAGCATCCGGGTCTTTTCCAATGAGTCAGCTGTTCGTATCAGATGGCCAAAGTATTAGAGTTTCAGCATCAGTCCTTCCAATGAATATTCAGGACTAATTTCCTTTAGAATGGACTTGATGGATCTCCTTGCAGTCCAAGCAACTCTCAAGAGTCTTCTCCAACACCACAGTTCAAAAGCACCAATTCTTTGACGCTCAGCTTTCTTTATGGTCCAACTCACATCTATATATGACTAATGGAAAAACCATAGCTTTGACTAGATGGACCTTTGTTGGCAAAGTAATGTTTCTGCTTTTTAACATGCTGTCTAGGTTGATCATAGCTTTTCTTCCAGGGAGCAAGCATCTTTTAATTTCATGGCTGCAGCCACCATCTGCAGTGATTTTGGAGGCCAAGAAAATGAGGTCTGAGTAATATTAGTCTGTAGTCTTCTTTGTTGGCCTCTCTTTTTCTGGTTTGAATGTCAGGATGATGCCAAGTTCATAATACGAATTGGGAATTTTTCCCTCCTAATCAATTTTCTGCAAGAAATGGAATAAATTTCATGTTAGACTAGTCTTTATAAGTTTGTAGAATTCTCCAGTAAAACCATCTTGACCTCAAGATATCTCTTTTGGAAACTTTAAAGTTACATTTAAATTTCTTTAATTTCTTAAATTTAAATTTCTTTAATGGTTATAAGACTATTCAGGTTGTATCTTTCACCTAGGTTGAGTTTTAGTGGTTTGTGATATTGGTCTGTTTCTTTCATGTTGTCAAATTTACAAGGTGTAGTTGTTCATAGTATTCTCTAGTATATGTAATGAGTAGTGATATTCCTAGTTTCATTTCTAAAGTTGGTAATTTGTATATTCTATTTATTTTTTGCCAGCCTTCCTATTAGTGATCAATTTACTTGATTTAAAAAAAAATCAGAATCAGATCTTTGTTTTATTGATTTTTCTCTATTTTTTTCCTGTTCTAATTTCATTGCTTTTTTTTTTTTTTCTGTTATCTTCATTGTTTCTTTTCTTCTGCTGGTTTTGGGCTTAGTTTGCTCTCCTATTTATAATTATTTGACAGAAAGAAAAAAAAGTGAGGTGTTGATCCATGTTGCACTGCCTTGTCTAAGGCTGTGTCAATAAAATTATACCAAATAAAAGTAAAACACATATTTTATTTATATTCAAAGTTGACGTCTCACATTTAAATTTGGATAAATAGCTGAATGGTCTAGAGGAACTGTACAGTTAATGTCTTGAAATATGACAAGTCCTGGGAAAATTCACTTTCTCTGATAAAAAATATGCTAAAGTTGAATTGTTGACTTTGGCTGATATTGCGATGTCTCTCACTCATCCAAATAGACTGAATGTTTGACCTTAATCTGGATGCATGAAACAGCCTAAGTGGAGTGAATGCTACTTGATTATGATAAAATTGAAGCAATGAGCAAAGTTTTAAACATCCTTTTATTAGACAACATTTTAAGTAAAACAAATATAAGCCATTATAAAATATGTGAAACTTTTGGTCTGCAGGTATTCCAGGAGTAACCAAACATTTATATTGGGTCAGAGACCCTTACATCTTGGGTCAGAGAAACTTACATTAAAACAAATCTTTGAATAAAGATAAACATTTTAGACATATACAAGATAATATAACTAATATTTTTTATTAATTTATTTGAAGATACTACACTTTAATAAATCTTAAAATAATAATAAAGTTTTAAATGATTCTTGAGAAGTGCAACCATGAAGCACAGAGTATTGAGTAGGTGTTTGATGTAAGATTTTTAAAGATTGAATAATTATTTTCATAAAAATTCTAAAAACTTTTGGTAAGTGTGTAAACTTGACTTTCATCTGAATGACATTTATGATTTTATAACCCTTAAAACTCATTTGCACCTAATTAAAGGCAATGGCACCTCACTCCAGTACTCTTGCCTGGAAAATCCCATGGATGGAGGAGCTGCAGTCCATGGAGTCGCGGAGTCAGACATGACTGAGCGACTTCACTTTCACTTTTCACTTTCATGCATTGGAGAAGGAAATGGCAACCCACTCCAGTGTTCTTGCCTGGAGAATCCCAGGGAAGACGGAGCCTGGTGGGCTGCTGTCTATGGGGTTGCACAGAGCCGGACATGACTGAAGCGACTTAGCAGCAGCAGAAAAGATATTTTGCCATTTTGTATTTTTTTTCTATTTCTATTCACTTTCATTTTACTTTCTTCATTTTTTTCTTTCATGCCTTCCTAACTTCCAAGTATTAATTTAACCTAAGATAGATATTTTAAAATATCTTTTCTCTGTCACCACCTGCACAGTTGCTTCAGTAACGTCCAAGTCTTTGGACCCTATGACTGTGGCCCGCCGGGCTCCTCTCTCCATGGGATTCTGCAGGCATGAATACTGGGTGGGTTGCCATTTCTTCCTCCAGGGGATCTTCTCGACCCAGGGATTGAACCCAGGTCTCCTGCATTTCAGGCAGATTCTTTACCATCTGAGCCACAAGGGAAGCTCCTCAGTCACCACATTTCTATTGAATTCAGTTTATCACCTGTTACTCACAACATTGCAATTTTCTTCAATTTCCCTGCCACATGGCTTCCAAACACTAGACTGCCTTGAGGTAAAGAAATTTTGTGTAAATTATCAAAAAATGCCAAGCCTTAGAAATAGCTCAATTATATATATATATATATATATATATATAGAGAGAGAGAGAGAGAGAGAGAGGCACCCTCTCTCTCTATATATAGAGAGAGATAGAGGTATTTTATATGGGTGATATATATGATTTTACATATAGGATATGTTATGAATATTATAACTATGGCTGCATTGCAACTTGTCCTGAGGGACGGGATGAGCAATAGAGGGCAGTTTGACTACTCTGAATGCTTTAAATTTGATGTTTGTATGTTTTTTCTTTGCCATTTTTATTTAAATTATTTGTTTGACTCTTAAGCTTACAGCTCTTAAGTTCTACTCTGCCTCTAAGAAAGTCATAAATATTATTTCCCTCAAAGAGAAATAGCATATTGGAGCCCAGTAAAAATTTTGGCTTGGGATTCAGCCAGAAAGTAACCCAGACTTCTCAGAACACAGCACAGAGATCCTTCACTTGCACTGTCTACGCACTTAGTTTCAGATCTGACCATTTGGGTTCTTTTTTTCCTCTACTCTTTTCCCTTTAAAGGGAAAGAACAGAGAGGTGGGTGGTGGCAAGATTTGTAGAACAAAAGCTACTCAATAAAAAGCACTGGTCTCTGGAACAATACCTTGTGAAGAACAACAGGAGCCAGAATGTACAAGAAAGCAATTATCTTTCTTTCACTACCCAGCCAGGATACGGAGTATCAACCAACTCACTGCCTAGAAGTAGGATGCTGTTTTTAACAACTCTTCTGAAAACAATGTTTGCTTAGATATTGGCAGAGAGCAAGGTATGAAGAAAAGACAGGCCTTAAATACTAAGTCTGTCATTCAACTGAGATTTTCAAGCTATTTGAAATATTAAACCCTTGGTTTGTCATCGATACAGCTGGACTTATAATACCTTTGGTTTCAGAAGTAATTAGTAATGACAACAATAACAGATATTTGTTTACTGTATAATCTGTGTTAGGATAATAGTGCTTTGCACACATTACTTCATCCAGCTACACTCAACAGTAGCTTTTGTAATTATCAAAATGAGGAAATTTAGTTACACTTTGCCAATGTAGACTTACACAAAAATTATTAAGCAAGCAATTCAAATCTAGAACTGCCTGATTCTGGAATATGATTTTCACTCTCATACAATACTGCATTGGATTAAATGAAAATATATATGGGAATGAAACTGATACGTAGCTTGTGGTAACTAAATACATGTAAGCTCCTTTCTCTGTATATATTTAGAATATTAACATCTAAAGAATTAAATAATATTGGTTTTGCTTTACAGAGTCATATATCAACATGTCTTAAAGTTTTAAAATAATTTAAAAATATTTAAAATAGAGTACAAAGATACAGAGAATAAACAAGGAAAACCTCTTGGAGAAGGTCCAATATAAAATGACTGTAAAATAGATGATGGTACATATTGATCAAAAGGAGGGAAGTATGAAGGTACTTTGCCTTATCTACATACATTTTTGTTGTTGCTATTTAGTCGCTCAATTGTGTTGACTCTTTGTGACCCAGTAGACTGTAGCCCACCAGGCTCCTCTGTCCACGGGATTTCCTACACAAGAATACTGGAGTGGACTGCCATTTCCCTCCCCAGGGGATCTTCGTGACCCCAGGATGGAACCTGCATCTCCTGCATTGCAGGCAGGTTCTTTACTCCTGAGATACCAGGGAAGCATACACACACACACACACACACACACACATATATATACATATATATGTACACACACATATACATATACTATTATTTTAAATGGTCTTTGTTGCATTTTTAAATTGATTTTACAAAGTCCCTATTACAAATTTTTTCATTTGCTAATAGAAATTTAGTGCTTATTTCCCAATAAAATTGACTTTGAGTTGTAATGACCTATTTTATCTCTATAAGCCATAATCCTAGGACTCTGTAGATATGAGTGTATTCAGTTCTTCATTAACATCTTGATTTACATGTCCCTAGTGCTGCTACAGCTGCTTTATTCAGCACAGGATCATTATTGGAAATGCTTTGATGGAATCAGAGGCAAATGTTCTCTTGCTTTGCTGGATATATGCTGAACAACCAGACGTTTTCATAAGCCAGAAAAAAAAGTGCTTAATAAGTAAAACAAAGGTAATGAAACTAGACAGTCACACATTTCTTTTTGGCAGAGATAATACATGCCTTTGAGGCTATTTACCAAATTAAGTGAATAGAATTTGAGTTATGGTCATTTTCATTAACTTGCTGCTTATGAGTAGTTTTGCTTAGTCTGGGCCCACATACATAAATTTGTTGCACTTGGTAAAATAACAGATTCATCTCCATCCATATATAGACATAAGTGTTTGCATGTAGATTCCAAATTAAAGTTCTTTATACACTTATAGCATGTGGTACGCCATCATCTTATCACAGGAATAGCTTAGTAAAACACCAGGCTAAACACTTGTACTTGCAGAGTGTTCCTGAAATGTTGGTGGAGATATGTTAATAATCATCAAGGAATCCAATTTTACTGTATGTTTATAAATAAAAATCCAAGGTTTTTCCTTTTAAAAGTTAACACACTCCAAGGAATGAATGAAGTTATTCCTGAAAAGGGTAATTAACAGAAATAATGATTAGAAATAATACTAATATTGTGGTAGGTGCTGTGATGGAGACTGAAATTCTCTTCTAGGATCCATTTTCCTCTTATTTCTTTTGGTGTTAGTCACTCAGTCATGTCCGACTCTGTGACCCCGTGGTCTGTAGCTCACCAGGCTCCTCCGTCCATGGGATTTTCCAGGCAAGAGTACTGGAGTGGGTAGTTATTCTCTTCTCCAGGGCATCTTCCTGACCCAAG
The DNA here is from genome assembly GCF_002263795.3 of Bos taurus. Taxonomy (NCBI): domain Eukaryota; kingdom Metazoa; phylum Chordata; class Mammalia; order Artiodactyla; family Bovidae; genus Bos; species Bos taurus. Next base: position 75,738,261 of record NC_037330.1, read on the forward strand.
GATGGCACCCAGGTCTCCTGAATTGCAGGCAGATTCTTTACCATCTGAGCCACCAGTGAAGCCTATTTTTTTTGGTGCTAGGGCCCCAAACTCCAAAGTTAAGGCTGAGAAATAGTCTGGTCTGCCAGAGACTACCTTGTTCATGTGGAAGTTGAAATAACTTGTACAATATGTTTCAAATCTTTAAGACAAGCTATCTGTCCTAGATTTCCTCTCTTTTTTGAATCAAACAGGAATGCAGGCATGGAGATCAGCCAGCTTCAAGCTTTGAGAAAACACTAAGATGGAAACAAAATGAGTCCCCAAATGGCTTTGCAAATCAGGGATTGCCCACCCACCTTGACTGTTAAGTGGCAGAGAAATAAACTTCTTTTTGAAGTAATTATAATTTTAAGTCATTTTGTTATAGTATTAGCCTATACCCAGTATAATAATAATAAATAATAAATGGGCTCTCCTCATTTAATCTTTAAAACAACTGAATGGCTGGGTATTATTGCATACTTGCTCAGTCATGGAGCCATGTCCAATTCTTTGTGATTCTTTGGGCTGTAGCCCACCAGGCACCTCTGTCCATGGGATTTCTCAGGCAAGAATTCTAGAGTGGGTTGCCATTTCCTCTTCCAAGAGATCTTCCTGACCCAGTGGTCAAATCTGCCTGTCTTGCTTCTCCTGCATTATTATCTCTGTGTTAATGTCTGAGAAAGTGGGCCATTTAACAATCAGGTCTTCAGTTCATAAGTAGTGGAGAAAGGATCATTTTAAACAATCACATGATTCACATATATTTGCTGGTGAATGTCTTACTTTCCTCTGCAGACACCTAGAAAGGTGTCTAGCTCCTCTATGATTTCTCTGGTGTTGTCTTGCTACATCAGCAGCTCTTTTCAATCGTTTTTGGATTCAGCATTTCCCAGAACTGCAGTGATAAGGTGTTTTGGTTTGTAATGCAGACATTTTCAGGATATATAACTGAAAAACTACATTGAAAAAGTTCCATTTTTCACAAGATCATGTAAACCAAAGAGAAATAAATCTGATTGCATTAAAAAGAACAGTTCAATGAAATAAATATCCTGTATTCCTTGTAGGTGTAGTCACTGAAATCTGTTTTACTACACACATTGAAAACTGTTCCTGGCTGACATTCTTCTTCTCCTTCACACATCGTTAGTGACTTACATATCAATGATCTCTACGGAAACTAGAATCTCGGTTCTCTTCCTTTCCACCTCCGATGACTATTTCTTCCACTTCATCTCAGCCATCTGCTCTTCTGGATACACATTGGATGTCGTCATCATCAGAAACTCAGCCTTCTTTTAGATCAGGATTTCCAACATTCCAATAATTAAACTTCACTTTCTATACTTCTTAGACATTTACTCTAGAACCACAACTTTAATTCTTCAGCTTCCTTGAGAAACCTTGTTGAAGTTTAGTTTCCTAGTCTGTAATTACAATCACACCTTGGCAAACATCCTTCACTCACTTATTCCTCTCTCCCTCTGCTATCATCTGATATACTATCTTCAACCCTGCTGCTGCTGCTGCTGTGTCGCTTCAGCCGTGTCCGACTCTTAGCGACTCCATGGACTGCAGTCCACCAGGTTCTTCCATCCATGGGATTTTCCAGGCAAGAGTACTGGAGTGGGGTGATCTTCAACCCTAGAGAAACCAAATTCTTTTCTCCCCTCTGCCTAAAACTGAGGAAATGAAGATTACCAAAGAAAAATCACATAGAACTTTTTTCACTTAAAATTCATAATTACAAATTTCAAACAAGTCCCTGATTCTGCACATCAGTTCTGCTGTGTTTTCCCATAAAATTAATTTCTCACTCTCTGAAATAATTATTTCACACCTTGTTCCAGCTGCTCCTGTTTCATTCTGTTTTAGTAAATAAAGTCTCCTTTTCTCTCTGTTTTCTATATTCCCTCCTTCTCATGTCAAGGAATTGGTTATTTCTTTTATCACCCCAACCTTCCATCACTTTTCCTTGTTTTATCTTTACCTCAGTCAGACAGAGGGATATTCTGATGATAACCTCCTTTTCTGTATCATCATTTTCTACTTTTCTATTGTGTATCATTCCATTAAATATATAACTTGCCAGAGCATTTCCCATCTTACTAAAAATCTGCCCTTGATCCTGTATATGCTCATTATTTTCTCTCTATATATTTGTTCCCCTTTATGGTAAAATATTTTGAGACAATCTCTTATGTCTTCATTTTTTCAAATACTTTTTATTCTGCTAACCTTTCTAATTGGTCTTTTGTCCCTGTAAGGCCACTGAAACTGCAATTTTCTATGCCTCTCTTATTGGACATTGAAGCATCTTTCAGCACAGTTAACCACTCTCTTTTTGAAGAAATCCTTTTAATTTTTATAACACTATGCTCTACTGGTTTTCTTCCAAAGGTTTTAGCAATTATTTTTATTATGCACCTATTAAATTCTTTGCAGAGCTAAGTTCTTGGTCCTCATCTTTATATTTTCTTGCTACATGAGCTCATCCATTCCTATGACTTTAAAATCATTTTTATATTGTTAACTCCCATACTTACACCCACCAGCAGGTGATCAAACCAGTCAATCCTAAAGGAAATCAATGCTGAATATTCACTGGAAGGACTGATGTTGAAGCTCAAATTCTAATACTTCATCTGCCTGATGCAAAGAGTCGACTCACTGGAAAAGACTGATGCTGGGAAAGGTTGAGGGCAAGGAGAAGGGGGCAACAGAGGATGAGATGGTTGAATGGCACCAGCTGGCTCAATGAACATCAGTTTGAGCAAATTCTGGAAGATAGTGAAGGACAGGGAAGACTGGCATGCTGCAGTTCATGAGGTCACAAAGAGTTGGACATGACTTATGACTGAATAATTGATATATTTTTACTTCTACAACTGAAGGAATATTTTACTTTCTCATTTACATATTTCATAAGCATTGCTGAGTTCACATATCCCCAAATAGAACTATTGTGTTTTCCCCAAATCTTTTATGCCTCTAATCTTCTCCCGTCCACTAAATGCCACTGAAACAGAATCAGCTGCAAAAAAAAAAAAAGAAAGAAATGTGATAGTTTCTCCTCATATCTCCAACTGTTTTAGGTTGCATATCTTATCCACCTCCAGTTCCATTGGTTCTGCTTTTTAAATAATTTTCTATGTATTTCAAACACATCTGGTCCATTCCATCATCATTGCTTCTACCTTAGTGGAAGCAAACCACAATTTCCCATTTGAATTAACTCCTAACTTGACCCAATTGCTTCACTAAGCACACTAACAATCTATACTCACTAACTTTGTGTAAGATCAAAATATTTTCTAATGTAAAAGTCTTCTGTACCTTCCCATTGTCCTTGGAAAGAAGTCTTTTTTTTTTCTTTTTTAATCACAGCATACACTTCCTGCCTATAGGGATGCACTGTTGCTTCTCTACCCTTTAAACTCATACTGTATCCCTCTTCCTCCTGTTTCACTTTTGCACTTCAACCATGTTCATTTTCTGAAAGTCCTTTGTATGTGCTAAACTCTTTTCTGTCTCAGGTATGCACTTCTCTTTTCCTGCCCTTTGTGTACTTCTGCACTTCATCTTCCTGGAGCTTCTTGAAATCTTGCTTCTTCTTATATTTTAGGTTCAAGTTTAAATATCTTTAGAGGTAACTTTTTTCTATTTGTTAACTTCCAGTAAAACATTTAGCAGGACATTTTGTTGTTGTTGCTAATGCACATTAGCCTGCCCAAGTTACCTTCAAGGTACATAGCATTTAATATAAAGAAGTATTACAGAATTTTCTCTGTTTTCAAAATAATTTACTAGGAGAAGTGCTAATGAAGAAAAGACTTTATGGATGGACAATTTTTCTGATAGTAAAACTTCATCTGAAAATTAATGCAAAGGTTTTTTTCTTCTGATTATTCAGGTCACAGTCAAGTTGCTGCAGTTTTTGCTTAGCTGTGAAATAGCAACAAAATCCAACCTGTCTGTGTTTTACATATTACTTTTAGATACTCTACTGAGCTGTTTATCTATTAATTACAATTTCTCACTTCAGATTTAATCCTGCAAAGAACCCTAGGGAACAGGATTAAAGCCAGTATGGATTAAGGTCTTTAGAAAACTATTCATGACACAGAGTATATAGTCAAGTGTGTATCCTACACAAAACAGTCTTAAAAATTCAATTTAGTTGATTATATGTGTTATTGAATCTTATATTGGGATGGTGTTGCTCTTGTGATAGTAATTACATTTCTGCCTTGCCTTTATAAAACCTTTATAATTTGATTGAAAAGAACTGTCTAAAGATGAAACTGTACTCAGCAGGATTATAATTTTATTTCACTACCTTTCAAAAATAGAGTAAGTTTTTGTTAAAAAGCGTAAACAATATAGACTTTAATGTCTCAAGTGTTATCTTCAACTAGAAAAGTCTTGCTTAAATTTGGGAGTATCTTTGTATAGTGATACTTACCATCAAATGTTTCAGTTCAGTTCAGTCGCTCAGTCATGTCCGACTCTGCGACCCCATGAATCGCAGGACACCAGGCCTCCCTGTCCATCACCAACTCCTTGAGTTTACCCAAACCCATGTCCATCGAGTCAGTGATGCCATCCAGCCATCTCATCCTCTGTTGTCCCCTTCTCCTCCTGTACCCAATCCCTCCCAGCATTAGAGTCTTTTCCAAGGAGTCAACTCTTCGCATGAGGTGGCCAAAGTATTGGAGTTTTAGCTTCAGCATCAGTCCTTCCAATGAACACCCAGGACTGATCTCCTTTAGGATGGACTGGTTGGATCTCCTTGCAGTCCAAGGAACTCCTTAGAATTACATATTCTTACTGAAGCTGGTTAATAGTAAGCTGTACATTATAAGTTACCTAGAAACTTCTTGTTCCTTCCCTCTTAACTTTCTTCTGACTTCTACCTTATAAGACTCTCATCTCATGTCTTGGAAAGAAATTCTATGAATTCCATTCCTTAAGGGCTGTAATATGTACTATCAACTAATTCAACATTAAGGACTTCCCAGATGGTGCTAGTGGTAAAGAATCTGCCTGTCAATGCAGGAGACATTAACACACAGTTTCCATCCCTGGGTTGGGTTGGGAAGATCCCCTAGAGGAGGGCATAGCAACCCACTCTAGTACTCTTGCCTGGAAAATTTCATGGACTGAGGAGCATGGCGGGCTACAGTCCATGGAGTGTTAACTACTCACTCATGTCTTATTCTTTGCGATCCCATGGACTGTAGCCTGCTAGCCTTCTCTGTCCATGGAATTCTCCAGGCAAGAATACTGGAGTGGGTTGCCATTCCTTTCTCCAGGGGATCTTCCTGACCCAGAAGTTGAACCCAAGTCTCCTGCACTGCAGGCAGATTCATTGCCATCTGAGCCACTAAGGTCGCTTCAAGACTGAAGCAACTTAGTGTGCATGCAATTCAACATTAAATAATAAAAATATCATCGTCATATTTAATTGCCTTTAATCACCTCAGTTTCTACTCAAGGCTCATTTTGACAAAGTAGTTTTGAAAAAGTAGCTTCCATAATTTGATTTTCTCTTTTTGAAAGAGCAATGCCAAATGACTACGCTTAAATAAAATAATGCAAATTTTAACTGAAACATAAAAGCAGTTTTTAATTCCTTTTATTTGTGAAGGTACTAATATATAAAAATCTAAATGTTAAAATGATTATGGCATATACTGTACTAATCAACAATGAATGCCTATTGAATTCTAAACATTATGCCATGTTCAGAAGCCACACACATGATTATAAAGATAATCATATCAACAATTACAGATGACCACAATTTTTTTTAATTTTTCCTATATGGTATTCTGTGTGAGATAACTGTTTTTACTAGTAGAATAAACTAGAAATGCTATTGTACCAATTTCTGAATACATACCCCCAAACTGACCCAACCATTATGCTATCTGCCATTTGCTGCACTTTGGTTGCATTGCATCTTCTTTCTCTTGAGACTTTGTCACCATGCTGTGAGGAAGTCCAAATGGTCTCATGGAGAAGCCCAGGTAATAGTGAATACCAACCTGTCAGCTGTGGGAGTCAGCCTCTAAAGTAGCTCACAAGGATCCCTAACTTTTGGTATTCATGACCTGTGTAATCCCCTCACACACTAAATAAAGCTAAACATGTGACCAATAGGATATTGCAGAAACAACAATACTTGCCTTAGTAGGCTAAGTATAAAAAGCCATTGCAACTTCTGTTTTCTCTTCCTTGGATTACTCAGAGGAAAGCCAGCTGCCATTTCATAATGTCACTGAAGCAGTTTTATGGAGACGCCCACAGATGAGGAACTGGTCTTCTGCCAATCAGTTCAGTTCAGTTCAGTCACTCAGTCGTGTCCAACTCTTTGCTACCCCATGAATTGCAGCATGCCAGGCCTCCCTGTTCATCACCAACTCCCAGAGTTTACTCAAACTCATGTCCATTGAGTCAGTGATGCCATCCAGCCATCTCATCCTCTGTCGTCCCCTTCTCCTCCTGCCCCCAATCCCTCCCAGCATCAGAGTCTTTTCCAATGAGTCACCTCTTCGCATGAGGTGGCCAAAGTACTGGAGTTTCAGCTTTAGCATCATTCCTCCCAAAGAAATCCCAGGGCTGATCTCCTTCAAAATGGACTGGTTGGATCTCCTTGCAGTCCAAGGGACTCTCAAGAGTCTTCTCCAACACCACATTTCAAAAGCATCAATTCATCGATGCTCAGCTTTCTTCACAGTCCAACTCTCACATCCATATATGACTACTGGAAAAACCATAGCCTTGACTAGACAGACCTTTGTTGGCTAAGTAATGTCTCTGCTTTTGAATATGCTATCTAGGTTGGTCATAACTTTCCTTCGAGGTAGTAAGCGTCTTTTAATTTCATGGCTGCAGTCACCATCTGCAGTGATTTTGGAGCCCCCAAAAATAAAGTCTGGCGCTGTTTCCACTGTTTCCCCATCTATTTCCCATGAAGTGATGGGACCAGATGCCATGATCTTTGTTTTCTGAATGTTGAGCTTTAAGCCAACTTTTTCACTCTCCACTTTCACTTGCATCAAGAGGCTTTTGAGTTCCTCTTCACTTTCTGCCATAAGGGTGGTGTCATCTGCATATCTGAGGTGATTGATATTTCTCCCAGCAATCTTGATTCCAGCTTGTGCTTCTTCCAGCCCAGCGTTTCTCATGATGTACTCTGCATATAAGTTAAATCAGCAGGGTGACAATATACAGCCTTGACATACTCCTTTTCCTATTTCAAACCAGTCTGTTGTTCCATATCCAGTTCTAACTGTTGCTTCCAAACCTGCATATAGGTTTCTCAAGAGGCAGGTCAGATGGTCTGGTACTCCTATCTCTTGAAGAATTTTCCACAGTTTATTGTGACCCACACAGTCAAAGGCTTTGGCATAGTCAATAATGCAGACATAGATGTTTCTCTGGAACTCTCTTGCTTTTTCCATGATCCAGTGGATGTTGGCAATTTGATCTCTGGTTCCTCTGCCTTTTCTAAAACCAGCTTGAACATCTGGTAGTTCATAGTTTACATATTGCTGAAGCTTGGCTTGGAGAATTTTGAGCATTACTTTACTAGCATGTAAGATGAATGCAATTGTGTGGTAGTTTGAGCATTCTTTGGCATTGCCTTTCTTTGGGATTGGAGTGAAAACTGACCTTTTCCAGTCCTGTGGCCACTGCTGAGTTTTCCAAATGTGCTGGCATATTGAGTGCAGCACTTTCACAGCATCATCTTTCAGGATTTGAAATAGCTCAACTGGAATTCCATCACCTCCACTAGCTTTGTTCGTAGTGATGCTTTCTAAGGCCCACTTGACTTCACAGTCCAGGATATCTGGCTCTAGGTTATAATAATCATAATCTCCATCATCATTATCTTGGTCATGAAGATCTTTTTTGTACAGTTCTTCTGTGTATTCTTGACACCTCTTCTTAATATCTTCTGCTTCTGTTAGGTCCATACCATTTCTGTCCTTTATCGAGCCCATCTTTGCATGAAATGTTCCCTTGGTTTCTCTAATTTTCTTGAAGAGATCTTTAGTCTTTCCCATTCTGTTGTTTTCCTCTATTTCTTCACATTGATCACTGAGGAAGGCTTTCTTATCTCTCCTTGCTATTCTTTGGAACTCTGCCAATAGCCAGTACTAAATCATCTGCTTGTGTGAACCATCTTGGAAGCAGCTTCCACAGCCTCAGTCAAGGCTTCATATGACTTCAACCCTAGTCAGTGTTTTGATAGCAGTGTCATCAACCTGTGGTTCTACAGTGAGCAGAACCATTCAGTTAATTCTCAAACTCCTGATCCACAGAAATTATGTGGGAAAAAAACAACAACACACAATTGCTTGTTGCATTTCTAAGCTGATATATTTGAGTTAAATTGTTACACAATACTAGGTAACTAACATACCAGCCATTCAATGAAGCTATCTCGAAACAGATTTTCTAGTCCTAGTTCAGCTACCTCATTGCTACTGTGGGAACAAAGACAAACCATCCATGCTACGTCCTGTCCGAATGGCAGATTTGTGAACAAAATAAATGACTATTGCTTCAAGCCACAAATTCTTGGAGTCATTTGTTGTGCAGCAATCAATAACTGGAACATATCATGATCAAGTACTATATGTTTCTACTACCAGAGAGCTTACCATACAGAGGCAGATAAATAAATTCACAAAAGTATTATAATGGAGTGATAAATCAGGCCATCAGTGTACAGAGGAAGAATGTCTAACCTAGACATAAGGCTAGGAATTCTGAGAAGGCTTTCTAGAGTAAATAATATCTGAGTCTTGCAAGATAAGATTTTGTTATGATACTTAGGAAAGTGGTGTGCCCATATGAATATTAGTTACTTAATTCTTCACTGCCCTTGGAAATCCAAATTTTTAGTCTTCTATAAATATTGATAATAATGATAACTATTTCAACTTCAGTACAGTTCTAAAATTGGTCATTATTATTGCTATACAAAAATTAAAGCCAATGTTTGATAGGAACAAGCACATTTAATATCTCTGATTAAATTAAGATTTGTATTCTAGCTCTAATTAACCATCATCATTTCTGTGGAGAGAACAGTCAGTCCCACCACCATCAAAACAAAGACATTTTATGTTGATTACAGATCTGGTTTCAGAATGTTTGGTTTTGGAATATTTATTAAACCATTAAGGTTTCCTTATTAAACTGTTAAGATTTTTGTCTCTCCCTCTTACTCCCTTTGCTTCCTCTGGGCCATTCCAATAATCCTGGTTGCTAGTGATAAGTGTGTGGGAACAAACTAAGTATCAGGTTTCTATAATCATTCTGCAGCTTACATTGATCATCAAGAAAAAGAACCTACACCATTTTCAGATGAAGAGTTCTTCAAGATGGTGATATCAATAGTTGAATCGGTGATACGTGAGTATGCAACTACATACCCACTGTGTACACTAACTCTTAGAAAACTCATAGGGAAAAGCAGGTGTGCCATTCACAAAAGATTTTTTCAAGCACAGGTTCAAGTTAAGCATTGGTAATACAGTTAAAAATCATTCAGGACCTTAGTTTTTACTGATGGTACAAATACCTGGACCTACTTATTCTAACATGGTGCTACTTAGGCAATGTGTGACTTGTTCTATTCCTAATTTACTTCATTTGCATGCAAAGTTATTCATCATAATGGCATTACTGTAGAGATGAAGTCCTTCTTATGGGAAAATCAGGAGGAGGAAATAGTCACATGGTCTTAACCACTGTCTTACCTGTACTTGGAGAAACCTCCACTTTGTTGTTTATTTGCTTAATTTTTGTAATTTGAGAACCCATAAACTTTGTGCAGTTTTCCCTTTCTTTTTCATCTATTTCTTACAACAGTTTGGAGAAGTATGCCTTTGCTAAAAAATTTTCAAAACTAAACCATTTCATTTCATCTGATTGCCTTTGATTGTTTCCTTCCACCTGTTAGCACAATCTCCTCCTCATTAATGCTATGCATGTCTGTTAAAATATCTTTTTGGCTGTTCTAATGAAGACAAACTAACATTGGTTTAAATAGCATAGAAATTTCATTAAAGAAGACGACCATAAACAGTTTAGATCTTAAATGGAAGGTCCATAATATCAGAGACCACTGTAATCATAGTGTGACTACTATGTCATAATCTAAGATGATTGTTATTATTATGGCTACATTCCACACAATGGGAGAGACATAAGGGGAGTAGAGAGCATGCCTTTTTACTTCAAACCCCCAAACTTGAAGTTGCACATGTCACTGTCTTTCAAAACTAGAACCAGTCATATATCCCCCCCTGGCTACAGAGGATATGGAGAGATAGAGAATTTTATTGGACACATGATGTACTAAAACTTGGGGGTTCTATTACAAAATAGAAAGAAAGAAATAGCAATGGATGGTATCTAATTCTATGAAGAAGAATTACAGAAATATTGTATACTCTTTCTAACTGTAAGTAGATCCTTCTTCTCTATTCTCCCCTTGAAAATGGCAAACATAGCATTGCAATTAAATTTATGGGAGCTTTTTCTCATAAGAGTTTAATTTCAAAGGCTGTAGCCTTCAGATAGGCTTTCCAGGTGGTACACTGGTAAAGAATCCACCTGCAAATGCAGGAGACACAATAGATGTGGGTTCAGTCCCTGGGTGGAGAAGATCCCCTGGAGAAGGAAATGGAAACTCTAGTATTCTTACCTGGGAAATCCCATGGACAGAGGAGCCTGGTGAACTATAGCCCATGGGGCCTCAAAAAGAGACAAGACTTAGCTACTAAAGAGCATCTGAAAGTAAAAGTCATTCATTGGTGTCTGAGTTTTTGCAACCCCATAGACTACACAGTCCATAAAATTTTACAGGCCAGAATACTGGGATGGGTAGGCTTTCCCTTCTCCAGGTTATCTTCCCAATCTGGGTATAGAACCCAGGTGTCCCACATTGCAGGCGGATTCTTTACCAGCTGAACCACCAGAGAAGCCCAAGAATACTGGAGTGGGTAGTCTATCCCTTCTCCAGTGGATCTTCCCAACCCAGGAATCGACCGGAGTCTCTTGCACTGCAGGCAGATTCTTTACTAACTGCACTATCAGGGGAGCCCAGACAGCATCTAGGACAAGTTTCAATCAAGCTAAACAAAGTACATTTGGATGACATCACTCAGCATCCTGTTAATAAATGTCCCTTGCATGTGCGTGTGCTCAGTCTGTCTGACTCTTTGGGACTCTATGGACTGTAGCCACCAGGCTTCTCTGTTAATGGAATTTTCTGGGCAAGAATACTGAAGTGGGTTGCCATTTCCTTCTCCAGGAGATGTCCCTTGCCACCAAGAAAATGAACTCTTAAAATGTGTTAGGTGTGCTTCAACTCTGAGCTTTAGTAAAGTGGCTGTTTATCCACACTGGGAATAGCCCTGTACTTTCCACCTTTTTTTTTTTTTTTTTAGTTTTTATCCTGGTGTCCTAGAACTCAACACCTTTAGTTCTGGAGTCTTTTTTCAAACAGTAATGCTCCTTTGGGCTGCTGGATTCCTGTAGAGATGGAAAATTTCTTTCAAGAGGCTTTTATTCTCCAATGCCCTAGCTAAGCTACTGATGTTGGTTACACAGGTTAACTCCAAATTATCAAAGTCTCACAGGGCCTTGCAAACTCCCAAAATGCATATACCATTACATGAAGATCAAACATTACCAGTTTTATCAGTTCTCAATCCCATTGCTTCCTATCTCTCCACATTAACATTATGGTTCTACTGTATAGCACATGGAACTCTGCTCAATGTTATGTGGCAGCCTGGATGGAGGAGAATTTTGGGGAGAATGAATACATGCGTGTGTGTGTGTGTGTGTGTATATATATATATATATATATATATATATATATGACTAAGTCCCTTTGCTGTTCACCTGAAACTATTGCTACATTGTTAATCAGCTATATCCCTGCACAAAATAAAAGTTTTTTAAAAATAATATGGTTCAGTAAGACTGTGGTAACCTCTCATGTTAGTCCTTACTTTCTTCTCCTTTGATGTCATTGATTGTTACAAGAGATGTCAAACAAAGTGTAAACTGAGGCATGAAGAGGCTAAGTAACTAGCCTGGGCAATAGATTAAGTATTGGAATTGAGAGATAGTGTTCCCCATCTCATGTTGTTGTATGCATGGTCCCAGAATAGTTCTTAGATATATGTGGGGAAGAAAAGTAAGAATTGAAGATACAAAGGTACAAAGCACAGTGAATTCATGTACACGAATGACACAACTCAACCTCTTGTTAATAAACGTCCTTTGTCACCAAGCAAACATACACTCACACACAAGCAACAACAATATGCTTCTTAACTTTGATGGATAATGTTAAGTCATTTTAAGACTTACAAGGAGATTGTTTCTAGTTAGCCAGTAATACACTGAATGGTCTATAACCAAAGAAAAATAAACCAGAATGTAGAGACTACTCTTCACTCTTGTCATTTATCGAGAAAATGGTGGATCCTTTACTAAAAGAGTAGTTTGTCAACTTAATGAGAAAAATATAGATAACTGATTAGTGGTTGATACTAGAATATTCCAATTGCTTATCATTTTTGGAAGTAAAATTATAATTGTATCTTGGTCAACATTTAACATCCACTATGAGGTACCATTTCACTCCAGTCAGAATGGCTGCAATCCAAAAGTCTACAAATAATAAATGCTGGAGAGGGTGTGGAGAAAAGGGAACCCTCTTACACTGTTGGTGGGAATGCAAACTAGTACAGCCACTATGGAGAACAGTGTGGAGATTCCTTAAAAAACTGGAAATAGAACTGCCTTATGATCCAGCAATCCCACTGCTGGGCATACACACTGAGGAAACCAGAAGGGAAAGAGACACGTGTACCCCAATGTTCATCGCAGCACTGTTTATAATAGCCAGGACATGGAAGCAACCTAGATGCCCATCAGCAGATGAATGGATAAGAAAGCAGTGGTACATATACACAATGGAGTATTACTCAGCCATTAAAAAGAATACATTTGAATCAGTTCTACTGAGGTGGATGAAACTGGAGCCTATTATACAGAGTGAAGTAAGCCAGAAGGAAAAACACCAATACAGTATATTAACGCATATATATGGAATTTAGAAAGATGGTAACAATAACCCTGTATACGAGACAGCAAAAGAGACAGTGATGTATAGAACAGTCTTATGGACTCTGTGGGAGAGGGAGAGGGTGGGATGATTTGGGAGAATGGCATTGAAACATGTAAAATATCATGTATGAATCGAGATGCCAGTCCAGGTTCGATGCACGATACTGGATGCCTGGGGCTAGTGCACTGGGACGACCCAGAGGGATGGTATGGGGAGGGAGGAGGGAGGAGGTTCAGGATGGGGAACACATGTATACCTGTGGTGGATTCATTTTGATATTTGGCAAAACTAATACAATTATGTAAAGTTTAAAAATTCAATAAAATTAAAAAAAATAAAAAAATAAAACTCAACATTCAAAAAACTAAAAAAAAAAAGAAATGAACAATGAAATAATGCTTGATTTAAATGAAATAATGTTGATTTAAAATCCAATGAAATAAGTTGATTTAAAATCCATTATTTAGTGATATCCTCTTTCAGGTAAGACACAGATCTAAACAAATTAATTATCACTAGGTCAATGTGCTCCAATTTTTAAAAAATCATTAGTATTACTATTGATAACTTTTACACTTACAATTTTGATACTTTTACACAATATTGCATAGTTTGTGCTACTTTTAAGTAATAACATTTGTGTTTTAAGGTAGTTTTAAGTTCATAAGAAAATTGAGTGTTTCCATATAATCATCCCCGTGTATACACAATTTACCACACTATTGACATCCTCATCACTGTGGTATATTCATTTCAATTGATGAAGCTACAGGGACATACCACTATCAGCTAAATTCTATGGTTTATATTAGAGTTTTATCACTGTGTTATATATTTGATAGGCTTGCTGCTTCTGCTTAGTTGCTCAGTCATGTCTGACTCTTTGAGACCCTGTAGACTGTAGCCCACCAGGCACCTCTGTCCATGGGGATTCTCCAGGCAAGAATACTGGAATGGGTTGCCATGCCCTCTTCCAGGGAATCTTCCCAACCCATGGATCGAACCCAGGTCTCTTGCATTGCAGGCAGATTCTTTACCATCTGAACCACCAGGGAAACCCAAGAATACTGGAGTGGGTAGCCTATCCCTTCTCCAGGAGATCTTCCCTACTCAGGAATCGAACCGGGGTCCCTGAAATGCAGATACCACCTGAGTTACCAGGGAAGCCCATTGATAGGTTTAGGCAAATGTAAAATGACATGTATCCATTGTACACAGAATAGTTTTACTATCCTAAGATAGTCAAAGTGTCTGGACACGAAGTTGTGCATCTTGCTCTCCAGTAGAAAAAACAGAGATCAATCACGGATCACTTTCTATGAACTCAAAAAAAGTCACTAAGCTAGTTTTATCTATGTTTTATAGGTGTAAAAATAGGCTGGTGAGTTCTTTTTGTGTTTAAATACCCTGAAGACAATATCTTATCAATGAGGGTCACTTTCATGCTCTGGGAGAATATCAGGAAATCATAAGATGAATTTCCTGAGACTTAATCAAGTCTTGTAGCAAAATTAGCCTTAGGCAGAGAACCTTATATGTTTTCAATAAATAATTATGAATTTGATTTAAGCAGATAGAAAAATCTAGAAATATTGTTTAGCCCACATTAGAATCATTTCTAAGTTTTAAAACTGTAGGTACCTGGGCTCTGCCTCATTAAAATTTCTGATTATGCAGATCTGTAGTAGAACTTAGATATATATGGACTTCAAGAAATCTGAGCATATATTCTGGAAGCAGATGAACTAGGTCAACTTGACCAGGTAGAATGCAGATGCTATTTATTGGGGCAGCTTCTAGCCCTGCTCAAGGGCTACCTCCTGTCTTGCTCAGTAATAACATGGACTATGAAAAGATAGAACCACAATTGACATGTCTCTGATAATGTGACTCTACAGAATTAGTAAGGGCTTTGAAGTCAATTTGACCTGGATTTTAATCCTAGCTAGGCTATTTACTTAATTTCCTTCCTTATAAAAAGTAAATGTAAATACATATAGGTCTTTGTAATGATTAAATAGTAATGCAATAATACTGACCCAATACTTGACAAGGACTTCCCTCATAGCTCAGTCAGTAAAGAATCTGCCTGAAATACAGGAGACTCGGGTTTGATTCCTATGTAGGGAATATCCCCTGGAGAAGGAAATAGCAACCCATTCCAGTATTCTTGCCTGAAGAATCCCATGGACAAAGGAGCCTGTCGGGCTACAGTCCATGGGGTCACAAGAGTTGGACACGACTGAGTGCCTTTTACTCACTAATACCCAACAAAGAGTTAGTACTGAATAAATATTTCTCTCGTGCACTACCTGATCTCTGTACATTCACAATAGGACACATGTAAGTGACCACAACTAAGAACAGTGGCACCTGCCCAACACAAAAATATGCAAATTCAACTGGTTATATCTAGAGCAATGGGCTTGCCCAGATTTATAAAGAGAAATTTGTTGTATTATTTTAGTAAAATGGGTGGTCACTCGACTGCTATGAATAGACTATCCCTAAACAAAAGAGCAGGCTTTCATTTTACAATTCTCTATTGTCAGTATCTGCTACTTTACTGCATGAAAAAAAAAATACATGTGTTTGTGAATATAAATGTGGATGATCTTATACAGAGAAATACCTTTACATTTTTCTCCTTAATCTAGACAGAACATGTCCTGATGCAGACATCATTTTCCTTATGAACATAGCTAAGTTCTTTTCTGAACTTCATTCTTTCCAGGATCAGGTTGTGAAGTTTTACTAAATTTTCCCTCTGAGAAAATGATTTTAAACTTGTCAATCCATCAGGCATGATGATTGGGAAATCTCTGAAAGAAGATACCAAATGTACTTACCAGGAAGCTGAAACTATAAAGCAGTGTTTTCTACTTGTCAGTGTAAAAGAGCATGACAAATTCATTGTTGTTCTGACTTCACAGTTGTCAGCTATTCTACATACAGTGGTCACATAAGCGCTATGGTTGTCACAAGCAGTAGAATTGGAAGTATCTTTACAAAAATAACAAACATCACTGCACTACCAGGGATAGGGAAATTTTCATTTTTCCTAGTGAAACAAGGGATATCAAAAGGTCTTTGATTTGTTCTTTATGTGGTCGGACAACTTTGGCAATGAGCCTAATTGTGTTGTTTTAATAGGTATTTGAGGCAGGTAAGTTTGTTTCTTTTTGTTTTCATCCCACTTTCTAGCTAGTTTTTCTATAAATGCATGCAGTTACTCATTTTAAAAGATCATGTTGAAGAGCATTGATCAATTATTGAAGTAGAGGACCAAAAAATGCAATTTTCAGAGAGACTACTACATATTATGGGCATCCCTGGTGGCTCAGTGGTAAAGAATCTGCCTGCCAATACAGGAGATGTGGTTTGATCCCTGGGTCAGGAAGATCCCCTGGGAAAGGAAATGGCAACCCACTCCAGTATTCTTGCCTGGGAAATCCCATGTACAGAGGAGCCTGGTGGGCTACAGTCCATGAAGTCACAGAAGTGTCATGCCCAACATAGCAATAAACAACAAGCACCACATGCTATGCATTGTGTAAAATGGTGGGGATACACGTGAAAGTCGCTCAGTTGTGTCCGACTCTTTGCAATCCCATGGATTATCCAGTCCATGGAATTCTCCAGGTCAGAATACTGGAATGGGTAGCCTTTCCCTTCTCCAGGGGATCTTCCCAACCCAGGGATCGAACTCAGGTCTCCTGCATTGTAGGCAGAT
Organism: Bos taurus; assembly: GCF_002263795.3. Lineage (NCBI taxonomy): Eukaryota > Metazoa > Chordata > Mammalia > Artiodactyla > Bovidae > Bos > Bos taurus. The sequence continues at coordinate 75,755,189 of NC_037330.1, forward strand.
TTTTTACCAGCTGAGCCACAAGGGAAGCCCGGGGATACATGGGTGACTACATAAAAAACTCATTTTTAAAATACAGTTGCCCCTTTAACAACATAGATTTGAACAACACAGATTCACTGTATGTTGATTTTTTTCCAATACATAGCTTGGAAATTTTCTTTGAGATTTGCAAAAATTTGAAAAAAACTTATAGATAAACTATATAGTCCAGAAATGTTGAAAAATATAATAAAAAGTTAAGTATGTTATTAATGCATAAAATATATATAGATACTAGTCTAGTTTATTGTTTGCCTCCATAAAATATACAGAAATCTATTGTAAAAAGTCTAAATTTATCAAAACTCACCCACACAAACACAGACACTCACAGATCATATGCAGGCCAGAGAAATGTAAACAAATGTAAAGATGCAGTATTAAATCATAATTGCATAAAGTTTCCTGCAGTATGTACTTTACCAGGTAATAATCTCATTGCCACTTCCTGCTACTATTTTGAGCTCAAGAGTTTTAAGTATCTGCTTAAAATGTCTTGGGACACTATCCATCTCTGAGTGAGCAGTTCCTCTCCCATAAATTGCATATCGAAGTAAAAGAGATCTCTTGTGGTTCTCCCCTGATTTGCATGGTACTTAGCCCAATATCATAAACCTTGAGTAACACCAGGGACCCATATGAAGTCCCACTAGTGATGATGGATGTGCCCCAAAGAAAAGAGAAGGAATGACACTACAAGAAAAAGTTGAATTGCTTGATGTATACACTTCATTGTACTCAATTTAGGCAAAGGGAATTGTTGGCACAAAGTCACAGAGGTAAGAATGAATGTGGGGTTTGGGGGAGCTGGTGGTTCAATGTGGCTGGAATTTTGAGTGGGGACAGTCATGACAACAGATGATACAGGTGAGCCAGAAAGGAACCAGATCAGGAACAATTTAAATACCACAAAGAAGACTATATTTTACCCTCAGATTTACAAGATATCCGTATAAAGGCAATGAACATATTTGCAGAGAAGTTTTGTAGCTGCATGGAAAATAGAATGGGAATATTAAATTAAATCCCTTTGGTTAAGTGCTGTAATACTGTTACTCAGCTTTTACTCCCCCAGAGTGATTCCTACAAGTGTTGCAGGAAGAGGATGTTAAATTACACAGAACAGATCATCACTATTTCTGTAACCAAGGACAAAAAAATACAACTCTCAAAAGCAAGCAAGATTCATGTCTATCCCCAGGGACACTTCTCACTAGATAAGGACAGCACCGTCACAGCACTCATAGGACAGAAAACCAGGCTGCATGGGAGGACTTGTGGTGGAAAGGCATTTCAGCAGTTAAAGAACAGAGTATGCCTTCAGCTGTTTGATCCGGGAATACAGTCCCAGGTACTGCCAAGAAAAGCCTTCTGGCAGTCTATGGGTAAGACCTCTGATTACTGCCTCTTACTTCAAAGATGGCCACCATTATCTGCAGCTCACATATCTGCTCCAGTTCAGACAAAATCAAGAAGCAAACTAGTCCACTAAATTACAGAAAATTGCTCTTACTATGTTCAAGGCTTTGGGTTTTAGAAGTCCCTGAAAATGATAAAATGTGGCTTGAAGACACTTAGAAACTACCAGTATGATTCTTACATTTTTAATAAGTTAATAAGTTTTTTAACTTCAATAATTTCTTAATACTTAGAGATTTGTGTTTAGAAAAGGAAATGGACTTATTCCATAGGGTTTTGAAAGACAGACCTAGAATTTGTGGGGGGAAATGATAGGGAAACAGACTTCTGTTTCAAAATAATAGAAACATTAAAAAAAAATTCAGAGCTCCCTCATTTTAAAAAGCTCTGAGTTTTCTGTGGCTGGAGATGTTTAGGTGTTCTGTCAGTCTAAGAACTGGCTTTAGTCTGCAGAGTTTTTTTTTTTTTTAATTTTGAATAATTTTTGTTTTATTGAGGCAAAGTGAACATAGCCATGCAACTAACATTCAGTTGGGAATAAAATATTGAGTGATAAAGATAAAAATGAAAAAAAATTGTAATGACTTTTCTACACAATTAAATGTATCCAGTGAAAAGTGTGTCTTATCTTGAGGTTATTTCTTTTCTTTTTTTTTTTCCATGTTTCTACTGAGGAATGATATTTGTAGATCTTAGACTTTCTTAGTTGATGTTTTATTGTCTTTAACTAGACATGATAAAATTATTAAGGCAACATTGGCTTCCCTGGATACCTCTTGAAATGCATGTCTTTCATCAGCTATTAAACCTACAGTGTAGCTAACTTCCTATAAGAGATGATGGAAAAGATATTCATTCATTGGATAGATGAAGCATAGAACATCTTAAAAAGTATGCTTTTTTTTTCAACCTGGAAATCAAACCAATTAAATAAAATTTTATTTCAGGAGCTAAAGGATACTTTTTTTCCCTGTACTTCTTTGGCTCATTTGAAAAAAAATGTTTTTATCTATCTGTTTGTTTCTCTGAAAGTGAGTAATTCTAAAGTATACATTTGTTTTTTATTTTCATTTTTATTTAATGAATGTGTTTTCTTATCTTCACAAATTTTAGCATACTTCTCAGTAGCTCAAGGGATGCTAGAATCTTTAATGGTAAGTAAATTATGATTTCACATTTTTTTAAAAAGCAACAATTACAAGCAAATTCATTTTTGTCTTAAATAAACTATGCTTCTAAATTTAATTAAGCAAGCATAGTGATTTTTATGATCCAAACATCTATTTTATGCTTTTAAATTACTTTAGAGTTGGAAAACATTTTAAATAGTATTGTATACTGTAATGAAAATTTTTTTCCTGAAAATATTATTAATAACAGTAAACTGATTTTCCATGATTCCATCTTGTCCAGAAATTTTGCAATATGAGAAAGGATCATTGCAAATTGATTGCTACTCCCAGAAAAACAACTCAAAATCACATTACTGATGACATGTTGGCTACATTATCTTTGCTTTCAGAAAGATAGGAGTTAAGAGAATGATGGTTGAGCAGAACTGTTTTTCCAATCAAGACTCAGGCAGACATGCTTTATCTAGCAGCCTTGAGTAATGTCCTCATTTTTTAAAACTCTGTTATTATGTGTCTGCTAACGTCCAGGAATACAGTTATGTCTCCTTTGTCATTTTGCTACAGATAAAAAGAAAAATTTACCAATATAAGTCTAGATAACAGATTTATAACTTATGAATCTATTATTTCGCATGATGGCAAAATAGATCAGAATGAGACATCCAGGAAAGAAGGATATTGGACATATGGTAAGTGGTTTAAACAGATAAGCCGCAATTTTGTACCACGTGCAACTACAGCCTTTGCAGTGTTATTCGAAGAGTGACTAAAATACCTGAAAAAAGGAAAGAAATAGTGACATTTAACTTACGAAATTATGGTTTCAGTGTGTCTGCCCTCTGATGCCCTCTTGCAACACCTACATCTTACTTGGGTTTCTTTTACCTTGGACATGGAGTATCTCTTCATGGCTGCTTCAGCAAAGGGCAGCTGCTGCTCCTTACCTTGGATGAGGGGTAGCTCCTCTCGGCCGCCTCCCCTGACCTCTTGCCAACATCTGCTGGATCGGTGAAAAAGCAAGAGAGTTCTAGAAAAACATCTATTTCTGCTTTATTGACCATGCCAAAGCCTTTGACTGGGTGGATCACAATAAACTGTGGAAAATTCTGAAAGAGATGGGAATACCAGACCACCTGACCTGCCTCTTGAGAAACCAGTATGCAGGTCAGGAAGCAACAGTTAAAACTGGACATGGAACAACAGACTGGTTCCAAATAGGAAAAGGAGTATGTTAAGGCTGTATATTGTCACCCTGCTGATTTAACTTATATGCAGAGTACATCATGAGAAACACTGGGCTGGAAGAAGCACAAGCTGGAATCAAGATTGCCGGGAGAAATATCAATAACCTCAGATATGCAGATGACACCACCCTTATGGCAGAAAGTGAAGAGGACCTAAAAGCCTCTTGATGAAAGTGAAAGAGGAGAGTGAAAAAGTTGGCTTAAAACTCAACATTCAGAAAACAAAGATCATGGCATCTGGTCCCATCACTTCATGGCAAATAGATGGGGAAACAGTGGAAACAGTGTCAGACTTTATTTTTCTGGGCTCCAAAATCACTGCAGATGGTAACTGCAGCCATGAAATTAAAAGACTCTTACTCCTTGGAAGGAAAATTATGACCAACCTAGATAGCATATTGAAAAGCAGAGACATTACTTAGCCAACAAAGGTCTATCTAGTCAAGGCTATGGTTTTTCCAATGGTCATGTATGGATGTGAGAGTTGGACTGTGAAGAAAGCTGAGCGCCAAAGAATTGATGCTTTTGAACTGTGGTGTTGGAGAAGACTCCTGAGACTCCCTTGGACTGCAAGGAGATCCAACCAATCCATCCTAAAGGAGATCAGTCCTGGGTGTTCATTGGAAGGACTGATGCTAAAGCTGAAACTCCAGTACTTTGGCCACCTCATGTGAAGAGTTGACTCATTGGAAAAGCCTCTGATGCTGGGAGGGATTGGGGGCAGGAGGAGAAGGGGACAGCAGAGGATAAGATGGCTGGATGGCATCACCGACTCAATGGACATGAGTTTGGGTAAACTCTGGGAGTTGGTGATGGACAGGGAGGCCTGGCGTGCTGCGATTCATGGGGCTGCAAAGAGTCAGACACGACTGAGTGATTGAACTGAACTGAACTGAACTTACTAAATTCTTAATGAGCTTAGCTTATGTCTTGGATATTATGTAAAATTCTGAAATGAATAGAAGAAAACGTATACCACAAACAACTGGAGAAATGGACTAATTTATTGTTATAATTATGAGCACTTGGGCTTTCCTTGTGGCTTAGCTGGTAAAGAATCTGCCTGCAATGCAGGAGACCTGGGTTCAATCCCTGGGTTGGGAAGATCCCCTGGAGAAGGGAAAGGCTACCCAGTCCAGTATTCTGGCCTGGAGAATTCCACAGTCCATACGGTCACAAAGATTCGGACATGACTCAGTGACTTTCATTCATATGAGCACTTACCTAGTAGCTCAACTGAAATGGAGTCTTTGAAATTGCTGCTTTCCCAATATTCCACAATTTTAACTTTTCAAGTGATCAAAGAGAATACAAAATGAAATAAGATGTATCATTTAAAATTATCAAATCATCCAAAATTAAATATTTTAAAATTATTCAATCTTGAAAGCTTGTAATAAAACTACAGCAATTATACATTATAAGTGGTGTTGTAAATTGGCACAAATATGTTTTAAAGATTATCAAGAAATGTCTTTAATGAGTGGTACATTGCAAATATCATTTGAAACATTAATGGACTATTTGTTCCTGAAAATTCATTTTGAAAACATAACTTATTGGGAAAAAGAACTATATTGAAATTAGATGCCCACTGCAGGACAGTTTTAAATGAGATCATTGCTAATGTTGTGAGATGAAGTTACAGAACACCAATTCAGTGAAATATAATGTGATCATAAACATTTGTTGTAAAAATAATTTAGAAAAGTTATAGAATAATTTTTATAAGTCAGGAAAAAAAAACCCTCCATAACAATCGTGATTAAGATATTAAAGTTTCTAAGGTAGTCAGAACTTGAGAGACCACATGAAAGGGAGAAGGGAAATTCATCAAGGTTGGCCCAAATTTTCTGCATGCTGTTTTTCCTCTGAAGGCATTTGCTCATTTTCAGTAAAACTCAAGAACCTTAAAGGCCTAGAAGCATGCCAGAGTAGATGCTGCAGGGACTCCAGGATCATGGGCAAAAAAGAGAAAGTTGGAGCCTAATACAAACTGAAAACAGCCTGAAGTCTGTTCTGTCCCTAAGTAGATGGAGATGCCTTTTGCTGCCTATCAGAGTATAATGAATACTGGCTATCTCTAAAGGGAGGTAACATTATGTCAGCCCACAAACTCTCAGATATAACACCTGGCATTAAACAATGTATTTTTGACACACCAAGAAACAAGATCCAAAAAAGAACAAGCAATCCAAGCAAATGCAAATTTTTCAAGGGACTATAAGAAAATCCAGAGTTGTAAACATAATGTTCACAATGTCCACAATGTTACCAAAATAAAAAAGCCCAAGAAACATGATCTATTCTCCAGAGAAAAGGCAAATGAAAGCTATCCCCAAGAAGATCTGTATTTGAAATTCACTCTCTAACGATTTCATACTAAAAGTAGAACTGTGCTCAATGACAAAAAAGAAAATCACCGACTTCGCATTAAAAACAATGGAGTCAAGAAGACAAGTAAATAACATTTTAAAGTGTTAAAAAATTTCAACCCAGAATTCTATATACAATGAAAATATTCTGTGATATAGGAGGCAAAATGAAGATAATTTTGAAATAATGATAGCTAAGAGAATTTATTGCCGGCAGACCTGTGCTTCAAAGATTGTTTAAAAAAAAGTCCTTCAGATTCAAAAGAAATGATACCAAGTAGGAATTTACCTCATTAGAAGAAAATAAGTGCCATCAAAATTTGTTAAATATCTGGGTGATTGTAAATGTCTTCTTTTAATTACTTTAAAAATATATGTACTATTTAAAGCAAAATTATTTTTTCTTATGAAGTTTTTATGTTTGTTAGGTATGGTACATAACTATAACTTAAATGAATGGTGATAAATGGACCATCTTGGTGGTAGGGTTTCTAATTTTATTATTCTTAAATAGTACAATATTAACTCTACCTATACCATTAAAAATTATGATGTATATTGAAATATCTGGAGCAACAACCCAAAAAAATGACCAGAAAAGTATAACTAAAATATCAATAGAATAATTAAAATGTAATCCTAAAACAATAGATACCAAAAACACAGACTGAGGGATAGTGTTAAAAAGCAAATGAATAAAAGCCTTAGGTCTAATTTCAACCTAAAATTGTCAACCATATTAATAACTGTATTGAAGTTTCATGTAGCAAGACTCTAATTAAAGGTCAGAGATTGTCAGATTTTAAAAAGAAAAACCAAAATATTTGTTGTCACAGGGATATACTTTAAATAAATAGATGGAAGTTGAAAGCAAATAGAAAAAAATACACAATGCAAACAACAAGCATAAGAAACTGAGGGTCATTTTATTAATATCAGATGAAATGGACTTCAGAATAAAGAATAAAGGATACCAGAGTCACAGAAGAATACTTCATGATAAAAGAGTAAAAACATAAGAAAGAACTAAAAGTCAGATATGTGTATGTACCTAATGTCAGAATCTCAAAATACTCAATACAAAGTTGATAAACTTAGAGCGGAAGATAATTCCACATAGTCAAAGACTTTTTCTTTTCTCTTTGGCGATTAATAGAACTAGAGACAAAACTCAGTAAAGGCATAGGTGATCTGAATGGCTCTATCAGCCTTCTTGACCTAATTAATGTTTACACAATCCTATATACAGTGATCTTAGAATACACATTTTTTCAAGTACATATTGTATGTCCATCAATACAGACTATATATTAAACTATAAAGCAAATCTAAATACATTTTTCAACATTCAAATAATACAGAGTAAATTCTCTGACCACAATGGAAACTAGGAGCTATAAGATAATAGTATGATATCAAGGAAAACATAAAACACTTGGAAATTAAATTACAAACTACTAAATAATTCATAGGTCAGAAAAGAAACTACAAGTGAAATTATTAAATATTTCCAACTAAATGATAAGGAAAATTTAGCTCACTAAAATGTATGTGATGAAAATAAACTAGTACTTAGACAGAAATATGTAGCTTTAAATAGATACATTAGGAAAGAAAGAGATTTAAAATTAATGACTTAGGTTTCCATCTCAAGAAGTTAGAAAAACAGAACAGCTTAAAGCCAGAATAAGTAACAAGAATGAAATAAGGAGGATAATGGAAATCAATGAAAGAGAAACAAACAATATAGAAAATTAAAAACAAAATAGGCTTAGCAATATTGATGAAATATTAAACAGAGAAAATGAACTCCCAATATCAAGAATAAAGAGATTGTCATTTTGAATTCCACAGATATTAAAAGGACAATAAGTAATTTTATCACCAATGTAATGCAAGAAATTTTTCCTGTGATAAAAAATGAATATTTAAAAATATACTTAATCAATCCAAATTGATCAAGATAAAACAGAAAAATATGTTTAGCCCTACACATTTTAAAGATGATGAACTTGTTTTCCAAAATCTGTAGGCACTCCAGACTCACATGATCTCTTTGAAAAAATTCTCTCAAATATTTAAAGAAAAAATATCACCAGTCTTAAGTTAGACAAAAAACAGTAGGGAAGATTTACCAAGTTATTGTTACAAAGCCTGATAATACAATATTATAACTCTAATATTAAAATCTTACAAGTAGAGTACAAAAAAATTACATCCCCCCACATCCTTTAAAGTATTGGAAAAGATATTACCAAAATAATAGCAGATCAAACACAGCATATCAGGAGAATACTATATCAAAATTAAGTAATGTTAATATGGAAATATTAGTTTTATTTTTATATGCTAGTAGCAAAACATTAGAAAATGAAATTTAAAAAACAATTCACTTCATCATAGCAACAAAAGCTTCTAGCTAAGTAGTAAATTAAACAAAAGATAAGTAAGACTTCTATCCTGAAAACTGAAAAACAGAAAATTTTAAGAAATTCTAAATAGACAATTTATGTATTCCACTGATTGGAAACTGTTTAATTATATGCAGAATTGCAGAAGATTGAATCTAAAGCTATATTGAAAAATACAGAATTTAAGTAGTAGACTTACACTATCTTACTTCAAGATTTACTGCCAATCAAAACAATGTGGTGCTGTATAAGGGTTGATAGAATAAAGAGCTCCCAAATAAATCTTCATTTTCAACAAAGATGCCAAATCCAATGGAGAAAGGAAAACTTTTCAACTAAAGATTAGTTGTATACATATATATAAATATGTGTTGTGTTTCTGTGTGATAGGTTTTTACAAGATATTGATATAGTTCCTTCTTGTTGTTTAGTCATTAAGTCATGTCCAGATCTTTTGCAATGATGCTACCAGGCTCCTCTGTCCATGAGATTTTCAAGACGAAAATATTGACATGGATTGCCATTTCCTTCTTCAGGGGATCTTCCTAACCAGGAATCAAACCCACATCTTCTGCATTGGCAGCAGATTCTTTACCATTGAGCCACCAAAGAAATCCATGGGTCCCTGTGCTACACAAAAAACGATCATCTATTTTCTTATATATTCTATGTATGTGTGATATGCTGTGCTAAGTGGCTCAGTCGTGTCCAACTCTGCGTAGTTTATATACATTAATCCTCTACTCCTGATGTATCTCCCCCTTACTCTTTGGTAACCATAAGTTTGTTTTCTATGTCTGTGACTCTTGTTCTGCTTTTTTAATATAGATTCATTTGTACTATTTTTAGATTCATTTGTCTTTCTCTGTCTTACCTCACTTAGTGTGTTATTTTCCAGGTCCTCCCATATTGCTGCAAATGGCAATATCTCATTTATTTTTAGGGCTGAATAATATCTCATAATGTGTGAGATATTATATATATATATATATATATATATATATATATATATATATATCCAACATCTTATATATATATATATGCCACATCTTATATATCAATTATCCATTGATGGGCACTTGGGTTGTTTTCATGTCTTGGATATTCTAAATAGGGCTGTTATGAACTTTGCTGTGCATGTATCTTTTCTAATTAGAGTTTTCATCTTTTCTGGATATACGCCCAGGAGTGGGATTGCTAGATTTTATGGTAGCTCTACCTTCAGTTTTTAAGGAAGCTCCAGAGTGCTTTCCACCGTGGCTATAGTAATTTACATTCTCACCAAGAGTGTAAGAAAATATATAACTGTACTTTTCTTAATCTCAATTTCTTCTTCTGAAAAATGATATTTATAAAGATTAATTCATTATAAAATATAAATCATAATTTATATACAAATATTAATTAATTACCAATATAAAGGAATTTTATGAAGCTTACATGAGATAATGAATACCATCTACACACTGTATTGTTTATGGTAGAGTCTATCATTGCTTTGATTATATTAAAAATCAGATTTAAATTGGAAGGGTTAGAACCATAGCTTAAAAAATCTATTATGCCACAAAAGGACTTTAGATTCCATACACAGAAGACAATGGAAAGTTGTTGAAAATTTTATCCAGAAGAATACCATGCTATACTTTGCATTTTTAAAGAGCTGATTCTGCTTGCAGTATAGAGATAAATTGGAGGGTACAGTAAGGAAAACTGTTATAACACTATTTCAGTGGTCCATGAGAGAAACAATAAAGATTTGAACCAAGTCAACTACAGAAACAGAAAAAGATAAGTATGAGCTTGAAATAATAGAGCATGGTTACTAATATAATGTTGCAACATGAAAAAGAAAGAATCAAGAGTGACACCCAGCCTTCAGAAGGGTGATGATTTCATCAAGATAGCAAAGTCCAGGTAAGAAGTTAAGTGGTAGGAGGGTCAGTCAATCAGTCAGTTCAGAGCTCAGTCGTGTCTGACTCTTTGCGACACCATGAATCACAGCATGCCAGGCCTCCTTGTCCATCACCAACTCCTGGAGTTTACCCAAACTCATGTCCATCGAATGGGTGATACCATCCAGCCATCTCATCTTCTGCTGTCCCCTTCTCCTCCTGCCCCCAAACCGTCCCTGCATCAGGGTCTTTTCCAATGAGTCAACTCTTCACATGAGGTGGCCAAAGTATTGGAGTTTCAGCTTTAGCATCAGTCCTTCCAATGAACACCCAGGACTGATCTCCTTTAGGATGGATTGGTTGGATCTCCTTGCAGGCCAAGGGACTCTCAAGAGTCTTCTCCAACCACAGTTCAAAAGCATCAATTCTTTGGCGCTCAGCTTTCTTCACAGTCCAACTCTCACATCCATACATGACCACTGGAAAAACCATAGCCTTGACTATATGGACCTTTGTTGGCAAAGTAATGTCTCTGCTTTTTAATGTACTATCTAGGTTGGTTATAACATTCCTTCTAAGGAGTAAGAGTCTTTTAATTTCATGGGTGCAATCACCATCTGCAGTGATTTTGGAGCCCCCCAAAACAAAGTCTGACACTGTTTCCACTGTTTCCCCATCTATTTCCCATGAAGTGATGGGACCAGATGCCATGATCTTCGTTTTCTGAATGTTGAGCTTTAAGCCAACTTTTTCACTCTCCTATTTCACTTTCATCAAGCGGCTTTTGAGTTCCTCTTCACTTTCTGCCATAAGGGTGGTGTTGTTTGCATATCTGAGGTTATTGATATTTCTCCCAGCAATCTTGATTCCAGCTTGTGCTTCTTCCAGCCCAGCATTTCTCATGATGTACTCTGCATATAAGTTAAATCAGCAGGGTGACAATATACAGCCTTGATGTACTCCTTTTCCTATTTGGAACCAGTCTGTTGTTCCATGTCCAGTTCTAACTGTTGCTTCCTGACCTGCATATAGGTTTCTCAAGAGGCAGGTCAGGTGGTCTGGTATTCCCATCTCTTTCAGAATTTTCCACAGTTGAGGGTAGGACTAGATTAATAAGATTAGTTCTGAAGAAGCAGAGTTTGAATTGGCTATAGGACATAAATGTTTAGAGTTCTATCACACAGTTGGTTATGTTGGCTTCAACTTGGAGTTTAAGACACTTGTGGGTTTCCTACATATAATAATTAGTTTAAGTTATGAGATGGTATGTGACTGCTTATAGATATTAGAATGATGAGGTAAGAGCTATGGATTAAACTTTGGAAAATATAAAAATATAAAACATACATGTAGAGACCAAAAAGACACATCCATACAGTACAAGGGAAATCAGGAGATACTCATGCTAAGAAGTCAAGATGGAAGTGTATCAGAAAAAGGAACTGGTCAATCTGACCAAATGTTGCAAGAAGTAAACTAAGATTAGGAGAGAAGAAATACTATATGATATAACCATAATTGGGTTGTTTGTGATATTTACAGAGGAGTTTCACTGCAATGGCAAAGACTATAATCATTCCGTAAAAGGTTGAAGTATGAATGAAACACTCTATTAGATTGTTTTTTCCAAAAGTGAGCACAGCAATATTTCTGATATTAAGTTTTCTTCCAGAATTTTGCTACACCCTAGCAAGGGTGGAGTCAATTTCTTATTTCTTTGAATTGAAATAGGACTTTAAGACTGTCTCATGAGCAGAAACAGCAATGTGACTTCCAAGCTTAGATCATAAAAGAAATAAAGGTTATGCATCTCTTTTTCTTGCCTCTTTGTCTTTCTCTCTACCTTTCTCATTGCTAGTTCTTAAAACTCAGCAACTATGTCGTGAGGAAGCCAAGGAGAGACTATATACAGGTATTCTGGTCAAAGAACCCAGTTAACTTCTCAGTGCTAATATGAGCACTAACTTCTAAAGGGAACAAAACTTTGAATGGTTTTTGTCCCCAGATTTTGAGCTTCCCCAGCTGAGACATTGGAATCAGAGAGTGAGCTATACCCATTAAGACATTCTTCAAATGGTGGGTTGAATATGCTAGATGATTTAGGTGAATAAGTTTTGGAAAATATTTTTTCACAGCCACAATAAATAGTAGAGATACAAAGGAAAAGAAATCATGAATTTAAATTATTCTCTGGGAGTCCTTAGATGGAAAAATGAAATGAATATCCATACAAAGATAGAAGGTCTAGAATGTTTGGAATTTTTAATTTTGTCATTAATTAGGGTCATCTAAAGAGGAAAAGAAGAGAAGCAAAAAGCAAAGGAGAAAAGGAAAGATATAAGCATCTGAATGCAGAGTTCCAAAGAATAGCAAGAAGAGATAAGAAAGCCTTCCTCAGCGATCAATGCAAAGAAATAGAGGAAAACAACAGAATGGAAAAGACTAAAGATCTCTTCAAGAAAATTAGAAATACCAAGGGAACATTTCATGCAAAGATGGGCTCGATAAAGGACAGAAATGATATGGACCTAACAGAAGCAGAAGATATTAGAAGAGATGGCAAGAATACACAGAAGAACTGTACAAAAAAGATCTTCACGACCCAGATAATCACGATGGTGTGATCACTGACCTAGAGCCAGATATCCTGGAATGTGAAGTCAAGTGGGCCTTAGAAAGCATCACTACGAACAAAGCTAATGGAGGTGATGGAATTCCAGTTGAGCTATTTCAAATCCTGAAATATGATGCTGTGAAAGTGCTGCCCTCAATATGCCAGCAAATTTGGAAAACTCAGCAGTGGCCACAGGACTGGAAAAGGTCGGTTTTCATTCCAATCCCAAAGAAAGGCAATGCCAAAGAATGCTCAAACGACCGCACAATTGCACTCATCTCACATGCCAGTAAAGTAATGCTCAAAATTCTCCAAGCCAGGCTTCAGCAATATGTGAACTGTGAACTTCCTGATGTTCAAGCTGGTTTTAGAAAAGGCAGGGGAATCAGAGATCAAATTGCCAACATCCTCTGGTTCATGGAAAAAGCAAGAGAGTTCCAGAAAAACATCTAGTTCTGCTTTATTGACTATGCCAAAGCCTTTGACTGTGGGGGTCACAATAAACTGTGGAAAATTCTTCAAGAGATAGGAGTAGCAGACCACCTGACCTGCCTCTTGAGAAACCTATATGCAGGTCAGGAAGCAACAGTTAGAACTGGACATGGAAGAACAGACTGGTTCCAAATAGGAAAAGGAGTACGTCCAGGCTGTATATTGTCACCCTGCTGATTTAACTTATATGCAGAGTACATCATGAGAAACGCTGGGCTGGAAGAAACACAAGCTGGAATCAAGATTTCCGGGAGAAATATCAATCACCTCAGATATGCAGATGAGACCACCCTTATGGCAGAAAGTGAAGAGAAACTCAAAAGCCTCTTGATGAAAGTGAAAGAGGAGAGTGAAAAAGTTGGCTTAAAACTCAACATTCAGAAAACGAAGATCATGGCATCCGGTCCCATCACTTCATGGGAAATAGATGGGGAAAGAGTGGAAACAGTGTCAGACTTTATTTTTGGGGGCTTCAAAATCACTGCAGGTGGTGATTGCAGCCATGAAATTAAAAGGCACTTACTCCTTGGAAGGAAAGTTATGACCAACCTAGATAGCATATTCAAAAGCAGAGACATTTCTTAGCCAACAAAGGTCTATCTAGTCAAGGCTATGTCTTTTCCTGTGGTCATGTATGGATGTGTGAGTTGGACTGTGAAGAAGGCTGAGCACCAAAGAATTGATGCTTTTGAACTGTGGTGTTGGAGAAGACTCTTGAGAGTCCTTTGGACTGCAAGGAGATCCAACCAGTCCATTCTGAAGGAGATCAGCCCTGGGATTTTTTTGGAAGGAATGATGCTAAAGCCAAAACTCCAGTCCTTTGGCCACCTCATGCGAAGAGCTGACTCATTGGAAAAGACTCTGATGCTGGGAGGGATTGGGGGCAGGAGGAGAAGGGGACGACAGAGGATGAGATGGCTGGATGGCATCACTGACTCGTGGACATGAGTCTGAGTAAACTCCGGGAGTTGGTGATGGACAGGGAGGCCTGGTGTGCTGCAATTCATGGGGTCGCAAAGATTCGGACACGACTGAGTGACCGAACTGAACTGAATTGAAAGAGGAATCAAGATAGTGGAATAGGAGGACATGGAACTCACCTCCCACCAATAAATGTATCAAAAATACAACCGCATGTGGAACAATCCTCACTGGAAACTAAATGGAGACAATCAGAATGAGTCCTATACAGCCAAGCCTAAAGGAAAGGGAGGAGAAGAAATCAGATTGGGACCCTGTGGAAGGGGACTCAGAGGAAAAGGGAAATTACATAGACAGAAATCCTACAGTGGGCAGTTAGCAGTCCCAGTCACATATTGGGCACTCCAGTCCTAGGGTCCAATTATTGGAATACAAACCCCCTTCTCTGGTTAGAGGGCTGGTGGACCAACAAGAGGGCTGTGCGAAGCCCAGACTCCACTTGTGAGGAGCATGTGAATGCTTACTTGCTCCCAAAGCAGTATGAAAAGACTGGATTGAAGGTGAAAATGCACAGGTGGCTGACATTTCCCACAGTCACTCTTTTCAGCATGCACCCTAACCTGAGCTGACAGAAGTCTCCAGCACCACTTGTCTCATGTCACAGCTTCACAAAGGCGCAACAGAGAGCTGCCACGACCAGGGGAAAAAACCCAAAATGTCGTGAGATGGTGAGACAGCTCAAGCCCTAAATGCCATCTGAATAGAGAGGGGATAGCCATTGCTGGTGACTGCATAGGCGGTGCATCAGAGACAGCCCAGACCCATGAGTGAGTAGACCACCACAGCCTGCACCCCAGTCCTCTTTGAATACTTATACCTATCCCTCTTGCTCCACACTGTTCCTCTCTGAGGCAAGGTTTGCTGGTGCTAGGGAGTGGAAGAGCACACACTTAAAGAGAAGTGAGCCAGCTCAGAACCAGCCTCAGGGCTTCTCCTTGAGTGCCTTGGGACCCGACACTGCCCTCCATAGGGCACTGAGCAGAGCAGAAGGGAAGCCCTGCTTCACACCTGACCCAGCCCTTCCTTCTTCAACCTCACCTCCACCAGCACATCCTGAAGAAAGACATGGCTTCTGATCATCTCATCCAGTTCTTCCATCAAAGCCAATCAGATAGCAAATAGAAGAAAAAAAAAAGAAAACAGTTGAAGAAGTCTTTGGGATAATATCAAGCATATCAACATTCACATTATGGGGATCCCTAGAAGAATAAGAGAGAAAGCAGGGAGCTGAAAATGTATTTAATGAAATCGTGGCTAATAATTTCCCAAGCTTTAAAATAAAGAAAGATATTCAGGTACAGGGAGAACAGAGGATCCCAAACAAGATGAACCCTAACAGACCCACACCAAGACATATAGTAATGAAAATAGCAAGAGTTAATGATTAAGAGAACTCTAATGGCACAAGAAAAAAAAAAAAACAAAACAAAACAAGAATAATACATAAAGGGACCCGCACAAGATTATCAGATGATATTTTTGCAGAAACTTCACAGGTTAGTAGGGTTGTTACATTTAAAGTATTGAATGGGAAAACCAGTAACCTATTTACATGGCAACCCACTCAACTATTCTTGCCTGGAGAATCCCATGGACAGAGGAGCCTGGTGGGCTACAGTCCATAGTGTCACAAAGAGTTGGACAAGACTAAAGTGACTTAGCTTGCAGGCAGGATACTCTACCCAAGATTGTCATTTGGAATTTCAGGAGAGATAGGGAACTTTCAGATAAGCAAAAACTAAAAGTCCATCAATACTGAACCAACCCTAAAAGACGTATTAAAAGGTTTTCTCTAAATGGAAAAGTCTATGAAAAGAAGGGAAGTAACTACAGGAAAGGAAAATTCCACTGGAGAAGACATATATATACAAAAGAGTGAGGATTAACCATTTAAATAAGCTAGTACAAAGATTAGAAGATAAAAACTTAAAAATCAGTTTTAATTGCAATAATCCATGAACAGATAAGCATGAAGATGTAAAGTGTGATATCAAAAATGTAAAGTGTGGGAGAAGGGACTAAAAATGAAGATCTTTCGGACTGTGTTTGAGCTTAAAGGACTCCCTATTTACAACAAATAAATACAGTTATAGGTCAATATATATGAACACCACAAATTTAAAACCTACCACAGATAGATAAAAGCAAGAAAGAAAGGAATACAAGCATGCCACTAAAGAAAATCATGAAACCATGATGGAAGAAATTAAAAATCCAAAAAGAACGGGGAGAATCACAATAACTACAGGATGTTCTCTAAATGAGCTTTGATTTTTAAACCAGATATTATTTGTATCTTGTTTACTTTCCTCTTGGATTTATATAAAGATGAGAGAGTTAAGTTCCACTTCTTTTTAGTTCCATAACTTCTATTCAAAGGAAATTTAATTGTTACTCAGTATTTTATAGTATTTCAGGCAGTAGATCTAAATCCTAGAAAAAGTGAGAAGAGAAAGAGAGGGTCTTTGCATTTTCATGATAGTTAATGCTGGAAATCTTGAATATAGACTTGGATTTTTCTTGACAATGTTTTGATGTTTTTCCATCCTTTTTAATGAAGTAACGAGTACCTGATGCATTGTAAAGATAGCTTTCTTAAGTAGCTAAACTAAGGCGTGAACGTTTTCAAGATAACAATTACAGGGTCATGAAATTTAATTATTTTGCTCCTGCAGAAGACAGACTCACAGCAAGCTTCTTGCACAGAGGCAGAAAAACATTTCATTTTCTCTTCAAAATGAAGGTGTTGGAGTGATTTCAAAATATACACATGGCTAGGGAAAACATATTTATGCCTGTCTGTAGGATGTTCCATTTCATTTTGACAGCAAAACCAGATGCAATCAGATACAATAAGAAATCACTGTAAATTTTCTTCTGACCATTCCTCTAACTGCAGAAGTGCTTCAAAGGCTGAGGTTCAATTTGGAGATGTGCGTGTACCTGCATGGGAAGTACTAAATTATATAAATGTTTATTTTCTGTTTGTCCTATTTAATAGATACATAAAGAAACTTCTCCATGCTTTGTTCTTGATTAGGTAAATGAGTCTATAATCAGTCTTTTTACAGCTAAAGTGAGCAGGAAGAAAAAAATTCCATTAAAATTTCTCCTGCATTATGTTCTATCTTTCTAGTTTACACTGGAAATTTTCCTGTGTTTGATAATCTCTTATGTAGTTATTGCTAACATTTTTTGTTTCTCTAGCCTCAGTGATAAAAGCATACATACCTCATAATTTTTAGCCCATTTTAAAAGAAGTAGATTATTTTCATTATGAACATAGATGAATGAGTTAATCTCACTGAACATCAGTTTGTTTCTTTGTAACATGAAACAATGATGGATTTTGGTTAAGTTTCAAAGATACCCTGGTGACTGAGATGACAAAGAATCTGCCTGCAATGCAGAAGACTAGCGGTCTATCCCTGGGTCGGGAAGATCCTCTGGAGAAGGGAATGGCTACCCACTCCAGTATTCTTGCCTGGAGAATTCCTGACAGGCTACAGCCCATGAAGTTGCAAAGAGTCATATATGACTGAGGAACGAACACACACACACCAAAGATACACAATTATTGATGTATAATCTGTAAGCTATGAATTAATCTCCCGACAGTCTCTTCTTAGGAAGACCCTTGTTTAAAGGCTATTTTTATGCTGAAAGAACTGAAAATGTTTACAATATTTAAAAATATTTTGAAACTCTAAATTTTTTAGTAGTAAGAAGACATATTCCATTAGTTTATCATCTTCGTCTATAAAAATGAGGATAGTAATAGCCAACTCATAGGACAGTTATAGGAGTTCAGTGGGAAAAAAAATGCATATTAATCCCTAAGAAGAGCACAGGGCATATGGCAAGCACATAGTAAATACTTTGTTATTATCAATATTGTATAACCAAGTCCACAAGCAAACATTTGGAGGCAACAGGGACCAGTATGGAAAATAATCTGTTGTTCTCATTACATGAGTTTAGTTGATTTTCTCCAGTGAATATGTCCCAAGATACTGGATATGAACAGAGGCTGAAGATTTTTGCCAGCATACATAAGGAAATATTCCTCTTCTTTTGCTTTCTATATACTCCATAAACACACTTTGTGGATTTCCCAAACATGTTATTTGTTAAGTGTCAGCCCAGTCAGCTTGAATTTGTAAGAAAAATGGATTTTTTGGTTGGAAGAAGACAATTCCTCAAGTAGGAGACCCAAGAAAGATAAGATAGGATTAAGATAAGATTAACCACGAGGATAATTTATTTATACAGTAAGATGCTGTTTCCTATGTGCTATATATTGTTCTAAGCACTTTAACAAAATTAACTAATTTAGAAAATCATTATATATGATTGTGTTAGCCTCTATTACTATTTCCCTATTTCTTGTAGGAAAATTGAGACACAAAGCATTAAGCAACATTTTCAAGATTATACTGCTAATAATTGGAGTTGATTCGAACACATGTAAGGGCTTCCGTGGTGGCTCAGATGGTAAAGAATCTGCCTGCAATGAAGGAGACCTGGGTTTGATGGAGAGGGGGATGGCAACCCACTCCAGTATTCTTGCCTGAAGAATTCCATGGACAGAGGAGCCTGGCTGGCTACAGTCCATGGGATAGCAAAGACTAGGATACAACTGAGCGACAAACACTTACTTACCTAGTCTGTGTCCAGAGCCCTGCTATTAAGCACTGCATAGGCTCTTTCTAGAAACTTTTGGTGCCCTCTATAATACAGATTTTTTTGTTGTTGCATTCTGGTCACTATTTCACCTTTTAGCTTTTTGCTGTACGGGGCTATTGACTCAGCCTCCATGTAAGAATGTTAACTTTACTCTTATTACTTGGCCAGGCAAGTTTGGTTATTAGAAAACACTCAGGTCTGAGAATGGAAATTTAGGTACTGTTTTCTTTGCTGTGTGAATTGTACTTCTTCCACCATCTTCCATAATATGTTACTATTTGTCTGAACTTCATAATAGAGGAACAAAGGCTAAAGAAACTTAAATAGAAATCTTAATTCACAGATTCCCAGAAAATTGATGTTCTGGAATTCTTCATAGAAGTATATAAGAAAAATTATTTTACAAACAAATTTTTATTAAAAGATTTTTAGACAGATGATCTCATAATCTCATACCACTAACATTTTGAAGAAAACATTTGGAAATGCTTTGTTACTTTAATTCTGAAACAAATTTTCTTATTTTTATGAAGAAGAGATTTTTTTATGATTTCAATGAGATGAAAATCCTTTAATTATGAAAAATAAGAAAGGAAATCAATTGTGTTTATATCTACTCTGATTCATTACTATGTTTTCATGCAAAATCTTATCAGATATCTGGAAAATATCTTTGGGAAGCTAACATAAAAGTTAAAACCAGGATGAAATTCATACTCAAGCTAATAATAAATTAGTGCATCTTTTTTGCAGATTTGTGTCTCATTTATTAATGGCAGGAAATCTATATATTACTCATTTCTGTATCCCCTTTGCCTAGCAGAATTCTTTGCATAGAATAGTTCTGAATAGTATGAAACTGGAGAAGGCAATGGCAACCCACTCCAGTACTCTTGCCTGGAGAATTCCATGGACGGAGGAGCCTGGTGGGCTGCAGTCCATGGGGTCTCTAAGAGTCGGACACGACTGAGCGACTTTACTTTCACTTTTCACTTTTATGCATTGGAGAAGGAAATGGCAACCCACTCCAGTGTTCTTGCCTGGAGAATCCCAGGTATGGGGGAGCCTGGTGGCCTGCCGTCTATGGGGTCGTAGGGAGTCGGACACGACTGAAGCGACTTAGCAGCAGCAGCAGCAGTAAGTATAACAAGCTTTTTCCAGAAAATTCAAAGGAGGAACATCCATTAAGAGTGCCACTAAGACTTATTTTCAGTAACTTTACAATGTCTTTGTAATACAAAAAATGTGCTAAATTCCAAAGAAAACCTTTTTGTTAACCAAATATAGAAAAATACAAATATTCTTACTGATAAGTAGAAAACAACTTCAGAAGATCTGAATAGAAGTATTTAAATTAAGTGTTTTTAGTTTGTCATATCCTATGTTTTCCTAAAGTTACAAATAATTTCTATTCAAAAATGATTTTTATAGTAGGTCAATTCTCTCACTGTAGTGTGATAATCTTTACACCTGAAAAATGTCTCTTGATATCCAAGAACTTCTTCAGTTCATGGTGCTCAGTTCTTTATATTGAATTTCTTTAAGAAACATCAAAGATTTAATTAATAAGACATTACATGTCTACTGTGTACTCATTCATTTTCACTCAGCAAAGTTCAATGTTTTATGGTCCTAGAGTTAGCAATCAAAATTCTGATGCCCAATCAAGTTAATTTAGACCCGTACAGACAAAATTTCAGGTTTTATAGAAAATCTGCTTTCTTTTTTTTGGGGGCGGGGGGGATGCATAGAAAGAGACATACCATTAATTTTATTGATACTATACCATTGTGTAATTAACACTATTGCTACTAAAAGTATGGAGAGCCCTGGATATCTTAAAGCCACATGAGTTAATGTCTAGTGTCTAGGAACTCAGACATTTGGGGCAGTGGCAAGGGAGACAGTAGGTGTCAAAAGCACATAAGTGGTCCCAAAATGAATCAACCCAGGCTGACAGTGCTGCTTATGAAAAGTGCTGCCCATCTATATTCACAGGAGGTGAAGGTAAAGAACCAGAACATAGGAAGAAAATACCTTCTTTCAGACTCAAATTTGAAGTCTACCTCTGTTGCCTGCTAACAATAGAAGGCCCAAGCACTTCTACTTTAATACCCTCTGTTCAGCATGCTGATTGTTCTGTTAAATTTAGATATGACTGATAAAAATATAACTCTTCCACAATGATGGGATTTTAAATTCATTGAAAATATTGTATCTTGTTATATATTCTTTTCTTCTTTCTCTCTCCTCACAGTCATAGTCATGTACCTACATAGCAGTTTAAGAAATTTTTCTCTGCAAATATTTTTCAGTATATAATTTTCTGACTTAAAAAAATAAGTGATGATGATATACACTCAGACTTTAAATATCTAGCTCTGACCTATGTGTTACCGTTTTAACAAAGTCTGTAAAAATTTCAAATGCATGGCAGGTTTTTCTTTATTTCAATACCAATTGTTAGATTCAAAAAAATAATTATTGGTTCTATATTTACATCATGAATGCCTCAGGGAAAATGCAAATCTCTTCCAAATGAAACCTAATTCCTTAATAAAGATATTTATTTGAGATTTATTCCTTAGAGCCTTTGATTCTTATAGAGCCTTTTAAAAAATACGTCATGAACTTTTACATAGAAACTTAGAAAATGTCAAAACAATAAGTCCAATAATGAATATATGGTGATTTAAATAGTGACTTTAATTATACACTTTGCTGCTAAGTCACTTAAGTCGTGTCTGACTCTGTGCAACTCCATAGACGGCAGCCCACAGGCTCCTCCGTCCCTGGGTTTCTCCAGGCAAGAACTCTGGAGTGGGTTGCCATTTCCTTCTCCAATGCATGAAGGTAAAAAGTGAAAGTGAAGTCACTCAGTCGTGTCCAACTCTTAGCGATCCCATGGACTTCAGCCCACCAGGCTCTTCCGTCCATGGGATTTTCTAGGCAAGAGTACTGGCGTGGGGTGCCATTGCCTTCTCCAAATCATACTCCGTAATGAGATACACATACCAAAATATCCCTACATATCAGATAAAACTTTATTCTTCTTAGATATAGAATTTAGATTTTATTTTGAAAGTAATTAAAAAGTAAAAAAACAATAAAAAACCAAGATAGATACTGTAATTAATCTATACAGATTCTGATATTAAATCAAGAATTGACAGACATTTAATGAAGCAGCACCAAATGGCAAAGAAAGTCTGCAATAGAAATGGACCTACCTATAATACAGATATTGTGGTAACAGGACATGGACATAAAATAATCATCATGGATATATTCATAGAAATGGAATGTCAAGAGACAGAGGGAACTGGTCTTTGTGAAAAAAGACAAAAGGATCATATGTATGTACTAATGGAAATAAATAACTGGGTAGATTTGATATAGCAACAGATTAGACTTTCAAAGAGAAGAATAGTAAATTAGAGGACAGAGCAATAAAAGTTTTCCAAATCAATACACAGAAAAAAGAAATGTTGAAAATACCAAAAGGAATGAAAGGGGTATAGTGAAAAGATTTTTACAAAAGTATAATTGGAATTATGGAGGAGGAGGAAAAAGGAGTGGAGTAAAAATATTATTTGAAAAGATAGTTGAGAATTTTCTAAAACTGAAATTTTCTAAATCATCAGTCAGTGTGATTCAGTGATTTCTATGAACCTAAGAGGAAATAGAATATCACTCCTAGGCACATAACAATAAAATCTACTTCAAAAAAGAAAAGAACATTGAAAACCATAAAAATAACCAGAGAAAAAGCACATTGTTTTCAAGGGAACATCAATAAAACTGACAGCTGATTCATGAACAGAAATGATAAACCAAAGACGATAAATTGCATTGTTAAAGTGCTGAGAAATAGCTGCCAACCTCAGATTCTACAGAGAGTAAAGGTATTCATTAGTAAGTAATGCAAAATAAATCATTTTTAGATAAAAGTTGAGATAATTTATTGTCAAGAGCCATGCACTTCAAAACATACTAAAGGGTGCTCTTCAGACAGAAGGAAAACAATCTCAGATGGAATCACAGAAATGAAGAAAGAAATAAAGAGCACCAGACAGGGTAAATAATTAAAAACACTACTATTAATATAAATCTGAGTATACTGGTTAGCATCTCAGTTTGTAAAGAAACCACCTGCAATGCAGGAAACCCCAGTTTGATTCCTGGGTTGGGAAGATTCCCTGGAGAGGGGAAAGCCTACCCACTTTAGTATTCTGGCCTGGAGAATTCCATGGACTATATAGTTCACAGGATCACAAAGGGACAGGATTGAGCAACTTTCACTTTCTAACCAGGAGACAGAACCAATTCAGTTGTTAGAATAGAGAATATTTAATGTAAAGATTTGTTCACTAGTCAAAGAAATCTAACTATTATTAATAAAAAGGAGTAAAAGAAGACTCTAAGCAGATTATTTAACTTCTGTGCAGAGTACATTATGAGAAATGCTGTATTAGATAAAACTCAAGCTGGACTCAAAATTGCTGGGAGAAATAGTAACACTTTCAGATATGCAGAGGATACCACTCTAATGGCAGAAAGCAAAGAGGAAGTAAAGAGCCTCTTGGTAACAGTGAAAGAGGACAGTGAAAAACCTGGCTTAAAACAACATTCAAAAAATGAAGATCTTGGCATCTGGTCCCATTACTTCATGGCAAGTAGACGGGGGAAAGTGGAAACAGTGATATGTTCTATTTTCTTGGGCTCCAAAATCACTGCAGACAGCAACTGCAGCCACGAAATTAAGACGCTTGTTCCTTGAAAGAAAAACTATGACAAATCTAGAAAGCATATTAGAAAGCAGAGACCACTTTAGTGATGAAGGTCTGTAGAGTCAAAGCTATAGTTCAGTAGTCATGTAAGGATGTGAGAGTTGGACCATTGAGAAGGCTGAGCACAAAAGAATTGATGCTTCAAATTGTGGTGTTGGAAAAGACTCTGGAAAGTCCCTTGAAAAGCAAGGAGATCAAACTAGTCAATCTGGAATTAAGTCAACCATGAATATTCACTGAAAAGACTGATGCTAAAGTTGAACTTCCAATATTTTGACCATCTGATGTGAATTGCTGACTCATTGGAAAAGACCCTGATGCTGGGAAAGATTGAGGCCAAGAGGAGAAGGGTTCGATAGAGGATGAGATGGTTGGATGGCATCACTGACTCAATGGCCATGAGTATGAGCAAACTCTGGGAGATACTGAAGGACAGGGAAGCCTGGCGTGCTGCAGTCCATGAGGTCGCAAAGAGTCAGATAAGACTTAGTGACTAAACAACAACCACAAGTAGCCCAAAGGCAGCATGGGAAAACAAAACAAACAAACGACAATGGAAAATACTCAGCTGTTATTTATAGGCAGAGAGAAAATTAAAACTGAGAACTCAAGATAATCCTTCCCGACTCTCCCCCTGCCTCATCTCAGAAATGAGACTCAGACTTCTTTAAAGAAGGCATGACTTCCATAGGATCACACTACCTCAGATGGAGAAGACTCTTGAGCATCCCTTGGACTGCAAGGAGATCCAACCAGTCCTTCTTAAAGGAAATCAGTCCTGAATATTCATTGGAAGGACTGATGCTGGAGCTGAAGCTCCCGTACTTTGGCCATCTGATGCGAAGAACTGACTCATTGGAAAAGACTCTGATGCTGGGAAAGGTTGAAGGCAGGAGGAGAAGGGACAACAGATGATGAGATGGTTGGATGGCATCACTGGACATGAGTTAGAGCAAGCTCCAGGAGTTGGTGAAGGACAGGGAAGCCTTGCGTGTTGCAGTCCATGGGGTCACAAAGAGTCAGATAGGACTGAATGACTGAATGGAACTGAAGCATATGTACAAATGGAAAATATACCAATTTAAAGTAGACTATATCAAGTCAAAGATATTTGATGATATCTCTAAGGAATCTATTAAAAGAATAGTGAAAGACAATATGACTAATAATCTCAATAGGGAAACAAATAGAATCATGAAACATGCGTGATTCAACAAATAGAATATGAAAAAGGGAATAGAAAAAATGATGATACAAAGAGCAAAGAATAATAACGTTAATAAAACTCAAATCAGTATGGATATAAGCTAAATTCACAGAGTAAAAAAAAAAGAGTTTAAAACTGGAATAAAAAAATACAAAGACAGATTGAGACTAAAAGTAAAATAGTAAAATAAGAAAACTGTAAGTAGAAAAAAGCCAGAAAAACTACATAACAGACATCTCAGACTTGGGGGCATGAAATGGTACCAGGAAAAAAAGTTAATTTGACAGAAACATAATAATACTCCATTGTTGAGGTCCTTTAATGGACTAGAACCTGGTGGTCTGGAGTTGACGATAAGAAAGTAAAGGATAGAGAAAGAGGCTGATGTTCCTTGGTTTATGCAGAAAACCAATAAAGTCCCTGACACGGGGCTTACTCTGTTCATGAAGGCCTCAGGTGCCCTCTCGATGGGCTGAAGGTGCAGAATGCTTTCTCGAGAGGGTCTTAGAAGGCTGGGCAGAAAAGTGAACCCAAAGGGCCTCTGCGCTCCAGAGAATTAGCCTGAAAAAGAGAGAGAGAGAGGGAAAGAGAGAGAGAGACAAGACACGGGGACCAAAGCTCTGATGGAGCAAAGGTGTTTTATTCAACATAGTGTGGGTATTTATACTGTCTTACAAGGCAGCTATTTTCAGCAGAGATAAAATCAAAACTTACAAGTTATCAAGGAAATATGTGGTCATCCATATGAAAGAGAGAGGGTTGTAAATAATCACTTTTACTGTATGGTTCATAAAAAGGAAGAGGGTTGTAAATAGTTACTTATCACCGTATGGAAAAACTAACAAAGGAAATACATGCATTCCTAAGCCCCCCAGGGGTAGCTTGCTGCTCCACTTAATTCCTGAATATTCAATTAATAAGGGACAGAGGTTCATGACAGATCCAAAACAGCACACAGGAAGCCACCAGTTAAATGCTTCCTGATACTCCATAAAATATGAAATTTTATAATGTAATTCACTGTGTGTATATATATATATATATATGTAATATCCACAGAATACTCTGGCAGGATTACAGGAGAAATAATTATAGCTAGAGAATTTATCATACCTTCATCACTGAGAAAAAAACACAGACTAAAATTTAGTAAAGAATAGAAGATTTAGACATCATGATTAACAAAATGTCCTAATTTACATGTTTAAGCACGGCATCAACAAATTTGGAAAACATTTTATATTCAAGTACACATGGAACATTTACCAAAATTGACCAATTATTATGCCATGAGGGAAGCCTTATCATGATTCAGAGGATTTGATAACCACAGAGAGCTTAAGCTAGTATTCAGTAATTAAAAAAGAAAAAAAAAACTAGAACATTCACAAATGTTTGAAATTATGTCACACACTTGTAAATAACCCATAGGTTATTTCAAAATTAATATTAGAATATATTTTGAATAATTATATTAAAATACTACTTATCAAAATGTGGGGAGCAGATAAAGTGACATGTTTAGACATAAACTCATAAATTAAAATACAGAAATGTTGAAAATTAAAAATTATAATCACCTATTTTAAAAACCTATAAGAAAGAACAGCAAATTATTCCCAAAATACAGAAATAAGGAAATAATGATAGTATGAACAGAATAAAGGCAGACTGTAAAATAAAAGCAGACATGCAATTAAGAAGGGCAGAAAATAAAAAAGTTGATTATTAAAGCAAATTAAATTGCTTGTTCCTCATCAAGACTGACCAAAAAAGAAAAAGAGAGAGAATGAACAAAAAACCAATTTCAGGAATAAAATGAAGGACATAATCACATATCCTATAGATACTACACAAGTTATAAGATAATATTATGAAAACTAAGCCAACAAAATTAAAATATAAATAAAATGGAAATATATAGAAAATATTTAACAAAAGAAGTAAAAATCTTAATGATCTTATGTTCATTAAAAACATGCAATCCATATCTAAAACTTTCCCACAAAGAAAACTCCAGATCCAGATTGCCTTAACAGTAAAGGAAATCAATTTTTTCATTTGTAATGTAGCACACTTATACAACTCCTTCAGAGGGTAGAAAAAGTGGTCACATTTCCCAAAACGTTTTATAATATCAGTATTATGTTGAGAACAAGAGTTGAAAATTGCATTACTAAGAAAAATAGATTTTAAAACAATTGCAAAATGCTAAACATAATATCAGCAAATGTAATTTAACAATATATAAAAAGAACTTCTCATTATGACTAAGTGGAATTACCCCCAAGAATACATGTTTGATTTTGCATTAAACAATCAATCCAAGATATTCACCATATTAGTAAAATTAAGGAGAGAAATCAAATGATCATATTAATAAATATAGCAAAATCACTTTATAACATGCAAAACTCATGATGAAAAACCATTGGCAATCTAAGATTAGGTTGGAGTGTTCTTAACTTGATAATTGATAAAAAGATCTTTGGCAAAAAATGATATTTAATGATGATTTATCAAGTTTCTTGTTTATAGAAACAAAATATGATGACAAAGTACTACCACGAATTTTACTTAATGTTGACCTGGAAAACAGGCTATTCCAATAAGGTAAGAAACATATAAAAAGTATAAAACTTAAGAAGAAAGTAGTAAACTTTCATAATTCATAAAAGATTTGATTATGGATATAGAAAATCCAAAATGAACTGCAAATAAACTATTAGAATTAGTGAATGAACTTAGCAAGTTTACCAGATACAAAGTCAAAATAAATCATTTGCATTCTAATCACTACCAATAAATTAGAAAATGGAACAGAAAAAAAATCTTTGAAAATAGATATTAAAATTCCATTTGACTGAGAATAAACCCAAAGCAGGTGCTTTCCACGTGGCTCAGTGGCTCAGACGGTAAAGTGTCTGTCTACAATGCGGGAGACCTGGATGCAATCCCTGGGTTGGGAAGATCCCCTGGAGAAGGAAATGGCAACCCACTCCAGTACTCTTGCCTAGAAAATCCCATGGACGAAGGAGCCTGGTGTCCATGGGGTCACAAAGAGTAGGACATGACTGAGAGACTTCACTTTCACTTTCTTTCTTTTCTTTTTTTAAATTTTATTTTATTTAACTTTACAATATTGTATTGGTTTTGCCATATATCAAAATGAATCTGCCACAGGTATACATGTGGTCCCCGTCCTGAACCCTCCTCCCTCCTCCCTCCCCATACCATCCCTCTGGGTCGTCCCAGTGCACCAGCCCCAAGCATCCAGTATCGTGCATCGAACCTGGACTGGCGACTCGTTTCATATATGATATTATACATGTTTCAATGCCATTCTCCCAAATCATCCCACCCTCTCCCTCTCCCACAGAGTCCAAAAGACTGTTCTATACATCAGTGTCTCTTTTGCTGTCTCATATACAGGGCTATTGTTACCATCTTTCTAAATTCCATATATATGTGTTAGTATACTGTATTGGTGTTTTTCTTTCTGGCTTACTTCACTCTGTATAATAGGCTCCAGTTTCATCCACCTCATTAGAACTGATTCAAATGTATTCTTTTTAATGGCCGAGTAATACTCCATTGTGTATATGTACCACTGCTTTCTTATCCATTCATCTGCTGATGGGCATCTAGGTTGCTTCTATGTCCTGGCTATTATAAACAGTGCTGCGATGAACATTGGGGTACACGCGTCTCTTTCAATTCTGGTTTCCTTAGTGTGTATGCCCAGCAGTGGGATTGCTGGATCATAAGGCAGTTCTATTTCCAGTTTTTAAAGGAATCTCCACACTGTTCTCCATAGTGGCTGTACTAGTTTGCATTCCCACCAACAGTGTAAGAGGGTTCCCTTTTCTCCACACCCTCTCCAGCATTTATTGCTTGTAGACTTTTGGATCGCAGCCATTCTGACTGGCATGAAATGGTCCTTCATAATGGTTTTGATTTGCATTTCTCTGATAATGAGTGATGTTGAGCATCTTTTCATGTGTTTGTTAGCCATCTATATGTCTTCTTTGGAGAAATGTCTATTTAGTTCTTTGGCCCATTTTTTGATTGGGTCATTTATTTTTCTGGAATTGAGCTGTAGGAGTTGCTTGTATATTTTTGAGATTAGTTGTTTGTCTGTTGCTTCATTTGCTATTATTTTCTCCCATTCTGAAGGCTGTCTTTTCACCTTATCTTTGACAAAGGAGGCAAAAATATACAATGGATTAAAGACAATCTCTTTAACAAGTGATGCTGGGAAAACTGGTCAACCACTCGTAAAAGCATGAAACTAGAGCACTTTCTAACATCATACACAAAAATAAACTCAAAATGGATTAAAGATCTAAACGTAAGACCAGAAACTATAAAACTCCTAGAGGAGAACATAGGCAAAACACTCTCAGACATACATCACAGCAGGATCCTCTATGACCCACCTCCCAGAATATTGGAAATAAAAGCAAAAATAAACAAATGGGACCTAATTAAACTTAAAAGCTTCTGCACAACAAAGGAAACTATAAGCAAGGTGAAGACACTTTCACTTTCTTTCAGTGGTAAAGAATCCGCCTGCCAATGTAGAAGCCGTAGGAGATAAAAGTTTGATCCCTGGGTCAGGGATTCTGGAGGAGGAAATGGCAACCCATTCCAGGATTCTTGCCTGGGAAATTCCATGGACAGAGGAGCCTGGTGGGCGACAGTGCATGGGGTCACAAAGAGTCAGACAGAACATGCATTGGCACACTCAGTGTTATAAAGATGTTATTTCTTGGCAATGAATCTATCAATTCAGTACAATCTCAATTAATTCCAAGAGATTTTTCTGGTTTGTTTGGTTTGTTGTTTGGTTTGGGGAGAGGGCAAGAAAGAAGGGTAGAAAGTGACAAGCCAATTTTAAAATGTTTATGGAAATCTAAAAAGGCAAGAATAGTGAAAACAAGAAATTAGAATAAACAAAATGCTGCTTTAGGCAGAAACAGGAAGAAATCTCAGATATACTATAAAAAAGAGGAAGACAAACACAGAAGGGTACATATATGTTTTTCTAGTCATATAAAATACAGAAAAAATAGACAAAATTAAAAACTAATTGATGTTGATAGAAGTAAAAATATCTTTTTCTTAAAGATAGTTAATGTTTGGATGGAGGCTTTAGTAAGAAAAAGAAAAGAAAAGAACAAAGTTGACTGAAGACTTGTGCAAGAAAAATAAATAGACGATGACAGATAATCAGATAGTCCAAAAACAAACCCATGTCTAGGGTTCGTTTAACAACAAAGGTAACGGAGCAATGTGCTGAGAAAAGATGGTGTTTTAAATAATTGATGTTGTGTTGATATGTGTAATTACCAGAAAAACATTCACTTTCACCTCTAATTCTCACATATAAGTATAATTTTTACCTACTTTGTAGATATAAATGTGAAATTTATAACTATCAACCTTCTAGAAGATAACATAAGAGAATATCATTGTGGCTTTGAGATGCAAAGTTTTTAAAAAAATTAGGAAACACAGAACATCTATTATAAGGGAAAAGATGGAAGTTAAACTTTCTCAAAATAAAAAAATCTGTTCATCAAAAATTTCTTTAATAGAGTGAAAACCCCAACCACACAGTAGATAACAATATTTAAAATACAGATATTTTACAAAGGACTCACATCCAGAGGATACACAAAATTTATATTAAGTCATAAAAAGGGACAGGCGGCACAACAGAAATATTACCAAAAATTCTGAACAAAAAGAATATATCAAATTGACTATAAGTATAGTAAAAGATGGGTTTCCCAGGTGACTCAGTGGTAAAGAATCCATCTGCCAATGCTGGAAACTTGGGTTCGATCTCTGGATCAGGAAGATCCCCTGGAGGAGGAAATGGCAACCCACTCCAGTATTCTTGCCTGGGAAATCCCATGGACAGAGGAGCCTTGTGGGCTACCATCCATGGGGTTGCAGAAGAGCTGAATGTGACTTAGCGACTAAACAATAACAACAATATTAAAAATGTGTTGAATGTCATTCAGTTCATTCAGTTTAGTCACTCAGTCATGTCCAACTCTTTGCAACCCCATGGATGGTAGCCTGCCAGCTCCTCTCTCCATGGGATTCTCCAGGCAAGAATACTGTAGAGGGTTGTCATTTCCTTCTCCAGGGAATCTTCCCAACCCAGGAACAGAACCCTGGTCTCCTGCATTGTAGGCAAATTCTTTACCAACTGAGCTTCAAGGGAAGCCCAAGGATATTTATTAATTATGCTAATAAGGAATTGATTCTAGAAAGATTCAACAACTTCCTTGTCAATGGCAGAGTTGAGATTAAAACTGAGGTCTGCTGACTTTAGAAGATGTGCTCTAAATCACTCTATGGTACCTTCCTAAATATGTTAAATTATAATGCATACATTGAAGGAAACAGCTACAGGCTGAAGTTGTGTCTTAGCAGAAAAGATACAAATGAAAAGTGTGATAAAACATTTAGACTAGAATGATCAAATATCACTTGGGACATAATTGCTGCAATCAAATTATGAAAGAAACCCTGCAACATTGGCAGAATTACCCTTTTGACTGTAGAACTCTGGTCTGAAAGAATGTGCCAATGGTTGTCTAAAATATCAGCTGGTCACAAGCACCAACCAAAAGAGTTCAGAATCACGACAAGCAGGTTAATTAGAGGATTAGTGAATCCTCTTGAAAGATTCAGTGACTATTAATGAAACATTCTCAGATAACACAGGGACAGAGTAAGGTAGATTGCTTTTGTCTTCTTAGAGCACCTCTTCATTTTCCACATGGTCAAGAGAGTACCCAGTGTTTTGATGGAAAGTCAGGAAATAAAGAATGTGGCTTGAAAATCTTAAAAGTCTTAAAATCTTAAAAAAAAAAACACCCTATAACCATAAAAATCACCCTGATCCATTTAGTAAAACTAATAAAACTTTATATCTGATTCTTAGACTTCGAATGAAATGTAATATATCTGCATCTCGAACTTTCTCTAATACTTTCAGTGACCAAATATAGTGAAGTCAAAACCCCCAGGGTTTTGGCAAACAGCACAAATTTGCTGAAGCAAGCATAATATTTCCTCGAAACTTGCTGTTTTATCTTAAAATTTCATTCTTATTTTGCACTCTACTTCACAATATACCTATATTTGACTTGAATTGAAATCATGTTTCGCATTATTTAGAATAAAATTGGTCTTCTAGGAAGCTTTGACAAGTCCTTTCATACTTACATACCTTCATGGTATGAAAAAAAAATAGTGAAAGTGTTCGTCGCTCAATTGTGTTGCTAGGAAGCAAATATGTAGTTATCTTTTCCAAGGGAGATCTCTGCTTTAGTGGGTATATGCAGTTTGATGAGGGCTGACTGCATGCTTCAGGGTTAGGCCATTCTAGGGTTTCTGTCCTGCTTCCCTTCCCAGGGATTAGCACCAATCCAACCCTAACAGCTGGGTCCCTGATAATTTGGGTTTCTGACCATTAAAAACTGTTTCAACAAATCACAGAACACAGAGTTTCTGTGAAAACCCAGAAAGTCAGACACTATTTGACAATTTAATTGCGTGCATACCTGCCATGAATTATTTACCTACCTATTGATCAATAATTCCTGAATATTCATTGGAAGGACTGATGCTGAAGCTCAAACTCCAATATTTGAAAAGACCCTGATGCTGGGAAAGATTGAAGGCAGGAGAAGGGAATGACAGAGGATTAGATGGTTGGATGGCATCACGGACTCTTTGGACATGAGTTGACTAAGCTCCAGGAATTGGTGAAGGAAAAGGGAGGCTGGTGTTCTGCAGTCCATTGGGTTGCAGAGTTGGACACAACTGAGTGACTGAACTGAACTGAACTACTATAAGAAAAAGAGAAACTAATTAAAAATCTACTTACATGTGAATCAATAACCCTTCCAATACATGATTTGTGAAAAGAGAACTAGATGATTAGTAAATCAATTACATGTAGATTTAGGGTCTTTTTTCTAGCCTGGAGCTCAGTAAAAACAAGAGATTGTTTTGCAATATGAAATGGGTAGTGCCTTGTGACTTATGGGCATTTCAAGTCTTTAACTGGACGGAAGAAAGCATTTTAAATATTTAGTGACTCTGTTACTGCTACCACTGAAAGTTTAAAATAGTCCACTGGACAGAAGGAAAAAAGTGCTAGATCAGAAAGTCTTATGCACAACAGTTCATAATTTAAGATCACACTGTCATCAGATGGTCCTGGTACAACTTTCAACCTCATCACTTACTGGTTGTGTGAATTTGGGAAAATAACTTTGTCTGAGAGTCTTGGTTTCCTCATTTGTAAAATGGAGACCATACATCTATCACGTGGTTTTTCTAAAGATCAAATATGATAATGTTTGTAAAATGGTTGGGGCCCATGCGTTTGTATATGATAAGTAGGGAATGCAATCTATTGTTATAAACATAGGTACAGGAGACATATAGACGAAGGCCTAAGTCTGGGCTCTTCTATTTCCTAGATGTGTCATCTTAGGCACATTTATTGAACTTTCCGAGTCTCAGTTTCCTTATTTATAAAACAGGAATAATAAAACCTGCATCCTGAATCAATAGATAGTATAGTGCCTGACATGCAAGCATTTCATAAAAGAAACTGACATGATACACGTGCAGGCTCAGTCATGTCCGACTGCAGCCCATCAGGCTACTCTGTCCATGGAATTTTCCAGGCAAGAATACTGTAGTGGGTTGCCATTTCCTACTGCAGGGAATCTTCTCCACCCAGGGACTCAATCTGCATGTCATGCCTCTCCTGCATTGACAGGCAGATTCTTTACCACTGGACCACGTGGGAAGCCCTAAATGAAGCTACTTGTATTATATTCTGATTTTTTTCCCCAAATTTTCTGAAGCTGCATACACATTTTAATAGAATGTGACTAGCAAATATATTCATTCTGCTATTGATTATGCCTAATGCAGGTCAGGAAGCAACAGTTAGAATTGGACATGGAACAACAGACTGGTTCCAAATAGGAAAAGGAGTACATCAAGGCTGTATATTGTCACCCTGCTTATTTAACTTCTATGCAGAGTACATCATGAGAAACGCTGGGCTGGAAGAAGCACAAGCTGGAATCAAGATTGCTGGGAGAAATACAAATCACCTCAGATATGCAGATGACACCACCCTTATGGCAGAAAGTGAAGAGGAACTAAAGAGCCTCTTGATGCAAGTGAAAGAGGAGTGTGAAAAAGTTGGCTTAAAGCTCAACATTAAGAAAATGAAGATCATGGCATCTGGTCCCATCACTTCATGTGAAATAGATGGGGAAACAGTGAAAACAGCGTCAGACTTTGTTTTTTGGGGCTCCAAAATCACTGCAGATGGTGACTGCAGCCATGAAATTAAAAGACGCTTACTCCTTGGAAGGAAAGTTATAACCAACCTAGATAGCATATTGAAAAGCAGAGACATTACTTTGCCAACAAAGGTCCGTCTAGTCAAGGCTATGGTTTTTCCAGTGGTCATGTATGGATATGAGAGTTGGACTGTGAAGAAAGCTGAGCATCGAAAAATTGATGCTTCTGAACTGTGGTGTTGGAGAAGATTCTTGAGAGTCCCTTGGACTGCAAGGAGTTCCAACCAGTCCATTCTGAAGGATATCAGCCCTGGGGTTTCTTTGGAAGGAATGATGCTAAGGCTGAAACTCCAGTACTTTGGCCACCTCATGTGAAGAGTTGACTCATTGGAAAAGACTCTGATGCTGGGAGGGATTAGGGGCAGGAGGAGAAGGGGACGACAGAGGATGAGATGGCTGGATGGCATCACTGATTCGATGGATGTGAGTCTGAGTGAACTCCGGGAGTTGGTGATGGACAGGGAGGCCTGGCGTGCTGCGATTCATGGGGTCGCAAAGAGTTGGACACGATCAAGAGACTGAACTGATCTGAATTATTGAATTTTAACACACACCTATTATAGTAGCTTAGCATTGAAAAGAGTGTGGACAAGAATGTCATCCTACTGTCAATACAATAGCTAATTTTGAGTAATTGTTTTGGGCAAGGCTCCCATGCAAAGTGCTCTAGGGAGCTGGTATAGAACATGTAGAGGTAACATAGGTGCCTGCCTCCATGGAGCTAATGATGCATTGTATGAAATAAGCCATGGCTGTATATAAATAAGAGAGAAAGTTTATTATAATGAATGATCTCATAGAAAATAAACAAATTTGATCTGACTTAGAAAATAAAGGATAGTTTAATGGGGCAGTAGCATTTAAGTAAGGCATTGAAAGTTAGCAGAATTTCAGAAAACAGTGAAAGTTGGTTCAGTGGATCCTAGGTGGAAGAGACAATGAGAACAAGATGCAAATAAAAGAAACTATACACACACACACACACACACACACACACAAGCTCTTCAAACTTCAGAAATATGGAATTGGTGGTTCTCATATGTCAACCACTGATCATTATTTGTGCTTGAATAATGGTAATTTATCCTTTGGCCCAAAGATTAATTGTGTTCTGGAATCTTTAGGTGGTCCCAGTTTAGTCTTGTTTGGAGCCCCGTGTGATGTGTTTTTGTGTGTAAGTGAGAACTGGAGCTGAAAAAGGAGTAAATATTATGGGGGGCTTACTGCAGACTAAGGGATTTTAGCCTTTAAAAATAGGTAGCACGGAATTTTTGAGTTTTTTTTTTTTTGCCAAAAGTATGGAAAAAATGGATTTTTATTCAACATGAAAAATACTACTCTACATTTATGCATCTGGTATTGTACTAGATGGTAGGGATACAAAGCAAACTAAGACTTAAACCTTATATTCATTGTGCTTACAAGGTAATAATGGAAACAGATGTAGTAACAGTAACAATAATAGGAATGTGTACAAGTGTCAGAGACTTCATTGATCAAGAGAAGCCATTAATTATACTGGGAATATGTGTGTGTATGTGTATGGGGGAGTTTAAAAGACAAAAGTGCTCACTAGGCTGATCAGGTGATGAGGTAAAATAGGACATACTAGGTAGTGAGGAAGTAAATGCAAGAGGATTTAAGTGATGATCAATGGGTTGCATTATAAGAACCACTAGGGCCATATTTCTAAAGTTGAAGAGCTTGTGTGTGTGTGTGTGGTGTGCACACATGTGAATATCCATCTGCATGTGGGGACATATGAATATTCACATATATTGGGGAAGTTCAGCAAATGTGTGAGATAGGAGACTGGGGAGTGTTTGAGAATCCATACTGTGCACTGACTTATATAAACTGAATTCAGGAATTATAAAATTTTAACTTCATAGGTAGCACAACATCTTGGTTAAGAGCATGTCTTCTGGTGTCAGATTGCTTAATTCAGTAAATCCAATTCTAGCACTTATTACCTCTGTGATTTTAAGTTACTTAACCTTTATTTACTCCAGTTCTCATCTTTAACATGGATATAATAACAGTACCAGTTTCATAAAGTACATATGTAGATTAATGATCTAATATTTTTATTTGTTAGATGAAAAAAATTTAGATAATTAATATAGAAAATCTACCATCCCCTGGAGAAGTGAATGGCTACCCACTCCAGTATTCTTGCCTGGAGACTTCCATGGACAGAAGGGCCTGGCGGGCTACAGTCCACAAGGTTGAAAAGAGTCGGACACGATTTGGCAACTAACACACACACACACACACACACACACACACACACACCAGGTTGGTAGAATAAGTAATTTGACTTAATCATTGATATTGACCTGCCTACCAAAAACAGTTATGAACAGCAGAGAGATGGTCAGCAAAGACAGAGTCCAGGCAAGCAGTGAGGATTGACCTTTATTGATTGTTGAAGTTGGCAGAATCACAGCAAGAGGAGGATCCATGCAACCCACTCTGAAACAAACGCCTGTGCTTGGGTGTATTGAAAGTCTCTAGACTTCTATTTTCTAAACATATCTCTGAATTAGAAGAAACTTGTTGGGAAAACAAATCAACAAAAATAAATGCTGTGCAAGACACATTCTACAGACTTTGGGAGGCACTCAATTGAGATAATGGGAGAATGTAGAAGCTATTCTTATGGCAATGGCAGCAGCAGTAGTTCCAGCAATGCCCATTTCAAGTAGTGCCTCTAGAAATGGCAGAGGTAAGTGAGAGCCACTGCACTCCTGCTAAATAACAGAGATGGCAGTTTGAGGAATATTAACTATGTGTAAACTCTTAGATTCCTGAAGAGTGATGATGACTTCCTACAGTTCTTAATCTGAGTGTATTAACACAAACCATTTTGTTCCTTCAGACCTTTCAATATTTTTATACCTAATAGCCTGAATTAAATTTTTGATATTTCAAAACCTTGAACTGTTTCTGTTTTTCTGATTTGATGCTTGATCTAGAACCAATGATTTTAGACTTTGGGTGGTCAGTGTTTCTGTGTTTTATCCCACTTTCTCAAGCAGTCGCTATGAAGAAGGACTTCTTGAGAAGCTGAATAGCCACTACACTGGGAATGTTAAAGAGATTTATATAGGTTATAGAGTTGCAACATAATTTGAATTCAGCCTTGTCATGTCTATGATATTAATGCAATGACTGAAGAAGTGGAACCTTAACAATGAGGAAAAACAATTCAGGAAATCAGCCTTGAATATTCATTCGAAGGACTGATGCTGAGGCTGAAGCTCCAATACTTTGGCCACCTGATGCAAAGAGCCAACTCAGTGCAAAAGATCCTGATGCTGAGAAAGATAGAAGGCAGGAGGAGAAGAGGATGACAGAATGAGATGGTTGGATGGCATTACCAACTCAACGGTCATGAGATTGAGCAAACTCCAGGAGATGGTGAAGGGCAGAGAAGCCTGGCATGTTGCAGTCCATGGGGTCAGAAAGAGTCAGACATGACTTAGTGACTTGAAAACAGCAACATTAATGAGAATAGTTGCACTGTGGTGCATTTGGATGAATCTGAGAACCTTGAACTTCTATATTACCATGAGCTTCCCTTGAAGATAGGAGTATCCCTTTATTTGTATTTGAAGAAAGTAGGCATCTCTTGCTTGAAGAACATCAATGATCTTTTGTAACAATGTCTATTTTTTTTCATTTTCCATCCCACTAACCTCCATTTCTATTTGACTAGAATAAAAAACCCCTGATATATGCCAGTGGAATGAGAGCAAAATCTTAGTATAGAGGAGATGCTCACCCATTAATAAGTATTGTGAGATTTTAATTTTCATCAGAGACTGAGAAATATGTTTGAGAATGTATGTTGTGCTAGATACAGAAGGATGGAATCACATTACACTGGGATGGTTTTACTGATGAGGCTGCATTTAACCAACTATTATGAACTGAACTTCCCTCTCCCCCAGTGTCTCAGAGTACAACTATATTTCAAGATAGACTCTTTAAAGATATAAAGTTATATGAGATCATTGGGTAGATTCTAGTCCATGTAACCATAGTTGAAGGTAGAACCTTCAAGGAAGTGACTGAGTTCAAATGAGGCCATTAGGGCCAGGGTCTAAGTCAGTATGACTGGTGTCTTTGTAAGGAGAGACACAAGGGATGAACATGAAAAGGACATATGAGGGACACATTGAGAAGGCCATCTGCAGGCCAAGGAGAGAATTCTCAGAACAAAATCTGTCAACAGTTTGATCTTAAGACTTCTGGTCTCCAGAACTATAAGGAATAAATTCTGGTTATTTAAACCACCTTCAGTTCAGTTCAGTTACTCAGTTGTGTCTAACATTTTGTGACCCCATGGAATGCAGTATGCTGACCTTCCTTGTCCATCACCAACTATTGGAGCTTGC
The DNA here is from genome assembly GCF_002263795.3 of Bos taurus. Lineage (NCBI taxonomy): Eukaryota > Metazoa > Chordata > Mammalia > Artiodactyla > Bovidae > Bos > Bos taurus. The sequence continues at coordinate 75,794,294 of NC_037330.1, forward strand.
TCTAACTCATGTCTATTGAGTTGGTGTTGTCATCCAACCATCTCATCCTCTGTCGTCCCTTTCTCCTCCTGTCTTCAATCTTTACCAGCATCAGGGTCTTTTCCAATGAGTCAGTTCTTTGCATCAAGTGGGCAAAGTATTGGAGCTTCAGCTTCAGCATCAGTCCTTCCAATGATTATTCAGGACTGATTTCCTTTAAGATGGACTTGTTGGATCTCCTTGTGGGCCAAGGGACTCTCAAGAGTCTTCTCCAACACCACAGTTCAAAAACATCAAATCTTCGGCACTTGAATTTCCTTATAGTCCAACTCTCACATCCATAAATGACTACTGGAAAAACCATAGCTTTGACTAGACAGACCTTTGTTGTAAAGTAATGTCTCGGCTTTTTAATATGCTGTCTAGGTTGATCATAGGTGGCTCAGATGGTAAAGCGTCTGCCTGCAATGTGGGAGACCGGGGTTTGATCCCTGGATTGGGAAGATCTCCTGCAGAAGGAAATGGCAACCCACTCCAGTATTCTTGCTTGGAGAATCCAACGGACGGAGGAACATGGTAGGCTAACAGTCCATGGGGTCACAAAGAGTTGGACATGACTGAGTGACTTCACTTTTCTTCCAAGGAGCAAGCATCTTTTAATTTCATGGCTGCAGTCACCAACTGCAGTGATTTTGGAGCCAAAGAAAATAAAGTCTGTCACTGTTTCCATTGTTTCACCATCTATTTACCGTGAAGTGATGGGATAAGCCACCGTATCTGTGGTCTTTTTGTCATGGCAGCCCTAGCCAACAATGATATTCACCAGAAGCCAGAGGTGGATCAGGCAGTTCACTTGATTGATTTCAAACCTTTGAACTCATTTGATACCTCAACTCAGTGAAGGCTAACATTCAATATTAGAATTTACCTGGAATAATGGAAAATGGTGGTGCTCAAGGGGTGCAAATGAGAATCACCTGGAAACCTTGTTAAAACAGATTACTGGACCCCACTCCCCAAATTTCTGATTTAGTAGGTCTAGGTTGAGGGAAGAAAATTTGCATTTTTAGCACTTTCCCAAGAGGTCCAGAGATCACAATTTGAGAATCACAAAGGCAAGAACACAGGTCCTCTTTGCACCAAGAAACTTCTCAATACCTTGGTAAAGGGAGCACCATCATCCCTTAAAAGCTTCCAAGTGGGTTTCCTTGAAAATCAGGAGTAAATGATTGTAAAACAGGAGTGCTAATAAGATGCTGGAGTGGTGAAGTCCTGGTGACGATACTTAAAACACCAGATACAAGATAGAATAGAGTTAACAGATGGCAAAGCCAGAGGACAAATAAAATATTTGACCCATAGAGTTTTGGTGGTGGCTAAGTTTTCACTTGATCTAAATAACATAAAAACAAAATTCTGGGTTTGGCAGCTAGAACTATAACTTGAATTGTCACAAAAGTTTTTTTTTCTAATTCATAGATCGAGTCATTTTATTCAAGGAGGGATGGGGGTAAGTTCTCTTGCACTGTCACAAGTAGTACTGTAAATCTTCAAAATTTTACTAAAGGAAATGGAGGGAAATAGACTTGGGGAAGATTTTTAAACAATGGCTCAGGTTTGACACTAACCCTCAGAGACCTAAGATAACACTGTGCTCCAATAATTCAACTAGAGGCTTGTACAGGTCAGATACTAAATTAAATTTTGGTTTTAGACTTTCTCAAAATGAGCGCCAGTGACTAGGCAGACATAATCAGTTACTGAAAGTGCAGTTGAAATGACATTTTTTGGCAACCCATACAGTAAGGTCTGTTTTTAGGAATGGCCAAGTAGAAGCCACTGAAATGTCAATAACAACCAAAATAGAAAATCAAATGTAATAATGCATTTGGGGACATTTCAGAAAACATTTTAGCAAACAATTTCACTATCAAAGATTTTGAAAGATGCAATGTAGTGATTCTTAGAGCATCTTCACTTAGTTTGCTTCTTTATTTTAAATGAGACCAGTGGATCCTAGAGAAAGACTGTGCATTGTCATAAACCTAACCAGGTGGTTACTCCAAAAATGGCAGCTTCTATTACAGATTGATCTCTTAATTGAAATAAATAAGCATAGTCTCTGGCATTTGGTATAGTTATCAAGCTGAAAAAAAATGCTTTTTTTATACTGTTTACTAAGAGCCATGATAAATATTTTGATTTCATTTGACAATGACAACTGTATACCTTTACTGTGTTAACCCAGGGCTATGTCAGCCCTAGGTTCTTTTGACATGACCTACATTATAGGAATGTTGATCATTCTGCCTTTACACAAATATTGCACTAGTCCTCTGGGCCGATGACATTATGCTATTTGGACACTATAGCAAGAAGTGTTCTAACTGACTTTGTAAGACTCAAAAATCCCAGTGCAAGAGATACATTCATGAAAACTAAGGGGAAGCTAATAAAGATTCTTTGAATATAGCTGATCTGGAACATGAAAACATGGAAATTTCTGAATTTCAATTTTTGAATTTAAAAAAATTAAAATTCAGTCTATATACAACCTACTACTAAGGAAGAGACACAAAGCTTGTTGGACTTATTTTGATTTTAGAAACAATACATAACCACACTTATGGATGGTTCTCTGATTCATTTACTAAATAAACCATAAACATTGCTGTTTGGAGAGGTGCCTAGAGTAAGAGGAAAATTTACAACAAACCTAGTATGTAATTACGCTTTCCTCCTCTTGGTCCATATGGCCCAATATATTAGATGATACTGAAAGTATGTGGGATTAATAGAGATCCTAGTGATACATGTCTAGATGGGGTGAATCACGATGTTTAGGGAATAAAGTCCCAAGTCCTTCTTAGAAAATAACTACGCTCTTTTAGAAGAACAGCACCTTTTCCTTACTATTGGCAGCAAGTAATGTCCAAATCCCAGACTATGAGACAGAAAGTGACAAATGAACTTGGGTGAACTCTGGGAGATGATGAAGAACAGAGGAGACTGGTGTGCCACAGTTCATGGGTTCACAAAGAGTCGGACATGACTTAGCAACTGAATAACAACAACGTCTGAATTCTAGACTGTGAGACAGGGAGTGACAAAATTGGGCTCATCTGATCCATCGAGCCAGTGAATATGTACATCAAGTAGAAGTGAAAAATAAAAGGTTGGGCTTGATCAGGTATTGAAGGCTCAAGAAAATTGTATTGTCTTGGATCATTAGAGTAACTATATTGTTACTCTCCTTCAACTCATTTTTGTGACCCCATAGAGCAGAGGTTGACAAGCTTTCTTTTTGTAAAGGGCTAGATAGTAAATATTTTAGGCTTTGTACGTCTTATGGTTGTGATCATACCTACTGAGCTCTGCCATTATAGAGTATAAGTAAAGGAATGAGACTATGTTCACATAAAATTTTATAAAAGCATGAGTTATAGTTTGACTTGACCCATGAGTCATAGTTTGCAACCCCTGTTATACAGAGTTCCTTACAGTTAGTTTACTGAAGGAGGAAAATATTGTGCCTGCACCTAGTAACCACTTGGTATGATATGCTGGGACCAGTCACAAGAGAACTATTGCATTACAAGGTGCACCAAGGAAAGTCCCAAACGACAGAAGAGTAAGGAATTCTCTTAAAGAGCAGAAATTCAAGCAGTGTATCTAACTGACACTTTATTAGAGAGATGATGGGACTACACTGTAAGTATTTACACTGGTTTATGGAACATAGCTAACAGTTTGGCCAGGTAGTTATGACTTGGAGAGAAAAAAGTTTAGCAAAGTGTTAAAAAAATGATATATAGATGAGGTATGGGAATAGATAGCTTACCATAGGCACAGATATATGTGATAATATTTGTTTTCCACGTGAATAACCAAGAGAGGACATTCAGAGCAGAAAAAATATCTCAATCATCAAAGGAAATAAGATAGATTTTTGCTGTGGTCAGTTCAGTCAACCTCTTTTTTCAGCCTACTCTGTGTAGTGACCTAAATTGTGTCCTGCAAAAAGATATGTCCAAATCTAAGTCCCTGATACTTAAGAATATGATCTTATTTGGAAATAGATAATAGTCTTTATAAACACAATTAAGTTAAGAATCTTGAGATAATGTCACCCTGAATTTAGAGTGATTTCTAAATCCAATGACAAGTATCCTTATAAGACAAAGAAGATCTGAGACACAGAGATACATAGGGAAGAATACCATGTAAATAGAGAGGTAGAGATGAGTTTTTGCTAAATGTTGCTAGTAGCCCTCAGAAGTAGGAGAAAGGCATGAAATAGATTTTTCCTTAAGGCCTCCAGCAGGAATCAACCCTACTAACCTTGATTTCAGACTTCTGGCCTCCAGCACCATGAGAAGATAAATGTCTATTGTGTTATGCCATCCAGTTTGTGATGTTTCAGCAATGCTAGGAAACTTATATATGATTTTTGCTTAATGAAAAAGTGGACTTGGCATCAAGGGTCAAAGGCTACACTTATGCTCAATCATCAAGACTGATATGACTGGTTCCCATGCAGTGTTCCCAGCCTGTCAACAATGAGATCAGTGTTGAGTATATAGAACACAGTACCATTTTGGGATGAGATCAAGCCACCCAGCGGCAGATTCATTATATTGAACTCTTTCCCTCATAGACTGGGCAGTGATTTATCTGCACTTCTTGATATGAATAATGTCTTTTATACTTGCAATGCTTTCACATGTGAACTCATAGAATGCCTAGTTTAGGGTCACAATATTCCACAAAATAGTACTCCTGACCAAATAATGAATTTTGCATCTAAATAAATATAGTAATTGGGCTTCTCTTGTGGCTCAGCTGGTAAAGAATCCACCTGCAATTCAGGAGACCTGGGTTCAATCTCTGGGTTGGGAAGATACCCTGGAGAAGAGAATAGCTACCCTCTCCAGTATTCTGGCCTGGGGAATTCCATGGACAGTATTGGATGGACACGACTGAGTGACTTTCACTTTCAAATACAGTAATAGCTTAAAACTATAGAAGTTATTGCTTTCCCATTATCTTGTTGCAGATGGCCTTATAAGACGTAAGGATGGCCTTTAACTAATCAGTTACAATACCCCATGGGAGGCAAAACTTTGTAAGGTTAAGATGCTGTTCTATAAGATTGGGAATATGTCTGAGACATGCTGGTTCTTCTTCCATGGTCATAACTGGACTTCAAAAGAAGAGTTGAAAAAGGAGGTAGAAGAATCAAAGTTGGCCAAAATTCTGTGAGGTGGGATAGCATATATTGAGAAGGGTAAATTTTGATTTTACCACATTTGTTCACAGGAAATTTCACAGGAAAGCTTGTCTTTAAAACAAGTAATCCTGTTTTTCCATAGGTGGATAGCTAAAGTAATCAAACACTTTTTAAAAATTAGCATAATGGGGCAGAACAGGAGTACTATTCTTACCAGCAGATATAAATCCCCTTTAATGTAAATTTATAGGTATTCCAATATTAATAGCTATGTGAAAGTAACAGGCTGTTCTATTTTAGTTAAGCAATGAATGATTGGAAAATATTGCATTAGAAACACTCTGTTCCAATGTTAGATTTTCAGTGTTTCTACTCCAACCCCTGGTACCACTATTCTTTTCATAGTTAAATTTTAATTGTTGATGGTTTTCTATTATCTTCCCTTGATACTATTATTTTTTTATGTTAGCCCACTGTCATAAAATTGGAGTTGGCATATTTTATTTTCTGGTTTTATGTTTAATTTTTGTTGTACACTCTATCCTCATTATTACAAATGTAGCTTATCTTTGTTCTTTAGACAATGATAGCTCAGATAGAGAATGATGAAGCACACACATTACCCACTGTAAATATCACTTTCAAAAAGTCATTGTGTTACATTGAACATCAAAGTGCTTCTAATCACAACTATAAATCTTAAGAATATGATTAGAATATACAAGCCAGAAATAAGGAGTTCCATAATATGCCTAGAATTGGAACATAATGAAACTTTCAATTTGTAAACTTATAAAACCTAAACATTCTGGTATCATATAGTAGAATTTCAAGCCAATGAACAATGCCATGTTTAAGTGATGCTTTTAAAATAAATATATTGCATACTGCCTTGTATAGGCATACCTCAGATACATTACTGTTTCTATTCCAGACCACTGTAATAAAGCAGCCATTGCAGTAAAGGTAGTCACTCGAATATTTTGGTTTTATAGTGCATTTAAAAGTTTTGTTTATACTATTCTGTGGTTGATTAAGTGTGCAATAGCATATGTCCAGAAAAAGTGTACATAGCTCAATTAAAGACACTTTATTGCTAAAAAAAAAAGTTTACCATCGTCCGAATCTTCACCTAGTCATAATCTTTTTGTCAAGAGTGTCTTGCCTTAATGTTAATGGCTGTTGACCAATTAGGGATTTGGTTGCTGAGGGTTGTGGTGGTTATGACAGTTTCTTAAAATAAGGCAATGAAGTTTGCCATATCGATTGACTTTTCCTTTCATGAGCAATTTCTCTGAAGTATGTAATGTTGTTTGACAGTATTTTATGCACAGAACATCTTTCAAAATTGGAGTTAGTCCTCCCAAACTCTTCCACTGCCTTATCAACTAAGTTCACATACTATTCTAAATCCTTTTGTGTCATTTCAACAATATTCATCGCATCTTCATCAAGAGTAGTTTCTATCTCTTTGTCCACGACTAAAGTAACTTATGCAGGAACCACTTTCTTTGTCCACCCTTAAGAGGCAACTCCTCATCTATTCAAGTTTTATTACAGCAATTCAGTTACATCTTCAGGCTCCATTTTAAATTCTAGTTTTCTTGTAATTAATATTTCTACTACATTTGAGTTCCTTCCTCCACTGGAGTCTTGAATCCCTCAAAGTCATCCATGAGGGTTGGAATCTTCTTCCAAAGTCCTGTTAATGTTTATATTTTGACTTCTTCCCATGAATTACAAGTGTTCTTAACTATAGTCCAAGGGGTCCTGAAGGGTCGGACACAACTGAGTGACTAACACTTTAATGCATATAGAATAATGAATCCTTTTCAAAAGGTGTTTAGTTTTTGCTCAGATTCATCAGAGGAATCACCATGGCAGCTGTAGACTTACAAAATGTATTTCTTAAAATAATAAGGCTTGAAATTGTTTCTTGATACATGAGTTATAGAATAGATGTGTTAGCAGGCGTAAAAACCACATAAATCTCTTTGTACGTCTCCATCAGAGCTCATGTGTGACCAGGTGCACTGTCAATTAGCAGTAATATTTTGAAAAGAATCTCTTTCTGAGCACTGGGCTCAAAATTTTCAGCAAACCAAGTTGTAAATAGATGTCTTGTCATTCAGATTTTGTTGATATGTATGGTACGTATCATAAATTTAGCATAATTCTTAAGGGCCCAAGGATTTTCAGAATGGTAAATTAGCATTATCTTCATTTTAAAGTTACCAGCTGCCTAACCCCTAACAAGAGAGTCAGCTTGTCCTTTGATCTCTGAAGCCAAGCCTAAGCTACTCCTCTCTAACTACAAAATTTCTAAATGACATGTGTGCATGCTAAGTCATTTTAGTCATATCTGATTCTTTGAGACCCTATAGACTATAGCCTGCCAGATACCCCTGTCCATGGGGTTCTCCAGGCACTAATGCTGGAGTGGGATGCCATTTCCTCCTCCAGAGGATCTTCCAGACTGGGGATGGAACTCATGTCTCCTGCACTGGCAGGTGGATTCTTTACCACTGAGCAACCAGGGAAGCCCTTTAAGGCTTTTTAATCTACATTGGAAAACAAACAAACAAACAAACACATTTTTTCGAGGTTCCACCTTCATTAATTATCTTGCTTTCTGCATCACTTGCTGTAGCTTCTACATCATCACCTGCTTCTTTACCTTGAACTTTTATGTTACAGAGATAGTTGCTTTCCTTAAACCTCATGAACCAACCTCTGATAGCTTAAAACTTTTCTTCTATAGTTTTCTCACCTATTTCAGCCTTCAGAGAACTGAAGAGAGTTAGGGCTTTGCTCTAACTTACGCTTTGGTTCAAGAAAGATTGTGACTGGTTTATTCTACTATCTAGGTCACCAAAACTTTATCCTTATCAGCAGTAAAGCCGTTTCACTTTCTTATCATTGTTTGTTCACTGGAGTAGCAATTTTAATTTTCTTCAAGAAAGTTGCATTCACAACCTGGTTAACTGTCTAGCATGAGATAAAGTTTTTGGCCTATCTCAACTTCCATTTGCCTTCCTCACCAAAGATAGCTATTTATAGCTTTTGATTTAAAGTGAGAGACGTGTCATTCTTCCTTTCACTTGAACACTTAGAGACCATCATATGGTTCAACTGGCCTAATTTCAATATTGCTGTGTCTCAGGGATTAAGGAGGTCCGAAGAGAGGGAGAGAGAAATAGGGGAATGGCTGGTTGATAGAGCAGTCAAAATACACACAAAATTTATTGATTAAGATTGTAGCTCCTCAAAATAATTCCAACAGTAACATCAGAGTCACTGATCACAGATATCATAACAAATTTAGAAATATTGGGAGAATTATCAAAATGAGACACAGAGCCAAGAAGTGAGCAAATACTGTTATAAAAATGGTGCTGATAGATCTGCTTCAGACAGGGTTGCCACAAACTGTCAATTTGTGAAAAATACAGTATTTGTGAAGTACAATAAAGTGAACCACAATAAAATGAAGTACGCTTATATAGTGATGTTTCAACTGGATAGAAAACTCCTTTAATGAGAATCAGGTATGTGAAAGAAAAATACATCAGTCATGTAAATAGAGCTGCCTAAAATTCTAGCATCCACCCAAAATCTCTCAGTGCCCATATATAGATGTTCAGCCTCCAGCTAAACATAAATAAAGTAATTTTTTGAAAGCCAGGATAACATTCGTATTAAAAAATCTCCTTTATTTATTTATTTATTTTGCATTTTTTCTCTCTGAAAATCCTGGAGGACAATCCTCAGCCACTGAAGTGCTTAGTATCAGGTAATGCAGTGATAAGAATCCGCCTGCCAATGCAGGAGATGCAGGTTCAATCCCTGGGTCAGGAAGAGCCCTCGGAGGAGGAAACAGCAACCCACTCCAGTATTCTTGCCTGGAAAATTCCATGGACAGAGGATCCTGGTGAGTCACAAAAAGTTGGACACCACTTAGAACACATACACGTACACAAACACACACGTGACACTTTTTATAATTAAGACAGTTCTTAGAGTTGGTGATCCAAGCTTATACATTGACTGGTTCCTATAATTAAACTTCAATCATGATGCATTACCTTACTGAAGTAATCACCTTTTAACTCTAGTTTCCTCCAAATTTGTTAATATAAAATGGTTAGCATATTCTTTGGAACACAGTAGAAACCTTACTCAGTGGATGACAGGTGCTTTGTCCATTACTCCTCATATCCCTCTGCAGTTAATAAATTATCCTGAAGAATAGCTCTCTGATGGTTCTAAGACAGAAATAATGTTAGTGAGAAGTGCATTTGGAGAAGAAGAAAGCCATGATTTACCCACCTCTTGATCTACCATTATGTTTGGTGTATGGGATAAAAGCGAGATGAGTATGTGGCCATGACTGTACATTAGGTAGGGAATGTCTTTCTTGAACCCAGCTGAATCTTGGGAGGAACTGTTAGATCGAGGTTGTCCCATTTCCAATGCCTGCTTAAGCTCTCAAGGCTTGTTTAAGCTCAGTGGCCTAGGGAAAAGAGAGAAGCCTGGTTACAAATCAGTCAAGTCACATTAGTGAGCATTTTGCTCAGATTGGTCAGTGGGAACAAAGAGTGTTGCCAATCACTATGAGAAAATAATGGAGATTTGGAGAGTCTGTGTCTGGCCTTGTCGTAAAAAAACAAAAAACAAAAAACAAAGCAGTCTTCTGGGAGCCTTAATTAAGTCATACAGGGAAGAATGGTTCTTTGCAGTAAACCATTTCCTGGAATACAAAACGGTAACGGAACTTCTTAACCTTTGTTGTTTTCCAGGAGCACGGGCCTCAGGTAAAGTTCAGCACTCTCAGTCCTTGAAGTGAATATTTCAGCAGTGTCTCCTCTAAGTGAAACAGTAAACTGTTGGCAATAATACTAGTCCCGTTTTGCATGTCACTCTATTTTGCAAAACTATGGATTATCTATTCCCATGGCCAAGTGAATTGCACCAGTTCCAGCATCCAGGAAATGTTTGTGGTCCTTAGAGAATTCCACCCTTATGCAAAGTTACTAACAGTTCAAATAATAGATACTTGGTTTATTCCAACATTGCATACAATAGGGAATAAAGGGAAAGTGAAACCTCTTTTTACCTTCTATTTCTTGAGTGTGTCATAATTTCTGTTTCAATGAAATTAAATAAATAAATGGAATAAAGTTTTACTTTTGTCAGGTGTTTCTAACATAAACTTAATAATGTTTTATTTCTCCGTCTTGTTGAAGATTTAGAGATAATATTTAATGAGGTCAGATAAGAGTAGAAACCTCATGGAGGAAATACTTTTTCATATTGAAGTGACCTAAATCTTTAAATAATCCCAAATAATTGATTTTCTAACACTTATTAGTTTCTTCTTTCAACCAATGAACTTTATTGAGCACCTATATGTGCCAGGTCTTGGATAATGGTAACACGAGAATGAAGGGGATGCTTTCCTGTTGACATGTCTTTATAGTCTAGTAGAGATGTCTAACATTTGCCTATAACCCAATGACATGAGTACAAGCAGAGGTTCATACAGGATCTTACTAAAAATCAGGAAAAGATGTAACTAAATTCCCCCTGAGAGAACTCAGGGATCTCCTCACACAGAAGTGACATCTGAATGAAATGATGAAAGATGAATAAAAATTAGCTAGACAGAAGGTGAGGAATGACTTTTCAGGAAATAGAAATAGCAGCTGTAGAGGCAAAAAGGCATATAAGCCATATAATGTTTGAAGACCACTGGTTATGTAAGGAGGACAGAGGCAGGGGTAGTGGAGAACTGGTTGCCTATGGGCCTATAGAGCAGAGTATTTCTCAAAGATGATCTCAAGAACCCTGCATCTGAATGTCCTGGCCCAACTGTACAAAAATAAGACTTATGGTCTTTAATCGATACACCATTTGAGACTTGTCCATGAAGAAAGAACCTAAAACCTGCATTTTCAACAAACATCCCAGAAGACTCTGATCCACTCTGAAGTTTGATCTTCACTGCTGTAGAGAATGAAAATTTGGATGATGAGGTTAATATCTACTAAGTAATAGAGATTAAACTTTATAGGTATTTGCATAAAAATGAGAGTTTTAAAATTGGAATTAGACTGATCACATTTTCCATACAGCAAGATCACTGACTACAGTGTAGGTGACACACAGGGAAGTGGGGATGAGGATGACACACAATAGTAATAAAATATGAGTTAACATCTGGTTGCTGAAAAGTGCCAGCAAGAGATGTTATTGTTAAGGGTTTAAACTAAGGTGGAAAAATATTTGAAAGATATTTGAAAGGTATAATTGGATAAATTTCATGAGCTTCCCTGGTAGTTCAGTCAGTAAAGACTCTGCCTACAATGCTGGAGATCTGTGTTCAATCCTCGGGTCGGGAAGATCCCCTTGAGAAGGAAATAGCTACCCACTCCAGTATTCTTGCCTGGAGAATCCCATGGACAGAGAAGCCTGGTGGGCTACAGTCCATGGGGTTGCAAAGAGTTGGATGTGACTGAGCAACTAAAGCTTTCTTTTCTTCTGTGAGCAATTAGATATAGAAGATAAAGTGGAAGAAGAAGCTTGGAATGACTGTGAGCTTTCTTGCTTTGGTGACAAGTATTGCATAAAAGTGTGTGTGTTATTTGCAAACAAAACAACTGATGAGGGAATAGGCTCTTAAATTTACAGATAGCTCATGCAGCTCAATATTAAAAAAGAAAAAGACCCAATCAAACAGTGGGTGGAAGATCTAAATAGACATTTCTCCAAAGAAGATATACAAATGGCTAAAAAGCACAGGAAAAGATAATCAACATCACTAGTTATTAGAAAAATACAAATCAGAACTACAGTGAGGTATCACCTCACACTAGTCAGAATGGCCATTATCGAAAAATCTACAAACAATAAATTCTGGAGAGGGTTTGGAGAAACGGGAACCCTCCTACACAGTTGGTAGGAATGTAAACTGGTATAGCCTCTATAGAAAAAGCCACAGTCATGAAGACAGTATGGTACTGGCACAAAGACAGATATATAGATCACTGGAACAAAATAGAAAGCCCAGAGATAAACCCACGCACCTATGGACACCTTATCTTTGACAAAGGAGGCAAGAATATACAATGGAGAAAAGACAATCTCTTTAACAAGTGGTGCTGGGAAAACTGGTCAACCACTTGTAAAAGAATGAAACTAGAACACTTTCTAACACCATACACAAAAATAAACTCAAAATGGATTAAAGATCTAAACATAAGACCAGAAACTATAAAACTCTTAGAGGAGATCATAGGCAAAACACTCCGACATACATCACAGCAGGATCCTCTATGACCCACCTCACAGAGTATTGGAAATAAAAGCAAAAATAAACAAATGGGATCTAAGTAAAATTAAAAGCCTCTGCACAACAAAGGAAACTATAAGCAAGGTGAAAAGACAGCCTTCAGAAGGGGAAAAAATAATAGCAAATGAAGCAACAGACAAACAACTAATCTCAAAAATATACAAGCAACTCCTACAGCTCAATTCCAGAAAAATAAATGACCCAATCAAAAAATGGGCCAAAGAACTAAATAGACATTTCTCCAAAGAACATACAGATGGCTAACAAACACATGAAAAGATGCTCAACGTCACTCATTATCAGAGAAATGCAAATCAAAACCACTATGACGTACCATTTCACGCCAGTCAGAATGGCTGCGATCCAAAAGTCTACAAGCAATAAATGCTGGAGAGGGTGTGGAGAAAAGGGAACCCTCTTACACTGTTGGTGGGAATGCAAACTAGTACAGCCACTATGGAGAACAGTGTGGAGATTCCTTTAAAAACTGGAAATAGAACTGCCTTATGATCCAGCAATCCCACTGCTAGGCATACACACTGAGGAAACCAGAATTGAAAGAGACACGTGTACCCCAATATTCATCGCAGCACTGTTTATAATAGCCAGGACATGGAAGCAACCTAGATGTCCATCAGCAGATGAATGGATAAGAAAGCAGTGGTACATATACACAATGAAGTATTACTCAGCCATTAAAAAGAATACATTTGAGTCGGTTCTAATGAGGTGGATGAAACTGGAGCCTATTATACAGAGTGAAGTAAGCCAGAAGGAAAAACACCAATACAGTATACTAATACATATATATGGAATTTAGAAAAATGGTAACGACAACCCTGTATGCGAGACAGCAAAAGAGACACAGATGTATAGAACAGTCTTTTGGACTCTGTGGGAGAGGGAGGGTGGGGGGATGATTTGGGAGACTGGCATTAAAACATGTGTAATATCATATAACAAACGAATTGCCAGTCAAAAAAAAAAGAAAGAAAGAAAATAATATAAAGATTCCTTAAAAAAAACTAAAAACAGATCTACTATATGACCCAGCAATCCCACTCCTGGGCATATATCTGGAGAAAACCATAATTTCCAAAAATACATGTACTCCAATATTCCTTGTAGCGTATTTAAAATAGCCAGGATATGAAAGCAAACTAAATCTCCATCAACAGAGGAATGGATAAAGAGGATGTGGTACATGTATACAATAAAATATTAACTATAAAAAAGAATGAAATTATGCCATTTGCAGTAACATGGATGGGCCTAGAGATTATCATACTGAATGAAGTAAGTCGGACAGAGAAAGACAAATACCACAGGATTTCACTTATATGTGAAATCTAAAAGAAAAGAAAAGGTACAAATAAACTATCTACAAAGCACAAATAAAGTTACAGAGGTAGAAAACAAACATCCGTATGGTTAATAGGGTTATGGTTACCAGAGAGTAATGTGGGGGAGGGATAAAATGGAAGATCAAGATTGATATATACATACTACTTTACATAAAATAGACAGTTAATAAGGACATACTGTATAGCACAGGGAACTCTACTCAATACTCTGTAATGGCCTATATCGGGGTCTCCAGCCTCTGGGATCTAATGCCTAATGATCTGAAGTGGAGCTGATGCAATAATAACAGAAATGAAGTACACAATAAATGCAATGCACTTGAATCATCCCAAAACCATCACCCAAAACCCCACCCCTCATCTGTGGAAAAAAATGTCTTCTACAAAACCAGTCCCTGGAGTCAAAAAGATTGGGGACCACTGGCCTACATGGGAAAAGAATCTAAAAAAGAGTGGATATATGTATATACACATAACTGATTCACTGCTGTATACCTGAAACTAATACAACATTGTAAATCAACTCTACTCCAATAATTTTTTTTTAAAGTGTGTGTTAAATGCTTTACAACACTGCTGTATTCATACTTTAAACAACTCTTGAAGGAGCCAAGATATTTGTCTTTATTATATTTCTCTGTTACAGTTGGTGAGACAGGGTCTTAGAAAAGTGAGTCAAGTTGTCATCTGTCTCAGAGTGCATGGCAATTAAATTACCAGTGACAAGGTTCAAATGCAGACAGGTTGGGTCACACTCTTACTCTCTTTATCTACTGCACTTCTCCATACTGACCTAAACATTGCTTAGGAAGGGAGGGTTGCTATGGTTTCACTCTTGCACATTGCACTAAAGATCTAGTTTATGGTGTCCTGGGTAGATTATTAAACTAGTACTAATGAGAGTTTGTTTCTCTGTGTACTGTAGTCTTCACTTTGCTTCAGTATTAGTCACACAGTTCTCTTTTATGAGGGTAAGATCTGAGAATTAAAAAGTTGGTCTTCCTACTCAGTCATGTCTGACTCTTTGTGACCCAATGGACTCTAGAACACCAGGTTCCTCTGTCCCTGGGATTCCCCAGGCAAGAATACTGGAGTGGGTTGTCATTTCCTTCTCCATTTAAATAGCATAGTATCAAACAAATTGCTCTATTTAGAATAATGATATTGGCCACTACTTCTGCCCTCATAGGAATGCACCATATTTTTTCTTAGTAGATGATCTTTCATTTAATAAAGTATCTTCATCGGCTTTTGAGGGTAGAGAGGATGAAATGTTTCTTATCTCCCTGTACTCAGGGTAGGATAGAAGGAAATTGTGAAATATGTTTTGCATAAAAAATTGAAGAGAGATGGGGAGCTGGAAAGAAAGAAGGAAGACAGGGAAAGAGGAGACGTGAAGGGACAAGTGAGTCTATCAGGAAACTTTTCCTGGAGGTAAAGGTGGCCAAGGGAAGAGAAATGCTAAAGATCCAATTTTATCATTGCTGAATGATGCTATGATGTAATCTTTACTCTGTCAGACCAATGTTTCTTACCAGTGATGCTGTGAATAAAGAAAGAAAAGAGGGGTCATGTCCTATGTGTGAGTCAATGTACATCAGAGAGTGTATTACTCTGTAAGAGTGATCACATTCTCATAAACCTGTACAATTTTTAAATAAAATATCACCAAGCAGGTCTTTGAAATTTATATGAAATTGCTGAGAAATACCAATCTCACATCCAGTAGGAAATCGACAGCCTACTTAATGACTTTATTTTTTAAACGGAATAACAAAAGAAAAGGATGAGGGAAAGAGATAGAGAAGAGACAATAAAAGGGAGGGGAGTGAAGAATTTAGGGGCAGAGGGTTAGGACCTGAAAGGATAGGCAGGTTGTAGGAGAGGTTTGAGCAGGTGATACAGGGAGAAATGTTGCTGGTTGTCATGAATTAAACCTCTTCAAAGTTTTATTGAGAATAAAAAGTAGCATGCTGATTTAATTTTGCAAGCAGCAACATCCTTCTAAGATTTCTTTTGTTTCACAGTGGCTGGATATTAGGAATCACAGCCTCCAGGTTCTCTTTACTCCAGGCTTGGAATACAATTGAGGTTCTACTAAAAGGGACATTTGAGCAGGATTTGGAAGATGGAGGGAAGGCAGAGCCAAATTGTTGCTTTTTCTTTTCTCCTTTGGTAGTGATAGGTAAATGCATGGGCTGATGTGAGGTTTTCTAGGGGGTTTGCTTTGATCATCAAGAACAGCGTCCTGCAGTTTTCTGTTCTGGTTGGAAGAAACTGGCTACCACCTGGTTCTCCACACTCCACCTGTAGTGGTGAACCTGAAAGCTAGTGGAAATTTCTCCTCATGTTTGCATCTTCAGCCCTTTCAGTGGTTTTGCAAGCAACTGATTCCTTGTTTTAAGCCCCCTTTTGCTAAAATTTAGAATGATTTCTGTGTCCTGACAGAAACTTGGATTTGGAATTGATGATGTTGAACTTTACCTGAGCCCCGCAAGCATAAAATATGATAATTCTGAAATAGCCCCTTCCTTTCGTTCTGAGTGTCTTGCCTGTGAATATTCCAAAACCTTGCTGCACCATTTCTTATAACTCCTGCACCACTGCAATGACTTCCTATGTACCAGGCCCCATCCTTTTCTTTGAGACATTATTCTTTAATAAATGTTCTCACTATTAACAATAGCCTAAATGCAATCATATTGACTGTTGGTGATTTTGTCTTTCACGGCATCAAGCTTTGTTAATATGACTCTGCACAGAAACTACTTGTGTCAGGGTTTCATAAGTGCTACGTCAGCAATTTTTTCCAAGATCCATGGGTAGATAAAGCTTTTCATTGTTTTCTATGGTTCTCCTAAGGCATATTAGCTTAAAGAAATTTCCTAACACCCAGTTGTCATTGTGGATTCAAATGACATCTTGATTAAGAATTTATTGCAACTTACTCTAGTATAGGAGTCTTACTCAGATCTTTAATTTTTTAAAAGTACCCATTGTTTTAAAATTGCATTTTGGCTATAAGGAAGGAGATTGTTAAAACACAATCTTTTCCAGGATCAAGTGGGTATGTCACATTGCATTTATACCTGAGAGCAGGTTGCTTATCTCTAAAGTCTAGATCCACTGTAAAAGAAAATAATTTATTGAAATTTTATGATAATATATGGAAAAGATAGCACTCTTCTTTAGAAAGGTGTAATAATATATTTGTGTATTAATATAAATTTCTGCCATGAGCACACTTATCTAATAAAAATCCAGATTTAAATAGAAAAGTTTACCTTTCTAATCACAACTAAAGCCCAGACTTTTTTTTTAGTTGCATTCATCTTGTCTTTCTTTTATAAAGAATTGTCAAAATAAACAAAAAATAATAATCCATAGGAATTTGAGACTGTAGTATAACACTCATGTCATTTTATACTTAAAATAAGGTTAAATACCTTCTTCTTTTCTCTAGAAATTTATTCCGCAATGCCCCTATGTTTTCACTGTAGAAGCTTTTCTCTGTATCCAATTCATAATAGCTAATTTTCCCCATCAATGATTCCATCTTCCTTTCACATGTGCATAAATTATAGCTGATGTTCTAAGCAGTGGGTGACAAGAATTGTGATGCAAAGAAAAGTGAGAAATGAAAAACTGTAGAGATTTTGTATTATTAAACACATCCAGGCTTGCTGAGTGAAAAGTACCATCAGCTAAAGTAGACTGTGCTAACAAATAACTCAAATTCTCTGTGACTTGAATGTCATGATTTTTTTTTCCCTTGTTCATTGTAGGTCAATAGGGAGTTTTCTTCATCTTAATGACCCAGGGACCCAGAAGATTAAGCAGCAGCATCTCAAATGCAATAAGTTACCATACCAGAGTGAAAGGGTGACTGAAAGTACCACAAAAGCCATGAAATGCTGAACTTGTAGATATCATTTTCACTCAAAACCATTGGTTAAGAATAATCACATGGCTCCACTCAATCACAAATGGTGCCTAGAGAGTTAATGGAAGAAAGCCAGAAATATTTGGTACATAGCACCATTAATGACTGCCACAGAAACTGAGGCAGATAATTACTTCTGTAAGATTTCTATGAATGGTATTATTTGGGTTGCACTATCTGGGTCATGCTTATATGGGATACTGAGTTATACCTACATGAAGCAGTTTAGAGAACTTCGCATTTTTATGTGGGAGATGGTCAATGTCTACAGGTATAGCTATTGTAGCCAATGTTCTTTACATTATAAGATCATTCATATATTTACAGAATATCCAGTATATATAAGGCACTCAAAATATGAAGATGAATCATCATGCACTGTATACTCAGGAAACTTAAATTGTACAAAAGAGATAAAATATATGTATATTATTATATAATTTATAAAATAATAAATATGAGAATTTGAATCAAGGAAAGATTACTTTTGACTGGGCAGGGAAATGAGAATGGAAGAGATCATATTTTTGTTGGACCTTTTATCAGTTGAATACTTGTAGAGAAAAGTGATCATTGTAGAGAAAACTATGAATAAAGCAATGGTGGTAGAACATTATGGTCTGTGTGAGAAACAGAAAATATCAGCAAAAAAATATGAAGTGAAGAAGAGAGAATATTGCAAGTTTTGTAAAAAGCATGGCAATAAAGCAGATAAATTTAATTGCAAACATCAGCAAAGAATTTTATTTGGTATCAAATGTCATAAAGTTTAGAAAATGATCTTGGGAATCTCAGGTAGGCCAAAAGATGAAATAATACCTCTACTTCATAACATGACATTGAGGAAATTAGAAAATTTTCCTGTGAATGAATTTTGAAACAGCGTTCTCAGGGAAAAATTTCAACATGATTTAAGGTTAACTCTAGCACATTTAACACGTGGAGCTGACACAGTTGATTACTAGGTAGGACCAAGACTATAGAGAAAGCAGTAATATAAATTCATTCATCCGTTCACCCATTTATTATTTTAGCAAGCACTTAAGAAACTCTATTGATGTACCAGGCACTGATTTACAGGCTAATGATATCTGTGAACAAAGAAGACTTTGAGTCTAGTGGGGAAGACGTTACTTCACAAATGATGATGATAAAATGGGATACCTATTATGACCCATTATAGAAACATGTTGTTGGGTACTTAACCTAATCTAAGAGTCAGAGGAAGTCTTTCTAGAGAGAAATGAATATAAATATTTTACATCTACTCTAATGTCATTGTTTGCATCCAAGTTTAATGATTATCACCTTGTCTCTATCTTCAATGGTGAGGGAAGGCAGGAGAGGTGTAGGTTAGTTAGAATACTAGAAAACTTTTTATTTTACTAAGTATATCAGGGTTCTGATTACACACAATAGAAACCAAGTCTGATTGATTAAAGCATAAAATGAATATTGGAAAGTGTTCCAATAACTCACAAAATCACTAGGCATATATTAATAGACCAGAGAAAAAGTAAAGTGAACAAAAGCTAGAGAGTGAAATTCACAGCCCAAATAACACTGTGCTGCTAAGTCACTTCAGTCGTGTCCGACTCTGTGTGACCCCATAGATGGCAGCCTACCAGGCTCCCCCGTCCCTGGGATTCTCCAGGCAAGAACACTGGAGTGGGTTGCCATTCCCTTCTCCAATGCAAGAAAGTGAAAAGTGAAAGTGAAGTCGCTCAGTCGTGTCTGACTCTTAGCGACCCCATGGACTGCAGCCTACCAGGCTCCTCCGTCCATGGGATTTGCCAGGCAAGAGTACTGGAGTGGGGTGCCATTGCCTTCTCCAAAATAACACTGTAGAGCATTTTGATAACAACACTGCTGGCCCTGCTGATAAGAACAAGTGTCAGTAATGATCCCCGGGCTTCCCCGGTGGCTCAGTGGTAAAGAATCCTCCTGCAATGCAAGAGACTTGGGAGACACAGGTTCAATCCCTGGGTTGGAAAGATTCCCTGGAGAACAAAATGGCAACCCACTTCATTATTCTTGCCTGGAAAATTCCATGGACAGAGGAGCCTGGAGGGCTGAAGTTCATGGGGTCTCAAAGAATTGGACACAACTCAACTACTGAGCGTGCACGGTAATGAACCTACCAAAACCACCTGTATTGGATCCTGCAGACAGTCTCAGACACAGCTACTACCCCACAACTTACTCCAAAACAAGGTCACCACAAACAAGGTCACCGCTCTCCTTAATTCTTCATGGCACCATTCCCCAATTTAAAGAACAGACATATCTGACTGTGCAGACAGACTTGAATGTGGCTTCCACAATCCCTCATGGTGTTCACACATTTGTGTGATGCCCTTTTCTTCGGCATGAGTGGGATCTGAGAATTTATAATAAGCAATAGTGTAGACAAAAGTGACACAGTGTATGTGATTATGTTTCATAAAAGTGTAATACCCACTTTCCAAAAAGATGCCCTTTCTGGCTCACTTTGAGGAAACAGGCAGCCATGTTGGAAAGCGGAACATAGAATGGATGACCTCCAGTTGACAGCCAGCAAGAAACTAAAGGCCTTAATCCAAGAAACCACAAGAAACTGAATGCTGCCAATATTTACATAAGCCTGGAAGTAGGTTCACCTTCATCTGTGCTTCGGGTAACAATACACACTGGCCGACAACTTCAGGTGTTGTGAGACCCAGAAACAGAGGACTGAGCTAAGCAGTCTACTGAACCACAGAAATCATGAAATCACACATGTGCATTGTCTTAGGCCACTAATTGCTGGTAATTGTTAAACACAATAGATAAGAAATTCTGCAGCTGAACCTAGAACTTAGGCCTGCATGCTGTCTATAAGGGAAGTTGGAAAAATGAGCATTTGAAATTGCTGGTTTCTCAAACACAGTCTCAGAGGTTGGGAACATGTCTACATGTTTCCTAATATGGATGCAACAAATTACCACAACCATGGATACATAAAACAAAAGCGATTTATTCTCCAACAGTTTTAGGGGTCAGAAGTCCAAAATAAAGGGGTTTCCTAGACAAAATTTCCTCCAAAGGGACAAATCCGCTCCGCTGTTTTTCAGCTTCCGGTATCTTCTGGCATTCATTGGCTTGTGGCAGCACAACCTTAATCTCTGTCTCTGTTTTCAAATCATCTTCTTTTTTGTGTCTCCACATGCCTTTTTCTATGTTTCATAAGCCCACTCTCATTAAATTTAAGGCCCACCCTAATTCAGGAATGACATCATTTCAATCCTTACCTTAATTATGTCACACTAGATTTCCACAAACATAAATGTGCTTCCTGAGCAGGAAGAAGTTCTCCAAAAGAATTGCCACATGATTAATGTACTTTATCTTGATTTATCTGGTAAATATTGACCTAGCCAGGCCATTTTCTTCAGAATGGCTTGAACTACTTATTTATAATTCAATACTCAAAACACACCATTTGGGAAGATTTCATCTTTGCAGGAGAAAATATCTTAGCATTTAGTACCAAACCAATGATTTCTCTATTTTAAGTTCCCGTCCTTACTCTGTCCTATGCTTATACATGAAGGAAGAGTTCACATGCAAGTCCACTGAAATAAAGAGAGAACAGCTATGCATTTGTAGCATTGACATGAAGACCCAAAATAATGCTCTGAGTTGAAGAAGGAAATAGAAGATTTTTCTTTGAATAGGAACTTGTTTAAGCTCTGAGGGTATTTGCACTTGTCCTTCATTCAACTTCAAAGGCAAAAAGTTTTGCCAGAGCATTTTGAAGTCATGATTATTTGCTTGTGAATTACAGCCAGTGAGGTCATGTTTATTGTTTTAAAGGTTCTGTATATATTCCAATAGTGAGGCCTAATAAAGAACCCTCCATAAATTTTCTTCTGAATTTCTACATGCTCAGCAGGATTGAGTTCTGGAGTCAGGATGAGAGTTTATAAATGAAAACATTATTTTTGATATGATTTACCGTAAGACACAATAGGCATTTTTGTGATTCAAAATAAAACCAGTTTCAGAAATTCTATGTAAAGTTTTATAAGGATTCATATATGAATCCAATCTGTAGGTTGATTTTACTAGATGCTGAAGATTGATATAAGGAGTCCTCAAACTGTCAGCTATAAACTCTGCAACATCTTTTTATCAACCATGTTTTCTACATCCCTTCATTATCTGAAGTCAGGTATTATCTTCTGCTTATGTAACAAACTCTTAAAGTAATATTGATTTGAGGTTTTTAAGTGTCAATCTTTCTACTTCATTTGTTGATTGATTCTCTGCTTTTCAAGCATTAAATTAAGAAATATTTTATACTGTCAGTCATCATCATGCTATAGTTTATGGTGCTAAATAGAATCATGTATAGTATTAGCCTTGACAAATGTAATTTTTATTTCCTCTACAATGTTGAAAGTTATTAGTATGTTCTTCTATCTATTGAGTAAGCTCTTAAGCAATGCACAAATAAAGAAGGAATATAATCTTGAATCACAGAATTCAAAAGTTTTATTGGCAATCTTCTTAACAATCTTCTAATTGTTAAATTATATCAGCTACAAATTTGAATATATTTGTCACCTACTAATCACCAAGGTTGATGTAGTATCAAATTCCAGTTCAAGGTAGAGAAACCAAATCCAAGATGCTATCTCCATCATTTGGTTCATGTACAGACATAATTATAACCTACATATATATATTTGGATTGTTATCAAATGTTCTTTAATTGACAACTTTTTTTCTGATCGCAAGAGAAGGTAACCAACAGGATTCTTTAAAGATATGTACTTAATCAGTCAACCCAACAGAAACTTAACACCATTTAAAGGAGCTTCTTAGAAGTACAAATATCTTATTCATTCATTGACTTAAAAATGTTTATTAATCTGCCACTCTGGATTGGCTCTGTGATAGGTGTTTTTATCCTGCATCAGATGTTTAGTTGGCCTTCATCCTCAAAATTCTCCAGAATAGCTGGTATTTTCTTCATTTTGCAGATTAAAAAAAAACAGAATCAGAAAGGTTATATGAATTTAGCAAATAAATTACTTGGCTTTAACAAAACACATTCTATAAATTTATGCACAGTCGAGATTTACTTAAAGTAAATAAACACAATATGCTAATTAGGAACTTTTTTTCTAACAGCAAATAAACTAAAAGTGTATTAAGCAATTTGAGGTTACTTTTATCATATGTCAGATATCTGGAAATTTCTTCTGATATTGGTTCAATGGTTCAAGTATGTAGAAACCAATATTTCTGAAATATTCTTGAAATTTCTGAAATCCCCTACCCTACACTCCTGCCTCAGCTGTAAGAATTATCATATCCACATTCCAGGAAGAAGAAAAGAGGAAGAAAGTGATCTCTATGGTACGGATTTAGTTCTTCTAACCTAGAAAGCAAAAGCTTTCCCAGGAGCCATTCTAGCAGATTTCCAACTATACACTAAGATCTGTATAGCATGACCACTCACTTCTTGCAAAAGAATATGAGAAAGTGCATATTTATTCTTTCAGCCTCTGTGATTGAAATAGCAAAGGGAAAAGGGTAGGGAATGAGTTTTAGATTTCCCATGTAATGCAACCTTAAATCATCACAATACTTGTCTAAAAATACTGCCCATATTTCATGGTAGGAAAGAAAAAATCCACAAGCAATAACAAAACAAACAGTAAGTCAATTCAGAAAAGAGATGTGCTGAAGTGTGTGTACACATGTTTATTTACCTGTATACCTGTATGTGTGTGGGAAAGGTGAGTGAAATATAAAAATCAACATCTGGAACCTACATAAGAGATATAGACATGGGAAACAGGACCAAGGAAGAACAATAAGGGTTAATGTTTTTAATTTATTTATTTTTTATTGGAGGAGAATTGCTTTACATAATTTTGCTGTTTTCTGTAAAGTGAAGTGAGTGAAGTCACTCAGTCGTGTCCGACTCTTTGCGACCCCATGGACTGTAGCCCACCAGGCTCCTCAAACCACGGAATTTTCCAGACAAGAATATTGGAGTGGGTTGCCATTTCCTTCTCCAGTTTTCTGTAAAACCTCAACCTAAATCAGCCGTAGGTATACATATATCCCCTCCCTTTTGAAACTCCTTCCTGTCTCCCTCCCCATCCCACCCCTCTAGGTTGATACAGAGCCCCTGTTTGAGTTTCCTGAGCCATACAGCAAATTCCCATTGGCTATCTATTTTACATATGGTAATGTAAGTTTCCATGTTATTCTTTCCATTCATTTCACCCTCTCCTCCTCTCCATGTCCATAAGTCTATTCTCTATGTCTGTTTCTCCACTGCTGCCCTATAAATTCTTCAGTACCATTTTTTTAGATTCCATATATATGCATTAGAATACAGTATTTATCTTTCTCTTTCTGACTCACTTAACTCTGTATAATAGGTTTAGGTTAATTCACCTCATTAGAACTGACTCAAATGTGTTCCTTTTTATGGCTGAGTAGTATTCCATTGTGTATATATACCATGACTTCTTTTGCGTTAGTTTTAATATATAACTGCTGATCTGTAATCCAGGAAAAGTTGCAGAAAACACACTCATACTATCATTTCTTCAATGGCTTCCCTCAGTTTTGGTAGATCCTTCTAATTTGATCTTTAAAGTAAATGGCTTCTGACCCATTTTTACTTTACTTCTACTCTTAAAAATTCTACATTGCAGCCACTCAGGTCAAACTTATTCCTTGAATATTCTCTATATTTTTTCAACTTACTCCTGATATCCTTCACCATAATGACTTTTAGTATTTATATATTTTTTTGGTTTTTAATCAGAATGTCTGCTATTCATTTCTCATGCATCCTTTCAGCATGTCTTAGGTGACAACGTCTCCATGAAAACGTTTAATTTCTCCAGATGAATTGAACATCCAGACAACTGAAACTTCATAACTATTTAACATTTTTTCCTTATATGATGCTTGATGCTTGCCATGCATTTGTTTCATTTAAATCTGTACTTGTTTTCCTTTCATAAGAATATATATTTTTTAACCTTTTGCTACCTTTACCAGTGAGTCCAGCACCTTGGATAGAAAAACAGACTGAATGAAAAAAAAATGTGTTGAAATTTAATGAACAACCCAGAATTTCTACTGATGATTTTTATTGATGTTTACTTACATATCATCATACCAGATAAGATTATGAGGAATCTTTAGTCAAGACAGGTATTATTCACAGGTGCCTGATGGTCTATATAAATACATTGAAATGGAATAATAGGTTATGAGGATAAGATTTAGTGCAATGGGTCCATTAGAAATGTAAGTGTCCATTTATAAGCATCAATTTGTAGGAAAAGCATCTGTAGCATCCCATCTCCCTTCCCTTCCAAATACTCTGTGTTATATGTAAATTTAAAATGCTTTAAAATCTGAATTCTATGGCATGAGACCAACTGTTAGATATAAAGGAAACAGGGATACGATTTCAATAATGTTTTTCTTATAAAACAAAGGATTTTTGTTAGGTTCTGGAAGGCATTTGTCTCAGAAGATAAAAATCTTTCAGCTTATTTAATCACTAAAGGTCAATTTTATATAATATTTATGTCTCATGAGCATGGAATCCATGGTTTCTATGTTACTTGATGGTCTTGTAGAAAATCCAGTTGCTATCCTTTAGGCCAAGATTGAGGCAGTGTCAATTACTTATTAAACATATTACTCTTGGAATATAGCATTGACATCTGGAGTGTGCTCACTGGAAGAGTCAATTACTCTAATATTCTTGATATTGAACCATCACATGTGATCCTTCCTCAACAACAGCAGCTCAAATTGGATCTCATCTTAATTAAAGTAGCTCATTTTTTATCTGTACTGATTGCTTGGCATTAAGCATATCAATTATACTTCACAGTTTATTATATGCTTCTGAAGCTCATACAATATTGAGTGTAATATGACTACATGATTACTCTGTGAGGTTACCAATGACAATAAATAGGATGGAATTGTGGCAAAGTGGAGAATATTGATTGACATGGCTCACTGGGTATCATGGCATCCATAGTTCTTCTCAATGTGGGGGGCATCAATGACATAAACAGAAAATTAAAAATCAGCTCTTTTGTAGGATAAGTAAAGTTGCCTCCTATTGTAGCAGTTTGTGTAGAAGACAGAGGCAACTGGAAGACAAATATACATACACAAAAACAGTGCTAAAAGGCATAGCAGGGTATATGCAAAGCATTTTAAAGGAAAGCAAATATCAAGACTAGTATCCGAAATATTTACCAAGGAATTTTTCTCAGATCTTCATTTACCCCTTTGCACTTCCCCCTTTGGAGGGACAATGTAGCATAAAACCATTAAAAAACAAACAAACAAACAAACTAAATCACTTAGGATTACAAAAGCCTAGTGTTTAAAGAATTCAGATATAACATGCCATAAATGATAACTTTGAAAGAAAAGATGAAGAAATAGACTACCTACCTCATCTCTCGCTCCAGAATAGAAGTAAATGAGAGAAAGACCACAGAGAAAAACATACAACTTAACCTATGATATTTACCCAAGAAGTGGATTTATGTCTTGCCCCTGCCCCACCACATGCAGAGCTCTTAGGGAAGGATGGGGGAGAATATTCTGGATATATTTGGAGATCTATGAGCAGAGGGGAATTGTAACCTTGTCCCCAGAGTAGAGCCTAGTGTAACCATACAATAAGCATGTTGCTAGAGCAAAAGGCAAAGCAAGAAGTAAGCCAGTACCCTTCAAAAAGAAAATACAAAAAGTACCGATAGTCTGATGGGTTCAGAATTAGCAGAATGTATCTTGTGTACATGGACAGCAGTGTGGCCATGCCAGAGGGATTAATGCCCTTAATTTAGAGCAAAGAGGGTGAACAACTCCCTGGGTGAATCTTTGATTATAAGTGAGAAGGGGACAAGCAATGACTGTTAGAGTGGATAAATGAAAATGGGGATTTTATTGTGCTATTCCACTATTAACATGGCAAGACCAGAGTGCTACATAATCTTCCCTTCATATAGAATTTGCATATATCCCCTCAGAAAA
The DNA here is from genome assembly GCF_002263795.3 of Bos taurus. Lineage (NCBI taxonomy): Eukaryota > Metazoa > Chordata > Mammalia > Artiodactyla > Bovidae > Bos > Bos taurus. Next base: position 75,821,227 of record NC_037330.1, read on the forward strand.
GATAGTGAGACTCCAAGTTAACTGAACATAAATTGCCGATTTCTGGAGGAATGTGAATTTTAAATAATGTCCATTAATAAAAATCATAACACTCCACTTCTTACACATTTCAATTTATGGCTTGACCAATATATACAACATATCACTGATAAAGACTTGATGCTCTACCTGAATTAAAAAAAAATATGATTTTTACATATAACGTTAGAATAAAACACAAGATGTAAAAATTAAATCCTAGTGGGTTTAAATAAGAGCGCTCCATGACTCAGAATATAGACCACATAGACAGAAGAATGGGGGGTAGAAGTGGATCAGAATAGAAATTTAGTCTTAAGGATATTGAACTTAATTTTTGCCATTTTCTTAACAGAAAGAAATTTCAATTTTTTTTTTTTATTGTAACCCAACTTTATATTATTAAGCGTGAGTAGGGGCTTCCCTGGCAGCCCAGTGGTAAAGAATTAACCTGCCAACGCAGGAGACATGGGTTTAATCCCTGATACAGGAAGATCCCACATGCCGCAAAGTGCTAAGCCTGTGTGCCACAACTATTGAGACTGTACTCTAGAGCCCAGGAGCTGCAACTATGAGCCTGAGTACCCTAGAGCCTGCGTTCCACAAAAAGAGAAGCCTCTGCAATGAGAAGCCCACACACCCCACCTAGAGAGTAGCCCCTGATCTCTGCAACTAGAACAAAGCCCACATAGAAATGAAGACCCAGCAAAGTCAAATAAATTTTTTTTCAAAAAAAGAGTAAATAGTATATAATTACATATAGTGAAATAAATTGACTTCTGTTTCTACATTTTGGATTTAGTCATTCTTAACAAATCCTTTTGTCTTCACATGTCCTGAGATTAAGAACATTTTTCAGGCATTGTCACAGGTAGATACTTGACCAAAGTATCTCCCATCTGCCTTTTATAATTAGGAATGCCCTGGGTGAACAAAATAAGTTAATTATACACCTTATGTAATGTTCTTTATCAGGATTCCTTTCTTTCTAGAATTGCTGAATGCTAAACATCCAGTTTGGAGTCCTTGGATTGATTTGTTTGACCTAGATATTAAAATAGCTTGGTGTTTTAATTAAAATAGATGCAATTTTCCCTAAATATTTATTAAGTACATATTTGAAAATAAGCAAATTTCATAGGTCTTGCAAAATGGCATTAATGTGCCATCTCCCATCATCTTTACTAATATTTTGGAAAAGAAGTATTTTGATACATAACCTAGATTCTTCATGTGGAAGGTAATTAGAGTTAGAAGTTATGAGGATGGTGCCGTCAAGATGGTATTAGTGACCTTATAAGAAGAACCATCAGAAAACTCACTCTGGTGAGCTTTCTATCTTAGCACAAGGAAGAGGTCATGTGAGCACAGGATGAGATGGCCCTTGTCTGCAATCCAGGAAAAGAGCACTCACCAGAACCTGACCAAGCTGGCACCTTGAGGTCAGGCATCCAGCCTCTAGAACTATGAGAAAACACATGGTATTTTGTTATGGCAGCCCCTTATTATAGTATTTTAAGTAACAAGCAGGATCAGAGTCTGAGGAGGTCAAGAGAGGGAGGGGGAGCTTTCAGCAATGACTTCCTGTGTTGTCCATACCTACAAATCTTCCTACTCCTGGGGCTCCTACACAATTACCTTTTATATTTCTTCCTAAAGGCCTCCTGCCCTTCTCTTTTATTTTATAACTTTTGGCTTCTGATCTCCTTTGACAACAGTAAGCAATAGGGTTATTTTTTCCTTCTACTTTTAGTATTGCTACCTGTGTCCCTGAGACCTAAAGTCTACTCTACTGTAGATGACATGGCCATCTGCCCACTGTTTAATGAAGAAGCAGATAGGGCTTTTGAGTGTTTAGGGCGAGGTTGGAAGTAAGATGAAGTGATAGAGAAAAGAAGTAGAAATTGTCAATTTACTGTGTGAGATGACAAAAGGAAATTGAAAAAGGGTATGCTACTCTTTTGTTGTTGTCGTTCAGTCGCTAAGTCATGTCAGTTCTTTGTGACCCCATAGACTGCAACATGTCAGGCTTCCCTGTCCTCTACTATCTCCCAGAGTTAGCTCAAGTTCATGTCCATTGAGTTGGTGATGCTATCTAACAATCTCATCCCTTTCTGCCCTCTTCTCCTTTTGCCTTCAATCTTTCCCAGCATCAGGGTTTTTTCCAATGAGTTGGCTCTTCACAACAGAGGGATGATTTAATAGGGAATAAACAAACAAATAAAAAAAAAACAGCTGCAATTGTTACACAGCCTAGAATACTGTTAAAAGCTAACTTGAGTGCCAGGAGTTTGATGGTTTGTCCCCTTTTCAGAGGTGTGAACTTGGTATAATCTTAGGTAGGTCACATCAACTCTCTGAGCCTCAGTTTCCTCACTGGTAAAATTAGAAGTTTGGATCAGATGAATTCTAGGCTTGCTTTCAGATCTTTTTGGAATAGGATGCTTTTATTTTTGCTTTGAATTCTGTCAGACAGAATTTCTATTACAAAAATAATATAGGTCACCTTTATTCATTTTTCCTTTTGGTACCAGTTGATCTTTACATCAGAAACCCTGCAAGAGGGAATCTTAGACTCTAGGTTTAAAGGGAGTTTAGGTTATGTAGTCCATTTTACTCAATGCAGCCAACACAAACAATGCAATCTTGATGTTCAGCAGAGATTTGAGAGGCTCCCAATTAGCTCTCCTAGAATATGTTCATAAATAGTTTAGAAAAAATAAATGGATTTTGTTGAAAAAAATCAAGATCTTAAATATGTCTTCTAAATAGTAATTTGTATTCAGTTCAGTTGCTCAGTCATGTCCAACTCTTTGTGACCCCATGAATCGCAGCAGGCCAGGACTCCCTGTCCATCACCAACTCACTCAGACTCACATCCATCGAGTCAGTGATGCCATCCAGCTCATCCTCTGTCGTCCCCTTCTCCTCCTGCCCCCAATCCCTCCCAGCATCAGAGTCTTTTCCAATGAGTCAACTCTTCACATCAGGTGGCCAAAGTACTTGAGTTTCAGCTACAGCATCATTCCTTCCAAAGAAATCCCAGGGCTGATCTCCTTCAGAATGGACTGGTTGGATCTCCTTGCAGTCCAAGGGACTCTCAAGAGTCTTCTCCAACACCACAGTTCAAAAGCATCAATTCTTTGGTGCTCAGCTTTCTTCACCGTCCAACTCTCACATCCATACATGACCACTGGAAAAACCATAGCCTTGACTAGACGGACCTTTGTTGGAAAAGTAATGTCTCTACTTTTCAATATGCTATCTAAGTTGGTCGTAACTTTCCTTCCAAGGAGCAAGCGTCTTTTAATTTCATGGCTGCAGTCACCATCTGCAGTGATTTTGGAGCCCCAAAAAATAAAGTCTGACACTGTTTCCACTGTTTTCCCATCTATTTGCCATGAAGTGATGGGACCAGATGCCATGATTTTCGGTTTCTGAATGTTGAGCTTTAAGCCAACTTTTTCACTCTCCACTTTCACTTTCATCAAGAGGCTTTTTAGTTCCTCTTCACTTTCTGCCATAAGGGTGGTGTCATCTGCATATCTGAGGTGATTGATATTTCTCCCGGCAATCTTGATTCCAGCTTGTGCTTCTTCCAGCCCAGCGTTTCTCATGATGTACTCTGCATATAAGTTAAATCAGCAGGGTGACAATATACAGCCTTGATGTACTCCTTTTCCTATTTGGAACCAGTCTGTTGTTCCATGTCCAGTTCTAACTGTTACTTCCTGACCTGCATATAGATGTCTCAAGAGGCAGGTCAGGTGGTCTGGTATTCCCGTCTCTTTCAGAATTTTCCACAGTTTATTGTGATCCACACAGTCAATGGCTTTGGCATAGTCAGTAAAGCAGAAATAGATGTTTTTCTGGAACTCTCTTGCTTTTTCCATTTTCCAGCGGATGTTGGCAATTTGACCTCTAATTCCTCTGCCTTTTCTAAAACCAGCTTGAACATCTGGAAGTTCATGGTTCATGTATTGCTGAAGCCTGGCTTGGCGAATTTTGAGCATTACTTTACTAGCGTGTGAGATGAGCCCAATTGTGTTGTAGTGTCTACCAATTGGCACCAGTTCATTAGTGAACACTAAATATGTTTGATTTCGCCTGGTTAAATGTCCTTCAGTTCTTGAGTCATTCCTCATCACATAGGTTCTAGATCCCTCAGACCTATGTCAAAATTGCTATAAAAAAAATTCTGTTCTTGAAATCTATTTCTAATTAATTGGATGGTTTATGGTTAGGTTGAGTGCTTGTGCCAAAATTCATGACACCCTACAGCCAACAGAGAGCCTAGAAGATTCATTCACTTTGTAAATCTAGGACATTCCACCACTGGTTACAATGCAGGAGACCATCGTCAGAAAGAAACCATGACAAGGTTTGGGAGATTGTAAAGCAAAAACTCTGGAGTTTGTGAAATAAAGGGGAAAATGGCCTCATTATAGTTGAATATATGATACACTAAAACTCTGAGAGAAATGACATTCTTTGCAGTTAAAATGAGGGATAATTAGGGGGAAAAAGTTTTCTTAATTTGTATTTTTAAAAAAAACTGTCACAGATGCAACACTGATGAGACACTTGCCTTAAATCTGCAAGGCATAAATAAATACAAACATGAGTCCATTTACACATTGTTCTTGACATAAAGGGGAGAGAGCTTGTAATTTCTAAAACATCAAACAATTCCTAATGAATATTTCCAACCAAAGGCAAATTCCAAAATGATAGGATCTTCACAACTGTAGAACCATCACTGACAAGAAACTCAGTCTCTTTGCCCATTTTATAGTGATATTTTTTTCATTTTCTGAATAGTGCCTCATTTCACACACAAATTTTTTAAAAGTTCTACATTACAGTGACAGAAGCTTTTCCTTTAGGCATTTCTTGAACTTTTCCATTTTTAAAACTATGTAAGTTTTTCTGTGATTTTTAATTGCCTATGGAATACCCCATTTCTTATCCTAAGTGTAAGGTGCTACAATTTCAGTACACGTTTTTCCTTCCCCATTCCACCTCCCAAGGTGACTAAGGGTCTCATTCCATTACAACATCAGTTCAAAGTCCAAAATTCCATCATCGAAGCTTCTAAATAAGGTTCCAAAGGGTAATCTGTTAGACAAAACTTTTGGACAAAATTCTTCTCCATCCCTGAACTTTTCAAACTAATGAAACAAGTTATCTGCCCCTCAACCATCCCAACATATAATTATGGTGCAAGAGTAGGATATAAACATTACCTTAAAAAAAAAAAAAAAAAGGTGGAAAACACAAGGTAAAACAGAATCATGGGTCTAATGTAATTTTGAAATCCAGCTGGGTGTAATCCAACCAGAGTCATTTGATTCAAGGTTTCAAGGTCTGGGAACAGTTCTCTGTGGCTCTTAGTTCTGTCCTCTGAGGACTTCCTTATACCCACTGGCCCTTGGTTCTGCCTTCTGAATCATCATTCCCTCTTCATGAAAAGTCGTAAGTGTTGGGGGTTGAGTATTTTTATCAGAATTTTAGGAGTTTACAACAAGGAGCTTGTTTTAATTTCACACTCTCTGTTTCTTGTAGTCCAAGCTGGAAGTGCTTCTGCTGACATCATTTCCTCAAGAATCTTGTGGGTCCATTGTGAATTTCACAGGGTCTCATTCCATCAGACAAAAACTACATGCACAGACTTTTAAGATAATGCTTTCTCTAACCCAACCTCCTGTTGAGGTGGCTTAGAGAAAATATTCTCAAGCTTCCTAGAGGCCTTCTGGTTTGACTGACAGGATCTGTAAGCACACCCTTAAGCTCTCATGAACAAATCATCCGATTTTTTTTTTTTTTAATCTTTTTAAGGTTTCAGCAAAGGACTATAGAGCCATGCCCTCAGCTTTTTCTCCAGAGTATGCTTTCCAGACAGTGAGTCTCTTGGTTAAATAGTTCTTTCTTCAATCTGTCTTTTTCCTATCCCATTTTACCATTAATATAAGCAACAAGAAGAGCCCAGGCTGAACTTTCAAATCTTTGCTTAGAAATCTCCTTTGCAATACACCCAGATTCATCACTTACGAGTTCTACTTTCCACATAACTAGAGGACACAGTTACTGCCATTATGTAATAAAGATCCATCCCTTTTGCTCTGTTTTCCAGAAATGAAGTCCTCACTTCCTCCTGAGCCCTGCTCAACAGCATTTTCAACATCTATGTTTTTCTTACCAGTCTACTTAAGGTCATTTATGACTTCTTTAACATGCTCCTCACTGTTCTCTTTAAATTTCTCCCAGCTTTTGTTCACTGCTAAGTTCCAAAGCTATTCCATTTATAAATGTTTGTTACAGTAGCACCCCACTTTCAGGTCCAAAAATCTCTATTAGTTTTCTATTCTTATGTAATAAATTATAATTTAGCAACTTAAAACACCACCTATTTTTAGCTCATACAGTTATGTAGATCAGCAATCTGGGTGTGGCATGGCTGGGTTCACTGTTCAGGGTAGCACAAGCCTGAAAGACAGATCTCTGCTGGAGCTGCAGTTCTCATCTGTGACTTGAGATCCTCCAAACTCACCGACTATTAGAAGAATTCAGTGTCCAAGGACTATAGGCCTGGGCTTCCCATTTCCTTGCTGGCTATCAGCAGGGCCACTGTCAACCCCCTGAGGTCACTTCTTTACATGGGCAGTTCAACAATATGGATGTCTGCTTTCCTCTAGCCAGAATGCATCTCTCTAACAACATGTTCTGTGACCAGCCAAAGAAAACTCTACTTCTAGAGGGCTCATATGATTATGTCAGGCCCATCTGGACAATCTGCCTTTTCTGAAGTCAAGTGGGCCATATGAAAAACCTAATCACAGGAATAAAATCTATTATCTTCACTGCATGCATGTGCACTCAGTCACTTCAGTTATGTCTGACTCTTTGTGACCCCATGGGTTGTAACCCATCAGGCTCTTCTGTCCATGGGATTTCCCCAGCAAGATTACTGGAGTGGGTTGCCACTTCCTACTCCAGGAATTCTTCCTACCGTTATAATAATATGTTAAATAATTTTGAACAATGTCATCTAGCCCAAAGTCTGTCTCCAAAGGCCAACATAAATCAGCTCAATTATTTTTTCTTTTTCAGCTATAATATTAAAAAGATTAGTTCCCAGATTATTATAAATTTTACTATTTTAAGTAGCACTAAAGGAATCCCAGTGAAATCTACCTGACTCTTTGTGATCCTTTGGACAGTAGCCTGCCAAGCTCCTCTGTTCATGGGATTCTCCAGGCAGAACACTGGAGTAGGTTGCTATGCCCTCTTCCAGGGGATCTTCCTGACCCAGGAATTGAACCTGCATCTCTTGTGTCTCCTGCACTGCATGTGGATTCTTTACCTGCTGAGTCATCAGAGAAGCCCCATATTAAGATTCGAAGACTCAAATTACTAGATAGATACAACAGAAACCTAAATTTTATACATAATCATATATGAAGAAGTTTTTTAAGGATAAGTAATTCAATTTGTACTTAAAAATCAATCATCTTATTTCCTTACAAAATTGAGCTTATAGAAATCTTTATGGAAAGAGTAAACAATTGTATATGTTCATACATCATATATATTTGTATATTAATAAATATAAATGTTGAGTATCAAATGGGAAAAATAGCTTTGCATGTATAAATGTAACTGAGAAAGACTTGGGATTTGTGTGGTAGTTCTCAATCTTGGCTGCCAAAAAGAACCCAAGACGGTTGGAAAAAACAAAATTCTAAGTCCCATCACTAAAGATTCTAATTAAGTTGCAGGGTGTAGCCTATTGATTCTTGCAAATGGTCCTAGCTGGGGTCCTCAGAGAGTTAACATTTTATAGTGAGAAAAAAGACACTACAAATGTTAGCTGTTTTCACCAAGGATATACTTTTAAATTAAATTTTAATGTAGAGAAAAATACAAGGTCACAAGTCACAAATGTATAGCTCAATGAATGATCACAAAGAAATGCACCTATGGAATGCCCGCTGATGTCAAGAACAAAGAACCAGAAACCCCCTCATAACACTTCCAGAGTATTTAAAATCTCCTTACCAATAATAACCAGTTTCTTGAATTTTAACACCATATATTAATTTTGCCTATGTTTTCATAAACAATAAAAATGCTTAAATATGAATTGTTTCACTCAATATTATGTGTGTAAGATTCACAAATGCTGCTATATGTAGCAAACATTTGTTTTCTTCCATGCTCTCTACTTCCTGAACTGTATAAATATATTGCAATTTGTTTATTTCTCAGCTGATGGACATTTGGGTTATTTCCCAGTTTTTGACAATTATAATGCTCTGATAAATATTTTTGACTTAAATATACATGTCTTTCAGGGCACATATATACACTCTTAGGACTGGGATTGCTGGGCCATAAAATCACTTTAATAGTTATTTCCATGTAGTTTTCTTAGAGTAATTTTACGAATTAATACTCCCAACACCATGTGTGATGGCTCTCATTGCTCCATATATTTGCCAACAGGACTATTGTCAATCTCAAGTTTTAGCTCTTATACTACTGTGCAGTGATAGCTCTCATCACGCTTTTATTTTTCATTTCTTTCTCTTTCTATGATGATGGCAATTTGGAAATTCTCTTATACGAAGTACCTCTTCAAGTCTTTTTGCCCATTTTTCTATTGCACTGTCTAATTTTTCTTATTGGTTTGTACAAATTCATTTTATAATTTGGCCACAAGTCCCTATTTAAATATATTTTGCAAATGTCAAAACTACATGAATTGGTTTTGCCCTCTTTTAAGGGTTTCTTTTGTTTAAAAGCAATTTTAGTTTTAGTATTGTCAAAGATGTCCTCCTGGAAAGTTATTGCTTCTGCTTTATATTCTATAAGCCTGATTTTTTGCCTTTCACTTGAAGCTTTATGAAACATAGTTTTATGTATAGATAATTAAGTAAAGATCTAGTCATTGTTTTTCTGTACAGATATCCGATTAACCCAGCACCATTTACTAAAAATATTAGACAAAATTTTCTAGAGACAAATTGAGGTTCTAAATAATGTCATCTTACAAGAGTGGGGTTGTAGACTTTCTTCTGTAATAGTCTAGGTTAAAGGCATTTAACGTTAATGGAAACAGGGATTTAGAAAATTTGAAGCCCTAGGAGGGCTGATATATTTGTTTCACCCTTATTTTGGGGATGTAAGTTTCTAGTGTCCTGTTTGGGGACCCCTCCATTCTTGGTAGACTCTGATTTGCTTTCCCATGTAGTGAGTCTACCTAAAGTTCACTTTCCTATCTCTCAGCTGCTGCTGCTGCTGCTAAGTCATATCAGTCGTGTCCCACTCTGTGTGACCCCATAGACAGCAGCCCACCAGTTACTACTTTCAAATCAGCAAATGCTTTGAGAGCAAAGTTGTCCTAAGTGTCAGGTTCACATTTCTATGTTTTATTCATCTTTGGGATCTTAGTCTGATGAACCTTACTACTTTGGTAGCTTACAAACAAGGCTTATGCACAGATCTTGTTATTTTTTCTTAATATTTTTCTACATGATCTAAGTAGGAATGTTGCTTCAAAATAAACCAGTCTACACTGTCTAAAACAAAACTTTCAAAAATGTAATTTAAGTTCCCTAATGGCTGTGAAGAAAGCTGAGCACCAGAGAATTGATGCTTTTGAACTGTGGTGTTGGAGAAGACTCTTGAGAGTCCCTTGGACTGCAAGGAGATGCAACCAGTCCATTCTAAAGGAGATCAGCCCTGGGTGTTCTTTGGAAGGAATGATGCTAAAGCAGAAACTCCAGTAGTTTGGCCACCTCATGCGAAGAGTTGACTCATTGGAAAAGACTCTGATGCTGGGAGGGATTGGGGGCAGGAGGAGAAGAGGACGACAGAGGATAAGATGGCTGGATGGCATCATTGACTTGATGAACATGAATCTGAGTGAACTCCGGGAGTTGATGATGGACAGGGAGGCCTGGCCTGCTGCAGTACATGGGGTTGCAAAGAGTCGGACACGACTGAGTGACTGAACTGAACTGAACTGAATGGCTATTTAATTTCTTAAAAGAGACAAGAACTGTGAATTTCTGTTCTTCTGACGTCTTTTGATCTGGAATAACACATATGCTTAATTTATTGTAAGGGCTAGCTTTTTAAAAAGAGGTCAGTGTGGAGTCAACTGGTGACAAATTAGAGAAAGAAATACATTTTTGGCCTGAGAAGGAGTCGTTTAGGCACTTTTCCAAAACAACTCAGAGGTGCATGCTAATCCCATCTCTGTAAAGGTTCTCCTGGCAATGGGAGGGGTAGATATTTTCTGCATTTGCAATAGTGGATTCTGGAAACTAATGACAACACCTGTTTCTGTTGCACAATGACAAATATGGCTCAGCAGCTAGTTTTGGGAGAGCAAAATACTGTGATATCATTTCACATTTTTATTTTCTTCCATTTATTGCTTTGTCCTAAATATTTGTATTGATTAAGAGAAACAGGTCATGTCTGAAACTATAGCTAAAAGGTTAGGGAGAATCCACAGTCAAGGGGGTTGCCTAGCTGATTCCAGCCAAAACAAAAGTTAATTTGGTTCAGATCCCCCTCTGTTTTCTCTCTTGGTCTTTCTATGCATATTTAAGCTTTAACTATATTTAAGTATATGATATTATGATGATTAGGTCATTAGACTCTGTCTTTATTTACTGGCATGTTAATGTTTCATCCCTTGCTTTACTTTTGATAAGCTTTTGCTAAAATAATGGGGAGGAAAAGGACACTCTGAATCCATATATTTCTCTCAAGGTTTTCATATTTGATAATTTTCCAACATTAGAGAAAAAAATTTGGTACAGTTCCTTCTTTCCTGAACATTCAGTTCAGTTCTCTTCAGTTCAGTCACTCAATCATGTCCAACTCTTTGCAACACCATGAATTGCAGCACGCCAGGCCTCCCTGTCCATCATCAACTCCCGGAGTTCACCCAAACTCATGTCCATCGAGTCGATGATGCCATCCAGCCATCTCATCCTCTGTCGTCCCCTTCTGCTCCTGCCCCCAGTCCCTCCCAGCATCAGAGTCTTTTCCAATGAGTCAACTTTTCTCACGAGGTGGCCAAAGTATTGGAGTTTCAGCTTTAGCCTCGGTCCTTCCAATGAACACCCAGGACTGATTTCCTTTAGAATGGACTGGTTGGATCTCCTGAGCATTAGTAGTATACTAAATAACTCTAAAGTATACAAATATAGAGAATGTAGAGTTTTCTGAAAATATGGCCCACAGAGAACTTGCACAGAGTCTGAGGGTCTGTTGTGTGCATGTTTTATATATATGTTTGTAATTTCACCCCAGATCTAAATCTGAAATTCTAGAAATGGGACCAGGAGCTGGAATATTAACAAGTTTCCTATGCAAATATCATTCTTACACACATTATTTAACATCTAAAGTGGGAAATTTTGTCATGTACATTACCTCACAGAGACTCCTAGATAGGTAGGATTATCTCCAATTTCCTAGTGAGGAAACTGAGACACAGAGGATTAAACAGGGACAACACATGCAAACTGAGCTGGCATGCCACCCAGTTCTCCTGTCATCAAGTTCAATGCTGTTTCACTACATCAGCTTTACTCTCCACAAAGGATTGATATCTTAGAAAGTAGATTTTCTTTTGAACTTCCCTGGTGGTCCAGTGGCTAAGACTGTGCTCCCAATATAGGGGGTCCAGGTTTGATCCCTGGTTGGTGAACTAGATCTTGCATGCCACAAGTAAGAGTTCATATGCTGCAAAGAAAGACCCCACATATTGCAACGAAGACCCAGCACAGTCAAATAAATAATATTTTTTGAAAATGTTCTCTCTAAAAAAGAGAGAGACTTTTCCCCACATACAGCTTTTTTTCAGCTGCATAAGTCCAAAACAGCCTCATTTTGCTCTTTGGTAGCAATTATTGTGATAGTGTATTATTAACAACTTTCAGTGCACACACTGGGGTTTTCAGTTGCAGAGTGCCCAATTTTGTCAAGGCATTTCAGTGCTTGCTTGAAGGTTCTGTGTATAAAAGCCGTGCCCTGGAGAGAGAGCTTTTAACACCCGTGAGCAGCAGTGCAACGCGAGGTCACCAGGAGCAGGAATGCTGCCACTGTTAGAGCAGATATAGATGACTTCTAACAGCCTTTGATGAATGACTCAGCCTCAGCTCCACAGAGGTGATGCTCATCAGATCCACTTGGAATTACCTTCTGAAACAAACAAGAAAAAGTGGCATTTCCTATCTCAGGATAGGAAATTGGCCAGCAAAGAATTTACTGATAAAGACTACTAAAAAAATTACTGATAGAATGCTACTAATTTTACTGGCTGGACTGACTACAATTGGGGGTGTTTTGTTTTTGTTTTAAAGCAAACACATGAAGAAAACAAGCATGGCCACTATTGACAGCTACTGATAGTGAATACTCACCATGTGACACAAACCCAGCCTAGAGTTTTATAACAACTGCCTTCCCTTACTAATCACAGCAAACTTAATGTTTGTTTTTATCAGAGAAAACTAAAAGCTAGAGAAGTCAAGTAATTTGCTGATGGCCACTTCGCCCAGTAAATCTGTCTATCTGGTTCTAAAGCCTATTAACCACCTCACTACACTTTCTTTCTTGATGTATCGAAGATCTATTTTCATAAGATATAGATGTGTCATAATTTAAAACAAGTAAAGAGAAAAGACTGTGGAAGCATCTTTTGTTTCTCCCACTGAGTGAATTTCTCTAGTAGTATACTGCCACGAGAATGTTCTTCTAACACAAGGGATTAGGAGATGTGGGACCTAGTATTTATTCTTCTTCCCATTTCTCATTCCTGAGCATTTTAACTTTTAAAGGAACTTCATATTGCGTCCAAAGTGACTGGACCAATTTACATTCCCACCAACAGTATATCAGGGTGCACTTTTCATGACATCTTCACAAAAACCTGTTGTTTTTGTCTTCTTAATGAAAGCCATTCTAATGGTAGCATGACTTTTTAAGTATGAATTTGATTAATTGGTCATACAGGCTAATGGAAAATGGTGGCCAGTAATTGGTTTGTATATCTATCAGGCCAGCTGGTCAATGGGCCAGGTAGAATTTTAGCATGGTTGAAAAGGCAAGGAGTTTTACAGGTTAAAGGGGACAAACAGAGACCTTTACATGCCCAAAGAGAAAGTATATTTTTGAGCATGTTTGTATATGCTAAGTTACTTCAGTATTGTCTGATGCTTTGTGATGCTCTGTACTGTAGCCTGCCAGGCGCTCTGTCCATGTGATTCTCGGGCAAGAATACTGGGAGTGGGTTGCATGCCCTCCTCCAGGGAATCTTCCTGACCCAGAGATCAAATCCATGTCTCCCATGCTTCCTGTATTGGCAGGCGGGTTCTTTACCACTAGCACCACCTGGGAAGACTCATTTTTTTTTCTTCTTTTTTTTTTCTTTAATAGAAAATTATTTAATTAGTATACATGTGTTCCCCATCCTGAACCCTCCTCCCTCCTCCCTCCCCACACCATCCCTCTGAGTCGTCCCAGTGCACCAGCCCCAAGCATCCAGCGTCCTGCATTGAACCTGGACTGGCATCTCATTTCATACATGACGTTTCACATGTTTCAATGCCATTCTCCCAAATCTTCCCACCCTCTCCCTCTCCCACAGAGTCCATAAGACTGTTCTATACATCAGTGTCTCTTTTGCTGTCTCGTATACAGGGTTATCGTTACCATCTTTCTAAATTCCATATATATGTGTTAGTATACTGTATTGGTGTTTTTCCTTCTGGCTTACTTCACTCTGTATAATAGGCTCCAGTTTCATCCACCTCATTAGAACTGATTCAAATGTATTCTTTTTAATGGCTGAGTAATACTCCATTGTGTATATGTACCACAGCATTCTTATCCATTCATCTGCAGATGGACATCTAGGTTGCTTCCATGTCCTGGCTATTATAAACAGTGCTGCGATGAATATTGGGGTACACGTGTCTCTTTCCCTTCTGGTTTCCTCAGTGTGTATGCCCAGCAGTGGGATTGCTGGATCATAAGGCAGTTCTATTTCCAGTTTTTTAAGGAATCTCCACACTGTTCTCCATAGTGGCTGTACTAGGTTGCATTCCCACCAACAGTGTAAGAGGGTTCCCTTTTCTCCACACCCTCTCCAGCACTTATTATTTGTAGACTTTTGGATTGCAGCCATTGTGACTGGTGTGAAATGGTACCTCATAGTGGTTTTGATTTGCATTTCTCTGATAATGAGTGATGTTGAGCATCTTTTCATGTGTTTGTTAGCCATCTGTATGTCTTCTTTGGAGAAATGTCTATTTAGATCTTTGGCCCATTTTTTGATTGGGTCATTTATTTTTCTGGAGTTGAGCTGTAGGAGTTGCTTGTATATTTTTGAGATTAGTTGTTTGTTGGTTGCTTCATTTGCTATTATTTTCTCCCATTCTGAAGGCTGTCTTTTCACCTTGCTAATAGTTTCCTTTGATGTGCAGAAGCTTTTAAGTTTAATTAGGTCCCATTTGTTTATTTTTACTTTTATTTCCAATATTCTGGGAGGTGGATCATAGAGGATCCTGCTGTGATGTATGTCGGAGAGTGTTTTGCCAATGTTCTCCTCTAGGAGTTTTATAGTTTCTGGTCTTACGTTGAGATCTTTAATCCATTTTGAGTTTATTTTTGTATATGGTGTTAGAAAGTGTTCTAGTTTCATTCTTTTACAAGTGGTTGACCAGATTGCCCAGCACCACTTGTTAAAGAGATTGTCTTTAATCCATTGTATATTCTTGCCTCCTTTGTCAAAGATAAGGTGTCCATATGTGCGTGGATTTCTCTCTGGGCTTTCTATTTTGTTCCATTGATCTATATTTCTGTCTTTGTGCCAGTACCATACTGTCTTGATGACTGTGGCTTTGTAGTAGAGCCTGAAGTCAGGTAGGTTGATTCCTCCAGTTCCATTTTTCTTTCTCAAGATCGCTTTGGCTATTCGAGGTTTTTTGTATTTCCATACAAATTGTGAAATTATTTGTTCTAGCTCTGTGAAGAATACTGTTGGTAGCTTGATAGGGATTGCATTGAATCTATAAATTGCTTTGGGTAGTATACTCATTTTCACTATATTGATTCTTCCAATCCATGAACATGGTATATTTCTCCATCTATTAGTGTCCTCTTTGATTTCTTTCACCAGTGTTTTATAGTTTTCTATATATAGGTGTTTAGTTTCTTTAGGTAGATATATTCCTAAATATTTTATTCTTTTCGTTGCAATGGTGAATGGAATTGTTTCCTTAATTTCTCTTTCTGTTTTCTCATTATTAGTGTATAGGAATGCAAGGGATTTCTGTGTGTTGATTTTATATCCTGCAACTTTACTATAATCATTGATTAGTTCTAGTAATTTTCTGGTGGAGTCTTTAGGGTTTTCTATGTAGAGGATCATGTCATCTGCAAATAGTGAGAGTTTTACTTCTTCTTTTCCAATTTGGATTCCTTTTATTTCTTTTTCTGCTCTGATTGCTGTGGCCAAAACTTCCAAAACTATGTTGAATAGTAATGGTGAAAGTGGGCACCCTTGTCTTGTTCCTGACTTTAGAGGAAATGCTTTCAATTTTTACCATTGAGAATAATGTTTGCTGTGGGTTTGTCATATATAGGTTTTATTATGTTGAGGTATGTCCCTTCTATTCCTGCTTTCTGGAGAGTTTTTATCATAAATGGGTGTTGAATTTTGTCAAAGGCTTTCTCTGCATCTATTGAGATAATCATATGGTTTTTGTTTTTCAATTTGTTAATGTGGTGTATTACATTGATTGATTTGCGGATATTGAAGAATCCTTGCATTCCTGGGATAAAGCCCACTTGGTCATGGTGTATGATCTTTTTAATGTGTTGTTGGATTCTGATTGCTAGAATTTTGTTTAGGATTTTTGCATCTATGTTCATCAGTGATATTGGCCTGTAGTTTTCTTTTTTTGTGGGATCTTTGTCAGGTTTTGGTATTAGGGTGATGGTGGCCTCATAGAATGAGTTTGGAAGTTTACCTTCCTCTGCAATTTTCTGGAAGAGTTTGAGCAGGATAGGTGTTAGCTCTTCTCTAAATTTTTGGTAGAATTCAGCTGTGAAGCCGTCTGGACCTGGGCTTTTGTTTGCTGGAAGATTTTTGATTACAGTTTCAATTTCCGTGCTTGTGATGGGTCTGTTAAGGTTTTCTATTTCTTCCTGGTCGAGTTTTGGAAAGTTGTACTTTTCTAAGAATTTGTCCATTTCTTCCTCGTTGTCCATTTTATTGGCATATAATTGTTGATAATAGTCTCTTATGATCCTTTGTATTTCTGTGTTGTCTGTTGTGATCTCTCCATTTTCGTTTCTAATTTTATTGATTTGTTTCTCCCTTTGTTTCTTGATGAGTCTGGCTAATGGTTTGTCAATTTTATTTATCCTTTCAAAGAACCAGCTTTTGGCTTTGTTGATTTTTGCTATGGTCTCTTTTGTTTCTTTTGCATTTATTTCTGCTCTAATTTTTAAGATTTCTTCCCTTCTACTAACCCTGGGGTTCTTCATTTCTTCCTTTTCTAGTTGCTTTAGGTGTAGAGTTAGGTTATTTATTTGACTTTTTTCTTGTTTCTTGAGGTGTGCCTGTATTGCTATGAACTTTCCCCTTAGGACTGCTTTTTTAAGAATATTTGCCACTAAATTCGGAGCTTCCCTAGTGGCACAATGGTGGTAAAGAACCTGTCTACCAATGCAGGAGACACAGAGACATGGTTCTGATCCCTGGGTTGGAAAGATTCCCCTGCAGGGGAGCATGGCCACCCACTTCAGTATTTTTGCATGGAGAATCCCATGGACAGAGAAGCCTGACAGGCTATGGTCCATAGGGTCACAAAGAGTTAGACACGACTGAAGTGACTTAGAAAACACACATGCCACTAAATTCAGGACCAAATGGAACAGAGGACATTTGGGTCCTGCATAACTGAATTTAACTCTCAGGTGGACAGAGTACAAAGGAATAAGAAATACCCAAGTGTAGTCCAGGAAATAAAAGCAATAGCAACAGAAGGATTCTCTTGAGAGTTTTCCAAATCTGTATTAGTAAGCAGAGCCATGTCCTTAGAGGAAATTAGTTACAATTTAGGAGCTACAATCCCTTGGATGGCTCTGATTCAAACATGCAGAACAATTTTGCAGCCCTTCTGGGTAGAAGGAAGTTTTATTATTGCACAGCATGGTTCTCTGAAGTTATATACGTGTCTATTTAATAATGTTATTGGTATCCACACTTCCTTTTTCCTTAGTCCACAAGGACTGCTGTATCACTTATTCTCAGATAATGTATATAATTATGTTTTCTGTATTTCATATCCATGAATATTCAAGAATATTTATAGTTTTCCAGATAGGAAATTTAAATAGCTTAAATTCTAACCATTATAAATCACACTGACTGAGGAGGATCTGAAGGATAAAATTTCTTAAAAATAAATACAGCTAAAATATTTCGATTGGCACTCGACCATTACTACTGGGAATCATGTGCTCAGGCATTACCAAAGAATGATATCATTGTATCAGTTAGCCATTGGTAACCACCCCAGAATTTGGTAGATTAAAAAATGACTTTTACTTCTCCATGGTTTTGTGGATGGGCTAGGTAATTTTTCAGGGATAGGTTCACTCACACAACTACATTCAGCTGGTGGGATTGCAGGGGGACTGGGCATCCAGCAGGGAGGGCTGGAAAGCTGGACCTCTTTTTCCTTATAGTGATTCATCTTTCAGGGAACTAGACTGGGTTTCTTTCCATGCAGTTCCAGGCATTATTACAAGATTGCAATTCTCAATGCCTTTCAAACCAGTACTGCATTTAATTTGTCCATTGGACAAAGAAAGATGTGGCCAAGCCCTATGTCAAAGTCCAAAGGAGCTACGTGAAGGTGTGAATACCATATATAGTTCACTGGGGGCCTTCAGCATAACAACCTACCACCATCTAGTTCCCTTTCTTGCTGATTGCATGTAAAGGGTATTAACCAAGCATTTCTGCCTCGCATTCCCTAATAAGTGAGGCCAAGGGACAGGTAAGTAGAAAAGATAAATTTCCTGTGGCTGAAACAAAAGTTTCCTCACTTATTGAGATTCCACCTGATTTTTTTTTGTCTCCACTCCATTCCTCTGTCTCCTTGCTTACTCTACCTCCCGCTGACTTATCATTTGCCTGCCTACCTGACCTGCGTGCATGTTCAGTTATGTCTGACTCTTTGCGACCACATAGAATGTAGCTCATCAGTCTTCTCTGTTCATGGAATTTTCCAGGCAAGAATACTAATGTGGGTTGCCATTTCCTACTCCAGGGATCTTCCTGACCCAGGGATTGAACCCACATCTATCGTCTTGTAACTCCTACATTGGCAGGTGAATTTTTTTTTTTTTTCTTTTTTACCTCTGTGTCCCCTGGAGGCCCCTTATCATTTGCTGTGGACATCATTTCTCCTATTGTCTTCTTTATAAGTGTATCAGTCAAGAATCAACCAGAGAAACAGGACCAAGAGGAGACAGGTATTAAAAATGTATTGTCAGACTTATCTGATCATGAGAACTGGTTAGGAAAAGTACAAAATTCATAGCACAGAAATTTGAGGAAGGGCACACTGCTGTCCATGGATGGAATTTCTTCTTCAGGACAACTTACCTAGGATAATCTCCCTCCTTGATTAAGGACTTTAATCACATCTACAAAATACTTTCATAGCAATATGTAGATTGACATTTGATTGAATAACTGGGGACTGTAGTCTAGCCAAGCTGACACTTCCAAAGGCGAGCACAGCACTCTTCAGTACTTGCCATATAGTATCAGATTTGAAGTCTCTTAGGCATTGTCAACTTGACTAGTCACCACTGCAATTTTTTTTCCCCAGAATACTGAGTTCTTTTCTACGAATTTTAGTCTGACTGCTAACTCTGACTCATAGTATCTATATAATCTTATATTCCTGTAATGTTTTATTCTCTCAGACTTTGGAGTAGACACTGGTCATGGAAGTTTCTAGTTTTCAGTTTACTTCACTGTTTTCTTTCTAACCAGTTTCCCAACAACTCTGAGTGATCACATCCATGTAATTGATTCTCTACATGAATACCTGACATGCTGCTGTTTTAATGACAAGACTCAGTGACACAGTATGCAAAGTATAATATAACACCTAGTTCATTATAGTAACTCAATACATATTGGTTATTTAATAAAAGATAAAATATGCATATGAGCAGCTGGATTTTGGTGCAGTCTTAGTTATATGTGTATGTTTCCATTTTTCTTCCAACCATTGCTATCTTTCTATCGATTTATCCTTTCATCTACCCATCATTTGATTATTCCAAAAGACCCTGAATCCTAAAGGAAATCAGTCCTGGGTGTTCACTGGAAGGACTGATGCTGAAACTCCAATACTTTGGCCACCTATGCGAAGAGTTGACTCATTGAAAAAGACCCTGATGCTGGGAGGGATTGGGGGCAGTAGGGGGAGGGGACGACAGAGGATGAGATGGCTGGATGGCATCACCAACTCGATGGACATGAGTTTGAGTGAACTCTGGGAATTGCTGATGGACAGGGAGGCCTGGCGTGCTGTGATTCATGGGGTCGCAATGAGTGGGACATGACTGAGCGACTGAACTGAACTGAACTGAAAGACCCTGATCTACCACAGTCTTTACCATTTCTGTTCATAACTCATACATCTTTCCAGTAACTTAGGTCAAAACCTGGGGTGATACAGACAAGCAAAAGCTGAGAGAGTTCAGCACCACCAAACCAGCTCTCCAACAAATGCTAAAGGATATTCTCTAGACAGGAGACAGAAAAATGATGTATAAACTAGAACCCAAAACAATAAAGTAAATGGCATACTTATCAAAACCTGGGGTGAATCTTGACTCTCATATTTCATATGCCATATGTCTGTGAATCCTGTTGGTCTCCTTTGAAAATATTTGCACTTCTTAATGTGTGTTCTGTCACTGCCTTGGTCTAAGCCTCTTTCATTTTAACTCTTGACTGGGCACTGCTTGCTAACAGTTTCCATAATACTCTTCCAGAAATGATTAAAAGGTGTTATAAAATTTATACTAAAATGTGACTTTTCTTTTTTGGTACCCGCTGGATTTGCTTTTCCTTCTCTTCACAATGTTCTATCCTCAATCCTCCTGGCTTATTCATACAATTCCTGGAGGCTGTTACTCAAAACTCTACTTCTTATTTCAGCCTCTTTGGACCACCACGTCCCACATCTTACCAATGCTCATTTTCTGCTTTATTTTTCTCTTTAGCACTTTCTTCTTTATTGTCTATATTCCCCTCATATAGCAAGCCAACTTCTTCAGGGTATTATTATTCTCTGTTTCATTCCCTGCTGTATTCTCCAAGTCTAGAACAATGCCTGGTATGGAGTAGATACATAATTTTTTTGTTGAATAAATGAATGAATGAATGAATAGTATTTAATTGATTCAATTAGTCTAGGAGGATGACTACATAATTAAGAAAAACAACGACATCAACCACAAAACACCTGCCAATATATACCAAAGTGTATGAAAAATCATTAGGGTGCTTTTCAGCTTTCTGAAAATTAGAGAATGTTTTTCCTTAATTGTAAATAGCCACTCTAAAATATTATAGAGCCTCAGAAGGAGAAAAATAAAGTAAAATGTAGAAACAGAAAACTAAGGAATATATTTAATAGCAAAGACTAGGTTTTGCATATTCAATACATAAAACTGAATATAAACTTTTGTAGTTAATAGGAGGGATAATTTTCAGCATTGATGTAATACTTAAGATCTCTCTTCACAGAGTTCAGAGAGGCTTGAAAGATCTAACACAAAGAAGGAAATTAGGATGGCTTCCCATCCTAAATTGCACTAAGGGACATCTTGATTTTCTTGAAACAACTTCCATATTGACAAATGCCCAAGCAATCTTCCACCAATTGGAGATATTTCCAAATTGTCATATAAATGCTGATCTTAAAAACTTGCAGGGTGTATACCAGGAACTGGCAGCAACAAGCATTCATAGAAATGCAGTAAGAGTCTTCGGGGCTAATATTTCAAAACTCTAAGTCCATATCTAAGATCTGGAAAGGAGTGGGATTTAGTTACTGTAATTTGAGTTAATGCCATTTTCTAAGGGATATATCTTGGATGTAGGGTGGGGCTGTACATTCTCTAATTCTTCAAGATAAGTGAGATTTAAGACATCAGTTGTGATGTCAAAGTCACAGTTAAGGAGAATCATCTAAGGCAATATAATAGATATCAGAACCAGGACCCAGCTCCAGAAATCAAAACTGGAGGTCATTCATCAGCGAGTCAAGTGCCTGCCAATCAGCTTTGGGTTTAGAGAGAAGTAATTCAGGAAAGAAAAAAAAAAGTATGTATGTATGTATGAGAAAATTATCAATAAATCAGGGAGATAAATTTGTAAGGAGCAAGGAAATTCTTGCCTAGTCTTTTTCTTGGAGATTTAAAAGTCACATTTCCACAGTCACTTAGCCAACTGGATGGAGGAAAAGCAGGTATAGAACTCCTGGGATCTTCTTCAGTCTCCCTATTAGTGCCTCAGTGTCTACGTGAGACAGAACCCAGGTCACCAGCTGTAGCTTTTGGGAAAGATCAGTAAAGAGGTATTGATCCTAATGTCAGATTCCTTTATAAGACATAAATTTTGGTTTTAGAGTGACAATAAAGTCAATGCTTCAGAAGACAAAAATTAAAAGAGCCATACAGTAGTGTTCAAAAGGTAAGAATATTTTTGCAAGCCTTATATATAGAGGATGTGAGAGGGACTTGCAAAATATACTGTAAAACTTTAACAGGGTTTCCTCTGAGTGAAGAAATTTTGTACGAATTTATATTTTATTTATCTATTCCTCCTTTGGACTTTGCTAGTATTTTATAGCTGTATATTGCTTTCTTTTTTTAGAAATTTGAATCTGAACTTGGTCTAGTAGAGACTCAATGTCACACATTTGCTGTTAGTTTCATAAATGTTAAGCAGAGATCTTGTTCTAAACCAAAAGGTAAATATAATCACCAATATTTATCTTGAATTTACTATTGACCCCCAATTCTGCCAAGTGCTTGAGTGGTGAGTCTTCACTGTTTTTAAAAAAATTCGATTTGAGAATATGTGAAAGTTTTGAACATTTTTCTCCTCAAAACTGCACATCTGAAAATTAATATAACATTTTCCATGAAATACGAGTGCTTTAACATTCTCTAAAATTCAACCTAGGACCATTCTGTGTACCACCCATTAAAATCTTAGGGATGGAGAAAAATGTGAAACCCTATGTCTTTTCCTTAGTTTTTACTAATTATAGAAACCAATCCTAAAGCCATGAAAAGTTAAGCAGTAAGGGAGAAACAAATGAATGGATGGATGAATAAATGAATAAATTAGTAAGTGTACGTATGCATACAAGCATATGTACAAAATTTCTATAAGGGAATACACAATAGATAAGTGAAAAGGACATATGTTCTATCAGCAAATTAGGTGACAATGACACAGAATAGCAGTACTATCTGTAATGTAAATTGACCTATAAAATACATTAACCTGTGTATCAACTTCAAGCTTTAAAAAGAAAATATACCCTGAATAGTACTTGAAGTCCATCCTAATTTCCTAGATATAATAATTCTACTCTGTTGGTACTGTTGTTGTTTCTATATGTAGAATAAATAAGGAATGACATAAAATATATGTTTTCTAGTCAATCCAGCATTTGACTTTCAGATAGTATGGCATAGTGAAGAGAATTCAATCTAAAACAT
Source organism: Bos taurus (assembly GCF_002263795.3). Classification (NCBI taxonomy): domain Eukaryota; kingdom Metazoa; phylum Chordata; class Mammalia; order Artiodactyla; family Bovidae; genus Bos; species Bos taurus. The sequence goes on from NC_037330.1 coordinate 75,844,108, forward strand.
TCTACATTTTGAAAGGTTTTTTAATTTTTATTTTTATTTTTTACCATTTTTAAAATAGGCTTTGACTCATTGGAAAAGACTCTGATGCTGGGAGGGATTGGGGGCAGGAGGAAAAGGGGACGACAGAGGATGAGATGGCTGGATGGCATCACTGACTCGATGGATGTGAGTCTGAGTGAACTCCGGGAGATGGTGATGGACAGGGATGCCTGGCGTGCTGAGATTCATGGGGTCGCAAAGAGTTGGACACGATTGAGCGAATGAACTGAACTGAACTGAAGTAGGCTTTTTAGGAAAAATCTTGAACTTTCTGAGTCTTACTCTCTTCATCTACAAAATAGGGATATTCTACCTAATCAGTGCTGAGTACAAATGCAAAGAGTTGTACAGGACTGAGCGACTTCACTTTCACTTTCACTTTTCACAAAGTACTTTGTAATATTTCATTATATCTCATGCTGTTGGGAATCACTAATTTGGACACGGCTCAGCTGGACAATTTCTCTGCTCCATGCTGACTGAGATCACCCATATGTTATTCATTTGGGAGACTGTCTGGCCTGGAGGGTCCTAGATGATCCCCCCTCCCCCACCTGCCTGTATGGCACCTGTGTGTGGGATGTTCAAACTCAGCTAGGGTTAGATGATTGGCACACCTATGTGTGGGATCTCTAAAATGATACCCTCAGGATAACTAGATTTCTTCATGTGGCTTAGGACTTCAGAATGAGATTTTATTTATTTTTTATTTATTTATTTGACCCACCAGGTCTTAATTGCAGCATGCAGGACTCTAGTTCCTGGACCAGGGATCAAATCCAGGTCCCCTGCATTGGAAGTGCTGAGTCTTAACCACTAGACCACTAGGGAAAATGCTTGAGAGAGGTTTTAAGGGAAAGGAAATCAAAGCCCTTAGCAGTCTCTTAAGGCCTAAGTCCTAGAAACTGATAGTGCATCACTTCTGCTGTGGTTTTTTCATCAGAGAAATAACAGAGACAACCTATATTCAAGATGAGGACACACAGACTCCATCTCTTGATGAAAGGAATGTCAGAGAGTCTATGGCCATCTTTTGCCTGCTTTAAGGAATAATATTTCCTGCCGCAATAGAATTATTATGAGAGTTAAATAAAATTTAAACTATATGAATCAGGCTTATAGAAATACTTGAAAAAGTTATACAGCAAGCCTGCTGCATGATTCTCTCCCAACAATTGCTCCAACAAAGTACTTTTTTGCTAGGGTTTGTTTATCTCCAATCCTGCATAAAATCTCAGCAGATATAAAACAATGAGTCATCATTAGGTATTCAGAGGATATATCCTTTTCCTAGATTTTAATAATACAACAGTCCATAAGCATTTGAATCATTGAATTCTGACTCAATTAAAAACTTTTCTTTCCCTTTCTGCTCTACTGGGGAGAGGCTGGGAATGCTTCCATTCTGATTTTCACATCACATCTTCCAATGCCAGAGAGTTGTTCTGTGACACAGTAGAAGAAAGGCATGGGGCAAAGGAGGTCTTTCTTGTACTTTTAATTGTTCAGTGACATCCAGTAGATGTGGTGGGTATCCTAAGCCATTTACTTACTTCCTTTGTCACTTCTATGGATCTCTGAATTTAGCTCATTGGTGCATGTGACAATCTCCAGTTGACCACATCCATTCCCTTCTGGTTTTTGCCTCTAACACCTCTAACTTCTTTATGTCAAGGTTGCCCTGGTCTTTAAAGGAAGGCAACTGACTTAGAGTCATTTTCAAAACAATCCATGGCTATCCTCTTTCTGACACATGGAAATTGCACCAGAGAACTCTGAAGTCTGGCTTGTTTATAGTGAAGACTTTTTTGTTCTGCTGTTATAACAACTTCAGCTAGTCAAAGCTGCTATCCTTTAGACATCCTAGGCATGAATCAGATAGTAGTAACTGCATCCTTCAAATTGCAGGAGATGTATATCAAATTCTCCAAATTCTTAAAGCATCTCTTCCTCTCAGGCAGGACTCTCCTCTTCTCCCCTGTTTTTCACAGTGGTTGACATCAGGTAGTGGAATGCAGGACCTACTGACAATTTTTCCAAAGCATTCCTAATGTTTGATAATTCCTCACATATACTATTTATCCCTGAAAAGGATGATAAGCTAAAATTTCAATACTATTTTTACAATTTTAAGCATGCCATGCCTAGGCAATCTGATGCTTTGGCTTTTTTAAAACATGGCACCAAAAATTTTGAATGACCACTGAAAGAGGATCTGTGTCTCCATTTATTGAATGCAGGGAGGCTTTGATCAATAAAATATGGTGATAGTGACACTGTGTGACTTTCAATACAGCATTATAAAAGATAATGTAGCTTTTGCCTTGCTTCCTGAAACACCTGCATTGGAATACCCGAGCCTCTATATTAGTAGTGAAAATATCCCAAGGTAGCCATCCTGTGAGGAAACGAAGTCACCTAGAGAGGGCACGCTTAGCAATTTCAGTTTGCAATTCTAACATTTGAGTCTTCCCAGCCCAAGTGCCAGATATGTGTAATTGAGTCTTTAGAAGATTTTGACTCAGTTTTTGTGTCACTCCCAGCCCCAGAGTCAGCTAAGTAATGATATGTTGTATAGGGAAATTTCTGATCCATAGAATCTGTGAGCATGATAAGATAGTTGTCTTGTGCTTCTAACTTTTGGCTTAATTAGTCATCCTACTAGCTCAGTTGATAAAGAATCCACCTGCAATGCAGGAGACCTAGGTTCAATTCCTGGGTCAGGAAGATCCCATGGAGAAGGGATAGCCTACCCACTCTAGTATTCTTGGGCTTCCCTGATGGCCCAGATGGTAAAGAATCAGCCTGCAATGCAGGAGACTTGGGTTCAGTCCCTGGGTTGGGAATATCCCTTGGAAGAGGGCATGGTAACCCACTCCAATACTCTTGCATGAGAATCCCCATGGACAGAAGAGCCTGGCTGGCTACAGTCCATGGGGTTGCAAAGAGTCAGACATAACTGAGTGACTGAGCACAGGACATACAAAGCACAGCAGAGTCACCCAAAAGTAACTGGAACAAGTACTGGATGTGTGTTGTGTGTGTGTGTGTGTGCATGAAACCATGAATCTCAACCAAATCTGAGTAAAAAAGAATCCCATATTAATTTACATGAAGCACTTGGAATACAACATGTACTAGATAAATAAAACATAGTTGTTATTCTTCTTAACTAATACAAGAAACAAAATCTCTGCAGGACTGCTTTTCTCTCAATACAGCAAGATCCAGGAGTTTTTAAAAACATTTTTCTAGATATGCCAGTGGGAATAAGAAAGGGCTATCCAAACAATCTGTACCATTCCATGTTTTGTTAAAGCATTTATTTATTTGCCTGTCACCATATTGTACTGTTCATATGACATGTGATCTGTCATATGACAAAAATCACTACTTCTACTATACATAGCCTGTTAAATGTAGATAATGGGGTTTGGGAGAAAGCTACAGGGCTATATACAAAGTAAATATAAGAAAATCTCATTTGATCAGAAAGCAAAATGCCAAAAGTGAACAAAATGCTTGAACATCTGCTTCCACCCACTACTTTTTCTATCTTACATTGAGTCTAAGAATAATGAAATCTTGGGGATCTCTGGGGAGATAAGTGTGGCCCTTCATGAGAGTTGTTCAGGTCTTCAGACCTGGTGTATGAACTCACATGCATCAAAGGGACTCATCTGTATGAGAAATGCATCTTGCTTAAGTAGCTAATTTACTCCTGATATAATGATTTACTTATATTAAGCAAATGGAAATTTTATAAATATTGAATATACTCAAAGAGCACACTAGTTCAAGAAACATTTGTGCTAAAATCAGCTGAAGAATTTCAGCACTTTGATGAGCTTATTTTTATATGCTATGCTAAGTCACATCAGGTGTTTCCGACTCTGTGCGACCCCAAAGACTGCAGCCCACCAGGCTCCCCTGTCCCTGGGATTCTCCAGGCAAGAACACTGGAGTGGGTTGCCATTTCCTCCAATGCATGAAAGTGAAAAGTGAAAGTGAAGTTGCTCAGTCATGTCCGACTCTTAGTGACCCCATGGATTGCAGCCTAACAGGCTCCTCCATCCATGGGATTTTCCAAGCAAGAGGTACTGGAGTGGGGTGCCATTGCCTTCTCCACTATTTTCCATATACTAAGGTCCAAAGTTCTCAATACCCTATTATCTTGTAATGGATACCTACAGAAGTATTTGCTTAGCCCTTTGCCTTATCCTGAAAGAGATCTTTCTACAGTCATCATAGTGATATGTTGGTCCCATAGCAAACAAATCTGAGTAACCTGAATTTAACAGACTAGCTGGGAAAATATTCTTATTGTCTTATCTTGTGCCAACTGTTCATTAGCTACTAAGTGATGACTGGGGACCACCATGACAACTATAGAAGGAATTCTGTCAGCATAATACCAGGGACTAAACAAAAACTTCACGTATCCACTCTGAGAAGCAGAGAAAGACAAAAATATAGCCTATAAATTAGAGACAGTGTTAGCAGTGAGCATGGATAATGAAGTCAACCCAGAGGGTAGAGAAAAGACAAATGATAAAAAGGGAATCCTAACACCATTTGAGTTCCACATTCCCTTCTTTCTTGATACCAAAGAGTTTCTTGACATTCATGAGCTACACATCAGGCTTATAAATATAATCCTTTCTTTATTCGATCAAGCTAGAAACAGTGAGTCTCTGCATCTAGTTCCATAGAATCCTAATACACTTATATCCTCATATTTTAACATTTTAACATCTATCTTCACACTCTGAACCTGAGCCACTAAAGTGTCTCTTAGATCCCTGAAAATTTTCTTTCCTCTTGCGTAGTATTTACACATATTGTTCTTTCTGACTTCTCCCTTCCTTTTCCTTCTCGTGGGCTTGCGTGGCTTATTCTTATCTTTGCTCTGTGGCTCAACTTAGAAAACACCGTTTTGGAAGCTCTTTTTAATGCCTCACATTAGACTTAAGTTATCCTCAATGCTCACACAGTTCGAAGTATACCTCCTATCATAGAAGATACTTGACTATATTTGCCTATGTCTTCCAGTAGACTGTAGGATATTTAAGATACAAGGACCTGGGTCATTCATACCATTGCCATACGTCCAGGTCATGCAAAACTGTCTGGCACATGTAAATATCCAATAGCCATGTCTCAAATAAATGTATAGATTTACTTAAAACAAGCACTCTCTGGCTCTTTTTTGCTCTTTCTCTCTCTTTTTTCTCTCTCCATATATATGTGTGTTTTAGAAAAGGCAGAGGAACCAAAGATCAAATTGCCAACATCCGCTGGATAATGGAAAAAGCAAGAGAGTTCCAGAAAAACATCTATTTCTGCTTTATTGACTATGCCTAAAGCCTTTGACTGTGTGGATCACAATAAACTGTGGAAAATTCTGAAAGAGATGGGAATACCAGACCACCTGATCTGCCTCTTGAGAAATTTGTATGCAGGTCAGGAAGCAACAGTTAGAACTGGACATGGAACAACAAGGCTATGAGTTTGAGTGAACTCCGGGAGTTGGTGATGGACAAGGAGGCCTGGCGTGCTGCGATTCATGGGGTCGCAAAGAGTCGGACACAAATGAGCAACTGATCTGATCTGATCTGATCTGATACGAGATTCAAGATATATAAATCACATTGGTTATAAGTGTAATGCATACAAAAACTGTGAAGCAAACAATTGTGAAGTAAACAAGTATTTGGCAAAAAACTGAAGTCAACAGTATTTTAATCTGAATAAAATGTTCTTCTCTGTTCTTATTAGCTTAATTTCCTTCTTCTCCAGCTGAAAAGCTTTTGTTTTGCTTTTTACTGAACATTCACTTTTTGAATGGCTTCTCATATTCAGGGCCCTTTTATTTTCCTCTTTTCCAGCAAAATGCAACAATTTTTGTGACCTGTTTTTATATCCTTCTTGGGCCAGAACACTCAGTGACAAATCAGCATGGTAACCATTGCTAGCATGCCTTTCTGGTCAGTTCATGTGCATGGTGAGTGACTTTCTGAAGGAAATGCCTCAATCAAAAAATATAACTTGCCTCATAAGAAATCCAAGTATAGGGTCTTTGTTATGTTGATTTTGAATACTCAGTACCTGGTACTCTTGCACTCAGTAAATATTCATGATAAAATAAAGAAAAATAATTCTACATATCATTATTTGTATGGATGCTTTAATAACATATAAAGTCTAGAATTAAAATGATCTTTATTACTTATCTTAAATTGTTTCCTTCTGAAGATGCCATAGCATGTTAACTAGGATTCTATCAATCAGTGTTCAGAAAGGGGTGAGCATGCATACCTCATCTGTTTATGTTAAGAAACAAAGGCCATTGGTATGATTTTTCCACTTTCTTCCAACTGTGTATAAGCTTATTTTTATGATTTCTGCTTACACTCCTGGGGCTTCCTGGAGACTGCTGTCTGCAATTGTAGTATATTAGCATTGTTTAATTAAGGAAGATTTCTCTGCAAGATGAAAGAATTCTCTTATACAGTATGGCTGATAGGGTGGAGATCCAAAATTACTTAGGAGATGATTTTATTATTAACAACCCAGTTGAATGAAAAATTAAGACTATCTAAACCTGGGATGAAGAGAAAGAGCATTATAAGACAGTCTGTTGGGAATAGTAATTACCTTGCATTCAAAGATCTCATTTCATAATGATACACACAACATGAATGAATTTCAAATAAAGGCTTAGCAAAAGCAGCTAGACACAAACATATACATACAGCATGATTTCATTTATATGAAATTTTAGAAAAAGCTGAAGCAATCGTTAGGGCATGAAAACATCAGGGATTGTCTAGGACCATATCTGGTTGTGATGAGGAATTGATTGCAAAGAAGCACAAAGAACTTACTAAGTTAATGTCAATGTCATGTATCTTGATTTTGATGGTGTTTTCAGAGAGGGGTATGAAATTCTGAAAAAATCACCATAAGGTATACGTCAAATGAGTGAATGTTATTGTTTAAAAATTCAGTTCAGTTCAGATGCTCAGTCATGTCTGACTCTTGCAACCCAATGGACTGCAGCACGCCAGGCCTCCCTGTCTATCACCAATTCCTGGAATTTACTCAAATTCATGCCCATTGAGTCAGTGATGCCATCCAGCTATCTCATCCTCTATTGTCCCTTCTCTTCCCACTTTCAATCATTCCCAGCATCAGGATGTTTTCAAATGAGTCAGTTCTTCACATCAGGTGGCCAAAGTATTGGAGTTTCAGCTTCAACATCAGTCCTTCCAATGAATATTCAGGACTGATTTCCTTTAGGATTGACTGGTTGGAACTCCTTGCAGTCTAAGGGACTCTCAAGAGTCTTCTCCAACACCACAGTTCAAAAGCATCAATTCTTCTGCACTCAGCTTTCTTTATAGTCCAACTCTCACATCCATACATGACTACTGGAAAAACCATAGTCTTGACTAGACAGATCTTTGTTGGCAAAGTAATGTCTTTGCTTTTTAATATGCTGTCTAGGTTCGTTATAACCTTTCTTCCAAGAAGTAAGTGTCTTTTAATTTCATAGATGCGGTCACCATCTGCAGTGATTTTGGAGCCCCCAAAAATAAAGTCTCCCACTGTTTCCATTGTTTCTCCATCTATTTGCCATGAAGTGATGGGACCAGATGCCATGATCTTTGTTTCCTGAATGCTGAGCTATAGGCCAACTTTTTCACTCTCCTCTTTTACTTTCATCAAGAGGCTCTTTTGTTCTTTTTCACTTTCTGCCATGAGGATGGTGTCATCTGTATATCTGAGGTCATTGATATTTCTCCCAGCAATTTTGATTCCAGCTTGTGCTCATTCAGCCCAGTGTTTCTCATGATGTTCTCAGTATATAAGTTAAATAAGCAGGGTGATATTATACAGCCTTGACATATTCCTTTTTCTATTTGGAACCAGTCTTTTGTTCCATGTCCAGTTCTAACTGTTGCTTCCTGACCTGCATACAGATTTCTCAGGAAGCAGGTCATGTGGTCTGATATTCCCATCTCTTTCAGAATTTTCCACAGTTTATTGTGATCCACACAGTCAAAGTCTTTAGGCATAGTCAATAAAGCAGAAATTAATGTTTTTCTGAAACTCTTGCTTTTTCAATGATCCAACAGATGCTGGCAATTCGATCTCTGGTTCCTCTGCCTTTTCTAAAACCAGCTTGAACATCTGGAAGTTCACAGTTCACGTATCGCTGAAGCCTGACTTGGAGAATTTTGAGCATTACTTTAATAGAGAGTGAGATGAGTGCAATTGTGTGGTAGTTTGAGCATTCTTTGGCATTGCCTTTCTTTGGGATTGGAACGAAAACTGACCTTCACCAGTCCTGTGGCCACTGCTGAGTTTTCCAAATTTGCTGGCATATTGAGTGCAACACTTTCACAGCATTATCTTTTAGGATTTGAAATAGCTCAACTGGAATTCCATCCAGTTTTGTTTGTGGTTTGAATAACCACTAGCTTTGTTCATAGTGATGCTTCCTAAGGCCCACTTGATTTTGCATTCCAGGATGTCTGGCTCTAGGTGAGTGATCACACCATCATAATTATCTGGGTCATGAAGTCTTTTTTGTACAGTTCTTCTGTGTATTCTTGCCACCTCTTCTTAATATCTTCTGCTTCTGTTAGGTCCATACCATTTCTGTCCTTAACTGTGCCCATCTTTTCATGAAATTTTCCCTTGGTATCTCTCATTTTCTTGAAGAGATCTCTAGTCTTCCCCATTCTAGTGTTTTCCTCTATTTCTTTGCATTGAACACTGAGGAAGTCTTTCTTATCTCTCCTTGTTATTCTTCAGAACTCTGCATTCAGATGTTTATATCTTTCCTTTGCTTCGTTGCTTTTTGCTTCTCTTCTTTTCACAGCTATTTGTAAGGCCTCCTTAAACAGTCATTTTGCTTTTTCACATTTCTTTTTCTTGGGGATAGTCTTGTTTCCTGTCTCCTCTACAATGTCACAAACTGCCATCCATAGTTCCTCAGGCACTCCGTCTATCAAATCTAATCCCTTGAATCTATTTCTCACTTCTACTGTATAATCATTAGGGATTTGATTTAGGTCATACTTGACTGGTCTAGTGGTTTTCCCTACTTTCTTCATTTCTCTACTTTATATATTATACCTCAATAAAGATAATTTAAGAGAGAAAAAACTCTCAATTCATAATTGGGTCTAATATTAAGCAACAGGGCTTCCCAGGTGGCACTAGTGGTAAAGAACCTGCCTGCCAATGTAGGAGACTTTTAAAAGCTATGGGTTTGATCCCTGTGTCAGGAAGATTCCCTAGAGGAGAAAATACCACTCCAGTATTCTTGCCTGGAGAATCCCATAGACAGAGGAGCCTGGCAGGTTACAGTCCATAAGACCACAAAGTCGGACAGGATGAAAGCGACTTAGCATGCACTAAGTCACAAGATATTTTAATAAACCCAGTATATCCTTTGAGCCTCATTTTCAACAACAGCATGATAGAAATAATAAATAACACTACTCCAACCTACCTAACAAGCTTGTTGCCAAGCTAAAACAAAATGGACACCAAAGCACTTTTTAACCACTATAGCATAAGCTTAGAGATGTTATTGTTGGGGGAAATTTGAAGAAGAGGATGATATTTTGTTTTTATAAAGGGTCTGGGATTAGGTGTATTACACAGGGCTGGTGAAATGTTTATCTACAAACTCTAAGTCATAAACCACTGCTCTTAATTCAAAATTGAAACAAAATTAGCCTGGTCAATTTTTTAGAGAGATAAAATTATGCGGAATGTTATTAATTTTTCTCAAATTTGGCCACAGAAGAAAATAATGAAAAGATATATTTTATACATTAACATATTCTTGTTAAAATAACCTTGTTTCATCATTATCAAGGAGCATTTATAAGCCATTTACTATTCATGAAGCTGTGTGTTTACAAAAGAAATATGACGTGTTAAGTTTAAATTAAATTTCACTTTAAAGTATTCATGATTTAATGTTAAAGATACCATAGAGAAGAATGCACGAGCCTAAATCTAAAATAATAAGTTCTATAGAATATATAATAAAGCATGTATGTCCTACCTTAGGATAGCATGAATAATTTGAACTAGATTTCAATATACTTGTACAAGAAAATAGAGGAGTTAGGACATAGCTTTAAAACTCCAGAAGTTCAGATGAAATGTGTAAATAAGTATAATAGGAACTTCAGGAGTCATTTTTTTTATGCTCTTGGAAAAGTATATGTTGTTGTAAGAAATAAAAACAGGACTTCCTTGGTGGCTCTGTGGATAAGAATCTGCCTGGCAAATGAGGGGACATGAGTTCGATCTCTGATCTGGGAAGATTTCACTTGCCACCAAACAACTAAACCCCTATGCTACAACTACTGAGTCGGCATTGTAGAGCCAGGAAATTACTGAGCCCGTGAGCCTGGAGCCTGTGCTCCACCACAAGAGAAGCCGCTGCAATGAGAAACCCAAATGCCACAGCAAAGATACAGTGCAACCAAAAATAAAATAAATTTTAAAAAATTAGAAAAAGAAAAAAAGCACAAACTATCACAAATTGCACATTATTAAATAAATCATTTAGTAAACTAATTTAACTAAATGTAAAGTAAAATAAGTAAAATCTTTAACTGTACTTGTGGTCTTGTAATGTCTGGTTTATACCTATTTCCTGTGGAAAGGTGTATTTGTTATCTGTTTGCACATGTTGGCAATGGCAAATTTTCTGTAGTCCAGGCCATAACCCTTGGTGTTTACAGTCTCAAAATTTAGTTTTATAAACCTAAAAAAAGTGGTATATTTTGTAGCAACAGATTCCCATAAAGTGAGTTGAAGAGTGATGAATAGAGTGAGTATACCAATAGCGTAGTTTGTTATAACTACTGCAAGAAAACAGATGGAAGGTGAACTTTACCTTTCCATTTCCTCTAAAACATAGTCAGAATATCACTTGTTGGGCCTGAAAACACAATAAGAAGAACTGTAAGAAAATGAAAATAATGTCGTGTCCATGTGACAATGAGATAGAAACTAGAAGTACTATGAGGTCCTTTACAGAGGTTCCTCCAGGGTGGCCAGTGTCTTGGTAAAATGGACAATCTTGTCTTTGTGACTCTTCCTTTATTATTTGACTGTGATAACCCAGTCCCTCATCACTTTCAATTGATGGACTCTTTCTTTATAATTACCAATATATTCAATTAGATAGCTTTGAATATGAATGTTCTGTATCATGATATATTGGACTTTACAGATACTTCTTGCCTTCTTGGAGGGCAGTCATGTTTATGTCATTGTCAATTTCTTTATTTTCTTAAAAATGACAATAATAGGTTTTTTAGGGAATACATTTGGTCATTTTTGTACCTCTTATCTCTCAAACTCTAAAGTTCAAGTCACAGTCTTGAAACATAATTATTAATTGACTTCTCAGCATGGTCCAAAGTGAATTCGTTCTTTATCAGTTCAAATATTATTCATATATTTAACATGGTGAAAGATTAAAAATAAATATATATGTTAATAAATGTTTCCTAGTGGTGGTGGTGTTTTAGTTACTAAGTCATGTCCAACTCTTGGGACACCATGGACTGTAGCCAGCCAGCTGCTCTGTCTATAAGATTTCCCAGCAAGGAATACTGGAGTGGGTTGCCATTTCCTTCTCCAGGAGGGCCTTCCCAACCCAGGGATAGAACCCATGTCTCTGCATTGCAGGTGGTCTCCTGAATTGCAGGTGGATTCTTTACTACTGAGCCACCAGGGAAACCCTAGTGTTTCCTGAGTAAACATTTATTCATATTCAATCCTGATGTAATACCAAAAAACTCACCTAAGTCATTTCCTCTAGCATGAAACATCTATTCTGTTTGTATCAGTCAAGGATCTGTTGCAAGTACCAGATAAGTAGAAAATAAGTGGTGTAGTAAGAACATTATTGGAAGGACTACAAGACCAGCTATAGGCTGAGCACTGATTACATCCAAAACATGGTCATAGAATGATTATTAGGGGAGCAGCTGCTTTCCAATCAGGAAGGCTAAAAGTCAGGGAGCTGCTCCTATAACTCCTTGCTCCAGGATCAGTCCAACTCTGCTCAAGTCTGGAAGTCAAGATATTTTCACCAACTCTTAGCTCTAAGATCTGACCACATCAGATCTAGATATGGAATAAACAAGACAACACCCCAACTACTAGCTTCAGGAGAACATTATTCAAGCTATATTTCAGGCCAATAAAAATGGATCTTTTGCAGGTTCCTTGCATTCTCCCCCTAAATGCCTACAAATGTGGGAGACAGTTACTGGAGCTTCTGATAAAGCTAATAAGGAAAACCCACATTCTTTCTCTTCCTTGAAGGCCATTAGAAACAGAATTCCTAGGAGAAGGAATCTGCATCACTTGTAACTTCCAAATCTCATAAAGGTGTATGCATGTGGGTTCATGGCAAATAGACGGGGAAACAGTGGCTGACTTTATTTTTCTGGGCTCCAAAATCACTGCAGATGGTGATTGCAGCCATGAAATTAAAAGACGCTTACTCCTTGGAGGGAAAGTTATGACCAACCTAGATAGCATATTCAAAAGCAGAGACATTACTTTGCCAACAAAGGTCTGTCTAGTCAAGGCTATGGTTTTTCCAGTAGTCATGTATGGATGTGAGAGTTGGACTATAATGACAGCTGAGCACCGAAGAATTGATGCTTTTGAACTGTGGTGTTGGACAAGACTCTTGAGAGTCCCTTGGACTGCAAGGAGATCCAACCAGTCCATCCTAAAGGAGATCAATCCTGGGTGTTCATTGGAAGGACTGATGTTGAAGCTGCAGCTCCAATACTTTGGCCACCTGATGCGAAGAGCTGACTCATTTGAAAAGACCCTGATGCTGGGGAATATTGAGGGCAGGAGGAGAAGGGGATGATAGAGGATGAGATGGTTGGATGGCATCACTGACTCAATGGACATGAGTTTGAGTAAACTCTGGGAGTTGGTGATGGACAGGGAGGCCTGGCGTGCTGCGGTTCATGGGGTCACAAAGAGTTGTACAAGACTGAGCAACTGAACTACTGAACTATGTGGGTTCGATCCCTGGGTTGGAAAGATCCTCTAGAGAAGCAAATGGCAACCCACTCCATATTCTTGCCTGGAGAATCTCATGGACAGAGGAGCCTGGTGGGCTACAGTGCATGAGGAAATAACAAAGAGTTAGACATGACTGAAGTGATTTAGCATGCGTAGCACACAAATTGACTCATCAGAAGCTAGATCACATGTGGAACTGAGCTGTCAGGGATTTTAGGAAGCAGGATTGAGACTAGGGTAAAGCAAGAGAGACATCCAAGGCACAGAGTTCAAGCGCGGAGCTCATTCTTTTGTGCCAATCCTATACCTGCTCAAGAAGTAGAGTGAATGCATCCTTAAATGTGGGGGGTTGGACACCTCACTTTTCTCACTCTAGTCCTGGCCGGGATAAGAAATTTTTAGCAAATGGAGTGAGTTGGAAGAGAGTTCACAAGCCAGTTTGCTGTACTGGCCAGAGTCTGCCCCTTGTCTGCTTAAGATGCAGCCAGTCCTTTCTCCTATAGTAAAACTACCAACAACACATAGTCACACAAAGCCAGCATGTGTGCTTTTGGCTGCTACAGTTTCAAATGATTTGACCTCACAAATAAATGAAAATCCAACACCCTTTCTTCATTTTAAATGAAAGACCACTGTTATCACCTGTAAGATAGTCAAAAGAAAACCAAATGCATTGAAACCATAACATTCAGTAATCTTCTTGATTTATCACATTATCAAGAATCATAGTAGCCATAAAAATATGATTCTGATCAATTGGATTCATGGTAAAAAATTACTTTTTGTTATTCTATATATCATATCATTTTATAAAGGAAATAAAATATTTCATAATTTAGAGTCACTATCCCCTAGATGAAATGTCAAAAAAAATTAAAACCATGATTCAGTCTTTGTGCTTAGTAAGAGAAAACATGATCAGAAGATATTGCTGCAAAGTTCCATAGGTAAGTAATCCCAGATATGTACATGTTACTGAAAGATTCTTGAAGTGCTTTTCCTTTTTAACAAAGAACACTCAGAGAATTTACCTAGGATGATAATAAACTCTTAATAGAAGAGACAGAATCAAGTCTATTTGCCTCTAAAGTAATTTCTCAGCTGATTTATTTGTGAAACCAAAGATGCATACTCAAGAGGACAATTTTTCTTAATAAGACGCTAACAAGACAAAAAAATGCATGTAACACAGTACTGGTGCATTCTAATGGCAAAGTTAAAGTGAGGAAGGAATAAGGACCTGTCAGACAGGTGAGGGTGAGAATTGAAGTTTTAATGGGGTACCTGGGGAAAGCATTACTGAGAATGGGGTTTTCTAGTAAGAATCCAAAAATGAAGAGCAAAGTGTACTTCATGTAGATATTTTGGGGAAAGGGTAGAGGATTCAACAAGAAAAAGCACTGAAGTAGAAACATTCTGGAGTGCTGTAGGAGGAAAAGGGGGTTCTGTGTGCCTGGAGTTGTGGGTAGGAGCAAGGTAGGAAATGAGACAGAAGAGATAAGAGAGAGCTGGGTCATGTAAAGCTTTGGTTCTGCCCATTTGCAAGGACTCAGTTCAGTTCAGTCCAGTCACACAGTCATGTCCAACTCTTTGCAGCCCCATGGATTGCAGCATGACAGGCTTCCCTGTCCATCACCAAGTCCCAGAGCTTGCTCACTCATGTCCATCAGTGATGCCATCCAACCATCTCATCCTCTGTCATCCCCTTCTCCTCCTGCCTTCAATCTTGCAAGGACTAGTCATTTTAAAAAACATCCATTTGATCCCAAAATGAATAAATCAAAAAACATTAAAAAAAAAAAAATAAAACAAGAAACTTCTTTAAGGTGATATGGGAGACCTTCAAAAACATCTAGAGCACATATTATATGTAACAATAAAGACTTGAAATCATTCTCCTTAACATCAGAACAAATCAAGAATGCCCACTTTCACATTCTCACTATTTTTCCTGAAGGCAGCACTGGAGGTCCAGTCAGAACAGTTAAAGGAAAAAAAAAAAAAGAAGCAAGAGCATAATCATTAGAAGGAAAAAACAAAGATCAATATTTGCAACATTGCAGATGATGATTGTTATTAAAAATAATTAATGAATCTACAGATAAACTGTTAGAATTTTAATAATGGATAAATAAAGGATAATAGATATTATAATATGCAAAATAAAGGCAATGATTGATCAGAAAATGCAATTTTAAATAAACCATTTGATACATATAGGAGCAAAAATATTGTCTCTAGGAACAAAAAAAATTGTTTCAAGACTTTTATAAATAAGATTATAACATGTATCTGAAGATGTTATAGAAAACCTAAATATAGAAAAGTATTCAAGTCTTTAGACTCACTATAATAAAAATGCCACTTATCCCTAGGCCAATTCTAATAAATATTCCCACAGGATCCTTATGGAAGTTTACACTTAGGTTTTTAAATTATTTGGAGGTATGCTGCTGCTGCTGCTGCTGCTGCTAAGTCGCTTCAGCTCGTGTCTGACTCTGTGCGACCCCAGAGACGGCAGCCCACCAGGCTCCCCTGTCCCTGGGATTCTCCAGGCAAGAACACTGGAGTGGGTTGCCATTTCCTTCTCCAGAGCATAAAAGTAAAAAGTGAAAGTGAAGTTGCTCAGTCGTGTCTGACTCTTAGCGACCCCATGGACTGTAGCCCACCAGGCTTATCCATCCATGGGATTTTCCAGGCAAGAGTACTGGAGTGGGGTGCCATTGCCTTCTCCAATTTGGAGGTATAAAAGGTCAAAAATAGCCCTGAAGATTTTCTTTACTATGAAAAAATTGCTATGAAGCTAAAATTGTTTTAATAGTATTGCATTGGTTGAAGGGTAGAATTTTAGAAAAATGGAACAGAATAGAAAGACCACAAATGGTCATATCTGTATATAAAAATTTAACTTAATGTATTACATAGTCATAAGTGCAGGTCAATGAAAATAAATGGTTCTGAATCATTGTTTACCCGTTTGGGGGAAAAATGTCAAATTAACACTCTACATCATTCAAGAATCAATTTCAAATAGAATTAAGATTTAAATGGGAATGAAAACTTCTATAATTATTATAGCACTTTTTTCCAACCTCAAGGCAAGGAAAAGTTTATTAAATGAAAAACAGAAAATGCACATCATTACAAAAGATTGAGAAAATATGTTCTAAATTAAACAACTGATTATCACAAAAACCATAAAGACCACAAAATACAAGCTAAGAACTGAGAAAATTCTCACAACATTTATGACTAATAAAGGACTATTATCCAACCAATCAATCAATAAGAAAAAAAGAAACAACCAATTAAAATTGAACAAAAAGCTCAAACAAACATTTCATAGAAAAGGTAAGTGAATGACCTTTGAATACACAGAAAGATACTCAAGCTCATTAGCAACCCTAGAAGTACATGTTGATGTCTCAATAACACATCATCTTACAGGACTCTGTTGGTAGAAGTGTCAGGCAGTGAGAACATTCATCCATTGCTCATGAGCTGGAAATTGTTGCAAACACTTTGGAAGATAGTTTGCGAGTGCCTAGTAAAGTTGGAAAAATCCTGCACAAGTACAGAAGAAGGTAATTTACAAGGCAGTACTGTTTGTAATAGAAAATAAACTTTGACATTTTGAATGCTGATCAGTTGTAGAATAGACTAGCTGTGCTAATTCAGACAGTATAATAATATTAAGCAATGAAAATAAATTAACTACAGCCATGAACTGGGTCAATCTAATTCCCCAAAACATAATATTGAGAGGAATTAATCACAGAACCACAAAGCGTATAATTCCATCACTTAAAAAATTTTTTAGAACAATCAACACTACTTATATATTCCTTAGAGTTACCTATATACATAGCAAAAACTATAGAAGAATTCAAGGACCTGATTAGCACAAAAATAATGTAATTTCCTCTTGAAGTGTGGAACTAGTGTGATTGAGGAGGCACACACAGAGGACATAGATGAAGCTCCTGAAATACTAGATACATTACCTCTTAACTTGAGATTTCGTTCTCCAATTATTTCTTTAGCTTGTAGTCTTTAAATTTGAATACGTATTTTAAAGGTATTAAAATTAAGGTATGTTTAACAGTAAAGTATTTTACACAAATAAATGTATCATTTTATTTGTCCTTGCAAAATAAAGACTTTGAGGGTTCCAAATTATTTCAGCACACACCATTACATATATTTCAGCTCAGACCTTTACTTTATGAGAATACTCACCTTGGTCTTCTGCTTTATTTGATCAATTAGCATGCCAAAATTTTTCAGATTTCCACAAAATTCTACATCCACTTACAGAGTTGTACTCTGATTGCCTAAGAAACTCAATATCTGGTAGAGGAAAAGTCAATTGAAAGAAATTTTATCAGCATATAATTGTCCTCAGTTTCACCTGTTTCAGCACAGCAAGTTGAAGAACTGCTTGCTGGATTCTGAATCAGATGATCTGCCAGGTATGTAAAAGTAGTTATTTCAATTATTTCCATGAACTCATAATGCATCTATAAGGTTCTATTTTCAACTAATAAACAGCTTCAGGAATGATTACGTAATGAATGCCTGAGTACACAGATAACAAAAGATAAAGGAGAGAATTAATTTCTGGTTTTCAGGTCCTGAAGTCATGGCTCTTCCTGCTGCATACGGTCATGCCATAAGAAGACTGGTATCATCAAGTGCCAGAGACATCAAACACAGTGCTTCTGATGGAGTAAGAGCTTAATACATAGCTAATAAATAAAATAATAAATAAATGAGTATCCTGAAAAATATGGTCCTTACCTGAACATTGGTTTTGGTTTGTTAGTCTGTGGATCTTTTTCCACCTTCATTTGTTGCTGTTGTTATATTTAGTTGCTAAGTCGTGTCTGACTCTTTGTGAACCCATGGACTGTAGCCTGCCAGGCTCCTCTGTCCATGAGATTTCCCAAGTAAGAATACTGGAGTGGGTTGCCATTTCCTTCTTGACGGGATCTTCCTGACCAAGGGGTTGAAGCTGTGTCTCATGCATTGGCAGGCAGATTCTTACCACAAAACCACCTGGGAAGTTTCGCCTTTGATTATGTGTCTGTATGACACTGGACCATAGAATTTCATTTAATGATTGGAAACCATTATTTCCAGTATGATTTCTCATACATAGAACTTTAAAAAAAAAAACACATTAAATAAACAGAATTACCATAATTCTACCCTTTTAACTATTTTCTCCCTTTGATGATAATATACTGTGCCTTAAAAAAGCTGTAGCAACACTACCAATTATAAGCTCTGTTATGAAACTTTCATAGAGTAAAAGTTTCAAGTTATAAAAAAATCAATTAGATCTCTGTTACAAATTCTATAATTTCAGAATGCTGCAAAGTGATTGTATCAAAGCCATATTGTGCTAGATGGAGGAAAGTTTTACTTTTTAATATAAGGTTTCCTCCAACTCAGACTATACGTGATTGAAGAGTCTAGAGACTATCTCTCCCGTCCCATTAAAGTGGCTATGCACGTTAAAAATTACTGTACTTTAACAGCTTCTTAATTTATAAGCTAGATCAATTTGATAAGCAAGCATCTATACTATTCCCCAAGACCTGTCTCCTCCAGCTTGGTAATGTTTTGCTAATAGAATCACAAGGCTTTTATCGTAGAATTAGTGAACTGGAGAAGAACATTTATTTGCAAGTTATATACTTTTTAAACCTATACATAATGAAATGAAGACTTTGGATTTTTTCTGAAAATAATTTCTAGGCACTTTGAAGGAATTGATGCTGAGAAAGAGCCTGCTCAAAGATCTGCTGATAGTTTTCATGTTTCTTAAAAGAGTTACTGACTAGATGTCTTTTCTCTTAAATAGTAAAGAATGACAGACTTTTTATTTTGGGGGTAATCTGTATTTAATATTGATGAAATGGACAATCTGAACAATTTCACAATTCCTTCCTCCCTGCCTCTCTTGCTTTTTATCTTTCTTCTTTCTTCCTTCCTTTCTTCTTTCATTACCTGCCTTTCCTTCCTTCCTTCCTTTCTTTCCTTCCTCATGACTCGATGAACATGAGTTTGAGTGAACTCTGGGAGTTGGTGATGGACAGGGAGGCCTGGTGTGCTGCAATTCATGGGGTTGCAAAGAGTCGGACACAACTGAGTGAATGAACTGAACTGAACTGAAACTAACAAGTAGAACAGATGTCAAATGCAGGTCCTCATCTCACCTCACCCTAGTTGCATCATTTTAGGCAGCTGATTCACACACTTTCCTCATCTGCAACATTGGCTGTTTATTAAAGGAAACTTAAATGAGATTGTTCATGTCAAAACAAACTTAAAATGGCAACACTTCATATAAAATGTAAGACATTATTATTTGAGAGAAAGATAATGTTTCTTTTCTACACATTAATGTTTGGAATTATAATGGTGGTAATATTTCCTAGTTTTACTGTAATTCTATTTGGAGAAGAGGAGTAATTTGAAAATGGAATTCTTCCAAACTGGTCTCTTGATAAAAAGTTGATTTATTTGATGTTGTGGGGACCCATATGAGAATATTGTTTTACCTAAAGCAAACTAGCAGAAGTCTTTGCCTTACAGCAGTAATCCTATTCAGTATTCAATTTGTCAGCTGTGTTGCAATCTGGAATATTTTAAAGTGATTTTATGTTAAATTCAAATGCAGAATGTAGATTACATAAATATTTATCCAAGCTATCAAATAAACCAAATTCTTAGAGTAACAGTAAAGATATATATTTTACAAGATTAAACCTCTTATGGTTTCATTTTTACAGTGTTTCCATAATTATTGTTGTTGTTTAATTGCTAAGTCATGCCCAACTCTTTTGCACACACGTGGATTCTAGCACGCCAGGCTCCTCTGTCCATGGGATTTTCCAGGCAAGAATACTGGAGTTGGTTACCATTTCCTTGTCCAGGGGATTTTCCCGACCCAGGGATCAAACCTGCGTCTCCTGCATAGCAGGCAGATTCTTTACCACTGAGCCACCAAGGAATAATAATACCCTCTCTTGGTTGGCTGGACTGCCCTTACAGGTGAATATGAGCTTTTAGTCCTTGGCCTGCCTACTGTAGCCTCATGTGATCAAGATCCTCCCTCCTCCCCCAAAAATGCCTTGATTTCTTGATTTTGTTTGTTTTCACTCAGCAGAAAGCAAGAGAAGATTCTGGGCCAAGAGTGGATTGGATCAAAGACACTAGCATCTTTACTTTGCAAAAATTACTTGCTAATTGAAACAGATTGGAAGGAAAAAAGGTCAGAGAGAATGTCATAAAAGGATTATGGGCATAGTGAAGACTATATTGAGTATGTCAAAATTCATTAATAGTTTGAAAAATATTACCCAGGAAGTCTTCCATGATTGTGTTTATATTGATTAACATGTTGAAATCTCATTTTCCCCTTAGTGACCTATGAACCCTTGGGGAAACTCTTGTTTTGAAGTTTAGTTTTGTTACTTATTCCCAGAACATTTAGTGAACACCATTTACTCTCTGAATTTTAACTTTATCTGTAGCTCAGACGGTGAGGCGTCTGCCTACAATGCGGGAGACTCGGTTCGATCCCTGGATCGGAAAGATCCCCTGGAGAAGGAAATGGCAACCCATTCCAGTACTCTTGCCTGGAAAATCCCATGGATGGAGGAGCCTGGTGGGCTACAGTCCATGGGGTCCAGAAGAGTCGGACACAACTGAGTGACTTCACTTTCACTTCATACAATTTATAGGGGTCTCCCGGGTGGCTCAACTGTAAAGTATCTGCCTGCCAATGTAGGAGACTCAGGAGACGCAGGTTCGATCCCTGGGTTAAGAAGATCCCTTGGAGGAGGAAATGGCAACCCACCGTATTTTTGGCTGAGAAATCCAAATCCCATGGACAGAGGAGACTGGCAGGCTACAGTCGATGGGGTCGCAAAGCATGTGCATGCATACTAAGTCGCTTCAGTCATATCTCACTCTTTATGACCCTATGGACTGTGGTCCGCCAGGCTCGTCTGTCCATGGGATTCTCCAGACAAGAACACTGGAGTGGGTTGCCATGCCCTCCTCCAGGGCATCTTCCCCATCCAGGGATGGAACCCAGGTCTCTTACTTTGGCAGTGCCATCTGGGAAGCCCACATGCAAACGCACAGGCAAAATTATAATAAGAATCTTGAGATTTCCGTTTTTATCTGTAAACATATACTTTGGGGAGGTTTAAATGGATGGGTAATTTGTACCCTACGGATATTTGCTTTATTCATATTAACAAGCTTTTTCCCTGGGAATGGTCAGACATAGCATGCTTCATGTGCATGAACAGCCATGCAACTTTTAAAATTCTTTATAACTCTAACAGGGTAGGTGATTACTATCTTATTTATCCATGAAACTGTTTTATTTATCCATTTATTCATGAAAAAGAGTAGCAAAGCAAAGATGTTGCCAGCACCCAGAAGAGGCATAAATCAAGATATACTCCATTTCTGTATCTTTTTAAAGAAAACATCTATTGTTATGTACGACTGCCCTTTCAGCCTTTGTGTGATAAAAACTCACTTTGTCTCCATTCCTTCCCCAGAAGAGTTTTCAGTCATGGTATGAACTGTGCATCCTTCCTGGATTGGTCAATCAGAAATACTCCATTTGCTTATGTCAAATCAATAAGTTGAGGGTAATGAGTGGGATCAAAGCTGGATAAAACAGACTTTCTTAAGACAATTAATATATGACTAATGAGAAAACATTCTTATACACTATATTCATTTTTCAGAAATTGTCAACTATCATATCCTAGAGAAAATAGGAAAAAATTGAGAGATATCTCATAACACTGGCATCAAAAATGAAAAATTGTGGTCAGAGCAAAATTATTAGTAATGTTTAAAATGTTAAAAAACTTACCTAATGTTAAAATGTTATGTTAAAACACTAACTAATATCATGTTAAAACAGTAAAAACACATTTCATTTGTATCACTATGAAGCTTTATTTCCATATTAGGTATAGTTTCTTATATTAATATCTCTGTATCATCATGGATTGCCTGGAGGTCCAGTGCTTAAGACTCTGCTTCCAACGCAGGGGGTGAGGGTTTGTCAATCCTTGTCTTGGAGCTATGATCCCACATGCCTCAGACATAGCCAAAATATCCCCTCTGATTCAGCAAAATTAAATTCATTAAACAGACAATGTCTAAACTGCTTGCCTCAGGTTTCCCAGGTTAAGGAAGAAGTCCTTGGCCTCACATAGGAAGAAGAGAGAGACTCGTCTAAAAGGAGAGAGACAGGTCTTAATCTTGAAGGGACTAGATCCTTCATTTACTACTCAAGATGCCAGAGTGGGAGAAGAAGAGGAACAGTAGTCCACACACATCAAAGTTAGCTAGTATTTTATTTGCTTCACTGTCTCCAACCCAGAAAATCGTGTCCCAAAATTTAAGAAATGCTTTCATTCTTGCAAACAAGGAGTTTGCAAGACTTTGAATAAGACATCATTTTGTTCTAGCTCCAGATTCATTCTTGGATTACAATAAATAAGAGAAAGTAAGGAAAGATGTCCAATCATCTGTAACAATAATTATTCTCCCCCAACAACCATTTATTTCTCTCACATATATATTTGCAGGTAAAGTATTAGAAGGTATTTTTATTAACATTTCCCGGTAGGTGATTTACCTAGTCACTGGTTTTAATTCTTATCTGTATGCTGATAAAATCGAATTTATATGTTCCTTAAATTTCAGATTGTGTATCCACTTTCTATACTTTCCCTTGGGTGTTTAATATCATGTCTCAGAGAGAACTTCTCTTCTCCCAAATTTTCCTTTTCCAAGTAACTACCTTTCTGTTCATGTTCATAATTTGGGAAAATCCTTTACTTTTTTTTTTTTTTTTTTACTGTTTTATTTTATTTTATTTTTTTTGACAGCTTTAATTTTTCAGCACTTTATTATTATTTTTTTTTATTTAATAAATTTAACGCCTTTTATTGCCATACCTCATTTTACTGTGCTTTGCTTTAGTGAGCTTTATAGATACATTTTTTTTTTTTCCTTGTTAATTTTCTGTTTAGTTGATCTACCCATAAGTGTGAGTGGGGTATTAAAGTCTCCCACTATTATTGTGTTATTGTTAATTTCTCCTTTCATACTTGTTAGGATTTGTCTTACATACTGCGGTGCTCCCATGTTGGGTGGATATATATTTATAATTGTTATATCTTCTTCTTGGATTGATCCTTTGATCATTATGTAGTGACCTTCTTTGTCTCTTTTCACAGCCTTTGTTTTAAAGTCTAATTTATCTGATACGAGTATTGTGACTCCTGCTTTCTTTTGGTCCCAATTTGCATGGAAAATCTTTTTCCAGCCCTTCACTTTCAGTCTGTATGTGTCCCCTGTTTTGAGGTGGGTCTCTTGTAGACAACATATGTAAGGGTCTTGTTTTTGTATCCATTCAGCCAGTCTTTGTCTTTTGGTTGGGGCATTCAACCCATTTACGTTTAAGGTAATTACTAATAAGTATGATCCCGTTGCCATTTACTTTATTGTTTTGGGTTCGAGTTTATACACCATTTTTGTGTTTCCTGTCTAGAGAATATCCTTTAGTATTTGTTGGAGAGCTGGTTTGGTGGTGCAGAATTCTCTCAGCTTTTGCTTGTCTTAAAAGCAGCAAGGGAAAA
Organism: Bos taurus; assembly: GCF_002263795.3. NCBI lineage: Eukaryota > Metazoa > Chordata > Mammalia > Artiodactyla > Bovidae > Bos > Bos taurus. The sequence continues at coordinate 75,867,936 of NC_037330.1, forward strand.
ACAACAAATAACACACAAGGGAATTCGCATAAGGATAACAGCTGATCTTTCAATAGAAACTCTTCAAGCCAGGAGGGAATGGCAAGACATACTTAAAATGATGAAAGTACTTTTTTTAATCCATTCAAGTCAACATTCTTCACACAATCCCTGAAGAGATTTCTGATAAAATAGAAATTTCTTTTGATAGGCAGTGTCCTTTATGATTTGCTTTATCTTTAACATGGTTTATTTTCCCACATGACCATAGAAAGAATATTCATTTCCCATAAAGCAATATGCTCTTTCCATATGCTAAAATTCATGGCTGGAATTATTTCCCCACCCAGTTCCTGATGACTTCCTAGCCATTCTTTACAGTTTAACTCATGCCTCACTTCCCCTCTGAATTTACCCTGATACTCAGGAGCTACCTTATTTGTTGTCATAGCATCTTCTGCCTACATAGAGTTATTTTCACTTGGAATCTAACAATATGAAATAATATGGAACTTTATCTCTTTTCTATTTCTCTTTTTTAGACTATGAAAACTTCAAGGCTAATTATTTTTTTCTCTTTTTCTTCTTTTTGCCTTGTTTATCTTTAAACCAACAAGAATGTAGCACAAATTCTGGCAAAAGATGGTACTCTACTAATATTTTGTTAAATAATAAATGCTACCAAATAAAAAGCATGATTTTGTTCACTTAAATTATTTAAGAATTATTTCCATTATTGTATTAATTAGTATATTAGGCATTCAGTAGTTATATTCCTCTATCAACACCATCTTCAACTCTTAGGTACTTGACAAACAAATCTGAAACCTAAAACACTTTCTTTACTCTGCTGTGAAATACTTTCTTTACTATCCTGTGAAGGGATAAAAATAATTTGTATGGAAACTGCATTTAGAGTGAATTATTAAATCTCTAGTATAGTTTCAAAGTACAATAAATACCTTTATCTGTGAGTTGAGGTTTGAGGCATATTCATAAGAAGAGATTTGAAGTTTGCATTTACAGTGGTTTTACAAGGACCATCTCTACAAGCAGAGATGTTTTAATCATCTATAGTTAAAGAAGAAAGCCTCAGGGCTGAATGGAAATAAGAAGCTCTGGCTCTAGTTATATAGAGATCATGATCCCTGAGCAAAATTAAAGGTAAGAAACCTAAATCTGGAAGACAAATATTTTTAAAATTTTATTGAGAGAAAGGAAAAAGCAATCTTGAAAAAGGAACATAAGGCTGGAAGTCAGCAGACCTTGACTCTGAACTTTGCTTATTGGGGGACCTTATGTAAATTCTCCATTTGTTCTAATAGTGTAGATAAAACCAGATATATCTGCCTTCAGTTTTTGCATCATAATAAGCAAAGGATAAGATGGAAAAATAAATGAAGAAATGATTTTGAGAAAGGAAAACTCTCTTCTAACTTAAGCAATAATTAGTATTACTTAGAATTAATAAACAGATTTTTCTAAAAAGCAATATTAATAAAATAAGAGGGACTCCTCTGGCAGTCCAGTGGTTAGACTCTGAACTTCCATTTCAGGGGTCAAGGAATGAAGGTTCAATCCTTCATTGGGGGACTAAGGTCTGGCTTGCAGAGTAATGTGGTTAAAGAAATTAATAAACAAGATAACTGGTGATGGTGCTCAGTTTTAGGGAGAGTCTGTCAATGGATACTAACTTTGAAGTGTCAAGCTGTTCCCCACATACCTGAAACTATTTTGTTCACCTTCTTCACCCATTTATATTCTGTCACTCCTTCACACTCAGATCAAGTTAGAGAATTTTAGAATTATTGGGTATCCAAAAATCATTGGGATGACCCAGAGGGATGATATGGGGAGGGAGGAGGGAGGGGAGTTCAGGATTGGGAACACGTGTATACCTGTGGCAGACTCATGTTGATGTATGGCAAAACCAATACACTGTTGTAAAGTAATTAGCCTCCAATTAAAATAAATAAATTTAAAAAATCATTAATCTAATTGCTCCTCTATTTCATAGCAAAGGAAGTATATAAAACCCAGAAAGATTGATTGAATGAATGAGAAATATGCCCAGTCTTGTCTGAGTCTTTGTGACCCCGTGGACTGTAGCCCTCCAGGCACCGCTGTCCATGGGATTTCCTAGGCAAGAAAACTGGAGCAGGTTGCCATTTCCTTCTCCAGATGCAATCGAACCCATGTCTCTTGCGTCTCCTGCATTGGCAGGTGGATTCTTTACCACTGCACCACCTCAGAAGCCCTGAAAGATTACATAGCTTGCTCTAAATCGCTCTGCCAGGGAGTAGTAACACGACAAGGTCATATTTTTGAGAACCACCAATTTGATGCCATTTTTACCCCCATGAATCCCTCTGTGTGCCTCCAGCATAGAATCTAACTGCTTGAGTTTACAAAGCAGAAGATTGCAAGTGAGAATTAAATTCTATCTCTGCCACCGACTGTTTGATTTAGGCAAATCACTTATCATCTCTGAGCATCTATTTTTCATTTCTAAAGCAAGAATATAATAAATGGAAAAACTAATTAAAGAAACATTCATAGAATGCCAGATTTTGCACTTGGTCCTGAAAATAAAGATTTATTTGAAACGGACCATTCTCCTAAAGATGTCACAAATTTTCAGTGAGACATTTTATAAACTATACTCCTTGGCACTCAGATCCTTTAGGAAGTAAATACTGTTTGGAAGGAAAGATATGGGAAATGAGTAATTATACGTCTGCTTTTGCAGACGTGTAATGCACGTTAGCATACTGAAGGCTTTCAAAACTCCTACTTTTTTGTTGTTGTTGTAAGTTTTTTTAATATATTTTATTTTATTTTTTAACTTTAAAATATTGTATTGGTTTTGCCATATAGCAACATGAATCCGCCACAGGTATACACGTGTTCCCCATCCTGAACCCTCCTCCTTCCTCCTTCCCCGGTTGGACTCTGTGAGAGAGGGAGAGGGTGGGATGATTTGGGAGAATGGCATTGAAACATGTATAATATCGTGTATGAAACGAGTCGCCAGTCCAGGTTTGATGCACAAAACTCCTACTTTAAGTCAGCTTAGTATTGACAAACAAAGATCTGAGATAATATTTCTGAAAGTGCCTTGTTAAGTATAAAATAGAAGACAGATATAACATTCATCCTGATCTTTTGCAAATTTTTATTAATTAGAGTTTTTCCTACTTGTCTTTTTATTTTTATGACTTCACTAATCTTTCTTTCTTTAGTTTTAGCTCCTAACTAGTTAGTCATTAATGGACTCTAGAGGTAAATTGAGATTCAGCTAACACAATTTGCCAGGATCTGAGCTAAGCATATTCCTTTGCTGTCTGGCCTAGCACATAATAACCAGTGTAAAAATATTGGCTTCTACTGTGAGGATGAAGTTGAACATGTTTTAAAGTTGGTCCTTAAACAAATATATGAGATTTTGTTCTGAAAGTCACATTAAAACAATAAGAAACTGCTTCAGCACATTTAATATTGATAACTACAACTACTGACATTAATGAAGCACTTCCGGATGACAGGCTCTGTGTTACATAAGAGATTATGAATTGGGGTGGCCAAAAAAGTTCATTCCAGTTTTTCCGTAAGCTGATACAAACTTCTGGGCCAACCCAATACACAGGCATTTATCTCTTTAATTGTATCAAATACCTTTTTCTCATTGGTGGTTTCACCCTGCTCTTTTCAGGCAACTATTGAGATAATCCTTTTGGGGGGAGTTTATCCTGTTAATGGAGTGAATTTGATTTGTTGATATTTAAATGTTAAACCAAAATTGTATGACTGCGATAAAGCCAGCTTTTTCTTGGTATATTTTTGGATTAGAATAGCTAGTATATATGAAGAAAGTTCATAGTAATGTTTATTAAGGTTGTAAGTGAAAGTGTTAGTTGCTCAGTCATGTCCAACTCTTTGCAACCCCAGGGACTATAGCCCAAGAGTCTCCTCTGTCCATGCAATTCTCCAGGCAAGAATACTGGAGTGGGGTGCCATTCCCTTCTCCATGGGATCTTCCCGATCCAGAGATTAAACCCGGGTCTCCTGCATTGCAGACAGATTCTTCACTGTCTGAACCACCAGGGAAACATATCGGTCTGTACTTTTCTTAAAATGTTTCTGCTAGGTTTTAGTGTTGGAGATAGGGGCTTCTAAATAAATTGGGAGGTGTTCCTTCATCATCTGACTTCTAAAATGTATTGTGAAGATTCTTATGCTTCCTTCCTTAAATATTTTCACAAGAATATCTTCTGGGCAAGAAGTGGTATTTTGAAAAAGTTTTGATAATGATATCTTTTAACATATAATTGTTATTCATATTTTCTGTTTGACATCTTGTAGCATTTTTTGAGTTATGCGGTTCAAATAACTCATTCATTTTGTCTAAGTCATCAAATTCATTGGCTTTAGGTCATTCATACTATTTGGTTATTATCCTTATAATCTGTAGGATCTGTAGACATATTCCAGTTTTATTCTTGATATTTATATTTTCTTCTTTTTTGATCTTTATCAATATAACTAGAATTTGTATGTGCATGAAGATGTAAATATATGTGTGTGTACATATATATACATCTCTGATAATAATTCTTGCTTTGAGCTATAATTTATCTAATATTAATATAGCCACACTTGCTTTCTTGGCATGGTATATGGCTTCTATTTATATATCTATCTATGATTTTATGTTTAAAATGCATCTCTTATAGACATACAGCATATAGTTGGGTAGTACATTTTTATCCATCTTGACAATTTGTAGCTTTTGATTAAAATGGTTAATTCAGTATATTTAAAGTAACTTTTATATTGTTTAACTATAACATTTTGCTAGGTGTATTTTTTGTCCTCTATTTTTCCTCTTTGTTCCTTCTTTTTTACCTTCTATTCAATTAAATAAATATTTTTGAGTATACTGTTTTAATTTTCCTAATGAGTTCTTCAATTTCATTACAATTCTATGTATTACAATATGAACTTGACTTCTCAAGTCTTCTTAGAGTTAATATTGTATTTGTTGTTGTTGCTGTTGTTCAGTGGCTAAGTTGTGTCCAACTCTTTGTGACCCCACAGACTTCTTCCCTGTCCTTCACTGTCTCCTGAAGTTTGTTCCAAACTTATGTCCATTGAGTTGGAGAAGCTATCCAACCATCTCATCCTCTGTTGCCCCTTTCTTCTCCTGCCCTCAATCTTCCCCAGCAATAAGGTCTTTTTCCAATAAGTCGGCTGTTTGCATCAGGTGGCCAAAGTATTGGAGCTTCAGCTTTAGCATCAGTCCCTCTAATGAATATTCAGGGTTGATTTTCTTTAGGACTGACTGGTTTGATCTTGCTGCTGTCCAAATGACTCTCAAGAACCTTCCCATTACAATTTGAAAGCATCAGTTCTTCAGTGCTCAGCCTTTTTTATGGCCCAACTCTCACATCCTTACATGACTACTGGAAAAGCCATTAGCTTTGACTAGATGGACCTTTGTCAGCAAAGAAATGTCTCTGCTTTTTAATATGCTGTTTAGGTTGGTCATAGCTTTTCTTCCAAGGAGCAAGAGTCTTTTAATTTCATGGCTGCAATCACCATCTGCAGTGATTTTGGAGCCCAAGAAAATAAAATTTGTCACTATTTCCATTTTTCCCCTTTCTATTTGCCATGAAGTGATGGGATTGGATGCCATGATCTTAACTTTTTGAATGTTGAGTTTTTTAAATGTTAAGCCAGCTTTTTCACTCTCCTCTTTCACCCTCATCAAAAGGCTCTTTGCTTTCTGCCATTATAATAGTATCATCTGCTTATCTGAGGTTGTTGATATTTCTCTAGGAAATCTTGATTCCAACTTGTGATTCACCCAGTAATATTGTATGCTGCTGCTAAGTCGCTTCAGCTGTGTCCGACTCTGTGCGACCCCATAGAGGGCAGCCCACCAGGCTCCCCCATCCCTGGGATTCTCCAGGCAAGAACACTGGAGTGGGTTGCCATTTCACTTCACACTAAATATATTTTAGATAATGCTCCTTACAACACTAAAACTCCATCTTCATTCTCATTGAATGTTCTATTATTGTCATATATTTCACATGTATAAATATTATAAGCCTCATAAGGAAATACTTTTTTCACTTAAGCAATCAATTAACTCTAGGAAATGAAAAAGAAAAGAATATGCTAGTCTATTTTGTTTACCTAGAAATTTGCATTTGTCTGCCTCAAGTGTTTCCTTCTTTCAAGAATCTGGTTCTATACTGCTTATTTTTCACTGACTTTCAAATGTATCACATATTTAGCCATGTGATATTTGTTTACAGCAGGATGGCAATTTCAGTCTGCTTACCCTATAGCTTCTTATCATGACTGGATGCAGAAGTTCTGTGATCATTCACTTACCTAAACCATGATATTTTAAATTCTCAGAGAATCAAGGGTAATAATACACCTGAAGTCTATTACCCTAGCTTCTGAAACAGTGGCTAATTAGAAAATCCAAGTGATTTCAAATTTGATTATTTTCTGCTATTAACACTAGAAGAAAATTGTTGGTTTAACTGATGGACATGTGACAATGAAGTCATATTTCATAAAGTAGATGCCTCAAACATAAAGTTTCTTATAAAGCTGCAAGTTCTATTTGATAATTATACCTAAGTGTTTTTTTTTCAATTTGGCATATTTATACTGGATTTTGATTATGTCTTATCTCATAGTTTCTATATAAAAATATCTATAATTTGATACATGAATTTCTCATTAAACCCAAATTCCTTCCTTGTTTATCTTTAGTTTCGAAATCTCCCTCTTTCAATCCATTATTATCCTTTTTTATACCTACGTCCCATACTGTCTGGCTTTCAAATCCATCTAATATTTTTCTTTCTATGTTTGAGAATTGCATGTTGAGTCTGTTTCTTTGGAAAGATTTTTCTCTCTTACCTATGAACTCCAGATTTACCTTGCTAGCTCAAAACCCTCTGGACTTGCTCTGTATATTTTCTGTTGGTATATCCACTTTCTAAAAATTAGCTAAAGACAAGTTTTTCCCACTGTCTTTAATGCTCCAAACTTGGCTCATTCTTTTTTTCTATAGTTATTTCTGCTCTCCTTTTGGGACTATTCCTGAATAAATGAGCTTATCTATTAACATGTAAGAAAATCATCTCAGAAACCTGGCCAGAGCTGCAGTTTTAAATCAACCTTCTGACAACTTATTTTACAGATGAATATTTAAAATAAGGAAGTCCAAACTGGAGGAAATAAGCAATCTTCTGAAATGGGCTTTACAAATAATGATAATAATAAAAACAACTTATGTACCCTATTTCTTTATGTAGCAGCCATGCTGACTTTCAAATGACTGCTGTTAACTTAGGGTACAACATTAATTTTCAGAAATCTTTCATTTATAAAAGAGGCAAGAAAAGTCCTGCTTCCTGATAAGTGCCTCATATTTCCATTTCAGGTGAACAGAAATTGAATGGAAATACAGTTCATAAAAAAATGTAAGCTGGAAATAAGTAAGTTCTTGACATTCAGTAGAAATGGCAGCTTAGATGGGAAAGAAAATTTTGTTCATATCCAGCATCAAATGTATCTGCAATATTATTAAAGAAGTAATGAGAATTTATCTCCTGAGGTCATTTAATACCCGTTACTAAGGGAGTTCTCCATTGCTTGTTCTGTAGGTACATATACACCTGTGCCTTTAGTGCACATACCGAAAGATATATTGCAATTATGTTGACTGTACTTTCTAGGCCTAACATCATGTCACATGGTTGGACAATGATATTTAATATTGCAATCAATATAATATATAATATAGAATGTTAAAACATCATAATATATATAATAGAACTTGAGAGAGAAAACTACATTAAATATTTATTATTATGCATCAGAAATATTGTATATTGCTCTACTGACTTGTAAGAACATTATTTCTAGGCAGGGATTACTTTAATATAAAAATTAATATATAGCTAATACATGAAAAGATAAACTGTGAATTAAGTTAGTCTAACTTATGCATGTATGTGTGTGTTCAGTCAGGTGGATTCTTTACCACTGGGCCACCTGAGAAGTCTGACTTATAAAACATGTTAAAACATTTTATACATCTCTCAAGAAAAAAAGATTAATTACAAAGCCACTGAGCACTGAGATTTACTGTGTAAATCGAGATATGTGCTTAGTGGCTTCAGTCATGTCTGACTCTTTGTGACCCTATGGACTGTAGCTCACCAGGGTCCTCTGTCCAAGGAAGTCTCTAGGCTAGAGTGGGCTGCCGTTTCCTGCTCCAGGGGATCTTCCTGACCCAGAGATTGAACCCATGTCTTCTGCGTTTCCTGCATTGCAGGTGGATTCTTTACTGCTGAGCCACCAGGGAAGCCCAAATTGAGATACAGTCAGTGGTAATATAAAACAAATATTTATGAAGTAAAATTTATAGAAGTTTGCAAAGACTTTTATATTAGTAGTTGAGGGAAAGGAAAAATTTAGAGAATACTCTAAGTTAGTAGTTCTCAATTCCACTTATATAAAAGTATTTCTAGTAATTCCCTTTGTTTATCCTGAAATGAAATTTATAGATGCCTAAAAATTATCTGCATCCATTTGTTAAGCAAAATCAGTATAATATTTTAAATGTGACTTATAAAAAGAGAAATTAAAGGAAAGCAGTTTTAGCAAAATGTACTTCCTTATGCAAACTATAGCATAATCACCATGGAAAGGCATAAGGAAGTTGTTATGTATTGAATGGATGAATGAATGAATGAGTGAAAAAAGTGATTCTAAGATTTTTGCACCCATATGAATAATAACTGAATACAACAGCTACAAATGCAGACTTATGGTGACTTAAACACCATGAGTTGTGTTGCCAACAGTGATACAATTTTCTGTAATGATGAACATCTCTGGGCAATATTTAAGGAAAAGGACAATTTACATGGTGTATACATTTCTAAAAATTCATTATGTATTGAAACTGCCAAAAACTCTATGCTTAATGTTAAATGGAGTTAGATTCAAGGCTGAAGGAATTAAAAAAAAAAATAAAATGTATTTTACCTTTCTGAATGTCTGAGAAACAAACATACCTATGAAACAAAAACAGACTTACATATATACAGAAGAGATTTGTAGTTGCCTGAGGAGCGAGGATGGGGGTGGGAAGGACTGGGAGTTTGGAATTAGCAGGTGCGGTATAGAATGACTAAACAACAAGGCCTAACTGTATAGCACAGGAAACTATAGTCAACATTCTGAGATAAACCATCATGTAAATGAATATGCAAAGGACATATATGCATACCTAAGTTACTTTGCTATAGAGCAGAAATTAAGCAGAACATTGTAAACCAACTATACTTCAATAAAATTAAAATAAAATGAAATTCATGCAACATGTGAAACAATTTTAGGGGGATGTGGGCAGCCTGATGTGTAGTATCTTTAGCCCCTCTACAAGAACTACTACTGGTAACTCTCAATTCTCATGACAATCACAACCTGAAGGCCACACAAAAGTCCTAAATGCTACCTTAGGAGAGTATCTTTTCTTCTGAGAACTGCTGTGCCAAGAACTTGAGACTTGGTGTTAGGGATGATGTAGATGTCATTCATAAAGACTGGTAACATGTAAGAAAGTGCAAGTTTTGGAAGGACAGATAATGAAATCAGTTTTAGATGTATTGAGATGAAATTAATGTAATATATTCATGGAGAGTTATGTATGACAAGTTCGAAATAAAGAACAATAATTAAAAGAGAGACTATTCAGTAGCTTAGAACCATAAGAATGAGTAAATAGTCAAAGAAGAAAATATAGAAATTAGAAGGAAAGAAATATAAAGACAGATCCATACATTTAGAGGACTTCCCTTGTGGTAAAGTGGGTGAGAATCAGCCTGCCAGTATAGGGGACACAGGTTTGATCCCTGGTCTGGGAAGATTCCACATGCCATGGAGCAACTAAGCCTGTGCACTGCAACTACTGAGCCTGGGTTTTAGACCTTACAAGCTGCAACTCCTGAAGACTGCACACCTCTAACCTGCACTCTGCAACGAGAGAAGCCACAGAAATGAGCAGCCTGAGCACCATAACCAAGTGTAGCTCCTGCTTGAAGCAACTAGAGAAAGCCTGCACCAAAATGAAGACCCAGAGCATCCAAAAATAAATATTTTTTAAAAGAAATTTAGAGAAAAGAAAGTGAAATGGCAACCAGCAAATTAGACCAAAAAGTAAGATGCAGAGTGATAATAGAAGTAGGACATATATATTTCAATGAAGAAAAGGGAAAGAGAGATTTGGAAAGAAAGAGTGGTTAGCACTCTCAAATATTTGAAAGCAATGAAGGAGAATAAGCAGAAGAACCAAGATAGTTCGGCAGAATTTGGTAGCATGACACAGTTAAACGCCACGTGTGGGAGGGACTGAGAGGAGTAGAAACTGAAGATATGGGAACAGGCATATGCATTCCTTCCTCTACCAGCTCTACTTGGCATCAGTCTCCGGAAACATTCAAGCTTTGAGCTTAGTCCACAGCAGACAATTACAGAGAACATCTATATAATCTAGAAAAAAAAACCCAGCAATCCGGTAGCATTACAGGGGCCACATTTTCATGGGTATGTGGATCTGGAATGAATCCTATTACCTTCACAGTATTCAGTGGATCTTAGATGAGGTCTGGGCATAAGACTAGACATTCATAGATCTCTACATCCTGTAGAGGTAAAAACTGCTGTGATAGGGCCTGTCTGATGCAGTCTGCACACTCAGCCAGGCTCATGTTGTACTCTGTTTCTGAAACCAGACCAGTTTCAAAATCTCAGTGTGTGACTAGAACCCTGGTCTCACTGAATAGACCTTCTGATTTGTGGTCCTCTATGGCTGGGTACAAATATCCCTATTATAAAGGCATCCTTAAATCTTTAACAGGCCATACCCAGGTGACACCAGGATTACTTCAGTTCCAGTTCTTCATGCCCTCGTAGACACCATATTTAAAGTGTTGAAGTACAGTCAGGAGTCTGGCTTCCTGCTTTTCCCCATTAACTTTCATATTCCTGTATCTACAAGAACCAAGCCTAGATGAATAAACTCAGCTGAGGAAAGGTGTGCAGAATACCCATTCAAGAAATTTAGAGGTGAAAATGGAACAATGGACTTTCATCAAACAGTATTATCAATGAGATAATTGAATAGTTATCCTTGGACAAAAACTCAGATAGTGAATAAATGACAATATACTTTTAAGCTATGGAGAGAGAGAATGTTTTTGTTGTTGTTTAGTCGCTAAGTCACGTCTGACTCTTTGCAACCCATGGACTATAGCCCGCCAGGCTCCTCTGTCCATGAGATTTCCCAGGCAAAAATATTGGAGTGGGTTGTCATTTCCTTCTCCAGGGAATCTTCCCGATCCAGGGATAGAACCCAAGTCTCCTGGATTGGCAGGCTGATTCTTACTGCTGTGCCACAAGGGAAACCCTGAGGGAGAGAATAATAAGACAAAAATTCAGAGTAAGATAAATCTACTGGGGTAAAGACAAAAATTCAGAGTAAGATAAATCTACTGGGGTATTAAGGAGAGGGACATGATTGTATGGTGTCTTCAAAGGCAGTGGTCACACATATTTTATCTCTTAAAATGGGTAGAAGTATGTATTTTCTTTATTATTTATAATGCATATATCAATATTATTGGGGCATATGTAATATTTCACATGAGTAAAATTTAAATTTTTTAGGAGTGGTAGCAACCAGAGCATGGTCAACAACAATGCAATCATATGTTATTTGTATGTCATGTTTTAGATACTATGAAAGTTTCTATGAATCTTCACAGAAATTTTGTAAGGTAGTGACTATTACTTTTATTACCTGCATGCTATAAAGCCAGGATCCCTAAGTGCCAGTACTGGTCCACAACCTGTTAAGAACCAGGCTGTATAGCAGGAGATGATTGGTCCCTAGTACCAAAAAGTGTGGGGACCACTGCTACAGAGGATCAGATAATAGTGATCATGAACAAAGGCCCGGGGTTATAAGGGCTTGGGTTCAAGTCTATGAACTGCCACCTAGCTGTATGTCCTGAAGTAGTTCAAACACTGTCCCTATACATCCTCATCTATAAAATGGGGATAACAGAGCTATCTACTTTCCAAGATTGATCACTTTAAAATCAATGTACAACTGTGTTATTATTATCATTGCTTTAAGTATTCCTAACTGAAGGTGTCATCTTCATAGTTCCAAAGTCCATGGCGTTTCATTGTTTGACTTAAGAGCAAGACTGGCAGACTATTTAAGAGAGTGAGGAAAATTAATGTCAAGGTCTTATGTAGTAGGAGAGTATGGAACAATCTATTTCCTTTATGGTTTAGCCTAATAGGCATAACTGGATAGAGAAGCTAGTTTCTTTTTCAGAAGTAACTTTTAAGATTTTCCTGCCCTTTTTAAAGCCAGAGATTTCATAAGAGCTAGATCTCAAGTGTTCTGCCCAGCATCAAGAATACATACATTTGATCAGGTTTAACAGGAAAAATAACACACCTTTGCTGAGGTAAAAATCAGACAATTTTTTCTTTTTTTTTTTTCAAATATCATACTTGATACCTTATTCTACCAGGAAAAAGATGTGCAATTTTCCATATTTTAAACGCAGTATACACAAAGCCTATCTATGTATCAAGCAGGAGCCATAGATGGCTATTACTTCTACCTGAAAATATTTAATCTAAAAAAAGTCAGGAAGCACTTTGTAAAAATTGGACAGAATTTCATGGAGTCATTTGAATATTTGTTTTGCTGTGCTTAGTTATTCAGTCATGTCTGACTCTTTGTGACCCCACGGACTGTAGCCCTCAGGCTCCCCTGTCCATGGGGATTCTCCAGGTAAGAATACTAGAGTGAGTTGCCATGCTCTCTTACAGGGGATCTTCCCAACCCAAGGATTGAACTGCAGGCAGATTCTTTACAGCCTAAGCCACCAAGGAAGCCCAAGAATACAGGAATGGGTGGACTATCCCTTCTCCAGGGGAACTTCCCGACCCAGGAATTGAACCAGGGTCTCTTGCATTGAGGGCTGATTCTTTACCAGCTGAGCTACCAGGGAATATTTGCTATGGAATGTCAAGTGTCCATCAACAGCAAACAAAATGAAGAGGTTATTTACATCAGGATGGGTTTTTCAGAGGTAGTGTAAGAGGTTAATACTGTGGGCTCAGGAGCCAAAGTGCTTAGCTTCATATCCATTTCTGTCACTCACTAGCTGTGGGACCATGGGCATATTACTTAGCCTCTTTGTGCCTCAGTTTTCTTAGTTTTGAAATGAACTCATTACGAGTACTGATCTCATCAGAGTTTCAGGGTTTAGGTGAGTTAGTACTTACTATACAGCAAGTTGATCTTTCCAGGTGGCTCTAGGGATAAAGAATCTGCTTGCCAATTCAGGAGATATGAGACACAGATTTGATTCCTGAGTCAGGAAGATGCCCTGGAAGAGGGCATGGCAACCCACTCAAGTATTCTTACCTGGAGAATCCCATGGACAGACAAGCCTGGCAGGCTATGGGTCAAAGTGTCACAAAGACTTGGACATGCTAAAGTGACTTAGCACACACACATACAACAAGCTGTTCTAAGAAAAATTCTAGGCACTTAGTAAGCCTTTAATGAGTTCTAAATGTTATGGATGATAATTATAATTCTTTCTTTATACCATTGACATTGTTTTATTTCAGAAGTGTATTATAACTCATAAGAGACTGTAAAACTTCATGAGATAAGAACATTTTCTTTTCAACTTAAAATGATTTTTTAAAAATCAGTGGAAGACATGCTTTTATCATCAGGTTGGGAGAAGACAATAGAAGCTAAATATAATATTTTAGCTTGAGTATAATCAAAATATCTAAACACCTTTTGAAACAATAGTTCACAAAAGGTTATTCTTACCAGAAAGAACATTTCCAGATATTTGTGAAAAAATAGAAATAAGGATGTTCAGGAGAGTATATTTAAGAATGCTGAAAACTTGACAGCAACTTGAATGTCCAACAATAGAAAATTAATTTACTAAATTATGGTATAATAATATATGCATTAAAAATATGTTATAAAGAATATTGCTGTATAAAATGGTAAGTAGAAAATTAAATGGCTACAAAACAGCAATTACGTTATCATAATGTATAAAGGCAAACATAATGTATTAAGATTTACATACAAATTGTATATACAAAAAATACTTATAATGGGACATTTAATTAATGGAATTGTTGATTTTTTTTTCCCTTTGTGCTTTTCTATATTTTCCAAGTTTTTGGAATTGAACATACATTAATTTTATATTTACAAAAGGTTATTGAAATAAATGATGACTAAAAATATTGAATATGTGAGTTATAAATTTAAAAATATGCAAAATTCAAGTTATAAAAATAGAATATTCATTTCAAGAAAATAACATCTAAAATTTTTAAGGTAAATATAAAAACATTTTCCCTATAACAGATTCAACAAACACAAGCCAGATGCTCTTAACAGCTCCAAAAAAGGACAGAAGTTTTAAAATAAACTGTTAGAAAATTATCACAGGCTGAAACTTTAGGTGGCTCATTATTGGTAGACATCACTGCTGCTGCTGCTAAGTCACTTCAGTCGTGTCCGACTCTGTACGACCCCATGGACTGCAGCCTACCAGGCTTCTCCGTCCATGGGATTCTCCAGGCAAGAACACTGGAGTGAGTTGCCATTTCCTTCTTCAATTGGTAGACATTAGGCACTCTATAAATCTGTGACTTGATTATTTATAATAAAAGATAACAAAGCTATAAACAAAACATTATGTGGATTATTGATGTGCTGAAAACACTGATGTTTATTTCATCGCCATAAATTTCACCTATTAAAAATGTGAGTATTATAGAATTCCTTTATATCTATTAACTGATTTTTTTTTCAAAATCATTTACTAAGTTCTTTCTAAATTATTAACGCTTCAGATGTGTCAACTTAAATAGAGAAATGAATTGTATGGTCTCTGCTGTCAACAGTTTACGCAAGTTATGATGTGGTGTTTTGCGGTACACAGTATTGTCATGTGTTATGAATAACGTGTTTGCATATAGTTGTGTCATCAGACACTTTCTAGATTCACGGACAGCCAAGGCCATAAACATGAATACTGTCTCCTCAAGACTCTTTGGCAAGCAAAGCTTTTTATAAAAATAAGTAGCTTCTGCACAAGGAAAAATGCAGGAAAAAGTGCCAGCTCCCTAAGTAGAAAAGGGCTTTTGTAACAAAGGGAGAGTTTATCTCATGATCACTATAATTTTCAGAAACAGTCAAACTTCTCTGATCAGCAGCAAGTGACTCCATGGTGGCTATCAGAAACAGAAGAGCTTTTGTGAGGAGGAAGAAATACATGAGAGTTTTCTACGTGAAGGCAGAGGAACAGATAAGGTTAAAATTTACAATTTTAACTTGTGATAACTACATACACTCTTTCCTGTAACAGAGAGAGTTAATCTTTTACTCCTGTGAACCCGGTTTTTGTCTCTGGGACTCATGACCCCAAGGCCTTATGTTCTTTAACTTGCAAGACCTGTTTTACCCAAAGCCATTCCCTAGTCCTTTTCCAGAAAAGGCTGTAGTCTTGTCTTTGTGTATCAGTTGTGTATAGTTTACAACACAATGTGTTTTGATTAGCACTTAGCATGAAATTAATTTTGTTTCATTGTATTAACTCTTTCTAGAGCCTTGATCATTTAGCATTGAGAAATTTGACTAATCAATTGACTTAATATCCCCTATCCAAATAGACACTGTATTCCAAACTGCGTGACACAGTAATTTTAAAAAACTTATAGTCAAATACTCTCTCCTTGATCAATTCCTATCTCCTTTACCAAAATCCGCTTTAAACTACTTTTGTAATTATTAGCCACTTATGGATACGGAAAATTACCTCTAGATTGATTAAGATGCGACATCTGAAATTCATGAATTGCAGTGAAGGACTAATACTTGTCTAATCTGCTGGGTTTAAATTTCTTCCAGCTCTTCACTTGGCAAGCTGTTGTCTAAGAGCTTGACATAATCAGGAGGAAATGTTGTTAGGTATAAAAGAATGAGAGTATATTTGGATGTTCATGTCATTGACATTCCAAGGATGAGAGTGCACAATCAGTCACTCATCATTTTGAGTTGCAAAGAGATTTTGTGATTCAAATCAGATTTTTTTTTTCACTGAATCATCACAGTTGTAGAAGTGGTTTTGACTTTGATGGCACTTAAAATTAGTGAGGAAAATAACACCTCAAAAGGCTGCAGTAACACCAAGACATTAACATTGCATCAGCCGGCATAGCAGTCTACCTATTCCAGGACTGTTTTAGCTTTGTATTTCAGGAGGATTAGTAAACCCTTATCTTCTCAGAACACTATATACATTTCTCTGGATCTCTTCCAGTCCTTTGGATGGACCTGAGCTTATTAGTGTCTCTAAAAGTTGTAGCCAGACAACTCAGAAGCAGTTATCCTACCTCAGATATAGCTTTGACAAATTCAAAGTGCTGTGGAAGAAAAAAGAATGGAATCAACAACTATTGGTCATTAATGGAGAGAAATACTTTCTGTGAAAAATAACACATGATTTTCATAACAGCCAAATCTGTTTAACCATTTTCTGCTTTTCACATCATGATCAAGTTCCCGTGTCTTCTATCTAAATGGACTATGGCCAGGGCTAATTGGCAGGTGTACCAGGGCACCCAGAGTTGGTGCTCTGGGATATCTACAGGGGCAGAGGTTGGAAGGGGGTTCAGGACAGGGGGACACATGTATACCTGCAGATGATTCACGTTGATGTATGGTAAAAACCATCACAATATTGTAAAGTAATTACTTTTCTTTTAAAATAAATAAATAATAATAATAATAAAAATTCCAGCACAGAATCTCCTTGGACAGAAATATATGACTGCACAAAATAAAGTGGTTAGCCTCAAATAACAAAAGTCTGTCCTCCTAGTATCAAAGAAGGCCCTAGATTAGAGAAAAAGAATGTGATGAGATGATGTTGAAGATGAAGATGATGATAAGAAGCATTTTCAGAATTCTTATTAGTTGATAAGCACTATTATTTGTATACTTTAATTCATTTATTCCTCAAAGAAACTCCTATCATGTTAGTACTATTTTTATCCCCACTTTAAAGATATAAAAGCTGAAACTCAGACAGGCAAATTAACCTGCTTAAATTCACACAGCTAACATATAACACAGCAGGATTCCACCAGGGCAGTCTGCTCCATGTCTGTGTTCTTAAGTCCTCTGTTTTGCCATCAGCAAATATTGAATGAGTGAATAGATGCATAGCAGCAAAATATTTTCAAGAATAAACACACACACACACACACACAAATCATATATACTCTGAAAGTTCTTGGCCCTGTCTTTCAGAGACCTAAACAGTGATAAGCAACTTATGACTCACAGATCCCACAAAGTCTAACTTCAAAAGTGAGATGAAAACAAAGGTAAAGCCGATGTGATATGAAAAATGCAACACGATAGCAGATGATATTTGGCACTTATAATTACTGATGACAATTTTAATATCCACCTCATATTTTTTCATTCTCCAGGAAACAAAACTCTCATCAATGTTTGTTCCCTCAGCATGTTAAACGGCTGAAATCTCTGCTTCATTTCTCATCTTCACTGTCCTGCTTTCTCTGCCTCTCAGCAGCTGTCTATGAATCAGCCAATGCCTGGCAGAGAAAAGCACTATGGACTTTGGATCACCTCTCTGGCTTTTGTTTTTCTCTGAAATCTTAGTCTCACAAGACTTGTGTCTTGGTAGCTCTCTGATAACTGAAAATAGATTTGATTTTAAAATATTTTTTCCAGCTACTCCAACTCTTTTGAATGGGAGGCTTGGTTCAAAGCAAGGCAAATGAATCCATCATTGTTAATTAAAGACTTATCCTCCTACCTAAACTGTAAAGGGAGATTTTTCTTTTTTCCACAGCAGAAAATAGAGATCTCTGATCATTTAACCATTAAGACAACTCTCAAATGCTCAGCAACTAGTCGTGTGCTGCTAAAAGGATGTATGCTTGCATACCAGTCTACATAATTTTCTTTTTTCTTTTTTTCAAATAGGCATTTTATGGCAGTTATCTCCTTCAGGGTTTATAGAATATGGGATTCCAGAACTCAAATGCACATCATTCAGTGACCATGAATTGGGAATCAGATGCAATAACTCTCTGAATCTATGAAAAAATTCAAATGGAGAGAGAAAGAGAGCATTTTTGTTATAAGAGGAATAGTTACAGTGTACTTACTGTTGACAAAAAAATGGAAAATTTTATTCGAGCCAAATTTGAGGATTATAATCCAGAAAGAGGATCTCAGAAAGCTCTGAGAACTGCTCCTCCCTTTAGAAGTCAAGGTACAGTTACATAAGTTTTTTGAGACAGATGGCTGTACTTCGAATGACATATTGCTGATAGTTTACATAATTCAGATCAAAGTGCCACACAGCCCCTTATCAAGAAGGAATATCATCTTTAAAGAGCTGTCTTATTGATGCTAGAAAAATATTACTCTTTATGATTGAGTGGGCTTTTCTTCCAATAGGGAAGGTTTGTTGCTTACATTGTACACAGTGTACAATGGAGGGAGAGAGGAGGGCAAAGAGCAAAGATTTCTTTCTTTAAATTTTTCTTGTCTTGGCATAAAATTTCATTTCATTTCACACTACTTATAAGCATTGTTTAAATTGTGGTTATGAGATGAGATTTGTGTGTGTGTGTATGGACATGTGTATGCACATGTGCCATCCATGAGACTGATTATGTTTTATATTTGTGGTTTTTTATAGCCAACCTTCTGTGCTTCCTTCTAATACACTTTTCTCCCCTTTGGACTGCAAGGAAATCAAACCAGTCCATCCTAAAGGAAATCAGTCCTTAAGGACTGATGCTGAAACTTCAAGACTTTGGCCACCTGAGGTGAAGAACTGACTCATTGGAAAAGACCCTGATGCTGGGGAAGATTGAAGGCAGGAGGAGAAGGGGATGACAGAGGATGAGATGGTTTGGATGGCATCACCAAATCAATGAACATGAGTCTGAGTGAACTCCGGGAGTTGGTGATGGACAGGGAGGCCTGGCGTGCTGCAGTCCAAGGGGGTCTCAAAGAGACGGACACTACTGAGTGACTGAACTGAACTGACACCTTTTCTCTTACTCCCTCATTTCAAGATGGTTATTCTCTCACTCTTAGTACATTCCCTGCTTGACCAGTGCCTGCATCACCTAGTCCCTACTCATAGGACTAACCTTCTTACATACATGCCCCAGGTCCAAGCTAGTGATTGATCAAAAAAGCAGATTCAAACATGTGTTAATCAGGGAAGTGCGGGGATGTGGAAACTAAGGAGGAGCAGTCAAGAAACTATAGTTCAGCTCAGGACAACACCCTGGCTCCTCCTGGAGGAATATACATAACAATGTATCTCTGAGCTCTTCTGTAAGATGCTAAGGCCTCCACTGAGGCAGAAGAGAGTAACTACAGCCTCAGACCCCAGACTGCTTGAAAACCAGATGAGTGAGAGTCCTGGAACACTGACTACCCTGTCACTTCACCATCAACTAATCAGAAAAGTCACACACCCTTTAGCCCTCACTCTAAATTTTGCCTAGAAAAACTTCTCCCCAAAAGCCATCAGGGAGTTTGGGGGTTCTGAGCATGAGCCAAAAGCCCATCTTCCTTGTGTGGCCCTGCAATAAAGTTTTCTCTGCTTCAAACTCTGATGTTACAGCTTGTTTGGCCTCACTGCCCACAAACTCACATACCGGAACAAACCCACACTTTTCCTGTGGTTGTCAGACCCAGGATTTTTGCAGGAATGATTGGGAAAGAAGCATGCGATGTCTCTGTAATGGCTAAGCTGGGATGATGAAAGTTTGAAACCATCATGGGTCATCGCAAGAATGTGGGAGCCTACCTGTGGGAGAAGTAGAGCTGAGGAATGGAAAGAAATTCCTGATGATCTGAGTACTTCTTGATGACCACCTTTATGTGTGAAAGTGTTAGTCATTCAGTCATGTCTGACTCTTTGCTACCCCACGGACTATAACTTGTCAGGCTCTTCTGTCCATGGAATTCTCCAGGTAAGAATACTGGAGTGGGTTGCCATTCCCTTCTCCAGGGAATCTTCCCAACCCAGGGATTGAACTTGGGTTTCTTGCATTACAGGCAGATTCTTTACCATCTGAGTCATCAGGAAAGCCCAACCTAAAGGAAAAGGGAACTACTATAGAAGGATCCCAGAGGTCAAAAAAAGGAGACAGTATACTATCAGAATTTATACATGTCCTTTATGTTTTTCTTTTTGCTCAAGCTAGTTCGGGCTTTTCAATTCATATCTGAAAGAATTCTAATTCAATTGATATATATTCTGTGATTGCTTGATGGAGAAGTATTTTCTAAGCAAAAAAGAAGTGGGAATAATTTTAAAGGAAGAGATATGAGGATTTCACTAATGTCAGTAGATGAAAGTCACTGTGATGCTTCCCATAAGACCCTTGAAATTAGGAAAATAAGATTGCTCTGTGTGAATTAAACCAAGAAATCAATGCTTAATGAAAAGAAATTAAGATATGCAAAGTCACACTAAAGCTAGAATGTGGATTTTGTTCCGGCTATGTAGTCTTTGGAATTAAAAAGAGGGTCTATGGCTTCCTCTTTGCCATTCTTAAGGATTGCTTGGAAAGTCTTACCAAATGCCTTCATGGATATTTTCTTTTATCTTTATTATTTTTTTGATCCAAAAATCAGACCCAGGCCATTTTGTAACAACGCAGGACCCTTCTCTGAACAGACCTCCCTCCCCATGTCCTGCACCTGCCTCTTGTCTGTAGAAAAACTGTCACCTCCGAGGCCTTCCCTAAGTTCTAAAGAGTAAATTTAATCAGAAAAATGAAAAAATGCATAAAGAAACCACAGTCAAGCAAGACAGAATAATTTTTTAGCCACTGAAGAAAGTCAAGGACTTTTAGTTTCTCTTCAAAAGCTATAGATGATACTCTGAGTCAAGTCTTTTGAGTTGTTTTGAAGATACTGAAACCCCTGTAAAGTGGGAGAAGTTAACTGTATGTCACCTACAAGCACATATATAGACACCCGATCAATTGGAACCAGAAGGTTGATGACGCTGATTCCTGATTAACCTCCATCAGACAATCAGAAGAATGGCCAAGAGCTGATCACACACCCTATAACCCTTCTCCCTCACCTTTTCTTTAAAAACCTTTCCCTGCAAGCCTTCGGGGAGTTCAGGCCTTTTAAGCACTGGTTGCCCTGGACTCCTCACTTGGCACCAGCAATAAATGCTGCACTTTCCTTCCCCACAGTCCAGTGTCACTAGATTGGCTTTACAACACATGGGCAAGTAGACCCAAGTTTGCTTCAGTAACAATGTGACCCAAACATCATTCCAGTAGTCACATCTCTTCCCTTTTGTAATGTAAGATGAGACATTTAATTTATAAAATTCTGTGTAGAATGTAGAAACTCAGAGAGGAAGAGAGAGAGAGAGTTTCCTCTAACTTGTTGCAAGTCCACCAGGACTCCAAGACTCACGTGAGAAGAGAGGTTGAATAAGGTTATTTTCAGTGAGCTGAAAACATTGTACTTTAATTATAAATTTGCAGGTTAAATAAGCTAACAAAAAGGAGGACAGGAAATTAAGACAGAGGCAGTTTGGGAACCAAGGGACTTCTCCAGTTGCTATAACAGATGCTGAATTTCCTGCTGAGTTTCCTCAGAGATGTCTGCATTCTGGAAAGTCAGATTTCTTGAATAAGCTCAGGAATGCTATGGATTTTTATAATATACGCCAACACATAAAATTGTTTAATTACATTTGAGGAAAACAAAGCTCTTGGCCAATCACATCTGTGGTCTATAAAATATTGGTTTGATTGATTAAAATTAAAATATACCTATTTTGGACTTCCTGGTGGTACACAGGGTAAGAATTCCTCTGCCAAGACATGGGTGACAGGTTCAGTCCCTGATCCAGGAAGATTCCACATGCAGAAAAGCAACTAAGCCCATGGGCCACAACTGCTGAGCCTGCATGCTGTGACTACTCAAGCCCATGTGCCTAGAGCTTGTGCTGTGCAACAAGAGAAGCCAGCACAATGAGAAGCCCACAAACCACAGTGAAGAGTAGCCCCTATCAGTACACCTAGAGAAAGCCCAGGCAAAGCAGCAAAGACCCAGCACAGCCAAAATTAAATAAGTATTTTTTTTAAATCAATAAAAGATATAACTATTTCAATTCATTATTTTGGTGTCACATACAGTTCATATCTTTGGTTCCTGAACCACAGTAATTCAATAAATTTTGTAAACAAACAAACAAGAAAATAAAATTGTCTCAATGTTTCTACTAAACCTCAGTGAATTTGCTTCATCTAATTTGCAGCTGGTTTTATAGATTTAAATACTCTAGTAAATCAAAATGCTTTATTCAATTATTTTGTGTTATGCTAGCTAACTATTAAGATAAGTAACTGTAGCACAGCATTGAAATGAAAATGAGAGCAGTAGGAAATTTTCCTGGAAAAGAAAAATGCCAAGGAATGTCTACTATTAGCTGCTTTTAGTTTGTGATGCAAACATAAAAACACACAAGTAACATACCAGAAAAGGATGCATTTCTGTCTCATATAAATTATTACACCAGTTTTTGCAAAGTATATCACAGCTTTAATAATGTTTGTTGAGGAACAGTTTTTAGAACTTGCAAATAGAGCAGGTTTACCATCCTTCAGACTCTCTTTACTCTTTGAAATCTGCACAGTGGCCATATCAAGTGCCCACAGCACCAAGCTAGCACTGTGTTTTCTCTGACCCCTGGGAACTTTTGCAATATGATGTTAGACCTTCGATGTCTACATGCAAATTTTTTTATCTTGAAAGTAGAAAATAAATATATCTGCTTATTTCTAAAACCATTTTCACACAAGAAGTCTGTGTTCACTTTCTGTTTATTTCCTTGAATGGTGTTGTTTTCCATTGTTTTTTTTCTATTTACAAAATAGAATAGAACTGCATTGTGATCTTTGAGTTTCCTTTAGCACCCCAGTTAACTGACCAGCAGCAATAGTAAGGTAAGTTTATGCAGTGACACCACAGGGTCCAGACAGTAAAATCAAAGGATCTGCTTAGGCAAGAAATGTTAGTAAAACAGTATTTGAAACAGCAAGTAGGTGGAGGCCCAGCAAGTGGCTGGCTGGTGGTCAGAGGCAACCTGGAGACTATAAACTGAACATCCGCTTGGAGCCTTAGAGGACAGTGCCAGCTACTTAGCTCCATCCTGCTCTGAGAAGACTGTTCCTATACAGGGAAATCCAAGAAATCAGAGCAGACTAGTGCCTAATTAAATGAAAACAAAGTACACCCTCAGAAGGAGTATTCTTCTATCGCTTTAGAGAATCCTATTTCATCAACCGCACAGAATTAATGAGTTAAGTTTGCAAAAGCACTTGCCATAAATGCTTAAGGTTAACTGCAGATTATATCTAGGATTCAAACAGAATTGATATGTACTAACAAAAATTTACTTCCAAATGGTACAAAGCATAACTTTCATGTAAATGTAGAATTAACATGTGTACAAAATTTATTTGATTTATTAATGAAAAATAAGTATCACAATCAATGTGGTTCAAAGGGCATTTTCAAAACTGGGTATTTTACGACATTTGATAAAGAATTTTAAGAAGGATTATCAGGTTAGATTAAAAAAAAACTGGTAAATGTTATACAATACACTGTGAAAGCTAACTTTCATACAAATGATTAGCATTTATACCACATGAAATCTCCAAGTTCACATGTAACTTCACAGTCTTAACTTCAGTCAGTTCAGTTCAGTAGCTCAGTCATGTCTGACCCTGCAACCCCATGGCCTGTAGCATGCCAGGCTTCCCTGTCCAACACCAACTCCCAGAGCTTACTCAAACTCATGTCCATTGAGTCGGTGATGCCATCCAGCCATCTAATCCTCTGTTGTCCTATTCTCCTCTCGCCTTCAATCTTTCCCAGCATCAGGGTCTTTTCTAAGGAGTCAGTTATTCGCACCAGGTGGCCAAAGTATTGGAGTTTCAACATCAGTCCTTCCAATGAATATTCAGGACTGATTTCCTTTAGGATGGACTGGTTGGATCTTCCAGTCCGAGGGACTCTCAAGAGTCTTCTCCAACACCACAGTTCAAAAGCATCAATTCTTTGGTGCTCAGCTTTCTTGTAATCCAACTCTCACATCCATACATGACTACTGGAAAAACCACAGCTTTGACTAGACAGACCTTTGTTGGCAAAGTAATGTCTCTGCTTTTTAATATGCCATCTAGGTTGGTCACAGCTTTTCTTCCAAGGAGCAAGGATTTTTTTTTTAATTTCATGGGTGCAGTCACCATCTGCAGTGATTTTGAAGCCCAAAAAAGTAAAGTCTGTTACTGTTTCCATTGTTTCCCCATCTATTTGCCATGAAGTGATGGGACCGGATGCCATGATCTTTGTTATTTGAATGTTGAGTTTTAAGCCAACTTTTTCACTCTCCTCTTTCACTTTCATCAAGAGGCTCCTTAGTTCTTATCTTAATAAATAATGAATAGCAATGAGAAACAACCGTACATTCTCTTAAAGAATTAACTGTTAGGTGATTCAATCAAATATACTTCAGTTTGACATTAAAAAAATTACAAGCATTCTTTTGCCTTATTTATGTATCTTTAGATATTTTTTCCTAACAGTACTAAGCAGATACCAGAAAATAATTCTTTGTATTTACAACCAAGATGTGCCATTATCTCCTCAATGTGTAATAGCCATAAATTTTCCTGTTATGCCAACCAATTATTTTATGACTGATCCTATTTGGATTATTTCTTGCATAAAATGCTTTATAGTTATTTGAGGGAACTTGGCTTTCTCAATATAATCTTCAAGGGCACATAGCTGAACATGGTGTTAGAATATCAAAAACAGACCATGTGATTTCAAATAAAAGGTAAGGACGAGAGAGATGTTAGAATCTTCTCTTCTGGTGTGGTGGATGTAATAGGAAGAATAAGAACTGTAGAAACCCTGGAGAAAAACTGTGATCCTGAAACTCAAAGAAGTTGGTAAAATCTCTCTGATTTCAATTTGGATTGGATATTATAACTTCTAATAGTTAATAAAATTGTCCAAGTTTCTGTGAGCTAGATAGCCTCTGATTTCTCTAATTTTACATCTTGTGAGGCCATGGCTAGTATAGACAGAAATCCAGATACTGATTGACAATGATGTGTTGTGTAGCTGATTAAAGATTTTCTTAAGAAAATATCAATCTCACCTTTGAATTTCACTGGGATTAAACATGATAATAGGCCTGGCAATTAAATCTTTATTATTAAAAACAAAAAACAATAATAAGCCTTGTTATCATGTTATTAAAAACAATATAAAGAAACATGATTTTTGTCTTTATAAAGCTCACCTCTAGTAGCTATGTATGGTTCAGGCAGAACCATACATAGGGCATATTTCAGGGCATGCATTTAAGAAAACTATAAGTCAATATAACACTTGGTTGTGTCTATACAGGTAATTTAATGAATTGGAATTTTACATTTTGTTATGTGAAAATGACTTCAAATTTTTAAAAAATACATTCATTTATATGAGGCAATACTTAATATCCTAGAAGTAGTTTATCAATCCTTGGTCTCTTCTAACAATTAGTTTCTGGATGCACTTATGAATTTATATATGTGAAAGAGAAAATTTCTTTTTTTTTTCTTTTGGAAAATAAAATTTCTGGGTGAGGCCAGACTGGATATACAGTCAGGAAAGTCAATGTGATTTGAAAGAATATCCAAACACCAGGGTCCCTGAACTGTGACCTATGATCTATAGGACAGTCCCTCAAAGGATTGTATGACCAAAATTCTGCAGTGGGAATATGAAGTCTTGAGAAGCAGATGTAAAGAACATGAAGAAAGAAGCAAGGGTTAATGCAGCTACATTGATACTATGCAGTTACACAGGGTGTGTGGGATACCAAAAATGGAGTAAAGACTTTAAAAAGTAGCATCACAGAATAGCTTTGGTGAAACTAGTATTTTTGTACATTAAACAACAGTTTTAAAAATGCTGAGAGAATCTCGGTAACTACTATAACCAGAATCATTCTAGACTCTATAGTCAGCCCCGATTCTGTCAAATGATACTTCAGTGTGACATTAAAAAGATATGCAAGCATTCTTTTGCCTTATTTATAATCTTTAGATACTTTTTCCTAACAATACTAAGCAGATAAGTAGAAAATAATTATTTATATTTATAACCAAGATGTGCCATTATCTCCGCAATGTGTAATAGCTATAAATTGATGTCTATAAGGATAATGATAATTGGGATTTAAGGAGAAAAAATAACCTAAATACTTGCTCATAGAGGCTGGCACAGACTTAAAAGGAGAGTGAACTAAGCAGGCACAGGGATGGTTCACTTATAGACAGAGACAGGCGAGTGACATGGTGTTGAAGGAGGAGGAGAGTAATACACCACATTAACAAATTGAAAAATAAAAACCATATGATTATCTCAATAGATGCAAAGAAAGCCTTTGACAAAATTCAACATCCATTTATGATAAAAACTCTCCAGAAAGCAGGAATAGAAGGAACATACCTCAACATAATAAAAGCTATATATGACAAACCCACAGCAAACATTATCCTTAATGGTGAAAAATTAAAAGCATTTCCTCTAAAATCAGGAACAAGACAAGGGTGCCCACTTTCACCATTACTATTCAACATAGTTTTGGAAGTTTTGGCCACAGCAATCAGAGCAGAAAAAGAAAAAAAGGAATCCAAATTGGAAAAGAAGAAGTAAAACTCTCACTATTTGCAGATGACATGATCCTCTACATAGAAAACCCTAAAGACTCCACCAGAAAATTACTAGAACTAATCAATGATTATAGTAAAGTTGCAGGATATAAAATCAACATACAGAAATCTCTTGCATTCCTATACACTAATAATGAGAAAACAGAAAGAGAAATTAAGGAAACAATTCCATTTACCATTTCAATGAAAAGAATAAAATACTTAGGAATATATCCACCTAAAGAAACTGAAGACCTATATATAGAAAACTATAAAACACTGGTGAAAGAAATCAAAGAGGACACTAATAGATGGAGAAATATACCATGTTCATGGATTGGAAAAATCAATATAGTGAAAATGAGTATACTACCCAAAGCAATTTATAGATTCAGTGCAATCCCTATCAAGCTACCAATGGTATTCTTCACAGAGCTAGAACAAATAATTTCACAATTTGTATGGAAATACAAAAAACCTCGAATAGCCAAAGCGATCTTGAGAAAGAAGAATGGAACTGGAGGAATCAACCTGCCTGACTTCAGGCTCTACTACAAAGCCACAGTCATCAAGACAGTATGGTACTGGCACAAAGACAGGAATATAGATCAATGGAACAAAATAGAAAGGCCAGAGATAAATCCACGCACATATGGACACCTTATCTTTGACAAAGGAGGCAAGAATATACAATGGAGAAAAGACAATCTCTTTAACAAGTGGTTCTGGGAAAACTGGTCAACCACTTGTAAAAGAAGGAAACTAGAACATTTTCTAACACCATACACAAAAATAAACTCAAATTGGATTAAAGATCTAAATGTAAGACCAGAAACTATAAAACTCCTAGAGGAGAACATAGGCAAAACACTCTCTGACATACATCACAGCAGGATCCTCTATGACTCACCTCCCAGAATATTGGAAATAAAACCAAAAATAAGCAAATGGGACCTAATTAAATTTAAAAGCTTCTGCACAACAAAGGAAACTATGAGCAAGGTGAAAAGGCAGCCTTCAGAATGGGAGAAAATAATAGCAAATGAAGCAACTGACAAACAACTAATGTCAAAAATATACAAGCAACTCCTACAGCTCAATTCCAGAAAAATAAATGACCCAATCAAAAAATGGGCCAAAGAACTAAATAAACATTTCTCCAAAGAAGACATACAGATGGCTAACAAACACATGAAAAGATGCTCAACATCACTCATTATCAGAGAAATGCAAATCAAAACCACTATGAGGTACCATTTCACGCCAGTCAGAACGGCAGCAATCCAAAAGTCTATAAATGCTGGAGAGGGTGTGGAGAAAAGGGAACCCTCTTACACTGTTGGTGGGAATGCAAACTAGTACAGCCACTATGGTGAATAGTGTGGAGATTCCTTAAAAAAACTGGAAATAGAATTGCCTTATGATCCAGCAATCCCACTGCTGGGCATACATACTGAGGAAACCAGAATTGAAAGAGACACATGTACCCCAATGTTCATCGCAGCACTGTTTATAATAGCCAGGACACGGAAGCAACCTAGATATCCATCAGCAGATGAATGGATAAGAAAGCAGTGGTACATATACACAATGGAGTATTACTCAGCCATTAAAAAGAATACATTTGAATCAGTTCTAATGAGGTGGATGAAACTGGAGCCTATTATACAGAGTGAAGTAAGCCAGAAAGAAAAACACCAATACAGTATACTAACGCATATATATGGAATTTAGAAAGATGGTAACAATAACACCGTATACGAGACAGCAAAAGAGACACAGATGGATAGAACAGTCTTTTGGACTCTGTGGGAGAGGGAGAGGGTGGGATGATTTGGGAGAATGGCATTGAAACATGTATAATATCATATATGAAACGAGTCACCAGTCCAAGTTCGATGTACAATACCGGATGCTTGGGGCTGGAGCACTGGGACAACCCGGGGGGATGGTATAGGGAGGGAGGAGGGAGGAGGGTTCAGGATGGGGAACACATGTATACCTGTGGCGGATTCATTTTGATGTATGGCAAAACCAGTACAATATTGTAAAGTTAAAAAATAAAATAAAATAAAAAAAAGAAAGAAAGAGGAGGAGAAGGACTTGAAACAAGAGTTGAAACCAACAGGTGAGATCTAATTAGACTTACAAGTGAGCAACACTGAAATCAGACCAAATGACCACGGAAAGGGAAGTTGCTCAGTCATGTTCAATTCTTTGCGACCCTATGGGCTGTAGCCTACCAGGCTCCTCGGTCCATGGAGTTTTCCAGGCAAGAGTACTGGAGTGGGTTGCCATTTCCTTCTCCAGGGGATCTTTCCAACCCAGGGATCAAACCTGGGTCTCCTGCATTGCAGGCAGACGCTTTACTATCTGAGCCACCAGGGAAGCTGGCCTTAAATCCAGATACAAAAGGCATTCTAAAAGAAGAGAGATCAATCCCTCTAACATATTTGGGAAATGGTTCACTGGGATGGGGTTTTGCAAATTGTTAGGTCTTTACTAGATTGAATAGGGAAAGTACTACAAAATAACTAATACTGAAAGCTTGCTAAAAATAACTAGTAGCTATTAAAAGCAACAAATTTGCCAAATTAAAAATAAAACACATATAATAAAATAAAAAAGTGTAAAATACAAATTTTTCTCAGTTCTGATGCATATTTCTTTGCTTCTATTTAGTAAGTCTGGCATACTCACAGTGGGGTGCCCCCCAGAGACAACAACATTTTCCAAATGACAAAAAAATCTTCTAATCTGATTGCTAAACATGCCGTGATTAATGTACAGAAAGGTCAAATACAGTAAAACACATAAAATAGAAGATTCTGAGATTTGACCTAAATGATGGCTATAAGTCAAACAAGCCCAATTGTAACTACTGGTTTAGACTGGAATACTTGTCCTGCAGGGTATTTTCACTTTGCAGTGGTTATTTCAGACCTTTTAGAACTATTAAGAACATTGATGGTGAATGGTATTTCATTTTTTAAATTCCTAAGGAGATTGAGGAATATAGTCAGAAAAGCTATGAAAAGTCTGTTATTTGGATCTTAAGTGTGGTGGGAAACAACATATTTTTATTGCAATAAAAACCCTATTAAAATGTTTGACTCTGTTATGTTAACTAAATGAAAGGAGAAGTTTCCAATGAAGTTTTAGTGAGAGCTTTAAAATAATTAAATATTTAGAGTTAAAGTACAATTATGTAACTCTAATTCCTAAAATTTTCCCCATATAAATGACAAAAATATGTAAAGAAATGCAAACAGCATATGAATTCTGCATAATATGAACATATTCCTAACTAAGAACTTCAGATTAAACAGACTTGCTAGGAAAGATTAGGGAAAAAGCACACTATCTCGTTGGTGAGGGGTTCTTTAAATGAATTTTAATTATTTCCCCAGACTTTATTTTTATCTGTTAATATACTTTACGAATGATGAAAGCTATGGTTTATTTTCTTATTAGCTTCATTATTGTCACTGGGAGACGTTGATTCTCTCTTTCCCTTGGCCTTCACTGCAGAAATATGTAGAAGCACAATGAATGTAATAGTCTTATTCCAGTAGAAGGGATGTTTTTTTGTTTATTAACCATGTTTTAAATATCATGATTTTTAATCAAAACAACTGTCCATTAAAACTTTAAATAATTAGATTGAGACAAAATTAAATTCAAGGCAAATTGAATGATATAGAAAGTACCACTTTATAACTGTAATGTGCAAATCTGCAATGTGAACATATTATAGTTTGTCATGAATATTTAAATATTTAGCATCAAAATGTGTGTGTGCTAAGTTGCTTCAGCCTTTTCCAACTCTTTGCGACCCTATGGACGGTAGCCAGCCAGGCTCCTCTGTCCGTGGAATTCTCCAGGCAAGAATATTGGACATACCATCCTCCAGGGGATCTTCCTGACCCAGGGAGTGATCCTGTGTCTCTTAGTCTCCTGCACTGGCAGGTATGTTCTTTACTACTAATGCCACCTGGGAATCCCGATAGCATCAAAATACCAAATAGATAATAAATGCAGAAATGTATCTCTTTTACCTTCTGTTAGATTGCACAGAAAATACTGTAAGTAAGAACAGAACAGTTTATAGCAAAGGAATTAATAAAGTTGGATGAATACTGATCTATAGATATATTTGGTTAAAAAAAGGAACTCATCCATGTAAGAGTTATAAAAATGGACTATATATTAAACTCAAAGATAAAGTCATTTAATTTCAAATTTGAAATAGTACAGACTGCATTATCAGATGATATTACAATTCAACTGAAAATCAGGAGCAAAAATAGAAACCAAAGAAAATTTCCAGCTATCTTAGGTAGGCTCTGAAGGGGCTACCTTTCTGGGAATCACACCTTGTTTCTATTGGTAAGTTTCAGGAGCCCAAGGATTTCTTTAGGTAGAACAGTCACAAGCTGCTACTAGAGAGATTTCTGTTGGCAACACAATTTCCTTAAAATCCTAGTATACATCAGGATTATTTGATTGTGGTCAGTTTCATAAGAGAGTAAACTAAACCCAAAGACAAAGATCTTAAACTTGAGGAATCATCTGTTGGTCACTGGTCCTTTTCTCTACCCATTTGTCAATTTGGAAAATAGCCACAATTTGAAAAACAAAAACAAAAAACATCGCATTTAATCTAGCCCTTGCCTGATTGTGCACTCCTTTTGTTTGACAGAGAAAGCTTACCAAAAACATTTTGGAGGAAATCTCTGGAACTTCAGTGTTGTCAATATCAGGCTTGCTAATTTAAAGTGCTTCAATATTGTGTAGGATAGATTAGAGCTCACATTACAGAAATCATTCCAGCTAAGCTAAGTAGAAAAGGATTTAACCAGGGAAATTTGGTGCTTACAAAATAATCGGAGAGCTGGGTTTGGGTCTGGCAGGCTCTAGGCCTAACTTCTAGGAAGGACTCACAGAACAGCACTGCATACTGGCGCACAGAGAGCGGCTGCTTTTGCTGCTGTCAGGAAACCGGGCCATTGGATAATCACATAGGATCCCACTGTTCTGCCTCAAATTGAGCCAGCCATAGGAAGTCACTTGCTTCTGAACACTTACATGCTAAGTCGCTTCCATCATGGGTCAGTTTAATGATGTTAAGTTTTAATTTCCTCATCTGTAAATAGGAATGGTAATAATATGACTACTGATAGAGTCATTGTGCAACTTAAGTGAAATAGTGTTCTGAAGTGCTTAAAACATCACCTGAGGGCACATAGTAAGCCCTCTGATGGTGAGCCTTGTTTCTTTTTTGTTCCCACCACCTTACTACTTTTTGTTCCCTTGATTTTCAAGTATACCATCTCTTTAAGTCAAAATCTTACATCTGCCACTATTGTTCTAGAGGCAATTAGCTTCCAACATCACAAAATCCACTGATCTTTATTCAGTCCGCATTCAGTTTGGTTACTCTCTTTGATTTGACATCGTTCATTATTCTCATCCATTCTCACACCATTGACACTGATGGCACATACCAGCTTTCATGCTCTCCCTGCCCAGTTCCATCCCTCATGCTCAATCTGTCACAGTAACTACAGCAATATTTGTAATCATCTTTTTTCTTTTTCATCTATCCTCCTAGAGCTAGCTCTCATTATCTTATGCCTGTGCAGATTTTTTATTCACATACTGCTGGCTGACATTTTTCATTATCTTGGCTTCAATTCATTTTGTGTACCAACCAACAAAAGAATATCTTTAAAATATTGATTATGTCATTCTCGTGCTCAAAAATTTTCAGTGACTTTCAACTGTCTATCAAATTAAGTTTGAACACATTGGTCTGGTTATCAAAACACTTCTCATTCATCTCCTACCATGCCTTTTGGCTTCCCATCCAGTAATTTCTGAAACATGGTGCTCATCATGTTCTATGGTTCTATTGAGGCCTTCCTTCTTACAGAAATTTTCCTGGAATGCCCTCTCCCCAGCCATTTCCATCTCTTGAATTTTTATTCATCTCTCTAACTCTAGTTAAAATGTTTTTTCCCCTTGAGTAACCCCAATTAGGAGCAATCAGTCTCTCCTTTTTCACAACATTAAAGATTGATATTCATCACTGGGTGCATCACATACATGTTAGAGCCATTTTTGGGGTAAATATCACTTAACTGGTACATTATACCAGGGTCAAAAATCTTCCTTAAAGGCTAGATAGTAAATGTGTAAGTAAATATGGCTTAAGGACCATATGGTCTTTGTCACAATTACTCAACTCTTTAGTGAGAAAGCAGCTGTAGACTGCTTATGTAAACAAATAGGCATGGCCATTTTCCAAAAACACATTATTTACAAAACAAAAACAGTTGGCCAGCCCAAGGGTTGTAGTTTGTTGATCACTGCACTAGACCATCAACTTCTGAAATGCTGGAACCATGCTATATTTATTTGAACACAGTTAATACTACCACTAAGGAGTCATTCACTATTCCACTATAGTCTATTTCAGGAACTATGGCAAATGCTTTTGTATATGTTGTTTATAATCACTGCCGTGACTTTAAAAAATAAGTATTGCTATATTCCTTTTGCAGGTGAGGGAATTGAGGTGCTTACCACAAATCAAAATTCTTGTTTTTAAGTATTTGTTTATGGAGTTTTAGGTGACTCCCTCTAGAGGGAAACTATAAAAACAAAGAACAAGGCTGTCTCCTTTGCTAGTGTTTCTGGCACAGAATAGCTATTCAACAAGTGTTTATTTAATCAATTAATGAAGGAATTAAACACAGAGCAGTTAACCCATGGTCACACGGTAAACAATATGGCAAGAATTCAAATTCACATCTTCCTTTTCTCAACGTTTCTTCAGTTTTTTCCAAGCAAAGATTTCTTGAAAACTCACCATATGCCATGGGCTATGAAGAGACCCAGGTTCAATTCCTGGGTCGAGAAGATCCCCTGGTGAAGGAAATGGCAACCCACTCCGGTATTCTTGCCTGGAGAATCCCATGGACAGAGGAGCCTGGCAGGCTACAGTCCATGGGGTCGCAAGAGTCGGACACGACGATTGAACTACCACATGAGTTTTCAACCACACAGGACCACCTATCATATTGTATACAACAATAGCCAACACTTAGAGAGAACTTACTACGTACTAGGCTCTGTTCATGTCAACTTATTAACAGTCTCCTAAGGTAGGTATTATTATTATCACCTCTACAGATAAAATTTAGGCTCAGAAAGCTTAAGCAACTCACAATATCTAGTAAGTGGTAAAATCCAGTGCTTTTAAAAAAGTATACTTTATTGCCTTTTGATAAGTAGTTTCTAAATGCTGATAAACACTGATTTTTCTCCTTACCTCTTCTTTTGTACTAGCCAGTTGATTATGTTTTACAGTAAGCTGCCTTACGTAACGCTGGGATCCACTGCCACCTAAAATTAAATTTTAATTCTGGTGACTCAAACCATCTCATTTTCACCTTTTCATTTGCTCTTACTATTTCCCTAATTTGGAATACCTTCCATTTTCTCTGTTTTTCTAAACTCTCTCAAAGTAGGGAGCTATATAAGTTTAATAACCCTATCTCCTATAAAATAGAAAATGTTCATTTAACCTTTAAATCATGCTTGAATTCATTCAGTAATTAGTATTCTTAGAATGACTTAGCCTGTATTGTTGCTGTTCAGTCACTCAGTCATGTCCAAGTCTTTGCAACCCGTTGGACAGCAGCATGCCAGGCTTTCCTGTTCTTCACTATCTCCCTGAATTTACTCAAACTCATGTCCATTAAATTGGTGATGCTGTCCAACCATCTCATCCTCTGTTGTTCCTGTCCCATCTCCTCCTGCCTTCGATCTTCCCCAGCATCAAGGTCAGTTCTTTGCATCTGGTGGCCTAAGTATTAGAGCTTCAGCTTCAGCATTAATCCTTCCAGTGAAATTCAGGGTTGATTTCCTTTAGGATTGACTGGTTTGATCTCCTTGTTCTCCAAGGGACTCAAATTAGCCTGTGCTACTGCTACTGCTAAGTCACTTCAGTCATGTCTGACTCTGTGCGACCGGACAGATGGCAGCCCACCAGGCTCCCCCGTCCCTGGGATTCTCCAGGCAAGAACACTGGAGTGGGTTGCCATTTCCTTCTCCAATGCATGAAAGTGAAAAGAGAAAGTGAAGTTGCTCAGTCATGTCTGACTCACAGCAACCCCATGAACCACAGCTTTCCAGGCTCCTCCGTCCATGGGATTTTCCAGGCAAGAGTACTGGAGTGGGGTGCCATTGCCTTCTCCTTCTTCTAGCCTGTAGGTCATTCCTAATGTTTGACATCTTACAATAGCACTCCCTTTCACATAATAATATGAAAAAAATTCTGCATTCAATTTTTGTCTTTTTGACATTATATATAAAATTTATCATTACATAAATTTATCAAGTGAGACATTAGCCATCTTTGAACTCTTCTTTCAAGTATTTAAATATGTCATTCTTCCACTTCTGGATTGTGATTTGGCTAGAAGCAGGTACTATGACTGATCCATCACAATATTTTGTATAGGGTGCTCTTAGTCACATACGAGATGAACTAGATGGCTAGGTATACGTATGCATATGGGACATCTACTTTATCTTCTTCTAATTAGAACTTAAGCTAACCTCCTAAATACTTCTCAGACCTCTGTTCTTGTTCTTATTTTGCCACAATTCAGGCCCCCAGAGCCTTTTACCAGCATTCTTAGAACAGCTATGAGCCAAGCCTCCTTATGATCCACGTCGCCCAACTTCTCAGTTCATCCTGTTCTTTGCTTCCAAACTTGGAATTTTGGTTTCATTATGGATTATATAGTTGGCTGTCCATGTCCATAGGTTCCATGATTCAATATTAAAATTTCAAAAAAAAATTTTCCAGAAAGTTCCAAAAGGCAAAACTTGAATTTGTCACATTCTGGCAATTATGTACATAATATTTACATTTTTTACAACTATTTACATAGCATTTACGTTGTATTAGGCATTATAACTAACATAAAGCTGATTCAAATTACATAGGAGGATATGCATATGTTGTAAGCTAATACTGTGCAATTTTATATAAGGGACCTGAGCATCTGTAGATTTAGGTATCTGAAGGAGGTAGGCAGATGTGGTCTTGGAACCAGTTCCCTGTGGATACTGAGGGAAGATTGCATACTCTTCAGTGTCCTTCCTCCCATACTGTAGGTGTGGGTCAAAGCTCCTTACAGCTGCATATAAGTCCTTCCCCAACCCTGCTGCCCCGCCCAGCTATCCTGATTCATTGCTCCTGCTCATCTGCATTCTGTATCCAGTTACACTGAGTATAGTATTTCAAACTTTTGGAACACAACAAGCTCTTCTCTTCAACCTTGACATGTAGATATGTATTTCCTTCTGAATGGAATATCATTTTTCCCTCTTTGTGGGAAATGCACTTTTCTCCCAGTGTAAGACTTAAATATCATTTATCCCATGAAGCCTTTTGCCAAGCCCAAAACTAAAACTTATTCTCTCTCCTCTGCTCCTGCAGCCATCTTTCTTTCTGAATATAATATGTTTATGTAGCTGTTTTTCCCATTGAACTAGAAAATCTTTGAGAGTAGCAACCTTCAAACAGTTGTAGCCTTGTCACAATGCTGCCATATAGTTAAGCCAAAATAAGAACTTTTCAATGAATGGTTTAAGTAATCAATCAATAAATCTATGCTGACATTAAAAAGGTTAAATACATGCTATAGAGATAAGAGTCATTCAAAACAAAATTTTGGAACTATAATGTTGACAAAAAGATTTTGAGTACAGTATTCTTTAAAATCATGATATGTGGTTATATATGATATCCCCATAATTTATTTGGAAAGAAAATGTCACCTGTAAGTGATTAAATAGCTTAATCAAATAATATCTGGCATTTGAAAATAGATAACCTGACAATTAAATTGTAAGAAGTTTCTATTTAAAAATGGACATATAAAGGAAACCGCATTGTTTTTTGATGGCAACATTATAAAAATTATTTATAGACATATTAAATGTACCATGGATATATTAATTTTCCTAAGTGATATTTAATTGTTGGTCTCCAATTTTCCTATTTAATTACTAACCCACTCCAGTACTCTTGCCTGGAAAATCCCATGGATGGAGGAGCCTGGTAGGCTGCAGTCCATGGGGTCGCTAAGAGTCAGACACAACTGAGCGACTTCACTTTAGCTTTTCACTTTCATGCATTGAAGAAGGAAATGGCAACCCACTCCAGTATTCTTGCCTGGAGAATCCCAGGGACAGAGGAGCCTAGTGGGCTGCCATCTATGGGGTTGCACAGAGTCAGACACGACCGAAGCAACTTAGCAGCAGCAGCAGTTGCGAATTTAATGAGTGTTTACTTTGTGGAGAACAATACCAAAAAACCTTATTTCAAAAGAAAAATCTGTACTAAAAATTGGAAGAATTGTTAGGTTACTGATGGGGCAAGTAGAGTAACATTCTAGTACCCTACCCTAACTGCCCCATCCCAATTACATAGTTTATGATGCTTTTGTGAGGGAAACTGCAAGCGATAAAGTGTCTACTTTTACCAGCCAAATCAAAGGAAATGTCTGGTTTATTTTATCATCAATATCACAGGAATTTGAGGCATCTTTAAGTTACTTAGTGGGACATTTGAACAGAAATAATCTTAGGAGACTGTCATAAATATCAATCTTTTCAGAAAGAGAACTTTGACACAGGGTGTGAATAAATGGTATCAAGATACCAGTCTTGGCAAGAGCACTTTTCCTCAAGTGGCTCCAGGGTCTGTTAGGAATCCAAAATGCCTCTGCCTTAGATAGTGGAGTAGAGGTTTATATTGGTTCATAACCAGAGTTTTCCATGGAAAATTATAATGCTTGAGCAAAATAAATAAAATTGTTGTTGTTCAATCACTAAGTCATGTCTGACTCTTTGTGACCCTATGGACTGCAGCACGCCAGAGTCCTCCACTATCTCCCAGAGTTTGTAAAAATTCATATTCATTGCATCTGTGATGCTATCTAACCATCTCATCCTCTGCTACTCCCTTCTCCTTTTGCTTTCAATCTTTCCCAGCATCAGGGCCTTTTCCAATGAGCCAGCTCTTTGCATCAGGTGGCCAAATTATTGGAGCGTCAGCTTCAGTATCAATCAGTCATACTAATAAAGTAGAAAGGAATATTCAAGTGAGGTACATTTTTTTTTAACAACTGGTAAGTGTTGTCTGGCAAAATATAGTATTTAGACTTAAGACTAATTTAGACTTAAGACTAATTTATTCATCCAGTAGGTTTTCAATAGATACTGGTTGAATGAATGAAAGATGTAATTCGAGGGAGGAGCCAAGATGGCGGAGGAGTAGGATGGGGAGAACACTTTCTCCCCCACAAATTCATCAAAAGAGCATTTAAATGTCGAGTAAATTCCACAAAACAACTTCTGAATGCCGGCAGAGGACATCAGGCACCCAGAAAAGCAACCCAACTCTTCGAAAGGAGGTAGGAAAAAATATTAAAGACAAAAAAAGAGACAAAAGAGGGAGGGACGGAGTTCCGTCTCGGGAAGGGAATATTAAAAAGAGAGAAGTTTCCAAACACCAGGAAACCTTCTCACAGCTGAATCTGTGCCGAGCTTTGGAAGCACAGAGGGCAACATAACAGGGAGAAAAAATAAATAAACAATTAAAACTCGCAGATTGCGAGCCCTATGGTAACTCCCCCAGCGGAGAAGCAGCGCAGACGCCTGCACACGCCATTAGCAAGCGGGGGCTGGGCAGGGAGGCGCGGTCCGGGCTGCATCGCTGAGAGTAAGAATCTGGCCTGAATACCCTGAGCGCTATCTGAGCGAAATAATTTGGGCTAGCAAACCAGACTGTGGGATATCTACCACGCGAAAAGCCAACCTTAACCTAAGACACCGCCAGGCCCGCGCACGGAACAAAGGACTGAACAGAGATAGCCGGCTGCAGACCTTCCCCCTCCGGTGACAGGCAGCCAGAACCAGAAGGGGGCAATTGCAGCCCCAGAGAGACATTATCTATAAAACCGTAAGCAGGCTTCTTTGCTAACTAAAACTTCTTGGGGGTCTGGACTGTCAACATCTGCCTGAGAAGGTGCGCCGGTTTTACACACAGATAACCGAGTGGCGGGGAGGCGATAAGTCGCAGCATTGGCGCTCGCCAAACACCTCATCACCTGAGCTGCTCGGACCTGGGAAGAGCACAAAACGCAGGCCCAACTGAGTCTGCGCCTCTGAGGACTACCCAAGTGCCTGAACCTGAGCAGCTTGGACCTGGGAGGTGCATGCAACCCAGGGCCGGCCTCGGATTGTTCCTGGTGGAACAACCTAGAGCCTGAGCAGTGTGGGCAGGGAGGCTACACGCGCCGTGATCGGGGGCAGACCCAGTGTGGCTGAGGCACTGCGAGTGCACGCCAGTGTTATTTGTTTGCAGCATCCCTCCCTCCCTCCCCACAGCGCGACTGAACAAGTGAGCCTAAAAAAAAAAAAAAGTGTCCTCCACCGTCCCCTTTGTGTCAGGGCAGAAACCAGACACTGAAGAGACCAGCAAACAGAAGAAGTTATAACAGAGGGAAACGCCTAGGAAGTTACAGGCAATAGATTAAAACCCTGTGGTTACTACGGACTACATAGGAAGGGGCCTATAGATCTTGAGAAATATAAGGCGGACCAAGGAACTAGCCAAAAATGAACTGAACCCACAATACTCACAACAAAACCAAAGAAAGTCCTAGATATATTTTTTACTATTTTTATGATCATTCTTTCTTGTTTTTTTTATTAATTAAAAAAAAAATTTAAGTCCTCTATTGTTCCTTTAATTTACACTTTTATAACCTATTACTTTGCAAAAAAAAAAAAAAAAAGACCCTATTTTTTTCCTCTTCAGCAAACTTCATATATATATATTTTATAATTTTTTGACCTTGTTTTTTTTTTTTTTTCTTTTTTTTTCTTCTTTTCTTTAACATTGTATTTTTGAAATTCCAAACTCTACTCTAGATTTTTAATTTTAGCTTTTTGGTATATGTTATCAATTTTGTACTTATAGTTTTTTTTAATAATTTCTGTGACTTTTTTTTTCCCCTCTGTTTCTTTCTCTTCTTCTTTTATATAACATTGTATATCTGAAATTCCAAACTCTACTCTAGATTTTTAATTTATGCTTTTTGGCATTTGATAACAATTTTGTACCTGTATTTTCTTTTTAATTTTTGCGACATTGTTTGTTTTTGTTTGTTTGTTTTCTCTCTTTATTTTTCTTCTTTTTTTTTAACATTGTTTTTTGAAATTCCAAACTCTACTCTTGATTTTTAATTTTTGCTTTTTAGTATTAGTTACCAATTTTGTACCTGTATTTTCTTTATAATTTTCACGACCTTGTTTGTTTTTGTTTGTACTTTTTTTCTCTCTTTCTTTTCCTTCTTCTTTTCTTTAACATCGTATTTTTGAAATTCCAAACTCTACTCTAGATTTTTAATTTTTGCTTTTATGTATTTGTTACCAATTTTGTACCTTTAAGAACCCAATCTTCAGGACCCATTTTTTCACTAGGGAGCGAGATTACTGGCTTGACTGCTCTATCTCCCTTTGGACTCTCCTTTTTCTCCACCAGGTCGCCTGTGTTTCTTCCCTAACCCCTCTCTACTCTACCCAACTCTGTGAATTTCTGTGTGTTCCAGACGGTGGAGAACACTTAGGGAACTGATTACTGGCTGGATCTGTCTCCCTCCTTTTCATTCCCCTCTTTTATCCTTCTGGCCACCTCTGTCACCTTCCTCCTTCTTCTCTTCTCTGTATAACTCCGTGAACATCTCTGAGTGGTCCAGTTGTGGAGTGCACATAAGGAAGTGACTACTGGCTAGCCCACTCTCTCCACTATTGATTCCACCTCATCTCATTTGGGTCACCTCTAACTCCCTCCTCCCTCTTCTCTTCTCCATGTAATGCTGTGAACCTCTCTGAGTGACCCTCACAGTAGAGAAACTTTTCATCTTTAATGTAGATGTTTTATCAGTGGTGCTGTATAGAAGGATAAGTTTTGAAACTACTGTAAAAATAAGACTGATAACTGGAAGCAGGAGACTTAAGTCCAAACCCTGACTCCAGGGAACTCCTGACTCCAAGGAACATTAATTGACAGGAGCTCATCAAATGCCTCCATACCGACACTGAAACCAAGCACCACACAAGGGCCAACAAGTTCCAGGGCAAGACACACTAAGCAAATTCTCCAGCAACAAAGGAACACAGCCCTGAGCTTCAAGATACAGGCTGCCCAAAGTCATCCCAAAACTATAGACATCTCATAACTCATTACTGGACATTTCATTGCACTCCAGAGAGAAGAAATACAGCTCCACCAACCAGAACACGGGAAAAGCTTCCCTAACCAGGAAACCTTGACAAGCCACCTGTACAAACCCACACACAGCGAGGAAACGCCACAATAAAGAGAACTCCACAAACTGCCAGAATACAGAAAGGACACCCCAAACTCAGCAATTTAAACAAGATGAAGAGACAGAGGAATACCCAGCAGATAAAGGAACAGGATAAATGCCCACCAAACCAAGCCAAAGAGGAAGAGATAGGGAATCTACCTGATAAAGAATTCCAAATAATGATAGTGAAATTGATCCAAAATCTTGAAATTAAAATGGAATCACAGATAAATAGCCTGGAGACAAGGATTGAGAAGATGCAAGAAAGGTTTAACAAGGACCTAGAAGAAATAAAAAAGAGTCAATATATAATGAATAATGCAATAAATGAAATTAAAAACACTCTGGAGGCAACAAATAGTAGAATAACAGAGGCAGAAGATAGGATTAGTGAATTAGAAGACAGAATGGTAGAAATAAATGAATCAGAGAGGATAAAAGAAAAACAAATTAA
Source organism: Bos taurus (assembly GCF_002263795.3). NCBI lineage: Eukaryota > Metazoa > Chordata > Mammalia > Artiodactyla > Bovidae > Bos > Bos taurus. The sequence continues at coordinate 75,909,822 of NC_037330.1, forward strand.
AAGAAATGAGGACAATCTCAGAGACCTCCAGGACAATATTAAATGCTACAACATTTGAATCATAGGGGTTCCAGAAGAAGAAGACAAAAAGAAAGACCATGAGAAAATACTTGAGGAGATAATAGTTGAAAACTTCCCTAAATTGGGGAAGGAAATAATCACCCAAGTCCAAGAAACCCAGAGAGTCCCAAACAGGATAAACCCAAGGCGAAACACCCCAAGACACATATTAATCAAATTAACAAAGATCAAACACAAAGAACAAATATTAAAAGCAGCAAGGGAAAAACAACAAATAACACACAAGGGAATTCCCATAAGGATAACAGCTGATCTTTCAATAGAAACTCTTCAAGCCAGGAGGGAATGGCAAGACATACTTAAAAGGATGAAAGAAAATAACCTACAGCCCAGATTATTGTACCCAGCAAGGATCTCATTCAAGTATGAAGGAGAAATCAAAAGCTTTTCAGACAAGCAAAAGCTGAGAGAATTCAGCACCACCAAACCAGCTCTCCAACAAATACTAAAGGATATTCTCTAGACAGGAAACACAAAAACGGTGTATAAGTCCGAACCCAAAACAACAAAGTAAATGGCAACGGGATCATACTTATCAGTAATTACCTTAAACGTAAATGGGTTGAATGCCCCAACCAAAAGACAAAGACTGGCTGAATGGATACAAAAACAAGACCCCTACATATGTTGTCTACAAGAGACCCACCTCAAAACAGGGGACACATACAGACTGAAAGTGAAGGGCTGGAAAAAGATTTTCCATGCAAATAGGGACCAAAAGAAAGTAGGAGTAGCAATACTCATATCAGATAAAATAGACTTTAAAACAAAGGCTGTGAAAAGAGACAAAGAAGGTCACTACATAATGATCAAAGGATCAATCCAAGAAGAAGATATAACAATTATAAATATATATGCACCCAACACGGGAGCACCGCAGTATGTAAGACAAATGCTAACAAGTATGAAAGGAGAAATTAACAATAACACAATAATAGTGGGAGACTTTAATACCCCACTCACACCTATGGATAGATCAACTAAACAGAAAATTAACAAGGAAACACAAACTTTAAACGATACAATAGACCAGTTAGACCTAATTGATATCTATAGGACATTTCATCCCAAAACAATGAATTTCACCTTTTTCTCAAGCGCACATGGACCCTTCTCCAGGATAGATCACATCCTGGGCCATAAAGCTAGCCTTGGTAAATTCAGAAAAGTAGAAATCATTCCAAGCATCTTTTCTGACCACAATGCAGTAAGATTAGATCTCAATTACAGGAGAAAAATTATTAAAAATTCCAACATATGGAGGCTGAACAACACGCTGCTGAATAACCAACAAATCAAGGAGAAATCAAAAAAGAAATCAAAATTTGCATAGAAACGAATGAAAATGAAAACACAACAACCCAAAACCTGTGGGACACGGTAAAAGCAGTCCTAAGGGGAAAGTTCATAGCAATACAGGCACACCTCAAGAAACAAGAAAAAAAGTCAAATAAATAACCTAACTCTACACCTAAAGCAACTAGAAAAGGAAGAAATGAAGAACCTCAGGGTTAGTAGAAGAAAAGAAATCTTAAAAATTAGGGCAGAAATAAATGCAAAAGAAACAAAAGAGACCATAGCAAAAATCAACAAAACCAAAAGCTGGTTCTTTGAAAGGATAAATAAAACTGACAAACCATTAGCCAGACTCATCAAGAAACAAAGGGAGAAAAATCAAATCAATAAAATTAGAAATGAAAATGGAGAGATCACAACAGACAACACAGAAATACAAAGGATCATAAGAGACTACTATCAACAATTATATGCCAATAAAATGGACAACGTGGAAGAAATGGACAAATTCTTAGAAAAGTACAACTTTCCAAAACTCGACCAGGAAGAAATAGAAAATCTTAACAGACCCATCACGAGCACAGAAATTGAAACTGTAATCAAAAATCTTCCAGCAAACAAAAGCCCAGGGCCAGACGGCTTCACAGCTGAATTCTACCAAAAATTTAGAGAAGAGCTAACACCTATCCTGCTCAAACTCTTCCAGAAAATTGCAGAGGAAGGTAAACTTCCAAACTCATTCTATGAGGCCACCATCACCCTAATACCAAAACCTGACAAAGATCCCCAAAAAAGAAAACTACAGGCCAATATCACTGATGAACATAGATGCAAATATCCTTAACAAAATTCTAGCAATCAGAATCCAACAACACAATAAAAAGATCATACACCATGACCAAGTGGGCTTTATCCCAGGGATGCAAGGATTCTTCAATATCCGCAAATCAATCAATGTAATACACCACATTAACAAATTGAAAAATAAAAACCATATGATTATCTCAATAGATGCAGAGAAAACCTTTGACAAAATTCAACATCCATTTATGATAAAAACTCTCCAGAAAGCAGGAATAGAAGGAACATACCTCAACATAATAAAAGCTATATATGACAAACCCACAGCAAACATTATCCTCAATGGTGAAAAATTGAAAGCATTTCCTCTAAAATCAGGAACAAGACAAGGGTGCCCACTTTCACCATTACTATTCAACATAGTTTTGGAAGTTTTGGCCACAGCAATCAGAGCAGAAAAAGAAATAAAAGGAATCCAAATTGGAAAAGAAGAAGTAAAACTCTCACTATTTGCAGATGACATGATCCTCTACATAGAAAATCCTAAAGATTCCACCAGAAAATTACTAGAAATAATCAATGACTATAGTAAAGATGCAGGATATAAAATCAACACACAGAAATCCCTTGCATTCCTATACACTAACAATGAGAAAACAGAAAGAGAAATTAAGGAAACAATTCCATTCACCATTGCAACGAAAGAATAAAATATTAGGAATATATCTACCTAAAGAAACTAAAGAACTATATACAGAAAGCTATAAAACAGTCGTGAAAGAAATCAAAGAGGACACTAATAGATGGAGATATATACCATGTTCATGGATTGGAAGGATCAATATAGTGAACATGAGTATACTACCCAAAGCAATTTATAGATTCAACGCAATCCCTATCAAGCTACCAACAGTATTCTTCACAGAGCTAGAACAAATAATTTCACAATTTGTGTGGAAATACAAAAAACCTCGAATAGCCAAAGCGATCTTGAGAAAGAAGAATGGAACTGGAGGAATCAACCTACCTGACTTCAGGCTCTACTACAAAGCCACAGTTATCAAGACAGTATGGTACTGGCACAAAGACAGAAATATAGATCAATGGAACAAAATAGAAAGCCCAGAGATAAATCCACGCACATATGGACACCTTATCTTTGACAAAGGAGGCAAGAATATACAATGGATTAAAGACAATCTCTTTAACAAGTGGTGCTGGGAAATCTGGTCAACCACTTGTAAAAGAATGAAACTAGAACACTTTCTAACACCATACACAAAAATAAACTCAAAATGGATTAAAGATCTAAATGTAAGACCAGAAACTATAAAACTCCTAGAGGAGAACGTAGGCAAAACACTCTCTGACATACATCACAGCAGGATCCTCTATGACCCACCTCCCAGAATATTGGAAATAAAACCAAAAATAAACAAATGGGACCTAATTAATCTTAAAAGCTTCTGCACATCAAAGGAAACTATTAGCAAGGTGAAAAGACAGCCTTCAGAATGGGAGAAAATAATAGCAAATGAAGCAACTGACAACTAATGTCAAAAATATACAAGCAACTCCTACAGCTCAATTCCAGAAAAATAAATGACCCAATCAAAAAATGGGCCAAAGAACTAAATAGACATTTCTCCAAAGAAGACATACAGATGGCTAACAAACACATGAAAAGATGCTCAACATCACTCATTATCAGAGAAACGCAAATCAAAACCACTATGAGGTACCATTTCACACCAGTCAGAATGGCTGCAATCCAAAAGTCTACAAGCAATAAATGCTGGAGAGGGTGTGGAGAAAAGGGAACCCTCTTACACTGTTGGTGGGAATGCAAACTAGTACAGCCACTATGGAGAACAGTGTAGAGATTCCTTAAAAAACTGGAAATAGAACTGTCTTATGATCCAGCAATCCCACTGCTGGGCATACACACTGAGGAAACCAGAAGGGAAAGAGACACGTGTACCCCAATAATCATCTCAGCACTGTTTATAATAGCCAGAACATGGAAGCAACCTAGATGTCCATCAGCAGATGAATGGATAAGAAAGCAGTGGTACATATACACAATGGAGTATTACTCAGCCATTAAAAAGAATACATTTGAATCAGTTCTAATGAGGTGGATGAAACTGGAGCCTATTATACAGAGTGAAGTAAGCCAGAAGGAAAAACACCAATACAGTATACTAATGCATATATATGGAATTTAGAAAGATGGTAACAATAACCTGGTGTACGAGATAGCAAAAGAGAAACTGATGTATAGAACAGTCTTATGGACTCTGTGGGAGAGGGAGAGGGTGGGAAGATTTGGGAGAATGACATTGAAACATGTAAAATATCATGTAAGAAACGAGATGCCAGTCCAGGTTTGATGCACGATACTGGATGCTTGGGGCTAGTGCACTGGGACGACCCAGAGGGATGGTATGGGGAGGGAGGAGGGAGAAGGGTTCAGGATGGGGAACACATGTATACCTGTGGCGGATTAATTTTGATATTTGGCAAAACTAATACAATTATGTAAAGTTTAAAAATAAAATAAAATAAAAAAAAGAAAGATGTAATTCAAGTTGTAAATATCCCTTGAAATAACGCACTCACTTCTCTTAAAAAAAGAAGAGAAGACTTCTAGTTGGAGAATATCCAATTTTAGGATGTCAGAGTTACATCCAATGAATACAAATTAGCCTTTTCCCAGTAGTTGCCAGTGAAATCTCTCACAAATTTTAATTTAAATGCTCATAAAGAACAGGGAAAAAATGTTTGATTTTCATATTTATCGACAGAACCTGGCAAGTATTATAAAAGATTATAATGATTCAAATTTCAGCAAATAATTGGTGGTCACAGAAAGACTCAATGGATATAACTTTGAGCAAACTTTAGGAGATAGTGAAGAACATAGGAGACTGTTAGGCTACAGTCCATGGGATTGCAAAGAGTCAAACACAACTGAGCATCTGAACCAACAACAGACACTTTATCTCATGAAGAAATCCCCTCTATTTAAAATAAAATTTGAAGACAATATATCCCTATCCTCAGTCTACATCTTTGCTAAGAGAACCAAGACATGTACAAACTATAAAATTTTATAGCTGCCTCTCAACCTTGGAGAGGTCACTAGCTTCATGAGGACAAAGGGTATTTATTTAGGATCACCACTGAATTGACAGGGTCTGGTACCTAGTTCTGTGTTTACTAATTATATTTCAAAACAATGAGTTGTCATAAAGCATTTTTTTAGTGTTATGTCTCTAATTTTAATTCTTCCTTCTCTCTGTGGACCCCAAAGATGCTCTGAAGAAACTTACTAGTGTAAATTAGATAATGTAGCTTTCTTTATATATCACCAATTAACCAGGCAAAATGACTGGGAGAATATCCAATTTTAGGATGGCAGAATTATGTCCAATGAATGCCAAGTAGACTACAAATTTTATCTAAGGAAATGGATATTCACTGGTCCCCTAGGCAATGGGGTGCTATATTAAAATATGTTTACTGTGCTGTATATCAGCTGATTCTGAAGGTAGGATGTAAGTTCTCATTTGTGGTTTTTGTTGATTTCTATGGTGTACAGCCTCATCATAACTTTTCTTCCAAAGAGCAAGCATCTTTTAATTTCATGGCTGCAGTCACCATCTTCAGTGATTTTGGAGCCCAGAAAAATAAAGTCTGACACTATTTCCACTGTTTCCCCATCTATTTGCCATGAAGTGATGGGACCAGATGCCATGATCTTCCTTTTCTGAATGTTGAGTTTTTTTTTTTTTTTTTTTTTCTGAATGTTGAGTTTTAAGCCAACTTTTTCACTCTCCTCTTTCACTTTCATCAAGAGGCTCTTTAGTTCTTCTTCACTTTCTGCTGTAAGGGTGGTATTATCTACATATCTGAGGTTATTGATATTTCTCCTAGCAATCTTGATTCCAGCTTCTGCTTCATCCAGCCCAGCATTTCTCATGATGTACTCTGCGTAGAAGTTAAATAAACAGGGTGACAATATACAGCCTTGACGTACTCCTTTTCCTATATGGAACCAGTCTGTTGTTCCATGTCCAGTTCTAACTGTTGCTTCCTGACCCGCATACAGATTTCTCAAGAGGCAGGTCAGGTGGTCTGGTATCTCCATCTCTTTCAGAATTTTCCACAGTTTGTGATAATCCTGACCATCAAAGTCTTTGGCATAGTCAATAAAACAGAAATAGATGTTTTTCTGTAACTCTCTTGCTTTTTCTATGATCCAACGGATGTTGGCAATTTGATCTCTGGTTCCTTTGCCTTTTCAAGATTCAGCTTGAACTTCTGGAAGTTCATGGTTCATGTACTGCTGAAGCCTTGCTTGGAGAATTTTGAGCATTACTTTACTAGCGTGTGAGATGAGGGCAATTGTGCAGTAGTTTGAGCATTCTTTGGCATTGCCTTTCTTTGGGATTGGAATGAAAACTGACCTTTTCCAGTCCTGTGGCCACTGCTGAGTTTTCCAAATTTGCTGGCATATTGAGTGCAGCACTTTCACAGCATTATCTTTTAGGATTTGAAATAGCTCAACTGGAATTCCATCACTTCCACTAGCTTTGTCCGTAGTGATGCTTCCTTAAGCCCACTTGACTTTGCATTCCAGGATGTCTGGCTCTAGGTTGGTGATCACATCGTGTGGTTATCTGGGTCATGAAGATCTTTTTTGTACAGTTCTTCCATGTATTCTTGCCACCTCTTCTTAATATCTTCTGCTTTTGTTAGGTCCATACCATTTCAGTCCTTTATTGTGCCCATCTTTGCATGAAATGTACCCTTGGTATCTCTAATTTTCTTGAAGAGATCTCTAGACTTTCCCACTCACTTTTATCAAGAGGTTCTTTAGTTCTTTTTCACTTTCTCCCATAAGGGTGGTATCATCTTCATATCTGAAGTTATTGATATTTCTCCCAGCAATCTTGATTCCAGCTTCTGCTTCATCCAGCCCAGAATTTAGCATGATGTACTCTGCATATAAGTTAAATAAGCAGAGTGACAATATACAGCCTTGATGTACTCCTTTCCTGATTTGGAACCAGTCTGTTTTTCCATGTCCGGTTCTAACTGTTGCTTCTTGACCTGCAACAGATTTTTCAAGAGACAGGTCAGGTGGTCTGGTATTCCCATCTCTTGAAGAATTTTCCACAGTTTGTTTTGATCCACACAGTCAAAGGCTTTAGCATAGTCAATAAAGCAGAAGTAGATGTTTTTCTGCAATTCTCTTGCTTTTCTGATGATCCAACAGGTGTTGGCAATTTGATCTCTGGTTCTTCTGCCTTTTCTAAATCAAGCTTGAATATCTGGAAGTTCATAGTTCATGTACTGTTGAATCCTGGCTTGGAGATTTTGAGCATTATTTTGCTAGTGTGTGAGATGAGTGTAATTGTGCGGCAGCTTGATCATTCTTTGGCATTGCCTTTCTTTGGAATAGGAATGAAAACTGACCTTTTCCAGTCCTGTGGCCACTGCTGAGTTTTCCAAATTTGCTGACATATTGAGTGCAGCACTTTCACAGCATTATATTTTAGGATTTGAAATAGCTCAACTGGAATTCCATCACTTCCACTAGATTTCTTCATAGTGATGCTTCGTAAGGTCCATTTGACTTCACATTCCATGATATCTGGCTCTAAAAAAGATGTCCTTTTCATTACAGGGGACTGGAAGGCAAAAGTAGGAAGTCAAGAGATACCTGGAGTAACATGCAAATTTGGTCTTGGATTACAAAATGGAGCAGGGCAAAGACTATCATAGTTTTTCCAAGAGAAAGCACTCATCATAGCAAGCACTGTCTTCCAACAACACAAGAGAAGACTCTACCCATGAACATCACCAATGGTCAATGCTGAAATTAGATTTGATTATATTCTTTGCAGCCAAAGACGGAGAAGCTGTATACAGTCAGCAAGAACAAGACTTGGAGCTGACTGTGGGTCAGATCACAACCTCCTTATTGCCAAATTCAGGCTTAAATTAAACAAAGTAGGGGAAACTGCTAGACCATTCAGGTATGAATTAAATCAAATCCCTTATGATTATACAGTGAAAGTGACAGATTCAAGGGATTGGATCTGATAGGCAGAGTGACTGAAGAACTATGGACAGAGGTTCATGGTATTGTACAGGAGGCAGTGATCAAGACCATCCCCAAGAAAAAGAAACGCAGAAGGGCAAAATGGTTGTCGGAGGAGAACTTACAAACAAATAAATGATATAATAAAATAGAATAATAAAAAAGCATTCATCACTATTTGCTAAGTACTATAAAATTCCTTTATTTGCTGCCTATCTATTCATGTAGTATAGTATTTATTATTTTTATTATGAAAATGCTGTGTCCATAGCAGATTGTAATTTACTTATAGGCAAAATGTTAATCCAGTTATTTATTCAAAAATATTTGTTTTTTATCAACTGTATGAATTCTCTATATTATAAAACATAGTAGACTTACTACAGAGTGGGTTTGAAAACAGGTTTTTTAATAAGTTAAATTCTTTATAGATTCTCTGTAGTCCCGTCAGTTGCCCAATTTCCTCTCTGACTGATAGGCTCTTGGATATCATACATTTTCAGGTAATATTTGTTGTTTCGCAACTCACAAGAAATTTAATTTTTATATATCTTTACATATATTTACAGATAAAGAACTCATATCCAAAACACAATAAGTTTCTTCTAGGTAGCGATTAGATTTTATTGTTCTGTGTCTTTAGAACCCAGTCAAAAGATTTTTATGACTCAAGAGTTCTTTTATAGCTCTTTGGTTTCTAGCAAATTAGTTTCTCAATAAATATTGGTTGCATTTAACAGAATGCTTTTCTCAAGCTCTTAATTAATTCTTTAGTTTCTTGATGTAACTACAAAATTTATATGAAAACTAAATATGTCACTGTTATAAAATACTGGTTTAAAGGCTATATTTATTCCTCCACTTTAAAAACTATATATTCAAGGTATATTAATGCTTGGGATACAATGATAAAATGAAATTTTTCTAACTGGCTAACCATTGGATATAAACCATACTATATTGCCAAATATGAGAGAAATATATACATATATATTACAATAATAAATTATTGAAATAAAATTGTTAGCCTTTCTGTTGAACATTTTTCCATATTAACAGAATACATTCCTTGAATATCCCCAAGTGTTCTTTAAATTAGTGGGAAAAAAATGATTCTAATAAAATCTTTAAGGTTACAACCATACTAACTCTGTCTGTATTTTGCTGAAATAACAAAAGGTTGTTAACCTAAAAATATAGAGTTAGAACTAAAGAATTTTTTACTTTCCATCCAGATATGAGATACCTTGCAAACACAGCTAGTCATAAAGAGTGTGCCTCTGCAGTATTTCTGTTAAATTATGAAAAAACTAATAAACAGAAAGACAAGTGTAAACTGACCCTGTGTTAGGTAATCTATTTTCTTTTCAAAGTAATGAATAAAGAAATATACATGATCTAAATTGACAATGCCATACTCCAATAAATATACTCACAAGGGTATCCTATATCCTATCAAACAAGAACTATGATATTGCCTTCTCTGAATGTTTTAAATGATTTATTAAATCTCACATTTACTAATATAAGGTGTGGCTTTAGAATTGACATTGGTACAGTATCCAGTGAGAAAATTCACTTCACCTTTTTCACAATTATTCTGTTGTAGAATATGTATATTTTCCTCCCTACTCAATTGATGTTTCATTTTAATGTAAGTCCTATTTGATTTTTGAAGAAGTGATACATTTACCTATTCAAAAAAAGTACAAAGTATACTGTAGAAATTCTTCCTACTACCATCATCAGTTTTTCATGACCAATTTTCTTGTCTATTGTTGTTCAGTCACTAAAGTCTTGTCCAACTTGAGATGTCATGGACTGTATGTAGCATACAGTCTACACACAGGACAGGCTTCCCTGTCCTCCACTGTCTCCTGGAGATTGCTCGAATTCATGTCCATTGAGTTGGCGATGCTATCTAACCATCTTCTGCTGCCCTCTTCACCTTTTGCTTTCAATCTTTCCCAGCATCAGAGTCTTTTCCAATGAGTCAGCTCTTCACATCAGGTGGCCAGAGTATTGGAGCTTCAGCATCAGTCCTTCCGATGAATATTTAGGGTTGATTTCCTTTAGGATTGTCTGGTTTGATCTCCCTCCAGTCCAAGAGTCTTCTCCAGCACCTCAGTTCGAAAGCATCTATTCTTAGGTGCTCAGCCTTCTTAATGGCTCAACTCTCACATTTGTATATGACTACTGAAAAAACCATAGCTTTTACTATATGAACTTTTGTCACCAAAGAAATGTCTCTGCTTTTTAATGTGCTGGCTAGGTTTGTCATAGCTTTCCCTCCAATGAGCAAATGTCTTTTAATTTCATGTCTGAAGTCAGCATCCACAGTGATTTTGTAATGTAAGAAAATAAAATCTGTCACTGCTTCCACTTTTTCTCCTTCTATTTGCCATGAAGTGAGGAGCTAGATTGCCATAATCTTAGTTTTCTGAATGTTGATTTTTAAACCAACTTTTCACTCTCCTCTTTCACTTTCATCAAGAGGCTCTTTAGTTCCTCTTCACTTTCTCCCATTAGAATGGTATCATCTGCATATCTGAGGTTGCTGATATTTCTCCTGGCAACCTTGATTTCAGCCTGTGATTCATCCAGCCCGGCATTTCACGTGGTGTATTCTGCATAGAAGTTAAATAGAGTGACTGAATACGGCACTGTAGTTCTCCTTTCCCAATTTTGAACCAGTCGATTGTTTCATGTAAGGGTCTAACTGTTGCTTCTTTACCTACATACAGGTTTCTCAGGAGACAGGTAAGGGGGTCTGGTATTCTCATCTCTTTAAAAATTTTCAACAATTTGTTGCTATTCACACAGTCAAAGCTTTGGTGTAGTCAATGAAACAGAAGTAGATGTTTTTCTAGAATTCCCTTGCTTTCTCTATGATCCAGTGAATGTTGACAATTTGGTCCCTGGTTCCTCTGCCTTTTCTAAATCCAGCTTGTACAAGTGGAAGTTCTCAGTTCATGTACTGCTAAAGCCTAGTTTGAAGGATTTTGACCATAATCTTATTAGCGTACTACATGAGCACAATTGTATGGTAGTTGAACATTCTTTGGTATTGCCCTTCTTTGGGAATGTAATGAAAGCTGACATTTTCCAGACTGGTGGCCACTGCTGAGTTTTCCAAATTTTGCTGACATATTGAATGAAGCACTTTATTATTTTTTTTTACTTTATTTTAATGTTTTATTTTGAAGTTCGTGAGTGACACACTAAAACTTTTATTAAGCCTATGAAGTTTTATAATTGAGACCATAATTATCTCCAAGAAAGAATTTGCTAAAATGCAGAATTGCTCCTCCGGAGACTTCAGAAGTATTCCCTCAGTAAGTCTATAATTTCTTAGCATTCTTTAGAATTCTGAGTTTGGGATGGGGAAGGTCACTTAAACACTAGATTTCTTCTCTTCTTAAAGAATTTACTAAGAGAAGTTGTCTCTTCCTTATTGTTGAGGTTTTGAAGTTTTCTTCTCTTTATTGTTTGATTAGTATTATCTTGTTTAGAGTGATGGTGAGTTCTCAGAATGCTGGATATATGCACCATTGTTGTTCTTCTTTAGTCATCCAGTCATGTCCAACCCTGAAGCACTTTAACAGCATCATCTTTCAGGATTTTAAATACCTCAGCTGGAATTCCATTACCTCCATTAGCTTTGCTTGTAGTAATGCTTCCTAAAGCCCACTTGACTTCAAACTACAGGACTTCTAACTCTAGGTGAGTGACCACACCATCACAGTTATCTAGGTCATTAAGAATTTTTTTGTATAGGTCTTCTGTGTATTCTTGCCACTTCTCCTTTATCTCTTCTGCTTCTGTTAGGTCCTTGTCCTTTATTTCCTTTATTGTGCCCAACATTGCATGAAATGTTCCCTTGATATCTCCAATTTTCTTGAAGAGATTCCCTTGCCCAGAAGCATTAAATGTTGCATATTTTTATTTTACCCTTCCCTATGTATAATATACACCAACATTTTTTTAATAAAAGAAAAGATACCAGTCAGGCCTCCTACATCTCACTATTTTTTACAATTTAGCAATACATATTTTAGGAATCACTTAACAGTGCATAAAGCTCTTCCTTGTGTTTTTTTTTTAATAGTTCCATAAATCTCTATTGAATAGCTGTTGCCATAATGTATTTAAACAGATGTCTATTGATGACCTTTGAGGTTGTCTCAATTTCTTACTAATACAGATCTTCCTTGATTTAGGATAAGACTACATCCTGACAAATTGATCATAAGTTGAAAATATTATGTCAAGAATTCATTTAATATACACTTAAACTACCTAACACCATGGTTTGGCCTGTCTAACTTTCAGATCAGATCAGATCAAATCAGATCAGTCGCTCAGTCGTATCCGACTTTTTGCGACCCCATGAATCGCAGCACACTGGTCCTCCCTGTCCACCACCAACTCCCGGAGTTCACTCAGACTCATGTCCATCAAGTCAGTAATGCCATCCAACCATCTCATCCTCTGTCGTCCCCTTCTCCTCTTGCCCTCAATCCCTCCCAGCATCAGAGTCTTTTCCAATGAGTCAACTCTTCTTATGAGGTGGCCAAAGTACTGGAGTTTCAGCTTTAGCAGCATTCCTTCCAAAGAAATCCCAGGGCTGATCTCCTTCAGAATGGACTGGTTGGATCTCCTTGCAGTCCAAGGGACTCGCAAGAGTCTTCTCTAACACCACAGTTCAAAAGCATCAATTCTTCGGCACTCAGCCTTCTTCACAGTCCAACTCTCACATCCATACATGACCACAGGAAAAACCACAGCCTTGACTAGACGAACCTTTGTTGGCAAAGTAATGTCTCTGCTTTTGAATACGGTATCTAGGTTGGTCATAACTTTCCTTCCAAGGAGTAAGTGTCTTTTAATTTCATGGCTGCAGTCACCATCTGTAGTGATTTTGGAGCCCAGAAAAAGAGTCTGACACTGCTTCCACTGTTTCCCCATCTATTTCCCATGAAGTGGTGGGACTGGATGACACGATCTTCGTTTTCTGAATGTTGAGCTTTAAGCCAACTTTTTCACTCTCCACTTTCACTTTCATCAAGAGGCTTTTGAGTTCCTCTTCACTTTCTGCCATAAGGGTGGTGTCATCTGCATATCGGAGGTTATTGATATTTCTTCCGACAATCTTGATTCCAGCTTGGGCTTCTTCCAGTCCAGCATTTCTCATGATGTACTCTGCATAGAAGTTAAATAAACAGGGTGACAATATATAGCCTTGACGTACTCCTTTTCCTATTTGGAACCAGTCTGTTGTTCCATGTCCAGTTCTAACTGTTGCTTCCTGATCTGCATACAAATTTCTCAAGAGGCAGATCAGGTGGTCTGGTATTCCCATCTTTTTCAAAATTTTACACAGTTTATTGTGATCCACACAGTCAAAGGCGTTGGCATAGTCAATAAAGCAGAAATAGATGTTTTTCTGGAACTCTCTTGCTTTTTCCATGATCTAGTGGATGTTGGCAATTTGATCTCTGGTTCCTCTGCCTTTTCTAAAACCAGCTTGAACATCAAGAAGTTCACAGCTCACATATTGCTGAAGCCTGGCTTGGAGAATTTTGAGCATTACTTTACTGGCATGTGAGATGAGTGCAATTGTGTGGTAGTTTGAGCGTTCTTTGGCATTGCCTTTCTTTGGGATTGGAATGAAAATGGACCTTTTCTAGTCTTGTGGCCACTGCTGAGTTTTCCAAATTTGCTGGCATATTGAGTGCAGCACTTTCACAGCATCATCTTTCAGGATTTGAAATAGCTCAACTGGAATTCCATCACCTCCACTAGCTTTGTTCGTAGTGATGCTTTCTAAGGCCCACTTGACTTCACATTCCAGGATGTCTGGCTCTAGGTCAGTGATCACACCATCGTGATTATTTGGGTCATGAAGATCTTTTTTGTACAGTTCTTCTGTGTATTCTTGCCATCTCTTCTTAATATCTTCTGCTTCTGTTAGGTCCATACCATTTCTGTCCTTTATTGAGCTCATCTTTGCATGAAATATTCCTTTGGTATCTCTGATTTGTGCTCAAAAACTTGTATTAGCCTACATTTGGGCAAAATCATCTAACACAAAGCTTATTTTGTAATAAAGTACTGCATATCTCATGTACTTATTGAATAGTGTATTGAAAATGAAAGCAGAGTAATTATACGGGTACAGATGATTGTAAGTGCGTTGGTTGTCTACTCCTGTGATCGTGTGTCTGTGTGACTGGGAGATTTGTCACACTGCAACTGTCCAGCATCATGAGATGTCTAGCCTGGCAAAAGTTCAAAATTTAAAGTACTGTTTCTACTGAAAGTGTATCATTTTTCACTGTTGTAAAGTCAAAAAATTACTAATCAAACCATTATAAGTTAGATATATTTGGTATAAACAATGCTCATATGAATATCATTGAACATACATCATTTTGTTCATGTCTGAGAGTATCTGAAGAATGTATTCTTTGCAGTAGTTTTGTGGGGAAGAGGAATGTGTGCATTTGTAGTTTTGATTTTTGATGCAATAAAAGTTGACTTCCATAGAGGTTGCATTAATTTATATTTGTACTATCACTGCCATAGAACATTTTCTTCTTATTCCCCAGTTAAAATACTTTTTATATTTCTGCCATTTGCATAGTTGAAAAACATAACTTCATTTTTTAAAATGAAAAATAATATATGTTCAGAAAAATGTACAAAATCTGAACTGGATTAATTAATTTTTACCAGGTGAACAAGTCCATGTAAGAGAAAGGAACTAATGATTAAAAAATAAAAATAAAAAGATGAAACATAATTGGACTTAACAAAGTAGAGATATGTGTTCATTACACCCTTAGTTTCTCTTTTTGAAAAATATAGTTTCTGTATTGTCTCATTTTAAACTACTCACATTCCCCTTTATAAGCATATTACTTAATTTATTTAATATTAGACCCACTGTCAAATATTTAATGCTCACTAATGGTTCTTCTCTATAATGTCCCTGTCAGGACAGGACCAACTGAAAATAAGAAATTTCTAGAAGCAAGAAAATTCAGTGTCTGTGTACCAAAATAGCATAAAGAAATCAATAGATTTTCTATATACAGAAAAAAGAAGCGTTTTAAAGATATAGTGAGGAAATATGTCTATTCATAATACCAATACAATTATTAAAAAATAAATATAGGAAAGTATATAAAATCTCTATTAAAAAGTAAATGTTATTGGGGGAGGCAAAAAAATTTAGAGAAACAGAAAAACATATAATTTTGAATAAGAAAATTTAAAGATGGGTATTTTTAGTTTAATCAAAAGGTTTCACAAAAACAATAATAATGCTTTTAGCATTTTATTTTTTAATCATTATTTCTTTTGTCTTAAGTGACTATGTATAGTAAATACAATGTAATTTACTATTAATAGATACACTATTTAGGTATTTTACAGCATAGTTTACTTGATTAGTCCCAGAATAAGAAAGATTAGAACTACTGGATTTTGGATTTATTTCTTCATGTGACTTTCACAATTAATTGTTTTATTACTAAGATATTTTATCATTTAGCCCTTAGATATTAATACTCATATGTTATGTGTAAATTGAGGTCTTATCATTACAAAGTGATTCTTTTGTCATTTAACGTTTATTTTCTCCTGAATTCAACTTTTTCTAAAACTATGATAGTGATCCTTGCTTCTTTTTGTCTGCATTTACCCCATATAACTTTCTCTCCTTCCCCCCCGCCATTCCCCCATGTCTATATGTGTTTTTATGTGTTTGTATGTGTGTTTATAATTTTACATGTTTTTTGAATATAACAGATCTAGATTTTGGATCAAGTCATTATAATCTGTTTGCTTTGTTTGGGGTACCTGTATCTTCTGTTATTTTTCATTGTTTCTTTTGCTTCTAATGGTTAACTAATGTATATTTCTATATAATACCTTGATTCTCTACTTCTTTAGAGAATATCTATTGATTTATCACCTTCACAAATGATGTCAATATTTTATCTTCCTCTCCTATCCACTCTCTTCCTTTTTCTTTCTCCCCTTTTCTCTTTGCAGATTATCTTATTTTTCTCAGTGTTTTTCTTTGTTTTATTAAGTATGTTTGTACTGGATTTTATCCACTTGTTTCTCAAGAACTACTCACTATCGTAATTCTCCATTCTATTCAGTGACCTGAGATGTTGACACATATAATATGGGCTGTATCAAGAGTTTCTGTTACCTTCTGGCTTCCATGTGGATCAGTCAATGGAAACCCCCGTTGAGTGACCCTGTACCATATAATGGGCTTCCTGGGTGGCACAGTGGCAAAGAATCCATCTGCTAATGCGGGAGACGCAAGAGACACAGGTTTGATCCCTGGGTTGGAAAGATCACCTGGAGCAGGAAATGTCTACCCACTCCAGTATTCTTGCCTGAAGAATTCCATGGACAGAGAAGCCTGGCAGGTTACAGTCTGTGGGGTTGCAGAGTCAGACATGACTGAGGACACATGCACATACAGTGTAATAGAAACTCCCTTGCCTTCGTGTTTAGAGTAGTAAGAGTTCCTCACTGTTACCAGCTCCTGGGGAATTTACCATCTCTAGCTGGTTTCTTTAACTTTGCCAGCATTAAAAAAAAAAAAGTCCAAGTGTTAAATCTTCTCAGTTATCTCATTCAAGCATGTCATCTACCTCCTGCTGAGACCCTGACCAATACATTATTTTTAACCCTGCTCACTGATTTCTGATTTCTCAACTTCACGTAGTATCTCTTGAAATTTTGTTAATACATATGAGAAATTAAGCAGCTTATATTCCCTCTCATCATCTCTCCTACTCCCACTCTTGCTTTTCCTTTTTGAAAAATATAATTTCTGTATTGTCTCAGTTTAAAATGCTCACATTCATTTTATAAGTGTATTACTTATTTTATATTAGACCCACTGTCAAATATTTAGTGTTCACTACCAGTTCTTCTCATCCTCTGTCATCCCCTTCTCCTCCTGCCCCCAATCCCTTCCAGCATCTGAACCAGTTCTTCTGCTATAACATCCCTGCCATCCTTGGTTATGGAAATTTGTTCTATTGTGTTTTTATCTTTGAGAAAGAGTCAGGAGATTCTAACATTTCTTCTTACTTCTTACATGTTGAAAATATTGGTGCTTCACATTTGAATTATATTTGGCTAAGTACAAAAATTTTAGGTCACAATTTTATTCCTTGAAACTTTGTAGGATCCTCACTGCACACTTTTCTTCTTCATGCCCACAACACTCATATTTATGTACACTTGCCTGGTGGTTCAGACAGTAAAGCGTCTGCCTACAATGAGGGAGACCTGGGTTCAATCTCTGGGTCAGGAAAATCTCCTGGAGAAGGAAATGGCAACCCACTCCCGTACTCTTCCCTGGAAAACCCCATGGACGGAGAAGCCTGGTAGGCTACAGTCCATGGGGTCGCAAAGAGTTGGACACGACTAAGCGACTTCATTTTCACTGTCAATCTGATAAAGAAGACTAAGATCTTCCTCTTTTAAAAATCTTGAACTATACAAATGGGACCTAATTAACCTTAAAAGCTTCTGCACATCAAAGGAAACTATTAGCAAGGTGAAAAGACAGCCTTCAGAATGGGAGAAAATAATAGCAAATGAAGCAACTGACAAACAACTAATCTCAAAAATATACAAGCAAGTCCTACAGCTCAACTCCAGAAAAATAAACAACCCAATCAAAAAATGGGCCAAAGAACTAAATAGACATTTCTCCAAAGAAGACATACAGATGGCTAACAAACACATGAAAAGATGCTCAACATCACTCATTATCAGAGAAATGCAAATCAAAACCACTATGAGGTACCATTTCACACCAGTCAGAATGGCTGCGATCCAAAAGTCTACAAGCAATAAATGCTGGAGAGGGTGTGGAGAAAAGGGAACCCTCTTACACTGTTGGTGGGAATGCAAACTAGTACAGCCACTATGGAGAACAGTGTGAAGATTCCTTAAAAAACTGGAAATAGAACTGCCTTATGATCCAGCAATCCCACTGCTGGGCATACACACTGAGGAAACCAGAAGGGGAAGAGACACGTGTACCCCAATGTTCATCGCAGCACTGTTTATAATAGCCAGGACATGGAAGCAACCTAGATGTCCATCAGCAGATGAATGGATAAGAAAGCAGTGGTACATATACACAATGGAGTATTACTCAGCCATTAAAAAGAATACATTTGAATCAGTTCTAATGAGGTGGATGAAACTGGAGCCTATTATACAGAGTGAAGTAAGCCAGAAGGAAAAACACCAATACAGTATACTAACGCATATATATGGAATTTAGAAAGATGGTAACAATAACCCTGTGTACGAGACAGCAAAAGAGACAGTGATGTATAGAACAGTCTTATGGACTCTGTGGGAGAGGGAGAGGGTGGGAAGATTTGGGAGAATGACATTGAAACATGTAAAATATCATGTAAGAAACGAGATGCCAGTCCAGGTTCGATGCACGATACTGGATGCTTGGGGCTAGTGCACTGGGACGACCCAGAGGGATGGTATGGGGAGGGAGGAGGGAGGAGGGTTCAGGATGGGGAACACATGTATACCTGTGGTGGATTCATTTTGATATTTGGCAAAACTAATACAATTATGTAAAGTTTAAAAATAAAATAAAATAAAATTTAAAAAAAATCTTGAACTTTTAAATACAGTTGCTATCTTTTTTAAGATTTGATTTTTAAAAGGATTAAGAGATTTGACTCTTTGGCTTGATCCTCACAAATTTTGTGAGGCAGGCAATTTCTTTTTTTCAATTTATTTTTAATTGGGAGAAAGTTTGATACTTTCAAATCTTCTTTTAATTTTGAAAGTTTTCTCTGTTCCTTAATTGTTTACTTCTTCTTTGTGGAATTCTATAATTTATACTTCAAATCTCCTTTTTAAAAATTTACCCCTATTTATCATTCTCTCTTGGCAACTCACTCCAGTATTCTTGCCTGGAGAATCCCACAGAGATTGGAGAATGTAGCCTGGCAAGCTACATTCCATGGGGTCGCAAAGAGTTGGAAATAACTGAAGCAACAGCACAGCACATCATTCTCTCTATAATCTTTGTCAAATATCTATTATCCCCATTTATTTTGTTCATTTTTTATTATTCTCACCTTCTATGCCCCTTCCTGTATTTTCAGCTGTCTATTTATTCTTTACTTGCTTTCAGTTTTATCTTTATTTCTTCTATTGTTCTCATCATCTCTTCCATGAATGCTTGTATTTCTGCCTTGCACTCTTTTTCTTTCATAGAAATTATTGTATTACTAATTCTGAAAAATATATAGCCATATTTTAGCACAACATTCTCTTCCATAATAACATCTTTAAACTAGGTGATTTTTATCTGGAATGTGTTGTTCCTGTTCCTTATTTTTGCGTTTTCACATAACATTGATATTGTGTTTGTTCCTTATAGATTCCTCATATTGGAATAAAGGTAGGAAGTTTTATTTTTTTTTCTTAATTAATTATTTGCAGAAATTTTCTGTTGGCAGATGCCATGGCAATATTTTGGGCCAGCAGAAATTTTTCTTGGTATTTAGTAAATTCTTTTAGCCTTAACCTCTTTCATACTAGTGGTTCTAAGTATCTGTAAGATTGCTGTTTACAATGAAGACTCTATTTCCTACTCTGCTGCTTAAAACCAAACAAGATAAAGAGAAGAGACCATTGCTAATATTGTGTATCTTATAGCTTTCCTTGTAGATATGAGATTTTAGTTTTATTCTTAACACTGTTTCCTTTACCTTTGGAGGGTTTACTCTGAAGTTCTTCTGAGATCTGAAGCCTCTGGCATTCTTTCTCTTTCCTTTGCTTTTACTGTGGCAAAATATACATAACATAATATTTATCATTTTAATCATTTTAAGTATACAATTCAGAGGTATTAGGTATATTCACAGTGTTGTATACCATCACTGCAATTTCTTTGCAAAGCTTTTCACTATTCGGAAAGGAAATTCTATACTAATTAAATAGTAACTCACCAACCCTTACCGCAGCTGCTGGCAGCATCAATTCTCTTCTTTATCTTTATAAATTTGCCTTTCTAGGTACCTCATATGAGCGGAATCATACATTTTTTTTCCTTTATTTGTTTGGTTTACTTCACTTAGCACAGTGTTTTCAAGGTTTATCCATATCTGCAGCATGTATCTGAATTTCATTCCTTCTTATGGCTGAATAATATTATATTGCATATATATATACCACATTTTCTTTATTTATTCAAGTACTGTTGGAAACTTGGGTTATTTCCACCTTTTAAAAGTTATGAATAATGCTGCTATGAACATCAGTGCGTAAGTATCTGTTTGAGTCCTTGCTTTCAATTGTTTGGAATATATACCTAGGAGTGGAATTGCTTGTTTAACATTTTTTTAATGTTAATTAAAAAAAACTTTTCACTTTTGTTGATGTTCATAGTTTATGGTAATGCTTCCACATATATTATTGATTATATCCATAAGACAGCTTATGGATTTGTTATAGAATGTGTTTTTATTTCTGGTTTTTATTTTTCTTGCTGATTTTGGGTTTCATCTACTCTACTACTTTGAACCACAGCATTTAACCAATTCTTACTGTCAACTGATTTGTCCAGAAATACTTACAATATCAATGCTAAATTGAAGTTTATTTCTATTTTTCATGTATACAAAAACTATACAGTATACAGTTCAGTGCCTAAAGAAAAAAATGAGTAACAATTCAGCACCTACTATACCCTGGGTTGGATGCTTGGGGATTTAAAATGATATATTATTACTTATTAATTTGATCATTTTAAGTAGCCTTAATATTTATTATTCCTATTTGATAGGTAGGTTAAAATCTGTAACATAGAACTTGAGTAATTTTTCAAAGCTACATGTCTAACAAGCTTTCTGAGAGTATACCCAATTCTTCCTAACTCTATAACTCATATTATTTTCTCTGTACCAAACGCCTACCCACTGTAACAGGTGGTTTAGTTTTCAGTAAAATCAAATACCTCAGCTTAGATCATGAAAAATTAGAAAAGATTAACCAATTGGCGAGTTTTAAACATAAGTGCATAATTTATTCGGTCCAATTCATTATATATATATACACTTACACATATATAACAAAACAAAAAAATCCAAAAAATATTGTTTAGGAAGAAGTAAGAGTTTTGACTTGATTTAATCTCAAGAGACCAGTGTCACACTTAAAATAAGAAAAACATAACGTCAACAGTTACCTGGTAGTTACAAATTAAAAGATTGACTCAATCATTCATATTTCTCCGTTTTTCTTACATACACACAGATAAACACTGAATACTGACATATCTATAATAAGGACTAGCAATGAACACATGTAAATATTAACTTTGCTGTGAAGATTATGCTTATATGGGCTTAAATAAATATTCTTTCTCTTGATGAAGGTCATTAATTAATATGTCTCAGTGAAAATATGCTTTCAATTTCAAAGTACATTTGCATGCTGTATATCTTGCATGCCACAATAGGTACACTTAACTTAGTGAAACTTGTGTGACTTTTACAATAAAATTCCATTTATAAGCCACTAAAGTAATATTTGTATAGAACTATAAAGAGGATTGGAGAAGGCAATGGCACCCCACTCCAGTACTCTTGCCTGGAAAATCCCATGGATGGAGGAGCCTGGTAGGCTGCAGTCCATGGGGTCGCTAAGAGTCAGACACGACTGAGTGACTTCACTTTCACTTTTCACTTTCATGCATTGGAGAAGGAAATGGCAACCCACTCCAGTGTGCTTGCCTGGAGAATCCCAGGGACAGGGGAGCCTGGTAGGCTGCCGTCTATGGGGTCACACAGAGTCGGACACGACTGAAGTGACTTAGCATAGCATAGCATAAAGAGGATTGTAATTTTAAATATTCTCATTTGTCTTTTTATTATACATTAATTAATTTTCAGATTTCAGTGCTTTTATGGATCTTAAGAAATATAGTCATATTTCTCATTGGAAAAGACCCTGATGCTGGGAAAGATTGAAGGCAGAAGGAGAAGGGGATGACAGCAGATGAGGTGGTTGGATGGCATCACGGACTTGATGCACATGACTTTGAGCAAGCTCTGGGAGTGAAGGACAGGGAAGCCTGGAGTGTGCAGTCCATGGGGTCACAAAGAGTCAGACACGACTGAGTGACTGAACTGAAGAAACATAGTATGTATCTAAGTATTGTGTTGTTTCAGAAATAATTTAAAGCAATGTATAAGTGGATATGTAAAATAAAAAACAGAGTAGGGAGAATCAAAGAAACAATAACTGACATATACATATATATATAGATCTTGATATGTTGAAGTACTTTCCCAAGAATATAACCAAAGATATGAACACAAAGGATAATTTTTGTGAGTTTAAATATATTACAGAAACAGTTTGGACACCTTAAAATTCTATATATGAAATAAAATTTGACTAAAGTAGGTTAAAAAAAAAATATATATAGCAGACAAAGTTTTCAAATATCTAAAAGCAAAGACTAAATAAATAAGGCAGTTTCAGAAATTCCTAGGTGCCTGGCCCAATTGCCATATCTTAGTAGTATAATATCTCAATTTATAGTAATGCCATGTTTCATATTGCGGATTGACAAAGACTGATACATTTGAAAAAATAAATCATGTGAAGCATTGAAAACAAAAACTAAAGAAAATAAAACAAAAGTGGAGGTATGTATTGATAAGATATTCCTCAAGTAAATTTGAATTGTGTATGAGGGTAAATGAGGAAAACAACAGAATGGGAAAGACTAGAGATCTCTTCAAGAAAATTAGAGATACCAAGGGAACATTTCATGCAAAGGTGGGCTCGATAAAGGACAGGAATGGTATGGACCTAACAGAAGCAGAAGATATTAAAAAGAGGTGGCAAGAATACACAGAAGACTGTACACAAAAGATCTTCACGACCCAGATAATCACGATGGTGTGATCACTGACCTAGAGCCAGACATCCTGGAATGTGAAGTCAAGTGGGCCTTAGAAAGCATCACTATGAACAAAGCTAGTGGAGGTGATGGAATTTCAGTTGAGCTATTTCAAATCCTGAAAGATGGTGCTGTGAAAGTACTGCACTCAATATGCCAGCAAATTTGGAAAACTCAGCAGTGGCCACAGGACTGGAAAAGGTCAGTTTTCATTCCAATCCCAAAGAAAGGCAATCCCAAAGAATGCTTAAACTACTGCACAATTGCACTCATCTCACACGCTAGTAAAATAATGCTCAAAATTCTCCAAGCCAGGCTTGAGCAATACGTGAACTGTGACCTTCCTGATGTTCAAGCTGGTTTTAGAAAAGGCAGAGGAACCAGAGATCAAATTGCCAACATCTATTGGATCATGGAAAAAGCAAGAGAGTTCCAGAAAAACATCTATTTCTGCTTTATTGACTATGCCAAAGCCTTTGACTGTGTGGATCACAATAAACCGTGTAAAATTCTGAAAGAGCTGGGGATACCAGACCACCTGATCTGTCTCTTGAGAAATTTGTATGCAGGTCAGGAAGCAACAGTTAGAACTGGACATGGAACAACAGACTGGTTCCAAATAGGAAAAGGAGTACATCAAGGCTGTATATGTTCACCCTGTTTATTTAACTTCTATGCAGAGTACATCATGAGAAACGCCAGACTGGAAGAAGCCCAAGCTGGAATCAAGATTTCTGGGAGAAATATCAATAACCTCCGATATGCAGATGACACCACCCTTATGGCAGAAAGTGAAGAGGAACTCAAAAGCCTCTTGATGAAAATGAAATTGGAGAGTGAAAAAGTTGGCTTAAAGCTCAACATTCAGAAAACGAAGATCATGGCATCTGGTCCCATCACTTCATGGGAAATAGATGGGGAAACAGTGGAAACATTGTCAGACTTTATTTTTTGGGGCTCCAAAATCACTGAAGATGGTGACTGCAGCCATGAAATTAAAAGACGCTTACTCCTTGGAAGGAAAGTTATGACCAACCTAGATAGCATATTACAAAGGAGAGACATTACTTTGCCAACAAAGGTCCATCTAGTCAAAGCTATGGTTTTTCCTGTGATGATGTATGTATGTGAGAATTGGACTATGAAGAAGGCTGAGCGCTGAAGAATTGATGCTTTTGAACTGTGGTGTTGGAGAAGACTCTTGCGAGTCCCTTGGACTGCAAGGAGATCCAACCAGTCCATTCTGAAGATCAGCCCTGGGTGTTCTTTGGAAGGAATGATGCTAAAGCTGAAACTCCAGTACTTTGGCCACCTCATGTGAAGAGTTGACTCATTGGAAAAGACTCTGATGCTGGGAGGGATTGGGGGCAGGAGGAGAAGGGGATGACCGAGGATGAGATGGCTGGATGGCATCACTGACTCAATGGACGTGAGTCTGAGTGAACTCCGGGAGTTGGTGATGGACAGGGAGGCCTGGCGTGCTGCGATTCATGGGGTTGCAAAGAGTCGGACACGACTGAGCGACTGAACTGAACTGATGAGGGTAAAATTTGGAAGAAACATAGATGTCTGAAAAAAAAATACTATCAGATGGATAAATTATACATCCAGAGGATAGTTTATATACTTGTTACAGTGCCTGCTCAGTCGTGTCTGTTTCTGTGTCACCCCATGGACTGCGTCCTCCAGGCTCCTCTGTTCATGGAATTCTCAAGGCAAGAATATAGGAGTGAGCTGCCATTTCCTTCTCCAGGCGATCTTCTCTATCCAGTGATGGAACCCATGTCTCCTGCATCTCCTATATTTGCAAGAGGATTCTTTACCATTGAGTCATCAGAGAAGCGCCTTGTCCAGAGGCTAAACTAATACATAATCACTAAAATGTTGTTGCCAATAAAATATTAAGATACAGGAAAATATTTATTATATACTGATAAGTAGATTCATGGGGTCTCAAAGAGTCAGACATGACTGAGCGACTGAACTGAATTGAACTGAAGTAAATGTCTGGTTTAAATGTGGTGCAGTTTAATTTTCAAATGTATACTGTTGTATTTTTCCTATCTAAAGATTTAGATATGGATTCTTATTTGGAGACTGTCTTGAGGTTGTGTGTGTGCTATGTTGCTTTAGTCTGACTCTTTGTTATATTATGGACTGTAGCCTGCCAGGCTACACTGTCCATGGGATTTTCTAGACAAGAATACTAGACTGGGTTGCCATTTCCTCCTCCAGGAGATCTTCCCAACACAGGTATCAACCGCGCCTTTTACATCTCCTGTATTGGCAGGCAGGTTCTATACTGCTAGTGCCACCTGGGTAACTCCTCTTGAGATTATTTATGGGTGATTTGTTTTCACTTCTGATTTTTTATTGATATTACCCTCTTCAAATTTTCTACAGTTATCATGCACTGCGTTATAACCAGAAAAATTATTTCTGTGAAATAAACTGGTTGAAAAATGAAAGAAAAACAAAGATAGGGACATATGTAGGTACTGAGCATTTAGCAAAACATGCAACTTCAAATGAACTAACCATTTAATCTGGACTCTTAGAAGCCAATAAGGAGTTTAACCTCATTCATAAAACGAAAAAGGAACTGTTCAAAGGAAACCAAACAGTCATGGTGTTAAGGTCAGACATGAATTAGTCTAAGGTTGCTTTTTAAAAACAACATTCTGAGGTGAAAAGCAATATCTTCGGTAACATCCTTAAGACAAAAGATTTAATAATAGTGTACCAAATGGTCCTTTTCCTTGACCAGTTTTTGCTCATCCTTCAGATCTTTAATTGGGACACTGCTTTCTCTAGCAAGACTTTCTGAAGCCTCCAGATTAAGTCCAAACTTCTCTTCTTGGCTCCTAGGGCATCTTGCATTGCTCCCACAACAGCACTTTCCTTTCTAAGTTGTATGTATCAGTATATACCTGCATACATCACCAGGCTCCACAGGAGCCAAAACATCTCTGGTTTGCTGTCATATCCCTGGTCCTTAGCCCGATAGCACATAGTAGATGCTCAATAATTGTTGAACTAGACTGAATTTCACATGACTGCCTGTTATTATAAATTTCAGTGTAAGCTGTTGGCATCATCAAATCAGAAGACAATTTACAACAAGTAATTTGGGATATGTAGCCTTTATAGTATACTTTGTATGTTTACCTCTTGCCTGGTCTGGCTTGGTATTTTAGAATATCTGAGAAGGTGAGTGGACTGTTTGTTCCACATAAAATTGTTCAAGTACATTGTATCTCTCAAATAAATATTGGAAGATATTTGGTTTTAGTGAGTTTAAATTTGTTCAGTAACTGGCAAGATTCTGATGCACAAATATTTTTTTCTTTTTTTTTTTTGTTATCAGTTATATAAAGACTCATAAGCCTTAACAGATCAGGGAAGATAGTGATAAACATCCATCTTGAAAGTTGTCTGGAAACTCATCAGTAGGATCAACTCTTTTCTTTGAAATATTTTAATTTCATTTTTGCACATAAGCAAATTATATCTGAATTATGTACCTTATTTCACTGATGCTATGACTATACACTTCAAATAGAAGTTAAGCAATGCAAACTCAGTTGTCTTTACAATCATTAGAAACATGGTAGGTCAAAAAAATACTCAGTCATTTGATTTATGGCATTATGCTTTTTATAAAGCAGTCAAAATTTTGAAATCATATAGTAAAATACTGTAGTGGTTTAGTCGCTAAGTCATGCCCAACTGTTGTGATTCCATGGACTATAATAGGCCTCCAGGCTCCTCTGTCCATAGGATTTCCCAGGCAACAATACTTGAGTGGATTGCCATTTCCTTCTCCAGGGTATCTTCCCAATCCAGGGATCAAACCTGGGTTTCCTGCATAGATGGCAGATTCCTTACTGACTGTGCTACCAGGGAAGCTGCTAACTTTGCTTATAAAATTACTAATTTTAACTCTGTTTTTTGGCCACAATTATGCACCAGAACCAATCAGATGCTATGGCTTGAACTTCATCATGTGGACTACAATTGGTGAACCTAAATCAAGATCAATATTATCCTTCTAATTTTAATATTAACCAGTGACAAGTGTCCCCAAATGTAAGACTCTCTTACTAACTATCTATACAAAAATGTTAATACACATTTGAACTACTAATAAGATTGACACTATTAACTCAAGTGACAAATGTAGATATTTCAGACTTCTATCAAAAAGTTAGATAGTAAAGAGATTAATTAGAAATAGAATTAAAACCTATCATCAGTGCTTATTCAAATGTGTTTGACAGTTTATCAATTTCCATGAGCTTAATCTTTGTATAAACCTACAATGTATCTTTCACGAAACTGAAGTAGAA
Source organism: Bos taurus (assembly GCF_002263795.3). Classification (NCBI taxonomy): domain Eukaryota; kingdom Metazoa; phylum Chordata; class Mammalia; order Artiodactyla; family Bovidae; genus Bos; species Bos taurus. The sequence goes on from NC_037330.1 coordinate 75,937,462, forward strand.
CCATTGTTGCTCACATGTTAACTGTAGTGTAAGAATGATGTCTATAACTCACTGGGTATATTTAATTACTTTGTAAAGGATTATTGGTTTTAGACATCAGCACTCAATCCATAATGATTGATGATATTATTCTTCACTTTATCAATTCAATTTATAACAGTTGTTTTCAGTAGTTAATGTTATCATAGAATTTCATTTATTTAATAAGCTTGAAGAATATTTACTACTTTCTCCTTATTTTATGTACTGAGACACAAACGGCTAAATGACTCTTTCAAAATCCAGAGGTCACTTCTTCATTCTCTTAACTCTCAATTTAGCACATTTATGTCCCACAAAAGAAATTTTAAAATTTAGATGCAAATTATTTACTTATGCATAAATGTATGTTTATAGAGATTTTTTACATATTTACTGAATCCTTGGGATACAATATTCCATAGACTTATTTTTGAATCATTTAGTTTTTATTTGTAGACAGATAAAACAGAGATATAGCTCTGCATTACTCAGAACAAATTTTAATAATATCGTTTCAAGAGGAAATGACTTGAGAGATAGAAGTCCTAAGAAACATCAGTATTAGTTGGTCTCTTCTCAAAAAACCATAGCCTTTGCATGTTTTAGATTCTTAAAATGAATTTATTTTCCATATTGAATAAATAAGTATTTACATTTTTATTATTTACCTAAAATATAATGCTAAAATAAAATCATATTTATTTTTCCATTTTTGTACTTCTGAATTGCTCTGATATTTAACTTTTCAAAGTATCCAGTTAGATATAAAGTGTTTAAACAACTGCCATCTCATGACCACCAATCATGATACTGCTGCTCTCTGTCAGATGATACAAGGTATATACAATACCTTAACAGATTCTTTTTAAAATTTAGGATGAATGAAAATTTAAGTCAAGGAATCAATCATTGTGGGGAGCACAATATACTGTTCAACTATTTTTTCACCTTTAAAACTCTTATTTTCATAAACTGTAGGAGGCATATTTTGGTAACAGATAAACTATCAAAATCCATCTTTGTATGAAAGAATGAGATGTACAAGGGAAAGTACTTGTAAAACTCAACTGCTTCCTGATGTTTCCCTCAGAATTTCAAGTTGTTCAACACAATTTTTGGAAAATATGATGGCAAATTTTATGTAATCTCTCTGAAAAAGCATTGGTTAATTCACTTTTGACTAAAGGCCAAATATAATTTGTTAGTTTCCAAGACATAAACACTATTCCTTGCACAGCAGATGTTGGATTATTGCCAACAATCTGGATTTACTTACTTAGCTTAAAAAATACAGGTCCCTATATTCCTAACCAGAGCTTTTCACAATCAAAACTGCCATATTCTTCACATAATTACATTCAAACACATCACTAGCCTCTAACAATTGTCTCCATGCTCTTTTTTTTTAAAAATTCTTACAATTGAAATCCATAACTTAACTCTAAATTTTTCTTCATGTTCTAACATTTAAAAAGCAACATGCTGTATTCACCATTCTCTGTTAACTTCTTTGACTCCATGAATTTCCTTTTCTACTTTTTGCTCTCTCCTTGTTCCAGAGTTACCATTGGTCTTCTGTGCCAATTAGTCTATATCCAGAATATCCCATTAATTTTCTTGTCTTTCCTGTAACTTTTCTATCCAGAAAAGTTTAATCCTGCAGGTTAAATCTTGCAGGTTTAATCCTGGAAGACAACTGTTTCCATTATAGATGTTATATTTTCTTACATGTGCTTAAGACCCAGAGCAAAAAACAATCTCCAGCAGCAACTTCTTATATTTATAGCATCATTCTTTTGTCTACTTATTCACTGAATAGACACCTTTCTAGATAGGGGGTGAAAAAGATCTATACAATATTATCCTGTCCCACATGGAGAACTAGTTCAGTAAGGAAAACAGTTGTAAATAAATAAGTGCAACAATACAGGTTTCCGTCAAGAAACTCATGAATCAAACATTTTACATGCATCTGACTGAGGGCCTGCATAAGGCAGGCAATGTACCAAGCCCTGAAAGATGATAAAAAATAAATAAATAAATAAACATGGTTTATTCTCCCTTGTGGAATTTATATCTCAATGAGGAGATAGAAATTGAATGTAGTCATTTAAATAGCACTTTGGAGACTGCTAATTTATCACCTCTATTTCTTTAATGCTGGAACTACATTCTCATGCTTCATATTCTGAAGATAAATATGGCATTAAACAGAATGCTTTGACCTACATTTTATGTATATCAGGGTTCCTGTAATAATGGACTGAAATCACAATGATCATTACTCCCTGGCTATTATTCGCTGCAGCTGCATCTGTGAGCTGAGAGGCTTCCAACCATAAGGCCATGTGGAACTGTTATTTATCTTCATTCTGCAGGGTAATATTTCATCTCACCAATATCCCCATAGTGACAAAGTTTACAGGGACCATTTTTTTCCTTATAAATCTCTGGGCATTGGACATATTGAAACAAATTTTTCTAATCTATAGATATTATTATTTGCCAAAGAAAATCAAGGATAATGACAAAGTTTGCTTTCCTAGAGGAAAGAAATCTCAGTGGATTAAAGCAATAATGCTTCATAAAAATGCTGTGGAATTCTGAAGGAAAATCAGCTAATGAATCAAAAACACAACAATTTTATATGCATTATCTGTTTTGATTTTTACAACAACTTTTTGGGAAAGGTAGGATAGGTGTTACAATCTTCATGTTAATAGGGAGAAATCTGAATGATTCAAGATCATTGTCCACAAGGGTCCTTTGGATTCCAAAGTGAGGGCTCTTCTACTACAAATGGAGAGAGGGATAGAAAGGCATCTGGAAAAGGGAGAATGTCTACTTTGTGTCAGGAACTGTACTGACGAATTAGTATATTATTTCACTTAATTGAACAAAAGATATAAGAGAGATTCAAGGATGGCTGACAAGCTGATGCTTTTGAACTGTAGTGTTGGAGAAGACTCTTGAGAATCTCTTGGACTGCAAGGAGATCCAACCAGTCCATCCTAAAGGTGATCAGAGCTAGGTGTTCATTGGTAGGACTGATGTTGAAGCTGAAATTCCAATACTTTGGCCACCTGATGCGAAGAGCTGACTCATTGGAAAAGACCCTGATGCTGGGAAAGATTGAAGGCAGGAGGAGAAGGGGATTACAGAGGATGAGATGGTTGGATGGCATCACTGAGTAAATGGACATGGGTTTGGGTAGACTCCGGGAGTTGGTGATGGACAGGGAGGCCTGGCGTGCTGCAGTTTGTGGGGTTGCAAAGAGTCGGACACGACTGAGCGACTGAACTGATACTGATACTGACAAGCTGATGTCTAAAGAAGCCTTTCAGAATAAGAATATAAGAATGTGCAAGTAGGCCTAAGGTAGGCTCATCTGGTTCTGTGTTCATATCGGTTCGTACCACCTAAGTGCAGGGCATCTGTGACTGGGCCTCAAAATTTTGGTGTATCACCTACTATAGTGATGACAATGAACAAGAGATATATGTAGATTAGCCTGGCAAGATGACCTAGGTTCTAGTTCCAAATCCCCAGCACATTCATACACACACACACACACACACACACACACACTATTAGCTTTATAACTTTGAAACCACTCAAACTTCTCTGAACTTCAGTTCTCATGATTTTCTATTCTCATTAATATAGTCATTTTTACCTGTAATATTATATTTATTATTTATTTATTTAAAAAATTTTTGACTGCACTGAGTCTTCACTGCTGTGTGTGGGCTTTCTCTAGTTGAGTGAGTGGAGGCTACTCATCATTGCTGTGCACAGTCTTCTCATTGCACAGGCCCTAGGTGCATGGGCTTCAGTAATTGGCGCGTGTAGGCTCAGTAGTTATGGTGCATGGGCTTAGTCGCCCAGTGGCATGTGGGATCTTCCCGGACCAGGGATCAAACCCACGTCCCCTGCATTGGCAGGTGGATTCTTAACCACTGGGCCACCAAAGAAGTCCTTTACCAGTGATAGTGTACTGGCATTATAGTTACCATAAGAAGCCTAAAGTCACTGACTTATTGGGTTCACTGACTTCTGAACATACTTTAACTGACAGGGGTTAGAGAGAGGTTTGCTTAGGGGCAAAACACCATCTGCAACAAAAAGAAAACATGTTTATTTTGTTCCCAACCTCATGTTCCTTTGAAGGTATATAGGCAACTTCTGATCCTGATGAAGAAATAGTGGCAAGGAGATAATTCCCTGGTGCCAACTCTCATTGCTGGCTCTGCAATCCATATAATTATACACACGATTTTTTTCTTTGTTAGCAATAAAGCTAATAACTAGGCTGGCTTATCCAGGGTATTTCAGCAGCATTCTAGGATTGCTGTTCCACTTTACTTCTGCAGAATTCTGCTAAAACATCAGACTGGCTATATTACCAAGATGCACCAATCAAATGCTTGGTAGAATTGATGGAAAGTTTTCCAAATAAATACCATAGCAAAATAATTCTACTAATTTGGCATAAAACTGTAAGATGTTTTGACTTTATGATAGTTTCTAGTCAGAAGCTCACTATTGTTTTCCATGCAGAATTTCAAAATTGACATTGATCTTGTCAGTGACATCCTACAGTTTATTTTTCTTCCTTTAACATGAAAAGAGTACTTTGAGTGGTGAGCAGACACAACTGTGGGACATTTATGTGGCAGAGTCCTATTGATATTTGAGCCTCAGCATATGTACAACATTCTTCGTTACTCTTTATCTTTGTACTTTTTCTCCTTTTCTTTCTCTCTGTGTTGATTTCATGGGTATCCTTGATGGGAGAACAAGAGGATGTTTTTCAAAAGATGAAGTATACTGGAGTCTTAACATCCTTTACACAGCAGGGAAACCAAATAAATAAAAGTTCTCTTTTTCAATGTTGTGCCTAACTGTGCTCTCAAGAATGTTAATTAATTGAGAAAAACTACCAGAAATAGAGGTATAAGTATTAGACTTTGAAAATGAACCTGGAGTCACATATGTATTTGTTAATGGATATAAGAAAAAAAAAAATGCTTTCAGGAGGGATTGCTGAGTCTTTATCTGGTGTTTTTAAGACAGATTGAATGTAAAAGGTTCATAACTACTGGGTACATTTTTCTCAGTTCTTGTTCAAAAACAGCAGTTTTTGAAATGAATGACACCAGCCTAAGATATTATATAATGTGATATCCTAAAAATAAAATGTCTGAACATCAAATTTCCTCAGTGTCCTGAGGTTCCCAAGATGAGTGGAAAAAAGGCTCTAAAATAGGGCATAGGACAGTGAGCTGTGAAAAGAAAGTAAAAACATGCAAAACAAGGGCAAAGAAGCCTAGAAAGCACTTTTATCTACTCATTTCATCTACATTTCTGCTGTAAGTAGTGTTTCAATTAACTAATCAATCTACTTTCTCTTTGATCTCATAATGCACTTGTCTTTTACTATTTTATTTAAAATATTAGTTTTCTTACATTTGTATCTCATCTCAGGATAGTGTTTGCAAACTCACAAGGGGTTTGAGGTTTCATATCCTATTATGCAAAGATTCTAAAGCTATACATTTATATCTGCCAGTTTCTCATTTATCCCATGAACTGAAGTTACACGGACTTAAGCAAGAATGTGCACACATCCTGACTCATATTATTTAACTCTTCTCATGCCATCTCCAGCCTATTGTCACCCATAACCCTGCCTTGATTACTTTCCACATTTATATTCTTGAAATATGTTAGACTGAGATTCTGTGATATTGCATATTATATTTCTTGTCTTTAATAAGTATAACTGGGTTTAATAAATACAAAATAGAGGAAGGAAAGGGATATAGTCTCTCAAATTATATCTCTCAGGTAGTAAAAGCAATTTGTGACCTTTTTCTTTTCTTTTGCAGAACTTAACTATTTCTTCAAGAATTCCTTCAAGATGCTCTGTGTATCAATAGTAACCATCTTTACAGTACAAGAATTCTGTTCATGTCCCAGATTCCCAGATAGAGTTTTGCAGGTTTTTTACTTTGCCTTTTCTTTTTTTGATGCTGTTTCTGAGCACCACCAGTCCTGAGTATCTATAAGTAATTCCTGCTATGAGTGGTAGGAGAGGAAAGGAAGAATAATTGTATATTTTTCCCTTGTAATTTTCACTTTGCTTGTTCCATGCCTTAAGGGGCATCAGTCTAGGAGAACTGAAGGTTGATATCTTGCTTAAAGAGCTTTCAAAATTAATCTCTCCTATTATCTCTCTCACAACACTGCATTATTTTCCTATAGGACACTTACCATAATTTGTAAAACTGTGTATTGGGAATGGCATGAAGAGAGAAAACTTATTTGAAGGAGAACTCCAAATAATAAACATGGACATTCTTCCCTCCAAGAGGTGAAGCTTAATCTCTTCTGTTTGAGTGTAGGTTGGACTCAGTGACTCCTTACCAATGAAGAATAAAGGAAGAGAAAAATAGTAACCTTCCAGTGGAGAAAACAGGCTCTACTTCTTGGACAAGGTTAACATTACCAACAATGTCCTGCTGAGAATGTGTATTCCCTGGTATAATATGATGAAAGTGTACTTTACTCCTGTTGCATTCCAGTCCCCTATAATAAAAAGGACATCTTTTGTGGGTGTTAGTTTTAGAAGCGCTTATAGGTCTTCATAGAACTGTTCAACTTCAGCTTCTTCAGCATTAATGGTTGGGGCATAGACTTGGATAACTGTGATATTGAATGATTTGCCTGGGAAATGAACAGAGATCATTCTGTCATTTTTGAGACTGTATCCAAGTACTGCATTTCAGACTCTTTTGTTGACTATGATGGCTACTCCATTTCTTCGAAGGGATTCTTGTCCACAGTAGTAGATATAATGGTCATCTGAATTAAATTCACCCATTCCAGTCCATTTTAGTTCACTGATTCCTAAAATGTCAATGTTCACTCTTGCCATCTCCTGTTTGACCACTTCCAATTTGCCTTGATTCATGGACCTAACATTCCAGGTTCCTATGCAATATTGCTCTTTACAGCATCGGACCTTGCTTCTATCACCAGTCACATCCATAACTGGGTGTTGCTTTTGCTTTGGCTCCATCTCTTCAGTCTTTCTGGAGCTATTTCTCCACTGATCTCCAGTAGCATATTGGGCAAATACTGACCTGGGGAGTTCATCTTTCAATGTCCTATCTTTTTGCCTTTTCATACTGTTCATGGGGTTCTCAAGGCAAGTATACTGAAGTGGTTTGTCATTCCCTTATCCAGTGGACCACATTTTGTCAGAAAAAGCAATAGAGTTCCCCAAAAAAACAAAGCAAAACAAAACAAAAATCTACTCCTGCTTTACTGACTATGCCAAAGCCTTTAACTCTGTGGATCACAACAAACTGTGGAAAATTCTTAAAGAGATGGGAATACCAGACCACCTGACCTGCCTCTTGAGAAATCTGTATGCAGGTAAGGAAGCAATAGTTAGAACTGGACCTGAAACAACAGACTGGTTCCAAACTGGGAAAGGAGTATGTCAAGGCTAGGTATTGTCACCCTGCTTATTTAACAGAAATGCTGTTAAATGCTGGGCTGGATGAAGCAGACCCTGGAATTAAGATTGCCAAGAGAAATATCAATAACCTCAGATATGCAGATGATACCACCCTTATGGCAGAAAGTGAAGAGGAACTAAAAAGCCTCTTTGTGAAAGTAAAAGTTGGCTTAAACTCAACATTCAGAAAACTAAGATCATGGCATCTGGTCCCATCACTTCATGGCAAATAGATGGGGAAACAGTGGCAGACTTTATTTTTGTGGGCTCCAAAATCACTGCAGATGGTGACTGCAGCCATAAAATTAAAAGACACTTGCTTCTTGAAAGAAAAGTTATGACCAACCTAGACAGCATATTAGAAAGCAGAGACATTACTTTGCCAACAAAGGTCTGTCTAGTCAAGGCTATGGTTTTTCCAGTAGTCGTGTATGGATGTGAGAGTTGGACTATAAAGAAAGCTGAGCACCGAAGAATTGATGCTTTTGAACTGTGATGTTGGAGAAGACTCTTGAGAGTCCCTTGGACTGCAAGGAGATCCAACCAGTCCATCCTAAAGGAAATCAGTCCTGAATATTCACTGGAAGGACTGATGCTAAAGCTGAAACTCCAATACTTTGGCCATCTAATGTGAAGAACTGACTCATTTGAAAAGACCTTGAGGCTGGGAAAGATTAAAGGCAGGAGGAGAGGGGGACGACAGAGGATGAGATGGTTGGATGGCATCACCGAGAGTTAGTGATGGACAGGGAGGCTTGGAGTGCTGCAGTCCATGGGGTCACAGAGAGTCAGACAAGACTGAACAACTAAACTGAACTGAACTGTACTGTACTTCTGTAATATTTTTCCTCCTAACCCACAACCTCAGTCTAGTCATGAGAAAAACATCATACAAACTCAAATTTAGGGACTATCTACAAAATTTCTTACCAGTATTCTCCAAAAGCATCAAGATCATGAAAAGTAAGGTAAAATTGTCACAGATGGAAGGTGACTAAGGAGACATGATTCAATGCAATGCAGTATCCTAGATTGGGCACGAGAATAGAGAAAGGACACTTGTGGAAAAACTGGAGAAAACCAAAGAAAATCTCTGGTTAATGTTTTTCTATGCTAATTTCTAACTTTTAGCAAACATGCCATAGTTATGGACGATGTTAATAGTAGGATATTAAAATAGTCTATTAAATGTACTATTAAATAGAATTACTATTTAATGTACTATTGAATTGAAATGAGCAGGACCCTGTGGGGCTCCTGCATACAGAAGCCTTTCTGTGTTCCCCATTTTTGTTTGTAGGGAACAGACACACAGCTTCCATGACCTTCCCTGCGTTGGAAAGGGCAGATTCAAGCAGTTGCTAATCAGGGAAAGGAAGGGATGCAGAGACAAAGGAGAAGCAGTTAAGAAACAATAGTGCAGCCTTGGGCAGAGTCCTGGTTTTCCCCAAGGGATACATGTAACAGTGTCTTTAAGTCTTCTTAGTGCTTCACAGGTGGTGTTCCCAGTGGTGAGGAACCCACTCGCCAATGCAGGAAACACAGAGACTCAGCTTGGATCCCAGGGTCAAGAACTCAAGCTTGGATCCCCCGAAGGAGGACATGGCAACTCACTCCAGTATTCTTGCCTGGAGAATCCCAGGGACAGAGGAGTCTGGCGGGTTACAGTCCGTAGGGTCATAAAGAGTCGGATACAACTGAAGCGCCTTAACATAGCACACAACAGAACTAAAGCTGCCATCAAATGAAAGATGTTTCAGAGAGAAGGTTACAGTTTGATAACCTAGAGAAGTTCATCATGGGACCACCTGGGGCCAGATTAAAGGAGCTACAGAAACGCATGAGAATACCATCTGAGGCCGGATTAAAGGAGTGCAAGCCCTTCACATACCCTGATCCTTGTCAGCACTCCAGCCTTGAACTGTTGCTATAAAAGTCCTCACCAAACCCTCCCGGGTTGGGACACAGAATTTTGAGGCATGAGCCTGCTGTGACCCCTTTGTCTGGCACAATAATAAAGCTGTTCTTTTTACTTCACCCAAAACTGTCTCCAAGATTTGATTCAGCACAGGTACACAGAGAACGAGTTTTTGGCATCAAATTCTCTCCTTCTTTTGTGTAAATCTGAAATTATTTTACAATAAGATTTTTAAAGGAGAGTGAAAATATTTATTGGGTACAGATTTGTTTAGTGTCTACCTTGCTCATGATACTGTAAACTTTAAGAAGCCAAAGAACATGACTACTGTATAAATCTTTTTTTTTTTTTTTTTCCTTAGGGCCTGGAATTGTACAATTTCTTGGTAAGACCTCAGGAAATTGTGGTGTTAGTCACTCAGTCGTGTCTGACTCTTCATTATCCTGTAGCCCATCAGACTCCTCTGTCCTTGGAATTCTTCAGGCAAGAACACTGGAGTGGATAGCCATTCCCTTCTTCAGGGGATCTTCCTGACCCATGGATCAAATCTGGGTCTCCTGCATTGCAGGCAGATTCTTTATCATCTGAGCCACCAGGGAAGCCTGCTTGTTGTCTAAATAAGTGTGTAACTGATTCAATGAACATGAATTTGAGCCAACTACAGGAGATGGTGAAGGATAGTGAAGCCAAGTGTGCTGCAGTCCACGGGGTTGCAAAGAATAGGACATGACTTAGTGACTGAACAACAACAACAACAACAAAATAAATATAAGTGCATGCCAGGATTTCTCCAATATCTGCTGTTTGCTGACTTTACCAGGATTTATACCCCCACGGGGGTAAATTCAAGACAACATCAGCATAATATGAGACCAAATACATTCTCTCATTGGAAAAAATGTGTATTTGGTCCTATAGTTTCTGTCACAGAACTAGGTTCATATGCCTGCCATATAGCAAGCCAAACACTGAAGGATTATAGCAGAGAAATGGTTAAATCACAAGGCAGCCAAGCAAGGGGGTAAGGAAGTAAATTTCAGGTTTGCTTCTCCAGAAGAGAAGGGTTAGGGCTATTTTGGTGGCTCAGATGGTAAAGAATCCACCGGCAAAGCAGGAAAGCTGGATTTGATCCCTGGGTTGGCAAGATCCCCTGGAGGAGGGCATGGCAACCCACTCTAGTGTTCTTGCTTAGACAGTCCCCACAAACAGAGGAGCCTGGCAGGCTGAAATCCATGGGGTTGCAAAGAGTTAGGCATGATTGAGCAACTAAGCACACACACAGCATTGGATAAGAGGCAGAGTGGTCTAAGGTGTGGGCAAAGTTGATTGCAGGCAAGAAAAGTGAGGTAATCAGTGGTCTGTGCAAGCGTGGTCTAGCTTCATGGCTCCGTAGGACACAAGTTCAGATCATGTTCTGAGGGTGGAGTATTGGGTCCTCTGAGGTCAAGAGGTCACCCATGGCACACTCACATAGGCCCATTTGAATGGTTGGTGATCTCAACATGTCTGAACTGGGCAAGAACTAGTTAAATGTTCCTTAAAATCAACTTAAACATAATTATGAGGAGGTGGGAGTTTAGTTCAAAATCAGTTGAAAGCCAGTGACTAAAAGCAAGTTAGGGCACTTCCCTGGTGGTTCAGTGGCTAAAACTCTGCTCCCAGTGCAGGTGGCCTGGGTTCAATCCCTGTTCAGAGAACTAGATCCCTGACGTCAACTAAGATCTGGTGCAGACAAATCAATAAATAAAAGCAAGTGAGGTGGATTATACTTGGTGGTATTAAGCAGGGTCACCCCTACTTTCATTTTCATTGATCACATTTTAAATTTCTATTTCTGATGCAAATTTCTTTGGCATGTTGATGGAGTTCAGGATAAGCTATTCTAAAATATGACAACTTGGGATTGAACCCAGGGATCGAACATGACAACATTTTTGGTTGGTCTAATTGCTAAGTCGTGTCTGACTCTTATGACCTTGCACTGTAGCCAGCCAGGCTCCTCTGCCCATGGGACTTTCCAGGCAAGAATACTGGAGTGATTTGCCATTTCCTTCTTCAGGGGATCTTCCCAACCCGGGATCGAACCCAGGTCTCCTACACTGCAGGCAACTATTTACCATGCTGTGACAACTTAGCATGATAAATATTTGAAGCTGAAGGAATTTGAGAAATGACATATGCAGTGAGGACTCTCTGACCTTCCCTTAAAGTAGGCCTTGAAACTCTCTTGCGAGAAGTGATCTCCCAATACTCAGAAGAAAGAAACATTCTTATCTTTGAAGATGAAGGGAAAGAGAGAACTCTGAACAAAAAGGCCTTGCTAAGCTTCCCTCAGTTTACTATACTTAGCTCACCTTTATCCTCTCACATCTTTCTAGGACTTTCCATTATTCATCAAACTTAGCACAAAAACACTCACGTTTAACTATTTTTCTGGTCCTTTATTTTCTTCTGAAGCCTCCTTCCTCATAATAATTATGAAGTATTATGTCACAAAATATTTATGTTAAATCTGTATGCTTGTCTCTTGTTAGTCTGTCTTCTGTTAGGAGGAATCCAACTAAGAACTTAAACAGGTAGGGAAAAAGAATGATTTTTTTTCCACTATATTGTTTTGATCCAATTACTAAAAGCCAGATCTGACAATTAAGTCTGCCATTTGGAATCTCAGCATTTTAGAGCTAGAAATGCATTCAAATAATAAGGGCTTACTTTATCTTTAAACAAAACAGTTAGTGAAATTCAGAAGAGGGACAAGAGCTCAGCTGCTCTATTTTACTTGAAGTCCTACTCATCTGACTTCCTCCTTATACTTGCAGAACTTCAGGAGACCTGGGCTCTGTGGAACCCAGTTTGAAACCAGGGCCATCATTTTAGTGCTGCTGCTGCTGCTGCAGCTAAGTCATTTCAGTCGTGTCCGACTCTGTGCGATCCCACAGACGGCAGCCCACCAGGCTCCCCCATCCCTGGGATTCTCCAGGCAAGAACACTAGAGTGGGTTGCCATTTCCTTCTCCAATACGTGAAAGTGAAAAGTGAGAGTGAAGTCACTCAGTCATGTCTGACTCTGAGCTACCCCATGGACTGCAGCCTACCAGGCCCCTCCATCCATGGGATTTTCCAGGCAAGAGTACTAGAGTGGGGTGCCATTGCCTTCTCCACATTTTACTGCTGCTGCTGCTGCTGCTAAGTCACTTCAGTCGTGTCCGACTCTGTGTGATCCCATAGACGGCAGCCCACCAGGCTCCCATGTCCCTGGGATTCTCCAGGCAAGAACACTGGAGTGGGGTGCCATTTCCTTCTCCAATGAGTGACAGTGAAAAGTGAAAGTGAAGTCGCTCAGTCGTGTCTGACCCTCAGTGACCCCATGGACTCCAGCCTTCCCAGCTCCTCCATCCATGGGATTTTCCAGGCAAGAGTACCGGAGTGGGGTGCCATCGCCTTCTCCATTTTACTGCTAGGGAACACTAAAGCCCTAAGAAGCAAAATGATTTGGCCAAATATCACTTATAGAAATTTTGATAAGATCAGAAAACCAAAACTTTCTTGAGAATCATTCCTAATGAATTCAGTTAAGTTGCTTAGATACAAATTATGCATTTTCTCCATCATATTGAAAGTCAAACTTATTTTCCCTAAAAAAAGAGACATTTTTGACCAAATAAGGTAAGAAAAATAGTACTCCATCTGCCCATCTTCCTCATGGTTTTCTTCTTTATTTTGCGAAAATTATTTTTCTTCTTTTCAGAACCCACCAATATATATCTTGGACAGAGAGAAGTTGAGGTCTTTCATGTAAACTTTGTAAATTATGTTTCTCAAACCTTAGTTTCCATGATTACAGTCACACTCATATGAAGACTTACAAATTTCTCTAAAAGTTGATCTACCTTGAGTACAATGACATTAAATGTTGAGAATGACATTTATATGAAGATTTGTGAATCTTCTTGAAAATAGAACCCTTCCCAGTAAACGATGAAATACTAGCTTAAGGGAAGGAAAAAAAAAAAAAAATAGAGTGTGTACTCATCCTTACCAGGTAACTCAGAAAGAAATAAATGACTTCAGGGCATAAACTATGTTAACTGAAAGTAACAGTATTCAGTTGAGTTCAGTTCAGTTGCTCAGTCGTGTCCGATTCTTTGTGACCCCATGAATTGCAGCACGCCAGGCCTCCCTGTACTTGAGTAGAGCATCAGGGAAATCTGGACTCTACCTCTGACTGTTTCATACATTTTACATATTCATTTTGAAATTTCTGAGGTTTGAAGGGGAAGAACAGGAAAAGATGAGGTCCTTTTCAAATGTATGTCTAAATCTGAATTTACAATAACATTTTGCAGGAAGTGAAATGAGAGCTCCTTTTAGAGAGGCATTTCCTCTACTTTTCCAGACCACCTGGAATACTTCATACATGTCTAAAGAATTCTGATACCTGATTTTTACCTTCATGCATTTCTCATGCCATTGCGCCTTTCCTATACTAATGAGGCTTTTCTGTTAAGTTTTTTCCTGCTAATGATGTCTAAAAACCAAAGGCCAAATAATGAGCAGATCAATAGCTTCCATTAAAGTCTCCGTAAAAACTCTTCTAATTTTATCTCCTATGGTGTCACCTCCAATTTGCATAAGAGAGATACTACTTAAACTTACAGGCAGGATTGATTGAACCTGACAAAGGTGGGAGAACAAATGCCTAATTTAAATCACATCCAAAAGATGAGGAAATGATTAAGATCTGTGCTATAATTACTCTCATAATTCTTATTTCTGCTGTTTTTTTTTTAAATAAATTTTATGTACTCATGTATTTATTTGGCAGTGCTGGGTCTTTTTGCTGCATGGGCCTTTCTCTAGTTGCAGTGAGTAGGGGCCACTCTCTAGTTGTGGTACTCGGGCTTGTCATTTCAGTGGCTTCTCCTGTTGCCGAGCACGGGCTCAAGGGAACTCAGGCTTCAGTAGTTGTGGTTCCTGGGCCTTTAGAGCAGAGGCTCAAAAGTTGGGGCACACAGGCTTAGTTGGCTAGCAGCATGTGAAATCTTCCTGGACCAGAGATTGAACCTGTGTCTCCTGCACTTGCAGGCAGATTCTTTGCCACTGGGCCACCAGGAAGCCCTCTCCTAGTTTTTAAACTTAACTTTCTCATATAATTTTCAAGTTAATACCCCCTAAGTTTTTGTTTCCTTAGGTCAAGGAATAAATACCACTAAAATAATTCTAAATCAAAGGGCAGTGAACAAAGCAGCAGGCATTTCAGGTACTAGAAGCAGAATAAGAAATGCTTTATTGCAATATATTTTGTTGCTTAGAGTCCAAAATTTTACATTCTGGTTTGCAACATCCTCCTAGGACATTCTTCCTATATTTCAACAGTCAGTTATTTTAGTGTGTTTGAGTTGGCCTCAGAAATCCCTCTACCTCATTCACTTTCAGTGCCCCCTTACTCTTATATCATACTTCCAATGTTATCTTTGCTGACCAAGGACACATCTCTTCTTTCTTGGTGCCTCTCTTTGCAGATAATTCTCTCACCCATATCTCTTTTTGTGGAAAATGTCTATTTTACAGTCTAGTTTTTAATAAGATCCTAGGAATGTTTTCTTGTATTTCAAGTGTTCCTATTCAATTTATCTTTCTCTATTGTTCCTGTTACAATCACTGAATGAATGTCCAAGGTTTAGAGAAAGTACCTCATTGGGCACAGTAGCATTAAATTGATATTTAAAATTATAGCATCTAATATACACCAGGTACTTACAGGCATTTAGCCATTTAATCCAGGGATTAGTCGGGTTTTTAGTGTGTGTGGGAAGAGAGTTTCCTAAGGCTTCCTGGGTGGCACTAGTGGAAAAGAATCCACCTGCTAGTGCAGGAGAGGTAAGAGACATGGGTTCAGTCCCTGGGTCTGGAGAATCCCCTGGAGAAGGAAATGGCAACACACTCCAGTATTCTTCCCTGGAGAATATTATGGAAAGACAAATTTCCTAGCTTGAGATAAATTCATTCTATGACTTGAAATCTCTTAGTGAGTAGGGGCAAATCTGACCTATATCAGCATGGGAATGTGGGGGTGAAGAAAGGGCCTTGTCTTTCTAGGACAATGTGAGAATAAAGGAAAAAAAGAAAAGAAGAAAAGCATTCATGTTCAGTAGAAATGTGAAGTCTTGATCTGTCATCTGGGACAAAAGGAGTCTACCTCAATGTCTATTTCTCCTCTCATCAATTTGATTCAGAGGTCTCCAGAATTCCTACAGGTGTTATGTGAAATCTTTAGCTATGAGATGTGAGCCCAAGGCTCACAGCCTTCTACTTTTGTAGTAGTGTGATCAGTGGGGCACTGGCAAGGTCCTTGCCAATGGAGTTATGTGAGTGTCTTAGTTCTGAGTGAGTGGGTGAAAATTGTAAACATTGCTTTGGTGAATTGTAGCCAGATACTTGAGGAAACTAGAATTCAAACTTCAGTCCAATTTAAGGTATACAACAAGACCTCAAAGACAAATAAGACTAGAATCTAATATCTAAAAAGATTCAAACATAATTTTTCTCTGTACAATTATCTTTTCTTTTCAACCAGAGATAATCACAGTAAAATGAATTTGTTTGACAAGGAATATGAAAATAAGAATACTGACTGAGAGTTTCTGAATTCTGAGGAACAGGTAGGAGAAAATGTAGATGTTTTACTTCTTTATGTAAAGGTATATCTTACCAAAGTGTTGATAGTTGTAAAGATTTCTTTAAATCTGGAAAAAAGTTAAGAACCTGTACTATTTTAAACACAAAGTCATAAAAACTATAATCTTCCTCATCAGTTCATTTAATTCCATGTATTAATTCGTATTGTGCTTTATCCAGTTTTTTAATTCTTTTGACCTTGACTAATGATTGAGGGTGAGAGGGACAATAATAATTCATGGATGTTTGCAAACTTTTCTTTAAGACTCGTATAAGTTCCCAGTAAATTGGGTGCTTTGATCACTGGAAGTTTACCACAAATGAGAAAAAAACACTTTCTAACTTTCTTTGCCACTGTGATGGCATTAACTTTGTATAGGGAAAGACTTTAACTCATCTGGAAGCTATATGTACAATAACAACAATATATTGATGTAGCTATCAGCCCATACTAAGTGGGAATTTAATGAAGTCCAGTTGCAGGTGTTTAAGATCTTTATAGAAGAGGTCTGAGGACTCTAGAGATGAAAATAATTTTTCTTAAATGCACTACAGTGGGTGAAGGAATACAAAACCCAGAAAATGGGCTTTCTAAGGCAACAGAAGAAACCAAACAGCTGTCTTGCAGTTCCCATGGCCAAGCCCTAAATGTTCATTAATTCACAGTTATGTTTACTTACCCTAATTTCTCTAATTTAGGAGCAGACTATTGTCATGTTACTAGGACAGCAGGTTGGCTAAAGTCTGGCAATCGAGTGAGTGGTCATTTTTGCAAATGCAGAACAAATTTTACCTACTTTTTCCATAATCCTAATAGATTCTCTTGTTGCTGCCTTTGCATGAAAGTCAGCTAGGATATTTCCCTGATATTCAGATTCAGTCCATTTAGTGTGAACCTCAATTTTGTCATCAAATTACTTTCAGAAAGAGAAGAGCACTGAGAAGATCACCTATTGGTGGTCCATTTCACCATGGTCCCAGAGAACATTATACATTATAAGACAATGGCTAGAATTACAAGTGATAACATTATACCAGGGCATATCACCTTTCTAGGAATTTCACACAATTTCTAAACACTTCCATACCTATGGCAATACAAAATAAAGAAGGCCTACCATTTACTTTAAAATTATATTAAATATTTACCAAAAACATAATATACCAATAGCACATTATACCAAACAAATATTTAGCATTAGAATATATTTAAGTATTATAGATCACAACTATCCTAGAACAATGTTTGATATATAACAGCCATCTGACACATATTTGTTGAATATATAGCTAAAAAACTTCAAATTCATGAATCAATTTGATCAGTGAAAAAGTAAGCCTTTAATATCAAATGGATGGAGGAGCCTGGTAGGCTGCAGTCCATGAGGTCGAGAAGAGTCGTACACGACTGCGAGACTTCACTTCCACTTTTCACTTTCATGCATTGGAGAAGGAAATGGCAACCCACTCTAGTGTTCTTGCCTGGAGAATCCCAGGGATGGGGGAGCCTGGTGGGCTGCTGTCTATGGGATCGCACAGAGTCGGACACTACTGAAGCGACTTAGCAGCAGCAGTAGCAGCAGCAGCAGTGATCTGAAGATATGTATAAGGTAAAACTATTACTGCTTGTGAGCCATTGTTAAACAATATGGGAGGATGACCCATATGTTACAGCAAACATGGGAAATTCCTTTTAATTTTACTTATTTTAGTTTTGAAATTTAAATAATTTTAATTGTCAAAAAATATGCAAGGCTCTTTTACTTTAAATGTAAGGAAAGTAATATCAATTGTTGATCTTATTGTACTCATAAGAACAATAAAAACAATTATACATAAACTTTGAAATGTCTTGCCCACTCTCTACCATGTAATGTGCTAAGTCGCTTTAGTCGTGGCCGACTCTGTGACCCTATGGACTACAGCCCACCAGGATCCTCAGTCCATGGGATTCTCCAGGCAGGAATGCTGGAGTGGGTTGCCCTGCCTTTCTCCAGGGGACCTTCCTGACTCAGGGATCAAACCACATCTGCAGCTCCTGCATTCCAGGTTTACCACTGAGCCACCACCATGCAATAACCCCATTTAATTAAATTTGTTATTATTTATATTTAAATACTTTTTTCTATTATTTTTCAAATTCTTTTCCCATTTAGGTTTTTATAGAATACTGTGCAGAGTTCTTGGTGCTATATAGTAGGTCCCTACCAGCTATATACTTTAAATATAGCAGAGCATACATATCAATTCCAAACTCCCAGTCTATCCCTCCCCCCAACTTTTGCCCAGTAGTAATCATAAATTCATTCTCTAAGTCTGCAAGTTTGTTTCTGTTTTATAGATAAGTTCATTTGCATTTCTCTCTCTTTTTTTTAAGATTCTGCTTTTAAGTGATATCATACATTTTTTATTCTCTGTCTGACTTACTTCGTTTAGTATGATTATCTCCAGGTCCATTCATGTTGCTAAAAATGGCATTATTTCAATCTTTTTTTATGGCTAATTTTACATTGTACATATATACCACATCTTCTTTATCCATTCAGATGCCAATGGACATTTAGGTTGCTTCCATGTTTTGGCTACTGTAAACTATGCTGAAATGAACATTGAGGCAGATGCATACTTTCAAACCAAGTTTTTCTCCAGATATATGTCCAAGAGTGGGATTGCTAGATCATATGGTAGCTCTATTTTTAGTTTTTTAACAAACCTTCATATTATTTTGCATAATATTTTATTTGGTAATGCTTTCTAGGTAATTTAACATATCAAATAAGCTTAGATAGTTGAATAAATCATTTGGAATGTTCCAGAGAAAAATTCCCAAGTTAGTTTGCAGTCAGAAGACTTCATGTAAAATTTGATTTGGGGAAGTTTGTCAAAAATGTCAAACTGTTCTAAAACACTTGATGAAATAGGATCACAGATTATGATGACATAATACTTAATATCTATTAACAAAACTTAGCTTTTTAATATCAAGAAGTTAATATTAAGCTTTCTTAAGTAATCAAAGAGCTGATAAAAACAGGAAACACAAAGGTTTTTATCTTGATGTGACACAAAACCTTTGTTTCCTAGGCCAATCACTTAAAAGATAAGGAAAATCTTTGTTCACAATTTCTTATTAAGAGGTGATCAACAATCCAAGAAAAATTGTCCTTTCAAGAGATAAAAGAAAACTGGAGTTTAGTTTTATATAATACACAAACCTATTTCCAAAAACCCTTTAATAGCAACACTTTTTTAAAGCCAACTTGACCATGGAAGGCAAGATTCTCTCTCTCTGAAACAACCAAAAGTTTTAGATTAGATAAAACTACTCTAGTGTCTCTTAACAAGAGTGTATCTCCATAGTGTTGGTCGCTCAGTAATGTCCAACTCTTTGGGACTCCATGGACAGTAGTCCAACAGGCCCCTCTATTCATGGAGTTCTGCAGGCAAGAATACTGGAATGGGTTGCCATTTCTTTTTCCAAGGGATCTTCCTGACCCAGCCATTGAACCCACGTCACCAGCATTGCAAGCAGATTCTTTACCATCTGAGCCACCGTGGAAGCACATACTTTTTCTTTATCAAAAACATATCCTGCTTTCCTTGCAAGGAAACAACAGAGTTGTTTCCTTTATTATTTCTAGTAGTTTCAATTATATACATTAAATTTTTTAACCTTTAGAAACCTTTGATTTCTAGTGAAAACTAAGAAATTAGCAATTATAAACTGTGGATTGGCAGATTTATACTCCCTATAATTCCTGGAAAATGTGCTTTTTCATAGAAAATATCCAATGTGACAATAACATATTTACAACAGATCCAATTTTATCTTTTGTTTCTCCACAATAGGAAGCCAAAAGTAGATAAACCTTGTAGGGCGATGGAGTTAGAGAAGGCGAGGTTTGGAAAAAAAATGAGACTTGCACTTTACAGGAACAGATCACCTTTAATGAGGCAAGAAGAGGCAGCAGTCAGATTAGTGAGCTGCTGCACTAACCCAAGAGTGGAAATCTACTGTCTTAAGGGGGCCTGTTCTTCTCCAAGGTTGTTCAGAGTAGTTATCTCTTAACAGCTGGGGCAAGGAATTCTGGAGATTGGCCAGAGGTTGGACTGGCTGGGAGCTGGGCATAATCAACCTTAACGTCCATTTTTTTTCTTTAGGTGAGAGAGTTCTTTGTTTTGCATAGAATGGTGGGGAGGATTTGGAAGGGAGTTTTAACTCCAGGCTATTTTGAACCAAGTAACCTTCCCTCAAACCTAGTTTAGTAATTAATGTTTCATTATTTTATCTTGCAATACCATTCAGAGGTAGAAAAACATCAGACATCTACAACACACACAGACACACATACATACACACATATATATAGACAATCATGAACATATAGACAGACACAGAAGCTTCATAGCTTCCATTCGAAAAATTTAATCTTAGGATGAATATGGTAATACAAAACTTGTAACAGGGAAGAACAAAGTCTGACTCCATGTTGGATCTATTTCTTTTTAACCTTTGCTTTCTGTTGTTTCCTTACTATAATTACTAAAAAATTTTGTCTATAGCTATACCTATACATACTGGCCTGCCTAGGGGAACACTACCCCTCTTTCTGAATGTTAAACTAAAGTGCCTTTGTTCAGCTCACAGGGAAACATCCTGATCCTGCCCACTCATGAATGGCTGCGGGAAAAAAGAAATTAGCACACACCCTACCCCCAGACTGGCCAAACTTGGAGATACTTTGAAATACTTTTTACTTTGCTTCTTTACTACCTCCTCCTCTCTGATCTATAAAAGATACTAGCATCCAGAACCCGATAAGATGGTTCTTTAGGACTCTAGTCTGCCATCTTCTTTGATCCTAGCTTTCCGAATGAAGTCACTTTCCTTGCCTCAACACTTGGTCTCCTGATTTATTGGCCTGGAGAAGGCAATGGCATCCCACTCCAGTACTCTTGCCTGGAAAATCCCATGGACGGAGGAGCCTGGAAGGCTGAAGTCCATGGGGTCGCTGAGGGTCAGACATGACTGAGTGACTTCACTTTCACTTTTCACTTTCATGCATTGGAGAAGGAAATGGCAACCCACTCCAGTGTTCTTGCCTGGAGAATCCCAGGGACTGGGGAGCCTGCTGGGCTGCCGTCTATGGGGTCGCATAGAGTCAGACACGACTGAAGTGACTTAGCAGCAGCAGCAGCATGGCAAGCAGACTGAGCTTGGACTCAGTCACAAACTCACTCATTTATAAAGGAACAGTTGGATCCAAACTATTTTTCTGACATGTAGAATAAGTTGTTCCCTGCTCCAATGACTAAAGTTGGTGTGTGCTGCTACTGCTACTGCTGCTAAGTCGCTTCAGTTGTGTCCAACTCTGTGCGACCCCATGGACGGCAGCCCACCAGGCCCCCCAGTCCTTGGGATTCTCCAGGCAAGAATACTGGAGTGGGTTGCCATTTCCTTCTCCAATGCATGAAAGTGAAAAGTGTAAGTGAAGTTGCTCAGTCATGCCTGACTCTCCTGGACCCCATGGACTGCAGCCTAACAGGCTCCTCTGTCCATGGGATTCTCCAGGCAAGAGTAGTGGAGTGGGGTGCCACTGCCTTCTCTGAAAGTTGGTGTGTGTATTAAATATTTTTGGAGAAGACACATAATGTTTTTTAAGTTTCAAATGACCTGTTTCTAATGACCTTTCCTCTTTCCCATAAGAATCACTTTCCTAAAGTTTGCATTTCAATGAATGGCTCTTAGGTCATAGAGAAATGAGAGTAGAAAATCCACATCATGAATGTAAAGATTAGGTGCAGGGCAATTCTGTTTACAATGCCCTGATCTCTTCAAGTGGTTTGAGATGAAAAGTTACGGCACTGTGTATTGGCAAAGAAAAACAAAACAAAACAAAAAAACAAGTGAGCTTTGGAGCTACAGAGCCATATCTTTGGCCTGTAAATATTTGATTTGTGAAACAAAAACAGCTGTATTGTTTTGAATGTTTTTCTTTCTTCTGAGCACATTTAAACTTATGGGGGAAGCCAAAAAAATCCTATCAGGCTCTGAATATTAGCTTCCAGTTTGGTCAGATTTCTGACTATAAAGTTATTAAATTAGTTCAAATATCTTGTCAGGTTTCAGCTGGAAAATCAGTAAATATTTCTGGCAGTACTGAGGAACTCCATTAATTTTAATTTATAGTTTCCCCTTTACTGTTAAGGTAATAAACTTAGCAGTTTAGTAGAAAATCCCTGCGTCCAGTCAACTTTGGGAGGAATCCTTGTGGGAGTATTTGAGTTGATTTTGATGAATTTTCATTGAACCTTTGAGGACAATGTCTTATCCAATCTCCCAATCTATTACGATTGACATATCAATTTCTGGGGCAGTGTTTTGATGATGAATCCCTAGGAGAGTATAACAGAGGAGACCCAGGTGTTATTCTGGGTCTCTGGCCTTGGAGCTGTGGCAGCTGCAAAGCTATTAGCTTGGCAGATTTCTGTTTGAAATTTTGTTCCAGAGTCCTTTCAAAATGCTCAGCAATAGTCACAAGTTCAAGCAGGTTAATGGCCTTCTATCCCAGTTCCTGCCTTTTTAATCCATTAATTTCAGGAAATAATCCATTCACAAGTGGGCAGCTAGAACAGTTTGGGTGACCTTAGTACCTGTATGGAACTCCAAACGCCTTAAAAAGAGACCTTCCCAGTGGGCTTTAAAGTCTGCCACAGATTCCTCTTTCTTTTGTGTACATGATGAATAACAGACCAGTCTGGGTGGACAGGGAAGATTTTAGGAATGGATCATGAGTACACAGGTGATAAAGAAAAGAGGAGCCCTTGGGAGTCATATCAGTAATCACATCAGTCCTTTCACCTTTTCTCTTAGATACCCCTAATGTCTTTAATTTTTCATTAACTTTTGGTAATGACTCTTTTAATGAAGCTATTTGGGAATCTTAAAGCCTTTTATGAGCTTCTGCATACTAATTAAAGTAAGAATTCCATTCTATCTGTCCAATTTGGGATCTCTTTCTCTCAAGTGCATTTTCTTAAATGAGTGACAGGTCTAATGGAATGTTCCCCATAATGACCATTATAATTATAGATCATTTTTAGTAACATCAGATATGCAGAGGACACCACCCTTATGGAAGACAGTGAAGAGGAACGAAAAAGCCTCTTGATGAGAGTGAAAGAGGAGAATGAAAAAGTTGGCTTAAAGCTCAACATTCAGAAAATGAAGATCATGGCATCTGGTCCCATCACTTCATGGGAAATAGAAGGGGAAACAGTGGAAATAGTGTCAGACTATTTTGGGGGGGCTCCAAAATCACTGCAGATGGTGATTGCAGCCATGAAATTAAAAGATGCTTACTCTTTGGAAGAAAAGTTATGACCAACCTAGATAGTATATTGATAAGCAGAGACATTACTTTGCCAACAAAGATCCGTCTAGTCAAGGCTATGGTTTTTCCAGTGTTCATGTATGGATGTGAGAGTTGGACTGTGAAGAAGGCTGAGCACTGAAGAATTGATGCTTTTGAACTGTGGTGTTGGAGAAGACTCTTGAGAGTCCTTTGGACTGCAAGGAGATCCAACCAGTCCATTCTAAAGGAGATCAGCCCTGGGTGTTCTTTGGAAGAAATGATGCTAAAACTGAAACTCCAATACTTTGGCCACCTCATGCGAAGAGTTGACTCATTGGAAAAGACCCTGATGCTGGGAGGGACTGGGGGCAAGAGGAGAAGGGGACAACAGAGGATGAGATGGCTGGATGGCATCACTGACTCGATGGACGTGAGTCTCAGTGAACTCCAGGAGTAGGTGATGGACAGGGAGGCCTGGCGTGCTGCGATTCATGGGGTGGCAAAGAGTCAGACACAACTGATCTGATCTGATCTGATTATCATCTTATTAAATATCTCAAACTTCCAAGACTATAGTTGTTAAACATAAAATGAGCAGGTGTGCTGGAAGGTGGTACACTTAAGTTTTGGATATAAAGGATCCCATTTCTTTTAGCTAGACTTTTGGTTCTCTTAGAGCTAAATGAATCCCCAGAAGGGATACCCATGTGGTTGGGAATTATGGGGTGTTTTACAGTGTATCTTGTTGCACAGAAATTTTCTTGAAGTTGGTGGGTGACTAGTGTCCATCTAACCTGTTCCATGATTAAGTTATCCTATCACAGGGGTCTTCTTGAGATGACAAGCACGCTAACAGCTTTTAAATGCCTACACTCATGCTCATCAATTTTTATGACTTTTTGGCTTCCAGGATTTCCATAAGCAATGTCCTTTACCTCATGCACATATTAACAGAAATCAGCAGTTAACCAGAAAAACTAGTGTCTGGGAAAAGGATTGAACTAAAAGCTTTCTAAGAATGAGACCTGTAGATTGACTTCTTTTTTTTTTTAATTTTATTTTATTTTTAAACTTTACATAATTGTATTAGTTTTGCCAAATATCAAAATGAATCCACCACAGGTATACATGTGTTCCCCATCCTGAACCCTCCTCCCTCCTCCCTCCCCATACCATCCCTCTGGGTCGTCCCAGTGCACTAGCCCCAAGCATCCAGTATCGTGCATCGAACCTGGACTGGCAACTCGTTTCTTACATGATATTTTACATGTTTCAATGCCATTCTCCCAAATCTTCCCACCCTCTCCCTCTCCCACAGAGTCCATAAGACTGTTCTATACATCAGTTGTCTCTTTTGCTGTCTCGTACACAGGGTTATTGTTACCATCTTTCTAAATTCCATATATATGCGTTAGTATACTGTATTGGTGTTTTTCCTTCTGGCTTACTTCACTCTGTATAATAGGCTCCAGTTTCATCCACCTCATTAGAACTGATTCAAATGTATTCTTTTCAATGGCTGAGTAATACTCCATTGTGTATATGTACCACTGCTTTCTTATCCATTCATCTGCTGATGGACATCTAGGTTGCTTCCATGTCCTGGCTATTATAAACAGTGCTGCGATGAACATTGGGGTACACGTGTCTCTTTCCCTTCTGGTTTCCTCAGTGTGTATGCCCAGTAGTGGGATTGCTGGATCATAAGGCAGTTCTATTTCCAGTTTTTTAAGGAATCTCCACAGTGTTCCATAGTGGCTGTACTAGTTTGCATTCCCACCAACAGTGTAAGAGGGTTCCCTTTTCTCCACACCCTCTCCAGCATTTATTATTTGTAGACTTTTGTATTGCAGCCATTCTGACTGGTGTGAGATGGTACCTCATTGTGGTTTTGATTTGCATTTCTCTGATAATGAGTGATGTTGAGCATCTTTTCATGTGTTTGTTAGCCATAACCTTAAAAGCTTCTGCACATCAAAGGAAACTATTAGCAAGGTGAAAAGACAGCCTTCAGAATGGGAGAAAATAATAGCAAATGAAGCAACTGACAAACAACTAGTCTCAAAAATACACAAGCAACTCCTCCAGCTCAACTCCAGAAAAATAAACGACCCAATCAAAAAATGGGCCAAAGAACTAAATAGACATTTCTCCATAGATTGACTTCTAACACATGGAGAACTGAAGCTTCCACCAGAAGTTCCCAGAGTGGGATCTAGGGAAGGATTCCAAATAAATGAGGAACTACAGCAGTTCCCAATGCAGTACCTAGGAATAGAATTAAGGGCTGAGGTTTCTCATCCCAGGAATTTTGGTCTAAAAAGCCCAAGGATTTGGTTTCAGGTAGAACTGACTGTCAGATCTGTTGGGCTCCAAGCAGAATTGTTACTTCCCCTGTGGCTCAGGTGGTAAAGAAGTGGACTTCCGTTGTAGCTCAGCTGGTAAAGAATCTGCCTGCAATGTGGGAGACCTGGGTTTGATCCCCAGGTTGGGAAGATCCCCTGGAGAAGGAAAAGCTCCTCACTCCAGTAGTCTGACTTGGAGAATTCTATGGACTGTATGGTCCATGGGGTCACAAAGAGTCAGACATGACTGAGCAACTTTCACTAGCTGCTCTGTCCTGTAAAAGAAAGCCAATCAGATTGGGAGCCTGAACACAAAGAGAGGGGAGCTCAAATCAACAGGAATGAGAAAGTGACCAATAGCCCCTTGGAAGTATAAGAAATGCAGTGAATTCAAAAGGATTTGTGGAGTGCCATCTCTGTGAATATCATTTTCCCCAAATGCCACTAGAAGTTTGCCTCAGATCCCACTATAGCCACCAATTTGTTAAAAAATAAAGTTCAACAGAGTATATTTGAAGATCTAATTGGTTTTGCTCAATAATTCATGAATTAGGGGGCATTCCATCAGGTAAATAGAAGGGCACGCACTCAGAGGGCTATTCAACTGTAAGGTTTTTATAAGCCGAAGGAAGGTGGAGTAAGTATATATTAGCAAAAGAAAACAAAGTATTGTTTCAGGCTAGACCATCTTTTTTGCAGGGAAAGAAATGGCATTGGTCCTTATCATGCAGATTACCACACTAGGGTTGATCAGAAAATTTTAGATTGATTATTTTAAAGGTCATTCTGTGACCTTTGAAATAAGGAGGGGTTAGAACTGCAATGAAGTCTTGGTTTTCTGTCATGGGGGGGCAAATGATTCCATTTTGCGCTTGCTAACAGACTTAAGATAGTATAAACAGAAATACATTTAACCCACAGATTTAGATGCTGATCAAAATCACTGAAAAGTGGGAGGAGAGGGCTGCACTTGGGGTCTCTGAGAACAACATCCAAAAAGATCACAGGACAGGACTGATGCCTGGTGAACGGTAGGGGATCAGGAGGTTCTTTGCTAAACTATTGAATCTAAGAACACATAGCTGGAAGTGCAAGCCTTGGAACTAGAAGAATGGACCACGAAGCCCTTGAAGCCACCCCCTCTTGCTACTAGACACTAGTGCACTGCTGCAGAAAATGCTCATATTTCTATGATAATTTCAAGCAGTAGAGTAAACTAAGTGTAGTGTGGTCTACCTGGCCTACATGTTCACTCCCCTACCTTTCAAAACTTTGGTGGATGCAATCAAAGAAGTGAACCTAATTTGTCACCAGATTCTGGTTGCAAGGGAATCTGGGAAATGAAGTTTTTAGCCTTTCGGCCTCTACTGCAAACGGAGTCATCCTAGCAGGAGTTAGAATAGATATGATGTGCCAATCAAATAAGCTAAATCCAACAAAAAGAATAAGTGACTGTGACACAACACAGTGAGTAAACAGTGAAGATCAGAGTACAACTCAGGCTGACTTGTTTGCAAAGTCTGACAATTAACCACTGTACTACACTGCCTCTACAGCAAGATGCTCCAAATTTCCAAATACATGTTTTGAGAAATATTAATTTTAACAGGAAAAAGCACCCTAAAAAGGAATTGAAAATAGAAAAACTATTACCTGTTATCTTTCCTTGATTCAAGGTTATTAGCCTTATCACAGTAATTAATATATACATTTTTGATGTAGATAAAGACATGCTTACTTACTTCATGTAAATTATGCCAAACCAGAGAATGTGGCTCCTTTGAAATCTTCTGTATTCAAATCTTATCATGCTGTGAACTGGAGGGAGACAGATTCTTTTGATATTATTGTTATAACTTTATAGCCTTCACAATCTATAATTTAGAAGTCTAAATATTTATTTCAGGAGATTTTATCAGATTCTCTTGTCATCTTCAAGGTTCTGGGATAAGCATCTACAATTGTCAAAATGTATCTGACTTTGGTACACATGGTGTCCAGAGATGAGCTGGGCTTACAGTATTCCTCCACCAAAGGAAGTGTAGGGAAAACAAAGATGCTAACAGCAGAGGCTACCCTCCTTCTCCCGACCAATGGGAAGTGAAATGACAGATCCTGCTACTGCTATCCCACCTGCCTCATGTTCTTTAAGATATTTATGTGCCTTAGGTTTTTATATACCTGTAAGATTCACTAAGCAATTTTCTGAAACTGAGAACTTTTCCTTAGCCTTTAAAAATATGTTGCTGTTACTGTTATTACCAACTTCATTAACTTTTCTCTTACACTGGTAGGTCTGCGGAAAATTCAATAACTGTATTCAGTGTGTTCATGAGACCAGGGCATGTGGCTGATAGTCAGAATATCTGACTTCTCTACCCTTGACTTAATGTGTAAACTGGACTAAGTCACTCCACTTCTTTCAATCTCATTCATCCTCAAAAAATAGAAGACACATCACTGGATAATATCTGAGTGAAATCAATACTAAAAAGAATCTCAAGACTCCAGTTTCACATATCTTCCTGGACTCCCTATTTTATTGAAATAATAAAGAAGATGGAAAAGTCTTTTTACATAACTTTCAATCACAGGGATAAGAATAGAAAGTTAATATACATTTGCCATATTCATTAATTTTTTTCTTTCTGTGGTTTCTCCTTGCCAAAATGTTTTGTATTATGCTGCAAGGAAACTACTGTCTCCAGTAAGACAGGTAACTTGATTTTCTGAAGAAAAGTGAAAGTGAAGTCGTTCAGTTGTGTCCGACTCTTTGCAATCCCATGGACCATAGTCTACCAGGCTTCTCTGTCCTTGGGATTTTCCAGGCCAGGGTACTGGAGTGGGTTGCCATTTCCTTCTCCAGGGGATCTTCCTGACCCAGGGATCAAACCCAAGTCTCCTGCATTGCAGGCAGACGCTTTACCCTCTGAGCCACCAGGGAAGCACTTCTGAAGAAAGAAGGGCAGTTATTTGAGAGGCAGAAACTCAGGAATGTGCTTGAAGAAAATGCAATTTATGTGTATGTGTGGAAACTATTGTGTTAAAAGAACAAAAAAAAACAAACAGAAAAATTCCCATTCCTAGTTGCTACTTTTTTTTATTTTCACAATTGCAGTGGCAAGATAATAAACAGGCTGCCAAAAAGTGTGTAAACATACTCTTTTGTCTAGTCTCCTGAAACAGTCTCAATCAGTTCAGTTCAGTTCAGTTCAGTTCAGTCGCTCAGTCATGTCTGACTCTTTGCGACCCCATGAATCACAGCACACCATAAATAGGGTCGATTATTCAATAATGATCTTTGCAGCCATGAAATTAAAAGATGTTTTCTCCTTGGAAGGGAAAGTATGACAAACCTAGACAGTGTATTCCCCTGGAGAAAGGAATGGCAACCCACTCCAGTTTTCTTGCCTGGAGAATCCCATGGACATAGGAGCCTGGTGGACTGCAGTCTATGGGGTTGCAAAGAGTCAGACACGACTGAGTGACTACCACACTTTGATACTTTGACAGACAGTGTATTAAAAAGCAGAGATATCACTTTGCCAACACAAATCCATGTAGTCAAAGTTATGATATTTCCAGTAATCATGTACAATGTAAAAGTGGACCGTAAAGAAAACTGAGTGCTGAAAAGTGGAAGGTGTTGAATTGTGGTGTTGGAGAGGACTCTTGAGAGTCCCTTAGATTGCAAGGAGATGATCAATCTAGTCAATCCTAAAAGAAACCAATCCTAAATACTCATTTGAAGGACTAATGCTGAAGCTGAAGCCCCAATAATCTAGTCACCTGTTGTCAAGAGCCAATTCATTGGAAAAGACCTTGATGCTGGGAAAGACTGAAGGCAAAAGGAGAAGGGCGCCACAGAGAATGAGATGGTTAGATAGCATCATAGACTCAATTGACATGAATTTGAACAAAGTCTGGAACACAGGGAGGACAGAGAAGCCTGGTGCTCTGCAGTCCATGGGGTCACAAAGAGTCAGTCACAACTGAAATGACTGAACACACATGCATTTGTTGAACAATGTAATCAAAATCTTTCTTATTAAGAAGATGAATATCCAAGGGAAAAATAATAAAATGAGGTAACAGTAGAAAATTTCTCTCCTAAGATTTACATGGCAATTATGTAAGTTCATTCAGTTCTGTCTAAATGTGTCAATTGAACCAGAGTACTTTATAGATTATTTGCAGTGGATATGAACTTCTGAAATTCAAACTCCCCAAATTCAGGGGGTCAGTACAAATCTCTTTTTATCATGCTTTAGAGCAAAGCTAACTTCAGACTCTTTCAAATCAGTTGTAGCATTTTGCCTTCTTCTTGTGGCCCTGGGGTAGGATGTGGTTCTGACAAAATAGTAACCTCTTTGAAAAACTGATCTTCTAGTAAAGGAGGTTTTCTTTCTCTTGCTTGCATCTGTTTTTTGATTTTGTTTATTCTTCTACACATTGTTTAAAAGATCTTTCCACAAGGAGTACTTTTCTTTGGCCAAGGGTGTTTCTCCCTTTTTTTTTTTTTTTAGCCACTGTATTTTAGATTCACTGAAGCATAGAGTGGACGTTCTGTCTTGGTTATGTTTTTATTTTCCTATAGCTATATTTTCTTTGTCTACTTATAGTATAAAACAGCCATCAATCATCTTTATCAAATCTACTTTTCTGTGTCAGGCCCTCCCTCTACCAAGTAACTTAAGGAAGGGTGATTACTGACCTCTTTGAATTTATTTCCAAAAGAAGCACTGCAACAAAAATAGTTCTTGGCATTATTCATATTTTCATCACTATTTCATCATTTTTATCACTTTCTTCTCCCTGGTATTTTGCTCAATCATGACCATATTTGTCTGTCTGTTTTTCCACTTGATTAATTCAGTGAGAGAGAGACCATATTTGTTTTGTTTACCACTCTATCAGCCACCTTGTGCTAATTGATTTTGTATCCATTGTATCACTTAAACATCAAGCAGCCTGTGTTTAGGAATTACTATCTTCCTTTTACAAACAGGAAAACTAAGCCTCCAAGATGTTAAGTATCATTTTTAAAAGTCACACAGCTGGTAAGTAGGGAGCAATGATAGTTGCTAAGAGATCTATGGTTCTCAAACATACTTTCCACAACATCTCTACAATATCTCACTGCTGCTGGAGGTCTAAAAGTGGAAGAAAAATATGCTCTACATGTGATACAAGATTCTAGTTTATC
Source organism: Bos taurus (assembly GCF_002263795.3). NCBI lineage: Eukaryota > Metazoa > Chordata > Mammalia > Artiodactyla > Bovidae > Bos > Bos taurus. The sequence goes on from NC_037330.1 coordinate 75,968,512, forward strand.
TGTAATTCTGAATCTACCTTGTAGCATGAGAACTGACAAAACTTGTTTTGATAAAATAACAACAGAGATTAACAGCTTCTCACACCCCTAGATGTGGTCCAAGCATCCAGGGTGTTCAGTTAAAGGTGTTACATAAATAGGTAATCCCAGGTGGTGCAGTGGTAAAGAACCCACCTGCCAGTGCAGGACACACAAGAGATGTGGGTTCGATCCCTGGGTTGGGTAGATCCCCTGGAGAAGGAAATGGCAACCCACTCCAGTATTCTTGCCTGGAGAATCTCATGGACAGAGGAGCCTGGCAGGCTACAGTCCATGGGGTCACAAAGAGTTGGATTATATAGGTGACAATGTAATTTTTAAATTTTAATAGTTTTTATCTTGGTTTATTTAATCCTTCTACTTAATTAGTTTCTTAAATATGCCACCTGACTTCATACTTTCCAGAGAACATTTGCTATTTATATCATTTAAATATATCCAAACTCTTCATCACTGTAATGCCAACATAATGACATTAAAAGCTTTCATTCATGAAGTATTTACTCTATGCCATCATTCAGTTGCTAAATATCTTCAAAAGTGAAAGTGAAAGTGAAGTCGCTCAGTCATGTCTGACTCTTTGTGACCCTGTGGATGTAGCCTACCAGGCTTCTCCGTTCATGGGATTCTCAGCAAGACTTTAATACTTTAAATAACCCTATGGAACATTGTATACTATCATTATTCTCAATTTTCAGATAAGGAGACTGAGGCTTATAGAATTTTCTTCATATTCAAGGCTCAACTCATGTGTCACCTACTTAGAGAGTTTTCCTAATCACCCTGTATCAAGTTGTATTTGGGTTTTCCTTGCCCCCACAATCTCATATTATATACCTTTACAAACAAAAACAAACATGTAGAACAGAGTAGTGGAAAGCTGAGTGCTGAAGAATTGATGCATTTGAACTGTGGTGTTGGAGAAGACTCTTGAGAGTCCCTTGGACTACAAGGAGATCAAACCAGTCAATCCTAAAGGAAATCAGTCCTGAATATTCATTGGAAGGAGTGATGTTGAAGCTGAAACTCCAGTACTTTGGCCACCTGATGCAAAGAGCTGACTTATTGGAAAAGACCCTCATGCTGGGAAAGATTGAAGGCAGAAGGAGAGGGGTACAACAGAGGATGAGATGGTTGGATGGCATCACTGACTTGATGAACATAAGTTTGAGTAAGCTCCTGGAGTTGGTGATGGAAAGGGAAGCCTGGTGTGTTGCAGTCCATGGGGTCAAAAAGAGTTGGACACGACTGAGCAACTGAACTAAACACTACTATTTTTAAAATAAGTAACAAATATGTAAAATTATACATATATGATTCTTTGTATGTTTTATATATGTAAGTGTAAGTGTTAGTCGCTCAGTCGTGCCCGACTCTTTGCGACCCCATGGACTGAAGCCCTCCAGGCTCCTCTGTCCATGAGATTTTCCAGGCAAAGATACTGGAGTGGGTTGCCATTTCCTTCTTCAGGGGATCTTTCCAACCCAGGGATCGAACCTGGGTCTCCTGCACTGCAGGCAATGTTTTATATATATATACGTGTATATATATATGACAACTTTTTGTTGCTGTTCTGTTTAATCCAACTGCAACTAAAATCTATAATGCTGTGAGCTTATTTTGTTACCACTGTATCTCTAATATCTGAAACAGTCTACAGCACAGACTTAACATTAGATAAATACTTGTTAATGAATAAATGAATTAATGAGACAATTGATTTAGAAACAATGTTTAGGGCTGAGAGGACCAAAGTCTTTTTACTTCTAGTTCAATTTTCTTTGAACTATTAATATATTATACAAGGTTATACAAGAAAATTGAGTTTACAAAGTTTGGTAATAGAAATGCTGAGCTTTGTTTTTATTTTATTTATAGCCAAATAGTTTCCCTTAAATTGTACTAGGTTAATGTGATTGAAAGCAGAAGTTTTTAATCTGCTTGAAGAGCAATCTCTTCAGAGAACTCTTTGTGGTTTGGTGCTTTTATGCATAATTCAATTGCATTTGTTTATGACAGCAGGAATCCTCATTGAACAATACGATATTAGCACAAAACTTGAATTACTGTACTATTCAGAATATTTTTAATTTCTTTTAAAATTGCCTAGACTTCACACTTTTACTCTTTGATTAGTTGGTAGCAGTAAAGCCTTACTCTGTCTACACAGACTTCTTTGATATGGCTTGCCGTCTTTGAGTCAGAAAATTGACTTTTTATGAAAACTCTTGGCTCACTTTGCTACAAATTAGAAGAACTCAAGGAATGAGAGCTTAAGAACTGAATTTGTATTAGGATGACTTTTAAAAGTACAAGTCAATTATCAAAGAAGTTTGCAAAGGTGGAATCATTTCATTTGGGAATCTGCCAGGTGGGGTCCTAATGACTACATCTGATTAATTTGGCCACTTTACTTTTCCAGAAACCTGTATTGTAGATAGCTGAGTCTGGGGACCAAGTTGTAGCAAGGATTTGTGCAGCAAAGCTGCATATATTTTAGATGAAATTTATTAGAAATTGATGCCAAATGTGGGTGATGGACCTTGTAAACTCCAGTTTGAAACGCTGGATTTGCAAAGCATCTGCCGTATGTACTGTTTTTGCTTCAGTTGGACTTCATTTTATTTTAAAATTCTTGTTGTGGGACTTGCCTGGTGGTCCAGTGGTTAAGAATCTGCCTGCCAATGCAGGGGACACGGGTCCAATCTCTGGTGCAGGAAGATCCCACATACCTCAGGGCAACTAAGCCTGTGAGCCACAATTGCTGAGCCTAAGCATCCTAGAGTCCATGCTCCGCAAGAGAAGCCACTGCAATGAGAAGCCCAAGCACCACAATGAAGAGTAGCCCCTGCTTGCTGCAACTAGAGAAAACCCACTTGCAGCAACAAGACCCAGCATAGCCATAAATAAATAAATAAAAATTTAAAAATAAAGTTCTTTTTGGGTAGATGCAAGAGTCATGGCAGGATTCCTCAGCAGGTGGATTTTATCACATGATCTTAAGGTTCTCATGTGGCTACATGACTTTTCCTAAATGAGAATACATACACAGAGAATACCACACATACTACCAAGTTTGGCATTTAACTGTCTCACACCAGAAATGAAGAAGCACATGTATTCGGAATTAAAATTTTAGGAAGAGTAATGCATTGGGTGCTCAATCTGGGAGTTGGCATATTCCTGTGTGATCTCAGAACTGAGCTGAACCTGGGGCGCAGCAGGTGGGGGAGAGGTATTTTCCAAGGATGGAATGTGGCAGCAAAAACATGACTGTGGACCATAGTTACTAATAAAAGAGCTGATTCAGGGACTCAAATTCAGAGTGTTAAATTAAAAATTATCCTGGCATTTGTTAAAGATGGTAAGGAGGCCTGTATTCAAGGGACTACTGCAATGGTGTTTTGCAGTAGAGCACAGGAATTGGACTCAACTGTGAGTACTCTTGCCTGGAAAATCCATGGACAGAGGACCCTGGTAGGCTGCAGTCCATGGGGTCTCGAAGAGTCGGACACAACTGAGTGACTTCACTATCACTTTTCACTTTCATACATTGGAGAAGGAAATGGCAACCCACTCCAGTGTTCTTGCCTGGAGAATCCCAGGGATGGGGGAGCCTGGTGGGCTGCCATCTCTGGGGTTGCACGGAGTCGGACATGACTGAAGCGACTTAGCAGCAGCAGCAGCATCAGTAAATACAAGGAAAAATGAAAACTTATAGCCAAGGAGCATGTAGGGCATCTGTGGATGGAAAAATACTAAAGGGAAATATCAGAAGTTAAGGAAGGGGGATTCTGGGTATTTAAACTGACTGGACAAGCTTCTTGCTGAAGGCAGGTCAGGGTGATCAGATATCACTGAGGGAATGACAGGAATGAGTAATTTGATCAAACACTGGGGATGATCATGTATACAGGGTAGGGGAGCCTCTTTAACTGATTTAGCATGATTCTTGCTCTTGCAGACAAGGCCCAGGGATAGGGCCAAATCAAAAAATTGTCCAGAGGAACCTGCCTAAAGTTTGGTTAAGGAAAGAGTCTTCATCAAGTGCTGGGAGCCGGTGAGGCATTCCGCTCATGACAAAGGTCATGAGGAAGGAGGCTCGGCATACGCAAAGGCGGGATCAAGCCTCAGGAGTCCGCCCGGATATTCTCGAGCATTTCCCCCCAAAAAACCAGAGTCTGCCTACTTTATTGCTTTGTGCTCTCACCTCTGACTTTACTGGGGGCTGTCCCCTACCACCATCTCTCTCTCTCTGTCAAAGAGTTAACTTACAGCTCCAATTAATAAAGTTCCTGGGCAATTAGGAGTGTTTAAATCCAAACCCCTCAGATGGCTCTCTAACTCGCCTGACAAGTTTACCCGGACTCCTGCAGCTGTGCATACGATTGTTTACAGTCTTCTAGCCTCCAGAGGCACCGGAAGCTTAAGATATTCAAATAGCTTAGAGCCTCTCAGAGAGTTAGAAACTGTCAGAATAAACTAGTAAAGGATTTCATTGATGAGTCAATGCTTGTTGCCAAGTTTTCACATCCCCTGAATTGTATCCTTGAATGTGTATTAATTAATAGTTGGTATATAGAAAAAATAAGTAGTGGCCTTGGTGTTAGTAACTTTAGACCCTTAAGGTAATAAATTCTTTCCTTTGTTGTAAACCCATTACACATCCACCCTATAGGAATGCAATTTTATCTTTGGAAGATGGCGCCAAACCTTAAAATAATTACTCTTAGAGAAAATAAGTCCTTGTTGATAAGTCCTTGTCAAGAGTCATAAAATGTTAGTAGGCCTTCTGGCCAGAAGATGATGTAAATCACCTAAACCATTTGTATATGATAAATTTGCAGGAAAGAAACCCTGGTTTTTGATAAGAACCAAAGACTGCTGACTTTGCATCCCCTATTATCCTCTATGTGTAACTTAGGGTATAAAAGCCCCTGTTAAAAATAAAGCTATGGGCCTTGCTCACCAATGCTTAGTCTCCCCATGTCATTCTTTCCTTTAACTTCCGGCTGAAGTCTCCATCTGGAGCGTGGATATCCTCTGCGACCACTTATTTGCCTGGGCTTCTAAGACCCACTCGAGAAGGTGTCTAAGGTGGGTCACCTTCCGCTATTCGAGAGGGCGCCTGCGGCCTCCGTGGTCAGAGCTAACCTGGTGTCACGGGTTATATTGATTTTCCGCGTAAACCAAGCTACTCAGCCTCTTTTCTCCACTGAATTTTCCTACTGAGCTATCCTCATTTTATTACTCTTTATATCTCTAATTACCATTTGAATAGGTTGCCGACGCCGTCTCCCCTTCGAATACCCTGGATCAGCCGGGGCTGGTCCCCGGCAATCAAGGATAAGGTTATAAGTATGCAAAGACAAGAAGAAAATGGTTTACACAGCCGAGGTATCCATCCAGGGACATCAAAGAATCAGCAGTGAAGGGTGGCTTAGGACAAGACTCCATGCATGCAGAGTGGTCAATGGAGTTTCCTTTATATTCTGATGTCCAAGATCATGAGGATGGTAGTCAGGACAACTTGCAAGAGGAGGAGTTGACTGAGCATAGTGATCAGTTCTTTGTTCCCTAAAATGAGGGGTCCCTAAAGCTAGCATCATAATAAAAGCGAAAGCAGTGAGTGAAAAAAAAAAAAAAGAAAACAACTGTTCTTATTCTCAAATATGAAGCTTTTGGTATCTTATCAGCTGTCATCAGCCTTGTCTAGATTTTTCATCAGCTTTTCAAAGCTATTATAGATGTGTTTTGTGATAACACTCCCAAATCTTTCTTGAAGTCTATTCCCTTTCTAAGCATTAAAAAGATGATCATTAATTTCCTAATATTAACTAAATTCAAGCAGTTTTTAAATGAAACTTTTCTAGGTATTTTTATATACTTTATCTTACTTTATCTTGCAACAGTCATAAATGGTATGTGTGTGTGAGTGTTTGCATGTGTGTCCACTAATGTTCTTTCAGGTTGAGAAACAAAAACAGAGAGGTGAACTGACTTGGTCAAGGGAAGTAGCAGCTTGGAAGTAGCAGACATGGGACTTAAACATGAGGTTTCCAAATCCAAATCCTGAACCTTAAAACAATATTTGTATTGGAGCATAAAACATATTAAAAAACATGTATGAATCTTTACAACCCTAAAGGACTATAGACTTTAGACTCCTCTGTTCATGGAATTCTGTTCCCAGAATACTGGGAGGGTAGCCCTTCCCTTCTCCAGGGGATCTTCCCAACCCAGGGATTGAACCTGGGTCTCCTGCATTGCAACTGGATTTGGAAGATGTTATATATATTTTTTCTTGTGTTAAAATTGTGTCATCAAAAAATAGAGAGGGCTTCCATAATTTTCATACCTCCTTTCTCAAAAGATAATATACACAATTGCTTGTTTGACGCTTGCTAAGAACCAAAATACACTCCTGTTAGTGCCGGTCTAGTCATCAAGTGATGGAAATATAAATGCATCCAATTTTGCAAAAGTATTTTCACCAAGCCACATGGAGCCTCTGCAAGGCTCGGTACCCACAAATTCACTAAGGGTCAGTTTTTGTCAGTTTAGGTGGTCGGGGCCCAGGCTAAAGAAGCCGTGTTGAAAGGCAAAGCTCTTGGGAGGACCAGTGGACTTTCTTCTGCTCTAGAGTCAGTGCATCTTCCTGCCTGCTGTTCTAGTGACTGAAAGGGAAACTACAGCAGAGAACTCTGGCTGATGGATTGATGGGCGGGTTCATTTACTCATGTACAGTCTACTTCACACTTCACTAACTATTGGCAATGCTAAGAGGAGAGACAATGTGGTCCTCTTTTCAAACAATTTATTATTTCTTGTTCGGTGGTATGGAAATGCTTGCAATATCATGAACTAAACAGAAGCCGAAGTGCCTGGTACACAGAACAACAGAATGTGGGAGAGCAGCATGGACACCATAATTAGAGCACAGACTCTAGGGTTAAGATGGCCAATGTCTGAACGCTACACGTACAATTTACAAGCTGTGTGGCATGGGCTGAGATATTCCACCTCAGGATCTCAGCCTGGTGCTCTTTGATGAGCTAGAGGGTGGGATGGGTGGTTAGATGAGAGGTTCAAGCAGGAGGGGATATATGTAAACTTGTGCTTGATTCATGTTTGTGTACAGCAGAAACCAACACAATGTTGTAAAGAAATTATCCTTCTATTAAAAATAAATTAAAACAAGATATTCCATCTTCTTTTGACTCAGTTTCCTCATCTGGAAAATGGGCATGAACTTACAAATTACAGTGGTATGGCTAGTTTGAAGATTAAATAGGTTAATATTTTTAAACAGCTTGGCATTTAAGCACTGAAAAAGGTTTTGTTAAAGAAATAAAATTAGGTATCTTGAAAGGCAGGAAATAAAAATGGAAAAGCGATCAAAATGAACATTGTGGAGTATTTGTGAATGCCAGGTACTCTATAACCTTTAACTTTTAATTGTCACAGTGACATGAGTCACTAGGTTTATGATCTCCATAATGCAGAGTTCTTCAACCTCAAAACAACTGACATTTAAGAATGGATAATTCTTTATAGTGGGGAGCTGTCCTGTGTATTGTATTGTGTTTAGTAATATCTCTGGTTTCTGTTCACTTGATCCCAGTGGCACCCTTCTCCTGTTTGTAAAAATAAAACGTCTGTATAATTGACAAATGTCCCCTGGGATACAAAATCACCCTCAATTGAGAATCAATAACTGCTAAAAATCAGGAAAATGAGGCTAAGAGAGGTTAAGCAGTTTTTCCAAGTTACACAGTGAATTACAGTAAACCAACAATGGAAAATTAGTCTGTATGACCCATGTAAAGACAAGGATATAATGAATAATGTTCTGTAAAGATGAGCGAATAATGCATAAACTTTAAGGAAGTTTCCAGTATTGGGTTGTGAAATCCATTCTATAGTGACTAACCTGATTTTTCTTTGGGCAATAGAATTAACTTGATCAGGTGTATGTTTTATGTAGAACATGACACATAGACTGAGGGAATGAAGAACTAAAAAGTGAGAAGTTATGCAATTATCCAGATGTGGCATTTGAACTCAGGCTACATAGAACAAAAGAAACAACGAATAAAACCATTGCAGAGTACAATTTGTCGAAATTCTTCATCACTGTATTCAGGCTATGTGAAGGACTCCATACGCCCTTCTAATTTTACTTTTGGTACCCTTGCCACAAGATAAAGATGCATGCTTAGTTGTTCAGTCGAGTCTGATTCTTTGCGATCCTTTGGGCTCTAGCCTGCCAGGCTCCTCTGTCCATGGGATTCTCCAGGCAAGAATACTGGAGTGGGTTGCCATTTCCTTCTCCAGGGGATCTTCCCGACCCAAGGATGGAACAGAAGCTGTTATTTAACTTCATACTTTAGAGATGTGGCTCAAGTCCTGACAGATTAATTACAAGCACACAGAGTCATACAGATAGTCATTGGTTCTTAGTCTTTCATTTTAATCCCTGGAACACCATGTCTCCTTACACTTCCTTCTAATCTAAATGATCTCCTGTTACTGACTGCAAGAAAATTGATATTTACAAAGCTAATCAATACCAGTTTAATGTATCTGCTTCAATCCACTTTACTTAATAGCATGGCACAATCCTAAATAACCTTTTCAAACAGGAGAGATGCAGATCCTCTCAACTGTAAGTCTGATATAAATCCCTTCTTCCTCTTTCCATTTATCTTCTTTCCTTCCCTCCCTCTCTCATCATTTCTTTTCCTCTCCCTCTTTCAGCACAATACAAATTTTACAAAGTACATTGAAGTTAATAATCACTGTAATAGGATCAACAAAACAACTAACATTTATTAATATTTTGCCATGTGGCTGGCACAATTTTAAGCTTCATGCATTTTTAGCTCATTTAATCTTCACCAAAATTTTATAAGGAGGATATAATTGTTATCCCCATTATACAGATGAAAAGCCGGGCATACTTACTTCCCAGCATTATTAGAGTCAGATAAGCTAGTAAATGCACTAGCAAACTGCAAGACATGACAGATTTGAGCTGTTGTTATTAATTCACTTTTTTGATTTCATTATCTAACAAAGTGAAATCTGACAACTCTACTTAACCTAGACCCTTAAAACAAACAATAATTGGAATGGAGAGCAGATGCTTGCTATTTAACAAGGCTTGTTCTAACAAACAACAAAAGCTCTATGGTTCTTATTTACTTAGTTGAAAATGAATTTTGGTTCACTTTAAATCAGGTCAGGCATAATTAGGATTAAGGACCTACTGAACTTGAAAAATGATTGAACATAAGTGTCATCTATCTGGCCAATATACCTGTATTAAAAGAATTAACATGAATGACTGAAATGCACTGACCTGGTTCATTTGATTTCTGTTCTCTATTCAAAGTATTGAGGGATGGACTTAGTGAGAAATAGACTTTCCACTAGAAGCTAATTTTGTTTTTCTACCAGACCTTATCACAGCTATTAAGACTATGTACAGAAATTGAGCGAAGAGGAATATACTATGATGTTGTGGAAATCTGATTTTCTCTTAAAGCTTTAATATATGTCACCAGCCCACACACACTGTTATGGTGTGACTTCTTTTCTGTAATGATCCCTACTCAGTTTTCATGAAAGGGCTTCCCTGGTAGCTCAGCTGGTAAAGAATCTGCCTGCAATGCAGGAGACCTGGGCTTTTGATCCCTGGGTTGGGAAGATCCCCAGGGGAGGGCATGGCAACTCACTCCAGTATTCTTACCTGGAGAATCCCCATGAACAGATGAGCCTGGTGAGCCATAGTCCATGGGGTTGCAAAGAGTCGAACATGACTGAATGACTAAGCATAGCACACCACAAGCTATGTTAAGTAATTCAAGATGGATTCACAGTGGCCAAGGTGAACCCCACGATAGTTGCTTTCATGGGTGTGATATAGGACTGCAAGTGTCTCTGTGTGATAAATAAGAGTTTATCAGAACAAAATGAGCAGTTATGTGCTTCCCAGATGGCCCAGTGTTAAAGAATCTGCCTGCCAATGCAGGAGATGTAAGAGAAGCAGGTTTGATCCCTGGATCAGGAAATCCAGATCTCCTAGAGAAGGAAATGGCAACCCACTCCAGTATTCTTGCCTGGAAAATTCCATGGGCAGAGGAGACTAGTGGGGCTAGAGCCCATGGAGTTGTAAGAGTTGGGCAAGACTGAATGAACACTCATACAGACATAGAAGGAGCAAATGACAGAGATAAGACTTCCTAACCATTATGATAGAAATAATCTTTCTAACCAAGGGTGTAACCATTAGGGAATACTAGCAGATTCCTTAAAATGAGACCACTGAGCCAAGCCACTTGAAGGCTCCTTGTGGGAGGCCCTGACTTTATGCTGCTGGGAGCTGCTCTAGTCGGCACTTTCAGAAGCCCTATTGGAGCAGAGGGTGACTTTCCGCTCAGACTCGTTTCAAGATCTGCTGCCAACTGGAATCACTGCTCATCCTGAGATACCCCTTGCCCAAACTTCTCCCTGGAGTGGTTTCTTACCTCCTTCTCTAATTTCCCCACTCGGATTAACCTGTGTTGTGTGCTGATCATGTGCAACATACTGAGTGATTTGTGAATTGGTTAGCTACTTTTCATGTATTTCCAATCTATGATCATTATCTGGGTTTACCTCTGGGCCCTGTGATGAAACACACAAGCTATATCTCATCTCTTTCACCACAGTATCATACGTATCTTCTCTAAACTGATTTCTTTTCCACTGCATCCAAGTTTAAATGTTCATGTAAGTGGTTCCATCAACTACCAAAGAATGTCTGGTGGTCAGATATAGTGGCATCATGTCAGACTTCATCCTTTCAACTATTCCGCACCACTTTTCCTTGAACTTGCTTCACTTTTCTCTTCTTCACTCCTGAATTTCTGCTTTCTCAGAATATTCAGTTTAGAGTGTTCATCTCAGCCTTTTCTCTTTTCTGTCTCCTCCTCTTCTCTTCTCCCTACTTGCCTCTTCGTTTCCCTCTTTTACTCTCCCCCTCCCTCCCCAACACTCCTGTCTCTTTCTCTTTTATTCTTTCCTGTGGACTCAAATGATACATTTGTCTAGATGATGCTTGAACTCAAACACTTTATGGCTTTATATATGTTCTCATAGTCCTCAAAATAGTGGCAGTCTCCCTCTCTGAGCTAAATTATACTTTGATGTCTCTGGTTGTGATTAAAAAGATATTTCAGGCCATCCATAGACCAAATCCAGTGATACGGTCTCACTTTCCTTTACTGCTCATGAAACAATGCCAAGAAATACTTATTCAGTTCTTTGTCCAAGGTGGGATTTATCAATATTCTGAGAAGTCCAGCCAGGGCTAGCTGAGTGAAAAAACTGCGTAAAGAAGGATTCTTGCTGGTTGCCAAGCACCTATGAGCAACTCTTTCATCAAGAAAGAAGGATTTGCTCTGACTCCTTTCATTATCCTTCTTGTGAAGAAATTAGGCAACATCCAAGCATAATTTTGTTTGGCTTTATTCAATATTCAAAGGGACATATTTTCCTACAAGTTATTTATTTAGGCATAAATATACAAAGATAAATACACATGATTTCTAAGTAAAATGACTTTTTAGTAGGAAATTTGCTGATGTTGTGTGATCTCTTAATGTGAGAAAAGCGGCCTACCTCTTTAGAAAGGGCAATCATGTTACTGACAATGTCTTACTTAAGAGCAACAGAAAATAGTCACCATTGTTAGTTCAGTTTGCTTTCAAAGCAAAGGAAAAATTGCTACTTGGTGGTGTAACGGAGAGGATTCTCCCAGAATTGTCCTCAAACACTATGAGGTTTGAGCTCCACGTGTATTTCCACTCTTTTAGGCAACAACAAAGAGATGGCAGGCAGATTTTTTAACCAAGTTACAGACAAAATTAAATTTACTAATTTAATTGCAAAATCTGCTCAATGACCATATTTCCAGGTTCAAATTACATAGTCAACATCAAGCTAACCCTTCAAACTACAAAACTCAAAGTTGATTTTTTTCTTCTCTTTCTTCCTTACCCTACATAAGCAATCGGTTCCAAAATCCTGCTGTCAGGCATTATTTATTGAACATTAATTACATGAAAGTTACAAAGACCTCCACCCCTTTTTCTATTATCTTCGCCACTGCCTTAGTTAGCTCTCCTGTGAACCTGTCACTGCAGTCACCTCACTAGCATTCTGGCATTCAGTTTCTCAGATTCCAATTTTCTTTCCTCTCTTTCCTCCTTCCTTTCTACATCTCTAGGCTAAGCTCTTCCTATTGCTTCCTTGAATATTTTACTGAACTTTTATATTTTCTATCCCTTTAAACACTTTGTTCTTCCTTCTCCCCAACTCTTGCATATATTTCATACTGTAATGTAGATGCTGCTTTATTTCTTGCTAATTATTCTTCACTAACCACTCTCCTGAAAAATCAAAAATAAAATAAATATGAAAATCCATAGCAGCTGAGTTAGGAAATTTCCCTAATGTGCTGAAAGGCCTTTCTCCTTCCCCACCATAGCACTCATCCCATATAGCAATGTCATTGCTCAGTGACACATGTATCATTTCCTTTTTCTTCCATAAGCACCTGTCCATTCACCCTGTCATGCCACTCACGATAAATATGCATCAGTCTGCTCACTACCCAGATGTTCCATGGCTATTCATAACTCTGTGACTTTAACCTTTCTCCTGGCTCAATATTAAATATACACCAATAAATTATTTTTATTCATTCATTTAACAAATACTTATGATTTGTTAATTGGATGTATGTTAGCTATTGTGTTAATGCTGTGGGTTCACACATCATAGTGCACCTTCTTTTGGATCTTATTCTCATTATTTTGAACTTTTATCCCTAGACCGTGGTGCTCAGCTCACGTCCATGAAATCTTTCCTAGTAACACCATCACATTTAACACTCCCTCTCCTCCCCCACCTCCATAAATTGCTTCAGTTGTATCTGACCCTGTGTGACCCTATGTACTGGAGGCTGCCAGGCTCCTCTGTCCATGGGATTCTCCAGGCAAGGATACTGGAGTGTGTTGCCATGCCCTCCTCCAGTGGAATCTTCCCAACTCAGGGATAGAACCCACATCTTTTATAGCTCCTGCATTAGCAGGTGGGTTCTTTATCATTAGCATCACCTGGGAAGCCTCCGGCTCCTCAACCTCTCCCATATTCACAATTCTACTTACTACTTACTCATTCAGCTTTCTATTTGTGGTCAGTTGCTTACATAAATCTGTCTCTGTTAGACCTCTCAGAAGACAGAATATGCTCTATTCACTTGCTGATATCACAGTTTCAAGTTCATATAGACTTGAAATAAAGGCTTAATAAACATGGAAACCCCAATTACCCAAAACAGCAATTGCTCATCAAAGAGAAATGTTGCCTGAGAGTTTCCTATAGAATGTAATAAAGGAAAAAGTTCATTGTATCCTGGCTAGTCTGTCACAGCATAAATTCCATTTGTTTGGCTCACATTTGCATTCTCAGCACATGATGCAGTGCCTGAACATCCTCACTCAATAAGTAGCTCCTCAGTGAATTAATAGATTACTTACTCTTCTGTTGACTAGCTATATGCCTAAAACTTCAACTCCTTGAGCTTCAATTTCAGTTTATAAAATGTTATAACAAATTTTAACCCGCAAGCTCTTTGTGAGGCTTAAACAAGTTAGACCTCACTTGTGAATGATGAGCTATTATTATCATTATTTGCTAATTTAAAAATCATGTCTTGGGAGTCTTAATCACAATTAAGGTCAGCATGATTTGTGTGCTCACTAATGAGATAATTTAAATGAACACACTTAGTGGTCTTCTACAATTTTTCTTCATTTTCTCTGCTCAAAAAAGGATGTGTGCATGCTCAGTAGGGTCCAACTCTTTGCAACCCCATGGACTATAAACTGCCAGGCTCCTGTGTCCATGGGATTTTCCAGGCAAGAAGACTGGAGCAGGTTGCCATTTCCTCCTCCAGAGGATCTTCCTGACCCAGGGATCAAAGTCTCATCTCTGACATCTTCTGCATTGGCAGGTGGATTCTTTATCACTGGGCCACCTGGAAAATTCCCTAGAAAAAGTGTACAGATAATCAAAAGTAGGCGATGTTTCAAGTTCCCTGCTTCACATCCTGGAATTCTAATATATGGCTCATTTTAACAAGAAAATTTCAATGTATTTCATAGATATAAAATTGTAAGATTGGTTTGGACCATTGTAGACATCTTATTCTTTCTCCTCTTAATGAATGCACAATTTAATTTTAAATAATCATTACTTCTTGTCCCCAAACCTCAACCTTAATACCTCTGACACTAGAAGCTTAAATGTATAATGTCTTGCCTTGTCTTGTAGTGAAAGTCTGCCTTCTCAGTTTTCCTTTAACTTTTAAGAATTATTCCTGTTCACCTTCTAGAACTGTACCGGAAAATCCTATTTCTCCTTCTGATCCTCTGAACTATCACTGTCTTGAGGCAGTTATTAATTCATCCCTAGATAGTTTTTATCCAGCTAAGTATTTCCAAATCCTACAACCAGCCTTATACTATATGGTTCTTGTATCTTCTGGTATTTTGAATGTCTTCCAGCTAAATCAGATTAACTTTTATTTTCCATATAGTGTTGTCTACATAATTGGGGGGGGTGGTGCAGTACAAAATGAGAATATGAAACCTCTTGTTAAAAATCTTCATAATTTACTATAACAATAGCAGAATCTTAAACCAAATGCAGAGTCCTTCTAGGTATGGGAATTTGTGTAATAGCACAAATTGTATGCTGATGAAATTCTGGAGAAATTTCATTTGCATAGTCTTCCCTGGCACCTCAAAAAGAGCTCTGAGCTCTATTGTATGGCCACTTTGCACACTATTTTCCTTTGTATGTGGTTTAGTCGCTAAGTCGTGTTCAGTTCTTGCTATCCTTTGGACTGTAGCTTGTTAGTTTCCTCTGTCCATAGGACTTTCCAGGCAAGAATACTGGAGTGGGTTGCCATTTCCTTCACCAGGGAATCTTCCAGACCCAGGAATCAAACCCAGGTCTTCTGCATGGTAGGCAGGTTATTTACCAACTAAGCTACAAGGGAAGCCTTTCCTTTGTATATGGTGACATAAATTCTATTCCTGATTCATATCTGTTTCCACACTACAATTATTATATTGAAACCTTACACTATACTCATTTGGATATTAAACCAAATGAGTATACCTCTGAACCAGGAATCAAATCTATTTTGTCCATCCCTGTATTTACTAATCCTTCACAGTGCCTATAAAATAATTGATCATATAATAAACTAAGTAATACTGATCACAATGATAGAAATTGGGAAGAAAAATTTGTCACATTAACAACTAACACAAAATCTCAATTTTCTGTAACTTTTGTGTCATAATGATCTAATATCAATATGTATGCCGCTGTGCTATGATGCTCAGTCGTGTCTGACTCTGTGACCGCATGGACTGTAGACTGCCAGGCTCCTCTCTTCATGGTGATTCTCCAGCAAGAATACTGGAATGGGTTACCATACCCTCCTCCAAGGGATCCTCCCAACTCAGGGATTGAATCCAAGTTTCCCACAGTGCAGGCAGATTTTTTATCATCTGAGCCATCAGGGCTGCATGGCGCTGTGCGGCGCTGGAGTGGCAAGCTGCTGAGAGGAGACACCCCACATCCAAGGTCAGTAACAGAGGTAGTGAGAAGATACCCAACTTCCAAGGTAAAGAGCAGCGGCTGTGCTTGGCTGGAGCAGTCGTAAAGAAATACTCCACATCCAAGGTAAGAGAAACCCCAGTAAGACGGTAGGTGTTGAAAGAGGGCATCAGAGGGTAGACAGACTGAAACCATAATAACAGAAAACTAACCAATCTAACCACATTGACCACAGCCTTGTCTAACTCAATGAAACTAAGCCATGCCATGTAGGGCCATCCAAGATGGACAGGTCATGGTGGAGGGTTCTGACAAAATGTGGTCCACTGGAGAAGGGAATGACAAACTACTTCAGTATTCTTATCCTGAGAACCCCGCGAACAGTATGAAAAGGTGAAAATATAGAACACTGAAAGATGAACTCCCCAGGTCAGTAGGTGCCTAATATGCTACTGGAGATCAGTTGAGAAATAACTCCAGAAAGAATGAAGGGATGGAGCCAAAGCAAAAACAACACCCAGTTGTGGATGTGACTGGTGATAGAAGCAAAGTCTGATGCTGTGAGCAATATTGCATAGGAACCTGGAATGTTAGGTCCATGAATCAAGGCAAATTGGAAGTGGTCAAACAGGAGATGGCAAGAGTGAATGTCAACATTCTAGGAATCAGCAAATAAAATGGACTGGAATGGGTGCCTTTACTCAGATAACCATTATATCTACTACTGTGGGCAAGAATCCCTTAGAAGACATGGAGTAGCTATCATGGTCAACAAAAGAGTCCGAAATGCAGTACTTGGATGTAATCTCAAAAATGACAGAATGATCTCTGTTCGTTTCCAAGGCAAACCATTCAATATCATGGTAATCCAAGTCTATGACCCGACCAGTAATGCTGAAGAAGCTGAAGTTGAACGGTTCTATGAAGACCTACAAGACCTTTTAGAACTAACACCCAAAAAAGATGTCTTTTTCATTATAGGGGAAAGGAATGCAAAAGTAGGAAATCAAGAAACACCTGAAGTAACATGCAAATTAGGCCTTGGAGTACAGAACGAAGCAGGGCAAAGGCTAATAGAGTTTTGCCAAGAGAATGCACTGGTCATAGCAAACACCCTCTTCCAGCAACACAAGAGAAGACTCTACACATGGACATCACCAGATGGCCAACTCTGAAATCAGATTGACTATATTCTTTGCAGCCAAAGATGGAGAAGCTCCACACAGTCAGCAAAAACAAGATGGGGAGCTGACTGTGGCTCAGATCATGAACTCCTTATAACCAAATTCAGACTTAAAATTGAAGAAAGTAGGGAAAACCACTAGACCAGTCAGGTATGACGTAAATCAAATCCTTTACAATTATACAGTGGAAGTGAGAAATAGATTTAAGGTACTAGATTTGTTAGAGTGCCCAATGAACTATGGACAGAGGTTCATGACATTGTACAGGAGACAGGGATTAAGACCATCCTCAAGAAAAAGAAATGCAAAAAAGCAAAATGGCTGTCTGAGGTGGCCTTACAAATAGCTGTGAAAAGAAGAGAAGCACAAAGCAAAGGAGAAAAGGAAAGATATACCCATTTGAATGCAGAGTTCCAAAGAATAGCAAGGAGAGATAAGAAAGCCTTTCTCAGTGGTCAGTGCAAAGAAATAGAGGAAAACAACAGAATGGGGAAGACTAGAGATCTCTTCAAGAAAATTAGAGATACCAAGGAACATTTCATGCAAAGATGGGCTCAATAAAGGACAGAAATGGTATGGATCTAACAGAAGCAGATGATATTAAGAAGAGGTGGCAAGAATACACAGAAAAACTGTACAGAAAAGATCTTCATGACCCAGATAATCACGTTGGTATGATCACTCACCTAGAGACAGACATCCTGGAATGAGAAGTCAAGTCAGCTTTAGGAAGCATCACTACAAACAAAGCTAGTGGAGGTAATGGAATTCCAGTTGAGCTATTTCAAATCCTAAGAGATGATGCTGTGAAAGTGCTGCCCTTAATATGCCAGCAAATTTGGAAAACTCAGCAGTGGCCACAGGACTGGGAAAGGTCAGTTTTCATTCCAATCCCAAAGAAAGGCAATGCCAAAGAATGCTCAAACTACTGCACAATTGCACTTATCTCACATGCTAGTAAAGTAATGCTCAAAATTCTCCCAGCCAGGCTTCAACCATATGTGAACTGTCAACTTCCAGATGTTCAAGCTAGTTTTAGAAAAGGCAGTGGAACCAGAGATCAAATTGCCAACATCCGCTGGATCATGGAAAAAGCAAGAGAGTTCCAGAAAAACATCTATTTCTGCTTTATTGACTATGCCAAAGCCTTTGACTGTGTGGATCACAATAAACTGTGGAAAATTCTGAAAGAGATGGGAATATCAGACCACCTGACCTGCCTCTTGAGAAATCTGTATGCAGGTCAGGAAGCAACAGTTAGAACTGGACATGGAACAACAGGCTGGTTCCAAATCAGGAAAAGAGTACGTCAAGGCTGCATATTGTCACCTTGCATATTTAACTTATATGCAGAGTACATCATGAGAAACCCAGGGCTGGATGAAGCACAAGCTGGAGTCAAGATTGCTAGGAGAAATATCAATAACCTCAGATATGCAGATGACCTTACCCTTATGGCAGAAAGCAAAGAAGAACTAAAGAGCCTCTTGATGAAAGTGAAAGAGGAGAGTGAAAAAGTTGGCTTTCAACATTTAGAAAATAAGATCATGGCATCTAGTCCCATCACTTCATGGCAAATAGATGGGACAAAGTAACAGACTTTATTTTTGTGGGCTCCAAAATCACTGCAGCCATGAAATTAAAAGATGCTTGCTCCTTGGAAGAAAAGTTATGATGAACCTAGACAGCATATTAAAAAGCAGAGACATGACTTTGTCAACAAAAGTCCTTGTAGTCAAGGCTGTGTTTTTTCCAGTAGTCATGTATGGATGTGAGAATTGGACTATACAGAAATCTGAGTGCTGAAGAATTGATGCTTTTGTACTGTGGTGTTGGAGAAACTCTTGAGAGTCCCTTGGACTGCAAGGAGATCCAGCCAGTCCATCCTAAAGGAAATCAGTCCTGGATATTCATTGGAAGGACTGATACTGAAGCTGAAACTTCAATACTTTTGCCACCTAATGTGAACAGCTGACTCATTTGAAAAGACCCTGATGCTGGGAAAGATAGAAAGTGGGAGGAGAAGGGGACAACCAAGGATGAGATGGTTGGTTGGCATCACTGACTCAATGGACATAAATTTGAGTAAACTTTTGGAGTTGGTGATGGACAGGGAGGCCTGGTGTGCTATAGTCCATGGGGTTGCAAAGAATTGGACATGACTGAGTGACTGAACTGACCTGAAATCTAGTATGTGCTGAACACTGATTCTATGGAGAGGGGACTACAATGGATGTAGAATAAACATAATTCTAGAAGTAGCTCTATTATTGATTGGCTGTATTACCCTAGGCAACTCATTTAACTTTTCTCAGCTTGAGTTTTCTTATCTATAAAATCATGTAACTAGATTAAAAAAAAAAACTATATTTTGCCCTCAAGGTCTAATATTCTCCAATTCTGTAGGTTAAGTGCTTCTGTTGTACTATAGAGTACACTGCTTGGTTATTTAGTCACTAAGTCATCTGACTCTTTTGTGACTCCAAGAAATATAGCCCATTAGGCTCTACTGTACATGGGATTTCCCAGGCAAGAATACTGGAGAGGGTTGCCACTTCCTTCTGCAGGGGACCTTCCTGACCCTGGGAGCAAAACTGCATCTCCTGCATTGGCAGGCAGATTCTTTACCACTGAGACACCAGGAAAGCCCAGAGGGCTCACATCTGAGGTCTATATGATTTGATTATATAGAGTTTTAAAAGAAAAAAAAGAGCTAATTATATTACAGAAGGCAAAATAAATTCATGAAAATATGAGACTTTGTAAATGTCATAGGTAGCATTAGAAATCAGTGAAAATTTGAGATATTAAATAAATTGTACTCAGACAAATGACATATACAGAAAAAAATAATATTGATATCCTATCCCACACTTTATATAGAAGTAAATTGCATGTTGATTACAGATAAAAATGTGCTAAGCAATACTTTAAAGCTTTTAAAAGAGAATGCACAAGATTATATTTAAGTCCTGTTTGCAAAGGCTTTATAAATAAATTAGGGAAAACGAGTAACAAACCGTAAATGGAAGCATCAATAAGTCAACCCTGTAAACAAAATTAAAAGAGAAACCATACACTGGGAGAAGATATGTACAATGCATGTAAGAAAATAAAATTCACATTCAGTATATGTAAAGAAAATCTACAAATAAGTAAAAGGCAACTCATTAGTTAAATGGATAAAGGATGTGAACAGAAGGCATAAGGATATACATAAATAAAGGACATTCAACTGCGCATTTTCACACCCATCAGATTTAAAAACTTAAAGATCTGCTAACATAAAGTATGCAAGATTTAGAAAAGAGGAAATTTAAATTGAGAATGGTATCGTACTCACTGGAGAAGGAAATGGCACCCCACTCCAGTACTCTTGCCTGGAAAATCCCATGGACGGAGGAGCCTGGTGGGCTGCAGTCCATGGGGTGGCAAAGAGTAACTTCAATATTGTACTTAGAGGCGGGGCATTCAGGTGGCCTTCCCAGAGACTTTGGAGGAAGTGATTTAGGGGGTCTGTCATTTTAGACAAAGCTTGCTGAAATGTGACTAGGAATTTAACAGGTTTCTCAAGTGGCTGTAATAGTGAAGAACCTGCCTACCAGTGCAGGAGACTTAAGAGGTAGAGGTTCAATCCCTGGGGCGGGAAGATCCCCTAGGGGAGGGCATAGCAACCCATTCCAATATTCTTGCCTGGAGGGCTACAGTTCATAGGGTCGCTAAGAGTTGGATGTGACTTAACATACATACACACACATTTTAATCCTAGAGCATCTAAGGCATCAAGTCACAGAGGTAGTAAGTGGTTCCTAAAGTTGATCACTTTAAGAAAAAAAAAAAAAGTATAGTTGCAAAAGAGGTGGAATCCAAATGGTTAAAAAAAAATCAGATAACCTTATGCATGTTTTGCCATTATCCAAACATGAAACTCTTTACTTCAGGCTGAATTTGCCTTCTAGGACCTTATGCCACTGACCATGTTTTTTTATTCCCTTGGCATAATGTTTCCAGTAATAGCTCTTCCCCAGTGGCTCTGGTTTTATAACTTGGTTTTTCCTTGTCCTAGCTAACTGCTATAATTCATAGCATTATATATACATTCATATTCAGAACATACACATATGTATCTCTGCTCAGCCATTCCACCTTTTTTCATCACCTATCTGAGGCCAGTTTTAGTCAGTTTCTGACCTCTTCTACCACAGCTTCAGACCTGGGTTACCTGTTCTTCAGCCTAGGACCCGAAATACCCAGTGCATTTTGGGAAAACACAAGAATCTCAGGCTGGTTGAAATAGATTAGATTCTTAAAAGGACATCTTGAAAAGTGTGTTGGGGCTACATGATGAGTGACTTGATGGTAGACTAATGGTTTGGGCAAGCATTTGTTCCACCATATGAAATAACAACTTTGGTTGCATCGTTTGTTTTTGTCAACTGATTGCTTCTTGTGTTTCAAGTTCAACAGTTGCTTCTGGCTGATTTTTTTTTTTTTTTTTCCATTTCCCTGCTTCACTAAGAAAATAAGATTTCTTCCCCTTCTTCAGAATTTATCTTATTCTTTGTGACCTCTGTGCTTTCTCTGATAAATCAGATAGCTATATTACTTGCTGTTGTCTCTACCGTGGAGACACTTTCTGTGTCACTGCTGACACTAAGATTTTTTTAGGCTGATGAGTTGTTGTTGTGTGAAAATATTTTGCCTTCATGACATGAACACATACTCCTGGGTATGCAAATGGAATTAGGCTTGCTAGGCTGAATCAGTGCTAGTTCTGAAATAGAGGGAGAAATAACAATAATTTACATGAGGAAACAGAACTTTGGAGATTTAGAAACATAGATTTTCAATCGTCAGGTTAGTCATTTATGGGAAATTAGAAACGTTAATTAACCTTTCTGAATTTTAGTCTTATTACATGTAGTGAGTAAATTGCCACATTTTCTTAATTTTAAGACATCAAATATAAGGCATGTTAGCAATTTAATAACAGCATTTCACAAAAATTATAGGCTATATCAAATGCAATGTATGCATCCATATAAAATGTATAAACAAGGTCTTGTAATAAAAAGTTTTATTTATAGTAGGCACATCTGTAGGTATGTATGCCACATAGTAGGCATCTTATCCTTATTTAACTGAAATATCAAATTATATCTCGCTATTTTAAAAAAAATACAAAATTGACCTGAACCTACAAAGTCTAGTTATGTCTGATATCTTCCTAATATTTCTGCACATCCTCCCTGATAGCTCTTGTTCCTGGTGCTTGCTTCTCTTAAGCTCTGACTCATCTCATTTTCTGTGTCTGTTTTCTTTTCTCATTTCTGATTATCCTTTGATTTTTTTCTCTCACTTAGGCTTTTGTGTGTATGACAGGCTTTATGAAAGTTTAGAGTAACTGGATTTGATCACCATAAAATATTAAAGATGAATTATAAGCTAGTTATTTCTGTTCATAAAATCCCCTTGTCTGCTTGGTCAGAAATTTTTTCCTAGTTATGTTTTCCTCTGAGTCTGGAGTTCTGCCTTATTGCTTTCTTTCACCAGCATATTCTTCGTTCCCTACTTTTTCTGCTACAAAAACTTGGTCATTTCTCATGCAGAGTACTTTTTTTCCTCTATGTATATTTAATTATATCCTTTTAACCTATGTGCTTAGAGTTCTACATCCTGCATCAACAAGACTAACCAATATACACTCCGACATATACAGAATTCTCTTCTTAATAAGTCTGATGCTGGTTTTCAATGTATTTTCCCAAACAGTTATAGCTCACGCAGGACATGTTCAATGTTGTCTAAAATGTTAAACCCAAATTTCCATCTGTACTCTACCTACACCCACACAACTAAATATGGCCGGAGAGAAACAACAACTATGCTGACTGGTCTTACTTTTAAGTTTATGACCATGAACTTCAGATATGCTCTTAGTGCTGCCTAGAAATCATACTATGCTTCCTTACTCAATACATTGCCCCCATTCTCATAAATGGCCACTTCACAATGCCTCACTATTTAACACACATGCATGCATGTACATACACACACCTCCCTTACCACACTTCCTCTCAAGCTTACTCCCTTGTATCCAATTGCTTACATCATATCTCCACGTGAAAGCCAGATAAGTATTTTAAGTTTATGTGTGGAACTGCTTCTTCCTCATCCCTCCTCCAGTTCTTTCTATTGATTACATCCCAAATCTTAGTTGATGGTAACTCCATTCATTGATTCAGACCTAAAAATCTTAAAATCACCCCTGATGCTTCTATCTCATGCCACCCCAAAGAGCAAACTCTGTTGATTTTGTCTTCCATATATCACAGATTTAACCACTTCTTAGGACCTTATTTTCTATCTCTCACCATCATTTAGCTACTGAACTATTACAATATCCTCTTAATTGGTCTCTTTTCTGTCTTTCATGCTTTCCCATAGACTCTTCTCAATAGCATATTCAGAGATATCCTGTTAAAAATACAAGTCTAATCCCATCATGATTCCACTAAAAATGCTCCCATGGCTCCTCAATTTCCCAGAGTAAGAGCTAGTCCTTTTAATGATCACAAGGCTCTGGTAATCTCTGTGCCCCACCACCTGTCTGTCCTCAACTCCTATGAGTGGCTCATCTCTCACTCTACTTCAGCCACATCAAGAGCCTAACCCCTGAAACTCACTAAGCGCCCTCCTCCCTGAGGGTGCTTGAAGTGGCAGCTCCCTCCGACAGAAAGCTGTCTCCTCATTATCCACACAGCTCATACCCTTGACCCCTTCAAGTCCTTCCTTTAATGTCACCTTCCACTAAATCTGGCCTCCAATACATCATTAAAATTAGAATTGCTTTCTGTACCCTGGCATTCCTGAAAACTTTTACTCATCCATTTTCCACATAAAATTTATTATTTTCCTGCTTAGCATTTAATTTACTTGCTTAATTTTTTGTTTAATATCTCATTTTCAATATCAGGGTATAAGCTTTGCATCTTTTTTTATTATGGATGGATCTCCAGTAGCTGGAATAGCAATCAGCAAAGCATAGACACTTAGTAAGTATTTATTAAATGAATAAATAAGTGAATTGAATTACCTATTTAGTGGATAAATATATACAATAATTCACTAATTTATTCAATTATAACACAGAGAAAGATACTGAGGCTACAACATGAATAAATTGTAACAACTGAGGATTTTATTGGGAGAGTTAAGTATATAAATAAAGGTAGTATGAAACAATAAAATACATCATTACAGAGTTATGAAAAAGAACTCTGGGAGCATATAGAAGACTAACGTGGAAAATATGGGCAACTTTAAACAATGTTTTGATGGTTCATAGGCTATAACTGGGAAATGAAGGAGATTATAACCTAAATAAAGAGGCTGACATGTGTAGTAAAGGGCTATGAAAGTATTTTTGTTCCATTTCTGTCTAATATTGTATGATTGACCAAGTCAATTCAAAAGAGGTGTGCTCCATAAGTAAGACATTTCTGTCTGCTGTATTCACTGCTATACCCACAGGACCTGGAACAATATTTGGCCATGGTGGATTCACAGTATTTCTCTGTAGAGTGAATGAATGGACTTCCTGTTATAAAAAGAGGGTTTTGTCAAATGAATTTAAAGTTTTTTTCAGTTACATTGTCCTAAGTTACAATGAGTATGCTTTCAATTGTCAAGAAGACCAGTGATCAGACTAGCCTCAAATCAAAGTGGTTGTTAGAGAAACTGGTGATCTCCCCGTTCAATAAGCCTTTGGCTGTTTAAAGATCTATATGACCCCTTTCCAAGACGTTGAACAAAATGTCTCTGAATTTGATCAGGAGTTGTGCTAATGCCTGTCTTGAGTCTGATGCTCTGAAGATGACTTTAAAAAACGTCCATGCAGTCCTCTCAGAAGCCATATAGTGAATGAAAAAAAAAAATAAATCTAAGCTTTTGCCAGCTCTGTGCTTCATTTGGATAGATCCCTGGTTAGCTCATAGTTTTAGGTGCTGTTGTTGACAAAAGTATTTACCTGAATGTGGGCTACCTTTTATAGCCACATAAGTAATTAAATTGCAACTCAGACTTAGAAGAGAAAATCAGAGAAAGCATTTAAAAACTATAGGCACGGTTCTGGGTCCACCAAATATTCTTAAGACCTAAGGAACATCAAAAAAGAAAAATAAATGTTATAAAGGAGGATAAGTTTTATTTTGTGGAAATTATAATAGAAATGTTACTGTTAGGCAGTGTATATGTATTAATAACTTCATTAGTAGATAGTACTTAATATAAGACCTCAGAGATACTGTTTATATTTTTAACTCAACAACCTCTAAAAACCAGCTGAGTCTCCTCAACACAACCTCTGTTGGAGTGCCATTTAATCAGTAAAGAGGACTCAGAGGGTCAGGTCATGACTCTGATGCAGGAGCCCCCTGTACTGACCATCTGATACAAAATGGGACAGTTTTATTTGGACTAATTTTACTTAAAGCTTTTGGTTTTTACTGATATGAGAACTTGTTTACAAGTCCCTTGAGTATCAGACTATAATCCAAATATTTCTACAGTTTTCCATTGTCTCCATGTTTGTTCCTTGAGGGTCTTATGGCAGAGAAAATTTTAAAGTGCTGCAAACTCTATTTCTGCTAAAATTCACCCCTACCAGGTAAACTAAACAGGATGATGTATGAACTTTTGGGGAACTTTTCTTTTGGCTTTCCCCCTTTAAACTCTATAAACTAGAGCCAATCCAATCATTCTATACTTTCTTTCCTCTTTGGAAAGGATGCATTATAGTTTATTGATACTAACCATGGACTTCAGTAACAGACACACCTATGTTCCAATCCTGATGCTTAATACTGACTTTGTGATTTTGGGTGTATTAGGTGACCTTTTTACACATCAGTTTTCTCATCTGTACAATGAGAATAATACTTGCTTCATAGTTATGAAGAGTAATTGAGATCATGTGCAGTAAGCATACAGAGAAGGCAATGGCACCCTACTCCAGTACTCTTGCCTGGAAAATCCCATGGATGGAGGAGCCTGGAAGGCTGCAGTCCATGGGGTCGCTGAGGGTCGGACACGACTGAGCGACTTCACTTTCACTTTTCACTTTCATGCATTGGAGAAGGAAATGGCAACCCACTCCAGTGTTCTTGCCTGGGGAATCCCAGGGACGGGGGAGCCTGGTGGGCTGCCGTCTGTGGGGTCGCACAGAGTCGGACACGACTGAAGTGACTTAGCAGCAGCAGCAGTAAGCATAAAGTACCATGTCTGACTTATATACTAAATATAAGTGACAGTAATTTTTATGCAGCGTAGTCCATTCCTCACTTGCTGCTGCTGCTGCTGCTGCTAAGTCACTTCAGTCGTGTCCGACTCTGTGCGACCCCACAGACGGCAGCCCACCGGGCTCCCCCGTCCCTGGGATTCCCCAGGCAAGAACACTGGAGTGGGTTGCCATTTCCTTCTCCAATGCATGAAAGTGAAAAGTGAAAGTGAAGTCGCTCAGTCGTGTCCGACCCTCAGAGACCCCATGGACTGCAGCCTTCCAGGCTCCTCCATCCATGGGATTTTCCAGGCAAGAGTACTGGAGTGGGTTGCCATTACCTTCTCCGATTCCTCACTTACCCTCAGTTATATTATACCAGCTACAGGATAGAATAGAGCAAATGGCTCTCATCCAACTTTATGTTTGATCTATTTAATTTTTCTAAGAAAGATTTCACTTCCAGTCCTTTGAAAAGATATAGGGAGTTCCCATATAGAGCAGCCTCATTTATTCAATTTTTCTTCACGTACGTGTTTGATGCCAGCACATCCACATGACATTAGACCAAAAGGCAAGGGGGTCGGGGGTGGGCTCTGTGATCAACATCATTTCCCTTTAAAGTGTTCATGCATCTTGAAAAACTTGTTTCTATACCATGTGGTCATCAAGGTGAAAACTTTTGGGTTACAACTTTACATTAAAAACAGAGCTTAGGAAAAATAAAATAAACATTTCAGTGTTGTATAATTGAAGATATCCAGTTAGTCTGTCATTCTATGAGGAGGTTACATTTCTGAGAACTACTCAGTAGTCTCAGGGGACAGATATCTAGAATATTATCCTGCTGCCACTGCATAGGATGAGAAAAGGAGAATGACTGATGGGTCCCCGGGGCTATTCAGTGATACTGTGCATTACCAGAAATAGGACACACAGGGGACAGTGACACAGTGAATATCTTTATATCAGGGACACGCGAGCTACTCTTGTGCTGTGGGAAGAGAGTAGAAGGAAGCTGGATCTTCCATCTGGACATCCAGGTGACACTATGCCAGTTGCTGCAACCAGATTGGTTGCAGAATTCCAACCTGGTTGGAATGCTGGTTGGTTCCCAGAATTCCATACTAGTGAGCCCATGCAGTCATTTATTCATCCAGCAAATATTTACTGAGTGCCAGCACATTCCCAGATGCCAAGAACACATTGGCAATCCAGGCAAAAGGAACCCCTGACTTCAAATATGTTCTACATCAGAAGACACATAAAATTAGAGTTGCTATAAAACTCATAGAAGTTGGAACCACAGATTCCCCACTCCTCTCATTTCCATCTTTTCTTGTGCCCCTCACTCCTCACTAATGTATCCCCCAACAACAGAATGCCTGCCTGAATGGTGAATTGCAGGGGAGAACTGAGCATGGTCAAACCCTCTGGTTTCTCTCTTTTGAATAAAAACCTCAAGGGACTGTGCACCTCTGGATCCTCACTTCTCCAAGAAGAGCTCAGCAGAGGGACTTTGGACCTGCGCAGGGAAAGCTAGAAATGGTGAAGACTGGTTTAATTCAGGCTTCAGTATCAGAGCTAAACTACATTCTCCAATCAACTTTACATATCTAAAAATAAGCTGATATTTTGATAATCTCCTGAGCTTAATTTCTCAATAGATTCTAAACTTAGAAAATAAACATGTTATTTATTGATGTTCCTTATACACCATCATCTTATAGTATTTCCCAAATATCTGAGAAGTGTATGTAAGAAACTGGCATTTAAGAACCAAATTAATCCCTTGCAAATAGAGATAGAGGGTTTTGACTTAAACTGAGGAGATACTGAAATTGCCCGTGCTTCAGGAAGTGTATCTGTGTGGGACTTTGACTTTTGTTACTAAAGATGGTAACATTGGGGTTTCAGCAGGGACTGCAGCCTTTATGACTGACCTTGAGATGTGATCTAAGAAGACACATAGGGATCATGTCATAAAGGAAAGAAGTCTATGTGTCCTACCTAAACCTCATTTTAACAAAGCCAGTACTTCAATACCTTGGCTTTTTCAGGTCTTACTGGGCAGAATATTTTTTCCTGTATTTACTGAATTTCTCAATGAAAACTACAGACTGAATCTTCAAATTCTAAAGACAGCTAATCTAAATGAGGGCTACCAAACACTGATACATGTTTTGTGCCAGGCATAAGGAAGTTCAGTTCAGTTCAGTCGCTCAGTCGTGTCTGACTCTTTGTGACCCCATGAACCGCAGCACACCAGCCCTCCCTGTCCATCACCAGCTCCTGGAGACCATCCAAACCCATGTCTATTGAGTTGGTGATGCCATCCAACCATCTCATCCTCGGTCATTCCCTTCTCCTCCTGCCCTCAGTTTTTCCCAGCATCAGGGTCTTTTCAAATGAGTCAGCTCTTCACATCAGGTGGCCAAAGTATTGGAGTTTTAGCTTCAACATCAGTCCTTCCAATCAACACCCAGGACTGATTTCCTTTAGGTTGGACTGGTTGGATCTCCTTGCAGTCCAAGGGACTCTCAAGAATCTTCTCCAATACCACAGTCCAAAAGTATCAATTCTTCAGTGCTCAGCTTTCTTTATAGTCCAATTCTCATATCCATACATGACCACTGGAAAATATACCCCCAATTCTGCTTTTCTCTATGTAGACCATGGTTCAGGACTAATTGGGGAACAAATCATGGCTGAATTCCAGGATTCATTTAGGTTATCTACAAGCTTCTGTCTTAAGTTAGTACTGATTTATTGGTTACCTAATCCTTGACTGGGCTTCCCTGGTGGCTCAGCTGGTAAAGAATCTGGCTGCAATGCAGGAGACCTGGGTTCAATCCCTGGGTTGGGAAGATCCCCTGGAGAAGGGAATGGCTACCCCCTCCAATATTCTTGCCTGGAGAATTCCATGGACAGAGGAGCCTGGCAGGCTACCATCTATGGGGTTGCAAAGAGTCAGACATGACTAAGCACAGCACAGCAAGCCTTGACCATGGTTTTTAGATTACAGAGATTCATACCTGGTATTGATCACAGAAGTGTGTTAGTTTTTATTAACTAACACTTAATTAACATTTTGAAAGCAGTGCAGAATCTGGCCTCTTTTTGAATTGACATACAGAAACAACTCCATGAACTTTTTGAAAATATATGAGTTAACTCATATATTACTCAGCCTTTAGAAGTCAAACTTCCTGAACAAATGAAAGAGGGAAAGATAATTTTTAAATCTGTGTATTTCTTGTCATTGGAACAGTAACAGTGGAAAAAATTAAATTCCAAAAGATCAAAATGAATTAAAGAACATGAGAGTTGTATTATTTCTAGATAAATAATGATGATGAGGTACAATGAACAGAAAAAGAGAGTTGAGTTTTTAGAAGATCAGGGGTTACTTCTCTAAAGGAGCCTGGAAAGGCAAGGTGTTGAGGAACAGATGGCAGGTGTTTTGGTTCTCACTAGGCCCATGTTGCTCAGGCTCAGAAGCATCAATAGTATTTACAATGAGGGAAACTGATGATCCTCTAGTATAAACCAATATGGAAAAGAGATACCAAGTATCAGAGAATTTTCATCACAAGGAACAGTGGCAATGACCACAATGGCAGAAGACAAAGATTTCTCTTAAGAAGAGGGTGGAGCCTATGTCACTAGACAAAACACAACACAGCCTTAATGCTAGGAAGTTAGAGGGGGAGCAAGAAGAAGAGATTTTGCATATGGCAGATGGGGAAGAGGCAGTGTCTAATAAGATCTCATGATGGAAGTTGCTACTTGTTCCCAGTTCTATTGTCTTTGAAAGACGGTGGGGATGTCTCCAATGCTGTTCTCTGAGCTTGAGATAATATACATAGGTAGATCCTTCGTCTCTATTCTCCCCTTGAAGATGGCAAACATAGCATTACAATTAAACTTAAGGGAGCTTTTTCTAATAAGAGTTTAACTTCATAGGCGGAAGCCTTCAGATAGGCTTCCCAGGAGGTGCAGTGATAAGGAATCTGCCTGCCAATGCAGGAGATGCAGGAGAGGTGAGTTTGACGCCTGGGTCAGGAAGATCTCCTGGAGAAGGAAATGGCAACCCACAGCAGTATTCTTGCCTGGGAAATCCCATGAACACAGGAGCCTGGTGGGCTACAGTCCATGGCATCACAAAGAGTGGGACACAACTGAGCAACGAAGCAACAAAAGCCTTCAGATAACTGACACAAAATAACAGACATCCTGGTAAATCTCTAAAATGAAGATTTCCCTGTATCATTCCTCTTTTCCTCAGCTACTAAGTTTCTGCTCTCATTTTTCTGGCAACAGCAACATGGGTCTGGAATGTACAGAGTTTTGGGTTCTGGGAGCTATATCCCTGTAGAGGCTAGAGATTCAGTTTTTAAATTTTGTAGGGTATGGTTGGAGAAGGCAATGGCAACCCACTCCAGTACTCTTGCCTGGAAAATCCCATGGATGGAGGGGCCTGGTGGGCTGCAGTCCATGGGGTCGCTAGGAGTTGGACACCACTGAGCGACTTCACTTTATTTTTTCACTTTCATGCATTGGAGAAGGAAATGGCAACCCACTCCAATGTTCTTGCCTGGAGAATCCCAGGGACAGGGGAGCCTGGTGGGCTGCTGTCTATGGGGTCGCACAGAGTCGGACATGACTGAAGAGACTTACCAGCAGCAGCAGCAGGGTAGGGTTGATGTGATATTCTTTTACATCCAAATATTAGAAAAAATATGGCACATAAGAGATTTTAGGTTGGATTAATTCCACAATGAACATGACTTAGAAACTATACATTTTAGTAGAAACTGTCTACTCAGTCACAACTCTACCCAACCATAGCACTGGAGAGCTCTCTGAGTCAGAATGAGTGGAATAAGAAACCAGGTGATTGTGATGAAAGAATCTTACATTCTATTTGGTCTTAACTTGTAAAGAAAAAAGAGTATAACCTTTAGATCTCCTTTTGTATCCATGTTTTTCATAATAGGAGATGGTTTTTTTTAATTCAAATTTGGAACTACTTTAGGATTGCTTTTAGAGAACATGCCTAGCTGTAAGTCAGGATGAAAAACTAAGTAAAGAATGGAGTTTTAGCCAGGGTTCAGAAGTTGGTTCCATTCTGGCTCATTTCAGAGCCTTTTAGAGGCAAAAGCTAAATTGCCCACCAGTTGCCTGGAAGGACTTTGAAGGGTAAATGTCTGATATGAAGTAGCCTCAGAAAGGTGATAGCATTATCATCCTAGTATCTTGCCATCAGTAAACCAGCAACATCAATAGTTGACCATTTACTTAGTGAATAAACTTAGTGGGTTAAAGAAATAAAAAGCTGGGGACATTGGAGACAGATACTTATTCTATATTCTGATTTTTCAAAGGGAAGGGGACTGGAGAGAGGAGAGAATTTCTACTCAGCTTCTGGAAAAGAATGTTTAGATAGAAGGTTCTCAGTTCCCTCTAGTCCCCCAAGGGAGGAAGAGTGACTTGTCTGACACATCAGTTTGGGAGAAGAGATTCAGCTCAGTCCTTCTGCTTTCCCCCTGCTTTGGGAGCAACACTCTGGCCTGCTCTTTACAATGCCTGCAATTGGGAGATTAAGTCCAGTTCAGACAGAGTTGTAGAAGTCCATCTGGCTGCTAATTTATAATTATATTATTCAGTCAATTTTGCTTTCTCTATGTTTGTCTTTATCTTATATCTCAGTTGGCCCTAATTCGAAATCAAGGCAGGGCTTTTATTTATTGCCTCTACTGAAACCATAACAATGACAAGAGTATACAATATTGGCTTTCCTGGTGAACCTTTTAAATATTTAAACATATATAAGTTGTTAGACTGGGAAAAAAAATAGTAACGATGGCTGGTAGTGGAGCACAGAGCTTCCTAGACTAAAGGGAATAGCTATGCAAAGGTATGGTGCTGATAGAGCAAAACTCATTAAAAAACTGAAATAAGTACGATAAGATCAGTGCTGGAGTCCAGCTCCAGCAGCCAGGGAATCAGTCTGAAGGGGTGAGTGGTGTCAGCGGACTATGATATAGTCTCTGACTCATAGTATGGAACTACATGTTTATTTCAAGCTCCAGGTTCTCTTTTATACTTTAACAAAAGCATTAGGTCAGAGGTTTGAAGTTTTTAGTTTCCCCCACCCAGATTTATTGTACTTAACTTGTGATTACATTGTAACTCATGCTACATTCCTCAGTTTATTTCTTATCTTTCTAAATCCCTTTTGCCCCTAGCATCTTAAGATCACTATCTTCTAAAAAGGCTTCTAGCTGTTCTTAATTATTCCTAAACCCTAAACTCAGCAATCTTCTTTTGCCATAAATATTTCCCTGACAAACAGGTCTCAGATAACAATCCTTCCCATGGCCTCAAGCTGCAGCCTATGTGCTCATCCTGGGACATTATTTGTAAAGATCCTTGAACAAATGTCAATGGTTATTTTATAGATTATTTTCTGGGCACAACTGTAGAAGGCTTTGTGCTTTCTCATGCTTCTCTCAAGCACCTTAACATTCTTTCCAGCCAACTCAACCGAAGAAAGGAAAGAACAAGTCAGAATCACAAGGCTTAACTCCTTCATCCCGGGGCCGTGCCTGCGAGATGAGGAGAGAGGGTTGGGGCTGTGTCTCCATTTTGTCAGTAATGCCTAAAGCAGCTCCTGACACATCAGAGCAAAAAAAGTAGCAAGTAAGTGTATCTATACTAAAGAAACATTATGTAGAGCTTGGCTATAAAGTTGAGACTTTCGCCCTAAGGTGGGTTTGCCAGATTAAGTAAATAAAAATATAAGACTGTTTAATTTGAATTTCAGATAAAAAAATAATTTTTTGGTGCAAGTATGTCCTATGCAAAACTTTCAATATGTAGAATACTTACACTAAAAAAGTATTCCATGTTTATCTGAAAGTCAGATTTAACTAACAGTCTTTTATCTTCAACTCTATCCTTATGGAAATGGCAAACCACTGAAGTCTTGAAAACATTCAAGGGACATGATCAAAAATCAGAGAGAAAGAAAACTAGTCACAGCAACAGGCCAACATCTCCTTCCAGATGTTCTGTTTTCTTTAGTGCTCCTTCCAATGGCCTCACCATAAAACCTATAACAATGAGAGCCTTTTATATCCCATGACTCATGATAATATTGTAAATACAGCTTGATAAAGATAAATTGCAGTCTCAGTAATATGTAAATGAGAATGACTTAAAAAAAATGGAGCTTGCATTCTCTCTCTTAGCACTCGTGATCTGTAGCAAAAAAGCAATATACACAAAAGTGCCTGATGAACATAGCAATTTCACTTGGCAAACTGGGCACATTCACTTTGCATCCATTGAAATCTAGATTCTACACCTCCCTAATATTCTACAAAGCCTATGTTTATCGTGCCTGACTTTTTCAGAATGCAGTGACTTCTGCTGAGTTCATGGCCACCTCAATCTTATTTATAGCAAAGTGTTTTAAATGGATGGACACTGTGATTACTGAAACATGAGCCATCAGGAAACAGAAACCGAGGCTACCTGCAGGAGAAGTGGGCACAAAGTCAGTGAACAAAAACTGTTCTCCTGACTTACTATCCATTTTCTAAACACAAATCCTCATTTTCATTATGATTTCATGTGTTTCCTAAAAACCTCTATGCCCCTTCTTTGTAACCTTTTCCCTAGGAGTTCTCTCATATGGCAGTTGTTAGGGTTCTAATTGCAACTCTCTGGAACAGAGCAATGGTCCAGTTGGAACAAGTTGTTATCACTGACCAATTGGTCCATTTGTGGGCTTGCAGCTGTGTGAGTACACGCATCACCAGGAAACCAGTCTCTCTGTAGAAGGTCAATAACCATGAGCAGTAGAAGTGTTAAAATGGAAAAGAAAAGGCCAAAGACAAAGTTTGAGAAAGCACTGACATCCTTTTTTTAACAGGGCCAGGAACATAGCTGCAATACATGGTAGGTAGTTGGAAACTCCTCCTTATTCCAAAATGTAACGTATCATTGCTGATATTCAGTATGTCCATCCAGTCCTAGTATCAATATTATAAAAATGAAACTGAGGTACAGGAAACCCAAGCCTGACTATGTGGCCAGAATTTCTATCTTTTCAGGCAAACCAAGATCATACTATGTGAAACAGAGTTCAGCAAAGTAATATCAGCTCTGGCTAACATTTGATGAATGTTGACCATGTGTGAGGTACTGTCATTAAAACTTTAATCACAACTATTTAGTACTAACTAGGGCTTCCCAAGTCAGTAGTAAAGACTCTGCCTGTCAACACAGAAAATGCGAGTTTGATCCCTAGGTCTGGAAGATCCCCTGGAAAAGGAAATGGCAACCCACTCCGGTATTCTTAGAGGAGCCTGGCAGGCTACAGTCCACGGGGGTCACAAAAGAATCAGACACAATTTAGCAACTAAACAACAACAATTTAATAGTTACTACAGGTCTACAAGATAGGTCTTATTATTTTTGCTATTATACAAGTAAGAATTGAAACAGATGAACACAAGCTATTAGCCAAAATTACACAGCTCAAGAGTGACAGATTAAAGGTATAATCCAGGCAATTTGACTCTTCAATCAAATCACTATACTTCTCATTTTCTGGGAAAGGAGCCCCTTTTAACATTGGAGAGCCCTTGCATGGTCTATAGAATATGAATGGAGACTAGCTTACATTGCTTTGCTTTGGCAAAAAATTTAGGTCTAACAATTTTCTCAGTTTCCCTTTCCTGTTCCACGATTCTAAGTAACTTTGTAAGAATTTATTTTACATACAAAAAAGTAAGTATGGTTGTGAAAAATGCCTGCTCAAAGCAACAATCAGTTCTGTGCTTTGCTTGAATCTATATCCAATTCATTGAATCTATATCCAAATATTGCTCTTTATTAAAAACTCATGCATGGAGTGCCTGCCAACTGAGGTGCACTAAATTTGGTTATCAAGATGTTGTTCATGATCACAAGACTTGCACAGCCTATAGGAATATATAGGCATGTGAGGAGACAATTAGAATGGTAATTACATTAGCAGTTTCAGCTTTCTAATTGTAGGCTAGGCCTTTAATGCTCTGTGAAAGTGTTAATCGCTTAGTTGTGTCCAACTCTTTGCAACCACATGGACTGTAGCCCACCGATCCTCTGTTCATGGGGATTCTCCAGGCAAGAATACTGCAGTGGGTAGCCAGTCCCTTCTCCAGGGGATCTTCCCAACCCAGGGACTGCAGATTCTTTACCATCTGAGATGCTCTAGAAAGTTGTAACTCAGTGCTTTAAAGATTCTCTTGTTCTTTTCCCTAACTACTCACTTGGGACCATCTCACCTCTTGCAAATTATCCCAACGATGTCTAGAAATAACCATGGTTGCTTCTTTTGGTAAAGGAACTGAACCATTAGCTACAGGGACTTTATAGTAGACACGCTGATTAGGAGAGCCACAGGAGGAGAGAAGGAAAACTGTCTTGTTTTCATTAAACTGCTAATGGGAACTTCACTAGGGCCACTACTGATGGTGGCCCTAAGCCACACCTCTCCTTTGGACCACAGTGGTGTGGAAAAATTGCCCATGATCTGATTATGAGTTACTTAGTAGGGTTTGGTTAGTAGGGCATTCTTTAGTGTAGCCCAGTGGTACTCAAGGTCTCAGAGACTCTTAGAAAAGCAGTATCCCCAGTTGTGAATCTTCTTTTTCTAAAAAAAAAACCAACGTATCCAAAGGATTAGGCAGGAACATATGTTTCATTGTTTTTCATTTTTGTTTCTCTCTTAAGAGCTTGAAACAAGCAGATAAAGCACAAACAAAACAAACCTTTCCTTTGTTCTTTAGCCAAAATACATAAAAAGTTTCATGCAAAATGTTCATGTGAATTGTGGCCAACAGCATGCTAATAATGTGCACTCCCTGATTTAGTTTGGATTCAAATAGGACACGCTGCTATACACAGGATGTGGTAAGTGACATGAGGCATGCAAAGGATCACCGCCATGTCTGGGAGTTCTGGAAATCTTTGTCAACCAGTGGTGATTGGGCTTGATCATGAAAAGTGAGCAGTGGTTTATTGTTTGATGAAGAGACATTATGGCATTTGGGATAGGAAACTGTATAAAGGGTCTGGGTATATGGAAGAATCTGGAATTCTGGGATGAGTGGGTGGTGTAATGCTTGTGTTAGGCTGTCCCTGTGGGGATGCAGTTTGGAGAAGTGAGACTAGGAAAAAAAAGAAAAGGATGGGACTAAACTCAGAGAGGCCATTATTCTGGGATATTTTCAGTCAAAACTTTTCTAAGTGGATCTCAGTTTAGGAGAGGAAAAAACTATTTTTCCTTTCTATCCATCTGAGGTTCCTTGGCTGGGGTCTTATAAGTCAGACTAATAAAAGACAGATGACAAAGAGGAAAACAAACAAGTGTATTAGCATGCACAGCACAGACAGACACAGAGGGGTACTCAGAGATGAGTAACTCACAGGGGTGGGTAGAACTTGAGTTTGTATATCATCTTTTTTTCTTCTTCTTCTAAGCTTAATTCACTTTTATTTTAAAATAAAACCAAAAAAATTGAAATCATTTTTGTTTTAAACTAAGAAATTTGAGAGAGAATATGTTATGATTACCTGAAGCAAGATGTTAATTTCATGGTGGGTGCATCCTAAGTTACTTCAGTCATGTCAGACTCTTTGAAATACTATGTACTGTAGCCAACCAGGCTCTTCTGCCCATGGAATTCTCCAGGCAAGAATACTGGAGTGGGTTGTCATTCCCTTCTCCAGGGGTTCTTCCTGACCTAGGGATCAAACTTGGGTCTCCTATATTACAGGTAGATTCTTTACCATTGGAGCCACCAGGGAAGCTCAATTTTATGGTACATGGGGGTAAAGGAGGTGCTTTTTAAAAGGGAAGTATTAAATGCTGGGTTTAAGAGATGTACAGGAATTCAACAGATAGATAATACAATTGAAAGAAAGTGAACATCACATATGAGGGCATGAGGAATTGGATCTTCAGGGAAGAATAAGTCCTCTGTGCTCATAGTGGAGTTCATCTATAGCATCTTAACAAAATAGTAATAAATTTTAGAGAAGTGACGACAAAAGCAAAGGGCTTGTAACTTCCAGGAGCAGCATACGCAGAAAGGCAAACATGGAAAAACGAATGGTCGATAAGAACCAGTTTGAGCAAGGTTTATTACGTTGGTTCCTTTAGTGTCTTCTCTGTGTTGATAAGGGTTTAGACTTGTCTCCAGTTACTAACTTTTCTTTTTATATTTTGCTGTGCTGGGTTCTTTGCTGTGGCATGGGCTCTGTGGTTGTGGCACACCAGCTTAGTTTCCCTATGGCATCTTGGATCTTAGTTCTCTGACCAGGGATCTAACCCCGGTCCCCTGCACTGGAAGGCATATTCTTAATCACTGGACTACCAGAGAAGTCCCTCCAATGATTAACCTTTGTCCTTCCTTATGCAGAGGGCAGGGGGGGATAACTTCACAAATTTATGTCCTACTTTTAGGCAAATATTGGGAGGCAGAAAGCTTTTCTCATATCTTCATATTCTCAATTGACTTAGCTATTAATCTCTATTGCTCACATTGCTCTCATATAAATTTCCCCTTTGATCTTCATAATAAGTTCGTGGAGTTGGAAATGCAATGGCATTATTCCTGTTTTATAGATGAGGAGACAGTACCCCCAAAAATGAAACGGCTTACTCAACCTGTTCCACTTTCTGGAATCCTGTATTTTGTCATTCAGAGAAATCCACCCATGTCCTGGATGCCCAGTTCTACCTTTGCAGTGTAACAGTAGGATTATAACTTTGGAGTGGTGAGGGCATTGGCATGGAAAAGGGAGGCTTCATGAAGTCTTTGCTCTGGTCCCTACTAGCTAAGCCTTTAAGTGAGTTACTTACGCTCTTTGGAGCATGTCTCTTTTTTTTTTTTTTTGGAGCATGTCTCTTACTTTGTGACATTAAGATGGCAATCCCTGTCTCTCAGGGTTGTTGTATGCATTAACTGAGAAAATATATATATTAGTATAAACAGCACCATACCTGGTACTTAATAAGAACTAAACATATCAGTGCTTAACATCATTATCATCATCATTATGAAGTAGTAGTAAATAATAGGAAATATAGTAAGCAAATGAAGGGACATGTAGATTCAGGTATTTTTTCTGATTTCCTGCCATGACTTTCAAATTCAGATTCCCTGAAAACCAATTTTTACTTCCATCCATATGTGCTTGCATTTGAAAAATTCAATTAGGTCTGACGGCTGCTATTAATGCCAGAATGCTGGCTGAGCTTGGTTGCTTTTCAGTCTCTCACAGCTTTGTAAAGTTAAAAAAAAAATACCTGAATTATTGTGGGGGTCATATTTATGTATTATTACTTGTGTTGCTGGACCACTGTGAGCACTCAAATTTATTTTTATGATCATGCTCACTTTTGTGTAACTTAAGGTAGTTTATTTGTTCAACTAATGACTGCAGTATTAATAAAATTATGAGGATATGATCTAACATCACTATTCAACAAAATGACTTATTGATATGTAGTACAACATTAATATTGCCTTCAGTTCAGTTCAGTTCAGTTGCTCAGTCGTGTCCGACTCTTTGTGACCCCATGAATCGCAGCACGCCAGGCCTCCCTGTCCATCACCAATTCCTGGAGTTCACTCAAACTCACGTTCATCGAGTCAGTGATGCTATCCAGCCATCTCATCCTCTGTCATCCCCTTCTCCTCCTGCCCCCAATCCCTCCCAGCATCAGAGTCTTTTCCAATGAGTCAACTCTTCACATGAGGTGGCCAAAGTACTGGAGTTTCAGCTTTAGCATCATTCCTTCCAAAGAACACCCAGGGCTGATCTCCTTCAGAATGGACTGGTTGGATCTCCTTGCAGTCCAAGGGACTCTCAAGAGTCTTCTCCAACACCACAGTTCAAAAGCATCAATTCTTCGGTGCTCAGCTTTCTTCACAGTCCAACTCTCACATCCATACATGACCATTGGAAAAACCATAGCCTTGACAAGACGGACCTTTGTTGGCAAAGTAACGTCTCTGCTTTTGAATATGCTATCTAGGTTGGTCATAACTTTCCTTCCAAGGAGTAAGCGTCTTTTAATTTCATGGCTGCAGTAACCACCTGCAGTGATTTTGGAGCCCCCAAAAATAAAGTCTGACATGGTTTTACTGTTTCCCCATCTATTTGCCATGAAGCAATGGGACCAGATGTCATGATCTTAGTTTTCTGAATGTTAAGCTTTAAGCCAACTTCTTCACTCTCCTTTCACTTTTATCAAGAGGCTTTTTAGTTCCTCTTCACTTTCTGCCATAAGGGTGGTGTCATCTGCATAGCTGAGGTTATTGATATTTCTCCCGGCAATCTTGATTTCAGCTTGTGCTTCTTTCAGCCCAGCGTTTCTCATGATGTACTCTGCATATAAGTTAAATAAGCAGGGTGACAATATACAGCCTGACATACTCCTTTTCCTATTTGGAACCAGTCTGTTTTTCCATGTCCAGTTCTAACTGTTGCTTCCTGCATATAGGTTTCTCAAGAGGCAGGTCAGGTGGTCTGGTATTCCCATCTCTCTCAGAATTTACCACAGTTTATTGTGATCCACACAGTCAAAGGTTTTGGCATAGTCAATAAAGCAGAAATACATTGCCTTAAAAAATCTCTAATACATGTTTTGAACATGTATATCCACATTCTCCCCTGAGAGAAAATTTTACTGTTTATTTAATGAGTCAGGTAAGCTGAAACCAAAGACTATATTCTATTTTTCTCTGTATATAGAAATAGTAATGTAATTTGACCTTCTGTCATCAAAAGTAAATGTATGAAAAAAATCAATAGTAAACATTTTCCAGTGTAAGCTTCAGCTTATTCTTGTTTGCTGTCTGAAAGGGGCTGCTGCTGTGAGAGGTGCATATCTTAAAGATTTCCCTATCCTTGACACCTGGGATAACTTCAGTAGCAAGAGGTTTGAAAATCTAAATTACTCATCTCTGCTGTGCGTTTATTGCTGTCATTCAGTTGAATGAAATTAAACTTGCCACTTGTACCATCACACAGAAGAAAATTATAGAACAACTTTTTTTGAAAAATGTTATTTCATTTAATTAAGGAGTAAATAGAATTCTGTTCTACTTCAATTGTTTGGTATAAAACATACAACATTGAAAAAAGGGGGAAGTAGTAAGTTCTATAAGAAGTTCAGCAAGTAGAATAAAACTCACAGCTGGGCAGTACTTTTATTCTTTGTACTTTATTTATCAGAAGGACTCATCAATAACTAAAATTTTACCATTCTTGCTTTCTTGTTAAATTCTGTCCTTAGTATTTGGGAGTGGGAGTGGGGAAGAAGTTCCTCTTGAAATTACTTTCATATTTGGAGATGTTTGATTAATTTCTTTTTTTATATTTTTCACAATTGAAGGATAATTACAATACTGTGGTAGTTTCTGCTGTACAACAATCGTAAATCAGCTACGAGTATATGTATCTGGACCCTCCCTCCCCTTCCCCTATCCCACTCTTCTACCTCTAGGTCATCAGAGAGCACAGAGCTGAGCTCCCTATATTATACAGCAGTTTCCCACTAGCTATCTATTTCATACATGCCAGTGAATATATTCAACAGGGAGAAAACAGTAAAGAAGTCTGGGGCAGACCTTTTTCTTGGTTCTCATACTTCTTTTTGTGTTCACATTTAAGAATGCATAGATTTCACATGAAAATTGGGGTTGGTGGGTTGTTTTGAAAAGTCAGAAAATCTGGCCATGCTAAGCCTATGTTTTGGCATGACAAACATCAGTGGGACTTGAGCAGCTGCCTTCTTTGAATGGACACTTGAAATCCAACCAGCCGCAGACCTCACCAGTCTCTATTGTCTCTCTGCTCAACCAGACTGCTTCACTCAGTTGAACTGCTGGCATGAACCTGAAGACATTTGTATTTTTATATATACTGACCTATCCATCTATATTTAGATTGATATATATTATTATTACTATTATTTCATCAATATTACCATTTTTTAACAACAGAAGAATACCTACAGGGACAAAGTCTATCTCTGATTACTTTAAAATTTTTTCTAGGTTATTGATGACTTTAGGCATTTCACATAGATAATTTTTTCATTTGTAAAACTGGAGATAGTTTTAACAATTCCTATCTTTTTCAGTTGTATGACAATTAATAATATGATGCATATAAAGCATATTGCAGAGTAGGTATGCAATAAGTGTTGGCTACAGTGTTCTGTGATACAACAAAACAAACGTGGCTTTAAAAATTGATTCTGCATTCCTATCACTCCATTTCATATAAAAGATGCTATGGATCAAGATCTTTGATTTTCAGTTGCATTTTCCCCCTTGAGTGGTCGGGGATAATTGCCAATGGACATGGGGCTTCTGTCATTCTGGATGAATCTTTTGGTCTTGAGCTTTGAGCAGGATAATGAATGAATTAGGAAAGCTGAAGCAAACATGTGGGTGGATATCCCTTGTCAGAGCTTTGATTTCGATTCCTTATAGAACAACAGAAATATTCATTATATTTTCATCCCTTTCAAAATGCAAAGAATAGCAGAGCTTCCAAAACAGGACAGTAAGGCACTATCCTAGAGGAAGTTGTTTTAGCCTATTTAAAAGCAGCCTCCAGGAATCAGGGCATAGATGCTTTCCTCATTATTCCTTCTGCTCATTATTTGGCACCATTATCTGTTTTGATCCCTTTCTACAGATTTTCCAACGTTAATGTGATGCAAACATGATTCTTGGATCCAATAGAGGGTCTTCACTTCATGCTAATAAACACAGTAGATCATTAAAAAGATTTCTGATTTACTACCTTTAATTTCTTCTTCAGGAGCAACAACAGAAGCTTGTGGGTGGAGGTTGAGGATCTCTGATTACAATCACGGATAGAGAAATGGTTTCTTCTGACATTTTTCTTTCAGAGACTAAGCAAAATTGCAGTACAGTTTAACAGTACTCTTAACTCACTGCAGGTTGCCATGGAAACAGGAATCTGGCACCAACATGAAAGGCATTTAGGGAATCTGTTAGGCTTTAACAGTAGCATGATCTAAGCATTCTTGCTCACCACTAACAAGTCTAGCATCTCTTTTAGAATAACATTAATATTCATTAAATTTCTCTGGATGTGGTTTGGGGATCTTCATATCGCATTTGAGGTCATTTTTTGTGAGTGACCAACTCATCAGAGAACATGCATTTTGTGGAACTATACTTAGCTCATCTAGCATATGAAAGATTCACTCTACTTAACATTGTTATTTTCCCATGATCCAGATTTAGATTTTAATACAGAAGAATATGATTGCAATGGCAATTAAAGAAATCTGCTAATATTTAGGAAGTTTATTTATAATAAAGAACCAAATGGGAAGTTTTGTTCTATAAAAAAAGTTTAATAGAAACAGGCCCTTTGATCACTTACTTGTGCTAGGTAACTTTTAGGTTAGCTCTCATGTGTAAGTTTAGTTAGGTTAAGTATGTGTATTTGTTTTTGAGGACAGTTTATGTTGGAATCTTATAACACTGAAAGCTTATGTTGCTGGCAAAATCAGTTGGACTTTTTGTTTTTCTCTCAAGGGCTATATGACTGTGATTAAAAAGCCACCAATTATAGCAATGACTAAATTACAATTTTCTTTTATTTCACAAAAGAAGAAAATTTTGGTGGACTTATTGGAAAAAAATAAGAGACATTATTTTTGAATTATGTTTCAAACTCTTCCAATTATTTTTAATGTGAATTAAGTCACTGGTTCATCAATTAGTCTCCTCCAGTTGACTCCCAAATTGGTTCTGTGTCTTTCCTGTTGAAAGGTTCTGAGTGGTATTTAATGCCTATTCCTAGAGCAGGCAGCAAGTTTTTTTTTGTGACGAATACATCAGATTTGGAGTCAGAAAGCCCAAGTTCAATTCTCAGCCCCACTGTTTTCCAACTGGATAACATTTTGGGCAAGGTATCTAAACCCTGTACCTCTCTTTCATCATGCGGTTGTTATAAAGATTGAGATAATACATATTCAGTACTTAGCAGATTTCTGCTATAATATATACATATTAACATGTAACACTCAGTGAATTTTAATTATGTAATTATTATATTAATTTTATAGTTTGAATAATCTGACAGGACTGCTAAGCCAATATTTCCCTTTTTATTATAACCAAACATCCTAGCAGAAATTAGGTCTCTTTCTTTTTCATAAGTTTGCTGTGCATTTTCATGAAAAGTGGATTACAATTAATAAAATCTCCAAAACCCAGAAAACAGGTAAGAAATGAAAATAAGGAAACCATGCACAAACTGGAAATTTGATTGGTAGGTGGCAGGTTAAACAAAACCAATCAACTCTTCAGCTGTAGTTGAAAAGAGTCAAAATGTGTCTAGCAGCAGTCGCGTTGCTGGCTCATCTAGCTTTTAGACCAGAATCAATTTGTCTGTAATAAATTATTTATCATGAACAGATGCAGAATCTATGATTATTTTAACTTGATGTTTAATTTCTTGAATGTTGAGTTTTAAACATGTGAATTAATTATTTCCCTTTCCAAGCCACCTGACATGGAAGCAGAGTGTAAAAACAAAATGGTATCAAATGGAGACAAAAGGTGAGCTTGATTAATGACGTAAATAATTAGCTCTTGAGAATATGGCTTAGGTTTGGGGTAACAGTGGAATTTTTTTACGTTTCGTCCAGAATTAGACAAATGTAAACACTCAGGCATTGGAAGCACTGGGAAAGAGTTTTAGGAGCCAAGATTACTACTGTAAAACTTGTAGCATGAATGAGAATAGAATGATGATCACAGTAGGCAGAAAGCTTCCAAAGACAAAGGCAAGAACAGCTGAGATGCTGATGTCCAGTAGATGCTCTGGCCAACATCAGACTGGAGTACATGCTCTGTGGAGGCAGGCAGATCCAAAAAGAAAGAAGTGGGGAGAGTAGAGTCAAGCCAAGCTTTCCCAGTTTTTTATTGCCCCAATCACCAATCAGTTGAGAGGAGTTACTGAAGTAGGAGGATTATTCTGATCAATGGTCCTCCACGTTGGTAGAGAATAAATGCAGTAGGTGATGATGCTGTAACAGAATATCACAGAGTGGGTGATTTAAGCAACAGAAATGTATTATCTCACAGTTCTGGAGCTAGAAGTCCAAGATCAAAATGTAGCTTTGGCTTTTTTCTAACAGCTCTCATTCTTGTTCTTTTGGTCTTGCAGATGACCCCCTTCTCATTGGATTTTCCTTTGTGTACTTATAGCATTGGTGTCTCTTTGTGTGTCCAAATTCCCTCTGCTTATAAGAATATCAGTCAGATTGGATTAAGACCCACT
The DNA here is from genome assembly GCF_002263795.3 of Bos taurus. Lineage (NCBI taxonomy): Eukaryota > Metazoa > Chordata > Mammalia > Artiodactyla > Bovidae > Bos > Bos taurus. The sequence goes on from NC_037330.1 coordinate 76,013,101, forward strand.
TAATGATCTCATTTTAATTAATCATCTCTTTAAAGGCCCTATCTCCAAACACAGTCATACACTGAGATACTGGAGGTCAGGGCCTCAACATAATTATTTAAGGGAACACAGTTTAGTCCATAACAATCAAAGTGCCCCATAACAGTCTAGTAATAACTAGAGATTGCACTTCATGATTAATACTTCTGTAACTTCCCTTTTTCTTTTCTTCTTAGACTTTTTTTTTTTTTCAGGAGTTAAGCTGCCTTCACAATGAGGCAAGATGAAGGGCAAACCTGTAGCCAGTAACTTATAGTATTAATGATGTACAGAAACAAAAAGAGGAATTGCTAAGTCTATCTTTAAAAGACCATTTACCACCTGGTTTCTTGATGAACATTTTAAATTCCAGCAAGTTCAAAATGTTCCAAAATGGCTAATCATTTCAGAAGTGCCAATAAAAAGGAAAGGATAGATAATTTATTTTTTGAAAAATGAAGGATTATATTTTACCAGATATATTTTGTTATATTTCTGTGTGACACAGAGTTCTAAAATTGCATTAAAACAATTTCCTCCTGGAGAACAGTTTGTTTTAATAAAGCTAAACACAGAGAGTAAGAATAATGATAAAGCCTGTTAGCTTTGGAACAAAATAACTATAAATGAAATGAAATTAAGTGAAACCATAAAGAAAAATCATTTGTTTTTTTCCACAGCATCTTTCCACAGAGACATCAAGAGCTTTGTAAATGCTCATTAGTTAGGTTATCTGGTGCATTGCACCGTGGAAATTGCCTTTGTAGTCAAATCTAAAATTTTCAGATATTGCAACCTGACCATGTAATCTAGAAAAAAATAGAAGTTTCTTCAAAAATTTCCATATTCATCCCTTGGTTCCTATGTTCTGCTCATTCTTTGTGTATGCCATGTAAATGGGAAAGACTTATGACCAGGCCTTATCCCAAATTTCTGGATTTCATTTTAATCTATAGGCAGATATTCAGAAAAAAATGGAATCTGGGGGAAAAAAAAAAAAACTCAGTCCCTATTTTTTCATTGTGTTTAAATTACTAATTTTAATATCAAGAATTAAGACTAATTGAGTACTATACTAGACATAATTCAGGTTACTTTTGAACACAGTGACCATGGCAGTCTTCTAAAGGTTATGGAAATACCAACATATGGAATGAAACATAGTGTCTAGTCCCAGGGTGTTCACAGTCTAATTTGGAAATTAGACATTAACAACTGTAGTATAATCATAGGTTATATACAGTTTTATATATAAAAACTAGTACTTGTTCATGAAGTCTAGGTTATTTAATAGAAACATAGGAAGCAAAGACTCACTTTATTTAGATAATCAAGGGAAGGTTCTCAGAGGAGAAGACAATTAACCTGGGTCTTGAAGGACATGAAGAATTTTGTAGGAAAGTGTTTCCCAAAGGTTAAGGCAGAACATAAGAGAACAACAGAAAAATTCATATAAGACACAGTGATGGAACACTTGGTGTGAAAAATTAGATAACAGAGGATTTTGACTAAGACTTTGAGAAATGGGAGAAATAAAATACTTGTTTTCCTGGAAGACAGTTCTAGAAGTGTGAGGGTGGCATGCACATAGGAAAGCAAACAGGTAGACGACTTTTCTTATGACAGTTTACAAGCCAGGTTTTCAAGGGCAACATGAACATGATGTTCTTTCTTAATTAACTTCTTGTTCCAAATATCCAAGAGCTTTGAAGATGTGGTCGCTTTAACACAGTGTTCTCACATAGTCTTCTCCTTCTCACATATCTCCTCCTTGAGGAGCATAACACAATCATAAACAGATAAATTAGACAATCATAAAACAGACAAATTAGATTGTCTCATCAACACAAAATCTAAATTCTTTCCAGACCACTCCTTTATTGAACACTTTACATGTTTTTACATTGTTTATGGTTCTCATTTTTCCCCAGACTCTAAACAAAATCCTATTCAAAAATCAGGTAGTCAATGATAAGTATGGCTTGTTGTCTCCACTTTACAAAATCTCTCTCTCTCTCTTACCTCTGCTACTATTGATATCTCTTACTTGATTGTGCCATTCATTACATCTTCAGCCCATATGCCATTAAAATATGCAGCCAAAGGTTGGCTGGAAGCCATTCTCAGATGTTTTAGAAAACTTAGCTTTTAGAGCTTTAGGGAATCAGATTGGTTAGCATCACAAAGTGTTTACCCCCACTTCTTGGCTGGTGAAACTGGGCAGAGATTTCAACTTTAGCCTAAGGCTTTATTCTTTTAAACAAATTCATGATGTCTGTTGATTAATGTGCCTGAAACAAATTACACTGAAGTCTGGGAGTTTTTACCTGTGTTGGCAAATTGTTCTTAGTTTTTGATTTGTCTTCACTCAACAATAACTCTAAAATGTGTGAATCTCTTAGTGTATAGTCTCTACCACAACCAAATGTCTGGTTGACACCTCCACTTGGATTTATCACTGACATCTGAAATCTAACATGTCCAAACACAGGCTGCCTCCCATAGCTCTCTTCCCCATTTCATTAAATGGAACCACTGTTCATCCAGCTGACCAGGGTTTATACTTCAGAGATGTCCTATGCTCCTTTCTTTTTCTCATCCTTTAAATGCAATCTATCACGAAGTCTTATTAGTTGCAGTCTCAAAATATATCCCAGCTGTAAGTTCTTCCTACCAACTTCATCACTGTTTATCAAGTAAAATGGCCTGTTCATTTCAGTTCAGTTCAGTTGCTCAGTCATGTCTGACTCTATGTGACCCTATGAGTCGCATCACGCCAGGCCTCCCTGTCCATCACCAACTCCCAGAGTTCACTCAGAATCACGTCCATCGAGTCAGTGATGCCATCCAGCTATCTCATCCTCTGTCATCCTCTTCTCCTCCTGCCTCCAATCCCTCCCAGCATCAATCTTTTCCAATGAGTCAACTCTTCACATGAGGTGGCCAAAGTACTGGAGTTTCAGCTTTAGCATCATTCCAACCAAAGAAATCCCAGGGCTGATCTCCTTCAGAATGGACTGGTTGGATCTCCTTGCAGTCCCAGGGACTCTCAAGAGTCTTCTCCAACACCACAGTTCAAAAGCATCAATTCTTTGGCGCTCAGGTTTCTTCACAGTCCAACTCTCACATCCATACATGACCACTGGAAAAACCATAGCCTTGACTAGACGGACTTTTGTTGGCAAAGACGGACTTTTGTCTCTGCTTTTCTTTTTTTTTTTTTTAATTCAACATACCATGTATTCTTTTTTTTTATGTATATATTTTTGCTATTTTTTTCTTTTTTTAATTTTCTTTTATTTTTATTATTTTTTTTAAATTTTATTTTATTTTTAAACTTTACAATATTGTATTGGTTTTGCCAAATATCAAAATGAATATGTTATCTAGGTTGGTCATAACTTTCCTTCCGAGGAGTAAGTGTCTTTTAATGGCTGAGTTGCTGCTTAATCCTTTCAACTAATGTCCCTGCTTTTGTCCTGGGGATATATTTCCATTTTTACTATACCAGCAAAGAAATACATCTTCTAAACATGTAAATCCTATCCTATAGCTCCCTAGCACAAAATTCTCCAATACTTTCCTACTGTGGTCAAAAAATATCCTTTTCACAGCCCACAACTAAAGTGCATCACCGTTTACCCTCTATCTGGGCAAACTGATTAGAAGGCTTAGCTGCATCTTCCTTTGGTGCAGGTGGAAGATTCAAAACACACAATATCCTGACAACATGGGAACTGTTGGCCCAACCCTCCTCCAGCCACAATGAAAACCCTGAGTCAATCTCCTTTCTTGCACTGTAAAGTCATTTTTGAATCAGCTCAGGAAGCCTACCCTGTTCTTCCAAAAAGCTATATGAGGAACAAACGTTCTCATACTCTATTGGTGTGTGTATGTGGTCATTGGTCTTGACAACCCAAACAAATTTTGAGTGGGGGGGGGGTCCATCCTTGCAGTGCTACTATCTATCAATCTATCTATCATCTATCAATCATCTATTTATCTTCTCTCATCATCTGGAGTTTTTATACGTGCCTCATTTACTTTTAGGGGCTTCCCTGGTGGCTCAGATGGTAAAATGTCTGACTGCAATGCAGGAGACTCGGGTTCAATCCCTGAGTCGGGAAGATCCCCTGGAGAAGGAAATGGCAACCTACTCCAGTACTCTTGCCTGGAAAATTCCATGGATTGAGAAGCCTGGTAGGCTATAGTCCATGGGGTCGCAAAGAGTCGGACACGACTGAGCAACTTCACTTCACTTCATTTACTTTTGGTGGTGTGTATACCTTTTGCTCCAACTTCTCCATATTTAAAATTTCTATAAAAAGACACCCATTATTTCTACACATAGACTTAGAGTTTAGGCCTTTATTCCTTCTGCTAAAAACTTTCTTTATATCATTTATTACCAATTATTTTCACTGACAATGACTCTCTTCTGAACCAAACTCTGATAAGCTCCTCTGAGCCTAACTCAGCCCCATCTTTAACATGTTTTCAAGAGCCTGGTTTAGTAAAAATCCTGTGTAATCAGTTTAGCAAGGATTCCCCTTTCCCTGGTGTTTATACTTAGTAGTTTTCTATCCACAGACCCGTACCCTGATCTTTGGCTATAAATTTCTCTTTTTCCTTTCTGTCTTTAGAATTGAGCCCAATCTCCCCAATATTGCAAAACTCCATTGCAGTAGTTCCTACACCTACCAAGATAGTTTTGAATAAACTCTGTCTTTCCATTCTAACAAGTGTCAGAATAAATATTTCTTTAGCACCACCCTTGGATATTTTGAGAAGAGAGAGAGACTTCTCTTCCATTTATCAACTGGCTTGTCATTAAGAACAGTTCATTTGCCTTAATGGGAATTTGATCTTCTATTTATCTCTGTCAAATTTTCTAGCTTTTGAGAAATTAATTTTAAGTACTGTCATATTATGGTCAGAAAACACAATGTCTGTCACTTTATTACAATCTCTATTTATACAAACTCTATCAATTTTCTTGGTGATCACTTCACACTTTTGATAATACTGACCACCCATATGAGCTGCTGCTGCTGCTGCTGCTGCTAAGTCGATTCAGTCGTGTCCAACTCTGTGCAACCCCATAGATGGCAGCCCACCAGGCTCCCCTGTCCCTGGGATTCTCCAGGCAAGAACACTGGAGTGGGTTGCCATTGCCTTCTCCAATGCATGAAAGTGAAAAGTCAAAGTGAAGTCGCTCAGTCGTGTCTGACTCTTAGCGACCTCATGGACTGCAGCCTACGAGGCTCCTCCGTCCATGGGATTTTCCAGGCAAGCGTACTGGAGTGGGGTGCCATTGCCTTCTCCGACCCATATGAGCATGGATACTCAAATCCAAAGTCTCTAATAGTATTCACCTATAAATAATACTTTAATGTGTAGTTTCTCTGATTGTTTTTGTTTAATTTCCAAACCTGGACACCAAGAGTAAATGAATTTACTCCACATTCCATACTTTAAGTTGTACACAGAGCAAGTGCTATATTTTCTGGGAAACTTTCCTCATTCGCATTTATAAGGAGCATATAATCCCAAGTCTTATCCTCATCCCTTCATAATAATAGCTGTAGTTTTTGTTTAGACACTTTTTATCTTTCTACAATAAACACAAAAAATATCACTCCCCTCTTGGTTTGGTGATCAGTGCTTTCCCATCAGTCATGGCACGTTTGCTGTCACATGCCTTCCCTTTCTCCATGGTAAATGTCTCTTATGCTCTGAATAATGCTTCAGAATTCACTCAGAACAGTTTGCCAGGTGGCCATTTCAATATATTTAAATGATCTCAAGAGATAACATCTATTTACCATCCAGTATCATTGTCAAGAACCCTTAACATCATCTCTTATCAAAACATTTCTCTTTTTTCTTCTATCTTTTGTAGTTAATGAATGAGATCTGAGACAGGTATGCTGGGCTACTCAGTCCAGGCTTTATTATTGAACCTGGATCAGAATCGAGGAACCAGTCTTCTGCTTGGTTAGTTGAAGTACTGCTTTATTGATGCTCTCAGAACTGAGAAAGCTAAAAATTCTACTGACTGAGCTCACAAGAAATTGAAACATAAAACAAAATGTTCCTCTATTAATTAATAAAACATGATAAAACTAACCAAAGACCAGAATGTTTATACTGTTTGATTAGCACATTCTATTTCTAGAATAAAAACAGCTGTGTGGGAAACTATAGTGTTTTCCTGTGAACCTGGTATGACCACAAAGCCATGATAAAGGCTGGCACAAGAGACCTACCACATTGTGATGAACCACCTCCATGTTCAGGGACAATTCTGACAAGCAGAGACTCAGACCTTCGCTCAAATGGTTTCTTCTGTCCTAGTCTCCAAGCAGACCACTTTCTCTCCATTCACATATTCCTTCATGGGACAATCACTTCAAATAATAATAACAATCTTATATTAAGTGCCTATAATGCTCCTAATGTTTTAAGAAAATAATAATAATGATAATAAACATATTAATTCCAAATTCCAGATGCTGTTCTAAACAACTTGTTTATCCTCATAGCAACCTTATGAAGCAGGGGCTTCTTACAATCTTTGTTTTAAAAACTATATTGGGGAACACATGTTCTTTACAAAAAGTGTATAAAATGTAAATACTGGTAAAAATAAGCACCTAAATATCCACTACCCAGCTTAAGAAACAGAACATGCATTCCCTCCTTTCCTACATTATCTCAATAGACCAGTATCTTGATTGTGTTGTTAGTAATTCCCTTTCTTCTCTCTGGGCTTATTCAATTGACTTTTTATCTTATTGATTTGGAAGGCTTTTTTCTCCACTATATTCTGAGTATCAGTATTTTATGTTTCTATAAGATGCTAATATCTTCTCCCAGTTTTTGGTTTTTCTTTTCACCATCTTTACTGTATATTTTGCAGTTAATTTTAATGTAATCCAATTTGTCATTCTTTATAATTTAAAATTATTTTTTTCTTGTTGAAAAAAACCTCTTCCTAATCCTGAGGTTGTAATAATATTATTCAATATTACCGTCAAACAATTTGGTGGTTTGGCTTTCACCCTTTAGAAATGATTTTTATGAATATTATAGCAGGGAGGTAATTATTTACATATTCTAGATAAACAAACTGAGGCAAGGACATTGTCTTACTCAAGGTTTACAGATGTTAATTTGTAGAGCTAAGATTTAAACCCAAGCAATCTGCTTTTGAAGTCCATACTCTATATCTGCCTCTGAGGGTATTATTAGAGAAATTATATAGACATGGGAACTGAGGCCCAGCAAGGTTAAGTGACTTGCTCAAGGTCACAGAGTCAGTAAGAGCTACAGACACTATGCAAACTTCAACACGCCTTAGACCAGAGTTTGTATATTTCCCTTTATAAGTCCTGTCTTCTAAGGACCACATGCTGGTCTGTGGATTCTATTTCCACAAATGAATGCTTTGCTCTCTGTTTTATTTTGGAGTCATTTTATTCTCTTCTGCAAAGATTTGGCTTTACTTGTACTCTTTGCACTTCACTTGTTTAACCCACAAATTAAAAAATTTATCTCCTGGTTTTGTATTAATCTTATCTCAGTTTTTTCTGATTCATCACATCACTATTTCTTAATCTGAATTGATATATAATTTTCACCTCTTAGAGCCCCATCTGCTGACCTTCTAATATTCTGCATTCAGATTCTATTTATGGAGGATAATCTTATTTGAGCTTCAGGTTATCTCTGTTTTTCAGTGATTGCAATTAACACTTCAAGGGTTTCTTTGATCTTGCTCCTTCCCTTATCCTTGGGCTCATCTTTTACTATTTCTTCTACTTAATTTTGTTTCATTCTATCCTTCATTCATTCAATCAGCACACACTCAATTCTACATTCCAAATCTAAGGAACTGTTCTAGATGCTGACAAAAAACATGCTCTCACCCTCACGAAGCTTGCATTCTACTGGAAAGGCAAATAATAAGCAAACAAGTAGATGCATAACATGTCAGATGATGTAAAGTGCTATGGGAAAGGAAAGGAAAGAGGTCAGCTTGAGTTGTTTTTTTTTTAATTAATTGATTTATTGGGTTGCTATGCAAAGGAACTAACAATTGACAAATATCCTAAGTCCTAGATTTGGCTCACTGTTTTATTTATTTAGAATTGTATTATTTTTCAAATATTTTTATTCAATTTCACTTACACTCAGCTATTTCTCTAGAGTCAATGACAATAGCTGACTTTTCCTTGTCATGCCTTGCAGGAGCAGAATTAAATGTCAACTTTTTGGTAAAAGTCAACTACTGTTTCTGACTCTTGAAGATAATATAAATGCTCCCTTTTGTGGTTACTGGGAGTTCAAAGGATGCAAACTTGTCACTTCTGAGTTTTTAGGGGGTCCTTGATTCAGCCTAAATTATCTCAAAGTACAGCCTTTATGCACACAAGTGACTCTATATTTCACTGATATATATCCCTCTGCTCAAAATGCCATTTGTTCTGTTGTCACATATCGAAGTTCTGCTCATCTTTCAAAATCCAAATCAAATATCATCACCCCATTTTTTGCAATGAATACTTCTCTATCTGAAGCAGAATCCAAGTGCATACCCAAGCATGCTTCTTCTCCTTAGTATCAAACACATGGAATCCCTTAGTATATGCAATTGCAATTTCCTTAGGGTATAAAAAGACTGACTTTAGGGAACCTCAGTTACAATAATATTTTTTATTTAAGACTGTAAGTTCTCCAACAACCACAATCTAATAGGCTTATTTTATAAACTTTTAGATGTATTTATTGGACCGAGTTGAATGGCATGATTAGTTGGATTGAATAGTCTTTCCTTCTTCCATGAAATCATTTAATATCACCTCTATGCCTTGAACTGTGTCATGAAGTATTGATAACATGAATATAACAGAGATCCTGTCTCATAGACTCGTGAGGGAGACAGATGAGATGACAACATGCAGTGTAGTGGAAATGCAGAAGCAGAGAGCCAGCACGATTTCTTAGTTACTAGCTTTGACACTTGTTTTTATGCAGCTTTGGATATGTCTCTTAATCCACTGGTACATAACATTTTTCATTTACAAAATGAGAAGAGTAAATTCCCATCTTTCAAGGAGATTTTTAGGTGTAGAGATAAAGTCCAACATAATTATCAATAAATGGAAGTCATTATTAGCATTGTAGTATGATCTTGCAAAAATATGAAAGTGTTAGTTGCTCAGTCATGTGACCCCATGGACTGTAGCCCGCCAGGCTCTTCTGTCCATGGAATTCTCCAGGTAAGAATATTGGAGCAGGTAGCCATTCCCTTCTCTTCCTGACCTAGGGATCAAACCTAGTCCCCTATATGGCAGGTAGATTCTTTGCCATCTGAGCCACCAGAGCATATCAGCTAATTTGAAAGCAGACAAGACTGTTAAACCAGTTCAGGCTGGAGGATAAATCCAGATGATAAAATCAATACCGTGATATGTCCACTCAAACCAGACTTGTTCGTGGGGGTACAACACTGCTTGTAGAGATGACCACTGTCAAGATGACCTCAAAATTCATGTTTAATAGAATGGGAAAGTAGATAACAGTTATTGAATCATCATTGTTTGTTAGATTCTTATTAAGTGTTTCATGTACATTATGTCATTTGATCTTCACAATAGCCATTCAAGGAAGTGGACATTGTTATTCCCTTAGTATAAGCATAGAAAGTGAGATTCAAGGAAGTTAAATGTTTGCATTTCTAACATTATAGTCTAAAAACAGCCAGTTATACTTCAATAAATGTGTCTGTATGTGTATAATGTATAAAGAAACTATAGCCATTTTACTACAGAGCATGTTATTAAACAGTGATTTTCAACATCGGCCCTCTAACTATAATTCAGGTGTGTTTATAGAACAATGAAATCCCTTTGTCAAGTCAAATGATGCATAATGTGCTGTCTAGCATAACAACTAAAACCTAATGCATCCTATAAAATTTCCCATCTGACTTTTCACGATGTAGTAGACATAAGACTGCTGTCCAGTAGAAGAGTCGTCTTTACCCTCTCACAGAAGTAGACAGTTACTGTACCTCCTAGGTAGTAGAATAGTAGAATATGATTTCTAGATGGAATCATCTATATGTTGAGATCATCACTGTTGTTACATAATCTAGTCTATGTTAATACAAAAAGCATAATTAAACATTGTTATGAATTTTGTCTGCCTCCAGTGGCAAACCAGAGGCTGTTCTCTTTGCTTCTTTTTCTTTGAATTACTAGAACATTGTTCACTGTACCTTGTATTTCATATATCCTGAGAGATAGTCAAGCCCTTAATATTGTAGTCCTTTAACTAAGAAAATATTTAAAACTGCTTTTATGAAAGAATATTGCTGTATATTCAAGACTGAACATTAGTGTTCTTCTGCTTTGCCTCAATGACTTTTTAAAAATGTAGATTCATATCTATGTATGATATATATATTTAATGTTGTTTATTGATGTTTTTGAACTTTGGTGCTGGAGAAGACTCTTGAGAGTCCCTTGGACAGCAAGGAGATCAAGCCAGTCCATCCTAAAGGATATCAACCCTGGATATTCTTGGAAAGACTGATGATAAAGCTAAAACTCCAATCCTTTGGCCACCTGATGTGAAGAGCTGGCTCATTGGAAAAGACCCTGATCCTGGGAAAGATTGAATGCAAAAGGAAAAGAGGGCAACAGAGGGTGAGATGGTTGGATGCCATCCCGATTCAATGGACATGAGTTTGAGCAAACTCTGGGAGATAGTGAAGGACAGGGAAACCTGGCATGCTGCAGTTCATGGAATTATAAAGAGTCAGACATGACTTAACAACTGAACAACAATGTTCTTTATGTAAATAAATACTTTAAGTATGTATGTGTGAGTGCATCCATCAATGATATTCTTCCCAATAAAACAAACAAGATAATAAATAATCAGGATACTTTAAAAAAAAAAAATGAGCACAGTGATAAATGCTTCCTTGATGATTCAGTGGTAAAGAATCCGCCTGCAGTGCAGGAGACACAGGAGATGTGGGTTCAATCTCTGGGTCAGGAAGATACTCTGGAGGAGGAAATGACAACCTACTCCAGGATTCTTGCCTGGAGGATCCCGTGGACAGAGGAGCCTGGTCGACTACAGTCCATAGTTGTGAGGAATTGGACATGATTGAGCGACTGAGCACACACAGGCATGCGTGCGTGCACACACACACACACACACACACACACACAGAGACAAATGTGCCCAGGTCTTCAAATCCAAGGATCATTCAGCTAGCATTTTTAATATCAAAGATAAAAATGACAAGTAAAATAAATATCTTTTTCTATAATAAAAGGTAGATGACTGTTTCAAGTCAAAGTGGCCTTGTGGTATTGCATCCTTAGGCCTTGGCAACAAGGACAGTGAGAAGAATTTAAGAAGACAGTGCCAGGCTCTGGGAGACTGGCTCTGTCAGCATACAAGCGCTAGCGTGGTTTGGGCAGACCTCACCAGGCTGTGCTCAGGGGAGGAGGAAGAAAAGGAATGTCCAACCTGGCCTGCAAGGCACAGCATGGCCTCTGAACAGTGTGGGTGGTGGACACCTGATATCAATCCTGCTGTCAGGATGCTGCAATGATTCTCACCATCTTGGACAGGAAATCAAAGGACCACTAAAGAAAGGAGAACAACCAGCTTGTAAGGGCTGGACAGTTTCAGAGCTGTTCAGGTTATTAAGTAAATGGAGAAAGCTAAGGAACCTACCTTGTCTTCTGGAGATAAAAGTATTAACACAGAATAGAGATTGTGGAGCAGAGAATACTGTGACTCAGAAGCTTTTTGGACTCAACCAGGAGCTTTTCCATGCACACTGACACTGGGCCCACTGACTTCGTAATGCAGTTCAAAGCCCCTCACATGACAGCAAGAAAGCTTCTTTTATAGCCTCTGACTTTGCCACCATTGACTCAGAGAGACAGAGAGGTAGGCAGAGAGCTTGAAAAGGTAAAGTTGAAATTAGATTGACCTGTAATTGTAGTCTTTTACTGACCTATCAGATAGGTCTGCCTTGAGAGGCAGAAAGAATAACTGCTATTCTGCATTAAGACTAAAGGTACGACCCAGAGGGATGGTATGGGGAGGGAGGAGGGAGGAGGGTTCAGGATGGGGAACACATGTATAATTTTTTTTAAATTAAAATTGAATAAAAAAATTAAAAAAAAAAAAACCCAACTACAGCTAAAAAAAAAAAAAAAAAAAAAAGACTAAAGGTATGCCCTTTGCAGCTAATATTTCAAAATTCTTCATTAGGGATTTCCCAATTTGAAAAACAAAAATCTTCCTATCCATATGTCCAACTCAGCATTTTGAGGGACCATAATTACCTGAAGAAAGAATAACAGAGTAAATGTCAAAAACATAATGCCTTAGATTAAAAGACAAAGGCAAAGGCAACCTTCATTTCTGTGATGTTTTTCACATAACCGAATGTCCCCAAATACTTCACAAAGCATTTAATTACATGCTAGCAGCAGAGGAAATGCTGGCATTGCTGCGTGCCAGCTTCAGCCCACGTAAAGCAAGGAATGTCAAGTTAACTCACTAAGTGTAAGGAATTTGCAGAAAGCTCACTCCCAGCCTTTTCTCTTGAAAGCAAAGCACAGCTTCTTATTTCTTATCGCTTACACATTTCATGGGGGATGAAGTAGCCTATATATACTGCTTCCTAGCAGGCAGTCAAGGGATGGTAGTGAAGACAAAGTGGTAAAAGTGGGTGCTATCTGCAACCTAAGATTCCACAAAAAAAGACCTGAACATCTAGGAGTATGTAAGAATGGTGGGGAGGAAAGCATTTGAGAACTTCAGCTGGAGAGAGACAGAGTTGGCAAGGCCAGGTATATATATAAAATAGGCTGGGGACATTTTAGATTTTGCTTTAAAGGTTGGCCTACATTTCAACACACCCACTATCTTTAGATCCATAGGTAACAAAGAGTTCCCACGAGCTCTTTGCAGGAGCCCTTAGTGCAAGGATGGCATGATTGACCAGGCCCTGAAATAGTTCAGCTATGGACCTGGGTGACCCATGGCCTTGAAGCCTGAAACTCTAACAGCCTTATATAGAAGAACTTCTTATATTTTAGTAGAATGCATGCTTAGTCGCTCAGTCATGTCTGACTCTTTGCAACTCCATGGACTGTAGCCCACTAGGCTCCTCTGGTCATGGCATTCTCCAGGAAAGAATACCGGGGTGGGTTGCCATTCCCTTCTTCAGAGAATCTTCCCAATCCAGGGATCAAACTTGCTCCTCCTGTACTGCAGGTGAATTCTTTACTGTCTGAGCCACATTCCTTAGTGGAATGTGATCATGAATAAATATATAGATAGCAAAGAGTCTAAACTAAGCAAGAAACTTATGAGGAAGAAACTGATATCCCACTGAAATGAGTTCAGGGTTTATTTTGTAGACAAAGGGCATCTATTAAAATATTTTAAGCAAATGATAAGATAATTATGTATTCAATTTCTTAGAAAATATGTACGAAATATCTGCTTGTGTGCCAGGCACTGGGGATAAGTGAAACAGCCTTCATGGTAGTGGGCTTCCTTGTGGCTCAGACCTTAAAGCGTCTGCCTGCAGTGCTGGAGACTATGGTTCGATCCCTGGGTCAGTACGATTTAGTAGAGAAAATTTTTTGTGTAAATAAATATGTATAGTTAGATATCAGTAGTGTTATAGTAGTATTATATTTTATGTTTATTTAAGGATGACAAAGAGGTATAAGGAGTTGGTTAATTTAACCTGAATGTTTAATGTTAGAGGTTTAAGAAATACAAACTAAAAGAAGGGGTTCGTGAGAAACTTCTGAAAGATCAGTAAGACCTCATTTGGTAAAAGAGCAGAAAAAGGGCATTCTGAGTACAGACCAAAATGTGGTCAAGGGCATGGAGACTTCAATCAGGCTGTCCTGTTTTGGAAACTGGAAGTAGTCGAGTATATCTGGAATGCAGAGGTGAAGCAGTGTGTTGGGAAGCAGCTAAAGAAGCAGATAATCATTTTGAAGTCTGCATTTGAGGTTCTGAGTCTAACAACAGTGTCGAGAACAAGTTAAGTTTGAGGTCATTGAGCTAGTTAAAAAATTGTCATAATTGTCCATTCAGGATAGGTAAGAAGAAAACATTTGCAAAAGACACATATGATGAAAGACCATTATCAAAAATGCACAAATAACTCTTAAAACTCAACAGTAAGAAAATAAATGATTAAAAATTAAGCAAAAGATCTAAAAAGACACCTCACCAAACAAGATATATAGGTCAAAAATAAACATATGAGAAGATGCTCAACTTCATATGTCATTACAAATTAAAAATAAAAATGACATATCACTACATATCTATTGGAATGGCAAAAATCCAAAACACTGATAACACTAAATGCTGGTGAAATTTTGGAGCAACAGAACTATTATTCATTACTGGTGGAAATGCAAAATGGTTTAGCCACTTTGGAAAAAAGTGTGGCCCTTCACACAAAACTAAACATACACTTATCATCACACTCCTTGGCATAAACTCAAAGGAATTAAAAATTTATGTCTAAACAAAAACCTGCATGTGGGTGTTTGTTGTTGATTAGTTGCTAAGTTGTGTTGGACTCTTTTGTGACCTCTTGGAAGCCTACCAGGCTCCTCTGTCCATGGGATTTCCTAGGCAAGAATGCCGGAGTGGGTTGCCATTTTTTTCTATAGGGTATCTTCTCAACCCAAGAATTGAAACCATGTCTCCTTCATTGGCAGGCCAGTTCTTTACCACTGAGCCACCAGGGAAGTTTCCATCAGTTTTATTTATAACTGCCCAAACCTAGAAGCCACCAAGATACCATACGATAAGTAGATAAATAAACTGTGATACATCCAGATAATGGATTCAGTCCTAAAAGGAAATGAGCTATCAAGCCACAAAAAGACATAGAGGGAACTTAAATACATACTTCTAAGTAAAATCACTGCAGATGGTGATTACAGCCATGAAATTAAAAGATGCTTACTCCTTGGAAGAAAAGTTATGACCAACCTAGATAGCATATTGAAAAGCAGAGACATTACTTTGCCAACAAAGGTCCGTCTGGTCAAGGCTATGGTTTTTACAGTGGTCATGTATGGATGTGAGATTTTGACCGTGAGGAAAGGTGAGTGCCGAAGAATTGATGCTTTTGAACTGTGGTGTCGGAGAAGACTCTAGAGAGTCCCTTAGACTGCAAGGAGATTCAACCAGTCCATTCTAAAGGAGGTCAGTCCTGGGTGTTCATTGGAAGGACTGATGCTGAAGCTGAAACTCCAATACTTTGGCCACCTGACATGAAGAGTTGACTCATTGGAAAAGACCCTGATGCTGGGAGGGATTGGGGTCAGGAGGAGAAGGGGGCGATGGAGGATGAGATGGCTGGATGGCATCACCGACTCAATGGACATGAATTTGGGTAAATTCCGGGAGTTGGTGATGGACAGGAAGGCCTGGCGTGCTGCAATTCATGGGATCGCAAAGAGTCGGACACGACTGAGCAACTGAATGGAACTGAACTGAAGTAAAAGAAGTCAATCTGAAAAGACGGCATATTGTGTTACCCAAATACATGACATTATTGAGAAAGGGGGATGGAAAGGGAGACAGATGACAGAAGATTTTCAGGGCAATAAAACTACTCTGTACAATGCTATAATGGTAGATGAATGTCATTTTGATGTTGGGTTCAGTTCAGTTCAGTCACTCAGTCATGTCCGACTCTTGTGAACCAACAGACTGCAGCACACCAAGCTTCCCTGTCCTTTACTATCTCATGGAGCTTGTTCAAATGCATGTCCATTGTCAGTGATGCAATCCAAACATCTCATCCTCTATCATCCCCTTCTCCTCCTGCCCTTAGTCTTTCACAGCATTAAGGTCTTTTCTTTTTTTTCTTTTTTTTTTTTTTTAGTTTTCAAAGTATATTTTAATCCAGTAGACAAAAAATATTATCATTTCAATATGTGATCAATATGTCACAAGTCATGGCTGACATGCAGATAAGTCTGATATTATTTTGATGACTAAATACATTCATTTCTAAGACAAAGTGCCACTCCTAGGGTGGGAAGCTAAAATGGGAACCCCTTTACCTTGGGAGTAAGCCTGTCAGGTAAAATACAAGACATCTAGTTAAATTTGGTTTTCAGTAAATAATTTTTCAGTATAAGTACATCCCAAGTATTGTAGGAGATAGACTTCTACCAAAAATAAAAATAAAATAAAGAAAGAAAGAAAAAGAAGTTTTCATTGTTTCCCTAAAATTCAAATGTAACTGGGATTCCTGTATTTCTGTTTGGTAAATCCAGCCACCTAAAAGTCATGATTAGAACAGATTCCTTCTTTAGCTAAAAAAGAGTACATCAGTGGTGAATGAACATAGCTCTCTCCCATCAGGGCCAGAGTTACGATCACGGGAGGATGATGTGTCATCAGGTGGCCAGTGCAGTTCGGAAGTGCAAAGGTGCGTCTTCCTTGGCCCAGCACAGAAGACAAAGTACTGGCAATCCCACAAAAGAGTAGGAGATAAAGGCAGAGGAGATGAAGGCAGAGGGAGAAAACGTGGCCAGTTCAGGAAGCAGAAGAAGGTGATGGTGCCCAGGAGGTCACAGGCCAGACTGCTGGGGAGCCTCACAGTTCAAGGTGTGAAGCGTTCTTCCCAGGGTCCAGTGGTGGCCACACCTGCAGGAAGGTGCACAGCTAAGCAGTAGGGGGTCACTGAAGCCCAGTGGCTACTCTGCTCCACTCTTGTTTCTTTTCCATGAAGTTTACAAAATATCTGTACATCCTGTACTCCCATGAACCTTGTGCAAGACCTTTATCTTAATGTGGCATCTGTACCTTTCCAACCTGTTGTAGGATTTTCTTTTTTTTTTTTTCTCTAATTTTATTTTATTTTTAAAACTTTACATAATTGTATTAGTTTTGCCAAATATCAAAATTAATCCGCCACAGGTATACATGTGTTCCCCATCCCGAACCCTCCTCCCTCCTCCCTCCCCATACCATCCCTCTGGGTCGTCCCAGTGCACCAGCCCCAAGCATCCAGCATCATGCATCGAACCTGGACTGGCAACTCGTTTCCTACATGATATTTTACATGTTTTATTGCCATTCTCCCAAATCTTCCCACCCTCTCCCTCTCCCACAGAGTCCATAAGACTGTTCTATACATCAGTGTCTCTTTTGCTGTCTCGTACACCGGGTTATTGTTACCATCTTTCTAAATTCCATATATATGCGTTAGTATACTGTATTTATGTTTTTCCTTCTGGCTTACTTCACTCTGTATAATAGGCTCCAGTTTCATCCACCTCATTAGAACTGATTCAAATGTATTCTTTTTAATGGCTGAGTAATACTCCATTGTGTATATGTACCACAGCTTTCTTATCCATTCATCTGCTGATGGACATCTAGGTTGCTTCCATGTCTTGGCTATTATAAACAGTGCTGCGATGAACATTGGGGTACACGTGTCTCTTCTAATGAGTCAGTTCTTCACATCAGGTGGTCAAAGTATTGGAGATTCAGCTTTAGCATCAATCCTTCCAATGAATATTCGGGACTGATTTCCTTTAAGATTGACTGGTTGGATCTCTTGGTTGTACAAGGGATTCTTAAGAGTCTTTTCCAACACCACAGTTTAAAAGCATCAATTCTTTGGTGCTCAGCTTTCTTTGTGGTCAAACAGCTTCCCTTGTAGCTTACTCTGTAAACAATCTGCCTTCAACGCAGGAGACCAGGGTTTGATCCCTGGGTCAGGAAGATTCCCTGGAGAAGGAAACAGCACCCCATGCCAGTATTCTTGCTGGGAGAATCCCATGGACAGAGGAGCCCGGCAGGCTACAGTCCATGGGGTCACAAGAGTTGGACATGACTTAGTGACTAAAACCACTAAAACCATCTCACCTCCATACATGACTACTGGAAAAACCATAGCTTTGACTAGATGGACCTTTGTCGGCAAAGTAATGCCTCTGCTTTTTAATATGCTGTCTAGGTTTGTCATAGCTTTCCTTCCAAGGAGCAAGTGTCTTGTAATTTCATGGCTGCAGTCACCATCTGCAGTGATTTTGGAGCCCAAGAAAATAAAGTCTGTCACTGTTTCTATTGTTTCTCCATCTATTTGCCATGAAGTGATGGGACCGGATGTTGGGAAGGGATTGAATATTGTGTCTGTGATTTAAATCTTGAGTATAATGAATTTTTTGAATCCTGAGTACTATGTAATTTAAGTATTATGCCTATAATTTGTATTCAATTCTGATTCACAGTCTAGTGCTTACTGTACTGAACCAAAATTGCCACTTTTTAGACAGAAGGGAAAATAAAAATAACAAGCCACAGTCATATACCTAGGATTGAATTCATCTAACCACATGTACTCTGGGTCTGTACTTATGAAATGGTAATATCTTTCTCATGAGGTCATTTTATGCTTAAAATGAAATGAGATGATGAAATGTCCCAGAACATAGAATACATTCAACATGTTAAAGAAATCTGCTTTGTTCCTATGCTGCCCTCAGTTCAGTTCAGTTCAGTTGCTCAGTCATGTCCAACTCTTTGCAACCCCATGAATTACAGCACTCCAGGCTTCCCTGTCCATCACCAACTCCTGGGGTTCACTCAAACTCACGTCCATTGAGTCAGTGATGACATCCAGCCATCTCATCCTCTGTCGTCCCCTTCTCCTCCTACCCCCAATCCCTCCCAGCATCAGAATCTTTTCAGGTGAGTCAACTCTTCGCATGAGGTGGCCAAAGTACTGGAGTTTCAGCTTTAGCATCATTCCTTCCAAAGAAATCCCAGGGCTGATCGCCTTCAGAATGGACTGGTTGGATCTCTTTGCAGTCCAAGGGACTCTCAAGAGTCTTCTCCAACACCACAGTTCAAAAGCATCAATTCTTCGGTGCTCAGCCTTCTTCACAGTCCAACTCTCACATCCATACATGACCACTGGAAAAACCATAGCCTTGACTAGACGGACCTTTGTTGGCAAAGTAATGTCTCTGCTTTTCAATATGCTATCCAGGTTGGTTATAACTTACCTTCCAAGGAGTAAGCATCTTTTAATTTCATGGGTGCAATCACCATTTGCAGTGATTTTGGAGCCCCCAAAAATAAAGTTTGACACTGTTTCCACTGTTTTCCCATCTATTTCCCATGAAATGATGGGACAAGATGCCATGATCTTAGTATTCTGAATGTTGAGCTTTAAGCCAACTTTTTCAATCTCCTCTTTCACTTTCATCAAGAGGCTTTTGAGTTCCTCTTCACTTTCTGCCATAAAGGTGGTGTCATCTGCATATCTGAGGTTACTGATATTTCTGCTGGCAATCTTGATTCCAGCTCGTGCTTCTTCCAGCCCAGCATTTCTCATGATGTACTCTGCATAGAAGTTAAATAAGCAGGGTGACAATATATAGCTTTGACGTACTCCTTTTCCTATTTGGAACCAGTCTGTTGTTCCATGTCCAGTTCTAACTGTTGCTTCCTGACCTGCATATGGGTTTCTCAAGAGGCAGATCAGGTGGTCTGGTATTCCCATCTCTTTCAGAATTTTCCAGTTTAGTGTGATCCACACAGTCAAAGGCTTTGGCATGGTCAATAAAGCAGAAATAGATATTTTTCTGGAACTCTCTTGCTTTTTTGATGATCCAGTGGATGTTGGCAATTTGACCTCTAATTCCTCTGCCTTTTCTAAAACCAGCTTAAACATCTGGAAGTTCACGGTTCACATATTACTGAAGCCTGGCTTGGAGAATTTTGAGCATTACTTTACTAGCATGTGAGATGAGTGCAATTGTGCAGTAGTTTGAGAATTCTTTGGCATTGCCTTTCTTTGGGATTGGAATGAAAACTGGCCTTTTCAAGTCCTGTGGCCACTGCTGAGTTTTCCAAATTTGCTGGCATATTGAGTGCAGCAGTTTCACAGCATTATCTTTCAAGATTTGAAATAGCTCAACTGGAATTCCATCACCTCCACTAACTTTGTTCATAGTGACTTGCAGCAATTCTTCACATTTTTCATTCCTACCAGTTGCTACTACTAATGTAGTAGATGACTACTACCGAATCTAGTCATTGCAGTGTTGCTAGATACGATGCGGAATGGCTCTGTAAAAAACTCTTCTGTCTTGTACTCCTTAAGAAAATCTGAACATTAACAAGTTACATAAACATGCCTTAGACTGAATTTTGTAACAGATGGTCATCTACTAGCAGGCAGACATGCTGATGGCCACACACGTAGTATATGTGAAAGGTAAAAGGAAGTCTCAGGTCTCTATCATTCTAGGTTCTCTACCAGTACCTGAGTGAAAGATTAACTTCAGAGAGTTACGAAAGTTCCAGTGGCAGGATTCTAACCTTATTGTTGTAGTCTTGTGGGAAAAAAAATCATCAGAAGAAATGGTCTAACAAAGAGCCAGTTATGAATTTTAACCCTTGGCTACTCTTCTGCCTGACATAACTATTGAGTTCAATAGGCATCATACATGTAATTAGGCTTAATACACTTAACATTTAAATAAAAAATCACAGACTACAAAATAAAAGGGAAATTCCATGAAGCAAATGGAAAAAGCTCTTTGGAATTAGAACATGTGGGTTTTGATATCAGTCCTGCCGAAAAACTGGCAGAATAACTTTGGGTAAACCGCATTGCTTCTCTGAGCTTCCATGAATTTTATAGCTCATTGCAGTGAGTTATAGAATTTAATATAATATCCTATGTAAGGGAGCTTTATAGTCTCTAAATTTCTAAGTAGTTAAAGATGCTGTCTTTGTTTTTGTAATTGTCAACATCATCATTATCACCTCAAACTGAAATTTAGTTTCAAGTTTATATTATTAGTCAAAATTGGAATGTAACTCAACATCAGTAGGGATGGTCCTGAACAACACAGTCCACTAGAAAGATTATGCAAGACACATATACAATTCTAAATTTTTTGGTGGCTGTAATTACAAATGTAAAAAAATTATGTTAAACCTTAAAATCTGGTATGTATTTTACGCTTTATCCCATCTCAATTAAATACTAAATATTTTATCAAAAATACTTGATCTGTATTTAGACTTCCTAAAATGTAGAGAAAAGGTAAAATCACATATCCATCTGGCCCCAAACATAAAGTTTACCCATAACTGAATTTAGTGTCAATCTCATAACTACTGAAAACTTATTTTTCAGGGTAGGAGGGAAATTTTAACCTATTTCAAAATGAGAAATTGATTTCAACACTCAGAATGTGCCTGGGCAGGGTCAAAGTCCTTATGGCTCTGGCAGAGAATTCCCTTAGGAAGAGCTACATCCTATAAGAAGCTTCCCACATAATTAGCTTTCTCAGTTCCATTGATCATAGCAGCTTATTTTCTACAAGAACTTGAAGCTATCTTGCTCCATGTTCCTGCTATCAAGCACATCTATTTGCTATCTCTGGGCACATCTGCTCCACTGCTCCAGCTGTCTCAAGTGTCTGATCAAGAGGCAGGTGTGAGTATCAGTATTTTCTTTCTCTGGCAGGGAAGGTTTATTCCCTGCCATGTACCTCTCCATCTGACAGCCTGACTTTGTTGGTTTTGATTCTGAGACCCTCCACATAAATCTAAATCATCATTTCCTTGTTCTCCTGAAATAACAAAGAGCAAAAAAAAAAAAATGTAGAACATTTTTCTCATTTTTTTCTCTATTATATTCATTGGGCTTATCCACATTGCTGTGCTGAAGGTTACACTTAAAATATCATATAATACAAATTTTCCTGCCCATTGAGAATGTGTCAAGAATGCTACTTAGGGAAAATAAATTTCTTCTGGGAAAAATTAGATATAGAACTTAAGAAATGAAGTTAAATTAAATGGGATGGTTTAATTTATATAAAAGTTCAGTTGTGTGATATAAAAAATAAATATTTTGTTCTGAATTTCATCATCATGGTTTGTATCAATTTTTTCTTTGTGTTATATAAGAAGAAAAAAAAAGGACAGACCCAAAAAGGAAAAAAGGATAGGAAAAGAGGAAATAAAAGAATAAAAAAACGTAGTCCTTCAGGATCTTAGTTACTTCCATCACGTTTTATTCTGGCACTGCATGTTACTTTTTACAATCAACCTGCCCCTGTTCCATGAGCCTTCATAATATAAAATCACACATCTAGTACCCCTCATAAGGACCTCATCCTAAGCCCCTTTTCCTGACTCAGGCTGTACATCATACTGAACTTTCTCTAAATGATCATTTTTTGGATGAGATGCTTTAGCAAAACATTTATAGCTTCAACTCATGGTTTATTCTCAAATTATGAATAAAATAGTCTTCAGACTATAATGCCTCTGCTTCTCTTTATTTCCCCTTCCTTTTACAGCTCTGGACCTGCTCATCTGCAGGGACTGCTCAGTGTAATTATACTGAGAGACCCTCCTCTGGGTCAGGAGATATTCCATTTGTGTGCCCCCAGAGGGGAGGGAACACTCTGTGGGAGGTCTTGGTATTGCCAGTGCTTGATGAATAAGTGAAGGGTGAATGGATGGAAGGATAGACTGATGCTTGAGAGATAGGATATGCAGAACAGATTGGAAGAATGAAGCAAAACACAAAGTGACTATATGTGCAAGAAGCTCTTTTTTACCCAGTATGCTATTACTTGGCACTTCACCACTTCTGCAACACAGTGATAACTGAAACAGCCAAAAGTGGCCCTGAGGCTCTGAAAAAGCTAAAGTGCTTTCTGAATTCTCAAAAGAAAAGTGCATTCAAAATAATTCCATGCTCAGGATATTGGGTTCAACTCAAAACTGAACTAGTAACTGAAGTAAATATGAGGTACATAACATAGATATGATTTTAAAAATCATAGAAATTAGAGATGAAAAGGTAATTGGAAAATTATTTAGCCCACCAGTCTTATTTAATGAATTATCTATATTTCCTGTGTCTGGGCTTCCCTGGTGGCTCAGAGGTTAAAGTGTCTGCCTGCAATGCAGGAGACCTGGGTTCGATCCCTGGGTTGGGAAGATCCCCTGGAGAAGGAAATGGCAACCCACTCCAGCATTCTTGCCTGGAGAATCCCATGGACGGAGGAGCCTGGTGGGCCACAGTCCATGGGGTCGCAAAGAGTCAGGCACGACTGAGTGACTTCACTTTCACTTTCTTTCCTGTGTCTACTTGCTCTTTAATTATTCACAAGAAAGAAAGAGAAGTCGCTCAGTCATATCCAACTCTTTGCGACCCTATGGACTGTAGTCTACCAGGCTCCTTTGTCCGTGGGATTTTCCAGGCAAGAGTACTGGAGTGAGTTGCCATTTTTATCAGCTTTGTCCCCATTACTCCCTCAAATCACATTTGTCATGGATTTCAATACCCTGAACAGTACCTGAACAGTACTAAATTCTAGGGTAATGTCACAGTCCTCGTTGTATCAACCTATTAGCAGCTTTTGAAACAACTGATCACTCTTTCCTTGAAACTACTTCTTCACTTGGTTGTTATACCTATTCCATGGGTCCCTGCTTCTCAGTCTCCTCTGATGTTTTTTCTCTGGCTTGTAAACCTTGCTTAGGACCCTCATCTTCTCTGCCTTCATTTCACTCAACTTTAAATTATATGGTTGTAAATTTATCCATGTTTAGATCATTTGCAGATTTTAATTTCAAACTTTGAGCTCCTCTACTTGTAGACTCAATTATCTTACTGCTGACTTGAGATTTCCACTTGTATCTATCTATATCGTATCCACATCTCTATCTATGCCATATATGTGTATCTATGTCTAAGTCTATGTCTATTTACATCTAAGATGGATCTTTTGTTCTTATGCTTTTCTCAGTGTTTTTCACCTCAGTAAAAGGCGCAAAATTAAATCATCACAGATTATTCCATTATACATCTCACATCCAATTCATCAGCAAAAAAAGCTGTGCTATCAACTCTATCTTCAAAATGTATCTGAAATCTATCTCTGCTCTCTGCTTTATGGGCTCCCACCCTAGCCTGAGTCATCAGCAGTGGTTCCTACCTAGTCTTGCCTCTAGACTTGTCCCCCTAACAGTATTTACTCCATAGAAGAGTCAGAGTGCGTTAAAAGAGCAATCAGATTGTACCTCAAATCTGCTCAAAATCCTTCAATGGATTTTTCTGTAACTCAGAATAAAAAGGAAACATCTCACCACTTGCTACTGAATGGCTTGGTCCTGCCAACTCTGACCTTGTCTCTTTTCACAAGCCCCTTCTTCACTCTGCTCTGACCACAATGGGAGTCTTACTGTTTCTGGAACATGATAAGTATGATCTTGCCTCAGGCTCCTTGACCTTGCTGTTCCCTATGCCTGGACTGCTCTTTCTCCAAAAATGCACAGGCTCACTGTTCTCTGCTCAACTATCACCTTATCTGAAATGCCTTCTCTGACCATCCTATTTCAAACTGTGTCCTCTTGTTTCTTTAACCTCTTTATCCTATTTCACTTTTTATAACTCTTACAGCAACTTGACACACACTATATGCCTACCCATTTGTTTTTGTCATCTCAGATACAATGTGAATTTCATGAGAAAGGGACTCTGCCTATTTGGGCCAACAAGGGACTTCCCTGGTGACTCAGTGGTAAGGAATCCACCTGCCAATGCAGGAGACGTGGGTTCGATCCCTAGGTTGGGAAGATCCCCTGGAGAAGGAAACGGCAACCCATTCCACTATTCTTGCCTGTGAAATCCCATGGACGAAGGAGCCTGGATGGCTGTACTCCATGGGGTTGCAAAACAGTCAGACATGATTTAATAACTAAACAACAACAACATCCTCAAAACCTCGAACTGTGTCAGCCCCTAATAGTGACTCAATAAATAAACATTTTAAGGTATGTGAATGAAATAGAGGCTCAGACACTAGCTTGGAAAGTCAATAATAGGAACCTGACCTTCTGACTCTTAGTTTGGTGGTATCCTGCCTGAACACTAATATACCAAAAACCCAATCTCTGACCTGGTGGGATTACAGAAAGGGTATTGTGCACACTCATATACTGAGTGTAGAATATCAACAGTTCGTTCAGTAATCATTGTAGGAGATCAGTCCTGGATGTTCGTTGGAAGGACTGATGCTGAAGCTGAAACTCCAATACTTTGGCCACATGATGCAAAGAGTTGACTCATTGGAAAGACCCTGGTGCTGGAAGAGATTGGGGGCAGGAAGAGAAGGGGACGACGGAGGATGAGATGGCTGGATGGCATCACCGACTCGATGGATGTGAGTTTGAGTGAACTCCGGGAGTTGGTGATGGACAGGGAGGCCTGGTGTGCTGTGATTCATGGGGTTGCAAAGAGTCGGACACAACTGAGCGACTGAACTGACCTGAACTGAACGGAATCATTGTTGTGTGCTCACTTTGTGTCAGGCACAGAAGAACTGACATGAATACTGAGGCCCTCCCCTCAAACTACAAATTCTCAGCTACTTGTGGTGTAGTTGGAACACAGGCAAAAAATTCTTCCAGACTCATAGGTGTTTGTGTCATCAAAAATGATGTCTGGTAAGCTGTGCAGAATAAAGAAATAGTGGCCAGGTAGTCAAGAAAAAAAGGTATCCCATTTTGTATGATGACACACACGAAGCCTGGAGTCATGAGAGAGCCCAGCACAGTTAGGAAATTATAAATATGGGTGAAAGGAAAGCTGCAAGGAGAGGAGTGAGACTGAAGAGATAAGTAGGGACCAGAGGGTAGAATGCTTGAGGGGATAATTCTACAGCGTGTGGATTCTAATGCTAAAGGCTGGTGGAAGACTCTGAGAGGTTTTAAGTAGAAAAACAGCATGCAAAAATTTGCATTTCAAAAAGAAAATTCTATTTGCCAATATTGAGGAGCACTCTTAGAAAGGAGGCAGGAAAGCCAGTTAGGAGGCCACTGTCATAGTATTGGCACAAAGTAATGGGGATCTAAAGTGATGACAGTGAAATTTATTCTATTATACAAATCCTATTGGGATTACAGCATTTCCAGTAAACATCAACATGATTCCTCTACATTCCTGGAAGGAAGCAAAGATGGCAAATAAGGATCATGATAAAGCATCCTTTATGGCCAGCATCCAAACTTTCTCTTATTCAGAGAGCTGAGGCATATATATATGTGTGTGTGTGTGTATATATATATATATATATATATATATATATATGAGAAAAGATTAACATCTTGATGATCAACTCTGACAGCAGAGGTTGGTAGCAGTGATAAAAGTAGAAAAGATGAGGAGGTTGTAATGGTATATCTCAGATAAGCACCTAGGTTTTTTGAAAAGACAGAGACAAGCAGAGGCAATTCGGACACCAGCTTGTAAGAGTAGGGTGGACTGAGATATGGTAAAAGAGGTGAGACCTTTCCAGGGAGGTTTGAAACAAAACACTGAAAATGATATACTTTTTGGGGCTGGAAGCACCCCAAGACCCAGTGAGAATGTTGTCACCATTTGTACCCCCTTGATTTATGAAATCTTTGTATCTTTGTTTCTTTCTTCTTCTTCTTCTTTTTTTTTTTATTTGCTGTGCTACAGGGCATGCAGGATTTTGACTGGGAGTGAACCCATACCCTCTGCAGTGGAAGCCCAGAGTCTTAACCATCGGACAACCAGGGAAGTCCTCACCTCTACCTTTTTTAGCCTTACATCTTTTTTTTAAAGAAAAATAATTGCAACTGTGAACAAAATCTTACAAGGGAGAAGCAGAAAGATTGACAAAATAATCTTCTGACTGAGAGAATGATTTTCCATGATGTAATAAGACTCATTGGCAAGCGGCTTGTTTCTTCCTAATAAAGACCAGATTTTTGAAGCTTGAGTTCTGATGTCTAATGATATATGGGTGAGTACAGGGAGAGAGATTTGAAGAATGTCAGAGAAATTAGAAGATGAAGTTTGAAAGGTTTGTCTTCTAAATCATAAACATCTTTGTTCCTTTTTCCTCTCACATCTAAAGCAAGGGTCATAGACTCTACCTTGTTTGCCACAGGGTGTGGGAGAACTAAAAGAAAGATGAAGCCACTTTGCAAATTGTATATTATTAAATAGCTCCTTTGGGAGATCTTTCTAAATGATAAATAAATCATGCTGTATGTTAAAAATTTAAAGCTTACATTAAGCGATACTTTTTCATTTTGCTTTTGTTGCTCATTTTCCCTCATGAAATGCTAAAGTCATACTGAATTGTAAATGTTGAAACACACACACACATACAGTGAGGATCTGGCTTCCTGGATAAGTTGCCGCTCCATTTTCTCTTGTCCTTTTCTTAGTTACATTAAAACTATTTGTTCAAAGTGATCATTGGCCAGCAGCTGCATCTGAATAGGACTTTGTAGCTTCCAAGATGACAGGCACACAAGATGAACAATGAATAAGTGTAAAGAAAATGTGAATAAACCTCAAATGTTATCTTTTCTCACAGTCGCTGCCTATAGCATTTTCAATATTGACTGTGACAGATGCACACCAGCGATTGTACATCTAGGACTCAGATGCTTAGGAAAAAACAGACTGATGCTAAACCCTATGATCCATGGAAGTATCCTGATTCAGTTTAAAGTTTTAAGTTCAAGAATTCTTAGAAGTTTGCAGGCACTAGTCCCTTCCTGTTCCTGCTTCCTTTACAGGGTGCTATGTCCAAAAGATATAAAATGTTGGGAAATGTAATTGAGAAGAAACATGTCTCTCATGTCAGGGACAAATATCAAGACTTGGTTAGCAGAGAAAATCACTGATCCTATAGTCAAATCCCTGGCTGTATAGGCGCAAGGCACCAGGTAAGCTAGTTGGGACATCAGGGCACTGATGAGAAGAAAAGGGTGGACAGTGTATCTTGGGCAGAGATACAACTGTGCCCTGACAGCACAGCACACCTTACAACTGTGTAAACAGGTTAATTTGCAGAAATTAAAGCAACTTAGTATGTGTGGAGCCTAGACTGAAAAATAAATTGTAAGAAATAAAGATAGGACTAGACGTGCAAGGGAGGCAAGACAGATGGGCTTTCAATCAGTCTTAATGGCGGCTATGGGCATATGTGTGTGTATGTGTGTGCTCAGTTATATCAGACTCTTTGCAACTCCATGAACTGTAATCTGTAAGGCCACTCCATCCATGGGATCCTCCAGGCAAAAATACTGGGGGGAATTGCCATTCTCCTCCAGGGGATCTTCCTGACCCAGGAATAAAACCCACATCTTCTGTATCTCTTACATTGCACGCAGATTATTTACCACTGAGCCACCTGGGAAGTCCTAAAGGTGGAGGATTGTCCTAACTATTTTGGGCTGGAGCAATGCCTGGACTGTGGTGTGCAGAGCATCTCTGGCTTTCAAACACACTGGATCAGGGCCTGAATGGCAGCTGTTTTCAGGATTTGTTGGTGATTGTGCCCTGTCACTTAATGGTTAGGAAGGCTTGTGAAAAAGAGATACTTTAGCTTGAAGGTTAAAAATCTAGTTTCTGGTGTCAGATGGCCTGAATCAAAATTTCAGTAAGCTGTGCAGCTTTGAGCAGTTAATTAGCTTCTTAAGTCTCAATTTCTCAAAATCACGGAAATAATAATGCCTATTTTATTCAGTAGTTGGGGAGGTTACAAGAGTGTTTAGCCCAGTGATTGGAACACATAGGCAAAAAGCAAACATGTTTGCATGTATTATTACAGTTATTATTTTTGTGACTTCCATAATTTCCCCAACATAGAACATACTTGTGTGTGTATGGTTAGTTGCTCAGTCGTGTCTGACTCTTTGCAACCCCATGGACTGTAGCCCGCCAGGCTCCTCTGTCCATGGGGATTCTCGAAGCAAGAATACTGGAGTTGGTTGCCATGCCCTCTTCCAGGGGATTTTCCCAACCCAGGGATCAAATCCAGGTGTCCCACATAGAAGGAGGATTCTTTACCATCTGAGCCACCAGGGAAGCCCATAATATACTTATTGAATACCTAAAATGGATAAGGCCTGCAAAACACTGAAAACTACCCACTCTAGCAGTGTAGAACAGCTATGCAGTACAGTCTGCCCTCTGTATTTATGGATTCACATGCAAGGAGTCAACGAAGTATGAATGAAGCAAACCTGCAGATATGGAGGAGCGACTATTCATGGTACTTTGTCATTTTATGTTAGGGACTTGAGCATTTGTGGATTTTGGTCTCAGAGGGGGCTCCCTGTACTTAGGAACAACTGTTCAGGCCTTTGGTTTGAATGGAGCTCAGTGCACTATTGACACTGCTTTTTATCCACAGAGTCTCAGCAAGGTTCTAGGAGTCTTATTTCTGTTTCAGCCAGTTGACAGAAGCTGACTAAAAAGAGAAATAGATTTTGTGCTCCCAGGAACATGGGAATCTAAAGGCGGGAGGACGTGTTTAAGCAGGATCAGGTGGTTTTCAGCTTGGTCTCCATTAGGATCTTAGACCTTATATTGTGTCTCTCTTGCAGAGTGATCTGAGATTAATTGCAAATTCTCTTCAGTATGCCTGATGGAAGTATAGGTCCACATTCAAACATTTTTCTGATGACCAAAATATTTAGAAATTTTTTGGAGACAAATTTGTCTTTTGCAATAATTATATGCATGTGTGTGTATGTTTGTACACACATATATACACATCTGAGAGATTTTGTTTTTCTGTCTGTCGAGTGGATAAAATTAACATTTACTGTGCACCAGGTACTGTGAAAAGTGCTTTCTATACATTACCTTATTTTACACTTCACATTGCTTTTATAAGTGAGATCTCATGGCTTTTAAAGGGTGAAGCCAGATTACAACATAGACCTGTCTTATTCAAAGTTAAAGCTCAAAACCATTATACTAGAATACCTACTGTGCAATTTCCTGTTAGGATTATAATCCAGATCCCTATAAAGACTTCTATTTGCATTCCTCTCTTTAGGATTACCATCCACATGAAATATAGGGTACTATATATGCTCATATAAATCTAAATGTATTGTCTCTCAGGAAGAAAGACACCTTTACTGAAGACAATCACTACATACAGTTAAATATCAATGGTGGTCAATAAACTGTGTATGTGCAAACTATTAATAATTTATACTAATCATTAGTAAAGTCTTCTATCTATAACTAATTCACAGGGAAATTCCTTTCATTGGGCATGAGAGGACTTTTTCATTTTATGAGTCTCAATGATTTCTCATAATTTCACATCTTGTCTGTAGAATGATATTAATATCCTCAAAAACAATATCAATCAATAATGTCAACAACTACAACAATAATAATATAGATTACTTGTTAACATCGATACTGTATGATTTATAAAGTAAGATATGTAAGATTTATAAATTAAGATTTATAAAGTAAGGTATGCACTACCTGAGCATATTATACATGTATTATATATGCATAAATTTATATATATGTATATATGTAAAAACTATTTCCATTTACCATAAGAGGAAACCAAGATTCAAAGAGCAATGTGCATGGGGTGATACAAGCAGCAAATGGTGAAGTCAGATATCAAATATAAAGAGAAGTAAATCCAAAACTATATGTGTTCTTTCTACTTCCTGGACTCTACCAGAAAGATTTTATTTTTTTTCATTCAGCACCATTTGCTCTTACTACTAATCACACATATTCTACTCTTCAATGTCCTGAAAGTATTTAGAAACATTGTTTTCTTCAATGTCCCCTCTTCTATTATAGGACTGAGGGAAGGCATAGCCCACAGGGTATTATGAGGCTCAGTTCAGTACAGTTCAGTCGCTCAGTCATGTCCAACTCTTTGCGACCCCATGAATCACAGCACGCCAGGCCTCCCTGTCCATCACCAGCTCCCGGAGTTCACTCAGACTCACGTCCATCGAGTCAGTGATGCCATCCAGCCATCTCATCCTCTGTCGTCCCCTTCTCCTCCTGTCCCCAATCCCTCCCAGCATCAGAGTCTTTTCCAATAAGTCAACACTTCACATGAGGTGGCCAAAGTACTGGACTTTCAGCTTTAGCATCATTCCTTCCAAAGAAATCCCAGGACTGATCTCCTTCAGAATGGACTGGTTGGATCTCCTCGCAGTCCAAGGGACTCTCAAGAGTCTTCTCCAACACCACAATTCAAATACATCAATTGTTCGGCGCTCAGCCTTCTTCACAGTCCAACTCTCACATCCATACATGACCACTGGGAAAACCATAGCCTTGACTAGACGGACCTTTGTTGGCAAAGTAATGTCTCTGCTCTTGAATATGCTATCTAAGCTATAACTTTCCTTCCAAGGAGTAAGCGTCTTTTAATTTCATGGCTGCAGTCACCATCTGCAGTGATTTTGGAGCCCAGAAAAATAAAGTCTGACACTGTTTCCACTGTTTCCCCATCTATTTCCCATGAAGTGATGGGACCAGATGCCATGATCTTCGTTTTCTGAATGTTCTGAATGTTGAGTTTTAAGCCAACTTTTCACTCTCCTCTTTCACTTTCATCAAGAGGCTTTTTAGTTCCTCTTCACTTTCTGCCACAAGGGTGGAGTCATCTGCATATCTGAGGTTATTGATATTTCTCCCAGCAATCTTGATTCCAGCTCGTGCTTCTTCCAGCCCAGCATTTCTCATGATGTACTCTGTAAAGAAGTTAAATAAGCAGGGTAACAATATACAGCCTTGATGTACTCCTTTTCCTATTTGGAACCAGTCTGTTGTTCCATGTCCAGTTCTAACTTTTGCTTCCTGACCTGCATATAGGTTTCTCAAGAGGCAGGTCAGGTGGTCTGGTATTCCCATCTCTTTCAGAATTTTCCACAGTTTATTGTGATCCACACAGTCAAAGGCTTTGGCATAGTCAATAAAGCAGAAATAGATGTTTTTCTGGAACTCTCTTGCTTTTTCCATGATCCAGCAGATGTTGGCAATTTGGTCTCTGGTTTCTCTGCCTTTTCTAAAACCAGCTTGAACAACTGGAAGTTCACTGTTCACGTATTGCTGAAGTCTGGCTGGGAGAATTTTGAGCATTACTAAACTAGCGTGTGAGATGAGTGCAATTCTGCAGTAGTTTGAGCATTCTTTGGCATTGCCTTTCTTATAAAAACTGACCTTTTCCAGTCCTATGGCCACTGCTGAGTTTTCCAAATTTGCTGGCATATTGAGTGCAGCCCTTTTACAGCATCATCTTTCAGGATTTGAAATAGCTCAACTGGAATTCTATCACCTCCACTAGCTTTGTTTGTAGTGATGCTTTCTAAGGCCCACTTGACTTTACATTCCAGGATGTCTGGCTCTAGGTCAGTGAGCACACCATCGTGATTATCTGGGTCGTGAAGATCTTTTGTGTACAGTTCTTCTGTGTATTCTTGCCACCTCTTCTTAATATCTTCTGCTTCTGTTAGGTCCATACCATTTCTGTCCTTTATCGAGCCCATCTTTGCATGAAATGGTCCCTTGGTATCTCCAATTTTCTTGAAGAGATCTCTAGTGTTACCCATTCTGTCATTTTCCTCTATTTCTTTGCATTGATTGCTGAAGAAGGCTTTCTTTTTTTTAAATTTAATTTTATTTTATTTTTAAACTTTACATAATTGTATTATGAAGAAGGCTTTCTTATCTCTTCTTGCTATTCTTTGGAACTCTGCATTCAGATGTTTATATCTTTCCTTTTCTCCTTTGCTTTTTGCTTCTCTTCTTTTCACAGCTATTTGTAAGGCCTCCCCAGACAGCCATTTTGCTTTTTTGCATTTCTTTTCCATGGGGATGGTCTTGATCCCTGTCTCCTCTACAATGTCATGAACCTCAGTCCATAGTTCATCAGGCACTCTATCTATCAGATCTAGTCCCTTAAATATATTTCTCACTTCCACTGTATAATCAAAAGGGATTTGATTTAGGTCATACCTGAATGGTCTAGTGGTTTTTCCTACTTTCTTCAATTTAAGTCTGAATTTGGCAATAAGGAGTTCATGATCTGAGCCACAGTCAGCTCCTGGTCTTGTTTTTGTTGACTATATAGAGCTTCTCCGTCT
Organism: Bos taurus; assembly: GCF_002263795.3. NCBI lineage: Eukaryota > Metazoa > Chordata > Mammalia > Artiodactyla > Bovidae > Bos > Bos taurus. Next base: position 76,046,185 of record NC_037330.1, read on the forward strand.
TTGGCTGCAAAGAATATAATGCATCTGAATCGGTGTTGACCATCTGGTGATGTCCATGTATAGAGTCTTCTCTTGTGTTGTTGGAAGAGGGTGTTTGCTATGACCAGTGCATTTTCTTGGCAAAACTCTATTAGTCATTGCCCTGCTTCATTCTGTACTCCAAGGCCAAATCTGCCTGTTACTCCAGGTGTTTCTTGACTTCCTACTTTTGCATTCCAGTCCCCTATAATGAAAAGGACATTTTTTTTGGGTGTTAGTTCTAAAAGGGCTTATAGGTCTTCATAGAACCATTCAACTTCAGCTTCTTCAGCGTTACTGGTTGGGGCATAGACTTGGATTACTGTGATATTGAATGGTTTGCCTTGGAAATGAACAGAGATCATTCTGTCTTTTTTGAGATTGCATCCAAGTACTGCATTTTGAACTCTTTTGTTGACCATGATGTCTACTGCATTTCTTCTGAGGGATTCCTGCCCGCAGTAGTAGATATAATGGTCATCTGAGTTAAATTCACCCATTCCAGTCCATTTCAGTTTGCTGATTCCTAGAATGTCGATGTTCACTCTTGCCATCTCTTGTTTGATCACTTCCAATTTGCCTTGATTCGTGGACATAACATTCCAGGTTCCTATGCAATATTGCTCTTTACAGCATCAGACCTTGCTTCTATCACCAGTCACATCCACAACTGGGTATTGTTTTTGCTTTGGCTCCATCCCTTCATTCTTTCTGGAGTTATTTCTCCACTGATCTCCAGTAGCATATTGGGCACCTACTGACCTGGGGGGTTCCTCTTTCAGTATCCTATCATTTTGCCTTTTCATACTGTTCATGGGGTTCTCAAGGCAAGAATACTGAAGTAGTTTGCCATTCACTTCTCCAGTGGACCACATTCTGTCAGACCTCTCCACCATGACCCGCCCATCTTGGGTGGCCCCATGGGCATGGCTTAGTTTCATTGAGTTAGACAAGGCTGTGGTCCTAGTGTGATTAGATTGACTAGTTTTCTCTGAGTATGGTTTCAGTGTGTCTGCCCTCTGATGCCCTCTTGCAACACCTACCATCTTACTTGGGTTTCTCTTACCTTGCACGTGGGGTATCTCTTCACAGCTGCTCCAGCAAAGCGCAGCCATTGCTCCTTACCTTGGACGAGGGATATCTCCTCACTGCTGCCCCTTCTGACCTTGAACGTGGAATAGCTCCTCTAGGCCCTCCTGCGCCCGCGCAGCCACTGCTCCTTGGAAGGTGGGGTTGCTCCTCCTGGCCGCGGCCCCTGGCCTCTGGCGTGGGGTAGGTCCTCCCAGCCGCTGTCCTGGTCTCGGACGCGGGGTAGGTCCTCTCGGCTGCTGCCCCTGACCTCAGACATGGGGTATCTCCTCTTGGCCCCCTGCCCTCGGGCATGGGTTCCTCCCAGCTTCTGCCTCGGACATTGGGTAGCTCCTCTGGGCCACGCTAAGTGAGGCTAGAGTTATAGAAAACCTTGGGGAAGGGGAAGGCAGGTGTGTAGGGGTGTTGTAAATAAATTGTAAAACAGAGTAGGTCCCAAGTAGAATACCAAAAAAATCAAAACAGTAGGTCTCAAAACTCTGTGAAGATCGAAGAAATGGAGTCTTTCTTGCCATATCAGTAAAGAAGGCTGTCACAGTCATCAGTGATTCTGGTGCTCCAAAGGTGAATTCCTGAGCCCTAAGGGCACTCAGGAAGGAGAACACCAGCACGATCTGCTGGCCATCAGGCTGCAGTCACTCCCTATAGTGAGCACTGAGGAACTCAGGATATGAAAAGCAAAGGGTACAGGCACTTGATAGCTGAGATGCATATGAAAGGAATGATTTCAGTAAGCCCAGACTCTTACATCTTCCTCTACATAGTGCACGTGTGCATGCTAAATTGCCTTAGTCACGTCTGATTCTGTGTGACCTTATGGACTGTAGCCTGCTAGGCTCCTCTGTCCATGAGATTCTCCAGGAAAGAATACTGGCAGGGGTTGCCATGCCTTCTTCCAGGGGATCTTCCTGAGTCAGAGATCTAACCTGCATCTCTTCTGTCTCCCGCATTGGAGGGTGAGTTCTTTGCTAGTAGCACCACCTGGGAAGCCCTCCCATACATATAAAAGCCCTGAATTCCTTAACTTGGGATATCTGGTTTTCCTTTAATTAACAATAATCATTTGAAGTTCAGACTACCTGCCCTTTGTTGCAAAACTTCTATGTAACCTGGCTCCTCCCTTTGACTCCTCTGAGAAGTTCTCTAAGGGTTAGTTGAGATGCTGTCTCCTGGGCTAAAAAATCCAGCTGAATCAAATATAACTCTCAGCTTTTAGGTTGTGACTATTTTTTAAGTTGACAATTCAAAAAAGCTGAGAGAGCCAAAAGATTTTGACATCTGTTGTATGTATGCAATTTATAAATTTGAAGACAATATATATGTGTGTGTGTGCATGTGTGTCTGAGATGTGTTTGAATTTGTAATCTAGAGGTAGTCATTTCAGGAATTCACAATTCATAGGAATTTGAGAGCAGAAAGGCCTTGCTCCAGAGGTGATACATGAGTTAGCTATATTTTCTTTGTGATCAATACCAGAGGATTTGCTAATTAACTTAATAAATATTAAAGAATGGGCTTTTAATGGTGACAAATTAGTGGTATTCAAGATTTATGCTTTGTCTAAGAATTTGGAGACATTCTTCACCCTAGCATAAATAGGAAGTCCAGGGAAACCTCCATTCTTCACTCTTCAGGATAGTGCTGGATGCTGGATTCTGAAGTTATAATGTCAGAAAAATCTGTTTACCTGATGGTGATTGTAAAACTAATTGAGTCCTGCTTCTATATTTCACACCATCTCAGTGAACCCAGAGGCAATATATTATGCTCACAGAACCTGAAGAACAGGGAACTAGTACGTTTTTGAATTTACAGAGGAGGGCTGTGGAGCTGTTGTATAGCTTTTTAAACAAATAGCATTTCTAAAAGATGTCTCCAAGTGTGGCTGAATCTTCTGTGACACTTGCTTTTATAAGTGTCAGGTTTTGATGTTGTCACACAGTAGCTAACACTCATCTCTAACCATAGCAGCTACCAAAATCTACCACAGATAATCTAATAAGTGTACACAGACAATTGGCTTAGGCTAGTTCCCAACAACAACAAAATTCTCAACCATAGAAATGAGAGCAGGGATAGAGGCTTGAATATAAATAGAAAATGATCTCTGGCAATTTGTCAGAATAGGTATCAATGTCTTCTTTTTGCAATTTTGGCACCAGCTGCCTGTAAACACCTGAGCTGTAAAAAGTGGGGTAAAGTTGATACCTTCTTATAGCCAAGATTTCCTTATCGATGATCTCAATTTGCTGAATAATTATAAGAAAAATGAATTATCAGCAGCTGTTATCTCTGTCATGTGTCAAATGCCTGGTTATTTCCAAGAACCCAACATTTTGTCTCCATGCTGACCTAACAGACAAGTACCGATTCTTCACCTTAATATCTGCCTAGACCAGCTTCACTTCCTTTCCTTAAACATTTATCAAGTACTTAGTTATGCTGTATGTGTATCACTGATTTCCTTAGTGAAAAGCCTCAATAAACGTAGTGTGGTTGTACAAATTGTTCAGATCAAATGATTTTCTAAAACAGAGTTTAGTTGACTGTAGAAGTTGATGCTGTGCTCAATCTTCATGCTGACTTTCCATTTCCCTAAATACAAGTCACATTTTGGATTCACTTTTCCATGTCCTTTTCCATTAATGTCACCAAAGATTACAAACTTTCTAGAGAAAACCAAAGTCTATGTGAAGACTTTCTATAACAAATGTAGGTGAAACATGCTCTCAACTCTTAAGATTGCTATAAACACATCAACACATAAAGGAACCATTTTTCTTTTCCTTTTTTTTTTCTTTCCCTTATCAAGCAAAAATAAAGCAAATGAACAAACAAACAACACACACACAATACACACAAGCAAAAACAAAGAATCTTTTCTTAATGGCTTTCTCTGGAATGCTAGAGATCTTTTGCTATAATATTGAGAGAGGGCTAGAAACTGATCAACTTTGTAGCCCTTTATTGCACTGTTCAACAGGTATAAGTCATACTGTATAAATCTGTCCCTCTTTCTTTAGTATGTCGAAAAAAAGAAGCAGTAAAACTCATCAAAGTGTGTTCTAAAGAGATCCAGTTTTCTGTTATGGTTCTACCTGTTTGTGCCTGTGCTTACCTTTGCATTCAGCACAGAAAGGTCAATATTTGGAAGAGAACAAGAAGGATATTTATGAAACTATAGGAACACACATTTCATTTGGAAGTGCTAGCTGTGCCTTCCATACTTTTCTGAGTCATCTCCATAGGAAGCCAGCATAAATGCTACCTATTATTTTTGGGAATTGTGCTCTTAATTTGCATCTGTTTTCTATTGGATAACTCCAGGAAATTGAGATCACAAAGTTTAAAAAGGAGAATACCTGTTTAATGTTCCATGGCAGTCAGATTTTGTGCTTGATGCTTGCTCACAGAAAAAGCCTTGCAGGCAAGAGGCAGAATGAGCAATTTAACCAATCATTGACTGCTCAGAGTCCATTATGTAAATGGAAAATAAGGCCATTGTATTAATGGGGAAAAATGGAAAAATAAAGTCCTATCTTAGCAGTTCATTGTTTAAAGAGGGACTTATTTTAATATCTGTCATATAAAATGGGTCTTTAAAAAGCAATATATAAAAATGCAAAAAGGAAGTCTACTCGAATTATAAACATACATGAATCTAAAGTTAAGTTTCTAATACAGCATTTCTATTTTTCTTTGTTGTATCTAATAAATACTGTAGTAATCAGTAATATTAAAAAATATTGCATTTTGAAAAGTTTATAGACCTTTATTGAAAGTTGACTTCTTCAGTCTCAAAAACCAGCCCTTAGTAAGTGCTGCTGTAATGCCAGGTGCTTTGTATGTTTGTTTTAATCCTTAAAATAAACTTGTGAGGCAGTACTTTCTTTCTTTTCTGGTGAGGGCATGTTATAACTATCTGATGATCTTTCAGTTACCTGTTGTTGAGTAACAAATAACCACAGCTCTCCATGATATACAACAGACAGTTGATAACATACGCATCTGGAGCAGCTCTCCTGATCTTGGCTGGCTTTCCACACAAGTATAGAGGTTGCCTGGCTGTCAGCTAAGGTGACTGGAGCAATTTGGCTCTGCTCCATGTGTCTCTCAAACTGCCACAGGCTGCCCCAGACATGTCCTTCCCATGGCAATAGCAGAGATATAAGAAGCCCAGACTAGTGGAAATGTGCAGTTCCTTGTATAAGCTTCTGTTGGCTCATTCCTATTAACCTCTCATTGGCCACAGTGATACAGAGAGAAAATATGGTCTGCCTCTCAATAAGAGGTGCTCCAAAGTCCCAGGACAAGGGGTGAAAAATTGAGTCCATTAAAACAATCAATCTTAATTAAAACAATCAGTCTCAAACAAATGACAATGGCTTAGTATTGTCTGTTTATTTAATCAAATTGTTGTTCATGTTCTATTGATTTAACTTTTAACATACCTGTAATACTTGCAACTTTTCTATACAAACTAAAAACCTAGAAACATCAAGGATCATTTCATTTTTCCAAAGCTTTCACAACCCACTTATTATTTTTCTTAGTAATGAAGATGATGGTAGTGGCCATCACCATTTATTGACATTTACTATATGCCAGGCAGTAAGTAAACACTTATAAATCTTACAGTGATCCTACTGAATGGGCACTATGATCCCAGTTTTATAGATGAGGAGGAAAATGAGCTGTAAGGAGATTGAGGAATTTGTAGAAGTTTGTCCTATTAGTAAGTACTGAAACTTAGATTGAAGTCTGGATCTGTTGGATGTCAATACTCAGGCTTTCAACAGCCAGTCTACCACATTTTAATCTATCCAAATGCTAATAGTTAGAATTGCCTATATATTGTCATCCCTCTGTTAGGAAGATTACAAATATTTCTGTTTGCTTTTGGACTATTGAAAAAAAGGCTATGTTGTTCTAGTGACACACAAATTCAAATGTATTCTGGTCATAATAGTATCAAAAATTTTTTCTCAACAGACAGCATTTGTTCTAATTATGCAAAGCACTCAACTGTGACCTGCAGAGGCTTCCTCCTTCCTTCTTTCCTGTCTGTTCAGACTGGCTTGGGCCCTTTCTAAGAGTATGGCCATTTAACCATCTGCCTTCAAGATGTCTCTAATTCAAGGACTCAAAATGTCTACTCCAGTTAAATGACACTTGCAGTTTGTAAAGCCATTAAGGAGTTTACAGAATGATTTATATATATATATATATATATATATATATATATATGTATGTATTACTCACTTCACTTTTTGCCATACATTTTTCAATTCTTAGAATAAGTATGCTACTGCTGCTGCTAAGTCGCGTCAGTCGTGTCTGACTCTGTGCGACCCCAGAGACGGCAGCCCACCAGGCTCCTCCATCCCTGGGATTCTCCAGGCAAGAACACTGGAGTGGGTTGCCATTTCCTTCTCCAATGCATGAAAGTGAAAAGTGAAAGTGAAGTCGCTCAGTCGTGTCCAACTCTTAGCAACCCCATGGACTGCAGCCTACCAGGCTCCTCCATTCATGGGATTTTCCAGGCAAGAGTACTGGAGTGGGGTGCCATTGCCTTCTCCTAGAACAAGTATAAGGGCAGATAAAAATAAAACAATAATAGGCTTAATTCTCTCTATTGAAAATAAGAGAGGATATCCTTCCCCTCTTTTATTCAGACTGTTTACTTTAGAAAACTTAAACTTATAAGTACTTTCTCTTCTTTTTGAAATGCATATAAATTCTTTGAAAAACTAGATAGGTCCTTTGTCAGCTTTATGATCAGGAATGTCTTTCTCAAATACCTGGGAACCATTTACTTGGAATAAAAACATCAAGAGAGATGGCACCCCTACCTCTTGGTTCCAGTGGTAGGGTAGGAACCCAACTTCATGGGTTGCTCCAAGTTGCATAACTGCTTCCTTTATTAAAGATATGAAACGTTTGTTTTTCTTCTGCATAAAGTCAATTAACTAACACAGATGGTTACTCCAACTGTGAAGTGAAATTGGGATGAACTATGTGTGGCAACGGAGAAGGTGATGGCACCCCACTCCAGTACTCTTGCCTGGGAAATTCCATGGATGGAGGAGCCTGGTGGGCTGCAGTCCATGGGATCACTGAGAGTCAGACACGACTGAGTGACTTCACTTTCACTTTTCACTTTCATGCATTGGAGAAGGAAATGGCAACCCACTCCAGTGTTCTTGCCTGGAGAATCCCAGGGACGGGGGAGCCTGGTGGGCTGCCGTCTATGGGCTCGCACAGAGTCGGACACGACTGAAGTGACTTAGCAGCAGCAGCAGCATGTGTGGCAAATGGTATTGTGAAGTCCTCTTACTTGAGGACTATTTATTCTTTATCTCAAGCACAGATATATAAGATGAAAGGGTGAGATTTCTTTCTGTCTTTGCAGTTTCTTAGCATATTGTCTGTGATGTGCAAAACTCCATTTAATGTTGTTGTTGTTGTTTTTTAATAACAAAACTGTTTTCTTTCCCTACTAACTTTGTAGAGAGGATTTTTAGGTTGGGAGAAAATTTTGTCTTTAATTATATTTCTCCAGCACAAACTGCAAGCTAAGTATTACTACAGTCATTTTACAGGTTAGGAAACCACGGTTCTAAGAGATGAAGTAAGTTGCCTATACAGACAGTCCTAAAACTTATATATTGCAGAACTAATGGGTTTATAAATTCATGAAGATTGAAATTATGTCTATCTTGCTGAATATTTTATTCCCAGTGCTCCATGAAAATTTGGCAAATATGAATGCACACTTTGTCTTTTTGGAAGAATAAATATCCCCAAATCCCAATATCTTTCCAATATTATATTTGATGCTAATTTGTAGCAATTTAGAGTTACAGTGTGGTATCATCAACAGTTAGGAAATTAAAGAGAAAGATTATTATCTAACTGGGAACTAGTGAGAATGAAATATAATTGATCAAAGTAGAGATATTCAAAAGCTCTCAAAAAGAATATTTTAACACCTAGAACTAAACTATACCTTAAATATAAAAAAGATATAAAGAAATAATGCAGCAACATTTGGGGATGGGGTGTGCTCAGCCATGGGATCACTGAAAAACAATAGATGCCAATTTTAACAGGACCCATCCTATTATTGGTCACACTGGTAAAAACAACTTCAGCCAACAGTGCCTCTGGCAAATTCACCCCTAAAGTGAAATGAGAGGATCAGATGGTTTTGTCTTGATCCTGTTAAATTATGTTACTAATCCCTGTAGTGCCATTAAATGGATTAATCAATAGATTTCAAATTCTTTTAGTCTCTATTATTTTATTTCCTTATAGTAATTCAGTTAGTAGTTTCCAGTTCATATCCGCTTTCTCATCAGGTGTGACTAGCATAAGATAATATTTGACGTGTCATTTTTATGTTGTCTCAGAACCATTCTAGTTTCACTAGCCCAGCTTAGCCAATCACTCTGGACTTGACCCCTTCTGGGCACTGCCATGAGTGAATTTCTGGGACTTCAAAGAAGAGAACCAGATTAGATGGGCTGAGCTCTCTTACACCACCAGGTCTCAGTCCATTTTATGAAAGCCATGCATGACAAGATGAGCTCAGGTACCTGAAACACCGTCTCCAGGAACCATCCCCCAGCTCTAACCTCTCCCTTTGTTGCCCACTTGAGACAGTGAATGGGAATATAATTAAGAGAACATTACAACTGAGAGCAGACTTTCACAAGGACACGCCCCATAAAAATTGTCACACTTAACCGATAAGCATGCTATTAGACACAAGATGGGGAGAGCTGAATAGGTTTAGAAAATTGTGGTATAACAAAGCAGTAGTTTGTTGGAGCTGGTTCATACTAACTCACAAGAGCTAAAACGCATCTGTCTGTTTCTGTCTCTACGTTCAGTAAAGTCACATGGATTCTTTAAAATAGGCCAAGGCATGAAGGTATTTGACATCATAAAAATCTACAAATACAACAAATTGGAGATTTTTTTTCCAGAGAGCAGTTTATCAGCATACGTTAGGATGATAAATTTTTATCCATTTCCTTGGATGAGAGATTTTTTCATCATAATACCCCTGATGTCTTTAAGATACTTGGCCATGAAATACTTTCGGCAGCAATGCCATGTTGAGAAAAAATTAGACCCTTCATAAACTATAAGAAAAATGAATTAACTTAAAATTATATTATCAAATATTTACTGGTTAATTTTATGTGATAAACCCCCTTTCTGATCATATCTTCACTCATTGATGTATTTATTCAATATTTATTCAAGAGCTTCCTAAGCAACAGATACCATAGCACCAAGATACAATAGCTGTATACTGTCCCCTGATGCCACTTCTAGCTGTTAGAATATTCTGAGTTTTACTGTTTCACTGTTGAGATACTCATCCACATGTCCCTGAAAGCATATCCCCTTTTAGGCATGGGCAAACAGTGGGATACTCCATGCCCCCCACAGGACTTAGTACCCTAAACATCATGTTAAGTTCTTTATATGCATTATCATGTCCCTTCCTTGGGTTTCCCTGGTGGCTCAGATAGTAAAGAATCTGCCTACCATGTGGAAGACTGGGGTTCAATCCAAGGAATGGCTACGCACTCCAGTATTCTTGCCTGGAGCATTTCATCCAATCCTTATCCTTTGATGGCTCTGTATTTTATTATCCTAACTATTACAGCTGAGGAAACTCAGTCACATAGAGATTAAATAATCTGTTTAAGGTCACATGACAACAAATGCTAAGTGTCAAAATTCAAACCTAAAAAGAGAAAAAGAGCTCATAGGTATACTTAACACTATGCTTTGTCACCTCTTGACAAGACAGTTAAGTTTATATTTCAACACCTCCACACACTTAGAGGGGAGGGACAGGCTGAATACGTTCACTCATCCATTCATTAAGCATTTACCCAGTACTCACCTTGAGTTATGTTAATTTTTTGTTTCTCAAAATACATTGTATATACCAGGTGTGCTCAGAAGTGCACCATGGGGGCTCCATGCAGAGTCTCAGAAGAAATACAGCTCATCTTCCCAGAATTCCAAATTTCTAAGGAATGGAGAATATATTCTTATGTTAAAACGAACAAAAAAAGATGTATTGGGAAAACAATGCAAAGTTTATACAAGTTTTAGGAACACTAGAAAATTGTCAGAGATTTTACACTGTGGAGTAGCAGCTACTTGGTCTAAGTGTCAGAATTTTTGTGGTCCACTACTGAGCTGAGAACACTTTGTGACTGAAAATCTAACTGTTATGAATGTAACAAAATAATATATATATATATATATTATAGCATATATCAGTATTGGAAATTATCTCATTCATTTTATAATTGTTTTTGTTTTTCATCTCTGTCTCTTGAAGGAATTTAAGCATTCTAAGAGTGAGAACTTGTCTATTTGTCCACAGTTTTATTTCTAATCCCCAAAACAATGCCTAGTATAAAAAGGTATTTAATAATGCTTGTTAAATGAGTGAATAAATGATGAAGTGTATAAGCATTTGCTACTTAATTAACCCTTCTCCCTCAGTTTCTATATCTATTAAAAGAATGAAAGTATGGCATTCTTCATAGCATCATCATGAAGATTTACAAAATATATAAAACATGCCTATAATCATGACCAGCATATAGCAAGCACTTAATAAATTTAAGTTATTGTAACTGAAAGACACACAAGGATCAATGTGTACAACAAAGAAAATCACTTTTCTATAGTTTCTGTATGTCATTGGGACTGTATTGAAGAGATATTCTAAATAAAAATATGCAGATTCTTTAAACCCACTTCTTCAAAACACAACTAAGCATAAGGCAGATTTATGTGCGTCTTGTCACCATGGACATAAGCTGCATTATTCCCAAAGAGTGCTGCAAATCATAAGATTCTTCCTCAAAAAAGGCTATAAAGTGTTAGCAATAACATAAAAGACGATGGCCGTAATGATTCATTGCAAGGGCATGGGCAGAAAGCTGTGTTATCTGGTTAGTACGTTTTAAATGTTTATGAGTTGTGGATGTATTTGTTTATGCTTTTATGTATTTGGTGCTGACTACTCACATAGAAAAAAATGACAATAATGCTTGCCCTTTTTTAAATTTGAAATCGCAAAATCTTTCATTTAGGCTTCTTCACTGCTATAAAAACTAGCTTGTGTTTTCACTCTAAAAAACTTTCATTTTTAGATTATCTTCTATGTTAATAGAAACATTTTGGTGTAAAGTAGGCTTTTTACCCTAAAATCCTATTTTACAAAATCTATCCAAAAATTGGGGTTTATTTAACTGTTATAATTTAAGAATTACAGGTTAAGTTGGGATTCTTTTTCACAAGTTGATAAACAGTCATATCTAGTTCATTTTTGAGCATTAAAAAAGGCTGTTGAGAGGGAGAGGGTGGGAAGATTTGGGAGAATGGCAATGAAACATGTAAAATATCATGTAGGAAACGAATTGCCAGTCCAGGTTCGATGCACGATGCTGGATGCTTGGGGCTGGTGCACTGGGACGGCCCAGAGGGATGGTATGGGGAGGGAGGAGGGAGGAGGGTTCGGGATGGGGAACACATGTATACCTGTGGCGGATTCATTTTGATATTTGGCAAAACTAATACAATTATGTAAAGTTTAAAAATAAAATTAGAAAAAAAAAAAAGGCTGTTGATTAACCTATTATGAATTCTGTTATAGGTAAGGGGTGGGGGAAAGCTGCTTATATGGTAAACCAAGTCCCGTCAATGATGTTTACATTCTAGTGTTGGAGAGAGAGACAAAAGAAAGTAAGTGTCCAGAGCATTCTGAATTTCAACTCTGGGTCAAGTGGTCTGGTGGATCTGAGGGACATTTTTGAAGATTTGGCATCTGAACTGATATGCAGCCAGAGTAACTGCCATGTTATCAAGCACTGCTTTCTAAACGTAAGTTAAAGAAGCTTCTTTCTTAACACAGTCCACCAGTTACTTAGTAGCTGGTACTAATTAACTCTGTGTATTTGTCTTTCATTCAGTAGTAATAAGAGTCCTGACTGCCATTTTTCAACTATCTCCCCGGCTCTCGCACTGCTATTCTTGTTGTCATATTATTTCTTTTCTATGTATGTAGTTCAGTCTTTTCCTACTTCACTGTCTCTGTGCTCTGTATACACTTACTCTACTGTGAACAAATTGACTTTAATTTTTACAATTTTTTTTCAGATCGTGAAAGAAATACATAGTCAATATAAGACATTCATAAATTTATATATATATATTAAAAGGAACATTAGTACTGACCCAAAAGCACAACCCACATGTAACATTTTTGGTATGCTGTGTTTGTCTATAATCTTTTCCGCCACATGTTTATCATTACTAGGTAAATAATCTTTTTGAAATTGCTTATGTTTTCTAAATTGTTGAGGAAGCCAATTAATGTATCACTCTGTTTCTTTATTTATCTATACACTGGTTCTCACTCTTCTTAAAGGAGGAAAAACCAGATCAGAGAGTTTAGAAGAGGAAACTGATGCATGAGTTGTTTAGCCCCTTCCTCTTTTCCTCTTCTTGGGACCCAGTGGCCTAGAAAGGAGCACACCACTTTATTCCTCCATGTGGTAAGTCTTTGGGATTCCCTGGTGGCTCAGATGGTAAAGTATCTGCCTGCAATGCAGGAGACCTGGGTTTCATACTTGCGTTGGGAAGATTCCTGGAGAAGGGAATGGCAACCCACTCACAGTACTGTTGCCTGGAGAAACCCGAGTCTTGGTGAGGTGGTTACTCAGTGGGAGGCCTGTCCCAGCCCAACTCTGCTGAAAACTGAATGGGAAACTGTCTAATTCTAGAGTGTTAAAAAGACCACATGCCATTTTCTTCAATAGCATTTTTTTTTTTTTTGGTAATAAAGATGTTATTTTAGCCTTGATCATGGGGAGTTTTTAATTTTCCTTTTTTAATTTGCTCAGTACCTGCACAAGAAAGAAGGATGTTGCTTTATTCTTCACACAGAGACCAAACACGTGTGCTCTATGACGGATGCTGTGATGTGCCATCTAGATGTCTCTTTCATGAAGTCTTATTCTCTCAACTTTTGGAATTAGCACCAGCATAGGATGGAGAGCCCCTTCAGGGACCATCTCAGGTGCAAAGAGCATCCCATCCAAGGTTGTGAACTTACTTTGGAAGCCTACATTCAATAACTGATTGGTGTGTGTGTGTGTGTGTGTATGTGTGTGTGTGTGTGTGTGTTAGTTGCTCAGTTGTGTACAACTCTTTGCGACCCTATGGACAATAGCCCACTAGGCTCCTCTGTCCATAGGCATTCTCTAGGCAAGAATACTGGAGTGAGTTGCCACTCTTTTCTCCAGGGGATGTTCCCAGCCCTAGGATCAAACAGAGGTATAAAGTCCTGGCCCATCCTTTGAGACATTAAGTGGTCATTCTAGCTCCAGAGCTCCCTGAGCATCAGAAAGATTATCACTGGGCATAAGCCAGTGGTATTTGGCTTGGCTTTTCCTTTTCCTCACAACTGCTTCCTTTTTCTCTATTATGAAGATGTTCCCAAGGGCTCGCCATAAGAAATATGTCAATTCTGTCTCTGAAACTGCTGAGTCTGCTTACTGAGAAACCTAACCTCTCACATTTATATATACAAATATACACCTATCGTTCTGCTAAAGGTATTTGTTGTAATAACCACATATTGTTAAAGACAGTCTAATAATAGAGGAATAATATTGTATTAATAATGATTCCATAATTATTCTAACTCTTGTTCTTGGACATTCATTGTATTTCTAATTCCTGCTGTTTTAAATATCACATCACAAAAAACAATTTTGTTTACAAATATTTTTGCACATGTATAATTAATTGTGAAGGATAAACACATTCAAGAAAGAGTGAAATTACTGGGTAAAAGAAGATGCACACTAAAAAAATTTTTGACATTATTGTCAATTTACTCTCTGAAAAATCTCACACCAATATACACTCTCACCATCAAGGAATGTGAAAATCTATTTCAAAGCAAATTTACTAACATTTTAAAAATGTTTTAAATTAAAAATTTTCTAGTTATTTAATTATGTTTTTATTTTCCTTATTAATGAATCAGAAAATTCATTTATATATTTATTAGCCAATAACTATTATCTCTTTCTTTGTGGATTATGTGTCTACAAACTTGTTTATTCTTCTAGATTGTTTTTTTCCTTAAAAAATGTTCTAAAACTTTTCAAATCTGAAGAGTATTGACATTTGTATAGTACTGAGCTTATCATAAAATAAATTGATCGTGCTCTCCATTTAAGAGGGTTCTTTCATGATATAGTGTATAACAGTGATTCTCAACTCCTGCCAATTTTGCCTCGCAGGGCATCTGGCAATGTCTGGAGACAATTTTGATTGTCATCACTTTGGGGGGAGGGGAGGAAAAGGAGGTACTACAGAAATATAGTTAAAACCTAGTGAGTAAAGGCTAGGGGTGTTGCTAAACATCTTATAAGAGGGAAGTCCACTAAAATAAGTACTTATCCAGCCCAAAATGTGAATCATGCCAAGACTAAGAAACCCTGGTCTGGTATATACAGAGTTCTGCAAACTTCCTGCATGAGTTTATTCATAGGTTTGACTGTGTGTGTGTGTGTGTGTGTGTGTGCATGTGCACATGCACAAGTGCAGACATATACATTTTTTTCAATTATATTTTCTGACTGTTAATGTTGGTTGAAATAAATCACTTTTTATGTGTATGTTTTGAAACTCTAAATCTTTTTTTGGTATTTTCATACTTGTTTTTTTTTTTTTTTTTTAGTCTGCTGGGTTTTCTATCTAATGATTTTATTCTTTATAGTAATATAGGTGTTGCAATTTTGAAATTATTTTGTCTATAATGTAAGTAATGTAGGTAAGAAAAATAACTGAGTGTACTGACATTATTGGAAATCAGAGTTTTCAATTCCTCCAGGACCCTACATTCTATAAAGCACAACTGCTACTTTATGTATAGTATAGTGCTATTTTTTTCTAATATAAATATTAGAATATAAATATAATATAAATATAATCTGGTGGCTCAGATGGTAAAGAATCTGCCTGAAATGCAGGAGACCCAGGTTCGATCCCTGGGTCAGGAAGATCCCCTAGAGAAGGGAATGTCTACCCACTCCAGTATTCTTGCCTGGAGAATTCCATGGACAGAGGAGTCTGGTGGGCTACAGTCCATGGAGTCACAGTTGGACACGACTGAGCGACTAACATTTTCACTTTCTAATATAATAGTATGGAGAAGGAAATGGCAACCCACTCCAGTATTCTTGCCTAGAGAATCCCAGGGACAGAGGAGCCTGGTGGGCTGCCGTCCGTGGGGTTGCACAGAGTCAGACACAGCTGAAGCGACTTAGCAGCAGCAGCAGCAATATAATAGTATCGCTAACAACAGCTGCTATTTATTGAATCTCTCTGATGTCTGTCTGGTGTTGTCACTCTACTCACTGATACACATGCAATATTCCATTTGTTCCTCATAATAATTCTATGAAGTGGTTATTATTTCCCCTACTTTACCAAAGAAGTTCAGAGATTATAAAAACTGTATCAAATCCTTGTGCTCAACTCCTAGGCTATGATCTTTCTATTTAAATATCAAAAATGAAGTTAAAATAGCTTTGTATTCAGATCTTTAGCCTATAGCTGATACCATTTGTTCTTGCACAGGAAATTTGAGGATCCTTTTGCCAGATAGTATACACCTCTGAGACTTTGATCAAAATTGGACAAAGAAGTATATTTATTTTCAATTATCCATTGATCTAAACAATAAATGTTTCCTGTCAGCTCAGTAATAAGAGACAGTGATAATTATCTTTCAACAGCTTCATGCTGAAAGGACAACAACTGATATTGATCATTAGTGTGAACATTACTTCAAAGTCACAAATTTCTCAATAGGTTTTTGGGTTTTATTGGCATGGATTGTTTGTTTACATATATCATTCTTACACAAGATGTCAATTCCATGCATATTTATTTTTCTCTTAATCTTCCTCAACATACATAAAATGTCAGTCTGGAATAATTATAACTAGAGTGAATTATGAGTCACTGTAAGTGACAGGCACCTAAAGGCTTCTAGGACCTGGTCATGTCATAATCCTTCTCTGTTGATGTGCTTTTCGGCTTCCAGGGAAAGGTCTTTGAAGCTGAAGCTGTTCTCTCTTCCCAGTTTGAGAGACAGCAATGAGAAGGTTAACTACTACAATTATTTGCAAGTATAAGTGTTCATAATTTGAAGAAAGCAAATATCCTGCTTTCTGGAGCTTATAGGAAAGAGAGGAAAGATTAACTAAGAGAGGTGAGCGGGCTTCCCAGGAGGCGCTAATGGTAAAGAACCTGCCTGCCAATGTAGGAGACATAAGAGATGTGAGCGCGATCCCTGGGTTGGGAGGACACCCTAGAGGAAGAAATGGCAACCCAACTCCAGTATTCTTGCCTGGAGACTCCCATGGACAGAAGAGCCTGCTAGGCTACAGTCCATGGGGTTGCAAAGGGTCGGACACAACTGATGCGACTTAGCACAGCAAAAAGCACAAGAGAGATGAAAGGAGAAGAGGATGAGATGATTACACAGCCTCACCAACTCAGTGGACACGAATTGGAGCAAACATCAGGAGATAGTGAAGGACAGGGAAGCCTGGTGAGCTGCTGCAGTCTATGGGGTCACAGAGAGTCTGATACAACTTAGAGACTGAACAACAGCAGCAAAGAGAGGTGAGCTTCCTTTGTCATTTCTCTTTCAAGGAAGCTTCACACTTAGC
This sequence comes from Bos taurus, assembly GCF_002263795.3. Taxonomy (NCBI): domain Eukaryota; kingdom Metazoa; phylum Chordata; class Mammalia; order Artiodactyla; family Bovidae; genus Bos; species Bos taurus. The sequence continues at coordinate 76,063,092 of NC_037330.1, forward strand.
ACTGAGGGAAAACAAAGGTGTTAGACTGTTAGAAAAATAACTGCAGAATTGAAGCTAAGGACTGTCATTAATAGTGGCAAGTGGAGAGAACTGATAGAGGCTCAGGAAGTTCAGCAATGGATTCCTGTCTTGACCAGTTTATAATGAGCTATGTTAAAACCTAGGCAACTCTTGAAGTCAACTGGACTGCATGGTCTCAGTTTCTGTGAACTACTCCTAGAACCTCATCATAAATTCCATTTCACTTCACCTAGTTCAAATGGGTTTATTTCATTGAAGCCAATGAATTTTTACTAATTAAAGATTACAGTAACCAACTCAGATACTGAATCCTCTGGGAAAAGGTAAATTCCCTTGTTTGAGCATTAAACCTTAGGCTCTGGGAGACAGGCAAAACATACACGTTCCCTCAAATGAAAAACTCAGCTTCTCCAAGAAATCTATCTGGTTAGCTGTAGAGTTCCTTTGCCAACCGGTATACTGAGCAGCTGGAATCTATGAGCCTTTTTCATGGGGCAGGTTGCATTTCTCAATAGGTCAATTAGACAGTGAAAAATCACTTCTCAAATCTAATTCAACACACCCCACTGCCCTTATGTTGGTTTCGGCAAAATGTCTAAGATATATATTTATATGCCTTGAACAAAGGGGTTCAGTAATTTGTCTTCAGCTGCTGGTCACTATTCATTCAGTTCAATTCATTTTAAGTGTGAATGTATCCAGACTATTGTGTGATCTGATTAAGGAACCAAAAAAAGACATGTAACTTCCCTTGGGAAATGTGTATGCTTGGGGTTTACTTTTCTGCTCTGAACTAAATCAATAAGTACTTGGTTACTTCACACCTTTATTTTCATTGAATAAATCATATTTTGGAATCATAGCCTTTAAATTCCAGGTGATACTGCCTAGGTAAGTAAAAGCCATGTGCCTAGTTCAGTGATCCAGAGAAAATCAATTTACCTTCCAAACTGAGAGATCTCAAAAGAAAACAAACCAAAAAAATGGATGACTATAAATGAATCAGACTCTTAAAGTTGTTTTCATCTCTAATAGCTATGACTCAATGACCTCAAAAAATAAATGTATGAAAACAAGAAAGAATGACTTCACTTGAATGAAAAAGAAAGTCATCCACTGAAAATGAACGATTCATGAAATATTTTCCCTATTTTTATCTTTAAAAGCTGGTCTTCAGTAAAAATCTTTTTGAATGAAAAACTACATTTGGCAGATCTTCTTTATGGACTCTAATGTCTTTTTTTCCCTCCTATTTTGGTTCTTTGCAAATGGGTCTAATCCAGGTAACTTCTCCAAAAGGTAGCTTGAATAATATTAAAATGATGGGTGCATCAATAATGCAGCTAGTGGGTAGTCATTAAGAGTTGGGTTTTGGAGTTGGTTTGGTTTGGTTTCATTTCAAAAAACTGCATAATATTAGGCAAGTAACTAGAAAATTCAGATTTCTTATCTGTAGAATGGGAATTAAGTTAAGTGAAAGTCATTCGGTCATGTCTGACCCTTTGTGATCCGATGGACTGTATAATCTATGAATTCTCCAGGCTAGAATACTGGGGTGGGTAGCCATTGCCTTCTCCAGGGGATCTTCCCAACCCAGGGATTGGACCCAGGTTTCCAGCATTGCAGGCGGATTCTTTACTAACTGAGCCACTAGGGAAGCCCAGAATGGGAATAATAGTACTTATATCTTAGGGCTCATGTGAGAACCAAAGGAAATAATTCATGTAAAAATGTTCAAAGTTATAGCCATTTTTGTTAATATAAGTTCATTTATTCATTCAGCAAGTATCAATATTTACTGAGAAAGCCCTGTGTGTCAGGCACTGTTCTAGGTTTCTAGGTTTTTGTCAGGCACTGTTCTAGGTTTTGGAGATGTAACAGTGAGCAAGATAAGATCCATTACTTCAAAGATCTTACCTACTAGTGAGAGAGACAGATCTTAAAAATAAATAAATATATGTTATAATATTTAGAAATCATTTTTCCTATGAAGAAAAATCTTCATTTTAGTAGACCTCTTTAATCAAAAGCCTTGACATATCAATAGGATTTCATTAACAGGAAGGATTAACAGATATAGATGGCAGGGTAGAATGATCCTAATGGAATCATGTTGTCCCACTAACCCAACAAGACACATGGCAAAAAAACTTGAAGTTGAAGAAGACAATGGAAGTCAAACTACTAGGGGTTAACTATATTGTGAGTTTTGAAATCTTTATCAAAGTAAAAACTGAAAAACAGGTAAATTGTATCTATTTTTTTTAAAGAAAGGTTGTTAACTCTTGACTTGGTAATCTTTTTGAAGTAGGTTAATGAAAAGAAAATGTAATTGGCCAATATTTCTGAAACTCAATATTCTTTCTGTCTCTAAAGAACATATTAAAATAGCAATGATAATAGTGATAATGGCTAATAATACTTATAAGAGCAATAACAATTGTTAACATTAATCAAAAGCTTACAATGTATCACATTTTTGCAAAGCCCTTCAAGAGCATAATCTCATTGAATCTTTAAAATACTATGAGGAAACAGAATCACAGATACAGAAAACAAAATTATGGTTACTATAGGAAAAAGGGGTAGGGAATAAATTAGGAGTTTGGGATTAGCAGATAAGACTACTATATATAAAATAAACAACAAGATTCTAGTGTATAGCACAGGGAACTATATTCAGTATCTCATAATGAACCAAAATATAAAAGAGTATATATATATATATATGTGTGTGTATACACACACACACACACACACATATATGTATAACTGAATCACTTTACTGTACACTAGAAACTAACACATTGTAAGTTAACTACATTTCAATAAAATAAAACACTATGCATTATGTGCCATTATCTCCCTCAATTTACAGGTAAAGAAACCAAGACTTACAGAAGTTAAGCCTTCTTAAGGACACATAGTTGGTAGAGAAGCATGTCAAAGGCTGCTCTATTGGTTTCAGAGCTCTAAAAGAACTTTGTCAATACCTTTCATTCTTACTGGATTATGAACTTTTCCTTCATTACCTATCTGTATAATTTGGCATCCTTCTGTATTGGGTACCTTATATGTCATTTTTTAAAATAATCTAAAAAATATGATAAGGTATATTTTAGCCATTTGTATATAGAAAATCATCCCAAAAATGAGTGGTGAAACAATAAGCATTTTTTTTTCTCACTCATGGATTTTTGAGACAGACTGGGAGCCAGCTAATCTAGCTTGGGCTCAGCTAGAATTGGCTCCAAGTCATGGATCACCCAGACACACTCTACATGCCTTTCATTTTCTTTGGACCATTCAGCTAACTTGAGTATACGTTTTGCATGACTATGACAGAAACATAAGAGAGAAAATTCCACCAACCTTGGCAAGCAAATGTCAAGCCCCTATTCTCATCATATCCAATAAAACATCTTTGGTCAAAGTAAGTTTCATGGGTAAGGCCTACATCAACAGAGTGGGAGAATACACTTGGACTTAGGGGAAGTAATTGCAAAGGCATAGGGAAAAAGACATGGATACAAAGATGATAAAGATTTGGTGACTTGGTGATAATGATGTCATCTATCACAAGTATCTACAATATTACCTACTACATATTAATATATAAGTAGAGTAATATTAGATATAAATAATATTACAATATATTATTTACAGATATTATTAGAGATGAAGAATTAGAGACTTAGGTTGCTTAACAAATTTGACTTTGGTTCACTAGCTCTTAACTGAAATAGTAAGCTCTTTATTCCCATTCTCAAAGAAAAACTGCTTTCCAGTAATGGGAGATGTTAAGAAAAAAGAAGGAACTTAGATGAACTTATAGCATATGCCTCTTTTCATTGTTTGTCCCTTGCAATACCTAATCTTCTTCCCGACCCACAATGCATGGTCAATAAATGTGTGATAATCAAAAAGTAGCCATCAAAGACTCCAATTAAACCAGAGGCAAATGCACAAAAGTGATAGTTTTGAGTGGGACATTTTTATAGGTTCCTTTTCTATATTAATGGTGTTCATAAGAAGGAGTTTTAAAATAATGAAAAAATAGAGTTGGTCTTTGAGCAAATAAATGAATATATTTTGAGAAGACAGATAATTAAAATGAAACACTGGCATTACTTAAGTGGCATTATTAAAACAAGCTATTTAGCAAAACTATTATCCTCCCGTTTTTACTAGAAAAAAAAAAGGCAAAACAAAAACAGATAAAACATAATTACAGAACGTGTGCTTCCTAAATGGAAGTGAATTTGGCTCTTTGTTTCCTCATTCTTCTAGCGATGCAAATTTGGGCCTTTTAATAGATAGTATTAACTTGATATGCTTCCAGCTCAGTAGTTTTAAGTATAATTGATGTCAAGAAAACAAATGTTGCAGGGCAGGTACAATTCTTTTACAATTAAGAGATCACTTGGGTCCACTGCACTGCGAACACATTGAAATTAGTGATGATATATAAAGCGTGTTAACTCTTCTAAAGTAAATGGGAAGCCAGAGATGCTCTATGAGGAATGTGCCAATGACTACAATAATAAGAGGTAAAATTTATAACATGCTTGCTATGAAGCAGTCAATATGCACTATCATAATCTGTGTTATCATCTTCAGTCCTAATAAGGAGTCTTCCTTTTTTCAGGTATTCAATAAATACATGGTGACCATCTATTCTTTATTAGACCTTGCGTTGGTTGGTGGCAATAGAGTGAGGGAAAAAAGTAATCATGGCTCTGTCCTTATATGACTTATAGTGATTATAAATAATCACAAAAATAATTATAACACTGCAACTGCGTCAAGTGCTATATAGATGAACTTAATCGGTAATTTAACCTGACTGAAGAGGTCAAAGATTGCTTCTCTGAGGAAATAATTTGAGTTGAGATCTGAAGGACAAGGATGACTTAGTTACAGGGAAGAATAGCATTTGGTCAGAGGGAAAAACAAAGATGAGGCAGGGAGCAGAGATGAGCTGACCTCTAGAATGCAGAGTGAAGAAAAGCAGAGAAGGATGAGAAGAAAAGCAGATGAGGCTGGAGAAGAGATGGGGGCCTGACCGTGCAAGATGTGGTTGATAGAGAAGCTTTGTCTTTATTCTAAACACAACGGAAAGCCATTGAAGGGAACCAGAGGAAGAAAACCTAGCACTAGTGACATTATCAGATTTTCACACTGGCTACTAGGTAGAGATAGGATAGGATTGGATAGAAGAAGGCAGGCAGGATGAATACAGATAGACTGCTTCTATAACTATTGCAATTGTATAAGAAATGATGACAGTTAAGACTATTGTGATGGCAATGGAGGTAATGAGAAATACTATCTTTTGAAATTCTAAGGCACACTTGAAAACACTTTAACATCTCTGAAATTAGGATGCTTCTTATAGTCTCTGTGCCATATTAATTATCCAATTGCCATTGCCTGTGTAAGTGCATGGAAATTTGCAAAATCAAAAAGACAATAGAGATATTCTTTTAGAAATGATATATAGTGAAATTTTGTGATGGCAATAATGTGTAAAAAAACCTGGTGCTCCAGATCTAAGTCAAACAATGTGTTGATGCATTCATTGACAGCACTTTTTCTTTGATGTGGGTACTTAAAGTAATGGTGCATGTTACAATTGATGGGGTTTTAGACTCACTGAAATAGGACAAAAGCACATTACGGGGTTAAACCAAAAAGGCTAGTTATGGATTGACTATGAACACAACTAGGTGACCGAACAACAGCAACAACGGAAAATAAAGGAGACAGAAGACTCAAGTTCCTGTTTGGTTAAAAATACATATAACATTATGAATAAAGAGGTGTGTGTATGTGTGTTAGTTGCTCAGTCGTGTCCGATTCTTTGTGACCCCATGGACCGTAGCCCACCAGGCTCCTTGTCCATGGGATTCTCCAGGCAAGAGTACTGGAGTGGGTTGCCATTTCCTTCTCCAGTGAATAAAGAGGTACATTTTACCATACCAATATTATTCCCATTTAACTGGAAAACTGATTGAAATAAAAGGAATTAAGAAAACTGTCAAAGGCTATACCATTTACAGTTGGCAGAAATTGGATAGGTCTGACCAGTGCCTGATGTCCTAAGATATGTAGAAAAAAAAACCTGGACCAACAAATATCATCAAAGAGTAAATGGTTGATTAGCTAACATATGGAAGTATATTAAACACTACTTGATCTCACAAGTAATTAAAGAAATATAAATTAAAATAAGGATGGACTATTATGTTGTATGCTATTCAAAACAAAACAATAAATTATTAATTTAATAAATTAATTCATCATCAGAAATTGTCAATATTGAGTATAAATTCCTTTTTATAATGTAAGAGAAAACAAATTAATGTTTAAGAACAATAAAACTAAGGTAAGTGTGACAGAAAGGAATGCATAGGTAAAAAATATGAAAATAATTAGTAATTGTACATAGGCAAATGCTATTTTGACATTTTATAGCCTTGGGTAGCATCCTATATTTTTTTTCTTTTTTTTTTTCTTTCCCTTTTTCTTCATTTCTTTTCACATTTCTTTTTTGAGAGGGATTAGACAGTGGGAAGAGAACACTAGTTGTCTTTTACTACAATATTTTCCTAAACACTGCTTTTGGCTCATGTTCAGGATCTTGGGATCAATTTCTAATGCAGACATCCTCAACTATCTCTCATGTCAAGAGCCAATTGAGATGACATCTATCAATGCCCAGCATAAACACTGTCATCCCAGTGAGCTTCAGCCTGTCTGAACAGATGGGGCTTGGATCTCTGGACTCATTATTTACCTTCCCAGCTCTTCCTCTCCTCTGGCAAAGTGCTTGGACCCAGTTACACACAAAGCCAAATGGCTTGTGTTTTTGTTCACAGATTGTACATTGTCCTTTTCTTCCTCTTGGCACCTTTAGCCATTTGTCATCTTTATAGAACTGATTCAAGAAGATTTGTGTGACTAATCCACATCCTAAATAATATGCTATGGTGTTAATCCCTGGCAATGCTAAATTTCATCTGGAATTGATGAGAAAGAAGAGTGGCATTGGCTTTAAATCCATGTCAAGTAACCCTAATTCCATCCTACCTGACTGAAATAAATCAAAATATTGATTTTTGGGTTTCTGTGATGACTTTGGTCAAAGAGGGAAAAAGTAGCTGAATCAAAGTATTGAACATCTCATGACATGGACAGGGTAGACATAAATTGCCAATCCCACAAAATGATTGAAAAGTATAATTTGGGGGGTTAGAACTAATAATCACTAAGTAAACTTGTCCTTGTTTATCCCTTTCATCATTATTAAACTATCAGCTTTTTTAAGAAGAAATTTTACTTTATTTCTCTCACTCTTGAAGTCAGTGCAATGCCATTCTCCTTGAAGTTAAAAATGGAATACTGAGAGCTCCAAGTAATTAATAGAAGTATTCTTAGAATAAAGATGTTAGGCTACAAGAGAGGCTAATTATTTTTATGACAATGTTGTGATATTTTACCTAACATGCTTGACATTTATGCTAAAAATTGGGACTGCAATCTTAATAAATTTTATACCGTACAAGTTGCAAACTGGTGACATACAGGTTGGATTCAGCTTTCAAATGTTTTTTGTCTACTATTAATTTTTTAAAAATTAGTTACCATGATAAAAACCTGGGAAATTTTAAATAGAATTCAAAACATTCTGCCATGGAAACAATCAACCACGTTTGATCCATGTTAATATAGGATTTCTTCTAAGTTTCCAAGCTCATAGTAAATTTTTTAAATTAATCAAAGAAGTTATTTTTCTCATAATACCAGCTTTTAGATTTCTTGAAAAATCTGTATTCTTTTTATTATACGAAAAATTTCCCTCTAAGTTTCATCTTCAAACTTATTTTTGTTTACTGTGAATGTCTAATTCCTTAGGATAAATACCAAATTCCTTTATTTTTCATCATTTCCTAAAAATGTAGGCACTTAAGGCTATACATTTTTCAACATGAATTGCTCTTTCTGTATCATATGTTTTGATAAAAGACATTCTGTTATTTGCTTTGTAGATAATTTTAATTTCACTTCTGTGTTTTCCTTGTTAATCTAAGTTATCTATTGTTGTTGTTTTTTAATCGCTATGTCATATCCCAGTCTTTTGCAGTCCCATGGACTGTAGCCCACCAGGCTTCTCTGTCCATGGGATTTTTTCAGGAAAGAATACTGGAGTAGGTTGCCATTTCCTCCTCCAGAGGATCTTCCTGACCCAGGAATCCCTCAAACCTGAGTCTCCTGTATTGGTAGGTGGATTCTTTAATGCTGAGCCACCATGGAAGCCTATGTTATCTATTGGTGTCTTTCAAAGTTGGTAAAAATTTTAGTTATAATTCGATTAGTTCACAATCAGAAAATCCACCCTTAAAATTCAAGATTTTAAAAAAATTTAGGACATTTTTATACAGATACACATTAAATAAAATTCTAGATTAGATGAGATTAGAATTAAATAAAATTCTGTATTAGATGGCTATATTTTAGGTGTTTATTAAGTCAAGCTTATTGATCACATCATTAAAGTCTTCACAGTCTCTACTTTTAAAGATTTTGTCTGCTGAATCATTTCAGTTCTGGAGAGGTACTTTGACTTCTTCAGTTATAAATCATGATTTTACATTTCTTCCACTTTATTCTTATATTTATTTCATATTTGTTTAATTTGTGTTCTAAAATAGCTCTTTAATCTTCTATCATGTCCACATTGCAGCTAATGGGATTATGCCCTTAAACCCAAGTATGGCTAATTTTGGGTACTCCACTGCACTACTCCATTCTAAAGGAGATCAGTCCTGGGTGTTCTTTGGAAGGAATGATGCTGAAGCTGAAACTCCAGTACTTTGGCCACCTCATACGAAGAGCTGACTCATTGGAAAAGACTCTGATGCTGGGAGGGATTGGGGGCAGGAGGAGAAGGGGACGACAGAGGATGAGATGGCTGGATAGCATCACCGACTTGATGGACGTGAGCTTGAGTGAACTCCAGGAGTTGGTGATGGACAGGGAGGCCTGGTGTGCTGCGATTCATGGGGTCACAAAGAGTCGGACACAACTGAGCGACTGAACTGAACTGAACTACTTCTCCTTTACTGTTGTTGTTTAGGTGCTAAGTCATATCTGACTCTTTTGTGAGCCCGTGGAATGTAGCCCACCAGGCTCCTCTGTCCATGGGCTTTCCCAGGTGAAAATACTGGAGTGGGGTGCCATTTCCTTCTCCAGGGAATTTTCCCAAGTCAGAGATCAAACCTGTGTCTCCTGCCTTGGCAGGTGGGTTCTTTAACACAGAGCCACCAGGGAAAACACTTAATCTACTCAAAGCTGAGAATATAAGAGTACAACTACTATACTCTCATAACCTCTTCCCTTACAGATGAAGTAACAAGAATACCTTACTTCTCCTCTTTTAGCTACTCTTATTGCAACACTTGTTGACATGCTATTACTCTTGTTTCTGTACTATTATTAGAATTTATCTTGAATATGCTTCCTATATTTCAGGAACTTTATTTAACATTGCATTTATTTTCTCAAATGACCCGTCACTATTTACTTTAAATAGGTGAAAGGTTTATATGATCTGTCTAAAGAGAAACCAGAGTATGTCACTGTTTATTTTACTGTTAGTTTTACTGCTTATCACTTGTTTCCTCTTAATTCATTTTTCCCATGCTGAGTTCCAAGCTTTTTCTCTCTCTCTTTTTTAAATGGCTCAAGTTCTTCATAGTTTTTCTCAAGTGTGGCATAAGTGTAGTGACCCTATTCATCTCTGTTTTCCTAGGAAGTCCTACTTATTTGGTAGAAGTACTGATAGTGCCATCTTTCACTTTCAGTTAGGATGATCAATTACATGCTAGTCCAGCTTTCCTAACAAGTCTTATTTTATGCCTGTTATTATGGAATAACTAATAATGACACCTTTCACTCTCAATTGGAATGATAAATTACTATTACCATATGTACGGGAGCACACATTCTGAATTCTAGAGTATCTCTATCTTACTCATATATTAACATCTTGATCAGATATATGTTTCTAAGGTTTTAATTCTTATTTCTCACTCATTTAGATGTATTATTCTACCCTCTTCTAGCTTATTTTTACTTTTGCAAGCAGTTTAATCTTTCTGTTTGAAATGTTAAGAGTTTTTTATCTTTAAATTTAGAAATTTTAATGCCTAGGTACATGTCCTTTTTACCACTTATACCAGGAATTCAGTGCATCTTTTAAAATGATAAAATCTGGTACTTCTTTATCCTGGGGATATTTGTGTTGAATAATTGTTAAACTAGTATAACCCCTACATCTGTTCCTTTCTCTTTTTTTGGAAGTTCTATTATTGGCATGTATATCCTGGATCTATCCTTAGGACCTCTTTTCCATCCATATCTTCACTTTAAAATATTTGCTTTACAGAGGAGCCAAGATGGCGGAGGAGTAGGATGGGGAGAACACTTTCTCCCCCACAAATTCATCAAAAGAGCATTTAAACATCGAGTAAATTCCACAAAACAACTTCTGAATGCCGGCAGAGGACATCAGGCACCCAGAAAAGCAATCCAACTCTTCGAAAGGAGGTAGGAAAAAATATAAAAGACAAAAAAAGAGACAAAAGAGGGAGGGACGGAGTTCCGTCCCGGGAAGGGAGTCTTAAAAAGAGAGAAGTTTCCAAACACCAGGAAGCCTTCTCACTGCCGAATCTGTGCCGAGCTTTGGAAGCACAGAGGGCAACATAACAGGAAGAAAAAATAAATAAACAATTAAAACTCGAAGATTGCGAGTCCTACGGTAACTCCCCCAGCGGAGAAGCAGCGCAGACGCCTGCACGCGCCATTAGCAAGCGGGGGCTGGGCAGGGAGGCGCAGCTGCATCGCTTAGAGTAAGAATCTGGCCTGAATACCCTGAGCACTATCTGAGCGAAATAATTTGGGCTAGCAAACCAGACTGTGGGATATCTACCACGCGAAAAGCCAGCCCCAACCTAAGACACCGCCAGGCCCGCGCACGGAACAAAGAATTGAACAGAGATAGCCGGCTGCAGACCTTCCCCCTCCGGTGACAGGCAGCCAGAGCCGGAAGGGGGCAATCACAGCCCCAGAGAGACATTATCTATAAAACTGTAAGCAGGCTTCTTTGCTAACTAAAACTTTTTGGGGGTCTTGACGGTTAACATCTGCCTGAGAAGGTGCGCCGGTTTTACACCCAGATAACCCAGTGGCGGGGAGGCGATAAGTCGCAGCATTGGCGCTCGCCAAACACCTCATTACTTGAGCTGCTCGGACCTGGGAAGAGCACAAAAATCAGGCCCAACTGAGTCTGCGCCTCTGAGGACTACCCGAGTGCCTGAACCTGAGCGGCTTGGACCTGGGAGGTACATGCAACCCAGGGCCAGCCTCGGATTGTTCCCAGCGGAACAACCTAGAGCCCGAGCAGTGTGGGCAAGGAGGCTACACGCGCCGTGAGCGGGGGCAGACCCAGTGTGGCTGAGGCACTGCGAGTGCACGCCAGTGTTATTTGTTTGCAGCATCCCTCCCTCCCTCCCCACAGCGCGGCTGAACAAAGAGAAGAAATACAGCTCCACCCATCAGAACACCGACACAAGCTTCCCTAACCAGGAAACCTTGACAAGCCACCTGTACAAACCCACACACAGCGAGGAAAAGCCACAATAAAGAGAACTCCACAAACTGCCAGAATACAGAAAGGACACCCCAAACTCAGCAATGTAAACAAGATGAAGAAACAGAGGAATAGCCAGCAGATAAAGGAACAGGATAAATGCCCACCAAACCAAACAAAAGAGGAAGAGATAGGGAATCTACCTGATAAAGAATTCCGAATAATGATAGTGAAATTGATCCAAAATCTTGAAATTAAAATGGAATCACAGATAAATAGCTTGGAGACTAAGATTGAGAAGATGCAAGAAAGGTTTAACAAGGACCTAGAAGAAATAAAAAAGAGTCAATATATAATGAATAATGCAATAAATGAAATTAAAAACACTCTGGAGGCAACAAATAGTAGAATAACAGAGGCAGAAGATAGGATTAGTGAATTAGAAGATAGAATGGTAGAAATAAATGAATCAGAGAGAATAAAAGAAAAACGAATTAAAAAAAATGAGGACAATCTCAGAGACCTCCAGGACAATATTAAACGCTACAACATTCGAATCATAGGGGTTCCAGAAGAAGAAGACAAAAAGAAAGACCATGAGAAAATACTTGAGGAGATAATAGTTAAAACTTCCCTAAACTGGGGAAGGAAATAATCACCCAAGTCCAAGAAACCCAGAGAATCCCAAACAGGATAAACCCAAGGCGAAACACCCCAAGACACATATTAATCAAATTAACAAAGATCAAACACAAAGAACAAATATTAAAAGCAGCAAGGGAAAAACAACAAATAACACACAAGGGAATTCCCATAAGGATAACAGCTGATCTTTCAATAGAAACTCTTCAAGCCAAGAGGGAATGGCAAGACATACTTAAAATGATGAAAGAAAATAACCTACAGCCCAGATTATTGTACCCAGCAAGGATTTCATTCAAGTATGAAGGAGAAATCAAAAGCTTCTCAGACAAGCAAAAGCTGAGAGAATTCTGCACCACCAAACCAGCTCTCCAACAAATACTAAAGGATATTCTCTAGACAGGAAACACAAAAATGGTGTATAAATTCGAACCCCAAACAATAAAGTAAATGGCAACGGGATCATACTTATCAGTAATTACCTTAAACGTAAATGGGTTGAATGCCCCAACCAAAAGACAAAGACTGGCTGAATGGATACAAAAACAGGACCCCTACATATGTTTTCTACAGGAGACCCACCTCAAAACAGGGGACACATACAGACTGAAAGTGAAGGGCTGGAAAAAGATTTTCCATGCAAATAGGGACCAAAAGAAACCAGGAGTAGCAATACTCATATCAGATAAAATAGACTTTAAAACAAAGGCTGTGAAAAGAGACAAAGAAGGTCACTACATAATGATCAAAGGATCAATCCAAGAAGAAGATATAACAATTATAAATATATATGCACCCAACGCGGGAGCACCGCAGTATGTAAGACAAATGCTAACAAGTATGAAAGGAGAAATTAACAATAACACAATAATAGTGGGAGACTTTAATACCCCACTCACACCTATGGATAGATCAACTAAACAGAAAATTAACAAGGAAACACAAACTTTAAACGATACAATAGACCAGTTAGACCTAATTGATATCTATAGGACATTTCATCCCAAAACAATGAATTTCACCTTTTTCTCAAGCGCACATGGACCCTTCTCCAGGATAGATCACATCCTGGGCCATAAAGCTAGCCTTGGTAAATTCAAAAAAATAGAAACCATTCCAAGCATCTTTTCTGACCACAATGCAGTAAGATTAGATCTCAATTACAGGAGAAAAACTATTAAAAATTCCAACATATGGAGGATGAACAACACCCTGCTGAATAACCAACAAATCACAGAAGAAATCAAAAAAGAAATCAAAATTTGCATAGAAACGAATGAAAATGAAAACACAACAACCCAAAACCTGTGGGACACAGTAAAAGCAGTCCTAAGGGGAAAGTTCATAGCAATACAGGCACACCTCAAGAAACAAGAAAAAAGTCAAATAAATAACCTAACTCTACACCTAAAGCAACTAGAAAAGGAAGAAATGAAGAACCCCAGGGTTAGTAGAAGGAAAGAAATCTTAAAAATTAGAGCAGAAATAAATGCAAAAGAAACAAAAGAGACCATAGCAAAAATCAACAAAGCCAAAAGCTGGTTCTTTGAAAGGATAAATAAAATTGATAAACCATTAGCCAGACTCATCAAGAAACAAAGGGAGAAAAATCAAATCAATAAAATTAGAAACGAAAATGGAGAGATCACAACAGACAACACAGAAATACAAAGGATTATAAGAGACTATTATCAACAATTATATGCCAATAAAATGAACAACAAGGAAGAAATGGACAAATTCTTAGAAAAGTACCACTTTCCAAAACTCGACCAGGAAGAAATAGAAAACCTTAACAGACCCATCATGAGCACGGAAATTGAAACTGTAATCAAAAATCTTCCAGCAAACAAAAGCCCAGGTCCAGACGGCTTCACAGCTGAATTCTACCAAAAATTTAGAGAAGAGCTAACACCTATCCTGCTCAAACTCTTCCAGAAAATTGCAGAGGAGGGGAAACTTCCAAACTCATTCTATGAGGCCACCATCACCCTAATACCAAAACCTGACAAAGATCCCACAAAAAAAGAAAACTACAGGCCAATATCACTGATGAACATAGATGCAAAAATCCTAAACAAAATTCTAGCAATCAGAATCCAACAACACATTAAAAAGATCATACACCATGACCAAGTGAGCTTTATCCCAGGGATGCAAGGATTCTTCAATATCTGCAAATCAATCAATGTAATATACCACATTAACAAATTGAAAAACATAAACCATATGATTATCTCAATAGATGCAGAGAAAGCCTTTGACAAAATTCAACACCCATTTATGATAAAAACTCTCCAGAAAGCAGGAATAGAAGGAACATACCTCAACATAATAAAAGCTGTATATGACAAACCCACAGCAAACATTATCCTCAATGGTGAAAAATTGAAAGCATTTCCTCTAAAGTCAGGAACAAGACAAGGGTGCCCACTTTCACCATTACTATTCAACATAGTTTTGGAAGTTTTGGCCACAGCAATCAGAGCAGAAAAAGAAATAAAAGGAATCCAAATTGGAAAAGAAGAAGTAAAACTCTCACTATTTGCAGATGACATGATCCTCTACATAGAAAACCCTAAAGGCTCCACCAGAAAATTACTAGAACTAATCAATGATTATAGTAAAGTTGCAGGATATAAAATCAACACACAGAAATCCCTTGCATTCCTATACACTAATAATGAGAAAACAGAAAGAGAAATTAAGGAAACAATTCCATTCACCATTGCAACGAAAAGAATAAAATACTTAGGAATATATCTACCTAAAGAAACTAAAGACCTATATATAGAAAACTATAAAACACTGGTGAAAGAAATCAAAGAGGACACTAAAAAAAAAAAAAAAAAAAAAAAATATTTGCTTTGAGCTTTTCTTTCCTTCTTCTATCTGATCTTCTAGGATACTAATTCAGGTCTCAACAAAGGTCATATTTAATACTTATGAAATTTTTAGTTGGAAATCATGCTTTAAAGGTGAACATTTTATTTCTAAAAACTAACTTCTGTTTTTAATCTGAATATTCTTATGTTTCTGTTATTTTTCTATTTATGACGACATTTTTCTATATTTTGTTAGCAACTATATTTTGTTGGCCAGCTGATCTTTTGGTGTCCTCTCTCTGCAGGTATGGGACTGCCCCTTTAATATGTTATGATTTTTCTGTCAGCTTCTGTCAAGTTCTGAAATTCCCTAACTAGCAACTGGCTCACAAATTATGGGAGAAGAAACATTTTCTAACCCTGTGAGCTAGCAGTATTCAGAAGAGAACCTAAACTGATGGTGCTCTGAATGGTCAATGGACGTAACTCTTTCAAATCCCCCTAATTTTTAAACTTAATAAGTTTTTTATCTTCACCCTCCCCCCCCAAAAAAAACAAACAAAACCTCACTTCCCTGAACTACTGACACTGTTGGAAGGATGACCAGAAGAGAGGCAAGTAAACAGGTTTATTTTGAAAGGGAGAGCTCTGTCTCACTTCTGGTTCCAGGTGCATGATAGGAAGAAGCAGAAAAGAAAATATATGTGGCCATGCCGACTATAATGTAGTCGGTCATCAAACTACATCTAACCAATGAGATTAATGGTACTCGTCCTTCAAGATTAGTGAGAAAGAGTCAAGACAATGAAGAAACTATCCTTGGAACTGAGAGAAACACCAGATCCTTCTTTTCCTCTAAAGACCTATATTAGTTTCCACAAGTAATGAGGGAGATGAAAAAAATAAATAAAACATATATTTTTTTCCATCAAACAGCTCAGTGACTAGTGGAGAAAAAAAAAATGAGGTGGGTAGTCCAGACAAATAGAAATATAATGTAAATTTCCTCAAGATGATATAAAACCCAGAGGAGAATATTGTGAACTCTGTGAGATTTCTTAATAATATCCCAATGGAGGTAATATTATAGTAGACTCTCAAAGGCACCTTGGAAAATTAGCAATTTGCTAGATGCAAGAAAATTTGCCTAATGCAGAGGATAAAGCTGTCCAAATTCCTCAAGATATGAAATAAAAAAAATTCCTTGTATTAACTAGTTTCAGATCCAAGTATACAGCATTGAGAGATTAGGCTAAAAGAACAATAAGAATCAGAAAATGAAGGTCATAAGAAGTCATATAATGCTAAGTTTGAGCTTTGTCCTAACTGTAATGAGGTGTCAGCGGTAAATCTGACTCTTCTAATTTAGATGGGAAAGTCTACTCCAACAGATCTTAAGAGAAGGTAACAATTTCAGGAAGTCATAGAGTATTGAAAGAGTAAAATACAATGAAAATTTTATTGTAATGTACCATAAATTGCCACAAATATGATAGTACCACCAACTGCCATCTATATAGTACTAGGGACTTACTGATATAAAAATTAGCAATTAAGGTTATAAGTTCAAATCAAAGTTTTTAAGTCACAGCTTATAGACTTGATTTCAGACAAAGTTATATACAAATTTTAAGCCTTGATTGGCACTGCAAAATTGAGTATTTCTGCTATCAAAAAAGATTTGCCATCACAGTAATGTTACCAATTTGGAAAGCACAAGAAAAACATAAATTGGTAGTAATCAGAACGTCAAAGCATCTAAGGTGGAAAATCAAAGGAAAATTGCTTTTTATGTCTGATTTAAATAACAATGCAACTTTATTTTTTATTCAAAACTGTATTTTACTGTAACAGTTACAGTAGTCTTTTCTCTTGAGATGATGGTTTTGATAATTGAAGGCAATATCTAAGGATTAGTAAAAATGTAAAATTCAGGATAAATTTATCCAATTTTCATGAATCAATAGTAAAAATATTAATGATGGTGGGCACATGTATGCTATAAGGAGGAAAAATAATTTCAATTTATTAGCATTTGATTTGGGTGTAATTTTCTCTAACTATCTTTTGTTTTTCTTATTTCCACCATATGTCTATTATCTTATAAATAAATTGTCTTTAGTAAACTTTAATTAGCTGATATTTGTAAAGCTGTCTAAGGATGAGCTTTGTATAATTGCTAAGAGTTTTTTTTTTTAATTACTAAGCATCAATATTTTCTCTGTGTGCTTGCTGCATATAAAGAACATTAATTTTTAAACCTTCAGTAGAATCTTTCATTTGACATAGCTTTATAGAAGAATCTGGGGACTCTGGAATGTCTAAAGAAACAGTCTTAAGGAATTTGTTTCTAGCTTACAAAACTATTTACAGAGCTCAGATACATGTCCAAAAAATTTCAAGACCCTGAAAAAATCATGCTCTAGTCACCAAATCACTGTCCTCAATATTAGGACAAACACCAGCATTCAAGAAAGGATGCTCCATGGTTTTCATAAGAAAATACACAATATGATTGAGAACTGACAAATTTTATCATGGATAAAAGTAGCTGCTGGTAAAGTCAGAGCTGGCTAGTGTTTGTTACTCTCATAAGCTAACTGCTGGGTTATACAGAAAATAAGTTGTGAATTATTCCTCAACTCTGTCCCCCTGCTGGCACAGATAGTAAAGAATCTGTCTACAAAGCAGAAGAACCATGTTTGATTCCTGGGTCCAAAAGATCCCCTGGAGAAGTGAATGGCAACCCACTCCAGTATTCTTGCCTGGAAAATACCATGCACAGAGGAGCCTGGCAGGCTACAGTCATGAAGTTGCAAAGAATGAGAAAACTGAGCAACTAACATACTTCCATCCCCTATATGGCTATTTATTAGATTACTATTTACCCATAAATAAATAGTAAAGTGATGGAAGTAAAATCTGATTCTGTAAAGAGGAATAGTGCATAGGAACCTGGAATGTTAGGTCCATGAATCAAGGCAAATTGGAAGTGGTCAAACAGGAGATGGCAAGAGTGAACATCAACATTTTAGGAATCATCGAACTGAAATGGACTGGAATGGGTGAATTTAACACAGATGACCATTATATCTACTACTGTGGGCAAGATTCCATTAGAAGAAATGGAGAAGCCATCATAGTCAACAACAGAGTCCAAAATGCAGTACTTGGATGCAATCTCAAAAACAACAGAATGATCTCTGTTTGTTTCCAAGGCAAACCATTCAATATCATAGTAATCCAAGTCTATGCTCTGACCAGTAATGCTGAAGAAGCTGAAGATGAATGGTCCTATGAAGACCTACAAGACCTTCTAGAACTCACACCCCAAAAAGATGTCCTTTTCATTATAGGGGACTGGAATGCAAAAGTAGGAAGTCAAGAAATACCTGGAGTAACAGGCAAATTTGCTCTTGGAGTACAGAATGAAGCAGGGCAAAGGCTAACAGACTTTTGCCAAGAGAATTCACTGGTCATAGCAAACACCCTCTTCCAACAACACAAGAGAAGACACTACACATGGACATCACCAGATGGTCAATATGGAAATCAGGTTGATTATATTCTTTACAGCCAAAACTGGAGAATTTCTATACAATCAGCAAAAACAAGACCAGGAGCTGACTGTGGCACAGACTATTAACTCTTTATGGGCAAATTCAGACTTCAGTTGAAGAAAGTAGCGAAAACCACTGGACCACTGAGGTGTGACCTAAATCAAATCCCTTACAATTATACAGTGGAAGTGACAAATAGATTCAAGGGATTAGATCTATTAGACAGAGTGACTGAAGAACTATGGATGGAGGTTCATGATAGTGTACATGAGGCAGGGATCAAGATCATCCCCAAGGAAAAGAAATGCAAAAAGGCAAAATGGTTGTCCGAGGAGGCCTTACGAAGAGCTGTGAATAGAAGAGAAACAAAAGGCAAAGGAGAAAAGGAAAGATATACCATTTGAATGCAGAGTTCCAAAGAATAGCAAGAAGAGATAAGAAAGCCTTCTTCAGCAGTCAATGAAAAGAAATAGAGGAAAACAATTGAATGGGAAAGACTAGAGATCTCTTCAAGAAAATTCAAGATGCCAAGGGAATATTTCGTGCAAAGACGGGCACAATAAAGGACAGAAATGGTATGGATCTAACAGAAGCAGAAGATATTAAGAAGAGGTGGCAATGATACACAGAGGAACTATACAAAAAAGATCTTCATGACCCAGATAATCATGATGATGTGATCACTCACCTAGAGCCAGACATCCTGGAATGTGAAGTCAAGTGGGCCTTAGGAAGCATGACTATGAACAAAGCTAGTGGAGGCGGAATTCCAATTGAGTTATTTCAAATCCTGAAAGATGATGCTGTGAAAGTGCTGCACTCAATATGCCAGCAAATTGGAAAACTCAGCAGTGGCCACAGGACTGGAAAAGGTCCGTTTTCATTCCAATCCCAAAGAAAGGCAATGGCAAAGAATGCTCAAACTACTGCACAATTGCACTCATCTCACACACTAGCAAAGTAATGCTCAAAATTCTCCAAGCCAGGCTTCAACAGCACATGAACCATAAACTTCCAGATGTTCAACCTGGTTTTAGAAAAGGCAGAGGAACCAGAGATCAAATTGTCAACATCCATGGGATCATCAAAAAGTCAAGAGAGCTCCAAAAAAACATCTAAAGCAAGTGTAGCCTGCTTTATTGGCTACACCAAAGCCTTTGACTGTGTGGACAACAAACTCTAGAAAATTCTTCAAGAGATGGGAATAGCAGACCACCTGACCTGCCTCTTGAGAAATCTGTATGCAAGTCAGGAAGCAACAGTTAGAACTGGGCCTAGAACAACAGACTGGTTTTAAATAGGGAAAGGAGTATGTCAAGGCTGTGTATTGTCACTCTGCTTATTTCACTTCTATGCAGAGTACATCATGAGAAACGCTGGGCTGGATGAAGTACAAGCTGGAATAAAGATTGCTGGGAGAAATATCAATAACTGCAGATAGGCAGATGAAACCACCCTTATGGCAGAAAGCAAAGAAAAACTGAAAAGCTTCTTGATGAAAGTGAAAGAGGAGAGTGGAAAAGTTGGCTTAAAACTCAACATTCAGAAAACTAAGGTCATGGCATCTGGTCTTATCACTTCATGGCAGATAGACGGGGAAACAGTGACTGACTTTATTTTGGGGAGCTCCAAAATCACTGTAGAAGATGACTGCAGCCATGAAATTAAAAGATGCTTGCTCCTTGGAAGAAAAGTTATGACAAACCTAGACAGCATATTAAAAAGCAGAGACATTACTTTGCCAACAAAGGTCTGTCTATCGATGCTATGTTTTTTCCAGTAGTCATGTATGGATGTGAGAGTTGGACTATAAAGAAAGCTAAGCGCCAAAGAATTGATGTTTTTGAACTGTGATGTTGGAGAGGACTCTTGAGAGTCCCTTGGACTGCAAGGAGATCCAACCAGTCCATCCTAAAGGAGATCAGTCCTGAATATTCATTGGAAAGACTGACGCTGAAGCTGAAACTGCAAATCTTTGGCTACCTGATGCAAGAACTGACTCACTAGAAAAGTCCCTGATGCTGGGAAAGATTGAAGGCAGGAAAAGAAGGGGACAACAAAGGATAAGATGGTTGAATGGCATCACTGACTCAATGGACATGAGTTTGAGTAAACTCCAGGAGTTGGTGATGGACAGGTAGGCCTGGCGTGCTGATGTCTATGGGGTCACAAAGAGTTGGACATGACTGAATGACTGAACTGAACTGAATTGGGCTCCTCTTGTGGTTCAGTTGGTAAAGAATACGCCTACAATGTGGGAGACGTGGGTTCAATTCCTGGTTTGGGAAGATGCCCTAGAAAATGGAAAGGCTATCCACTCCAGCATTCTCGCCTGGAGAATTCCATGGACTGTATAGTCCATGGGGTTGCAAAGATTCAGACATGACTGAGCGACTTTACATAAAGTTGGTTTAGAATGGGTTAATACAATCTGTTTTCTAGACCTGAAGAATCCACAGTTCTATGTTGTCTAGGCATTTCAATCAATTTAAGTGATTTTGATAAGGACATGGTTAAATTCCTGAGAGAAATAATCCATCTAATTGGCATAATACAATCAAGACATTCTTCTGAAACCAATAAAGGGGCACAGGCCAATTACGGAATCAAAAGCATGGATATTTATCTCTGAGAGGAGCAAAGAACAAGCAAAGATGATTTAGCCAAATCACATATCTTGAATATTTTCAGTTTGTCAAATAAGTCTCCCATAAATGATCATAGGGGACTCCACTCACCGTCCAGTGGTTTGTAATTTGGGGAAGGTTGGTTCACTCCTCAGTTGGGGAACTACAATCCTGAATGCCTTAGGGCAACTAAGCCCACAGCAGCAAGGAGAGAACCTACAGTCTAGAGTTCAGGAGCCACAGCTAGAGAGTCCATAAGCCTCAATGAAAGATCTTGAGTACTGCAACTAAGACTCAATGCAGCCAAATAAATAAACACATATTAAAGAAAAAATTAAAATTTTAAAAATAAATAAATGATGATAACACCAATTTCATCAGTAAAACCCCTTTTTATACCGACTGTCACAAACAAAGTATCAGTTGTGAATTAGATATTGATAGCAGAAGGATGTGTTTCTTTTGCTATCTCAGGAGTACAACCCTTTATCATATTGCTAGTTGACCAGCTCTATACTCCAAAATTCTGACAGCATGATACTGTCTAATGATCCCTAGAACTAAAACTGACTGATACATGTTAACTATACTGAGATGTTTAAAGTAAATTATAGGTATTATAAAAAATGTGCTGGAAGACATTTAGGATTTTGAACAAAGGTCCCTTTAGTAAATACTTGCTGAAGTATGTGATGTTTCAAAAGTTATTCAACTAACCTGCAGTCCCAATAAATTCGTCCATAAGGAAAGGAATGTAGTAATACATACTTCATAGGATTGTAAAGAGAATTAATTGAATTTCTGAAAAGTGCTTTATAAATGGTAAAGCATTACTTCTAGGTTTAATAAAGGTTAAATGATCCTTAAGGGCAGCTGGAAGTATATTCATAGGCAGAGAAGGAGGATTTTCTTAGTACTACTTTATTCCAGGGATTTTGCTAGTTGCTTTATTGAGAAGATAGAAATATATAATCTTTATAATCTTTAATGACAAAATAGAAAACCTATAAGCTCCATACTCTTTAATTCAGTCATATCTAATAAAAATCATGCTGATACCAGAGACTATAATGGATCTTATTAGCAAATGTTAATGAAAATTAAGGGAGAATAAAAGATTGTGGACTCAGATACACTGCAGGAAGCAGACTTCTGAACTCTAAAATCATTTACTGCTTATCGATAAAGATAAAATTTTGGAATGTTTGCAAGGCATTTGACTTAGTGTTATCACAAATACACACCCTATTTCTTGTTAGAGTAAGATCTGTGTCAGATTTTTACCTGTTTTCTATATTCTCATCATAAAATGCCTTGCTTATTTTTGAAGAATTTCCTTTAATATTAGGAACTCCAAAAGTTTAAAGGCCTTCTGATGAAATGTAACCAATAATTCTGAAGCAATTCTAGTTGTTTGCGTGGAACAAGTATATTATGATTCACAATTGTTTGCTGCCCCTCCCTGGAGGACCATTATAATTTCAAGACCAGTTGATGACAGAATCAGCCAATTAAGTAAGAATAAAAATGACTGAATTCCACTTCAAGCAGAAATTTTAAGTACCAGCATACATTTTCCCTTTGCAATGAATTCAACAATGGATACTTTGGATACTGCACAGGGCCTAGAGAGGATGCCCCATGAAGAAGAGCCATAGACCACTCCATGATGGGCACATAGCATTAGTGATAGATGAATCTTTGCTGTTGCGGGCCACTAAGATTTTACAGTCATTTGTCACTGCAGTCTATCCTGCAGTGTTCCATTCACAATCTGTAACTTCATTTGTATATATGACATTTAAAATCCATTGTTACTTTATTAATCAGAGAACACCATATTTTGTGTTTGACTTTTCTTGCTTTAAGACATATGGTGACTGACACTGATTATTTAGAAAAGTAATGTAAAGGGTTTTTTCCCTTCAGCAAAAGAGACACTGATGTATAGAACAGTCTTATGGACTCTGTGGGAGAGGGAGAGGGTGGGAAGATTTGGGAGAATGACACTGAAACATGTAAAATATCATGTAAGAAACGAGTTGCCAGTCCAGGTTCGATGCACGATACTGGATACTTGAGGCTAGTGCACTGGGACGACCCAGAGTGATGGTATGGGGAGGGAGGAGGGAGGAGGGTTCGGGATGGGGAACACATGTATACCTGTGGCGGATTCATTTTGATATTTGGCAAAACTAATACAATTATGTAACGTTTAAAAATAAAATGAAATTAAAAAAAAGAAACAATCTCAGAATTTTGGGGGCTTAGGAAATTAATAATTTTCCTTTTCATAGATCTGTGGGACAGTTGGTATGGCTCTATTTATAACTAGAAGTCCAGTTTAGGTGTGTTCTACATGTTTCACATTCTGAAACAATGGTTATTCAGTGAATTCTGTCCTCACACAGAACAATAGAAGCTCAACAGAGTAAGTCAAACCATGCAACTATACTTTCTGCTTGCATGTCTGTGGTGCACATTTAATTACTCAAAACAAGGCATAATCAATCTCAGAATAATCTCAGAATAATCAAGCTCAGAGTCAATGAAGAGGAGATATCCTTTCTATCTACTCTCCTGGAAGGCACATAGCAAAGTGTAAGATCAGATCAGATCAGTCGCTCAGTCGTGTACGACTCTTTGCGACCCCATGAATTGCAGCACGCCAGGCCTCTCTGTCCATCACCAACTCCCGGAGTTCACTCAGACTCACGTCCATCGAGTCAGTGATGCCATCCAGCCAATTCATCCTCTGTCGTCCCCTTATCCTCCTGCCCCCAATCCCTCCTAGCATCAGAGTCTTTTCCAGTGAGTCAACTCTTCGCATGAAGTGGCCAAAGTACTGGAGTTTCAGCTTTAGCATCATTCCTTCCAAAGAAATCCCAGGGCTGATCTCCTTCAGAATGGACTGGTTGGATCTCCTTGCAGTTCAAGGGACTCTCAAGAGTCTTCTCCAACACCACAGTTCAAAAACATCAATTCTTCGGCACTCAGCCTTCTTCACAGTCCAACTCTCACATCCATACATGACCACTGGAAAAACCATAGCCTTGACTAGATGAACCTTTGTTTGCAAAGTAATGTCTCTGCTTTTCAATATGATATCTAGGTTGGTCATAACTTTTCTTCCAAGGAGTAAGCGTCTTTTAATTTCATGGCTGAAGTCACCATCTGCAGTGATTTTGGAGCCCCAAAAATAAAGTCTGATACTGTTTCCACTGTTTCCCCATCTATTTCCCATGAAGTGATGGGACCAGATGCCATGATCTTCGTTTTCTGAATGTTGAGCTTTAAGCCAACTTTTTCACTCTCCTCTTTTACCTTCATCAAGAGGCTTTTTAGTTCCTCTTCACTTTCTGCCATAAGGGTGGTGTCATCTGCATATCTGAGGTTATTGATATTCCTCCTGGCAATCTTGATTCCAGCTTGTGCTTCTTCCAGTCCAGCGTTTCTCATGATGTACTCTGCATAGAAGTTAAATAAGCAGGGTGACAATATACAGCCTTGACATACTCCTTTTCCTATTTGGAACCAGTCTGTTGTTCCATGTCCAGTTCTAACTGTTGCTTCCTGACCTGCATACAAATTTCTTAAGAGGCAGGTCAGGTGGTCTGGTATTCCCATCTCTTTCAGAATTTTCCACAGTTTATTGTGATCTACACAGTCAAAGGCTTTGGCATAGTCAATAAAGCAGAAATAGATGTTTTTCTGGAACTCTCTTGCTTTTTCTATGATCCAGCAGGTGTTGGCAACTTGATCTCTGGTTCCTCTGCCTTTTCTAAAACCAGCTTGAACATAAGGAAGTTCACGGTTCACATATTGCTGAAGCCTGGCTTGGAGAATTTTGAGCATTACTTTACTAGCATGTGAGATGAGTGCAATTGTGAGGTAGTTTGAGCATTCTTTGCCATTGCCTTTCTTTGGGATTGGAATGAAAACTGACCTTTTCCAGTCCTGTGGCCACTGCTGAGTTTTCCAAATTTGCTGGCATATTGAGTGCAGCACTTTCACAGCATCATCTTTCAGGATTTTGAATAGCTCAACTGGAATTCCATCACCTCTACTAGCTTTGTTCATAGTGATGCTTTCTAAGGCCCATTTGACTTCACATTCCAGGATGTCTGGCTCTAGGTCAGTGAGCACAACCATTGTGATTATCTGGGTCATGAAGATCTTTTTTGTACAGTTCTTCTGTGTATTCTTGCCATCTCTTCTTAATATCTTCTGCTTCTGTTAGGTCCATACCATTTCTGTCCTTTATCGAGCTCATCTTTGCATGAAATGTTCCTTTGGTGTCTCTGATTTTCTTGAAGAGATCCCTAGTCTTTCCCATTCTGTTGTTTTCGTCTATTTCTTTGCATTGATCGCTGAAGAAGGCGTTCTTATCTCTTCTTGCTATTCTTTGGAACTCTGCATTCAGATGTTTATATCTTTCCTTTTCTCCTTTGCTTTTCGCTTCTCTTCTTTTCACAGCTATTTGTAAGGCCTTCCCAGACAGCCATTTTGCTTTTTTGCATTTCTTTTCTATGGGAATGGTCTTTATCCCTGTCTCCTCTACAATGTCACGAACCTCCATCCATAGTTCATCAGGCACTCTATCAGATCTAGGCCCTTAAATCTATTTCTCACTTCCACTGTATAATCATAAGGGATTTGATTTAGGTCATACCTGAATGGTCTAGTGGTTTTCCCTACTTTCTTCAATTTAAGTCTGAATTTGGCAATAAGGAGTTCATGGTCTGAGCCACAGTCAGCTCCTGGTCTTGTTTTTGCTGACTGTATAGAGCTTCTCCATCTTTGGCTGCAAAGAATATAATCAATCTGATTTCGGTGTTGACCATCTGGTGATGTCCATGTGTAGAGTCTTCTCTTGTGTTGTTGGAAGAGGGTGTTTGTTATGACCAGTGCATTTTCTTGGCAAAACTCTATTAGTCTTTGCCCTACTTCATTCCGTATTCCAAGGCCAAATTTGCCTGTTACTCCAGGTGTTTCTTGACTTCCTACTTTTGCATTCCAGTCCCCTATAATGAAAAGGATGTCTTTTTTGGGTGTTAGTTCTAAAAGGTCTTGTAGGTCTTCATAGAACCGTTCAGCTTCTTCAGTGTTACTGGTTGGGGCATAGACTTGGATTACTGTGATATTGAATGTTTGCCTTGGAAACGAACAGAGATCATTCTGTTGTTTTTGAGATTGCATCCAAGTACTGCATTTCGGACTCTTCTGTTGACCATGATGGCTACTCCATGTCTTCTAAGGGATTCTTGCCCACAGTAGTAGATATAATGGTCATCTGAGTTAAATTCACCCATTCCAGTCCATTTCAGTTCACTGATTCCTAGAATGTCGACATTCACTCTTGCCATCTCTTGTTTGACCACTTCCAATTTGCCTTGATTCATGGACCTGACATTCCAGGTTCCTATGCAATATTGCTGTTTACAGCATTGGACCTTGCTTCTATCACCAGTCACATCCACACCTGGGTATTGTTTTTGCTTTGGCTCCATCCCTTCATTCTTTCTGGAGTTATTTCTTCACTGATCTCCAGTAGCATAGTGGGCATCTACTGACCTGGGTAGTTCCTCTTTCAGTATCCTATCATTTTAACTTTTCATACTGTTCATGGGGTTCTCAAGGCAAGAGTACTGAAGTGGTTTGCCATTCCCTTCTCCAGTGGACCACATTCTGTCAAGTCTCTCCACCACGACCCGCCCATCTTGGGTTGCCCCACGGGCATAAATTTTTAGGATAAGGAGGGTGTAAAGAGTTGGAACAAAAATACTAGCTTATCCACCAAAGATGACTTATTTTTTTAATACAAATTTAAAAGCGGCAATAATAAACAGCAATAACCTCCTCTACAGTACGAAGTACCTCTGCTGAGAATTTTACAGCAACCTTTAGATGGGTGCACCAAGGATTGCTTAAACTCAACTGCTATAATCAGTTGAAATTCTGAAATTGACTAATGCATGATATGAGAATATCTGCTAGGAATAATCATCTTTTTAAAAAAAATTTTAAATTCAAGAAGTATTTATGAACTTTTAAAATGTATTTTGAGTAAGGTTTTGTAATGATACACAGTGCATACATGTGTGCTCAGTTATGTCCAACTCTTTGCGATCCCATGGATTGTAGCCCACCAAGGTCCTCTGTCCATGGAATTTGCTGGGCAAGAACACTGGAGTTGACTGCCATTTCCTACTCCAGGGGCTCTTCCCAACCCACATCTCATGAATTGGCAAGCGAAGTCTTTACCAGTGTGCCACCTGGAAAACCATGTAACAGTAATTTATGTGTTACTGAATACTTGTGATGGTGATGGTTAATTATATGGGCAAACTTGGCTGGACCACACTACTAAGAAATTTGGCCAAACACCCTGTCTGGAGGTTTCTGTGAAGGTATTTTAAAAGATGAGATTGACATTTAAGTTAGTAGACTTTGAGTAAAACAGATTATCCTCTAGAATGTGGGTGGGCCTCTTCAAATTAACTAAAGGTCATAAGAGAAAAAGACTGAAGTTCCCCCAGGAGGACAGAATACTACCTCCAGACTATGTTTAGACTCAAGCTGAAACATTAAACCTTTCCTGAGTCTCCAACCTACTGGCCTGACTTGCAGATTTTCAACTTGCTAGCCCCTACAATTGTTGAGCAAATTTCTTAAAATAAATGTCTGTCTGTCTGTCTCTCTCTCTATATATATATATACACACACACACGTATCTTATTGGTTCTGTTTCTCTGGAGAACCCTGACTAACACAATGACTAACATTACCTCTGAATGACAGAAAAGGTATGAATTTAGATATAATTATGAATTTTATAAAGTTATGAATGATTAATACATATAAAAGATCTCTCATTTTCAACATGAAGCAAAATTATCCACTCTTGATTAATTGATTATCGTAGGGACAAGATGAGGGATGCAGATATAACACCATCATCAAATCTATTTTCTGCACCAAATCCTTTAAAAATTACAGAAAAATATGTTTTAAGTATAATAAGTACAGAATATAATTGAAAATAAGATAGTGTCATCAGCAGAACAGAAATTTTGAGAACCACCTGAAAGCCAAATTGCTGAAATAATTGACTAGCCAAAAACAAAATTAAAAAAACATAGCCCCACAGAGTTCAAAAGACTGTTCTTTACATCTGTGTCTCTTTTGATGTCTCTCATATCGGGTCATCATTACCATCTTTCTAAATTCCATATATATGCGTTAGTGTACTGTATTGGTGTTTTTCTTTCTGACTTACTTCACTCTGTATAATAGGACTCTGTGGGAGAAGGTGAGGGTTGGATGATTTGAGAGAATAGCATTGAAACATGTGTATTATCATATGTGAAACAGATCACCAGCCCAGCTTCGATACATGAGACAGGATGCTCAGAGCTGGAGCACTGGATTGACCCTGAGGGATGGGATGGGCAGGGTGGTTGGAAGGGGGTTCAAGATGGGGAACACATGTATACCCGTGGCTGATTGGCAAAAACCACTACAATATTGTAAAGTAATTAGCCTCCAATTAAAATAAATTAATTAGAAAAACATAGTTCCCCAAATATGAAGAAAAGCTGGACTGTAAATTCAAACAATTTTAATGATTCTGAAAACGCAGAGTTAGACTGTACAGAGTCAGAGAAGCTCCTGGAGATCTTACCTAACTAGGACTAAATTTTTGGAATGCTGAGCTCTTTCTCTTCCCTTGTTCTGACTGAACGAGAAGCAGCAGGGACATTTCTGAGGCTCTTAGGGTGTCCCTGGTGATCTGAGAGAAAAGCAGAGCAAAGCTTGAGCTAATTCCAGTTTGCAACCTAAGTTAGGCTAAAGGGATAGGCGAAGAGTAGAAAGGAAAGAGAGGTGGTTCCTGACAGAAAGGAAATGATTTGTGGTGTTTTCAAGTCAAGGCAAAACTTTTTATTCTGGTAATTGATGAGAGCATGGGTTTTTCAGGTGGTGCAAGTGGTAAAGAATCGCCCTGTGAGTGCAAGACATGTAAGAGACGAGGGTTTGATCCCTGGGTTGGGATGATCCCCTGGAGGAGGAAATGGCAACCCACTCCAGCATTTTTGCCTGGGAAATCCCATGGACAGAGGAGCCTGGAGGACTAAAGTCCATGGACTCGCAAAGAGTCAGACATGACTGAGCCACCAAGCACACGCCATGCACAAAGTGGACAAGATGACGAGTCTGTCAGTCTTTCTCTTAACACACCCCAAAGTAAACCTTGCCTGTTGCATCCTGCACATAAACACAAACCTCGCAGCCAACCCAGACAGTCAGAGAGGGCTATTGGTGACACAGATTTTCATATGTGGAAATTAACTGTTTCTCAATACCCTGATTAACCTGCTTAGTCCTTTGCTCCTAACTCAGATGGGCAAACCACAGATCACGAGACATCTGGAGAAAGACAATGAACGGAAAGAGAATGAATATGATAAATAAGATATCCTGTATTTATGATGTTTGAGACAAATTTTTCTGTAAATGTTAGATGATCTGATGCAGAAGGTAGAATTGATAATGGTTCTATATTTGCCTTTTTCATCTTGTCCCTATGATTATCAATTAAAAGTAGATAATTTTACTTCATGTTTAAAATGAAAGATCTTGTACATACATTGATGATTCCATAACTTTGTAATCAAGGAACAGTTGACTTTAGAAAAAATCAGAAAAATCCAAAAATAGAATTTTTTTAAAGGTAACATTCTCCAGAAAACAAAGTAGCTCTTGCAATAACAAATATTAAGAATCTGCACTATAAAGATTGCTAAAATGAAAAAGAGTAGTAAAAATTAGAGAAAAAGCAGAAGAATTGTGAAATAGAAAAGAGAAATGACTAAAGAACCTCTTTCTATTCTATACACACACAGAGAGAGGAAGCTATAAACATGTATGTGTATATGCCTGCTAAGTTGCTTCAGTTCTGTCTGACTCTTTGCAGCTCTGTGGACTGCAGCCTACCAGGCTCCTCTGTCCAAGGGATTCTCCAGGCAAGAATACTATAATGGGCTTCCATGACCTTCTCCAGGGGCTCTTCCCAACCCAGAGGTTGAACCTGTGTCTCTTTAGGCCTTCTTCATTGGCAGGTGTGTTCTTTACTACTAGCATCACTTGGGAAGCCATATATATATAATATATACTTATATATTAAATATATATTTATATTATATTTAATATTATATTTATATATTATATATATTATATATTATATTATATTATATTTAATATATAATTATATATTATATATAATTAGACAGGTATATGTGATAAAAAATACATATTTCAATATTTCATAGCTATTACATTCAAAAGACAGGCAGGGTACCAATATGTGCCAACATCATTAAGTTTTCAGAATATGTAAAATGATGAAATGATTCCAAGATAATTCCACAAGTTAGCATAAGTCCTAACAACAAAATTAGATGAGGAATACATTCTAATCAAAAAGGATTTCTTTCTAAGAAATATAAGGAGGGTTTAGTATTAGGAAAATCATATATAATGATTCACTACATAAGTAGATTAAGAAAAAATGATTTTGACCATCCTGTAGATGTGAAAAGCATTGGATATAATTTTTGTTTAAAAATATCTTAGCAAGTTAGAACTAGAAGGAATCTTCTTTTATTTGATAACATCTGTAGGCCAGAAGTTTCCAGTTTAACTTATATTTAAGAGTAAGTAGTTTTAAAAATTACACTGAACTAAGGAAAAAATTATATATACCAGCTACTACTGTCATTAGTCAATATCTTGCTGGAGATTCCAGGCAAAGTAGTAAATTTAGAAAAATAAATATATCTTCACATATTTAAAAAAGAGAAAACTGTCAGATTTTATAGATGATATAATTCTCCTTCAATATAATCCAGGAAAAATTACTTGAAACTTTCATAAAGTTAATAATTATTCTCAGTAATATTACTGGACAAAATAGCTATATATAAAAAATCACTATTTTATACAATCAAATCAGATCATTCGCTCAGTCGTGTCCAACTCTTTTCGACCCCATGAATCGCAGCACGCCAGGCCTCTCTCTCCATCACCAACTCCCAGAGTTCGCTGAGACTCACGTCCATCGAGTCAGTGATGTCATCCAGCCATCTCATCCTCTGTTGTCCCCTTCTCCTCCTGCCCCCAATCCCTCCCAGCATCAGAGTCTTTTCCAATGAGTCAACTCTTCGCATGAGGTGGCCAAAGTACTGGAGTTTCAGCTTTAGCATCATTCCTTCCAAAGAACACCCAGGGCTGATCTCCTTCAGAATGGACTGGTTGGATCTCCTTGCAGTCCAAGGGACTCTCAAGAGTCTTCTCCAACACCACAGTTCAAAAGCATCAATTCTTTGGCACTCAGTCTTCTTCACAGTCCAACTCTCACATCCATACATGACCAGAGGAAAAACCATAGCCTTGACTAGACGGACCTTTGTTGGCAAAGGAATGTCTCTGTTTTTGAATATGCTATCTAAGTTGGTCATAACTTTCCTTCCAAGGAGTAAGCATCTTTTAATTTCATGGCTGAAGTCACCATCTGCAGTGATTTTGGAGCCCCTCAAAATAAAGTTTGACACTGTTTCCCCATCTATTTCCCAGGAAGTGATGGGACCAGATGCCATGATCTTCGTTTTCTGAATGTTGAGCTTTAAGCCAACTTTTTCACTGTCCGCTTTCACTTTCATCAAGAGGCTTTTTAGTTCCTCTTCACTTTCTGCCATAAGGGTGGTGTCATCTGCATATCTGAGGTTATTGATATTTCTCCCGGCAATCTTGATTCCAGCTTGTGCTTCCCCCAGTCCAGCGTTTCTCATGTTGTACTCTGAATATAAGTTAAATAAACAGGGTGACAATATACAGCCTTGACGAACTCCTTTTCCTATTTGGAACCAGTCTGTTGTTCCATGTCCAGTTCTAACTGTTGCTTCCTGACCTGCATACAAATTTCTCAAGAGGCAGGTCAGGTGTTCTGGTATTCCCATCTCTTTCAGAATTTTCCACAGTTTATTGTGATCCACACAGTCAAAGGCTTTAGCATAGTCAATAAAGCAGAAATAGATGCTTTTCTGGAACTCTCTTGCTTTTTCCATGATCCAGCAGATGTTGGCAATTTGATCTCTGGTTCCTCTGCCTTTTCTAAAACCAGCTTGAACATCAGGAAGTTCATGGTTCACATATTGCTGAAACCTGGCTTGGAGAATTTTGAGCATTACTTTACTAGCGTGTGAGATGAGTGCAATTGTGCGGTAGTTTGAGCATTCTTTGGCATTGCCTTTCTTTGCGATTGGAATGAAAACGGACCTTTTCCAGTCCTGTGGCCACTGCTGAGTTTTCCAAATTTGCTGGCATATTGAGTGCAGCACTTTCACAGCATCATCTTTCAGGATTTGGAATAGCTCAACTGGAATTCCATCACCTCCACTAGCTTTGTTCATAGTGATGCTTTCTAAGGCCCATTTGACTTCACATTCCAGGATGTCTGGCTCTAGGTCAGTGAGCACACCATCGTGATTATCCAGGTCGTGAAGATCTTTTTTGTACAGTTCTTCTGTGTATTCTTGCCATCTCTTCTTAATATCTTCTGCTTCTGTTAGGCCCATACTATTTCTGTCCTTTATCGAGCCCATCTTTGCATGAAATGTTACTTTGGTATCTCTGATTTTCTTGAAGAGATCCCTAGTCTTTCCCATTCTGTTGCTTTCCTCTATTTCTTTGCATTGGTCGCTGAAGAAGGCTTTCTTATCTCTTCTTGCTATTCTTTGGAACTAATAAGAAAAAGGGGAAAATATTACTTTGACTAGCACCCAAACTACAAACATTTAGGAATATACCTAATATAACTGTGTGCGTCATTCAGTCACTCAGTCGTATCTGACTCTTTGTGACCCTATGGGCTGTAGCCTGCCATGCTCTCCTGTCCATGAAATTTTCCAGGCAAGAATACTGGAGTGGGTTGCCATTTCTTACTCCAGAGAATCTTCTTTACCTAGGAATCGAACCCTCATCTCTTTTGTCACCTACATTGGCAGGTGGATTCTTTATCACTGTGCCACCTGGGAAGCCCATCCCAATATAACTATTACCTATTTAAACAAAGGTAAATGCTAATAAACCAAAAAGAATAAATAGACATATAAAATTCACAAAATGTAAAATTTAAATATTCCAAGAAAATAATCTCATGTTAATCAAATTCAAATCTATCCTAAACATACATTCTCAGATGATTCTGACAAGTTAGTTCTTTAATTCAAAATGGAAAGAAAAAACATAGATAGTGAATAAACTTTTGGAAGAAGAGAAGAAACTAGAACCTTGTATATATCTAAACTTAACCTTTAGGTCCTTGTTTACACGTACCCAAAGTTATTTCAACAGTGAGGTTTGAGGGCACAGTACCCCACAAAACCATCCTCACTTTGGATACCAGGTACGAGTTCTATGGGTTCCTCAAACCACTCAACAATTAGCTAAAAGGAGTATGAAGTTCAATGAAAGCTGTTACACTCGCATTGCAAGTTGTTGAAGGATAAAAGATACAGATTAAAATAAGCCAAGAGACCAGACACATAGAGTAGAATCCACAAAGGTCCAAACATGTAGCTTCCAGTTGTCCTCTCTCCACCAAATCACGGATGGTTTGGTCATGCTGGAGACAGTCTGCACAGAGGGCTGCTCACCAGGGAAGCTCACCTTTGGTGTCCAAAGTTTTTACTGGGGCTTTAACACAAACTGTCTGCATAGTCTCAAGCTCCTCCTAAAAGTTAGGCTAATACGTTTAGTCAGGTCTTATGGAAGTTGGAATTGGTATGTTGCAGCTCAGACCCCCCCATCATAAATCACACTGTTAGAATGTCCAGTGGCCAAAGCCCCCATACACACAAAGACACTCCTGTCAGGCAGGATAGTCCAAGGCCCTAGAGCTCACTTTCCAGTAATCAAGGAAAAAGCCCAGACTTCTCTTCGGGTAAGGTTAATTCTTCACTACACAATATGGAAATTTAGTGTATGGCATAGAATTCAAATTGGAAATGATCTGCACACTTTCATATAAAAGTATTGGAAAATATCTGGGGAAATATATACTAAACTGTAAACTACAATATATGCCAACCTAGGAAGAAAGCAGAGGAATATTGGGGGTCAGGGGTGTAAGGAGATTTTCATTTTTTGCTCTTTGTACTTCTAATGTATTTGGATATTTTTAACAGTAAGAATCAATTAATAGATATTGTGTATGATTTAAGTAACTGGTTCTTAAAATTTGATTGTCCCCATTTCCACTAAATAAATATGAACATAAACCTATACAATATCAAGTTTAAAAAGAGTCCCATGTTTTAGCCCACTGGAGGTGCTCATATGCATTATCTGGGTGTACTGGCTCTCCTGTTCACCTCTGAGAAGGTGGTGGTTCAAATGAGCTGATAGAAACTCTACAAATCTATGAACATTGCTGGTATATGTGGAGTCATTTCCTTTTCTTTTATTATTTTTTTTTTTCTAAATCATTATTCCCAGTCAAATTGCACAGGTGTGAGGACAGAGACAGAGACGGCACACCTGCTCACTCTCAAAGTCTCCTTTATGAACTACTCTTCCTAAATCCACCCTTTAAAGTCCGTGTTTCTCTCGCTTCCATCCTTGCTCTGCTTTTCTAGCCAGACTGCAAAGCCTCAGAGGATGAACTCATCCACCTTGAACTTGTCTCTTATCATTTGTGGTGATTCATGAACTTTATTCCCTGTCTCAATTCTTTGGACTTCAATTTCTGTATTTGATATCTTTAACCTATCTGTAGTCTTTTTGCTGCTTTAATCCTAAGTTTAGATCTTTATCATTTCATTTCTCACTACCATAAAGGTTGTTAATTAAGGGACCAGCTTGGTAACATAAATAAGTGAAGCAGACGGCTCTAAAAAACTCTGGAGTAGTGAGGACTATGAGGGGCTGGAGAATTTTTGTCCCATTTGAAAGCATTCACATTCAAAGTTTTGCTTGCTGCATATTTGTCTTGTTTTGTTTTCCATTATTGTGGGTAAACACTTCTGTGACCAAATTTGAGCTAGTATGCAAACTCTGTGAACAGGGTCTCTACACCATATACCTTACAAATGTATTTGGCTGCTGGAATGATCTGTCTAGATATATAAATCTAATAATGTCATTCCTTCATTCAAAATTTTTCTAATATTTAATTCTACAGTAAAATCAAAACATCTTACTCTGGCAGTCAATCTTTTAATTTTCTGACTTCTGATTATCTTCAGCTGTATTCCTTACCATTCCCATATCACAGTGTGATTTTGCAATTCTAAAATTCTGCCAGGTCATACAAGGTACTGTGCTCTCTATTGTTTCTGTGACATTCACGACTTTTTAGAAGAATTTTCTGGCCTTACTTATTTCACTTATTTCACCTCCCTTATTTCACTTTAATAAAAGCCTCTTGTCTGTTGTTTCTTCACAGCCACTGACCTAGTCCCCGCAAAGCAATTTTCACAGACTTCATGAAATAGTATATGCTTGCTTTCTGCCTCTTTCACTAAAGTGTATGCTCTTTAAGGTGGGCTTGACGTTATGTTTTTCTCCATAGAAGTGGCATTTGGAACTTAACAGAGACTACATCAATATCTTTCTTCTTCCTGAATGGATTTTTCTTCTTCTAACTACAAAGTTAGCCTTTATGAACACAGAGTTTGACAACAGACAGGATTCAAGTCCTTCCTCTATTATGTACCACCTGTGTGACATTAGGTAAGTTATATAATATCTCTAAGCCTTGGTTTTCTCATAGTGCCTACCCCATAGGATGACCATAAATATTTAAGTCATATAATTCATTAGTGCACAGCCTAACACTTTGGAGATGTTCAAAACTGCAGGCTATGGTCATGATAACCATACAGATCTTCCTCTACTTATGATGGTGTTACATCATGATAAAACCATCATAAACTGAAAATGGATTTAATATGCCTAATTTACCCAACATCATAGCTTAGCTTTCCCTACCTCAAACATGCTTACACATTTACGTTAGGCTACAGTTAACACAAAGCCTATTTTATATTAAAATGTTGGGTATCTCATGTAATTTATTGAATATCATACAGAAAGTGAAAACAGAACTGCTGTAAGCCTAAATCAGTTGTTTACACTCGTAATCATGAGGCTGAAGGGAGCTGCAGCTGACCAGCACCATGAGAGTGTATTGTACTGCATATTGCTAGCCCAGGAAAAGAGAAAATGCAAAATTCAAGGTATGGTTTCTACTAAATGTATATTACCTCTGTACCATTGTAAAGTCAAAAAATTATTCTGTTGAATCATCAGCAGAAATAGAAGTAAAGCTGATAACATTAAACATTTTAAAACATTTAATTTCTTAAAAGCCATAGTGCCATTCAAAAGAAACAATAAAGCATACTGAACTCCTATTACAGTGCATCTCAGTATACCCTCACATATCTTTTCTTGCCCTAATTGAACTCATTACCTCACCCTATCCTTAATCCCCAAGCCTGCTCCTCTTCCTGGATTTCCTATGCATTGAATAGTCCTGCATCCACACCTTTGGTTAATCCAGTGATTTAGTAAAAGGCCTTCTTGATTCCTCCTCCACATCAATTCTATAGTTCATCATCAAGTCCTATTGATTCTATGATACAACAGCTACAATACTAGTCTCACTGCATGTTGGCAACCCTAATTGATTTTCTAAACAGTAGTCAGAAATAATCTGAGCCTGTCTCTTCCCCTCAGCACTTTCCATTATGCAAGCTCCTTCCCATTGCCTTGAGAAGTCTCACAAGACACACCCACTCTGGCCCAGTACTCCAGCATCACCTCTGGTTACTCACTCCTTTATACTTGGGCTCCACCAGGTTATGATTCATTATACTTCTCCAATCTATCTCACTTTTCCTCACCACTAAGTCTTCACAGAAGCCATTTCCTTTTCTAAAACTGGCTTCCCAAGTTTTCTCAACCTAGCCATCTACTATTCATTACTCAGTTTCACCATATGTGTGATTTCTTGCAGGAATCCTTCATTGACATATATCCTCTCTCCCCCTGTGGTTCGTACGACACAGCACTTGACCTGTTTCACTGTATTGCGAATGGCTGTTCACTTGTCCTCTTTTTCAGCTCCCTTATACCGTGAGCTCTATGAAGCAGAAACCAGGTGTGTCTTGCTTACCATTGTATCCCTAGTGCTTATCTCAATACAGGTGGCACATAGTAGGAATTGTAATACCCATGTATGATAAAAACAAACGAATGAGTGGATTGTTAAGCCTATTTTGAAGTTACATCTAGGTCAAACTGGAGGGTGTAAACTCCTTTCTTCTTTATTCTGGCTCCTGTGGTGATCCTAGAAGGATCACTGTATTCCTGAGTTTTCACAGCTCTCTATAGCTAGTCTGATTGAAGTTCAGCTGTTCTATGGAGTTCTGCAGTGTGAAGCATAGCAACTCTCCTCTCTTCAGCAGTAAGAGACTTTTCACACTTTATTTATGAGAATAGAAGTGATGATTCCTTCACTGCACATTTCTTCTCCAACTGATTGATTTTATTTTTCATAAACTTAGAATTACTTTTCTAAAACTCAATTTATTTGATTCTTCTTTTCAGTCCTCTGTGTTTAGAATGCCACTGATTTTTATTACCACTACAATTGGTAAAACCAGTCAGCTATGCTGACGGGGTCAAGGTCTTCTTATTTAGTTTAGATAATCAAACTTTACTTTTTGACTTAAAAACAAAAAGTACATTTCCAGATATCAGTGATGTGATGCATATGGAATGAAAGTATCACTGCCATCTATAATCTTAGTTCTTTGAAGGGAACCATGGAAAATCTATTCCTTATCTGTATTATCAGTTTCCAATAAGAGGGAAGCTTAGACTGCAGTGATAAAATAAAATCCTTCCCAAAAGTTTTGCCATCAGCTACATGTGAGGATAAGTAAAGAAATAGTTCATCATAATGGAAAAAAACCATATGGGCTTTGGAGCCTGATGAAAATGAATGAAGTTCGAGTCACAGCTCTGTGACTTCCAGCTGCATAAATTTGGCATTTTTTTAAACTCTCTTACATTCACTTTTCCCCATTATTTCTTTAAATGGTTTACCATAGTACCTGCAACAGCACTGTTTTGAGTGTTAATTGAGTAATGCGCATAAAAAGTCTTATCTAATGTTATTGTACAGAGTTTCAGCATATAAGTTATAATTACTGTTTGCCATGAAGCAACCTCTCCATCAGAGTTCTTGCAACAGCATGCTGTTTTATAATCTGAACCTGAAAGATGCATGTTGATCCTGCCATCTTTGCAAACAGTCCTTTGATGAAAGCATTCCCTGGACTTATCTTTACATGTGAGAGAATCAGTCTGGTCCAAAGTTTTTCTATCTTCACTTAAGGTGGTTCCACATTAGTATAAAAGTTGTAGCATTCAAAGAGCCCTGCGATATAACGTCACAACCCTTGGTTTTCAGCTTTCAAGGTTATCTAATGTCAGATGATGCGGATTACTATAATTTTTTCTCAACTTCCTTCTTGAGATTTGAAATGATGTATTCTCCCAATATGGTCTTGGCTTTAAAAGAATGTGCCCAAATCTTGAATCTGAAAGCAGAATATAGATAGAACACTGCTCAGCCTGAGCTCAGCACCTGACAGACCTAAGGATTTTCTAGAGTTGGTGCTTCTCACCTGCTGACGCTGATGGGGAGCACTCTCTACTTATATATCATGGCCAAGATTTCTATTGAAAAGATGCTCCTTTAATTTGATAAAACAGCTAATAGAGTGGTTTCTCTGACTAGGATCTTTACTTGAATGACTAAAAATTACAAATTTTACTCAAAGGGTTGCTGCTGAAGAGAAGGATTTTTACTACCTATAGCTGCTTTTCAAGTTATCTATAACAATGGCTGTGGAAGACACATCTAAGGTGACCAGCAACTGCTCTTGTGTAATCCCCTCCCATTAAGTGCAGGTGGAATCTATGACTTCTAACAGTATATGGCAAAGGCAATGAGCTATCACTCTCTTGATTAGGTTACATTATATAGCAAAAGTGATGTGATATCACCATTGGTTCTCGTACATTATATAAGACTCTGTCTTAGCAGATTAAAGCAAGAAATAATTGCCAACTTCTGAACTGCCAATGGAGAAGGCCTTGTTTCAGGGAACTCTGGGGGGCCCCTAGGACTTGCCTCAGATATACAGCTGCAAGGAAATGAGTTCTGTCAACAACCCAAAGGGGTCTGAAAGTGGATTCTTACTGGTCAAGGCTTGGATGGTCTGACACCTTGATTGTAGCCTTATGAGATGCTCTGCAGAGGACTCAGCAGGGTCATGACCAGATTCCTGACCCAGGGAACAGAAATACTAAATGTATGTTTAAACCTCTCAATTTGTAGCAATTTGCTACATATCAATACAAATGAATACAGTAGCTTTTGAATCAAAAAATAGTTTTGTTTTGTTTTGTTTTTTTAGGTTTTTCATACTTCTTGCATTGACCTCGGTTCATGTAGGGGTCAGCTGGAGTAATCACATGGTTGCTTTCAGCCAGGAACTCAGACAGAATGTATAGAACTCACCACCACTTCCACCCTCCTCCACATGTCTCTTCAACAGAAGAGTTGGACTTCTTGCATAGTGGTTCAGAGCTCTAAGAGAGAGTGTCAGTTTCCAATTTGCTTACAACCTGAACTTAAAAGTCCAAGAACTTCTACTATACTTCATTGGTCAAGGCAAGTCACAAGGCTATTCAGATTCAGGGTAGGGGAAATAGGCTCCACCTCTTATTGTGGGAGCATCATAAACATCTGGAATGGGAGAAATTGTTGATGGTAATATTTGCAGACAATTTGCCACAACCCACCCTCTGACTACAGTTCACAATCATTTCACTTGTAGAATAAACAAGAGAAAACACTGGGTAAGCCCCAAGCTGTCGTTTTTAAAAATATATTTTTTAAATTTAAATTTATTTATTTTAATTGGAGGCTAATTACTTTACAATATTGTATTGGCTTTGCCATACATCAACATGAATCTGCCATGGGTGTACACGTGTTCCCCATCCTGAACCCCGCATACAGGGTTATCATTATCATCTTTATAAATTCCATATATATGCATTAGTATACTGTATTGGTGTTTTTCTTTCTGGCTTACTTCACTCTGTATAATAGGCTCCAGTTTCATCTACCTCATTAGAACTGATTCAAATGTATTCTTTTTAATGGCTGAGTAATACTCCATTGTGTATATGTACCACGGCTTTCTTATCCATTCATCTGCTGATGGACATCTAGGTTGCTTCCATGTCCTGGCTATTATAAACAGTGCTGCGATGAACATTGGGGTACATGTGTCTCTTTCAATTCTGGTTTCCTCGGTCTGTATGCCCAGCACTGGGATTGTTGGGTCATAAGGCAGTTCTATTTTCAGTTTTTTAAGGAATCTTCACACTGTTCTCCATAGTGGCTGTACTAGTTTGCATTTCCACCAACAGTGCAAATGTTGAGGAGAAAAAGAAAAGCTTTTCCCTCAAAGTATCATGTACAAACCTACAACACCCTGACCTCTTTCTCTCCTCCTTGATTGTATGAATAAACCTGAGATCACCTCTTAGAATTGCTTTTAACCATTAGCTGCAGCTGCTGCACTGCCATGTGTATATATGAATGACATTGTACATTGCACATTCCCTTGGATGCCCCAGTTTGGTCCCCCTTCCAACTACCCTTTTATAGTATGATGAGTTAATAAGTTGGTGACCTACACAAAGAGAGACACAGCTATTTAATCTCTTGCCAGACATTGCTCCTCAGTATGATTTTGAATAGGTCTCTGTAAAAAGTCTTTGATGTCTCAGAAGCCCATTAACAGAGTTTTTTTTTTTTTTTCTGGGTTTTGTTTTGTTTTTGTGAAAAAGTTCTAGATTCATTTGAAGATTCTGATAAAGAAATGCAGTTGAGATTTTTTTCAGTATTAGCTAAAACTTGATGTAAATTCTTCCTTTTTTCCTTTTTTTGGTTTAATGAATATTATTTACTCAGTCTGAAATATCTATATTATATGTTCCACCTGTTAAGAATAAACGTACATTAAATCTTGGTAAAGATATAAAAATAAATAAAAGACTGATTCACCCCACAATGGCAAAGCCTCTATTCTCAGAGATCCTACTTTTGAACAAAAAAAAATTATTTGATTAGGATCCAGTCTGTACCCT
Organism: Bos taurus; assembly: GCF_002263795.3. NCBI lineage: Eukaryota > Metazoa > Chordata > Mammalia > Artiodactyla > Bovidae > Bos > Bos taurus. Next base: position 76,104,718 of record NC_037330.1, read on the forward strand.
GGTAGTGATTTTCTATGTCTCTAAGCTCCATTCTTAAACCTATAGAGAAAGCTAAGTGCCAAAGAATTGATGCTTTTGAACTGTGGGGTTGGAGAAGACTCTTTGAGAGTCCCTTGGACTGCAAGGAGCTCAAACCAGTCAATCCTAAAGGAAATCAGTCTGGAAGATTCATTGGAATGACTGATGCTGAAGCTAAAACTCCAATACTTTGGCCACCTGATGCAAACTGACTCATTGGAAAAGACCCTGATGCTGGGAAAGATGGAAGGCACAAGGAGAAGGGACAACAGAGGATGGGATGGTTGGATGGGATCACCAACTTGATGGATATGAGTTTTAGTAAGCTCCTGGAGCTGGTGATGGACAGGGAAGACTGGTGTGCTGCAGTCCATGGGGTCACAAAGAGTCAGACATGACTGAGTGACTGAACTGACTGAGTAAAGCTCTATCCTTAAGCTTTTGCCTCTGTCTTTCAGATCATCTTTTTTGCATAAGAAATTGCCTATATTTATAGCTGAATGGCATTTTAAGCCTTCATCCTGCCAATACAAAATTGAAGGCCTAAAGTGTCTTCATTTTAAACTTTCTTTCTCCATTTTCATCCAGTCTAATTCAACTACCTTAAAAAACACTGTGTGTTTCCAAAGTATCAAACTATAATTCACTACACTAAAAAAATGCCACAACCACAGGTATATTTAGGCCACTCTCTACTATGGGTTGAGATTCAGAATGCTCTGGGATAATATTTTTTACATCCTTTGAAGGCTTTTGTCTGGCCAAAAGGGTCTACAAGGCATTGACTTAAATCTCTCAGTGCTCTTAACAAGCAGTATTAAAGTTATACCATTGATTTGATCTTAACTCTGGGTCCACATTTTGCTGTCAAATCTTCAATTTGATCTTTTCTCTGAAGCTATTTCTTATATTGAGAATCTTTTGTAAGTTTGAGTAACTGGAAATGAGAAATAGTGTTATTTGTCAATCTAGCAAAATCTGGTTGAAAATATATCTTCTTGGTTCTGTTGAACACAGAAAAATCCTCCGTTAATTCTTTTTTTTTTTTTACTAGAATGTTCGTGTTTTATTTTATTTTATTTTTTTCTAATTTTATTTTATTTTTAAACTTTACATAATTGTATTAGTTTTGCCAAATATCAAAATGAATCCGCCACAGGTATACATGTGTTCCCCATCCCGAATCCTCCTCCCTCCTCCCTCCCCATACCATCCCTCTGGGTCGTCCCAGTGCACCAGCCCCAAGCATCCAGCATCGTGCATCGAACCTGGACTGGCAACTTGTTTCCTACATGATATTTTACATGTTTCATTGCCATTCTCCCAAATCTTCCCACCCTCTCCCTCTCCCACAGAGTCCATAAGACTGTTCTATACATCAGTGTCTCTTTTGCTGTCTCGTACACCGGGTTATTGTTACCATCTTTCTAAATTCCATATATATGCGTTAGTATACTGTATTTATGTTTTTCCTTCTGGCTTACTTCACTCTGTATAATAGGCTCCAGTTTCATCCACCTCATTAGAACTGATTCAAATGTATTCTTTTTAATGGCTGAGTAATACTCCAGAATCAATATAGTGAAAATGAGTATACTACCCAAAGCAATTTATAGATTCAACGCAATCCCTATCAAGCTACCAACAGTATTCTTCACAGAGCTAGAACAAATGATTTCACAATTTGTATGGAAATACAAAAAACCTCGAATAGCCAAAGCGATCTTGAGAAAGAAGAATGGAACTGGAGGAATCAACCTACCTGACTTCAGGCTCTACTACAAAGCCACAGTTATCAAGACAGTATGGTACTGGCACAAAGACAGAAATATTGATCAATGGAATAAAATAGAAAGCCCAGAGATAAATCCACGCACATATGGACACCTTATCTTTGACAAAGGAGGCAAGAATATACAATGGATTAAAGACAATCTCTTTAACAAGTGGTGCTGGGAAATCTGGTCAACCACTTGTAAAAGAATGAAACTGGACCACTTTCTAACACCATACACAAAAATAAACTCAAAATGGATTAAAGATCTAAATGTAAGACCAGAAACTATAAAACTCCTAGAGGAGAACATAGGCAAAACACTCTCCGACATACATCACAGCAGGATCCTCTATGACCCACCTCCCAGAATATTGGAAATAAAAGCAAAAATAAACAAATGGGACCTAGTTAACCTTAAAAGCTTCTGCACATCAAAGGAAACTATTAGCAAGGTGAAAAGACAGCCTTCAGAATGGGAGAAAATAATAGCAAATGAAGCAACCGACAAACAACTAATCTCAAAAATATACAAGCAACTCCTACAGCTCAACTCCAGAAAAATAAATGACCCAATCAAAAAATGGGCCAAAGAACTAAATAGACATTTCTCCGTTAATTCTTTTATCTCTTATAATCACATTTCATAACTGAAAAAAAAAAAATGTTTTCAAAATGTTGCCAGAAAATCTTGCAAACCATATACAGAGTTCATTAGGTACTTGTATCCTCTAAGTAACCTCAAACAATCAACTTAATTTTTCTGCCAATACTTAAAATACTTCTCCAGTCTCTCATAGCAATCTTCATTAACAATCTCTTCATCACCATTCAGGCCTCTGCCAAATACTCAGTCACAATACCAATTCCACATATTTTATATTGGATATGACACCTAAGTTCTTACATCTGAACAAATGACCCTGAGGAGCTTTAACCACATATGGGCTTGATTTAGATGACAGGATCCTTGACTTGGAACTGATTTCATAACGGGCTGTGGCTATCTGGGGAGAGGTGAATGTATTTTGCAATTTGGGGAAATGTGAATTGCTGTGGCAGAACACAGAGCTAGGCGGCCTCTGAAGCTGAGTATCAGCATTCCTTCCACCCTTGCACATGCAGGCCACTCTTCTCAACAAGAGGTTGAGTATTTCCTCTCTTCTTGAAACTGGTCTGGTATTATTTGCTTGAATGCAATTACATTCTTACCCCAGGTGTTAAGAAGACTGATGTATGCTTTCTGCCTCTTGGGGACAGTCATTAGACTAGTACATATAAAGAGGTTACATGTAGAAATACTGTGGTAGTTAAGATGAAAGTTTGGTCTTTTCAGCCCTGCCTGATTCCCCTGGTGAATGTGACCTTATTTGGCCCTTACAGAGTAGGAAAAATGCCAAATTTAGCCTAAATAATGCTTAGAACCATGACAAATAATAAATTATTTTTACACCACTAAGGTCTTTTCTGTTTTTTTTTTTTTTTTTTTAATGGCAGCTTTAATGGCAGCAACAGGTAACTGAAATAAATCTTGATCATGGAATCATATACAACACAGTTATATTATGTGTCAGCTAAAACTGTGGTCTCTCCAAGCATAACTCTGACTTAAATAACCATGTCACTAAGACAGTTGCTTGTATACATCAACATAAAGTAACCGAATAATGTGATATTGAGGATAGTTTATTTAGTGATTTCATTAAATATATTTGGTTAGGATAAGTCAAAAAGACAAAAGACAGAACAGGACATATAATTGGGTTCCACAAATGTGTAGGAATTGGTTCCTTGCTGTCTTGTTTGTTATGAAAGTGAAAGTGTTCGTCTCTCAGTCCTGTTGGACTCCTTGCGACCCCATGGACTGTAGCCAGCCAGGTTCCTCTGTCCACGGAATTTTCCAGGCCAGAATACTGGAGTGGGTAGCCTTTCCCTTCAGAAGATAGTCCCAACCCAGGGATCAAACCTGGGTCTCCCGCATTGCAGGCAGATTCTTTACCATCTGAGCTACCTGGGAAGCCCCTGTTTGTTATGAGGTGGCTGTAAATTTCCCAACAAATGTATACCAAAAAGTAGAGTGACTGATGTTGAACATTAATAATGTGCCTGCTAGATTTGCTTTTAATCATATTGTTTACTCACATATTAGGATGGAGTCTGGATTAATATGCTTAGGAGAAGATCAAATTAAATTGCTCCTCTTTGTTTAGTTTTCTTTTTCTCATTAGGATTCTATCCTCATTAGCTGAAACTGCAGTATCTTATAGTTAGCAATAACCAAGCAAAGGTTATGTTTTTGTTCTAAAAAATATATAACTAACCAAGCTCTATAAGCTATAGGTTAGGAAAATATAACCCCATAAAGCACAATGAAATATAAAAACACTCAGATAATCATTGCTTTTTCTGTAGGGAAATTGAGATTTCAGAGACACCAAGGATCTCCCCCTAGGTTGCATCCACTTCTGTTTGTAACAGAAATCTATGCCTTCTCTTTTTCTTTTTCTCTGTGTCCAGGGTGCCTCTTAGAAACTGAGGTGCTCTTTAAAGTGTGAAACTTGGGATATAACATTGAGCAGACAGTAGTGAAAGGTATGCGGTCTTTTTAGTAGCCATGATTGAAGGCAACTCTAGACGGTACTAGTCTTTTATAGAACATAACATTTTTGCTTATTAATAACTGCTATGGCTGTCTTCATTTTCTTCAGCATTAGAAGTTCCAATACAATGTTTCAAGTCTTAATTATCCTATGCCAATCCCCTTATCTCTCAATAAAAAGTGTATCAAGAAGGAAAAATAAATGCCATCTAATAAAAAAGTGCTGTGTTTTAATGAATGCTTACTATGTGCCCCCAACAATTCTATGTCCAAGAAATATATACGTAATAATTTCTGTATCTTTAAGGGCTGTCACTTATCATTGTTACTCTAAAATTCAAGACAGACAAGTTAAGATAGGTCATGTTCCTGCAAAGGGTTTGTGTAATGAAATCATTGTGCCCTACTGGTTAATTTATCTGACATCACCATGAGAAAACAAAGCAGGAGAAAGAATCATGGATTAGTATTTGCAAAATCTAACTCAGGAATTCTCAAATATTTAGTTTCCTGTTCCACACCATCAGAGATTCTGATTAATTAGTTGTATCAGTTAGTAATGGTTCCAACAAGTGTCAAAATAAGTGCTTCAAGCATTTATAAAGGCAGTGTTAAAAAAAATGCAAAAAAATCCATAATGATTAGCTATCACAATTTTAAATAAAATGTCATACAGAACCACAGAGGAACATTAGGCAAAATGAAAAATCAGAAATAGTGATCTTGTCTTTATTTAAAATTTTAACATTGTGTTCACCATGAATTTTGGCATTAATTTCAATTTTTAGAAAAAAGTGCATTAGAATATTATTTATCTTGACAACTGAGTTTTCTGACATACCCCCTTCCCCTAAATATTGTACTCAGGGTGTCTTCTCACACCACTTGTATCCTTGCCACACAGAATATGTGATGTCATCAGAATCATGGCACCACTCTGTGTGCTTAGACTCATACCACAGCTTTACTCCTTATCAATCCTATAACCTTAGATTATTTACTTCACCCTATGAAAGCTTATATTATAGATTTCTTTTGAAAATTACATGAAATAAACCTTAGGAAACAGTACAATGCTTGACATGCTTATTTCTCAACAAATATTATTATTATATTTGGAGATCTGTGTTTATTAGACTAATTGAGGAAGGACAATTATTCCTTTCATGATATTCTAGATTAAAATAAAGGTTGTTTTTCTTCAGAATTTTAGAATGTTGTACCAAGGGCAACAAAGAAAATCTTTGCATATCCTTGGCCTTCTCACTCCAAAACAGCTTTCTGAAACAGTGAAAATATTTTATAATCTATGGGAGCTACAAAAGGCTATTTTCTCCTGACCCCATCAATGGACTAGCCTTTTATTGCCAGTCCAGCTTTTTCTGATTTTCCTACATATATTACATCCAAACTTTGATGTAATCTTGGCAGCAGTTTCCAAAGTGGGAGCCACAAATCCAGGAGTATATAAGATGATCCACTTGGGCCAGGGAGAAAATAGAGTTAAAGTATATAATATTTATTTTAAATATAAATATGAGGAAGAAATTAAGCTTTGTAATATTCAATAAATGAATAACTAACCACCTCTTCATCCTGCCTTACTCAGTCTCTGCCTTATACAGTGCTCACTCTGCCTCAGCTTAAATAAGAAAATTATCCCAGGAAAGACGAACACTTCATACAACAGAAATGTTGACAGTATGGTTCTCATTGGATGGTTTCCATTTTAACATAAAACATTTTGCATTTTGTGGGATGATATCATATGGCTGTGTTAAAAAAATAAAAATTTAAAAATAAAATCTGTATAATACTATGTAATTAAGTGAGAATTGGCTATAATGTCTTTTGGCAATGTATTGCAAAGACTGTTGACCATAAAGGTAAATTATATGTTTTTGTCTTACAAAAGAAAACAGTTCCAAATTTGCTGATTTTTTTTTTCTAGTAGAAGTGGTTGTCTGGGAGCTGCTGCTTATCAGATCTTTAAATAAGTAAACACTTTAATTCATCTTTTCAAGGTAAAAGTGATATTTCAACAATAGGCAAGACAATAAATGCTTTTGGAAAGAAATTCTTACTGTAGAGAGAGTATCTGGAAAATAGATGCTTAGCAATGTTTCTATCCTTTTCTAGTGTTGCTGCCAAAGATGCTGTATACCACCTCTAAAAACTACTCATATCTGCAGGCTCTAATGCCTTAGAAACATAATTTTTAACCTTCTTAATATTTACACAAGTGGTATTCTGGGGGTTTTTGAAGCTCTTGTTTTAACATATCTAAAAGTGCAATGTTCAGTTGTTGAAAAACAACCAACTGAATCATCAGAGAAGAAGGAAATTTATAAGATGTAACTTTACATAAACTATTCATAAGTGGTGAAAAACTTAAAAATCTTGTCTAATACTTTGTTATATTGCACTTTATGATGCCTTTCTACCATTTCGATTTATAAATATTTTTCAGCTATGAAAGCCATAAAAATTAGCAATAAAAAAAAAATGAAACCAGAATTAGACCTTTATATTGCTATGTCACAAAATGCTGAAGACTAAAAGGCAGGAGGCATATTCAGTCACATTGCTTTCCCCCCATTTATAATGTATTTATATATTAGTAACAATATTTTTGTTGGCAATAAAAATGATTGTGTAGCTTTAATAACATCGTATCTCATTCCTTTAAAGTATATATTTGTTTATATTAATAATATTCATAATATATTAAGACCATGTCATGTGTAGATTTTTAAAAGAAATAAATAACCATATATTATAGGGAAGGACCAATTTCATTACTGACACACATGAGTTATCAAAAATGTCTGAATATTGGGATAGTTTGTTGCTAAGTCTACTCTGTATGTCTTGACTTTCTAATCAGGTTGAAAAAGCCTTTAGCGTACGTACTTTTGAACTTCTCCTTATAGCCTTTATAATATTAACATGTAAAAATAATAGGCAACAATAAAAATAGCTAGCACTTATCAAATACTATGCCAGTAATTATATTATTGGTGCCTTACAGTATAGTACAAGCTTCCAAGGAACACTGTTTAAGCTTCATAGCATAGCTACAAGGCAATATATTGCCTTATGAAGAACCAAGAAACTGAGAGTCAGAGCAGCTAAACAACTTTCTCAAGTTTACAAAGCTAGTAAGTGACTAATATGATATAAATATATTTCTTTCTGGATCTGAACACTAATATTACTAGTAAAATAATTATAATAATGTCTAAGAGTCATTGTTTTTATTACATCCGAGGGTTCTAAGAACTTTATATTGTATCAAATAACCCTTGCAAGAATTCTTGGAAGCTGTTGTTCAGTAGCTAAGTCATGACCCACTCTTTGCAACCCCTGGACTGCAGAATGCCAGGCTTCCCTGTCCTTCACCATTTCCTGGAGTTTGCTCAAACTCATGTCCAATAAGTCAGTGATGACATCAAACTATCTCATCCTCTGCCACCCTCTTCTCCTCCTGCCATCAATATTTCCCAGCATCAGGGTCTTTTCCAATGAGTCAGCTCTTTGCATCAGGTGGCCAAAGTATTGGAGCTTCGGCTTCAGCATCAGTCTTTCCAATAATTATTCAGTGTTGTCCAAGGGACTCTCAAGAGCCTTCTTTAACACTAAATACAGTTCATATCTTATATAGGGTTTATAAACTGGAGTGTAACATATAATTTAAATACCTAACCCAAGCTAGTAATTGGCAGAGGTAATATTTAATTCCTAGAGACCATTCCTTAAGTATACCCTACTGACCGTAAAGACTATGTGCTTTACAATATGACATCATTCTTCCATATTGATTGGACATCAAGAATAATGGTATCATTGTCAATTATCATTATCCTAGGATTATTTCTAGGTTTTTATACTTTTAATGAATTATTCAAAGAATTAAGATAAATGAAGATTATAATGTTGGAGACAAATCCAGAGAGATAAATTTGAAAAGTTTTTCTATCTAATTTAAGTTCTTGACTCTTTTAAATAATTTCAGTGCAAGTGGTTTGTTTACTTGCTCAATTTAGCTTTAGAATTGTCTCACTTCTCCACATCACTGAGCATGTCTGCTGGTAGGAACTATGTGAAGCAGAGTTATTTTCATAATTAGACAATAACTGCCTAAGATATTCCCTGTAAAATATGTGGCAAGTTGGCAAGTCTTTATTTAATATTTAAATCAGGTTGTTATGGCACTTGTGAATTTTAATGGCACTTGTGAATTTTGCATTCTAGGCTTTATATTGATACCCTGTGAAATTCAAGTCACTTAGATTTATAGGTTTTAGGTTGCCTATTTACAAATGCTCTAATTAAAAGACGCTTGCTCCTTGGAAGAAAAACTATGATCAACCTAGACAGCATATTAAAAAGCAGAGACATTACTTTGCCAACAAAGGTCCATCTAGTTAAAGCTATGGTTTTTCCAGTAGTCATGTATGGAAGTGAGAGTTGGACTGGAAAGAAAGCTGAGTGCCAAAGAATTGATGCTTTTGAACCATAGTGTTGGAGAAGACTCTTGAGAGTCCCTTGGACTGCAAGGAGATCCAACCACAGTCCTGAATATTCATTGGAAGCACAGATGTTGAAGCGGAAACTCCAACACTTTGGCCACCTGATGCGAAGAACTGACTCATTTGGAAAGACCCTGATGCTGGGAAAGATTGAAGGCAGGAGGAGAAGGGGACAACAGAAGATAAGATGGTTAGATGTCATCACCGAATTGATAGACATGAATTTGAGCAAGCTCTGGGAGTTGGTGATGGACAGGGAAGCCTGGTGTGCTGCAGACCATGGGGTCACAAAGAGTTGGGCATGACTGAGCGACTGAACTGAACTGATTAGGTATTATTAACTGTTGATTGAAAAGTTTTCAAGAAAAATAAAATGTTAGATGTGCTACAAGGCAAATGCACATTCTGCTTCCATTGATGGCTGTGCCTCTGTTAGATATTGAGAAATCCTAAGTTTAAACTAGTTACGTTTTTCCCCATAGATTCTGTAGAACACTCAGTGTGACTGTGTAGTTTAATTTCTATGGAAAGAAAATTTAGTCTCAATTCACTGATTATGATGCTATGTTGTATTAATAAACCTCCTATTATGCTAAACCAGCTGGACACATTTGACTAACTCTGGAAGGCAGTGGATGAATACGTTAGCTGTCTGGCCCAAGATCCAACTTGCCATCTGTGAGTTGGCCCCATTTGCTGATACTGCTACTTGGGAGATTGATAAACAAAGTTAAAAGAGTGTTTATGAGACAGTGGAAAGGTAGGACTACAAAGGGAAGATAAAGAAGGCATTAGAAAATACAATTGTTGCTATTCATTAAGCTTTTTAAACTTAGACCTCTTAGACCCAAGAAATGACTCAGGGTCTCTCTATAAATGAGTTACAGAAGAAGGACTGTCAACTCAGTTCAATTTTGTTCTACAAATATTGATTTACCACCCCCAACTAACAGTAAATCCAAATGGACTGTTTTTCTTCAGTAATAGTGTATTGTTGAGTACAGACATGGATTGAGTAGCTCTAGATGTGACTTTTCAAGCAAATCTATAGAAAACAAAATCTATAGAAAAAAAGATGGGGCTTTAAAAAAAAAAGATTATCTCTGTCCCTCTCTTTCTCTCAGTTCCTCTTCCCCTCTCACCTATCAAGCTATCAATCTTATTTACAAAAGCAGTCAAACATAGATTACGATGACAGCTATTCCAATTGTTTGATGTTTTTCTCCAAAAACAAAAGTGTCTCGAGAAAAATTATGAGTGAAAACAATTTTAATTATATACTACAATACTTCAGGCACTTACAATGAATATCATTTTCTACTAATATTTAGACATATTGACAACACTTTGTCATATATTAGATTACAGAAATACATGGATTAATTAATATATAACTAATTATATGAGTTTCTGGTACAGTCGAAGAGAGTAAAATGTTCTGATTTCCAGAGGTTTGCAATGTGATCAAAAGCTTCACCACCCTTCCTTTAGGTAATACTTCATGAACATTTCAGTGAACTCCTATTGAGGACCTACTCTATGTCAAGCAGAACTCTTAGTATTTTGCAAGAGAAAAAAGTGCAAATGTGTATGTTCACATGATTATGTGTGATGTGATTATAGTGGTAAGACCAAGTGAAGATGTTATCATGGAGTGCTGTAGACAATTGTAAGAAAAGTTATAAAACAAGACTTCAAAGACTTACCTATTCTTTTATATAAATAAGTTCACTGACAGGAGAAAACAGAAATAATATTCTAGAAACAGTAAAGCTGAGACATAATAATAAATAATATTTATGGAGCAACCAACTGCTGGACATTTTGCTAAAATTCTAAGCATGCTCTAGCTTATTAAATTCTGATTTAGAAAAAAAAAATCTTATGTAATAGGTAATCTAACTTCAATTGTAAAAACAAGAAAGTTAAATCTCAGATAGTTTAAGTAATTTACCAAGGACCATAGAACTAAAAAATGGTAGTACCATGATTTAAATCAAGATCGTATGACTGCACAATGCCATGTTTTTAAATAGTACATTACACTATATTCCAAAGGTGGTGAAATGTAAAATAACATGATTGGTTCAGGGAGTGTCAACAAGATCAAGGAGATACTTGCTTAAATGAGAATATGTATATGTGTGTGTGTCTGTCTGCCATCTGTATTTATAATATTGCTTTGTCTTGGTTTCTGAAAAAGTAATTACTTGAGACACAGTAGATTTATGTCTTTATTGTTTTGCACCCAACATAAGTCTCTAAATTCCTCAAACACAGAAATTGATTGATTTTTTTCATCACTTCTTCTTACTAGGATTGAATGAAATATAAATTTATTTTTTCTCTTTCACTTGTTTGGATTCATTCATTCTTTCTCCAAAACGGTTTCCAATTTTTGTTAAGAAATCACTCCTCTCCTCTTAATCCATGAGTTGTTTTTTTTTTTTCACTTTCTTTTTTTATTTTATTTTATTTGGTTTTAAATTTTCTTTTATTTACCTTTACAATATTGTATTGGTTTTGCCATATATCAAAATGAATCTGCCACAGGTATACATGTGTTCCCCATCCTGAACCCTCCTACCTCCTGCCTCCCCATACCATCCCTCTGGGTCATCCCAGTGCACCAGCCCCAAGCATCCAATATCGTGCATCGACCCTGGACTGGCGACTTGTTTCATATATGATATTATACATATTTCAATGCCATTCTCCCAAATCATCCCACCCTCTCACTCTCCCACAGAGTCCAAAAGACTGTTCTATACATCTGTGTCTCTTTTGCTGTCTCGTACACAGGGTTATCGTTACCATCTTTCTAAATTCCATATATATGCGTTAGTATACTGTATTGGTGTTTTTCTTTCTGGCTTACTTCACTCTGTATAATAGGCTCCAGTTTCATCTACCTCATTAGAATTGATTCAAATGTATTCTTTTTAATGGCTGAGTAATACTCCATTGTGTATATGTACCATAGCTTTCTTATCCATTCATCTGCTGATGGACATCTAGGTTGCTTCCGTGTCCTGGCTATTATAAACAGTGCTGTGATGAACATTGGGGTACACATGTCTCTTTCAATTCTGATTTCCTCAGTGTGTATGCCCAGCAGTGGGATTGCTGGATCATAAGGCAGTTCTATTTTCAGTTTTTTAAGGAATCTCCACACTGTTCTCCATAGTGGCTGTACTAGTTTGCATTCCCACCAACAGTGTAAGAGGGTTCCCTTTTCTCCACACCCTCTCCAGCATTTATTGCTTGTAGACTTTTGGATCGCAGCATAGTGGTTTTGATTTGCATTTCTCTGATACTGAGTGATGTTGAACATCTTTTCATGTGTTTGTTAGCCATCTGTATGTCTTCTTTGGAGAAATGTCTATTTAGTTCTTTGGCCCACTTTTTGATTGGGACATGAAAATGGAGAGATCACAACAGACAACACAGAAATACAAAGGATCATAAGAGACTACTATCAACAATTATATGACAATAAAATGGACAACGTGGAAGAAATGGACAAATTCTTAGAAAAGTACAACTTTCCAAAACTCGACCAGGAAGAAATAGAAAATCTTAACAGACCCATCACAAGCACGGAAATTGAAACTGTAATCAGAAATCTTCCAACAAACAAAAGCCCAGGTCCAGATGGCTTCACAGCTGAATTCTACCAAAAATTTAGAGAAGAGCTAACACCTATCCTACTCAAACTCTTCCAGAAAATTGCAGAGGAAGGGAAACCTCCAAACTCATTCTATGAGGCCACCATCACCCTAATACCAAAACCTGACAAAGATCCCACAAAAAAAGAAAACTACAGGCCAATATCACTGATGAACATAGATGCAAAAATCCTTAACAAAATTCTAGCAATCAGAATCCAACAACACATTAAAAAGATCATACACCATGACCAAGTGAGCTTTATCCCAGGGATGCAAGGATTCTTCAACATCTGCAAATCAATCAATGTAATACACCACATTAACAAATTGAAAAATAAAAACCATATGATTATCTTAATAGATGCAGAGAAAGCCTTTGATAAAATTCAACATCCATTTATGATAAAAACTCTCCAGAAAGCAGGAATAGAAGGAACATACCTCAACATAATAAAAGCTATATATGACAAACCCACAGCAAACATTATCCTCGGTGGTGAAAAATTGAAAGCATTTCCTCTAAAGTCAGGAACAAGACAAGGGTGCCCACTTTCACCATTACTATTCAACATAGTTTTGGAAGTTTTGGCCACAGCAATCAGAGCAGAAAAAGAAATAAAAGGAATCCAAATTGGAAAAGAAGAAGTAAAACTCTCCCTGTTTGCAGATGACATGATCCTCTACATAGAAAACCCTAAAGGCTCCACCAGAAAATTACTAGAACTAATCAATGACTAATCAATGCAGGATATAAAATCAACACACAGAAATCCACGAGTTTTATAGAGCTATCATCATGGCCAACGGAGATATAGAAACCAACCTGGAAAATCAGACCACCGCACACTTCTAAACCCAGATTTATTTCATTGATGGCATATGATGCAATAATGCTCAATGAGAATTACTCTTGGGGTTTATGAGGGCATATTGGGAAGAAAAGATTACTTCTTCTGCTCTGATTTATAAGAGAATAGGATGCAAGGTGAGAGTTATTGTCAATCATCTTGCCACTGCTTTTTGGCAATAATTCTTACACTTCCTAGGTATAAAAGTAATAGCAAAGGAAGATACATGACATTATTTTAGTCAAGGGTGGATAGTAATTGAAACTAATTTGACTTGGGAGTTTTCAGTTATGTGACGTAATAAAAATCTTTCTTGTTTGTACTAGTTTAAGTTTGACTTTGTATTGGCTGATTATGAAAGACTGAAAGACTCCTGAGCACTGATAAATATGGCTCTATGGTAAGCATCTTTTGACGTGGCCCCATATTAGTTTCCTGTGTCTGCTGTAACAAATGACCACAAACTTGGTGGGTTAAAACAACAGAAAATTATTATTTCACAGTTTTGGAAGCCTGGAGACCAGAGTCAGCATCACTGGGCCAAAATCAAGTCAGAGGTGCTATATACCCCAAGGCTCTACTAAGAATGCATGCCTTGCCTCTTCCAGCTTTGGTTGGCTATTGACATTCCTTGGTTTGTTGGCTGTGTTACCCCAATATTCAGGGTCAGCATCTTCCAATCCATCTTTATATCTTCTTTTCCTTTCTATGTGTAAATTCCCCTCTGGCTACGTTTGTAAGCATACATGTGTTTAGAGTTCACGCAGATAATCCAGGAAAATTGCTCCATTTCAGGATCCTTAACTTAATCACACCTGCAAAGATTCTTATTTTGCCATACAAGGTAATGCTCACAAGTTCTTGTCGACATTAAGACGTGGATATCGGGGCGTGGGGGGAGGAGACATTTTTCAGCTTACTACAGATCCCAGTGGTGCCTGCCTCCCAGTATCATACTCTTGTGACACCCTCCCCTGAGTGAGGTTTAGACCTAGTAACTTGCTTCTGATGAATAGAATATGGCAAAAGTGCTATGATGTCACTTACGTGATTAGGTTATAGAACAGTTTGACTTCTGTCTTGCTGGTCTTTTTCCATGTCTCTCTTGGCTTACATACTTTGATGAAATAAGCTACTGTTTTGCATAGGTGTTCTGTTTGCATGTGTCAAGGAACTGAGGGAAGTCTCTGACTGATAGCCACTGAGAATCGAAAGCTCTCAGTCCAAAAGCCCGCACAGAACTGAGTCTTACCAACAGCTAAGTCAATAACCTTAGAAACAGAATCTTTCCCTAGTTGAGTCTTTTGATGAATATACTCTAGCCAATATGTCCATCATAAAAACTGTGAAGCAAAGGACTCTGTTATTCCATTCCCAGATTCCCAACTCACAAAAACTGCTAGATGATAAATGTTGTATTAAGCCATTAAATTTTGAAATAATTTGTCAAGCAGTAATAAATATCCACTGAATAAAATGATAAATGAAAGAGACTTGTAAGTGTTAACAGTTGGTCTCTGTGTGGTAGAAAACAGGTAAGAACAAGAGAGGTGTGATCTGGAAAAGATTCAGATCCAATAACAAATCAACAATGATTTGTAATTCTTACAGAGATGATACACTGTTCTGTGTTACTGAGTAAACAAAATTTATCTAGGTGTAAATTAAAAGTAAATATCTACTATAGAGTAAATCACCATGAAATCTTTGATCAAGTTAAAAAAAAGTCACAAAATTTACTGATTCTGTGTAGTTTGAAAATGATGCCAATGTGTTCTTTATTCCTTTCACTCTCTGAAAACCTGTATATATGTCAGCTATCATTATGAAAAAACTAACCAAAAAAATCTCAGTGACAAACAAGTATTTATTTTGCTGATGCACCTGTGGTTTGAATGGGTGAGTGAAGAATCAGTTGATCTAGATAAATTTCAGTTGAGCAGCTCTAATCCATGGTCTAACAATAGATTTGATCTGTGAACCTCTTCACCACCTCCTGGAACAAAGCGGGCTTGCCAGGATACATATATTCTTTTCACGGCAGTGCCAAGAGGACAAGAAAAAGCATTTGATGGCTCTTAAGTAGAGATGCCAAGTAAAATACAGGGTGCTTTAGTTATATTTGAATTTCAGATAAGCAACAAGTATTTTTTAGCATAAGTACATCCTATGCAATATTTGGGACATCCTTATACTAAAATCAATTATTACTTTCTTGAATTTCAAATTTAACTGGGCAGTCTGTAAAGTGGTAAAGAATCCACCTGTAATGCAAGAGACATGGGCTCGATTCCTCTGTTGGGAATGTTCCTTGGAGGAGGGTATGGCAACCCACTGCAGTATTCTTGCCAGGAGAATCCCATGGACAGGGAGTCTGGCGGGCAACAGTCCACAGTGTCGCAAGAGTTGAAGACAACTGAAGTGACTGAGCACGCACATGGCGGCCCTAGTCATAAGACACAGATGTGGAACTGGCATATAACTGATTCATCCAAATTTCACTAGCCAAAGAAAGCCGCATGGCAGACAGCCAAGAGTAAAGGGCCTGGTACATATAAGTCATGGAGAGGAGAGAGTGAATATTTTGAACAACCTACCACAATTTGTTAAGCCCTGCAATAAAAGCAACAGAGTGTAATTTAGATATTTGATGAAAGTGAAAGTCTCTCAGTCATGTCCGATTCTTTGTGACCTCATGGACTCTAGTCTGCAAGGCTTCTCTGTCCATGGGATTCTCCAGGCCAGAATACTGGAGTGGGTAGGCCTATTCCTCCTCCAGGGGATCTTCTCAACCCAGGGATTGAAACCCAGGTCTCCCAAATTGCAGGAAGATTCTTTACCTGATATTTCATACTTTTTTCTTTTACTTAGTTTTCAAAAACCCGTGTCAGCAGTATAAAATAATATTGTCAGTTCCATACACCTTAAAGTAAAATCAGTCTTTTTTTTTTTTTACTTTGTTTTTATGTTTTAAAGAAAAGGTAACATACAAATATTTCTCAATTTAAATATTCGTTTCCTAGAAAATGGTATTTTTCAGTTTCAGTTTGTGCATGCATAATTTTGTGTCTGTTGTATTAAAACAATTATATACTTATCTGAATACTTTTTTTTATCATATCTCAGCTACAGTACAAATTTGTATTTCATCTCTGTGTTAGAGAATCCATTCCAAGAATAGCTCCAAACATCTTTAAGTATTGGAAGTTTCTCATACTTTTTTTTTTTTTAATTTATACTTTTTTTGAGTAGTTTTAAATTCATCTGTACATGATTGTCTATGGAAAAACTGTAACTTAATCTACGTTGACCATTGTCGGCAGGTGATGTTTCTGCTTTGTAATCTGTCTAGATTTGTCAGCTGTCCTTCCAAGGAGCAAGTGTCTTTTAATTTCATGGCTACAATCACCATCTACAGTTATTTTAGAGACCCACAAAATAAAATCTGTCACTTTCCACTTTTTCCCCTTCTATTTGTATGAAGTGATGGCAATGGATGTTATGATCGTAGTTTTCTGAATGTTGAGTTTCAAGTCAGCTTTTTCACTCTCTTCTTTCACCCTCCTCAAGAGGCTCTTTAGTTCCTCTTCACTTCCTGCCATTAGAGTGGTATCTTCTGGATATCTGAGGTTATTGATATTTCTCCCAGCAATCTTGATTCTGGCTTGTGATTCACCCAGCCTGGCATTTTGCATGATGTAAATTGCATAAATAAGCAGGATGTAAATATACAGCTTTGTTCTATTTCTTTCCCAATTTTGAACCAGTCTCTTATTACATGTTTGGTTTGTTGTTTCCAGACCCGAACACAGGTTTCTCAGCAGACAGGTAAGGTGGTCTGGTATTCCCATCCTTGAAGAATTTTTCACAGCTTATTGTAATCTATACAAGTCAAAGGCTTTAGTGTAGTCAATGAAACAGATGTTTTTCAGGAATTCCCTTGCTTTCTCCATGATCCAGCGATTGCTGGCAATTTTATCTCTGGTGCCTCTGCCTTTTTCTAAACCCAGCTTATACATCTAAAAGTTCTCAGTCCATATACTGCTGAAGCCTATCTTGGAGGATTTTGAGCATAACCTTGCTAGCATGTGAAATGAGCATAACTGTACAGTAGTTTGAGCATTCCTTGGCATTGCCCTTCTTTGGGATTGGGATTCCCTAGTGGCTCAATCCTGAAAGATGATGCTGTGAAAGTGCTGCACTCAATATGCCAGAAAATTTGGAAAACTCAGCAGTGGCCACAGGACTGGAAAAGGGCAGTTTTCATTCCAATCCCAAAGAAAGGCAATGCCAAGGAATGCTCAAACTACCGCACAATTGTACTCATCTCACACGCTAGTAAAGTAATGCTCAAAATTCTCCAAGCCAGGCTTCAGCAATATATGAACCATGAACTTCCTGATATTCAAGCTGGTTTTAGAAAAGGCAGAGGAACCAGAGATCAAATTGCCAACATCTGCTGGATCATGAAAAAAGCAAGAGAGTTCCAGAAAATCATCTATTTCTGCTCTATTGACTATGCCAAAGCCTTTGACTGTGTGGATCACAGTAAACTGTGGAAAATTCTGAAAGAGACGGTAATACCAGACCACCTGACCTGCCTCTTGAGAAATTTGTATGCAGGTCAGGAAGCAACAGTTAGAACTGGACATGGAACAACAGACTGGTTCCAAATAGGAAAAGGAGTACATCAAGGCTGTATATTGTCACTCTGCTTATTTAACTTATATGCAGAGTACATCATGAGAAATGCTGAGCTGGAAGAAACACAAGCTGGAATCAAGATTGCCAGGAGAAATATCAATAACCTCAGATATGCAGATGACACCACCCTTATGGCAGAAAGTGAAGAGGAACTCAAAAGCCTCTTGATGAAAATGAAAGTGGAGAGTGAAAAGTTGGCTTAAAGCTCAACATTCAGAAAATGAAGATCATGGCATCTGGTCCCATCACTTCCTGGGAAATAGATGGGGAAACAGTGGAAACAGTGTCAGACTTTATTTTTCTGGGCTCCAAAATCACTGCAGATGGTGACTGCAGCCATGAAATTCAAAGACACTTACTCCTTGGAAGGAAAGTTATGACCAACCTAGATAGCATATTCAAAAGCAGAGACATTCCTTTGCCAACAAAGGTCCGTCTAGCCAAGGCTATGGTTTTTCCTGTGGTCATGTATGGATGTGAGAGTTGGACTGTGAAGAAGGCTGAGTGCCAAAGAACTGATGCTTTTGAAGTGTGGTGTTGGAGAAGACTCTTGAGAGTCCCTTGGACTGCAAGGAGATCCAACCAGTCCATTCTGAAGGAGATCAGCCCTGGGATTTCTTTGGAAGGAATGATGCTAAAGCTGAAAGTCCAGTACTTTGGCCACCTCATGCGAAGAGTTGACTCATTGGAAAAGACTCTGATGCTGGGAGGGATTGGGGGCAGGAGGAGAAGGGGACAACAGAGGATGAGATGGCTGGATGGCATCACTGACTCGATGGACGTGAGTCTGAGTGAACTCCGGGAGTTGGTGATGGACAGGGAGGCCTGGCGTGCTGCGATTCATGGGGTCGCAAAAAATTGGACACGACTGAGCGACTGATATGATCTGATCTGATCTGATCTGAGTGGCTCAGATAGTAAAGAGTCTGCCTGCAATGCGGGAAACTAGGTTTGATCCTTGGGTCAGGAAGAACCCCTGGGGAAGGAAATGTTCACTCCAATATTCTCTAGAAAATCCCATGGACAGAGGAGCCTGGCAGGCCACAGTCCATGGGGTTGCAAAGAGTCAGACATGACTCAGCAACTTCACTTCACTTATCTTCTTTGGGATTGGAATAAAAATTGACCTTTTCGAGCTCTTCGGCCACTACTGAGTTTTTCAAATTTGCTGATGTATCAAGTGCAGCACTTTAACAGCATTGTCTCAGGATTTTAAATAGTTCAGTTGGAAATCCATCACTTCCACTAGCTTTGTTCATAGTAATGCTTCCTAAGGCTTACTTGCCTTCACACTCCAATATGTCCAACTCTTAGTGTATGATCACACCATCATGGTTATTTGCGTCATTTAAATATTTTTGTATAGTTCTTCTGTGTATTCTTGCCACTTTTTAATCTCCTGTGCTTCTATTAGGTCTTTATAGTGCCCATGCTTGCATGAAATGTTCCCTTGATATCTCCAATTTTCTTGAAGAGATCTCTAGTCTTTCCCATTATATTTTTTCCCTTTATTTCTTTGCATTGTTTATTCAAGAAGGCCTTATCTCTCCTTGCTTTCATGGATCACAGCCTTGTTATGGCAAAGGGGCTTGCATAACTCAGTGAAGACATAAGTCATGTCATGCTGGGCTGCCCAAGATGGATGAGTCACAATGAAGAGTTCTGACAAAATGTGGTCCACTGGTGAAGGAAATGGCAACCCATTCCTGCATTCTTGCCATGAGAACCCCATCGACAGTATGAAAAGGCAAAAATATGACACTGGAAGATGAGCACCCACCCAGGTCAGAAAGTATCCAATATATTACTCAAGGAGAGTGGAGGGCAATCACTAATAGCTCCAGAAAGAATGAAGTGACTGGGCCAAAGCAGAAATGATCTCAGTTGTGGATATGTCTGGTGGTGAAAATAAAGTCTGATGCTGTAAAGAACAATATTACATAGGATCCTGGAATGTTAGGTCTGTGAATCAAGGTAAGTTGGTCATGGTCAAGTAGGAGATGGCAAGAGTGAACATCAACATCTTAGGAATCAGGGAATTAAAATGGATGAAAATAGGTGAGTTTAATTCTGATGACCATTATATCTAATACTGTGGGCAAGAATCCCTTAGAAGAAATGGCATAGCCCTCACAGTCAATAGAAGAGTCTGAAATGCAATACCTGGGTGCAATTTCAAAAATGACAGAATGATCTCAGTTTGTTTCCAAGGCAAACCATTCAACATCACAGTAATCCAAGTCTATGCCCTAACCACTGATCCCAAAGGAGCTGAAGTTGACTGGTTCTATGAAGACCTACAACACCTTCTAGAACTAACACGGGAAAAGAATGTCCTTTTCATCACAGGGGATTGGACTGCAAAAGCTCTGTGTCAAGATTCATCTTTTTTTTTTTTTTTTTACAATTGGATGTCCATGTGTTCTAGCACCATTTGTTAAAAAGACTATCCTTGCTCCATTGTATTACCTTTGGTCTTTTGTCAAAGATCAGTTAACATTGTTTAAGTGGGTCTATTTCTGAGCTCTCCATTCTGTGCTATTGATCTATTTGTCTGTTCTCTCACCAATAGCACACTGTCTTGATTACTGTAGCTTTATAGTAAGCCTCGTGGTCGTTCAAATTTGTTCTTCTTTAATATTGTGTTGACTATTCTGGGTCTTTGTCTCTCTGTATAAACTTGTTGGTATCCACAAGATAAGTTGAGGAGACTTTGTTTGGGAATGTATGAAGAAGGACTGGAAAGTTTTTTTAGAGTACATTTTTCTTTGGATTATTTTATAAAATCAGAACCACTTCCATTATCTCTGGTAATTTTGATCCAGTAACAGTTGTTTTACACTAATGGATCATTTTCTCTTGTCCTAGTTTGGGTGTAATTTGTGCCTACTCAGTTCCTGCTGTATGCTATGGTATTACATATTTTTAGAAATACATGGTGAAGTATTATTAATATTACTTCAAACCAGAAACCATTCAGAAGCAAATAGATAAGCCAGAACATTGACAGCGTGGGAGTATATTTTGATTATTTGAGTGAGAAAGCTACTGTGAGAGGTACATAGATTTTTGGATGCTTTATATATACATTTATTCAGTCCTTTATTCATAATGTAGTCTACAAGCATCTCTTAAGTATTTATAACATAATAGACATTGTGCTAATTAGAATAAAAAATGAAGATGCCACCAGTTTTCTAAAATAATATAGTTATATATATTTTTTTTTCTGAATACAAGATCATATACCACACACTTTGCATACATCATTTCCTATAATCATCATTGAAAATCAGATAAATTGGGAATTTTATTACTCATTAAACTAGTTAAGAAACTGAAGGCTATGAGGCTGGACTTGCCAATGATTATAAGTTAATGATACATGGGACCAGAATTTAAACCTCAGTTTTTTCCGCTGCTGGAAGCCATGTGTTTTAACCTCATTTCACTGTCTGATAAGGAAAACTTCAATGAATATAAAAGACAGCATTGTACAGGGTTTGAGAACATGTACTTTGGAGTTAAATAAACCTAGTTTTAATTTTTGACTGACATAGACTGTACAATCCTGGGCAAGTTATTTAGAGTTCCAATGTTCAGTTTATTTGCAAGGAGGAAGAATGGACAAAATAGCACTGATATCACAGGCTTCTGAACTAGCACCATGCCTGGAATAGCCCAGTAGGAACTCAGTAAATCCTGTGTGATAAATGGAACAAAGTGTATTAAGCATTTTGCAAACTCTTTCCCAGCCCATCATCAGTACTTAATAAATGTCAATTCCTGAAATTTCCCTGACTACTGGAGCTCTGATTTCTAGTAAGTTCTTGATTCTTTTTCAGTTTTCTTTTTTTTTTTAATGTAATCCTTCACTTAAATGACTAATTTTCATTTTCCAGTAGCTTGGATTCTCGTAGTAACTTATCTTGCTGCCGCTACTGCTAAGTCACTTCAGTCGTGTCTGACTCTGTGTGACCCCATAGATGGCAGCCCACCAAGCTCCCTTGTCCCTGGGATTCTCCAGGCAAAAACACTGGAGTGGGTTGCCATTTCCTTCTCCAATGCATGAAAGTGAAAAGTGAAAGTGAAGTCGCTCAGTCGTGTCCGACTCTTAGCAACCCCATGGACTGCAGCCTACCAGGCTCCTCTGTCCATGGGGTTTTCCAGGCAAGAGTACTGGAGTGGGGTGCCATTGCCTTCTCCTAACTTATCTTAATCAACAACAAAAAATTAGTGAAACTCTGCTTTACTAAAATATGTGATTAATTTGTTATACAAGAAACACTGTTTTCACTGATTTTGTCATATCACATTTAATCCACACAGCAATTTCAGGAGGAAATTGGGTTTCATAATATTTAATAAGAAACAAGAAATATTAGCCTGGCTTTATCCTCTGATTCTTCACCATAATAATCAAACTCAGTATTATTTGATGGACCTGAGAATTTTATAAAATATAATAATCTAGTTTTATTTACACAAAGCAGAGAAAAATACCAAAGACTAGATGGTATGGATCAATTTTTTAAACCTGGGTAATCATCCTGAATTTGACTTAGCTATAATGTAAGGGTCTGTATAATTGCTAAATATACTCGGGTCTGAGAGTGTGATCATTTTTAGATTAATATTATCTGGTAATTTGATTTATCTATCCGTTGCTATATTCCCCCAAGTAACTAGGCTATATTCTACTTAAATAGAACCCCCAAACCCAGCCTTTGAAATCTGGTTGCAATGTTTAACCACTACTGGTCTGGAGAAAGCAGAGGCAGACTTTCGATAGAGGGAATTCTGTACAACTCACTGAGTACTTTTTTTGGAGGTAGGATCTCAAACTTAATACTATTTGGTCTAGGTGCTCAATTTTCAGTCAGATTAATTCTAAAATGCAACATAAACTTGAAAGCAGTATAAAATAGCTTTGGACTCAGTTATTTGATTTGAATCCCATGCCCTTTCCCTGTTAGCGGCACGATCTTGGGAATTTACTTGTGATCCTGAATTTTGTAAATAAAAATGGTATTACCTCTTTCCCCAGATGGATAAGGATGAGATAATATATGATGTATGTTTAGCAAAGAACCTAGTATAATATTGATACAAGAAAGTCAGGTGATATGTCCAGTGGGCAATTTAATACACAGCTATGTAGCTCAGGAGCAAGTTAGAGTTATAGAAATAAAGAATTAAGAGTCACTGCTATATAGACAGTATATTTAAAAATTCCTCAAATTTGAAAAACAGGTAGTTCATTTTGAAGACTAGAATTTTTAGTACATCTGAAGATGCTATTCAAATGAAAGCTTCATCACTAGTTATAACATCAGTATAGTCAATCATGTTTTGATTTCCCAACCTTGTAACTAGAAAGCTAGGACTTTAGAAACCTTTCAGAATGACAAACCAGTGTTTCTGCCTGTCTGTTCAGTGGTGTGTCCATGCTGATTTCAAACTAAATAATCATCACTCTATTGGTGAATCCAATGATGCTTTTATCACAGCAGGATAAATTCCCCTTGTCAAAATTGGCACCAATTATGCAAATGAAATTTGAAGGATTCATTAGCTAAATGGTAATTGGAGTAACTTGCATTAAAGAAATGATATACAAAATTTCTATCAAGAAAAATCACTTGATTTTTACAATAACCTGTAAAAAGCTTCTCAGATAATGATGAATAAATCGAGACTATAAAATTATTTTGTAGATATTTAATGCATTTACAGCTGATATTTTGTTCTTGATGCATTTTAATATCTGTTCCTTGGCTTGTCATTTTCTTTGGTTACAATATACTTCTTCTAGTACTAACAGGAAAGATAATAGGCATTATTTGAAGATACAGCATTGTATTATCAATGAAAAGAAATGTAAAATCAATAAGCTTTTACTGGAAGAAAATGTAAGGTTTCCTAATCATCTCAGGTAGATTTGATCAATTATATATATAAATAGCAATAACATCTATCACTGACCTTTTTCATTTAATAAGTTTGAAAGCATTTCTTCCTCTTCAACTTTCCAGAAAGGTTTGTATTGAATTGATATTATTTTTCCTCAAATATTTGTTACAATTTATCAGTGAATACTTTGTGCTATATTTTAAGTTCAGTTCAGTTCAGTTGCACAGTTGTGTTGGACTCTTTGCGACCCCATGAATCATAGCACGCCAGGCCTCCCTGTCCATCACCAACTCCCGGAGTCCACCCAGACTCATGTCCATCGAGTTGGTGATGCCATCCAGCCATCTCATCCTCATTCATCTCCTTCTCCTCCTGCCCCCAATCCCTACCAGCATCAGGGTCTTTTCCAATGAGTCAACTCTTCACATCAGGTGGCCAAAGTATTGGAGTTTCAGCTTCAGCATCAGTCCCTCCAATGAACACCCAGGACTGATCTCCTTTAGAATGGACTGGTTGGATCTCCTTGCAGTCCAAGGGACTCTCAAGCATCTTCTCCAACACCACAGTTCAAAAGCATCAATTCTTCAGCACTCAGCTTTCTTCACAGTCCAATTCTCACATCCATACATGGCTACTGGAAAAACCATAGCCTTGACGAGACAGACCTTTGTTGGCAAAATAATGTCTCTGCTTTTGAATATGCTATCTAGGTTGGTCATAACTTTCCTTCCAAGGAGTAAGTGTCTTTTAATTTCATGGCTGCAGTCACCATCTGCAGTGATTTTGGAGCCCCCCAAAATAAAGTCTGACACTGTTTCCATGGTTTCCCCATCTATCTGCCATGAAGTGATGGGACCAGATGTCATGATCTTCGTTTTCTGAATGTTGAGCTGTAAGCCAACTTTTTCACTCTCCACTTTCACTTTCATCAAGAGGCTTTTGAGTTCCTCTTTACTTTCTGCCATAAGGGTGGTGTCATCTGTATATCTGAGGTGATTGATACTTTCCCCAGAAATCTTGATTCCAGCTTGTGTTTCTTCCAGCCCAGCGTTTAAGCAGGGTGACAATATACAGCCTTGACATACTCCTTTTCCTATTTGGAACCAGTCTGTTGTTCCATGTTCAGTTCTAACTGTTGCTTCCTGACCTGCATATAGGTTTCTCAAGGGGCAGGTCAGGTGGTCTGGTATTCCCATCTCTTTAGTTTCTTGTAAATAGTAGATAGTTGAGTCTGGCTTTTTTTTTTTTTTTTTAACCATGGTAATCATCTCTGTCTCTAAACTGGGATCTTTAGATCATTTACATCCAGTGTGATTACTGAGATAGCTAAGTTCATCATCTTGCTATTTGTTTTCTACTTGTTCCATTTTTCCTTGTTCCTTTCATCTGTATTCTTCTAGAGTCACTGGACCTTTTTAAGATTTCCTTTTATTCCTTATTATTTATAACTTTAAACACATTTTAGTGATTGCACTACAGCTTATAGTATACATTCTTAATTTTCTATAGTGTACTTCCAAGTGGTATTATACTACCTCATGCATATTATAAAAATTTAAGGATAGTATACTCTTATTTATCTCCTTCTGACCTGAATGCTATTTTTGCCACATATTTTACTTTATATATGTAATAAAACCCACAATGCATTATTATTACTTTTGTTTCAACAGTTAATATCCATTAGAGAGACTTAATAGGAAAACATAAATTCACCCACTTTACTTTCATTCTTTTGTGTAGATCTAGGTTTTAATTTTGTATCATTTTTGTTTGCCCAAAGACTTCTGTTAGTATTTCTTGTGGTGTGAGTCAGCTGGTAATGAATACTTTCAGTTTTTGTATGTCTGAAAGTGAATTTATTTCACCTTCATGATTAAAATATACTTTTGCTGGATATAGAATTCTAGATTGCCATTTAAAAATTTTTACATCCTTTCAAGATGTTGCTATATTTTCCTCTCACTTGCACTATTTTCAAGAACAAATATGCTGTCATTCTTAAATTTGTTCCTTGGTATGAAGTGTGTCTTTTCTTCCTCTGGCTGATCTTACATTTTCCTCATTATTGTTTTGAAGCCTTATTGAACTTGGCTCTGTAGTCTTACCTCCCTTCTCTTCACTTTAGGATTTCTGCACTTGCATATTGTCCTGCTTGAAGTTGTCCCATCAGCCCACTGATGCTCTTTTTATTTGTTTTGGCATCCTTTTGACTTTGGTCTTTTTTATATCTTGTATGTTTCTACTTAGCTTTTTGAACATATGGAATATAGTTATAGTAATTGCATATATATATATATATATATATATATATAGTTGAATCCTTTTGCTGTTTACCTGAAACTACCACAACATTGCTAATCAGCTATACCCTGATGCAAAATAAAAGGTTAAAAGTTTGAAAAAATAATTATTTTAGTGTTTTTGCCTACTATTTCTAATATACGTGTCTATTTTGTGTTCATTTCAATTTTTGATTATTCTCATTGTGGGCCATGCTTTTTTTGCTTTCTTTTATACCTGACAATATTTGATTAGGTGCATACATTGTGAATTTTACCTTTTACATGCTAGATATTTTCTGTCTTCATAAATATCATTGAATTTTATTGTGAGATATAGCCTAGTTATTTAGTTTGATTCTTTTGCATCTTCCTATTATATTTTGTTAATTATTCCCCAATGTTAGAAAAGATCTTGACTTCTCTACCCAATGCCTTGTAAGTGAGTTTTCCATTTAGGCTCGTGGGAAGAGGTACTATTCCCAGCCCTGCATGAGAACAGAGGCAGTGTTCCTTTTTTTCTCCAGCCACATGTTGTTTTTTCACATGCATCAGATCAGATCAGTCACTCAGTCGTGTCCGACTCTTTGCGACCCCATGAAACGTAGCACACCATGCCTCTCTGTCCATCACCAACTCCCGGAGTTCACTGAGACTCATTTACATTGAGTCAGTGATGCCATCCAGCCATCTCATCCTCTGTCGTCCCCTTCTCCTCTTGCCCCCAATCCCTCCCAGCATCAGAGTCTTTTCCAATGAGTCACCTCTTCGCATGAGGTGGCCAAAGTACTGGAGTTTCAGCTTTAGCATCATTCCTTCCAAAGAAATCCCAGGGCTGATCTCCTTCAGAATGGACTGGTTGGATCTCCTTGCAGTCCAAGGGGCTCTCAAGAGTCTTCTTTCTCCAACACCACAGTTCAAAAGCATCAATTCTTTGGCGCTCAGCCTTCTTCACAGTCCAACTCTCACATCCATACATGATCACAGGAAAAACCATAGCCTTGACTAAATGAACCCTTGTTGGCAAAGATCAAATACTAGAGAAGGATCTTTGTAAATTGCAAGGGTCTTTTCTTCATGCAGTTCTCTGGTACTTGCTGAGCCTGTTGGTTTTCTTGAACTAACTACTCATCTTCTCAAGTTGGAGAGTCAGCTGATTTTTACCTGAATTCTCCCTCCTTCAGCTGGCACCTCTCTCAGTGCACTAAGCTTAGAAAATCATAAAGCTGATCTCATTTGCTTCTTGTCTTTCATGGGTAACCTTTTGTAACTTAATTCCAATGTATTAAAAATAATTTCCATGTATTTGTCTTTCTTTTTTGGTCAGTCTTTTCAAGATTTTACTATTCAAGTATAAATCCAGGTCCTGTTACTTTATCATAGTAGATTTTAATTTAAATGTGAATATAATGTCTTATATTTTCTTTTCTAAAATGTCCCTGTTCTTTACCATTATGGCTATACTACATTATTGCAATTTTTCTCTTATAGGGGAATTATAAAGGATATACAAGAGGTACTAAGGATGTAGATGGTGAGCTCACATCTCACTGAAGAAATAGAGAAAGTTGTCATCTGTAAGGAGAAGTGAGGGAAAGATAAGTGATAGAAGGCTAAAGGTTGGATCTGCCACTGAAGAGCAGGAGCCAGAAATCCAATGAGGGATGAACAGACAGTTGCCAAGTAAATATCCATGGCCAAGTTGTGGTTGGACAGAACAAACCTCTAGTAAGCCAAGTTTTCTGGCTCCAGCAAACACTGTAGCATAGAAGCAGGAAAAGAGCAGAGAAAGCAAAATGTGAGGATATGTAAGGCTTGGTACAGACATGCCAAGAGAGGTGTGGGTTGGTGCAAGAGAAGATGTCGACAAAAGATGTAACAGAATTCAGGTAGCTGGACTGGCAAAAAAATACCATTTGGCCATCAGGGGACTCATTTAATAATTTAGGAAAACAATATTCTAAAATATAAATATGCATGAAAAATAATTTTTGTGCTTGAGAGGAAGCAATACAAGAGGCGACAGGTGAAGAGAGTTTAATTTTGGACGGTACCAAGGGAACTCAGGGCAGCACTTTATTCTATTATTCGTGGCACATGGCTGATTAGAAGTGGAAATGAAGGTTAACAAAGGCAGAGGTAATTGACCATGAGATCAAGTGTCTGAAAGACAGCAAGTGCATTGAAAGGAATGATATTTGTGAGCCAGATGCTGTAGAATTCCAGGCAGAGTGACACTAACAGGAGAGAACTGGTATGGATGCTTCCCTCGCGCTGAAGAGCTGAGCGAAGACGGAGGGGCAGTGAGGAGTTGGTGCCAGGCCCGAATCCTAGGTGTGATCTGTCTGGCCCAAACAGAGGCAATTACAAAGTGTCTCCTTGCAGGCCTCATGGAAGGCCTTCACCATACCAGATTTGGTGGATAGTCCATGCCTTGCAGTTCTGGATGGAGCTGTAGTCAAGGATTCATCCCTGGGCCAGCCAGACATGCTCATATACACATTTGTATTCCTAACCCAGCCACCGCAGCTCAGTTCAGAGGCCACCTTATTGAGGGCTTGGCTGAGGTATTTTTTCCCACTTAACTTAGTATCTTTCCACTCCCATCCCTTACCCCTAGCCCCTGAGCACCACACATGCTGCTGCTCCTGCTAAGTCGCTTCAGTCGTGTCCGACTCTGTGCGACCCCATAGATGGCAGCCCATCAGGCTTCCCCGTCCCTGGGATTCTCCAGGCAAGAGCACTGGAGTGGGTTGCCATTTCCTTCTCCAATGCATGAAAGTGAAAAGTGAAAGTGAAGTCGCTCAGTCGTGTCAGACTCTAGCAACCCATGGACTGCAGCATACCAGGCTCCTCCGTCCATGGGATTTTCTAGGCAAAAGTACTGAAGTGGGGTGCCATTGCCTTCTCCGGAGCACCACACATACAGATCTATAAAAAAAAGCAGTGATCTTCTGTCCAGGCCCCTCCACAGTAAGAAGATTCCCCTATTTGTGCTAATCTACCTGACTTGCCTGGTGCTATTCCATGGAAAGAAATGGAATATTGAGGAGACAGTGATATTTTTTGTCTCTTGCTTGCTCTGTCACAGTAAGTGAATGAAAGCTTGGATGTTACCTTCAATTTTGCTTATTATCCTAATTAACCACCTTGATATCTGGTTTTTCAATAGTCAAGGCCTAAAAGCTTCACAGCTTTCAAACTAAAATGAAATTAGTTCTAGCTCCATAGCATCAATCACAAAAGATAAGTCTAAACAGATGAAATTCTGCTAGAATGAATGGAAGAACATCCCCAACCTTGGGGCCTCGTATCAGTACCTCATCAGATCAGTAGCAGCCTTAGATTAGAAATAAAGTGCACATGTAAATTAATGCATTTGAATCATGAAACCATATCCCCCATCCTCAGTCCATGGGAAAATTGTCTTCTTAATGGTGCCCAAAAGGTTGGAGGCCACTGTATTAAACTGTCCTCGTACAGTCTTATACATAACATGAAGGTCTTTTGCTCTATGAGTTTCTGCAAACTAAGTAAAAGGTAAGAAAACTAGTCATTTAGGGTAATCATGGCATTCTTAGTAACTGATGCATGATGTCAAAATTATATATCAACTAAGGAAGAAGTGATGCTGATTACTTAGAGACATCATGATAAAATGTGATTGATATTATTAATAAAAATGTTCTTTGAAGACCAGAAACTTACTGATTTTATATAATTTACAGTGCTGAATTCAGTGTATAAATCATGGAAGGCATTCAGTAAATATTTGTGATTTCCAATTATATTAAATACTTAGGCTGTTGCTTTACTTTGTTTTAAATTTGATCGTTGTCATTCATGTACAGTTCAGTCATTTATGTATTTTCTTCAAATATTTTTTATGTCTTCTACACATCAGTTGCTTTACTAAGCCCTAAGATAAAGAGGTGAAATACACATGGTTCCCAATCTCAATAATATATCAAGTGTTTACAATGCTCAGTTCAGTTCAGTCGCTCAGTTGTGTCCAACTCTTTGCGACCCCATGAATCGCAGCACGCCAGGCCTCCCTGTCCATCACCAGCTCCAGAGTTCACCCAGACTCACGTCCATCGAGTTAGTGATGCCATCCAGCCATCTCATCCTCTGTCGTCCCCTTCTCCTCCTGCCCCCAATCCCTCCCAGCATCAGAGTCTTTTCCAATGAGTCAACTCTTCGCATGAGGTGGCCAAAGTACTGGACTTTCAGCTTTAGCATCATTCCTTCCAAAGATCACCCAGGGCTGATCTCCTTCAGAATGGACTGGTTGGATCTCCTTGCAGTCCAAGGGACTCTCAAGAGTCTTCTCCAACACCACAGTTCAAAAGCATCAATTCTTTGGCACTCAGCCTTCTTCACAGTCCAACTCTCCCATCCATACATGACCACAGGAAAAACCATAGCCTTGACTAGACGGACCTTTGTTGGCAAAGTAATGTCTGCTTTTCAATATGCTGTCTAGGTTGGACATAGCTTTCCTTCCAAGGAGTAAGTGTCTTTTAATTTCATAGCTGCAGTCACCATCTGCAGTGATTTTGGAGCCCAAAAAAATAAAGCCTGACACTGTTTCCACTGTTTCCCCATCTATTTCCCAGGAAGTGATGGGACCAGATGCCATGATCTTCATTTTCTGAATGTTGAGCTTTAAGCCAACTTTTTCACTCTCTTCTTTCACTTTCATCAAGAGGCTTTTGAGTTCCTCTTCACTTTTTGCCATAAGGGTGGTGTCATCTGCATATCTGAGGTTATGGATATTTCTCCCAGCAATCTTGATTCCAGCTTGTGCTTCTTCCAGTCCAGCGTTTCTCATGATGTACTCTGCATAGAAGTTAAATAATCAGGGTGACAATATACAGCCTTGACGTACTCCTTTCCCTATTTGGAACCAGTCTGTTGTTCCATGTCCTGTTCTAACTGTTGCTTCCTGACCTGCATACAGATTTCTCAAGAGGCAGGTCAGGTGGTGTGATCACTGACCTAGAGTCAGACATTCTGGAATGTGAAGTCAAGTGGGCCTTAGAAAGCATCACTGCGAACAAAGCTAGTGGAGGTGATGGAATTCCAGTTTACAATGCTAGCCTGCTTCTAAAGACCATCATTCAGTATTGATAAATACCAGTTTTAGTGAGACTGTACTAAAACCTCAAGAGGAAAATAAGCAAGTTTAAATATCAAATGCAATGAAGATAGCTGATAATGAGTGATGTACAATAGAGAAAAGATTCATAAGTAGCGTAATTTCTTAGAGTCTTAGAGCACAGTAGAAAAACAAATGCTCTTAAGTTTTTTTTTTTTTTTTTTTTTACATCTGTGCAAGACTTTCTCCATTCTGATTGTTTTTCTACCAGTACTGTGGCCTTGTCTCCAAACATTTACTGTAGGTGTCATAAAAATGTAAGTAAAAAGTTTCCTCCCCGTCTTATTCCGCCTCCCTCTGCCTCATTTTTCTTCTTTTCTTCTTTCCTAATCACATAAGGTTATCTCACAGAAATTATAGCAAGAAATTCGTTAGGTAAACATTTGACCTAGATATGCCTTTTTATGTGTGGTTCAGTGGCTTAAAACTGGGAAAAGTGAACTAAAAATATAAGCTGTTTAAATTCACATAGGATGTCCTCTTAGACATGCTTAATTATTTGCTTGATTCTAATTGAAGTACAAGAATAAGATGAGTGCCCAGATCTAAAATCAAAAGGCAAAATTGTCTAGATTTTTTAAAAATGCATTACTTTTTTCCTAATGGCATTTTGGAGCAGGAGCAAGAATAATTAATAGGCAAAACAAAAATGGATTCAAACATTTTGAGAATATCATGTATTTATATATATATATAATATATATTGGAGAAGGCACTAGCAATCCACTCCAGTACTCTTGCCTGGAAAATCCCATGGATGGAGGAGGCTGGTAGGCTGCAGTCCATGGGGTTGTGAAAAGTCAGACATGACTGAGCGACTTCACTTTCACTTTTCCCGTTCATGCATTGGAGAAGGAAATGGCAACCCACTCCAGTGTTCTTGCCTGGAGAATCTCAGGGATGGGGGAGCATGATGGGCTGCATCTATTGGGTCCCACAGAGTCAGACATGACTGATGCGACTTAGCAGTAGCAGCAGCACATATCTATGTTTAGCATGTCATATACACAACACTTACTTTAAAAAATCTACAGGAGGTTTAAAGCAAAAAAAAAAAAAAAAAAAGGCAAAAAAAAAACCCAAAAACCTGTAGTCAAAATGGATTGTAGGGAAGAAATAAATCTTTTGACCAATGGTTATCACAGTTATCTTACCACCTAGGAAAAGAATACATCCTTGGTAAATATTCTTGGGCTAAGTTCCGTTCAGTTCAGTTCAGTCTCTCAGTCGTGTCCGACTCTTTGCAACCCCATGAATCACAGCACACCAGGCCTCTCTGTCCATCACCAACTCCTGGAGTTCACTCAAACTCATGTCCACTGAGTTGGTGATGCCATCCAGCCATCTCATCCCCTATTGTCCCCTTCTCCTCCTGCCCCCAATCCCTCCCAGCATCACGGTCTTTTCCAATGAGTCATCTCTTCACATGAGGTAGCCAAAGTACTGGAGTTTCAGCTTTAGCATCAGTCCTTCCAATGAACACCCAGGACTGATCTCCTTTAGAACGGACTGGTTGGATCTCCTTGCAGTCCAAGGGACTCTCTCAAGCATCTTCTCCAACACCACAGTTCAAAAGCATCAATTCTTCGGCACTCAGCTTTCTTCACAGTCCAACTCTCACATCCATACATGACCACAGGAAAAACCATAGCCTTGACTAGACGGACCTTTGTTGGCAAAGTAATGTCTGCTTTTCAATATGCTGTCTAGGTTGGACATAACTTTCCTTCCAAGGAGTAAGTGTCTTTTAATTTCATGGCTGCAGTCACCATCTGTAGTGATTTTGGAGCCCAGCAAAATAAAGCCTGACACTGTTTCCACTGTTTCCCCATCTATTTCCCATGAAGTGATGGGACCAGATGCCATGATCTTCGTTTTCTAAATGTTGAGCTTTAAGCCAACTTTTTCACTCTCCACTTTCACTTTCATCAGGAGGCTTTTTAGTATGTCATAATAGAGGCTTTATCAAAGTGCAAAAAGAACCCACGATCTAGAATCTATTTGTATGTCTAGGGGGTGTGTGTGTGGGGCATCAGAAAAGGCTTCAGATGGAATATAATCTTTAAATTGGACCAGGAAATTTGAATGAGTTTTTCTCCAAATTACTCTTACCCCTAGTTTTATGTCACCAGAGTCCAGGGCAAGGAAGAAGTGCTCACAAAACAACTCTAGGATCTTGATTCTTCCCTGTCTCAAACTTTAGCCTCCTTATTTCATGAGAAGAACAAGATAACAAATGATGTTAACAGAGCCCTGCTCAAGGCAGTAAATCTAACAGAGAGTCCCTAGGAGATAGTCCCAGGACAGAGATGTACAGGAGCGGGCTCTCTGCCAAATGCCAATGTCTTTATGGCAGTTTGTCGAGCTTCTGCATCCATGGGGAAATAGGAATTATAGATACATAGGAACACATATGAGAGACTATGGGCTAAGGAGCAGGGTAGAGAATAATGATCAACATCATAAAAGGAAGAGTGGTAATACATAATTATAATAATGCTCTACATTTGCATAGCAGTTCAGATTTCACATCTCTTTCATATACAGCATTTTCTTTAATCCTCACAGCAAATCTGTTAGACAAACAAAGAAAATATTAACCTTTCTACTTGAAAATTGAGGAAATTGAGACTCTGGCAAATTAGACAAGTTGCCAAATGTCACACAGCTTGGTTTCCTAACTAGTAGTCTGGGGATTTCTCTCTGTTCCTTGTAGTCTAATTGCAGCATTTGCCTATTTGTCTGGGGGTATTCAGGTTGCTGCTATGAGTTAAAAAAAAAAACAAAACCTCCAGGAATCATGGTTTCTAAAAGTTTGATTCTCATTTCTGCCATTCATTTTCTTCATAGTAAAGACATTAGAATAGTAAACAAAAGGTAACTCTTTTTTTTCTGATTATGGAGAATAGAAATCCACAATCATTACCTGAATTCTTAATTACTTATTATTTTTTTTTTGCCAGTTTCTGATTCAGAAGCACATTCATACCCTGAAACAGTACATACCTGTCCACATAATCTATACCATTCAAAATTCCCATATCTACAGAGGATGAGATGGTTGAATGGCATCACCAACTCAATGGACATGAGTTTGAGCAGGCTCCAGGAGTTGGTAATGCACAGGGAAGCCTGGCATGTTGCAGTCCATGGGGTCACAAAGAGTCAGACACAACTGAATGACTGAACTGAACTGAACCATCTGAAAGTGTCCAAAGTATGGACTTAGT
Organism: Bos taurus; assembly: GCF_002263795.3. NCBI lineage: Eukaryota > Metazoa > Chordata > Mammalia > Artiodactyla > Bovidae > Bos > Bos taurus. Next base: position 76,139,450 of record NC_037330.1, read on the forward strand.
AATTTTATAATCAAACAAGACACAAAACTCACAGTTTTAAAATGCACAGCCATAGTGAAATGCATCATAGAACAAGTTCATGAGGCATATTAAGCTCCCATGTTTCAGGAAAATTGTATTAGAGGCAATGACTGGCTCTCAATGTTTTTCTTAATTTTTTCTTTTCATATAAACCTTAAAATAGACTTATCAGATCAGATCAGTCACTCAGTCATGTGGATGGCAATAATCTTTATTTTCATATAACCAATAGTGTAAAATAGAGCACTTGGATTAGAGGCATAATACGTGGAACATTCAGCAATAGAAGTTTGCCCCCCAAAAAAATAATCCAAATGGTGAGCCTCAAGAACACAGGATATAACTTTGCAGTGATTACTATCTCCAGGCCTTTGTGTAACCATCTACCAGTTTTGCTGCACTGGTACATCCCATGTATTGGTGGTGGTGGTGGTATGTGTGTGTGTGTGTGTGTGTGCACTCAGTTGCTCAGTCATGTCCAAATCTTTGTGACCCCATGGACTATAGCCCCCAGGCTCGTCTGTCCATGGAATTTTCCAGGCAAGAATACTGCAGAGGGTTGCCATGTCTTACTCCACAGGATCTTCCCAATCCAGGGATCGAATGCACGTCTCCTTCATTGACAGGCAGGTTCTTTACCACTGTGCCACCTGGGAAGCTCACATTATGTTCCTTTAACTTGAACTTTTTGCTTTTTCACTTAAAAATGACATGTTTTTTTAAAAATCACTTACTTTAGTAAGAGAGGAAGCCTCCAAATGAAAATCATATTATTAAATTATATTAGTATTGTTCTTCATCTGGAGTCTTGAATTCTTAGACTGATGCCCCTCCCTTTCACAAAAAAGAAAGATTTGTCTAGAGAAGAGCTAAAGATATGGGGGCATCAAATTGAACATTTTCTTTGATGATAATCAGAAGGTTTGGAAGAGAAGTGAAAAGAGCTTGCCCACTGTCTGAGTCATTGTCATTTAATATATCTCAACATTCTCCCTAAAACCATCTCTAAGCCACAGCTAATATTTGGAATGCACTAACATAATAATTTTCATTCTTCACATAGGTAGTATATAGGAAATGATTAGTATACATGTATTAAATATACACTAAATCAAATCTAGACTTAATATCTCTTTTAGTATCTTTGGCCCAGTTGCCTTATAATTCTAATTGATGGCTTCAGACTTCCAACACAAATCTGCAAATTCCTAGAAAAAAATAAATACTTGGTAATAACTAATTGATCAGTATCTGAATTGGTTTGGACAGAACAAAAAGATATGCATTCCCACCATCAAAGTGAATGATAGAAATGGAAGAACCTTTATTTGTGCTATGCATATTCAAATGAGATATATGCTATTTCTATTTTTCCATTAGTATGTTAGGATATTGAACTAGAAAGTATCAAATAGATCTCAAAGAAAACATAACTTACATATGTTAAATATGGTATAATACTATGGGAGAAGCTGTTGCTTCTTTACATTGACTCATCTGTTTAGAAAAGTAGATCTTTATCTGACTAGAGTTTCCAGTTTAGACTTGCCCTAAAATGACTATAGCACATGTTCATTGTCAAACATTCAACTGTTATTCATGTTGACATCTTTCACATATTCTGTTCTAATTGCATCCAGGAAGCACAATAATGTTGTTCCTTGTTTCAAAGACAAAGAAGGTTCTGTAAAGCAAAAATAATAGTAATATTTGACATATTAATACTGGCTTTCTGAGAATGCAAAGGTGGAATACAAAGAAATGTGTTCTTTCAGAATGATAAATATCATAAAATTCAGAAGCATTTTAGTTGTGTTGAAAACTTAATAAAGAAAAAGGTATAAAATCTAAAATATAAGTGAATTTTAATAAAGCACAAAATAAGAAAATATACACTGAATCACCAGTAAGAAAAAAGGAAGATAAAGGAAACAAGTTTTGGAATGACACAAGTTAATATTAGGAGATACTGTGTGCATATGTTTTAAGCTTTATATAGAAAATCTAATACCTTTAAAAAAATTAAACCATAGAGGTTGGAGAAAATACATTCTGCTATGTACTTCACACTTTTAAATGTGTATACAATGTATAGATTATAAAACTAAGAAGTCACAAAATTGCTATAATGTTAACCCCATTAGTCCAAAATTATCTAATCAGTATTTTGTCCAAATCCAGGGAGATATACTAATCAATGACCTTTCTAACCATGTCTAGCACTGTGTTACTACATGGCTACAACAATAGTAAAGGAGAAATTTAAACGAAAGAAGAGCAAAATTTTAATATATTGAAAAAAACCTACATTTCTGGTGGGAATGCAAAATGGTATAACCACTTTGGAAGATACTATGACAGCTTCTTACAAAACTAGATATTCCTACCACAGTACCCAGTATTCACATTCCTTGGTACTTACTCAGAGGACTAGAAAGCTTATATCTACACAAAAACTTACACACAGATATTTATAGCAATTATTCATGACTTCTGGAATGTGAAAGCAGCCAAGATTATTCTCCAATGGCTAAGTAAATAAATAATATATGCTATATCCTAATAATAAAACATTATTCAGCCTTAGTGAGCCATTAAGCCATGAAAAGACATGGAGAAACTTTAAATGCCTCTTTCTAAGTGAGAGAAGCCAATCTGAGAAGGCTACAAACTATATGATTCCAACTTTATGACATTCTGAAAAAAGCAAAACCATGGATGCAGGAAAATGATCAGTGGCTGCCAGGGGTGAGGGAGGGGTAAAAGATGAATAATCAGGGCACAGAGAATTTTTAAGGCAGTATGATATAATGATGACTATATATAATTATACATTTGCCCAAACCTACAGAATATACAATAAATACCTTAGTGAACCTTAGGGTAAGTATGGGCTCCATAATGTGTCAATGTAGGTTCATCCTTGGTGAAAAGTGTACCATTCTGGTGAGTAGTATTGATAATGAAGGAGGCTATGCATGTGTGGGGCAGGGGTAAATGGGAAATCTCTGTATTTTCTCTCAATTTTACTGTAAACCTAAAATTGCTCTAAAAGATAAAGTCTTCAATAATATTTAAGAAATCAGTTGTGTTCAGTATAATGGTATTGGCAAAGTGATAGTTTTGAGCAGATGTCTTATAAGATTTCATTATGTTTGACAAAGTAGACACCAAAGCACTTATATATACACACTTTTCTCAGGAAAGAGTGATAAGATAATTTTATGGACCTATATCTACAAGGAAGTCTTATCTTCATATAAATCCTTCAATTTAAAGTTCTCAAAAATGAACCAAAGGATGCAATGTAAAATATTAGATGCATAAGACTGGACAGAAATCAGTTTCAGGGAACTCCTCATTCAATATTTCACCATTATTTACAACTCTCAACGAAATGATCAGTCTTACTTATTTAACAAATGTTTACTGCATGTTGCCTGCACGTCAGACACAATAATCCTAAGTCATTTCAGTCATATTTGACTCTTAGTGACCTCATGGACTGTAGCCCAACAGGCTCCTCTGTCCATGGGATTCTCCAGGCAAGAATACTGGAGTGGGTTGCCATGCCCTTCTCCAGGGGATCTTTCTGACACAGGTCTCTTACATCCCTTGCACAGGCAGGTGGGTTCTTTACCACTGAGCCACAAGGGAAGCCCTAATTTACTAGACAGTTCTTCCATATTTCATTTTTTGGAATTAAGCCTTTGAAGCTATATAAGTTATCTTCTCTTTTAAAAGAAATTCTCCAAGATTAAGAAAAACATCCCTAATTTACCAGAACAAAGTCCAGAAAAAAAATACAGTTGAACAACGTGGGTTTGCTTTTGTAGGTCCACTTATACATGGACTTTTTTCAAAGTGCAGTACTATCGAATCTGAGGGTGATTGAATCCAGGGATGAGAAACAGTAGATATAAAGGACCAACTATAAATTACATGTGGATTTTTGACTAAGCAGAGGTCAATACCCTAACCCCTGCATTGTTCAAGGGTCAGTTCAATTTCTTTTTCTGCTTCAGAGTTCTTGGAATATACTTATTTTTAGTGCTAAATGTAGTTTTTTAAAGTGCTAATCACAAAGATGTGACTAGTTGATTACATGTGGAATTTCCAAGGTCCAGTCAATTGGTCTCTTCACACTTGGAGCAGTCTGTCTAGGTTATTTTATATAACAAAAACCTCAGGACTATGAGTATCTCTCCCCAGACTTACCGCTTGAGATTCAGGCATGATATTCCTACTGAATGCTGGTCATCTTAAAATGAATGTCCCATAAAAAGATCAAAGAAAAATTTCTAAATCTCAATGTGGTCTCTAGGTCTTTCTTTTTCAATTCTTACATTCTCTATCCTGGTAAATGCAGTCACCATCCATCCATTATTTTAGAGTAGACTCCTTGAAGTCTCACATTCTATCTTCCTCCTTGAAAGTGAAAGTGAAAGTGAAGTCACTCAGTCCTGTCCGACTCTTTGCAACCACATGGACTGTAGCCTACCAGGCTACTAGGTCCATGGGATTTTCCAGGCAAGAGTACTGGAGTGGGTTGCCATTTCCTTCTCCATCTTCTTCCTTCTCCTTATTATCTCTCAAATATGGCCTCTTCCTTAGTTTAGACTGGAGAACCTCCAAATTGGTTTCTGACTCCTGTTTTCCACCCTCTAATCACATGCCAGGCAGTTCTAAGAATATGCAAATTATGTCATTTCCCAGCCTAAATTTCTGAAATTACTCTATTTTGTATAGGATATGTACTCGTGTAAAAGATTCTTCCCATCTTTCCTTCTATGTTTTACACCTTCATTTTCTACTATAATTGAGAGTTTCATTTACATAGTTTTATTGACATTTTTGTATTAAAATATGAATTTTATCATATCTTCACTCATGCTCTGAATTAGAACAGAAATTTCTGAATATATTGGTGGCATTTTCAATCTCCCAGTCACATGCTAATATTCTAAATTACTGAGAAAGTTTATCATGATCATGTTTTCCTTTCAATCCTATCTAGTATCTTTCACCATAAGTAGTGATCTCATGTGTATAGAGTATATTGATATCAATAATTAACACATATAAATACGGCAAGATTGTGTAAGCTCAAATCTTTACTGTTTTTCCTAGAGTTATTCAATACATTATAGTCACTACATGCATGTTAGCCTGTTACTAGGAGACACACAGGGTTTGGAAAACATAGGAATTAGATAATTAATTATTCGACGTATTAAGGAGAAAGCTTAGTGGTCAAGTGGATGCTCAGTTTTTCCCTATATTTTTCATATTTTGATTTTACGGTTGTTTTAAACACTTCATTAAGAAAATTTTCATGCTCAAAAGTAGAGGGAAGGAATTTCTATGAATTTCTGTCTGTTCTGGCAACAGCAGTCTGTCTGTGTCCTGCGGTTTGTCATTTAACCTTTGCACTACCTTTTCTCCTGTGCTCTCAAAACAGAATGCCAATAACCTTTCCTCAGAGCTCTTACAAATGTAAAAATTAAAGCTTTCTACTGGAAATGCTAAATACAATTTAGATTAAATACAATTTAGATTTAAATACAAATACAATTTAGATTTAATGGGAGAATTGGGGCATGTAAATATTGTAATAAGAGCAAGAGAGCAGGGTGTGAACTGTGTTTTATAGATGAGAACAGGGAACTGGAAATCAGTTGTATTCCCAACTCTGTTAGTTTTTGCTGTTATCGGGAGAAAAACATATAACCTGTCTCAGTTTACCCATCTGAAAATAAAAATTGCTTTTTTTTTTTCTGATGTTAGCCTTAACTAGATTATTAAAGCTGTCTGAACTCACTTTTTATGTAAAGAAAAAAATATACACAATTTAAGAATAAATATTACATCATGCATAAGGATATTTGTATTAGAGTGCTCAGTTTCCAAGGCTGAAATAAATGAGGCAAAGCCATCTGTACCGGGTGCCAGACAGAGCATCCTGTCCTAATGGTTCAAGAATTTAGCAGCCTAAGTGTTTATGGTCCATGGATCAAAGCTAAGAAAAAGGTCACTTCAGGAGAAAGATGATGTTCAACTAAGTAACTCCCTACCAGCTCATACACACAAAGTAATGAGTCCCGGTGTCCTAGGAAAAACAAATATACAGAAAACCTGGATGTTGGAAAACCTTTAGTAAGATCAATAAACAGTAAACTGTGGACAAAGGCCAATTAGATACACAGAGAGTAACAGAGTAACAGATCTCTCAGATCTCTGGGCTTGTCAAAGGTCAAGTCACAGAGACTGGAGTCTTCACCCTTGCCTAAGGGAACACCTTGATCTTTGAAACTTTATTGTGTTTTGTACAGGGTATTCTCTTGTACTAATTAGTTGTGGCTATAAAGCAGTTAGCAAAACAACTTACATTTGTATTTATTCTCTATTCCATACCTCTCTGTTATATGGTTTTTTCTCTTCAAAATCCATTCCTTGTCACATAACTTTTCTGCCTACAGTGTAGGAGACCCAGGTTCCATCCTTGGGTCAGGAAGATCCCCTGGAAAAAGAAATGGCAACCCACTCCAGTATTCTTATCTGGAGAATGCTATGGACAGAGGAGCCTGACGGGCTACAGTTCATGAGGTCACAAAGAGCTGGACACGACTGAGTGAATAACACTTCACTGTCAAGGCAGAGAAGGGTGGATTTCTGTATGTCTCACACATGTCATTAGTTTTTATTTCCTGTGAGACTGGTTTCCCCTGGTTGGCTCCTATGGAGCAGAGCGGTCTGTTGTACCACTGCCAGCATTCCCAGATGCTGCTCCCAGATGTGGTCATGGAGCTGAAACCAAATGGAAGAGAGTTCTGAGATGCCTCTATGGAGCTGAGCTGTGTCTAAACTCAAGACTGTTTCCACCCAACTCCTGCCCACTGGCAATATCCATGCTTCCTCATCAAACTTACCACTATAGAAGACCTCATGTCAAGTCACCACCTCTCTACCTTTGAACTTGAATGGATTTAGTAATCCACAAACAACTTCCAGACACCACTGTTCTTGCCTAAATTAAAAACCTCTTCCCTCTGCCTTTCTTCTGACTTTTTTCTCTCAAATTTAATCAACCATTTTGGTTTGTGCTCTCTCCATCCCTTTTTTAATAAAAGCTCAGACCTTCTCCCTTTCCTTAAGCGCAGTTATTTGATTTCAGGTTTCACTGTGAGATTATTGACCACAAAAGGATTTGGAGAGGGATTTTAGAGAACCTCAAGTTCATTTTCTCCATCTGGTGTCTGATGACTCCAATGCATCTTCCAGTCTCTGCTTCTAAACCTCTGGGCATGCTAAGTTACTTCTGTCATGTCCTATTCTTTGCAATGCTATGGACTATAGCCCACCAGGCTCCACTGTCCATGGGATTCTCCAGGCAAGAGTACTGGGATGGGTTGCCTTGCCTTCCTCCAGGGGATCTTCCCAACCCAGGAATGGAACACACATCTCTCTGGTGGCTCAGACAGTAAAGAATCAGCCTGGGTTCCATCCCTGGGTTGGGATGATCCCCTGGAGGAGGGCACGACAACCCACTCCAGTATTCTTGCCTGGAGAATCCCCAGGAACAGAGGAGACTGGTGGGCTGTAATCCATGGAGTCTCAAATAGTCAGAAATGACTGAGCTACTAAACACACACAGCACCACCTGGGAAGCACTCACCTGAAATTCATTCCTTCCTGGGCAACTTTTCTCCTTTAGAGAAAATTAGAAAGTATTTGTATTATTCCTCAATAAAGCTGGTGGGGAAGGTGGGGTGGGGGGGCGGTGGATGGAGAAAGTCTTCACATGAGAACCTTAAAAAAAGAGACTGTGATCTTGGACAAAAAAACAAAAAAGATCTAAGATAAGATAAGCAGAAAGGTATCTGATTCCTATTTTATCTTTATAATTATTTAAAAAAAAATTTTAGGTGAATAACATTCCTTGTATTTTAGTTTCTAATATATAAAATGGAACCAATAATATAACCTCACCTAAATGCCTTCCTCTAAATACCTGATAGAGTTGTCATGGAAACCTTATGAAATAATGTAGAGCAGACTCTCACTTAGGCCTGAATCAGATCCAATACTAGGGTTAATCTAAGCATAATTTGTGAGTGATGGGGGACTTGCTCAAAGAATCTATGTATTTGGCATAAATGTCCCAGAGGTGGAAGAATTAGGGGGAAAATATAGCATAAAACAGGCAAAAGCAAAGCGTTCTCTCCACTTCCATGGAGATCACAGCACTCCTCTGGCACCTTAAGGGTCAGCAAGGATATTAACATTCTCACAGATGCACTAGTGGGCATTTTTAAAGTAATTTGGAGAACAGAGAGCATTAACAAAAGAATTTAGGACAGATGAAAAAGAAAATAAAGGGTATCTTGTGCTAGCAATGGCTGATACACACACATGTGAGACAAGGTCAAATACCTCCCAGAAACACCCGGTGGGAGGAGTTGCTAGTTTAAGTGCCAACAGGATCAAGATGCTACCACCACTGTTTTTTAATATTAACATTGCCTAGTTGTATCCAAGGAAGAAAAATCAGATTATTTACATTAAAGAGCTTTGCAAACTACAAAGTTCTGTACAAAAGAAATGCAATGCTATGCTTTTACATGACTAAAACCTCTAGGCATGTCCTTTCTATTATAGATGCACACTCTTAAAAGAAAAAAATACACACACTTTTTATCACTCTTATGAAATTAAAGCACAAATCTGAACCACTACTGAAATGCAAAGAAAACAGGTTGCCTTACTTTTCGCCTGACCAAGCTTCTGTCTATTTTTAGACATGTATAGGAGTGCTGCTCTTGAATAGCTAATTAAAGAGCTAAGGGGGGAAGTCAATGCGGGGGAAATTCTTTTGATTAACTCATATACTGCATGTATTTCCTCTGGAATAATCTACATCATCCATAGAGTACCCACTTAATCAAAGCTCTTTATCAAGCACCATTTCTGGGAAAGGAAGAGAGGGGCAGGTGTAAAAAAATCCTAAAGAATCCTTCCTCCACCTCTTAAGCAAACCCTTTTAGTCACCTGTGCTCAATTTTAAAATCTTGGAAACCACCCATCTGAAAGATGAATAGCCCTCAAATTCCAGCATACTGAATTTTTCCCATAGTTAAAGCAAACATGTTTTATGCATGATCTTAAAGTCTAGATAAATGCAGTGGGCAAAACTACATGGACAGTCCTTTCCCACTTCTGCAGACTAATTATAGCCTATTTAGGCCACTTGATGGAATTCCAGTTTTACTCTTAATCTAAGTCTGGAGTGGAATGTCCCTAATATATAAGCATTTACTTTCAGGGTGAACATAGACACTGGACCCTGTTCTCTAGATACTTTACGCATTTTATCTACACTCTGAAATAACAAACACATATATTCCTTAAGAAAGGAATATCCTCCCTTGATATGTGGGAGGCACTAAACAAACATTGGTCATTAGTTATTGAATTTATTCCACACCGAGTGATTACTCATTGCCAACCCTGTGCTAAGTAATTGGAATAAAGTTGTGAAGAAGACAAAGTCCCTCCCCTTGTGGAAATTGCATGCATAATAAGTGCATAAACAAATAAATGTTGTAGTTTCAGATGGTATCAAATTCTATTTAAAACTCAAGAAGATTAATTAAGATGGTGAATATGAGCAGTTATGAACCATGTAAAAAAACCTTAGGGCAGAGCAGCCCAGGCAGAGAGAACAGCAGATATAAAGGCCCTGAAGGAGGAATGAGCATAGCAGATGGGTATAACAGCAAGACAGGACTGTGGGAGCAAAGAGACTGCGGTACTTCGTAAGGCTTTGTGGGCCTGAATCAAAATTTGGGCTGTCTCAGATGAGAGTAGAACTGATTGGAAAGAAAGATTTTGGAAGGAAAATGATGCAAAATGAATTGTGTTTGGAGATGGCTCTAACTGCAATGTGGAGAATGGACAGTACAGGGTAAAAGCAGGTCAACAGGCCAGAGAATTACTCAGAAGAAAGTCAGTGTAAGTTGTCCTGAGAGTTCTTGTTTTATTTTTTTCCAAATTTTAGTATAATTTCAAGAAATATGGACCTGTGCAACTTTTTTGAGATTCCTTTTTAAAGAAGTCTGTTGCTAAGCAGGTTGCTATGGAGACTGAGCAAAGCCAGGAAGACAGTGACTTCAGTATTTTATGCAGACTTTATTTAAATACCAGCAAATGGGAGCCAGGAGTAGTTTAATGCCCCAAAGGAAAAAAAAAAAAAGTGTGAGTTAGGAAAGGTCAGAGAAGGAGCTTGTGTGTGTTTATATGAGTGTGAGTGTGTGTGTGTGTGTGTGTGTGTGTGAGAATAAGAGTATGAATGTGTGTGAGTGTGTGTATGTGGAAGCAAGGGTGTGGGTATGTTGTGGATGTGTCTGTTTTAACCACTCCCAGGAGAAAGATGATTGGTGGCATGCCTCTGGGTGACTATCAGAAGAATTTGTCTAGATGGGAGATATAACTCTTGATTTAACAAGTTAGAACTTGTTAAGGTCCATTGGCGATCAAAAAGCCAGTAAAAACAGGAAGATTGAACTCATTTGAAGAAGAAAGCAAATGTAGCAATAGGAAGGACTGTTTCTCACTAGAGATGGTTTGTTGTTGTTCAGTCGCTCAGTGATGTCTGACTCTTTGCGACCCCATGGACTGCAGCACACCAGGTTTCCCAGTCCTTCACTATCTTCACTTCACTTAAGTTTGCTCAAACTCATGTCCATTGAGTCGATGAAGCCATCCAACCACCTCATCCTCTGTTACACCCGTTTCCTTCTGCCTCTATCTTTCCCAGCATCAGGGTCTTTTCCATGGTTTAGAATAGTGTAAAGACAAATCTAGACTTTAAAATTAGACAAAAAATTCAGTAGTTACTTAAAAGACCTTGGGAAAGATTCTTAAATATGTATAAACTTTGGCATCCTCAATTGTAAAATAAGGAGAAATGCTTATTTTGCTGATAGTAGCTGAAAATATTAGTGACCCCCCCAAAAAAATTCATTCTCTTTTTCCATAGATGGGAATATCTGGGAGACAACTGACTAATTCAGGCCTCTGTTTCTCAGTTTCCTTCTGAGTCCTTGCTCTCTTCCATCTTCCTTGCTTCCAAATTAAGTCATGTGAGTTCTTCTGGCTAATGGAATATGTGTATGTCACTTCCCAGGCAGTTTTTACAAAGCAGCTGTGCTACTATACGTGCTGTCTTTTTCCTATTGGCTGGTTAAATGAGGAGGATGCTGAGAACTTTTATAAAGGAAAGAGCAACCACAAGGTGGAGAAAGCCTGAGTTCTAGAATCACCACATATAGGAAAGAAAATCACTTAAGAGGATCAAAATTAGACAATTTAGATGTATGCAAATAAACTTTAAAGTCTTTGAATTGATAAGCTACTAAAATTTGGGGGTGTTTTATATTGCCAGTCCACGTGCTTATTATGAATGCCGTGAATGATCCAAAGTCCATCACTTAGCAATGCAAGTTTGATTAATTAAATCAAATAGTACTAATTACCTTGTACAAATTACCTAACCTGAGTCTTAATTCACTCATGTGTAAACTATAAATCCCCTAAATATTTTCCTTTATGCTATGAATATCTCCAATTCTGTCCATCATTTTTCAAATTAAGGAGTATTCAAATCCTGCATTACTATTTTTTAAGTTTTTAGGTTGGTCAATGCTCCTTTTAAAGGGTATCACTCAGAATTAAATACATTAACCATAAACAAGTCTAGTATAGCAAGATTAATAACCTTGTCTGTGTTAAATATTAGGTAATTATTGTAGTGAAAGACGACGTGGAAAAAGATGAAACCAGTGTCTCTGTGCCTAAGATAGTAATGAGCTGATGTATATAAGAGTGCCTATGCCTTCATTTCATTGGAGAAGGAAATGGCAACCCACTCCAGTGTTCTTGCCTGGAGAATCCCAGGGACGGGGAAGCCTGGTGGGCTGCCGTCTGTGGGGTCGCAGAGTCGGACACGACTGAAGCAACTTAGCAGCAGTAGCAGTAGCCTTCATTTCATATCAGTGCAATCATATTCTGGGAACACAGTATGAACATCACTGTATCTGTTTTAACTCATCATTTTATCATGGGTATCTCCCATTACATTAACTATTTCTTCCAACTTTGTGTTATCTCCAAATCTGATAAATATGGCTCCTATATCTTTCTCTAAGCCATTATCAAAATGCCTAACTGAAAGGTCAAATTCATTATATTTTCTGAAGGACAGTTTTAAATATACCAATAAACATCCACATTTATAAACATATGTTTCCAAATAGCCATCAATCATCATTATACTGAGAAAGTGATTTTTATATGTTTGTGAACTTCTACTTCTTATCTGCTTCCTAGATAATTTCACCTTCCTATTCATCCATCCATAACCAGTCCACTACTGGGAGCCTATGTACTGAAGAAGCAGATACATTCAACAAACATTTAACAGAGCAATTCTCAAAGGGGAAGCCCCACTTTCAGAGGGCTGTTTTAGAAGTTTGAGAGCATTTTTTTGGTTGTCACAATAATTAAGGAACCCATTAAAATTTCGGGCACAGGGATGACCAGGGGTACTGTTTATACTGCCATGCACAGTGCTCTCCTGCTCATTAGGTGACTGACTCATCTCTGCCAACTATCAAATATCATATAGGAGAGTCGTAGATGAGTGATCTCTATACAGTGTCTGAGCCCAGGTCCTAATTCTACTTGGCATGAAAAAACAAACATGCACAAACACACTCACACACACACACACATATATATATACACACACACGCACATTTTCTCTGTTTATTACACAGACTTTTTCAGAAAAATCATTATGCTAATCAGCAAAAAGTACTTTCTTAGAAAGTCCATCAAGATTTGTTCACTTTTTTGGAAAAGCACATCATAAACGGCAGTAATCTCATGAAATTCCAGTTTGCATGCAACACTTGTGTGTCATTCTGCACCTTTAGTTGCCACATCAACACTGCGTCTATGACTCTATACACTGAATCTATGTATCAGCTTATATTTCAATTGACAAAGATAAAAGTGTAAATGATATTTGAAAGTTTCCTGTTTTTTAAGTATTTTCATAAGTAAATGCAAGTGACTAACCACTTAGTATGCCTTCTAGTATATTCATACCTTATCCTTTACTAAAGATATGCATATTATTTGATTATAAATTAGTTTCCTCTGATTTTTCCTTTTTATTAGAGTTGGGGTATAATATTTATGTTTTTGAAAATATGTGTAAATAGGTTTTATTATTTAAATGTCAGGATAGTAAATGGAATATTTCCAAGTATTTGCTATAAAAAGGGAATAGTTAGGTCTGATAGGATTAAAAATACCAATTTAGGGCTTTCCTGACAGCTTATTGGTAAAGACTTCACCTGCCAATGTAGGATCCATGGCCCAGGAAGATCCCACATACCAGGGCAATTAACCTTGTGCACCACAACTACTAAGGCTGTGCTCTAGAGCCCATGAGCAGCAACTGCTAGAGCCCAGGTTCCACAACAATAGAAGCCACCTCAATGAGAAGACCACACACAGCAACTAGCCCCACTTGCCACAACTAGAGAAAAGTCTGTGCAGCAATAAAGACCCAGCACAGCCAAACGTAGATAAATAAATTATTTAAAATATCAATTTAATGCTTTATATAAACAAAGACTTCTGCGGTTGGGTTTGGTAGAGACTAAACAATAAGAAATAGTTCTGATTTAAAGAGCAAAAGAATAGATTAGAAACAGATATGTAATAAACACAATGATAGACATATGAAGAAAGTACAAAAGACACACAGAAGGGAAGCACCTAATTTTGTCCTGAGCATGTAGCAGGTGCTGTCATTGTCCCTTAGCCCTCATCATTCCTTTATCTGCTGACAGGTTCTTACTGCAAGTACTTGTGATTTTCTGCCTCTTGTCTTTCTCTGATCATCTTTCTTTGAGCATGTTCACCCCATGCTCAGGGCAGGCTGGAAGAACCACTGAAACAATTATCTATCCTCTTGCAAGACCAATTCTCAAGCAATGAGAGGAAAGAATTGATGCATACATACCCCAGCTTCATCATCTATCAGAGAAAGAAACTACTTGAATGCAAGTCCTCATTTTAGGGTACTTCTGGGTAAGCTCAACTTAAGATAGGTTGTAAATTTCATTTGCTGTTTGCTCGAAGATCCATTCCCTACCTCCTCTCTGATCTGCTTTGCATCTCAAGGAACCGAATTTCCCAGGCTCTCCTTGGCAAGTGACATCTAGTTGGTTTGTAAATGGAAGTCATTGGTGGAAGAATGAGGGGCAAGAATAGAGGAGAAGGCAGGAGATTTACATATCTCTCACACTACATGGGCTTCCCTGGTAGCTCAGATGGTAAAAAATCCGCCTGCAGTGCAAGAGACCTGGGATTGATCCCTGGGTTGGGAAGATCCCCTGGAGAAGGGACTGGCAATCTACTCCAGTATTCTTACCTGGAGAATTCCATGGACAGACCATGGGGTCGCAAAGAGTCGGACACAGTTGAGTGACTGACACTCTCACTTTCATTCTACATGATGGTATCTCCAGCAGCAACTGTGCTCTCTCTGGTCCAGCTCCCAAGGAACAACCTGTCATCAGGTCCCACTTGTAGCCCACACCATGGTTCTAGTTTGGACAATCCCAAATCCTAGCCTCTGATAAGCCAGAGGCTTATTTTCTCCTTCCAGTATGACTTTTCCAGGAAATTCAAACAGTTTAGTGCTTTCGGAATATTCAGCATAAGATGGTGAATGACAGGAAATGAGCTAGAAAAGTCAGAAGCAGTTAGATGAAAAAGGATGTCAGATGCATCTTATGGGATTTATCTTGTTAAGTAAAATTTCCTGAATTTAAATACTGTTTCTTTTTTCTTTTAGAAAACCCTTCATAGTGTTGAGTTACTCAACTGTGTGTGAATCTTTATTTTTAAATGACAAGACAGTTTTTTTCATATGTTTTTAGTCTGTGTATTTCTTTGGGCAACAAAATTATGTCCACCCCAATGACAATACAATGCCAATGAGACACATGTCAGACAGGGGCTTATGAGATGTGAATCCTAAAACCTGTTCTCCCCCATTGGGATGAAGATGACATAGGCAAACAAATAAAAGAAGAACCATTAGAGGTTACTTCACCATCTGGATAAATATCTGCCCTCAAAACGCTTCCTAACTCTTGCAACTTTAAAGAAAATTGGAGGCCAAAATCTGATGTATATGAGTCAAGACACTTTACCCTAAGTGAATTACTACTTCTTATTCTTTCAGTGAAAACAAAATCTAAAGATTGCACAAGGGCTAACTGTATTAAAACAATCTGGGAAACTGTAAGTTAATTGTTTTTCTTCTTGGTTCCTTCTTTCCAACTCCAAAAAAGAAGGGTAACACAGGAATAGTTGCCTAAAACCTAAACTGATAAACCATAGAATACTAAATGCCAAAGTTTAATAAAACAGGAAGCAACAATTTTGTGCTTTTCTATGTTTTCAGAGGTCTGGTGAATGTTATCACAAGGGTTGTTAAATTAGCTAAAGCTTAATTCATTTTACTTAGGATATATTAAAAATAAAAAGGAAGCAAACTTCAGAAACCACTGTTATTTTATTTTCAAGTTCTGTCCCCATGACCAAATTTCAGCAGAAGTCATGATAAGTTAGGGAGTAAATGAAAACAACTTTGACAAAAACTACATTGATTGATGTGGACATAGAGGGGGATAAGCATAGCTCAGGCATTTCTAGAGATAATTCAAGTGTTTTCAAGTCTTCATGGCACCCCACTCCAGTACTCTTGCCTGGAAAATCCCATAGATGGAGAAGTCTGGTGGGCTGCAGTCCATGGTGTCGCTAAGAGTCGGACACAACTGAGCGACTTTCCTTTCACTTTTCACTTTCATGCATTGGAGAAGGAAATGGCAACCCACTCCAATGTTCTTGCCTGGAGAATCCCAGGGACGGCGGAGCCTGGTGGGCTGCCACCTCTGGGGTCGCACAGAGTCGGTCGGACACGACTGAGCGACTTAGCAGCAGCGGCAAGTCTTCATATCCTAGTGCTCACTAAACCTCCTTAGTTAAAAAAAAAAGTGCTTTCCTTTGTGGGAGACTCACAATTTTCCTAGCATTGCAGTATGACATTTTCCCCAATAGGCTGTCAAAAACTAGGGCATCGAACTGCAATTTTTTGCCAAGCAGTTTCCCTTCTGACTTATAAAAACAAGTGATATTTCATCCTTCTTTATTGGAGTCACTTAAATGTAACATAAACTAAACCCCAAGGGCTCTATCAAAGTGATACAAATTTGAAGAATTCAAATACCTATTATTTCCTTAATTCCAGTAACTATTTTCTCCCTATTACACTGTATGACTTCTTTTATAAGAAGTCATAATTTATGACTTCATAAATAATTATCATTATTTAGCCACAAAGAACTTGAGGGACTTCCCTGGTAGTCCACTAGTTAAGAATCTTGCTTGTCAGTGCAGGAAATATATGCGTTCATCCCTGGTGTCGGAAGATTCCACATCCTGTGGGGCAACAGTCAGTGTGCCACAACTACTGAAGCCTATGAACCCTAGAGCCTGTGTTCTGCAAGAGAAACCACTGTAATGAGAAGCCTGCACATTGAAACTAGAGAGTAGCCCCCACTCACCACAACTGGAGGAAGTCTGCACACAGCAATGAAGACCCAATACAGCCAAAAACAAATAAAATTAATTAAAAAAAAATACTTGCAGAACATGTCACTATATGATCCCCACGTATTCTATAATTTAAAGACTGCCTTGATTCTAAAACTGAAGTATGATGATGCAAAAACCCAAAAAACAGAAGAAAAAAAAAAAAAAACCTCAGTCAAGGGGATAGATCAAGACTCCTAAATACCACATTTTTAAGCAGGCTCATTGATACCTGAGGGGTAGTAATTTGCCACCATATTGTAAGTTTCACTAAATAGAAGTCCAATAAGATTTATAAGCAATCAAAAAAGAATTTATTGATCTCCTGTATTATGTAGCTTGTGTCTCACAGGCTTAGCTGTAAATGCTGGCGTTAGTTACCATCTTTACAATGTGGAAAGAAAACTCTAAATTTCCTTAAGTCTCAATGCCCTTATATGCAGAATATTGAAATGCTGATTTCTTCCTTAAAGTAATACTGTGAAGATAAAATTAGATAATTCCCTGAAGTCATAGTCTGGATATATTTCTTTTTCTTATCTGATCTCAAGTACAAGTACTTGGTAGAGTTATGGTAGGGAAGGTTGTTAAACAGTCTGGGTGACTATTTTGAACTGAATGTTTGTGTCCTTTCAGAATCCTTATGCTGAAGTCTTAATGCCCAATATGATTGTCTTTAGTGGTAGAGGAATCTGGGAGGTAATCAGGTTTGGATGAGGTTATGTGGCTCGAGCCCCCATAGTGGAACTGAAGCCCTTAAAAGGGGATAAAGAGCCCTGAGCCCTCTCTCTTCACCATGTGAGGAAACCAGGAAGAAAGCTTGAAATATACACATATAGATATATAGATCAAAGAAGGCAATGGCACCCCACTCCAGTACTCTTGTCTGAAACTCCCATGGACAGAGGAGCCTGGGAGGCTACAGTCCATGGGGTCTCGAAGAGTCGGACATGGGACACTACTGAGCGACTTCACTTTCACTTTTCACTTTCATGCATTGGAGAAGGAAATGGCAACCCACTCCAGTGTTCTTGCCTAGAGAATCCCAGGGACGGGGGAGCCTGATGGGCTGCCATCTGTGGGGTTGCACAGAGTTGGACAAACTGAAGCCACTTAGCAGATATATAGATAGATAGATTTTTTTTTTTTTTCTAGAAAGATACAACCTACCCAAACTAGGTTGTATCTTTCTAGAAAAAAAATTCAGTTTTGGTAGGCTTTATCTTTCTAGAAAAAAAAATGTATATATATATATATATATATATGTATATATAACTGAATCATTTCCTGTACAGCAGAAATTAACATTGTAAATCAACAATACTTCAAAAAATAAATTTTAAAAATGTCAACTTGATTCTGGGGAAAGACTAACAAATAATCACCATGTGTGCTGACTTTATAATCTAATCATCACATAAAATGTGATTCCATCAGTACAGTTCAGTCACTCAGACGAGTACCACTCTTTGCAACCCCACAAATCACAGCAAGCCAGGCCTCTCTGTCCATCATCAACTCCCAGAGTTCACCCAAACTCATGTCCATCGAGTCGGTGATGCCATCCAGCCATCTCATCCCCTGTTGTCCCCTTCTCCTCCTGCCCTCAATCCCTCCCAGCATCAGAGTCTTTTCCAATGAGTCAACTCTGCATGAAGTGGCCAAAGTACTGGAGTTTCAGCTTTAACATCATTCCTTCCAAAGAACACCCAGGACTGATCTCCTTTAGAATGGACTGGTTGGATATCCTTGCAGTTCAAGGGACTCTCAAGAGTCTTCTCCAACACCACAGTTGAAAAGCATCAATTCTTCGGTGCTCAGCTTTCTTCACAGTCCAAATCTCACATCCATACATGACCACAGGAAAAACCATAGCCTTGACTAGACGGACCTTTGTTGGTAAAGTAATGTCTCTGCTTTTTAATATGCTGTCTAGGTTGGTCATAACCTTCCTTCCAAGGAGTAAGTGTCTTTTAATTTCATGGCTGCAATCACCATCTGCAGTGATTTTGGAGCCCCCCAAAATAAAGGCTGACACTGTTTCTACTGTTTCCCCATCTATTTCCCATGAAATGATGGGACCAGATGCCATGATCTTAGTTTTCTGAGCGTTGAGCTTTAAGCCAACTTTTTCACTCTTTTTTTTCATTTTCATCAAGAGGCTCTTTAGTTCTTCACTTTCTGCCATAAGGGTGGTGTCATCTGCATATCTGAGCTTATTGATATTTCTCCTGGCAATCTTGTGGTTCTTCCAGTCCAGCGTTTCTCATGATGTATTCTGCATATAAGTTAAATAAGCAGGGTGACAATATACAGCCTTGACGTACTCCTTTTCCTATTTGGAACCAGTCTGTTGTTCCATGTCCAGTTCTAACTGTTGCTTCCTGACCTGCATATAGGTTTCTCAAGAGGCAGGTCAGGTACTCTGGTATTCCCATCTCTTTCAGAATTTTCCACCTTTTATTGTGATCCACATAGTCAAAGGCTTTGGCATAGTCAATAAAGCAGAAATAGATGCTTTTCTGGAACTCTCTTGCTTTTTCCATGATCCAACGGATGTTGACAATTTGATCTCTGGTTCCTCTGCCTTTCCTAAAACCAGCTTGAACATCTGGAAGTTTACGGTTCATGTATTGCTGAAGCCTGGCTTAGAGAATTTTGAGCATTACTTTACTAGCGTGTGAGATTAAGTGCAATTGTGCGGTAGTTTGAGCATTTTTTGGCATTGCCTTTCTTTGGGATTGGAATGAAAACTGACCTTTTCCAGTCCTGTGGCCACTGCTGAGTCTTCCAAATTTGCTGGCATATTGAGTGCAGCACTTTCACAGCATCATCTTTCAGGATTTGGAATAGCTCAACTGGAATTCCATCACCTCCACTAGCTTTGTTTATAGTGATGCTTTCTAAGGCCCACTTGACTTCACATTCCAGGATGTCTGGCTCTAGCTGAGTGATCACCATCATGATTATCTTGGTTGTGAAGATCTTTTTTGTACAGTTCTTCTGTGTATTCTTGCCATCTCTTCTTAATATCTTCTGCTTCTGTTAGGTCCATACCATTTCTGTCCTTTTTCGAGCCCATCTTTGCATGAAATATTCCCTTGGTATCTCTAATTTTCTTTAAGAGATCTCTAGTCTTTCCCATTCTGTTGTTTTCCTCTATTTCTTTGCATTTATCACTGAGGAAGACTTTCTTATCTCTCCTTGCTATTCTTTGGAACTCTGCATTCAGATGCTTATATCTTTCCTTTTCTCCTTTGCTTTTCACTTCTCTTCTTTTCACAGCTATTTGTAGTGCCTCCCCAGACAGCAGTTTTGCTTTTTTGCATTTCTTTTCCATGTGATTGCATAGGAACTATGTAAAAATCTCTCTCTTTGTGCTGGGCATACACATGTTAATATCTCATCTGCTCTCTTGCCTTTAGTATAATTGGATTTCTTATCTTATATTAGGTCCAGAGGAGGATACAAAGAAAGTTTAGAGGTTTCCCCTAAAATTAAAAATACAACTACCAGGTAAGTCCCTGATGGTCCGGTAGTTAAGACTCCACACTTCCACTGCAGGGAGCACAGTTTCAATCACTGGTCAGGGAATTCAGATCCTGCATGCCATGTGGACAAAAAAAAAAAAAAAAAAAACACCAGAATTACCATATGATCCAGCAATTCACTTTGGCATATTTATCAAAAATATTAAAAGAAATAAAAGCACAAACTCAAAAAGTTAAATGCACCCCCATACACACATTCATGGCAACATTATTTTCAACAGCCAAGATAAGGAAGCAATCTGAGTCCATCTATGGATGAATAGATTTTAAAATGGATATATATATATATATATATATATATATATATATATAAAGAAAGAGAGAGAGAGATGTACATAAATACATAATGGATTATTATTCAGCCATAAAAAGAATGAAATTTGGCCATTTGCAACAACCTAGATGGTCCTCTAGGGCATTATGCTAAGTGAAATAAATCAGACAGAGAAAGGTAAATACTATATGATCTCACATGTAGAATCTAAAATAAAACAAAACACCAAGATCTTAGATACAGAGAACAGATCAGTGATTGCCAGAGGTAAGGGGTTGAAAGGGGGAGAAATGGGTGAAGGAAGTCAAAAGGTGAAAAGGAAAAAAAAAATGCAGTTGAAGTACAGCGATCACAGAAATTCTGAATCATGTTCAAAATGCCAAGTCTTTTCTATATATGTTTATATTTTTAAAGTATAAAAAAAAATCACCCTCAAGAATTGGTCTTCATAAAACAGAACAATTTGTGAGAATACAAATTTATGTGCTAAACTGAGTAGTACAGATATGGAAGCATTTTCAATTTCTGGCTTTGCAGCGCATTATGAATAAAATATTCTATCTCACTGCTTTACATTTTATAGAAATATTTTTAAAAGATGGTGGGTTTCACAGTGCAATTTCAAAATCAGATCAAGGATGCTATTTTATAATAGAACAGATTTTAGAGATAAGCAGACCTGAGCTTGAGTTTATTCATTTAACCTTCCTGAGATTATTATAGTAGAGGTTATAAATATCTACTCATGGAATATCAGGAGGACTAACTGAGATGCACCCAGTACTGTGCCAAACACAAAACAAATAATAAATAACCATTATTGTTGTTACCATAATTTGTGCCTATCAGTCTGATTTGACATTCAAATAGTCTCTTCCACAGAGGCAATAAGGACCATATAAATATAATAACTTGAGATTTTGTGATGAAACAGATCTGCTTTGGTACACACACACACACACACACCACTTCTCAGCAGAGTTGGTCACAGACCCAACAGCTCGTGGATGGAGATGTTGGGAGTTGCCATCTGCAGTCGACACTCAGTCACAGGAAGGAATGTTCCCTACCCAAGGGCATTCTGCTTCATTCTCTCCCCCACCCCCACCCCCACCCCTCATCCAAGCACATAATTTGCATGAGTAGGTGGTATCAACCTCTTAATCAAGTGTGACTCATTTCCTCCCCAATATATGAATCAAAAAAGAATAGAACATGACCAGACCCCCAGGAATTAGCCAGGTAGCAGCATTCGTCCAAGAAGTTAACATTCACTTGGCTTGTGGAGAAGAAATTTTCTGTTTAATGGGACCATTCTGTCACTCTTTCAGAAACAGTTGTGGAAGCTGCTAATGACAGAATGTCAGAAGAATTTTAACCATTGAAGCAAAACAAGTCAATGAAAAGGGAAGAGCCAAATGTCACAAAAGGTCTCTTTTTTTCTGAAGGGTCTTCAACTCAGCTATTTAAAAATGTGATCCTCTCTCTCAGAGGTATCCTCTCCCAGTTTTTTTATGTCTGGGTGTGATTTCTGTCTTTGCTAGCAAGCCAGAAATAGCCTCTTTCCTCTGATGGGTGCATGTGTTTGTGGGGGTGGATAGAGAAAAGAGAGAAGCAAAAAGCAAATGGAGGCAGATGGGGGGAGGCATCTCCTACGAGTTCCCAGGTTTGCAAGGGCACACAGGCCCACTCAAGCCCGAGCTGTCCACACTGGTCTCCCTGCATCCTCTGGCCTTCTCTCTCATGAATCGTGAACAGAAGAATTTCCACTCTTCTCTACAGGCGAGTAGGAGACTGTTTGGGCTAGAATCAAGTAGATGGAGTCACTGTTGCAGTATACAACACCTACTATAAATTCTTGTGTGATTGTTAGCTTTAGAATAGCTCTTGATATTTTATCAATTTATTCACTGAGGGAGGAGAAGTATCATCAAGAAAACACATGGGATCTTAACAAATTTCTTCCTTCATTGCCTGCCCATGCTGAAAGTGCCATCTTTTGAAAATGTTTACATGTTTTAGTACATGAAAATGCTCATCTGTACCTTCCCCTGGGGCCTCTTCCTCTTCACCCACCTTCCATTTTAAGTTTGATTTCTTCTTCTAGAGTTAGGTATAATTCACGGAACAGTGTTTACAAAGGTGAGTTTCTTTCAAGTCAGCCACAGGTCACTTAGTCCAGGGGCCAACTTGAACATGGGTAAGGAAGTCTGTAGGTGTCCCTAGGAGAGGAGGCAAGAGTTTAGCTCCAACTTAAGAAGATGTGTCCCTGAGATAACTTACCCCCCATCACTGATGTCTGTGTCAGCTGCTGATTTAGAATTAGATTCCACTCCAAGTGTTCACACTTATGGGGGTGGAGAAAGGGATTGGGCAGCCAAGAGTTATTTGAATGATTCAGCTACAGCCACGAAACTGTGCTAGGTGGTTACCAAGCAACAGTCTCAAAAGCCTTCTGGCAGCTCTCTTTAGGATCTCTCTCCTCTTTGCAGTCAACCCTTCTTTGCTTAGCATGTACTTTCTGCCTATAATTTCTATCCTCTTTTGCTCTTGCTGAATTTTTATTCACTTTTCATGACTTTCCAAGTGCCATCCCTTCTCTGAAGCTCTTCACTGCTCTGACACTCACTCTGCAAAAAGAATAATGGGGTGGAAATTAATCTAATTGGCCCAGATCATCTTTTTGAGCCAGAAAAGCACCCAAGTCAGAGGTCACTAGCCCTTACTCACTTTGGTTTATATGTCCACTATTTTTCTCCATAAGGTTAAGACTATGGTACCAACATGCAATGAAACATGGACATTTAGGGAATGGGGTCTGTTTTATAAAGGATGAAAAATATCCCATAGAAAAGGCAATATAAAATCTCTTCTCCCTAACATTTCTCAAACCTGTGCTGTATTTCCAGGGCCAGGCTGCCTCCTGACTGGCAAATAAGGAAAATATACCTCAAATTAAGAAATTCTGGGCTTCCCTGGTGGCTCAGCCAATAAAGAATCTGCCTGCAATGCAGGAGACCCAGGTTTGATCCCTGGATTGGGAAGATCCCCTGGAAAAGGGAAAGGCTACCCACTCCAGTATTCTTCCCTGGAGAATTCCATGAGAGTGGAGCATGACAGGCTACAGTCTGGGGTCACAAGGAGTCAGACATGACTGAGCAACTAACACTTTCACTTTCAATAAATTTTATAGAGAAGTATATGACAAAATATGGCAATATGTATGACCAAAAATAAACCAATAAATGCAACTAATGGAAAGTTAGGGCTTGTCTATAGTCTATCACTTCTAATGAAAAATGTTTCCATTTGAGTTTCATTATGTATCTTTGTATGAAGGTTAACATACATCTGCTCATTTTGAGTGGGCGTAGCATGATCTCTGCTGAAGTGACTTAGCAGCAGCAGCATGATCTCTGGAGTTCAAAGGACTAGGTTTTAGTACCACTTCTGCTATTGTTTACTATAAAGCTTTGACAGAACTATTTTATCATTTTAAACTTCCTTTATCAGTAAAATGAAAATATGAATACTAGTTAACATTTATTAAGCATTACTATGTACTCAGCATTGTGTTATATAAACTTTACATATGCTACCTCATTTAATACTCACAAATACCAAGTGTTTAGCCCCAGTCTATAGATAGAGAAGATCATTATAACAATTACATTTATAACAAACATTGATTGAAGGGCCTTAAGAAATGGCAACCCACTCCAGTATTCTTGCCTGGAGAATCCCATGGAGGGAGGAGCCTGGTAGGCTACAGCACACGGCGTCGCAAAGAGTTGGACACGACTGAGCTACTTCACTTTCACTTTATACTTGAGGTAGCTACTATTATAATCCTTTATTAACAGATTAGGCACCGAGGTACCAAGAGGGTAAATAGTCTGCTCAAATTCATACAGCTTTTAAGTACAGAGCTAGATTCCAACACCAGTCTCTCTCTAAAGCTTGTGCTGTGAACCAGAATGCACCACTGATCTAAATATTGCTGCTGCAGAGCTGCCACATGTGTTTCTTGGGAGGAACCAATGAGACTTTAAAAATGAAAAGGTTTGGATGCTGTAAATCTCTATAACAGCAATGGAAAATGCATGGCATCTATGTTACCACTCCTCCTCTGTCTACCAAAGAAATTGCTAATTGCAGGTGGTAGCAAACTATAGCCCTTCAGTGGGCCAAATTTTGCTACCTATTATATAAATAAAGTTTTATTGGAATACAACCATGCCCATTTCTTTCTGTATTACCTTGGCTGCTTTTGGTCTGTGATGGAAGAGTCGAGGGGTTGCAACACAGATCATATGGCCCTCAAACCTAAAATATTTACTATTTGGCCCTGTACCCACCCCCACCCCCCACCCCCAAAATGGCCAACCCCTGTATTGCAGCACAATTTTCTACCAACCAATAAACAGTTTGAATTGTTATCAACCAATTGCTCCTATCACCCACTAGGATTAATTGACTATTAGGTATTCTGATGATTTAAAAAATCATTTATCGTTACCACTAAATCAAATAGAGAAACCAAATCATTAATAAATCAGTGGACTCGAGTTAGGTCACATTTGGGAAGTCAGCTTCCTTGTTTCTTGGGCTTTTCTTAAACTTTGTGTGGAAAGCTCTTTTCTTTAACCATGGGAATCACCCAGTTAAAGGAGTATTTCTAACCTAGGGTTGGGGTGGGCAGATTAGAGATTACTGGTAGGCCACATCCTCATTCCATTTTTTTTCTGGAGATCCTTCTGGATGTGGCCTCTGTAGACTTCAATATCACACTATGACTAACTCTGCCCCCTAATGAACCAAGTCTGATTCACCAAATATCTAAAACAAAAGGAAAAATGCAGATAAGAAAGGACTATCTGAAAACCTTCAGGGAAAGCACTGTAGAGAGAATGAAGGGGATGGGGTTGTCTAAGTTGCCCATTCTGGTACATTCAGAAATCCTATTTCAAGCAAACTTCAAATCTCATTATCTTGTTCCCAAAGGCCAAGCACAAAAATGACCACAGCACAACTATCTTAACTTTGGGAAGGACAATTGTTAAAGTGCAGGACTTCAGTCATGTACAGAGTGACCTGAAGAGCAGCAATGTAGCCTATATACAACAATTCCCAGTAGCTTATCTTAAGGGAATATTGTGCATGCAGATTTCCAAGACACCCACACCTCAGAGATAATGCCAGTGACTTAATCAAATACTTTTCTGCCTGCACAACTGTGATACCTAAAGCTGCTAGGAACATCATTTTTAGACATCCGTGGGAGGGATTCTTTTTGTAATTCTGCATTTCTTTAACTCCCACCACATGTCTAGGCTTGCCTTCCAAAGACACACACTGCCACCTTTTCAGAGCATTCTTTGTCTTTTTTTTTTTTTTTTTTTAGCCATGGACTTAGTAGCCTTCCTAGGGTTGCTTGCAGCAAATGCTAAAATAGCAAGTATGATTTCACTGGCAGTACATGAACTGACCTGAGAGCAAATCCCATTGGGTCCTCTAGAACTGAGTCTGTCATCCCTCCTTCCTCTCAATGTGCTTTTGTTCTTACCTCCTCAGGCACCATTCCACTCACCTAAAACATCCAATGAGAACAAAGGATCAGTTAACTCTGACACCTTTAAGGGGACAGCTATTCAAGTAAAATCCTAAGACAATGCTGGTGAACAAGGCATAGAGCCAATGTTCTGCAAGCCCATCTCTGATGGGTGAGCAAGATTAATAAATAGAACATGCAAAAGGGTGGACTAAGTTCTGTGACAAGAGTAAACAAAAGAGAATATGAAATCACACAGAATAGAGCAGGTATCACAGTAGGCTTCCAAGAATATATATTTCAGCTGAGGTAGAGACCATAATGAGCAACCCTGGTGGCTCAGTGGTAAAGAATCCATCTGCCAATGCAGAGATGAGGGTTCAATCCCTAGATCAGGAATATCCCCTGGAGAAAGAAATGGCAAACCATTCCAGTATTTTTTCTTGCCTGGGAAATGCCACGGACAAAGAAGCCTGGTGGCATATAGTCCATGAGGTAACAGGAATCAGCCCTGACTTAGCTATTAAACAACAACAACAGGAAACATAAATGAGATTTAGCCAAAAAAACACAGTGGAGAGAAAACTGTTCCAGCCACAAGGGATGGCATGTACAGAGACCTGGAAGAGACAGAAAACATTTGGAAACTGCAGGAAGGCTCGTAGAACCAGTTAAATAATTAAGCATATAAACTCACTCATCAGAAAGATCTGAATTTCAATTCTATGACTTGGGGCAGATTATTTAACCTTTCTGTGCCTCAGTTTCCTCATCTATAAAATGGAGATGATAAGCAGCACATAATAAGCTCTCAAAACCCATTAGTGATTATTACACTAGCATTGTATTACTATATTATAATTCATTATTTTTAGCATTATTTTTATTATTTTTAATATTAAAATATTACCTTTTATTATTAAACCTCAATTTAAGTCTCAACTGAAGAAAACTGAGAATCACACTTTACCTTCCTGGGTTTTAACATATAAAATTATACATGGTTTTAAATAAAAAATAAATTCCTGTTTAAACTCTGTTAGGAATGCATTTACCTGCAAATAAGGGAAGGACTTCTGATAGAGTCAATATAAAACACTAAAATTAAACATTAGTGGGAGGTTTTCTCACACAAAAAGAAACCTAGAACTTCCCTGGTGGTCCAACAGTTAAGAATCTGCCTGTCACAGGTTCAATCCATGGTCTGAGAATATTCCACATACCCAAGGGCAAATAAGCCCTCAAGAGCCACACTACTGAGCCCCCTGGCTCTAGAGCCTGTGCTCTGCAACAGGAAAAGCTACTGCAATGAGAAGCTGTGGCACCACAGTGAAGAGAAGCCCTAGCTCTCTGCAACCAGAGACAGTCCACCTGCAACAACAAAGACCCAGCACAGAAAAAGAAAAAAAAAAGAAACCAGGATATAGGTTCCTGCTGGTGCTGATTTTGTAAATTGATGACATTTGGGCTGGCATTTCTGCAGTTCTCTTGAAATTTCTCTGTGCTTGCTGCTTCCATCACAAATGGTAGCTTTGATTCCTAATGGTAAATTCATATTAAGTAAGAAAAGCTGGGGAAAGGGTTATGTTCGACACACACCAGGTTATATTCCCTTTGAAGAGGGAAGTGAAACCTTACCCAGAAACTTCCAGGAGACATTCACCTACACCAGTTTACCAGAACAGCAATGTGTGGCTAACTCTGGTTCAAGGGAGGCTGGAAAGTGACCATTCATCTAGGAATATTGCTACTCAACTCAGAGTTTGTCAGCAAGAAAGGAGAGAATGGATATTAATGACCAATCAATACTTTCTGCCATAGTATTACTTAATGACTCTTCCATGTGCCAAGCTCTGTGTAGAGTGCTTTATATGAATTATTTTATTTACTCTTCACATTTTATACAACGATGCACTTATTACTGCTGCTACTGCTACTGCTGCTAAGTCGCTTCAGTCGTGTCCAACTCTGTGCGACCCCATAGACGGCAGCCTACCAGGCTCCTCCATCCATGGGATTTTCCAGGCAAGAGTAGTGGAGTGGGGTGCCATCACGGTGTTATTTAATGGATAAGGAGATAGAGGCACAGATAGAGAAAGAGTAATTTGGGCCTCACATATTGCCTTCTCCAGGGGATCTTCCCAACCCAGGTATTAAACCCAGGTCTCCCACATTGTAGGCAGATTCTTCACTGTCTGAGCCACAGGGGAAGCCCTGACTAATACACACAACTATTAGGTGGTAAACATGGGTGCCAAAGCCAGACAAATGGACTCCAGGCCATGGAGCCAGAAAGAAAGAAATTGTTCATAGGGCCTCTCCAAAATGAACTCACATTTTGAGCTACTATTGTGGTTGAAATATAGTGTGAGAAACCACGAGCTTTCGCGTTCCTCTAAACGTCCATCCCACAACTCTGGCACCCAGCTTTTTCCCAGTACCTGTGTTGAGCACTGTGTCATCTCACATACTCCTTCCTGTCTCACCATGCCTGCCCTTGTGCTTCTTGAGTTAAGGGGCATATCCTAAATTTAAGTCCACCTCTCCATCAACAACTTGTCTTCAACAAACCCAAAAGAATGCTGCTAATCAAAGAAAATCAACCAGAGTTTGGTTTTAAATTCAAAAGCCCTCTGAGTTCTGCTTTCCTAGGCATAGAGTCTGTCCCTTAGCAGCCTCAAAGTGGCGGTACTGGGGGTAGAGGAATCATGGGCTAGGGATGCATGGTAGAGACAGACTTCAAATATCCCAGCTCTTCTCAAATAAAGAAGCATCTTTAACTTTTCTCTGTTTCTTCTCTTCTTAGCTCCTCTCAATTCTGATTTGAGGGAATCAGAAAACTTCTGTATTTCTTATTAGGAATAGCATAAAAGAGTAATGTGGCATCAGTGTCGACCTAAGACCTATAGGTCTGGGGATGTGTATCTTCATCAAACATCAGTAATTTAGGGTCTATTTAATGAGATAAGTAAATCATAACAGCAAGCATGTACCTAGACCTAATATAGATCCAGCTGTTAGTCCACTCAAGTAGCTAAAAAAGGAGACAAAACCAATCACTATGCCTCTTTCATTAAACTTTAGGCATGAGAATAATTTGAGCTTGGTCAGTGTCATGTAGTTGATGCTATTTTTTTTGTTGAAAGTTCCTTGTGTTTCTGCAGAGGTCCACCCAGCAATACCCCCTTTGCATTGGAACCTGGTGGTATGTCTTACCCTTAGGTCTTGCCCTTCTCTCTCCACAGCTAGAGCTGCTATTCTGAAATAGCTACCTGCTGGCTCCTTACTGTCCTAACCACTGTTCTCTGTCAGAGCCTGCATGCTCCTCAGTTCTGGGTAACCTTTGGTTACAATGTAGAAGTCATAACAACTCCAGTCATGGGGTTTTTGCACTGTTGGTGAGCTTGATCAGAGGGATCAGTTGGATGCTTCTCCTGCTCTGAGTAATCAGACCAGTACATCAGCCTGTGATGTCTGAAGGAGTCAGAGCCTTCTGGGTCTGCTAGGTAAGAAAGTAAAGTCATTCCTATTGTCCTCGGTGATCTCTTCATGAAAAGCCTTACCTGCCAACAACCAAAGAAGAATGGGTGAGCGACAAACTGGCTGGAGCCCTTCAGCCTGATGCATAGGGCTGAACAGGATGAGAAGAGTCTGAGGAGGGGAAGGATAACTCCAATTTTACTGCCAAGCAGAATGCTTTTCAGCCTAACGATTTTTGTTTTCAACAATCTGCCTTGGCCATTTGAATTACAGACTGTATGTTTTATCTATAGTGATCTCAGCCTCTGCCTAATTCGCCATGGTTTGTCTGAGGTTTTCTTCTTAGAGGTCACAACTGTACGCCAGCTTCCTTCACCAAGTAGCTGGTGCATGAGACAAATACGAGCATATTCTCCATTAGGATTAAAAGCCCACAGCTGGGATTCATAAGGATATTTTAAACACCAAGTGTTTTACCCAGTCACACTCCCATAGCCATTGTACCATGGAGAATAGGAGAGGGTAAGGAGGAGATAGAATTTCCATTTGTGTTAGAAAAACAGTATACGCACTTAGGAAGTTGCAATTCCAATTTGTACTGAAGCACAGTGGATATTAGAAAGCATACTTGAAAGAAAAGCCACGGTTATTTGTTTTACATAATAATGGATTCAGAGAAGTTTTCAAAACAGCAAAATTGGTTGCTTCATCAAAGTTTATTTCTGGATCTTTTGATAGGCCAGTAGACTCCAAACCAACTCTAAATGTCCTACATGATTTCCAAAGAATGTCTCAATATGTCAATTTTCTTCCACTTTGGAAGAAAGAAAAACAAAATAGCTAAAGTTTGCTCAGAGCCAGAGGAAAATATTATCTCTTTTTTGCAAAGTAATAGGCCAGCATTAAGTATGTTCCTTTAAAAAAAATTTTTTTTTTTGTTTCTTTCTCTGCACTGTAAGGAAAACTGTGTTTTTCCTCACAATTGGGCAGCATTTCAACAACAAAAAAGCTTTCCACTGAGATTAAAGATCGTTCCAGACATCTAATTTCTCAGGGCACAGATATCCTGCAGCCAAAAATGAGATGAACTCTGGGATCAGGAAGAAAGCTTTCCAAAGCCCCAGTCTGTAGTTGAGTTGACTTGCCCAGCGTGATATATTTGGATGATCCAATCATTTTAAAATAACAAATGCTCTCTTAAAGAGAAGGTAACCTCTAATATCATTAGAGACCCCAGTGTTGCTCTGATTGTTACACTCTTTTCTTTTCTTCTTATCTATAATCTGATAACCAGTGGGAAGCCAGGAGAACAAAGCCATCTCAGACACTGTACATCAATCAAGAAATCAGTTGTACTACAATGACAACTCAGCTGGTGGTTCTGAAGGTTTATGCCATGAGCCAGCATAAAATGTAATCATCTCAGGAGTCAGGGCATATTATGGAAGAGCAAGAAGCCTTGCTTTAGAGCTTGAGAAGATCAGCAGGGAAATGATGGGAGCACAGATAAAAGTCTTCACCATATTAAAATGGTTTTAATAAACAATTCAGGATAAAGGAGAGCCTTATGTCACATTTTCATGGGTAGCAGGGCCCTGAAGGGCAGAATGCAGAAATTTAGAACAAAGAGTAGCAGGCATGTTCCTTGGACACCGTTTGTACACCCTCCCTAGTATAAAATCTGGCTGCTGCTGCTGCTAAGTCACTTCAGTGGTGTCTGACTCTGTGCGACCCCACAGATGGCAGCCTACTAGGCTCCTCTGTCCCTGGGATTCCCCAGGCAAGAACACAGGAGTGGGTTGCCATTTCCTTCTCCAATGCATGAAGGTGAAAAGTGAAAGTGAAGTCTCTCAGTCGTGCCCGACTCTTCGGGATCCCATGGACTGCAGTCTACCAGGCTCCTCAGTCCATGGGATTTTCCAGGCAAGAGTACTGGAGTGGGTTGGCATTGCCTTTTCCAATAAAATCTGGCTAGCTCCACTGAACTGTGGAATGCCGCTACAAGAAAAATGCCTTCTCTTAAAACCCAAAAGGATTTTTTTTAAGTATGCATATAATTTTTTCTGTCATTGACAATCCAAAAAAATCATTTCTCTGTTATTGGGCTCATCCCACCAAAAGAATGATGCAGCACTTGAAAGTTCAGAATCCAGCTTATCTGAGTTTACTGTTTGTCATTGATCTTCTGACATTAGCTGGCTGGCTGATGAGAGCAAAACACACTCAAGTAAGCGAGGTCCACAGTACAGAGGGAGAAAGTTGATTACTTCTCCTTAATCCTCTGAGTTCCACTTACGTAACAAACTCTAATATCCAGTACTTTCCACTCTGTGAAGTTGTGATATTCTCTTTTCCCTTCAGTATAATCTAGGGATTGTGATGTGTTTATCTACAAGTGGGTTTGTTATGTCCATTTTTTGTATACTGAAAACTTTCTGAGATCTCCCTCCCAAGCACTTTTAAATCATTGCCATTGTCAAAATCAATGTCATTATTACTATTATTTTTTTTTACCAAACACTAACTGTAAGGAAGGGACTGTACAAAATGGTTTCTGTACATTATCTCATTTAATCTTCATAATCACCTTGTGAGAAAGACAGTACAAACCCACAAGATGCAAATTAGAATTTTGGCTCAAAAACATTTATTAACTTGCCCAAGATCAAGCAGTTAGCAAGCACAGGATTGAAATTTGAACCAGGTCACCTGAACTCAAATTCCATCTTTTAGCTATTATTCTACACTGCTTTCTGAGGCTGAACTTAAACCTCTCTTTTCAACTTCAGTCCATTTCCTTGTTAAGAGTTTCACATTTCAGTGACCACAGTCCCTCATGCAATACCCAGTAAAGAAGAAAAAACAGTTCACTTTTAGTTTAGGGGGTTGGGGAAATCCAGTAACTCTGCAATAATCTAAAAATTACCTTATAAATAAAAAGGCTTTGAAAATCTCACCCCCACACTATGTTCCAATCACACTAAACCACTTGTTATTCTAACTGGGCTCAGCTTTACACTGGCTTTTCTGTTTGCCTCTAATTCCCTTCTTAAAATTTATAAAATGTTCAGCCTTTCCTTATTCGAACATTTAATGTTCATTCTCAACAGCATATTTATTATCAGTGTTGCTAAGAAGATTTGCTTCCTCCAAAGCCCTCTGTCAAATGCAGGCTTCCTGCATATGTTGATGCCCTATGTTTGGGTTCTTTTGTCTGTGTGTTTAAATGCTGAAACCAGTTCCCTCAGGATACTCCAAGCTCTCTGGCTCACAGCCTTGTGAATTTACCCCTTTGCTGCAAACAGAAGCGAATGCAACAAATGAAGAATCCTTTAAAGTCCTTTTCATAGTGTGAGCTTAAAACAGTCCTCTTCCTCAATTGAAAAGAGATACAAACACTTGCACAATTTCTATTTATAGGTCTGGCTATCCAACTATTTTATGTTGCATTTCCATATCAAAAAAGCATTTTATTGACTCATAACTCTTACATTTGAAGAGGATCTCGGTTTTTTTCCCCATCTTTTTGCACAGAATTATAAGAGATACTTTAGACACTGTGTGAAGCCTTGAACAGAAAAATAAAATAGAATAAAATAACCAAATGTTACTGCTCTTCTACTCAGAAAGTCCTATTAACCCTTGCAAGGCTGATGTCACCTAATATCTATATAGCTAGTTAGCGCTGTGCTTCTACATCATTAGGGAGCATTTCTGGATAGCTTGTTTTGTAAAAACAGCACTAGCAACTGGCACAGATGAAAGAATAGAAACTAAGATTTCTGCAGTCAAGGAAGTATTGCATGTAGCTCTGCTGTAGAAATTCTGACCTTAATGATAGAAGATAACATTGTTGACAAGGTTCCAAGTGTTGTATTAAGTACCTTACATGCATTCTCTCCCTTAATCTTCTCAATAACCCTATAGGGTGAGATAGACATTAGCTTTTGTTCAAATCTGAGGCATTAGGCTAAATGTGCCTGTGTTATCACAACCAGTAAAGGCAGTGAGTCCAGGTCTGGAGTCTATGCTCCTGATCACTAAATTATGCTAAAATTTACTAAAATTCTGCTGAAATGAATCTCTACTGCTTCCAGATAGGGTGGAAGACAAGAGTTCCTCAGGAAATGACATAATGAGAAAAGAAATAGATCATTTTCTGAAGTGTATTTATTGGTTGCATCCAGTTTATTCATTCAAAAAGCATTCTTTGAAACTACTTAGTATGTACCAAGCAGTATCCTAGATGTAGATGATGTATCAGTGGCTAAAAGAAAAAAAAATCTCTCACATTCTTTGGAAAGGAATTAGACAAAAATAATAAATAGATATTTTATAATGATAGTTTATAGGTATTTACATAGGCACTTTATAATGATAAAATACATAGCTGTTTTATAATGATAATTCTTGGTAAAAAGCCAGCCAACCAACCAACCAAACAAAAAAACCAACAAAAGGAAGAGGAATAGAGAGTTTCAGAGTATAAGATATCAGGGAGGAAAAAGTAGAATAAAGAGACAGAAGACATGGTCAGTGACAGTGAGGGGAGGAAAACCAGGAGAGTGTGATGTCTAAGAAGCCAAGTGGAAAAAATTTCCAAAAAGGAGGGGATAATCAACCATGTCACATGCTGTGGTGCTCTCAGATGTGCTGTTTGATAACAACGGTGAGGTCAAACACCTAATTGGAGCAGTTCAGGAGCAAAGTGAAAGTGAAACTCGCTCAGTCATGTCCGACTCTTTGTGACCCCATGGACTTTATAGTCCATGGAATTCTCCTGGCCACAATACTGGAGTGGGTAGCCTTTCCCTTCTCCAGGGGATCGTCCCAATCCAGGGATTGAACCCAGGTCTCCTGCATTGCAGGGGGATTCTTTACCAGCTGAGCCTCCTGGGAAGCCCAAGTGAGGCAGACAAATTGGAGGCAGGCTGTTTGCTAAGGCTGCTGTAATAAAACACCAGAGACTGAGCTTCCTTGGTGGCTCAGTGGTAAAAATCTGCCTGCCAGTGTAGGAGACCCGAGTTTGATCCCTGGTCCAGGAAAATCCCACAGGGAGGCCTGGAGTGCTGCAATTCATGGGGTCGCAAAGAGTCGGACACAACTAAGCCACTGAACTGAACTGAACTGAACCCTCAGTAAATCTTTAATCCAATTTTCTGCTAATGGGTGGGTCTGTGTTCCCTCCCTGTAGTTTGGCCTGAGGCCATACTATGGTAGGTATAATGGTGACCTCCTTCAAAAGGACTGATGCCAGCATGCCATGGCTCCCAGGACTGTTGTATTCATGACTCTGACCCTGTGGCAGGCCACTGTCAACCCACACATCCACCGGAGACTCCTGGACATTCACAGGCAAGTCTGGATCAGTTTCTTGTGGGATCACTGCTTCTTTATTCTGGGTCCTGTGCTCACAAGGTTTTGTTTGTGCCCTCCAAAAAGTCTGTTTCCCAGTACTGTGGAAGTTCTGTAGTTGAATTCCATTGGCCTTCAAAGTCAAATTCCCTGGGGGTTCTCAGTCTCTTTGCCATACCCCAGGTTCTGGCAAATCCGTTGTGGGCCCCAGAAGTTTTGCAAAGGTGTGAGAACTTTTTTGGTATAATTGTTCTCCAATTTGTGGGTCATCTGCTTGGGGGCTCTGTGGTGGGGCTAATGCCAATCTCCTCCAAGAGGATTTATGCCACATGGCATGCCTCCCAGGTCTGCTGCAGCTCTACCCGCTGTCCCTGCAGCAGGTCACTGCTGACCTGTGCCTCTACAGGAAACAGACACTCAAAGGCAAGTCTGGCTCAGTCTCTTATGGGGTCCCTGTGTCCTGGTGTGCACAAGGTTTTGTTTGTGTCCTCGTAGAATCTCTGGTAGGTATAGGGTTGATTTAGATGTGATTTTGCCTCTCCTAACATCCTGTAGGGGCTTCTCCTTTGCCCTTGGATGCAGTGTATCTTTTTTTGGTGGGATGCAACATTCTGCTGTCAATGGTTGTTCATCAGCTAATTGCAAATTTTGGAATTCTCACAGGAAAAGATGAGCGCATGTCCTTCTATTCTACCATCTTGACAAGAACCATAAAGAAGGCTGAGAACTGAAGAATTGATGCTTTTGGACTGTGGTGTTGGAGAAGACTCTTGAGAGTCTCTTGGACTGCTAGGAAATCAAACCACAAACCAGTCAATCCTAAAGGAAATCAGTCCTGAATATTCACTGAAAAGGCTGATACCAAAGCTGAACCTCGAATACTTTGGCCACCTGATGTGAAGAGCCAACTCGCTAGATAAGACCCTGATGCTGGGAAAGATTGAAGGCAGGAGGAGAAGGAGACAACAGGGGATGAGGTGGTTGGATGGCATCACTGACTTGATGGATATTAGTTTGAGCAAGCTCTGGGCGATGGTGAAGGACAGGGAAACCTGGTGTGCTATGGTCCATGGGGTCGCAAGATGTTAGACATGACTGAGCAACAAAAGGACTTCTCAACCTTTTCAGTAAGTAAAACACCTTTCAGTTTTAAAGGAGGGGACAGATTATGCAGCATTTCTGTGTATATATAATTACAATTTTCATATATCATATAGTGTTCTGGTGTCCATAGCACACCATTTGGTAAATGCTTGTCTGTCTTAATAATAACAATAATAATAGCCATTGTATATTGATGGTCTACTGTGGGTAAAGCCAATGAGTCTCAATCCCATTGAAAAGTCATTTCCATCTAGTCAATTGCTATTGGCCTTTCTATTGCTGTTGTCACTGTGTTGTTTTTATCACTTCAGACACACTAAATCAAAAATCTCAGTGTGGAACCATGATTGTGATGAATAGCTAAAGTTGAGGAGCGTCATGCTAAGTACTTTCTAAGCATTATTTCATTTAATTGTTTCAACTGCTTAAAGCATAGGTTCTATTAGTATAGTTCAATACATTAACAATAGTGTATGTTTGGCCTTAGAACTACTATTCTCATGTCCCTCATTTAGGGAAGAAATTATTTGTCCTGCTTTTTCTTACTGTACCTTGACTTTGCTTTACAAACCTTCTTTTCATGGTTCT
Source organism: Bos taurus (assembly GCF_002263795.3). Classification (NCBI taxonomy): domain Eukaryota; kingdom Metazoa; phylum Chordata; class Mammalia; order Artiodactyla; family Bovidae; genus Bos; species Bos taurus. The sequence goes on from NC_037330.1 coordinate 76,176,111, forward strand.
TCAGGCAGCACAAGCAACCTGAATTAACCTAATAAGATGGATTTATTTGCTATTTCCTTTAAATATATAATGTTTTATTGGGGAGATCCTATCTATTAAAGTCAAAATTCTGTTGCTCAGAGTAAGTAAAACCAGTAAATAGTCATCATATCTCTTTTTAGAATATACTTCCTTTAAATTGTTTCCTCCATACATTTCACAAATAGCCTGGTAAAGGGAAGTTCATTCAAATTATTTTTCTCCTAACATATAGTTGAAATTACCTTAAAAAGAAAGAAATTTTGAATGGTATGGGGAAAGGGGGAGCATAATGGGATATTAAGTTGCCAGCTGAGGATTGAACAGTTAAAATACAGATGAAGAAAAGGTAGCACCAGAATGAGAAAAAGTAAAGAATGGAAAGAGAGAAGGAGACCAAAACAAATTTGCAAATTTTGAAAATTTGCTGAGGATCCAAATAACTCTAATCCTGTTATTGGAGTTAGACTGCTTTAAAATATGCTTTAAAAATATTATCTCATATGTTAAGATTTACCATTAGCAGACTGCAGGGTCAACTTCTATTTTCCATACCAACTCCCTTATTTGCATAGCAAAATACCAAAAAAAAAGTTCAGGACTAATTCTCTCATTGTGTATATTCTATTTTGCACCCAAATTACTAATGCCCTCCTTCTTTTTAAAATGCAAATTGCACGAGACTTCAGAAATCAATTCATGAATTTCTAATTTGGTAAATCTTCCCACCTTGAATTGGAGAGTTAACCCCCTGGGAAAAACCTTAAACGTCTTAAGACTCCAAAGCACTTGAAGTCTCTTCTTTTTTTCTGAACTTTTCACTTCAATTGGCATTTTGAGCTTGAAAAACTCAAATAGCCAGTAGAGGTAAATTATCTATGAATAAATGAAAAACTCGATCTCAAATCAAAAACTGATGAAAGACCCAAGCTATAAAGCTAGAATGGGTTGCAAAGAGAAGGCAAGCATTTAAGATTAGATCACACTGTGACAATGAAAGAAGTCAATAAGAAATCCCCAAAGAAGGTAAAAACAACAGTCCCAAGCAAATTAAGAAAGCCAAGGAGCCTAAGTTAATAATAATCATATCCTACTCATAATTGATGCTCTATTTAAGTACTGTGCCAAGGAGAGGTTTTGCCACATGTTCATCAGTATCAGAGTTATTAAAGGAGTATATCAGTTAATAGGATAAACAAAGACTGTGCTGCAGATCATGCTGTAAAAATCAAAACCCCATAAAATGTATCCTATAAAAAAAAGTGTCAACCTGCTAAATGAATAAAAGCTTGACCACCTTCATCCTTCATTTTAGTTTATGTTGTCTTTTATAAAACAACAGAATGGGCACATGATCTTTAATGGGCAAATTGTTAGGAGAAACACTGAAATCACCCACCCTGGTCAGGCACCATAGTAACCATCTTCACAAGTTACTTTATGCTTGGAGGTCCCGGTAAGGAACATGGAACTAACAAGACACCATCAAACAGAAGGATTTGGAAAAGGTCAAAAGGAGACAGGAGATGCCCGTCCATAGGTCCTACCAACCTCTCAGAATCCTCACTGAAATCCACCTTGGCTGAGCAATGTGTGACACCAGGAAGGACCCTGAGTCAGAATGACTGGTTAGAGGCCAACCTAAGAACAAACCTCATCACCATAAAACCCAAGGCTGTGAGCCACATGGCAGAGCAGTTCTCCTGGTTTCCCTTACCCTCCTGATCTCTGCCTGGACACTCCCTTCCCAATAAAGTCTCTGGCTTTATCACCATGTGTGTCTCTTTGGACAAGTCATTTCTGAGTCCTAGACAAGAGCCCAGTCTCAGGTCCTGGAAGGGGTCCTCCTTCCTGCAACAATATGAGCTACTTTTCTAGCAATGAAACTGTCCGCTTTCTTCCAGACTGAAATCAAAAGACTTGATGGTTTTGCTATATTTAATCAGATTGTTGTTTCATGGAGATAATCAATGGTGACAATAAGAAGCAACTGATAACAGGTCAGGGCCAAGCAAAACAATGCACATGGGGTTGAGCTACATTTTTAACCTGAGATGTTTAGGTCCTGTTTCAGCACTTTTCTCATCTTGTAAAACTATTTGTGTACAATGTTGGCAGGGTACAAATCATGATAAATCTTTTTCTACTAAATACACTTAGGGTTTCGGGAGTTCACGTTTTCTCACGTGGAAATAGCTTCGCTGCTTTCCCCTTCCCTCTCACCCCCCATATTGAATGCAGCATCCTGCCACCCTAGCATTTAACTCTTATGAAAGATGAGTTTTATCAGTATCTCCCTCAGTCAGCAAAAATTCTTAGGCTATGGAACCAGAGAAAGGTACAGCTTTTACAAATGCCTGTCACCATGTTTAGCACAAAGAGACAGTTTTATTAAGTAATACTTGTACATTTCTCAGTCTCTGATATATGGATATTAGGTGTGAGAGGTGTGTAGCTAAAGACTGTTAACTATCATTCTTGATGATTGTTTGCATTTATATAGCATATTTCATAGGATAAAATCAAATAATTGAAGTTGTTATACTAATGAATGCAAGGCAGCAAGTGTCATTACTTCCATGTCTGTGGTGAGAGAATGAGGGTCTCTGAGAAGCCAAAAAAGGAGCCTCCCAGGGCCTCCCTGAGACTCAAATGGTTCCCATGGAGCATATAGACCTTGAGAGAAGTTCTCCAACACTTTGATGAGGCCATTTCTGATCCTCATAAAATGAAAATTATTTTCCAGAATTGTTTGGAGGCTCTGATTTTCAATTCACTTCAGACAAATCCTGTGTTGTAGCCAGTGTCTGAAGGGATACAGCAGTCCTTTAAATGTTTCTCTTCAAATTCTATCAGAAAGGTGGTGCTCCTGGGACTAAGGAATTGGGCATTTTTGATCCATCATGCCTATCAAATTGCAAATCTTTGAAAGATCTTAAAATCATAGTCAAGCCAGATGAAGCATGACATTAAGGTCATATGCCTTGACCCTCCCTAAAATGCCTTTATGGGAGCCTACAAAGAGGATCACTGAATGCCAGCTGTGTGGCCAAACCACCACTGATTAATGAGAAAAATTTCTGATCAATGAGACTAAGTCTCTCATTTATTCAGCCTCATTTACATAATGCTCTGCCAGCTCCACACCTTAAGGATACTGTGACAAACAGGAACACAGACCCTGGCTTCAGGCAGATTGACCCCCACCTCTCCCCCCATCTCTGCCATGCTGTTAGGACTCCAACACAAGTTGAAGCAAAACAAATCTTCCTTCCCTGAGAAACATTTCTGAGATCCCACAAAAGTGTACTAGACCATCTTTTACTTCTGGTGAATAAAGTTCAAGCATTTCAACAAAATATTCCCTTGAAAGAAAGAACCATTTTGTCTGCAACTGAAACTTCTAAATCTGCAGGACTCTCAGCTAAGTCTTTATTTACTTACATAAACTGTCTTTGAATTTGGTGATCACTGTCTGGGTTTATACATACTGTGCAGCACAATGCTCCTTTTCTAGTTTCTTAGTAGGAAAAACACTTGTTTATTTTTTTTCCACTGTCCCAGTCTAGTTCCACAAGCTGACAGACACATAAACACATTTGCTGAAAACCTTGTAAGTGCCTCCTACTCAAGTGTTTCAGGAGATAGTTTCATGGGTTCTCTCCATGCTTCTATTAAAAGATAAACTAAGGTATGTTAAAATTTTAAGAGTTTACTTGAGCACTGGCGTGGTTAGGAGCACTCCACCAACCAGGAGCTAGTGACAAAAGAAGACACAAAAGCTAAGTGAGGAAAGTAATTGGGTAATGTTTCTTTATTTGGTAAAATCTAGTTGGCTGTTTGGGATTGGTTGTCCTTAGGTTTTAGTTTCTTAACCTTGAGGCATTTGCAGGCAGAGGCTTTGGTTTACTTACTAGGCTGTTAAGATAATAGAACCACCTTAGTCTGACGGTCTCCTTGCTTAATTAACACTTCTGTTACAAAGACAAGACCCCATATTTTATAAGTGGACAATTAATAAGTACTGAAGATGTTTTCAAATTTAGGTTATTAGTTCATTTGACCAATGAAAAAGTTGTGTGTTTCTCAAGGTCAAATCTGTTTTAAGCAGAGAGATTTCTAATCAAAGCCTCAAATTCACTAAAAACAAAGAAAATGAAAACCTTTATATTTTCAGGCTATTGACTTCCTTGATTTTTGTCAGAATATTATATCTCAAAAACTAGATGTAAGAGTTGGAGTCAGATAAAACGCATACCAACAGCATGTTTATACTGTACTCTGTCAGGCATTATTTGGAGGCTCAATGGTATTTCCAAAGCAATCAAGAAGAATTCAGTGATTTTTGTTCTGGCTGACTGGCTGGCTGAATTCACTCAGTCGTGTCGGACTCTTTGTGACCCCGTGGACTGTAGCCCACCATCCATGGGATTCTCCAGGCAAGAATACTGGAGTGGGTTGCCATTTCCTTCTCCAGGGGATCTTCCCGACCCAGGGATCAAACCCAGGTCTCCTGCTACTTCTCTACCAATCACATTAAAATGATGGACACATTCTTATTTCCCCAGGGCAGTTTTTTGTTTGTTTTTCCTAAAGAACTATCAAAACTAAAGATGAGATGAAGAGGCCATAAAGAGGGAGAAAGTCTGACTATTTGGGTTGGAGCGGATAGAATCTCCAGGATTTAGGATTTGGTCTTCAACTTTAGACAATTTTATTTAATTTTTTTTTTTTTTTGGCCTATTCAGAGTTGATCAGAGCCTCAGGACTGATCTATTAGACTTTTCACAACATGCCAATAGGTAAGTTAATTTCCTAAATACTAATTTTCAAAAGGGAATATAATTTTGATGACTAGACTATTAATGTCTAAAAATTTAGGGCACCAACTTGCTGTGTCAGTGTGCATAAGAAATTAAATCACTGGTCAAACTCTGTGGTATCAGCACGTGTGGTACAATGAGAACAAAATAAAACAGAGGTAACGGATGTGACATTGGGGTTAGAAGTCAGAGGTTTAAATTCCAGCTCTAGCAGTTGCTAGCTGTGAAACTAATTACCTTGGGCCTCAGTTTTTTATTTGCAAAATGGGTGTAGCAATTGTACCTAATTCACATGCTGTGAGGAACAGATGAATACAGAACACAGCTCTAAGTTAACACTGAGTACATGAAATCAGAGTAAAAAGGTTTGAATAGTGTAAAAAGCATATTTCATCTAGACCCCCAAAGTCTGATGAATTCTCTGTGATGTTGCAGAATTGACCACTCTCGTGCCAGATAATTGTAGTTTACCAGACAGCATATTCATCTCCTTTGGGTAGCTTTAGCCATTTTCCCAAATTCTTTCCCTTTCTCACCACACCCACTAGCAAACTTTTCATCTCTCTAGGCCTCATCTCTTCTATCAGACCTCCTCCTACCCTTGTCTTCATAACTGGTTGAAGACGTTGCCAAATTGGGTCCTCTGCCTTCATGGCTCAGATGGTAAAGAATCTGCCTGCAATGCAGGAGACAGGATTCAATCCCTGGGTTGGGAAGATCCCCTGAATAAGGGAATGGCATCCCACTTCAGTATTCTTGCTTGGAGAATTCCATGGACAGAGGAGCCTGGTGGGCTATAGTTCACAGGGTCACAAAGAGTCAGACATGACTGAGTGACTAACACATACACAAGTTCTCTCCACTGTGTATTTTCAAAGCATCACTTAGAGTGAAATTTTTCTAGTGATGGATAGTCTTATTAATGGATGATCTGTACTAGGTTCAATTAGACCTATCTTTAAATAATCCCCCAGAAATTAGTCTCAGAGCACATAGGCGTGTAAAACCTTCTATGTGCTTACTAGAACTAGAACACTAATTTCACGTGGCCATTGAGTATTAGCTTTGATTGAAATATTTTGTAAGTGTAAAATGGACACCAGATTGCAAAGACTTTAATATGAGAAAAAAATTAAAATCTTTTATGAATAAATTTTTATAAAGATTACATATTAAAATGATAGTATTATTGAAATACTGGGGTTAAAATACATTTAAAAATTAAGTTCACATACTTCTTTTTTAATATGGCTATTAGAAAAATTATACTACATATGTGGCTGGCATTATATTTATATTGGACAGCACTGTTATTACAAAAGGAATGAGCTTCCACAATGAAACTTATTTTCACTTAATAGAACTTTTCTATATGAAATATTTAATGTGTACACTAGAGCCCAGCAATTTCACCTTTAGGGATTATCCTGATGTAATCAGAGGTATGTACAATGATGTTTATCACAACAACATTTTGCAAACTAAAATATCCATCCACAGGGAATTAGTTGAGTAAATTAGGATTCATCTGCTCTGAAGCGTGCCTTCTAACACTTTAAAGTAATCATATCAACTTCTATTTTGGGGAGTGGGCAATTGTTGGTTTCAACTTCTAAGTCTTTATTTCTCTCTCTTTAAAAAACAAAACAAAACCTAATTTTCTCTGGAAAATCACCCTTGTACACATTCTTGGTCTTTAGTACTGGGGTTAGGTCTATTCTTTATATGCAGAAACCATGTAGTCCAAGCTGGATTAATTTGTGTTTCACTCTCTTAGACTCAATATTTGATTCAGGACTGGTCATTGTACTTTCAAAGAGTTGTGGTTGAAGGTGAGCACCGTACACAAGCCTGTTGATATTTGCCACCAAGTTGTCCCCTTTTCCAGAAACAGAACAATGAAGCCCATGCCCTCATGAAGCTGTAGGAACAGAAAAATTTTCCTTTCTTCCCATCTAGTTTCTTTGGCCAGCCTAATAAAACAGATTAACATAAGAAAACAATTTTAATTTCACAGACACAGGAATCCCATAAAAACATGAAACTCCAAGAAGTGACCAAAGCAGGAAGCTTTAAGATCTTTTAGACAAAGAAACAATTAATGTGTGAAGAACTGAAATTAAATAAAGAGATTTGGGTTTGGGATAGAAAGGAGTGAAGTAACAAGATTTGTTTATATGACCATCCTGCTCCTAAATTTCCTATCTCTGGTAATAAGTGCACCTCTTTACCTTCTGGTACAGGAAAGGTACCTATCACACAGAAGATTTATTTCCTGTGATTTACTTATCTCCTGTCAAAAGAGAATCAAATGTTCTTCTTGCACCAACTGTTTCTCAAGTAAATTTAATTAAAAATAATCAATATGCTAAAATGACATCTTTTGGGGTGACATATTCTCCCCTTCAGTATCAACAGACTGAGGTGACTTCAGAGTGTTTTAGAGCAAATATAAAATAGAATAATGGAACCAATAGTGGGGGAGGGGTGTGCATTATCTATGGTGGTCAAAGTAGGTCTTTCTAAGAAGATGACATTTAACTGAGATTGAATGGAAAGGAAGCAGGTACATGAAGACTAGGAAGGATAGGGACGATTATCATCCATAAAGTTTCTAAGGCAGGAAATGGCCAGATATGTCTGGGTATCAAAGAAGTCTACTGGGGACAGGAAACAGGAAGAATATGAAAAGCAGAATTCATAAAGATAGATTACATCCGGATCATGATCATTACATCCAGACCAGGACAGCATTCTATTTGTAGTGCAAAGGTTTTAAGCAGAGGGGTAATGTCCACAAAATATAAATAAAGGTAGTCTGTTTTTCCCTCTTATGTTAACTTTTTCTCAGTTAAGTATCTTAAAACCTTATTATAAGAGAAAAAAGGTATATTCACAAATATCACTCAGAATAAATGTATTTATAAAATCTCTAGCGTGTTATAATTCCCATCATTAACTTTTAAAACATAATGATTATGCTCAATGGCTGCTAAGTACAGTATTGCATAAGGCAGATATACATCATTCTTCATGCTTAGCTCTCATTCAACCTGAACAGAGTCCTGGAGACAGAGACCATAGAAACAAGAGGAGTTAGAAATATTCTCAAAAGGTGAGTAAATGTTCCAGAGAAGAAACCACCTAGACAACCACGCAAATCAGTAGAGTCCCAGAGGGTCGGTTGTTGGAAGAAATCAAGCCAGGTCTAAAAGAAAACTGGCAATGAGATAAATCTTTAAATGCCACTTCACATTTGGTATTGAGTTATTTGCTCCTGGATTTTAACTAATATGCCATTCCTAAGGACACATCTGTAGGAGATCAAGAAAATATTTTTCTTTTTCTTTCAAGCAGATGTGTGAATGTCATTTACCTTTTCTAACACCTAAAAAAACTTAGTTTACTAAACCAATCCACTTGGGTTTAAGTGATATATTGAAATTAAAATGAGCCTATCCTTGGGCCAGCTTTGTGAAAAATTGTGAGTTGCTTTTGAGTAAGTAATTTAGTATCAGGTTCTAACTGAACACTTTCTATTATCTTAGAGGATGATCTTTTAAAAAACATTCTTCAGTAGCATTGTCCCTATCACTCACCCCCAGACTATTCCCCACCCCAGGCAAAGCTTACTTGTTTTTCAATCATCTTCAAGTGAAAATGTTTAAGTGGAAGTGCTAAACATACCTATGGTTTTATATATATATATATACACATATATATGGCAACCCACTCCAGTATTCTTGCCTGGAGAATCCCAGGTACGGGGGAGCCTGGTGGGCTGCCATCTATGGGGTCACACAGAGTCGGACACGACTGAAGCGACTCAGCAGCAGCAGCAGCAGCATACATATATATATTTAGTGGAATTTAAGTTTTTCACGTAAACATATACTGAGTACCTATTTTATTCCATGCAAAGTGATAATTAGAAGAAATAATGATAAACACAAGCTTCTATCCAAGGATCTTAGATGGTCATGAGTACTATGGGATAAGAGATACAGTGGATATACAGATGATGAATTACAGATGCAGACAAAGGATATACGGGGAAAGTGTATGTGGTGGTTCTTCCTAGAAAAGATGATGCCTGACTAATTCTTGAAAGACAGGTGATAAGAGCAGAGAAGGAAGGATCAGAGGGTATTCCAGGGAGAGGTAAGATAAAACATGAAGTGTGCAAGACTATATCACTAATCTGATTGTGTAACTTCAGGCATAAAGCAATAAAAGGAATGAGAAGGAAACAAATGTGGGTGTTTCCCAGTCTCTGTAACTATGTGAATAAAGTAAATAAGCTGACTCTGAAAATATTAGACATAAATAAAAACAAATACAATCAAAAGTTAGGGAGGTTAATAAACTATCCAATAAAATGAAACAATATCCACTCTAATATATTCCAACATTTATTTTTAGAGTCTTACTTTTTAGTTTGGTCTTCCAATTAAAAGTATATTATTATCTGTTTTATTACAGTAATATTTTGAAACAGCTTTACATTAATACAAGTACTTATCCACAAATAACAAGAAAAGTGAAATAATGTGGGGGAATAATTCTTGAGAAATGTTTATGCAATAAATGCAGTAAATTCATGCTGCATAGGTTTCTGGTGGCCCTAGGTAGGGTTGCCGGGAGAAATATCAATAACCCCAGATATGCAGATGACACCACCCTTATGGTAGAAAGTGAAGAAGAACTAAAGGACCTCTTGATGAAAGTGAAAGAGGAAAGTGAAAAAGTTGGCTTAAAACTCAACATTCAGAAAACTAAAATCATGGCATCCAGTCCCATCACTTCATGGGAAATAGATGGGGAAACAGTGGCTGACTTTATTTTTCTGGACTCCAAAATCACTGCAGATGGTGATTGCAGCCATGAAATTAAAAGACGCTTACTCCTTGGAAGGAAACTTAATGACCAACCTAGACAGCATATTAAAAACCAGAGACATCACTTTGTCAACAAAGGTCCATCTAGTCAAGGCTATGGTTTTTCCCGTGGTCATGTACGGATGTGAGAGTTGGACTATAAAGAAATCTGAGCACCAAAGAATTGATGACTTTGAACTGTGGTATTGGAGAAGACTCTTGAGAGTCCCTTGGTTTGCAAGGAGATCCAACCAGTCCATCCTAAAGCAGATCAGTCCTGGGTGTTCATTGGAAGGACTGATGTTGAAGCTGAAACTCCAATACTTTGGCCACCTCATGCGAAGAGCTGACTCATTTGAAAAGACCCTGATGCTGGGAAAGATTGAGGGCAGGAAGAGAAGGGGATGACAGAGGATGAGATGGTTGGATGGCATCACCGACTCAATGGACATGAGTTTGGGTGGACTCCGGAAGTTGGTGACGGAGGGAGGCCTGGTGTGCTGTGGTTCATGGGGTCACAAACAGTCGGACACAGTTGAGTGACTGAACTGAACTGAACTGGATAGGGTTGCTCAGATATGCCTTTAAGAGAATCTTCTATGAAAAGCATAGTTGACAGATTTTGTTGTTTAGTTGCTCAGTCATGTCCGACTCTTTGAGGCCCCATGGACTGTAGCCCACCAAGCTCCTCTGTCTGTGGGATTTTCCAGTCCAGAATACTGGAATGGGTTGCCACTCTGTTCTACAGCAGATCTTCCCAACCCACATCTCCCGCATTGGCAGGCAGAGTTGCACCCACATCTCCTGCATTGGCAGGTGGATTCTTTACTGCTGAGCCACCTATATTATTCCATGCAGGGAAGTTCCAGTTGACAGACAGCTTCCAGCTACCACATCTTTGGATGCACTACACTTTTCCCTCCAAGCCCACACTTGCCCTGAGTTTCTCAAAGTTAATGACTGAATTTGGAGGAGCACCATTTCTGTAAATATGACTTTCTTCTGATAAGTAATCTTTATTCTGTGCTTCCTCTTGCCTAAGCTGAGACTTTCTCACAACTTCATTGCAGCCTGAGACTCTTATTAGTCCAGCCTCCTTTTTCCCCTCCCTCCTTTCTCATGGCTCAGATCAGCATCAAGGTCCAAAGAACCTCCCTGCCTGCTCCTTTCCCTTCTCTTTATCTTTACAGTATTGCTCCTAATAAATCTCTTGCATGGTTAATTCTATTTTACCCTCTGCTTTTTGGAGGACCCTAACTGCAGTATTTTTGATTTATGATATTTTCAACTTATGATAGATTTATTGGGATTTAACCCTACTGTTAATTTGAGGAAGATCTGTACTTCATTCAGTACATTCTTAAGTGAAATTGGCATTTTTAAAGAAGATTATAAGTGTAATGGTGAAAAGCTACTAGGATAGCTGGTTGCCACAGCTTTAAGAGCAAGTTTACCTCTCAAAAATCTCTCTTAAGCTAGTAATTGCCGAATAGGTCATTATTTTGAAATTCTATAACTTGCTTTTTTCATTTTTACAAAATATTATACTTCATCCTATAATTTCAAAATAATGATTTCTAAGTGATAATAAGGTTAATAAGATTACTAAAGGTGATAACTGGTGATAGCGAGGTAATATCACTGAGAACAAACTGAGTTAATTCCTGAAAAAGTATATATTTATACCCTAAGTCTACTACCTTAGAAAATCCAAAATACATAACTATACATCTTATTAGCTATCAAAAAGAAGATGTTATCAAACTTCAAGTACCTTCTGAAAGATCCCACTGCACATTCATAAAGAGAATAAGAGTGAAAAAAGTGAATAACATTTTAGCTTTATTATGAAAACAGTTTTAACTGCACTTAAATCCTTACTTAAAGGGTCTCAGGCACTTCCAGAGACCCTGGATCAAACTTTTAGAATCTCTGGCTAATATTCTTTCTGGAAAGAATACATAAGTCATAAAATACAGTATTATGATATACTAAAATAGATTTCCTGGCCCTAGTTTTTCCCTTTTTCCATGGTTAAAAATCCAGGGCTCTTCAAATCCACACTGAAAACTGAAAGATCCTTTTTGGTCCACTCAAAAGAACTCTGCATTCCAACCTTCAGTCAATGCAAAAGCCAGCTGAGGTGAAATCCCCAGAGGCCAACAGAGACCAGGAGTAAAGCACCACACAGCCTTCAACCACAGCAGTCTTCAAATAGCTGGATCAGGCCACCTCCTAGAGTCCCTTTCATCTATCATTTTATGCCTCCCGCTGTTCCTTTTTTGAGATTCTGTTTTTGTGTAATATGGCTGGGCGTTCTGGCCTCAATTTTCTTGTCACATAGTGAAGGAAGTGTTCTATCTGATAGGAAGCCACATGTCAGCACCTGTTCTCTGGGTTGATTTGTTCATTATTTCCATTTCTCTTTTCTGATACTGCAGGGTCTTTTTCTGTCAACAGCAACAACAACACATCTATACTCCCTGGCTCCATCTTTTCTGTGGATGTCAAAATCCAGGGTCTGATGAGTGCCCTTGAGGCTCAGCCTATCACTTAAGGAGTGTTTCTGTTTAGATGTTCAATTTTTTTAACTGAATTTACAGTTAACCCTTGTTGAAAATATAAAGTTTGACTTTGTCTATGTGGGTGGATAAATCTAATTGAAAAAGGGAGGTAACTTTTTACCACACTAGGAGACAATTATGCTTTTACTTTGCAAAAGAATATCTTGCTTTAGGTTCCAACATTCAAACATCAGGATAATCTAGTGCAATCCAATTCATTGTAGCAACCATATATTGAGATATCACTGGGGACAGGCACCGTGTGTAAATGGACTGGGATTCTTGGGAAATAAGGAAATAATTAAAGTTGAAGACACAGGTAACACAGAAAAATCGATGCTCTTAACCTAGATAAGTAATTTTTGGGTTTTGTGGCACATGAGTAAGCATAATCCATCTAGCTATTTTTTGGTAACAGTTCATGACAGCCTATTCTGTGTTAAGCAGATGATTGTTTATAGTTAGGCAGATGGGTTTAAACTCAAACAGCCTGATTAAGTAGCTTTAAGCTTCAGGTTTCAGTAGACACATAGGATTTTAACTTGGTCACTGTAACATTAGTGAGTTGTTCAGATAAGTGTTGTTTTCACAGAGAGAAGGACACAGGTGCAGATCTTAGCCCATGACAGCCGTAGGGACTTCAGTGTACTGACCAATAGGAGTGATACTTAAACTACATGGTACTGCTTAGCTTGGTACAGGCAAAGTCAGAGTAAGAATGAAATCACAAAATGAGGATAAAGAAACATACATGAGGAAATATCAGACAAGCCAAATTTGAGGAGCATTATATTCTTCAAAAATGTCATAAGTGCTGAGCATATTGCCAGATTAAAGGACATTAGAGATATGATAACAATATAGTGCTTGATCTTGGAATGCATCATGCACTGATAAAAATATTTATTTAAAGGGTAATACTGGGGGGAAGGCGCCAAGATGGCGGAGGAGTAGGACGGGGAAAACACTTTCTCCCCCACAAATTCATCAAAAGAGCATTTAAACGTCGAGTAAATTCCACAAAACAACTTCTGAATGCCGGCAGAGGACATCAGGCACCCAGAAAAGCAACCCAACTCCTCGAAAGGAGGTAGGAAAAAATATTAAAGACAATAAAAGAGACAAAAGAGGGAGGGACGGAGTTCCGTCCCGGGAAGGGAGTCTTAAAAAGAGAGAAGTTTCCAAACACCAGGAAACCTTCTCACTGCCGAATCCGTGCCGAGCTTTGGAAGCACAGAGGACAACATAACAGGGAGAAAAAATAAATAAACAATTAAAACTCGCAGATTGCGAGCCCTACGGTAACTCCTCCAGCGGAGAAGCAGTGCAGACGCCTGCATCCGCCATTAGCAAGCAGGGGCTGGGCAGGGAGGCGCGGCGCGGGCTGCATCGCTCAGAGTAAGAATCTGGCCTGAATACCCTGAGCACTATCTGAGCGAAATAATTTGGGCTAGCAAACCAGACTGTGGGATATCTACCATGCGAAAAGCCAGCCCTAACCTAAGACACCGCCAGCCCGCGCACGGAAAAAGGACTAAACAGAGGTAGCCGGCTGCAAACCTTCCCCCTCCGGTGACAGGCAGCCAGAGCCGGAAGGGGGCAATCGCAGCCCCAGAGAGACATTATCTATAAAACTGGCTTCTTTGCTAACTAAAACTTATTGGGGGTCTGGACGGTCAACATCTGCCTGAGAAGGTGCACCGGTTTTACACCCAGATAACCAAGTGGCGGGGAGGCGATAAGTCGCAGCATTGGCGCTCGCCAAACACCTCATCACCTGAGCTGCTCGGACCTGGGAAGAGCACAAAACGCAGCCCCAACTGAGTCTGCGCCTCTGAGGACTACCTGAGTGCCTGAACCTGAGCGGCTTGGACCTGGGAGGTGCATGCAACCCAGGGCCAGCCTCGGATTGTTCCCGGCGGAACAACCTAGAGCCTGAGCAGTGTGGGCAGGGAGGCTACACGTGCCGTGAGCGGGGGCAGACCCAGTGTGGCTGAGGCACTGCGAGCGCACGCCAGTGTCATTTGTTTGCAGCATCCCTCCCTCCCTCCCCATAGCGCGACTGAACAAAGAGAAGAAATACAGCTCCACCCATCAGAACACCGACACAAGCTTCCCTAACCAGGAAACCTTGACAAGCCACCTGTATAAACCCACAAACAGCGAGGAAACGCCACAATAAAGAGAACTCCACAAACTGCCAGAATACAGAAAGGACTCCCAAACTCAGCAATTTAAACAAGATGAAGAGACAGAGGAATACCCAGCAGATAAAGGAACAGGATAAAAGCCCACCAAACCAAACAAAAGAGGAAGAGATAGGGAATCTACCTGATAAAGAATTCCAAATAATGATAGTGAAATTGATCCAAAATCTTGAAATCAAAATGGAATCACAGATAAATAGCCTGGAGACAAGGATTGAGAAGATGCAAGAAAGGTTTAACAAGGACCTAGAAGAAATAAAAAAGAGTCAATATATAATGAATAATGCAATAAATGAAATTAAAAACACTCTGGAGGCAACAAATAGTAGAATAACAGAGGCAGAAGATAGGATTAGTGAATTAGAAGATAGAATGGTAGAAATAAATGAATCAGAGAGGATAAAAGAAAAATGAATTAAAAGAAATGAGGACAATCTCAGAGACCTCCAGGACAATATTAAACGCTACAACATTCGAATCATAGGGGTTCCAGAAGAAGAAGACAAAAAGAAAGACCATGAGAAAATACTTGAGGAGATAATAGTTGAAAACTTCCCTAAAATGGGGAAGGAAATAATCACCCAAGTCCAAGAAACCCAGAGAGTCCCAAACAGGGTAAACCCAAGGAGAAACACCCCAAGACACATATTAATCAAATTAACAAAGATCAAACACAAAGAACAAATATTAAAAGCAGCAAGGGAAAAACAACAAATAACACACAAGGGAATTCCCATAAGGATAACAGCTGATCTTTCAATAGAAACTCTTCAAGCCAGGAGGGAATGGCAAGACATACTTAAAATGATGAAAGAAAATAACCTACAGCCCATATTATTGTACCCAGCAAGGATCTCATTCAAGTATGGAGAAATCAAAAGCTTTTCAGACAAGCAAAAGCTGAGAGAATTCTGCACCACCAAACCAGCTCTCTAACAAATACTAAAGGATATTCTCTAGACAGGAAACACAAAAATGGTGTATAAAGTCGAACCCAAAACAATAAAGTAAATGGCAACGGGATCATACTTATTAGTAATTACCTTAAACGTAAATGGGTTGAATGCCCCAACCAAAAGACAAAGACTGGCTGAATGGATACAAAAACAGGACCCCTACATATGTTGTCTACAAGAGACCCACCTCAAAACAGGGGACACATACAGACTGAAAATGAAGGGCTGGAAAAAGGTTTTCCATGCATATTGGGACCAAAAGAAGCAGGAGTCACAATACTCATATCAGATAAATTAGACTTTAAAACAAAGGCTGTGAAAAGAGACAAAGAAGGTCACTACATAATGATCAAAGGATCAATCCAAGAAGAAGATATAACAATTATAAATATATATCCACCCAACATGGGAGCACCGCAGTATGTAAGACAAATCCTAACAAGTATGAAAGGAGAAATTAACAATAACACAATAATAGTGGGAGACTTTAATACCCCACTCACACTTATGGATAGATCAACTAAACAGAAAATTAACAAGGAAAAAAAAAAAAACATGTATCTATAAAGTTCACTAAAGCAAAGCACAGTAAAATGAGGTATGGCAATAAAAGGCGTTAAATTTATCAAATAAAAAAAAATAAAGTGCTGAAAAATTAAAGCTGTCAATTCTGTAATAGATATTCATTGAAAGTATCTTTTGAAATGGGGGTGAAAACACCTTCAGAGAAATGAAAGCTAAGGAAGCATGCACGAGCTATAAAAAATGATAAAGTCCTTTATGAATGATGATAATATCAAAACAAAACTTGGAAATACAGGAAGGAGTAAAGAGCACTACGAACAGTCAATACATGGATAAACATTAGAAACTATTCTCTTTTCTTAATTTCTTCATGGTAAACTATCAACATTATATTGTGAAATTTTTCAGAAAAAAAAAATAAAATAAAGGGTAATACTGGTATAATTACAAAAATTTGATTCTGAACTATATATCGGATATCAGTATCAGGTGCTGAATTTCCTGAATTTGATGATTTCATTGGAGTTCTATAAGAAGGAGATACATTATCTTTCCTAAAGATTTTATGACTTTTTTTGAAAGGTCATGATTTTTATCATTTTTTCATATGATTCCTCAAATAATGATATATGTTATAGGTGTATATATAGGTGTGTGTGGGTTACAAGTACACATAGGTGTGTGGAGGTGGGGTTTGGGGGACAGAGAGAGAAATAAAGGAAAAAACAAATGTGGAAAAATATTAACAGTGAGTGAAACTAGATAAAGGATATCTGTGTGTACATGTTCTTTATAATATTCTTGTAAATTTTTTTTTTTTAGGTTTGAGATTTTAAAAATTAAAAAAAAAAAAGAAACACAGTCCTCCTTCTTATCTCCACACCACCCTACCCCATAAAGTCTTACTTTTCAGGGAGAATTATGAAAAAAATAATGGCTTCATTTACTTTGAATCTCAAAACAGATCATCTGGCCATAAGACCTGGGCCTAAAACTCTAAAAGCAGCTGGGACCTCCCTGGTATAAACCCTTTTGAGTTTCTAACTTTAAATCTTTAAGGCCAAGCCTTGGTAGGTAGAGCTGCAATTTTACCAAATTCAAGAATCTCTCAGCAGCCCATGATGACAACGTGGTTGTAATGAGTTTTGCTCATTACGCAAATTGTGAACTTAATTTCAAACAACCAAAGCGGCACCTTTCCAAAAGAGTGAAAGATTTTTTGTTCATAAATGCAAAAATGAATGAGGTTCCTAATGTGAAAGCAAATACTTTATTCAGTTACTATGGAAAAACGAATTCAAGAAATTATGGCAAATCCAAAGGGCCAAATAATGTTTAAGAGAACTTCGCTTCTAAGAATCACATTTGCCTAGAAAATAAGAGCACAACTGGCATATTTTAAAATATTCTTCAGACTTTTAATTAGAATGGAAGCAAAGTAAATGAGTAAATAAAGGAGAAAAAAAATGAAGACTAATAAACTGGAAGAAGAATTACATTTCTTGAATAGAAAGTATAAAGATCTTGGATAATAGATTATTCATAGATAAAAATAAAGATGACATCTTAAAGATTAAGGGAAACTAATAAGTGAAGAGGAAAACGTCAGTCACCCAGATCTGGCATCATCAACTCAATGGACATCATTTTGATCAAACTCCGGGAGATAGTGAAGGACAGAGAAGCCTGGCGGGCTGTAGTCCATGGAGTCGCAGAGTCAGACAGGACTGAGCTACTGAACAACAACAAAGAAAAGAGGGAGATATTTTCATTAACAGGAAAGGGAAATAGGGCCCAGTGAAGTGAAAGTCACTCATTCATGTCCAACTCTTTGCAATCCCATGGACTATACAGTCCATGGAATTCTCCAGGCAAGAATACTGAAGTGGGTAGCCTTTCTCTTCCAGGGGATCTTCGCAACCCAGGGGTTAAACCCAGGTCTCCCACATTGCAGGTGGATTCTTTACCAGCTAAGCCACAGGGGAAGCCCACAAATGCTGGAGTGGGTAGCCTATCTCTTCTCCAGCGGATCTTCCCAACCCAGGAGTTGAACTGGGGTCTCCTGCATTGCAGGCAGATTCTTTACCAACTGAGCTATCAGGGAAGTCCTAATAGGGCCCAGAGAAAAAGAAAGAGAAGTAGCTCAGTTGTGTTCGACTCTTTGCAACCCGATGGACTGTAGCCTACCAGGCTTCTCTGTCCATGGAATTCTCCAGGCAAGAGTACTGGAGTGGGTTGCTATTCCTTTCTCCAGGGGATCTTCCCTACCCAGGGATTGAACCCAGGTCTCCTGCATTGCAGGCAGATGCTTTACCATCTGAGCCACCAGGGAAGACCAGGAGCAATAGGGCCCAGAGTAACCGACAAAAGAAAAATGGCAAGTTCATAGCTAGCAGACAGGCTTCCCAGAAAGAATCAGGTTCCAAGAAGCTAATAAGAAATACCCACTTAAAGCAGCAGCTGGAGATTTCACAGTAAGTGGATAAAAATACTGCCCCTCCCCTCAACAACTAAGCTACAATATTACAAATTATATAGGTTTCAGATGAAAAGACCAAAAAGTGTTCTAAGAACACAGACTTTAAGAATTGCTAGTGAACTTTAAGGTGACACCCATTGTGAGCAGTATGTAGACACTATGTCCTGAGAAACTATGCCCTTAAACACTGAAATTATGATTCTGAAGGCAGACACTGCTAAAAGAAAGCAGATTAAAGTAGAGATAAGAAAGACAGTAGGTGGAGTTCACGCCTGGACAAAATATTGCCCAGTGGGTAAAATTAAAGCAAACACTGACAAGATTTATTTTTCACTGGTTGCTTTGGTTATGCCAAGAATTCAATGATTTCATATATCTTGCTATAGGATAAAACAGAAGACAAAATCAAGAGAAATGTATAGAAAATCAAACATGTGGACAGAAGGAAAAGAGAAGGTGAAATGAAAGAAAGTCTTTGGTTCCAGGTAAAAGTGCTCATGTAACATGTGCTAGAAAAAGGAGAAGACAAGTCTAAGAAGTCAGTTAAGCTATTACAAACACAATTGAGTGTTCATAAAAGATATGTAGGGGGGATGATAAGGAAAAATTATAGCAACAGAATGAAGTTTCATTCCTGCAGAAATAAAGTTAGCAGAAAGATTTAAAATATTACAAAAATAAGGAAGAAATGAGTTAAGTAGAAGGAAGAGGTCATGATGTCACTAGGTTCCTGGGGAAACAGGCTTCAAAAAAACCAACGGTTTTTCTTCTGGAATCGACTGAGAATGATTATTCAGATGAAACAAATGTGAAGTCAATGCATATCTCTCCAAAGACACAGATTTCTCAGGTATAAGCAATCCCATAGCAGAACTGTCAATTGTTAGTTACCATAGCACAAAACTCAAAATGTCTGCTCAGAGTTAAGAAGGAAGACATAATAAACCTGGTGCCAGAAACATAGGGGCCAAAGGGGAAATGGAAATTAAGAAGTTCTGAATACACTAAGTGGAGAATAAAAACACCTCCAAATACAATCCAGTGATTGGGACTGTGAGCTTTGCAATTGCCAAACTGTGCTAAGTGAAATAAGTCAGGTGGAGAAAGACAAATACAGTTTGTTTTAACTTACATATGGAATATAAAAAATTAAATAAGCAAACAAATATAATAAAACAGGAATAAGACTCAGATACAGAAAACAAACTACGGTGAAGAGAAAGGAGGGGATACAGAGAGGGGTAAAATAGGTAGTGCAGTAGAGTTAGTCATTCAGTTGTGTCCAACTCCTTGCGATTCCATGGAGTGTAGCCCATCAGGCTATATGTCCATGGAATTCTCCAGGCAAGAATACTGGAGTGGGTAGCTATTCCCTTCTCCAGGGGATCTTCCCCACTCAGGGATAGAACCCAGGTCTACTGCCTTGCAGGCAGATTCTTTACCCTCTGAGCCACCAGGGAAGCCCTGGGTAAAGGGGATTTAGCAAAATAGGTGAAGGGGATTAAAAGATACAAACTACACAGTATAAAATAAATAAGACACAAGGATGTAATGTACAGCACAGAGAATATAGTCAATATTTCATAATAACTTTGTATTATCATCTAAACAATATTGATTTACTATGTTGTACACTTGAAATTAACAAATTTATAAGTCAACTATTACTTCAATTTAAAAAACAAACTGTGCTAAAGAATGTAACAATGTCTCAGATACTATTCTCTGCCAGCAAATGACAGAATACATGGGTAGGCTTTTTTTTCTACCTGTAGTAATTCACATTATCCTGTAATCAGTTTCCTGATGGGAGATTGTCCTCAATTAAAATTTTATTCATAGTTTGTGCTATCAGGACAACTAGCCTAATCTGCCAATCATCCTAAAGTGGCCAAACATCTGTTAATTCTCTTTTAACCTCAGATAAGTGAGTCTTTGCTTTGGATTGATTCTAAGAATATTATTTTGACTCTAGAAGTAAGAATAAACTTCTTTTACTTGCCTGAAAGATTGTAAAATTCTATTTCAGAACTTTCTGCTTCTGGGCATAACTGAATAACTACTGGACACTGGGAACAATTTTGAAACTGAACAAGAGAAATGACAGTTATCAGATATTAATAAGAAATAGCATAGGATTGTGGTCCTTGAATAAGGGAAATCCATGAAGTAAGTACCACAGTCATCTTGACTTTCTGTATGCAGTCACTGGCTATACTCCAACATTCACAGACAGACCCCAAGCAAAGCATCATATTCTCAATAAGCTGCTGAGGCAGAGAGCAGAGTTGAATGTTGAGGCAATGCTGAGACAGATAAAATATATGGAACATAATACTGCAGAGAAAAATGGTATGCAGACTACCACAAATCTACAAGAGGTATTTTAATGTCTTTGGCAAATACAACATTGAACACAAACAGGGAAAATCCCCTTGAGGCCTGACAGAGAACAACTACTGAGGAATTGCCAGCTGAATGGATATTCTTGAGATTGTACAGTGCAGAGAAAAGCAGGAGTTACAAACAGACAAAATTAATTTAAAGTGTTGAAGTGGCTACTATATGAATGGTTATCATTCTAGAAAATACTGTTGCTTAAAATAAAAAAGTATAATAAATGATAGTGAACTGGTAAAAAATAATACTAATATAGTGAGAATATAACATGTAGAATAAATTATTTGACAACAACACCAAAAAGGTGAGAGGAAAGTAAGTAAAAGTATACCATTGCACTGTCTTATATAATATATGTTGTTTTTGTCTAGTTGCTAACTCATCATCACCAAAAGCTCACGTTTTACCATATGATTCACATAAGATACATATTCCATGGCTTTAGACAGATGTATAATGACATAAATCCATCATTATAATATTATAGAATATTTTCACTGCCCTGAAAATCCTATGTTTTGCCTATTATTCTTCCCATTACCACTGCTTCTGGAAATCACTGATCTTATTTGATCTTTTTATTGTCTCCATAGTATTTCCCTTTCCAGAGTTTCATATCATTAAGATCATATAATATTTGGCCTTTACAGATTGGTTTCTTTCCCTTAGTAATATGCATATAAATTTACTCCATGGTTTTCCATGGTTTGATAGCTCATTTTTAAGTGCTGAAACATACTTAATTGTATTGATGTAACATCAGATCAGATCAGATCAGTTGCTCAGTTGTGTACGACTCTTTGAGACCCCATGAATCGCAGCACACCAGGCCTCCCTGTCCATCACCAACTCCCAGAGTTCACTCAGACTCATGTCCATCGAGTCAGTGATGCCATCCAGCCATCTCATCCTCTGTCGTCCCCTTCTCCTCCTGCCCCCAATCCCTCCCAGCATCAGAGTCTTTTCCAATGAGTCAACTCTTCGCATGAGGTGGCCAAAGTACTGGAGTTTCAGCTTTAGCATCGTTCCTTCCAAAGAAATCCCAGGGCTGATCTCCTTCAGAACGGACTGGTTGGATCTCCTTGCAGTCCAAGGGACTCTCAAGAGTCTTCTCCAACACCACAGTTCAAAAGCATCAATTCTTTGGCGCTCAGCCTTCTTCACAGTCCAACTCTCATATCCATACATGACCTCAGGAAAAACCATAGCCTTGACTAGATGGACCTTTGCTGGCAAAGTAATGTCTCTGCTTTTGAATATGTTATCTAGGTTGGTCATAACTTTCCTTCCAAGGAGTAAGTGTCTTTTAATTCCATGGCTGCAGTCACCATCTGCAGTGATTTTGGAGCCCAGAAAAATAAAGTCTGACACTGTTTCCACTGTTTCCCCATCTATTTCCCAGGAAGTGATGGGACTGGATGCCATGATCTTCATTTTCTGAATGTTGAGCTTTAAGCCAACTTTTTCACTCTCCACTTTCACCTTCATCAAGAGGCTTTTTAGTTCCTCTTCACTTTCTGCCATAAGGGTGGTGTCATCTG
Organism: Bos taurus; assembly: GCF_002263795.3. Lineage (NCBI taxonomy): Eukaryota > Metazoa > Chordata > Mammalia > Artiodactyla > Bovidae > Bos > Bos taurus. The sequence continues at coordinate 76,198,501 of NC_037330.1, forward strand.
CACATCTGAGGTTATTGATATTTCTCCCTGCAATCTTGATTCCAGCTTGTGTTTCTTCCAGCCCAGCATTTCTGATGATGTACTCTTCTTAGAAGTTAAATAAACAGGGTGACAATATACAGCCTTGACGTACTCCCTTTCCTATTTGGAACAGTCTGTTGTTCCATGTCCAGTTCTAACTGTTGCTTCCTGACCTGCATACAAATTTCTCAAGAGGCAGATCAGGTGGTCTGGTATTCCCATCTCTTTCAGAATTTTCCACTTTTACTGTGATCCACACAGTCAAAGGCTTTGGCATGGTCAATAAAGATCTTTTTTGTACAGTTCTTCTGTGTATTCTTGCCATCTCTTCTTAATATCTTCTGCTTCTGTTAGGTCCATACTATTTCTGTCCTTTATCAAGCCCATCTTTGCATGAAATGTTCCTTTGGTATCTCTGATTTTCTTGAAGAGATCTCTAGTCTTTCCCATTCTGTTGTTTTCCTGTATTTCTTTGCACTGATCGCTGAAGAAGGCTTTCTTATCTCTTCTTGCTATTCATTGGAACTCTGCATTCAGATGCTTACATCTTTCCTTTTCTCCTTTGCTAAAGCGCAGGTGGCTGCAACGGGCGCACTAATGTGCAGGCGAGAGGAGCTACCCCACGTCCGAGGTCAGGGGCAGCGGGGAGAGTGCCAGACTGCGACGGTGCAGGAACAGGCCAGAGGAGCTACCCCACATCCGAGGTCAGGGGGGGCGGCCCAGAGGAGATACCCCGCGTCAGAGGTCAGGGGTGGTGCCCGGGAGGACCAAACCCATGCCGAGGCTCCGCGGGCACAGGAGGACCTAGAGGAGCTATCCCACGTTGAAGGTCAGGAAGGGCGGTGATGAAGAGATACCCCTCATCCAAGGTAAGGAGCATTGGCTGCACTTTGCTGGAGCAGCCGTGAAGAGATACCCCACGTCCAAGGTAAGAGAAACCCAAGTAAGATGGTAGGTATTGCAAGAGGGCATCAGAGGGCAGACACACTGAAACCATACTCACAGAAAACTAGTCAATCTAATCACACTAGGACCACAGCTTGTCTAACTCAATGAAACTAAGCCATGCCCGTGGGGCAACCCAAGATGGGCGGGTCATGGTGGAGAGATCTGACAGAATGTGGTCCACTGGAGAAGGGAATGGCAAACCACTTCAGTATTCTTGCCTTGAGAACCCCATGAACAGTATGAAAAGGCAAAATGATAGGATACTGAAAGAGAAACTCCCCAGGTCGATAAGTGCCCAATATGCTACTAGAGATCAGTGGAGAAATAACTTCAGAAAGAATGAACGGATGGAGCCAAAGCAAAAACAATACCCAGGAGTGGATGTGACTGGTGATAGAAGCAAGGTCCGATGCTGTAAACAGCAATATTGCATAGGAACCTGGAATGTCAGGTCCATGAATCAAGGCAAATTGGAAGTGGTCAAACAGGAGATGGCAAGAGTGAACGTCGACATGCTAGGAATCAGTGAACTGAAATGGACTGAATGGGTGAATTTAACTCAGATGACCATTTTATCTACTACTGCGGGCAGGAATCCTTCAGAAAAAATGGAGTAGCCATCATGGTCAACAAAAGAGTCCAAAATGCAGTACTTAGATGCAATCTCAAAAATGACAGAATGATCTCTGTTCGTTTCCAAGGCAAACCATTCAATATCACAGTAATCCAAGTCTATGCCCCAACCAGTAATGCTGGGGAAGCTGAAGTTGAATGGTTCTATGAAGACCTACAAGACCTTTTAGAACTAACACCCAAAAAAGATGTCTTTTTCATTATAGGGGACTGGAATGCAAAAGTAGGAAGTCAAGAAACACCTGGAGTCACAGGCAAATTTGGCCTTGGAATACGGAATGAAGCAAGGCAAAGACTAATAGAGTTTTGCCAAGAAAATGTACTGGTCATAACAAACACCCTCTTCCAACAACACAAGAGAAGACTCTACACATGGACATCACCAGATGGTCAACACCGAAATCAGATGGATTATATTCTTTGCAGCCAAAGATGGAGAAGCTCTACACAGTCAACAAAAACAAGACTGACTATGGCTCAGACCATGAACTCCTTATTGCCAAATTCATATTTAAATTGAAGAAAGTAGGGAAAACCACTAGACCATTCAGGTGTGATCTAAATAAAGTCCCTTATGATTATACAGTGGAAGTGAGAAATAGATTTAAGGGCCTAGATCTGATATATAGAGTGCTTGATGAGCTATGGAATGAGGTTTGTGACATTGTACAGGAGACAGGGATCAAGACCATCCCCATGGAAAAGAAATGCAAAAAAGCAAAACGGCTGTCTGGGGAGGCCTTACTAATAGCTGTGGTGTAACATAGTTTCGGAGAAGGCCCTGGCACCCCACTCCAGTACTCTTGCCTGGAAAATCCCATGAACAGAGGAGCCTGGTGAGCTGCAGTCCATGGGGTCGATAAGAGTCGGGCACGACTGAGCGACTTCACTTTCACTTTTCACTTTCATGCATTGGAGAAGGAAATGGCAACCCACTCCAATGTTCTTGCCTGAAGAGTCCCAGGGACGGGAGCCTCGTGGGCCGTCTATGGGGTAGCACAGAGTTGGACATGACTGAAGCGACTTAGCAGCAGCAGCAACATAGTTTACTTATTCAGTTACCTATTGAAAGATATCATGGTTGCATCCAAGTTGTGGAAATTATGAGTAAAACTATTTTAATCATCCTTGTGCAAGTTTTGTGTGGTCATAGGTTTTCATCTCCTTTGGGTAAATAACAGGAGTGTGATATCTGGATCATATTGTAAGGCTATGTTTAGCTTCTTTTAAGAAAGTGTCAAACTGTCTTCCAATAGTTGTACATTTGGCATATTTCCACCAGCAGTGTACTAGAGTTCCTGTTCTTCCACATTCTAACCAGCACTTGATATTGTAAATGTTCTGGATTTGAGCCACTCTAATAAGTATGTAGCAGCACCTCATTGTTATTTTAATTCACATTTCCTTAATGACATAGGCTGTGCAGCATCTTTTCATATACTTATTTGCCATCTGGATCTCTTATTTGGTATCAGTGAAGGTGTTCTGCCATTTTTTAAATTGTTTTCTAGTTTTATTGTTGAATTTTAAGTTATTAGTACCTTATAGATAACAGTCCTTTAGCAGATATGTAGTTTGAAAATACTTTCCACTAATCTGTGGCTTGTCTTTTCATACTCTTGACATTGTCTTTTAAAGGGCATAAATTCTAAATTTTAATGAAGTCCAGCTTATCAATTATTTATTTCTCAGATTACATCTTTTGTGTCATGTCTAAAAAAATCACCAAGGTCATGTAGGTTTATCTTATGTTATCTTCTAGGAGATTTATATTTTTGTGTTTCACACACAGGATTATGATCCATTTTGTTATAGGTTTATGTAATTGGCATAAGGTCTGTGTCTAGATTCATTTTTTTTGCATGTGATTGCTCAGTTGTTCCAACACCATTTGTTGAAGAAACTATCTTTACTCCATTGTAATGACTTTGATTCCTTGTTAAAAATAAGTTGACTATATTTAAGTAAGTCTGTTTATGGGTTATCTATTCTGTTTCACTGACACAGTTATTCTTTTGCCAATGCCAGGTTGTCTTGATTACCTAGTTTTGTACTATCATGGAGTTGGGTAGTATCAGTCCTCCAATTTTGTTCTTCTTCAATACTGTATTGGCCATTTGGGCACATTTACATTTTCACATAAACTTTCAAATCAGTTGATATTCATAGAAGAAATCTCCTAAGATTTTGATGGGGATTGCACTGTATCTATAGACTAATTTAGGAAGAATTGATAGTGAATAGTGAATTTTCCTTTTCATGAACATGAAATATCTCTCCATTGATCAGTTCTTTGACTTCATTCATCAGAGTTAAGTAGCTTTCCTCATAATAGATCTTGTAGGTATTTTGTAAGATTTATACCAAAGTATTTCACTTTGAGGGATGCTAATTCTCACCTAGAGCCAGATATCCAGGAATGTGAAGTCAAGTGGGCCTTGGAAAGCATCACTACAAACAAAGCTAGTGCAGGTGATGGAATTCCAGTTGAGCTATTCCAAATCCTGAAAGATGATGCTGTGAAACTGCTGCACTCAATATGCCAGCAAATTTGGAAAACTCAGCAGTGGCCACAGGACTGGAAAAGGTCAGTTTTCATTCCAATCCCAAAGAAAGGCAATGCCAAGGAATGCTCAAACTACGACACAATTGCACTCATCTCACAGGCTAGGAAAGTAGTGCTCAAAATTCTCCAAGCCAGGCTTCAGCAATACATCAACCGTGAACTTCCAGATGTTCAAGCTGGTTTTGGAAAAGGCAGAGGAACCAGAGACCAAATTGCCAACATCCCCTGGGTCATCAAAAAAGCAAGAGAGTTCCAGAAAAACATCTATTTCTGCTTTATTGACTATGCCAAAGCCTTTGACTGTGTGGATCAAAATAAACTGTGGAAAATTCTGAAAGAGATGGAAATACCAGACCACCTGGCCTGCCTCTTGAGAAATTTGTATGCAGGTCAGGAAGCAACAGTTAGAACTGGACATGGAACACCAGACTGGTTCCAAATAGGAAAAGGAGTACGTCAAGGCTGTATATTGTCACCCTGTTTATTTAACTTCTATGCAGAGTACATCATGAGAAACGCTGGGCTGGAAGAAGCACAAGCTGGAATCAAGATTGCTGGGAGAAATATCAATCACCTCAGATATGCAGATGACACCACCCTTATGGCAGAAAGTGAAGAGGAACTAAAAAGCCTCTTGATGAAAGTGAAAGAGGAGAGTGAAAAAAATTGGCTTAAAGCTCAACATTCAGAAAATGAAGATCATGGCATCCGGTCCCATCACTTCCTGGGAAATAGATGGGGAAACAGTGGAAACAGTGTCAGACTTTATTTTTCTGGGCTCCAAAATCACTGCAGATGGTGACTGCAGCCATGAAATTAAAAGATGCTTACTCCTTCAAGAAAAGTTATGACCAACCTAGATATCATATTGAAAACCAGAGACATTACTTTGCCAACAAAGGTCCGTCTAGTCAAGGCTATGGTTTTTCCAGTGGTCATGTATGGATGTGAGAGTTGGACTGTGAAGAAGGCTGAGCGCTGAAGAATTGATGCTTTTGAAGTGTGGTGTTGGAGAAGACTCTTGAGAGTCCCTTGGACTGCAAGGAGTTCCAACCAGTCCATTCTGAAGGAGACCAGCCCTGGGCTTTCTTTGGAAGGAATGATGCTAAAGCCGAAACTCCAGTACTTTGGCCACCTCATGCGAAGAGTTGACTCATTGGAAAAGACTCTGATGCTGGGAGGGATTGGGGGCAAGAGGAGAAGGGGACGACAGAGGATGAGATGGCTGGATGGCATCACTGACTCGATGGACGTGAGTCTGAGTGAACTCTGGGAATCAGTGATGGACAGGGAGGCCTGGTGTGCTGCGATTCATGGGGTCGCAAAGAATCGGACATGGCTGAGTGACTGAACTGAACTGAACTGAGTGTAAATGGTATTGTTTTTAAATCCAAATACCACCCATTTGTTTTTATTATATAGGAAAGGAATTGACTTTATATATTAACTTTATATTCTGCTACATTACTATAATCATTTATTACTTCCCAGAATTTTATCAATAATTTTGGATTTCCTACATAGGTGATTTTGTCATCTGTGAACAAAGACACTTTCATGTCTTCCTTCCCAATCTGTATAGATTTTCTTTTGTTGTCCTATTATTTTATTAAGGATCAGAAAAATGTCAAAACAAAAGCTGTTAAAAATAAACAAAAACAAAAACAAAAGCTGTGAGAGGGTACAGACTTACCTTGTATCTAATCTTGGTTGGAAAGCTTTCAGTTTTTCACCATAAATTATTATGTTGATTGCAGGTATTTTACAGATTTTCTTAACCAAGTTGAAGAAATTTCCCTCTACTCCTCATTTATTGAGAGTATTTCATCATGGATGGGTGTTGAATTTTGTTAAAATGCTTTTCCTGCATCTATTGATATGATCGTGAGACTTTTACTTTTTAGTCTCTTGATGTAATAAGTTATATCAATTGATTTTAGAATGTTGAATCAGACTTGCATACCTGGGGTAAATTTCACTTGGTCGTGGTGTTTAAATTTTTATGCTTTTTAAAAATTCGATTAGCTAACACTTTGAGATTTTTGCATGTAACTTCATTAATGATATTAGTCTATAATTTTCTTTTTTTTTTTTTGTAATGTCTTTATCTGGTTTTGGCATTAGGGTAATACTGCTCTCAGAGAATGAATTAGGAAATCTTCTCTCTTCTTCTGTCCTCTAAGATAGATTGTAGACAACTGGCAGAATTCAGTTCTTAAATGTTTGGTACAATTTAACAGCAAAATCCAACAGGGCCTGGTGCTTCTTATTCAGCAGATTATTAATTACTGATTCAATATAGATTTAGTCTATTTGGATCATATATTTCTTATTGTGTGAATTTTTGCAAGTTCTGTCTATGGAGAAATTGATCCATTTCATCGAGATTATCAAATATTGGGGCACGGAGTTGTCTACAGTATTGCTTTATTATCCTTTTATGGGATCTTTAGTGACATCTTTTTAATTGCTGATATTAGTAATTTGTGTTTTCCCTATTTTATTTGGTAGCTGGGCTAGAAGCTTACTAATTTTATTGTCTGAGTGATTCTTTAGTGAAAAGTAAAAAGACTGACAAATTCCAAGCTATATCAGTCAGACTGAAAGAGAGAAAGATCACCAATATTAGGATTTAAAGAGGTGAACAACTTCTAATGTCTAGAATTGTTTTAAGATTGTAATAAGAAAATGTTAATAAACAGATACGCTAATATATTCAACAAATTAGTTGAAATATTGAAAAGTTATTTGAAAGGCTAAAATTAACAGGTGATTCAAGGAAACCTAAATATGAATAGCTCACTATGTAATAAATAAATTATATTTTATTTTCAAAAACCTTTCCCTGAAGAAACTCTGTGTTCCAAATGACTTTATTAGTGAATTCTATCACAAATTTTAGGATGAAATAAGATGAACCAGGAAATAGAGAAAAAAGTAATGAGTTTCAATGTCTGAATAAGGCAAATGACCCTCATACAACAAACTGGAAAGAAATTTACGAAGAAAGCATATTAGAGATAATATTCATCATGGACATACATAAAAAATTCTTAACAAAATACTAGCATATTCAATTAAATAACATGAAAGTCAAATATATGTTTCTAAGGAAGTAAAGAGCCTCTTGATAAAGGTGAAAAACTAAGATCATGTCATCCGGTCCCATCACTTCATGGCAAATAGATGGGGAAACAATGGAAGATTATTTTCTTGGGCCCCAAAATCACTGCAGCTGGTGGCTGCAGCCATGAAATTAAAAGATGCTCACTCCTTGGAAGAAAAGCTATGGCCAACCTAGATACCATATTAAAAAGCAGAGACATTATTTTGCCAACAAAGGTCCATCTAGTCAAAGCTATGGTTTTTCCAGTAGTCATGTATGGATGTGAGAGATGGACTATAAAGAAAGCTGAGTGCTAAAGAATTGAAACTTTTGAACTGTGGTGTTGGAGAAGACTCTTGAGAGTCCCTTGAACAACAAGGAGATCCAACCAGTCCATCATAAAGGAAATCGGTCCCAAATTTTCATTCAAAGGACTGATGCTGAAACTCAAATACTTTGGCCACCTGATGTGACGGACTGTCTCATTTGAAAAGACCCTGATCTGGGAATGATTGAAGGCAGGAGGAAAAGGGGACAACAGAGGATAAAAGGGTTGGATGGCATCACAGACTCAATGGACATGAATTTGAATAAGCTCCGGGAGTTGCTGATGAACAGGGAAGATAGGCGTGCTGCAGTTCATGGAGTCTCAGAGTCAGACACAACTGAGCAACTGAACTGAAGAAAGTAAAGTTGGTTTAACACTGAAAAATAACTGTAACTTAACATATTAAATGAATAAAGGGAAGTCAATACAATTATCACTATTCTAGACCACCTTACTACCTCCTGAGAAACCTGTATGCAGGTCAGGAAGTAGCAGTTTGTACAAGACATGGAACAACATACTGGTTCAAACTTGGGAAAGGAGTATGTCAAGGCTATATATTGTCACCTTGCTTATTTAACTTCTATGTAGAGTACATCATGCTAAACACTGGCCTGGATGAATCACAAGCTGTAATCAAGATTGTCAGGAGAAATATCAACAACCTCAGATATGCAGATCATACCATTCTAATGGCAGAAAGCAAAGAGGAACTAAAGAGCCTTTTGAAGATGAAAGATGAGAGTGAAAAGCTGGCTTAAAACTCAACATTCAAAAGATAATGATCATGGCATCCAATCCCATCACTTCATGGTAAACAGAGGGGGAAATGTGGAAACACATTTTATTTTCTTGGGCTGCAAAATCAGTGTGGACAGTGACTGAAGCCATAAAATTAAAAGATGCTTGCTCCTTGGAAGGAAAGCTATGACAAACCTGTTGCTGCTGCTGCTGCTGCTGCTGCTGCTGCGTCACTTCAGTCGTGTCCGACTCTGTGTGACCCCATAAATGGCAGCCCACCAGGCTCCCCCGTCCCTGGGATTCTCCAGGCAAGAACACTGGAGTGGGTTGCCATTTCCTTCTCCAATGCATGAAAGTGAAAAGTGAAAGTGAAGTCGCTCAGTCATGTCTAACTCTTCATGACCCCATGGACTGCAGCCTCCCAGGCTCCTCCATCCATGGGATTTTCCAGGCAAGAGTACTGGAGTGGGGTGCCACCACCTTCTCCAATGACAAACCTAGACAGCATTTTAAAAAGGAAAGACATCATTTGTTGACAAAGATCCATATAGTCAAAGCTATAGTTTTCCCAGTAGTCATGTACAGATGTGAGAGTTGGATCACAAAGAAGGCTCAGAGCAAAAGAATTAATATTTTCAAACTATGGTCCTTGAGAAGACTCTTGGGAGTTCCTTGGACAGCAAGAAGATCAAGCCAGTCAATCCTAAAGGGAATCAACCTTGAATATTCATTGGAAAGAGTGATCCTGAAGCTAAAACTCCAATACTTTGGCCACCTGATACAAAGAGCCAACTCATTGGAAAAGATCCTGGTGCTGGGAAAGACTGAGGGCAGGAGGAGAAGGGGGAAACAGAGGATGAGATGGTTGATGGCATCACTGACTCAATGGTCATGAATTTGAGCAAACTCCAGGAGATAATGACAGATAGGAAAGCCTGGAGTACTGCTATTCATGGGATTACAAAGAGTCAGACATGAACAACAGCTAAATAATTAAATATAGTCTTCCTAAGATTAGGAATAATTGAAAAATATTCTTTCTCATCACTATTATTTAACACTGTATTGCAGATTCTTGACAGTGCAATAAAACCAGGAAAATAATTAGAAATGTTATAGAATGGAAAGAGACAGATGATGCTTTTTTAAATAGAAAAATCTCATGATGTCCAAAACATCCCAATGAATCTACAAAGAAAAAAATAATAAAACTAGTAAGTGAATTAATTTAGCGAGTTTCTATAATCTAGTGTCAACACAGAAAACAAACCATTTTAATCATACTAGTAATAAATATAAAATAAAATATTTAAAGATAAAATTATAATAGAAAAAATTATAGTTTGGTTTATTTTTCTAATAAATGCAAAACTTCTATACTGATATATACTAAATATTGTGAGACACATGATATATACTGAAAACATAGAAGGATACTATGTTCATGGCTGAATAGATTTGATGATTTTCATTACAGTAAAATATAAATTCTGCCCATATTGATCCACTGATTCAATACAATCTCCAACAATACCCAACAGGATTTCTTTTGTAGAAATTAATAAGGTAGGTATAAATTTAATGGAAATTCTAATGGCCTAGAATAGTAAACACAATTTTTAAAATAGAAGAAAAAAAGAAAAGTAGTAGGTCTAAGTAATTTTCTGGAGACTTTTTGTAAAGTCACTGAAAATGAGACTGTTTAATACTATCATTAGTTCATTTCAGTTCAGTCTATCAGTTGTGTCCAACTCTTTGCGACTCCATGGACTGCAGCACACCAGGGCTCCCTGTCCATCACCAACTCCCAGTATTTATGCAAACTCATGTCCATTGACTCGGTGATGCAATCCAACCCTCTCATCCTCTGTCATCCCCTTCTCCTCCCACCTTCAATCTTTCCCAGGATCAGACTCTTTTCAAATGAATCAGTTCTTCGCATCAGGTGGCAAAAGTATTTGAGTTTCTGCTTCAGCATTAGTCCTTCCAATGAAAATTCAGGACTGATTTCCTTTAGGATGGACTAGTTGGATCTCCTTGCAGTCCAAGGAACTCTCAAGAGTCTTCTCCAACACCAGAGTTCAAAAGCATCAATTCTTTGGCATTCAGCTTTCTTTATAGTCCAACTCTCACATCCATACATGACTACTGGAGAAACTACAGCTTTGACTAGATGAACCTTTGTTGTCAGAGTAATGTCTCTGCTTTTTAATATGCTGTCTAGGTTGCTCATAGCTTTTCTTCCAAGGAGCGAGCATCTTTTAATTTCACGGCCGCAGTCACCATCTGCAGTGATTTTGGACCCCAGGAAAATAAAATCCACCATTGTTTCCATTGTCTCCCAATCTATTTGCCATGAAGTGATGGGACCAGATGCCATGATCTTAGTTTTATGAATGTTGAGTTTTAAGCCAACTTTTTCATTCTCCTCTTTCACTTTCATCAAGAGACTGTTTAGTTCTTTGCTTTCTGCCATAAGCATGGTGTCAGCTACGTATGTGAAGTTATTGTTATTTGTCCTGGAAAACTTGATACAGCTTGTGTTTCATCCAGCCTGGCATTTTGCATGATGTACTCTGCATAGAGGTTAAATAAGCAGGGTGATAATATGCAGCATTGATGTACTCCTTTCCCGATTCGGAACCATCTGTTGTTACATGTCCAGTTCTAACTGTTGCTTCTTGACCTGTATATAGATTTCTGAGGAGGCAGGTCAGGTGGTCTGGTAGTCTCATCTCTTGAAGAATTTTCCATAGTTTTTGGAAAACATTGATCCACACAGTCAAAGGTTTGGCATAGTCAATAAAGCAGAAGTAGATTTTTTTTCTGGAACTCTCATGCTTTTTCAATGATTCAACAGATGTTGGGAACTTGATCTGTGGCTCCTCTGCCTTTTTTAAATCCAGCTTGAACATCTGGGAGTTCACATTTTACATACCTTTGAAGCCTGGTTTGGAGAATTCCGAGCATTACTTTGCTAGCATGTGAGATGAGTGCAATTGTGTGGTAATTTGAACATTCTTTGGCATTGTCTTTCTTTGGGATTGGAATGAAAACTGACCAGGTTTCAGTTGTATGGCCAATGCTGAGTTTTCCAAATTTGCTGTTATATTGAGTGCAGCACTTTCACGTCATCATCTTTTAGGATTTGAAATAGCTCTACTGGAATTCCATCACCTTCACTAGCATTGTTCATAGTGATACATCCTAAGGCCCACTTGACTTCACATTCCAGGATGTCTGGCTCTAGGTGAGTGATCACACCATCATAGTTATCTGGGTCATGATTATCTTTTTTGTATAGTTCTTCTGGGTATTCTTGTCACCTCTTCCTAATATCTTTTGCTTCTATTAGGTCCGTACCACTTCTGTCCTTTATAGTGCCCATCTTTGCATGAAATGTTCCCTTGATATCTCTAATTTTATTGAAGAGATCTCTAGTCTTTTCCATTTTATTGTTTCCCTCTATTTCTTTGCATTGATCACCAAGGAAGGCTTTCTTATCTCTCCTTGCTTTTCTTTGGAACTGTGAATTCAAATGCCTATATCTTTCCTTTTCTCCTTTGCCTTTAGCTTCTCTTCTTTTTTCAGTTATTTGTAAGGCCTCCTCAGACAACCATTTTGCCTTTTTGCATTTCTTTTTCTTGGGGATGGTCTTGATCACCACCTCCTGTACAATGTCATGAACCTCCATCCATAATTCTTCAGGCACTCTATCAGATATAATCCCTTGAACTATTTATCACTTCACTGTATAATCTTAAGGAATTTGATTTAGGTCATACCTGGGTTTTTCTTACTTTCTTCAATTTCAGTCTGAATTTTGCAATGAGGAGTTCATGATCTGAGCCACAGTCAGCTCCCAGTCTTGTTTTTACTGACTGTATAGAGCTTCTCCATCTTTGGCTGCAAAGATATAATCAATCTGATTTGGGTATTGACCATCTGGTGATGTTCATGATAGATTCTTCTCTTGTGTTGTTGGAAGAGGGTGTTTGCTATGACCAGTGCATTCTCTTTGCAAAACTCATTAGCCTTTGACCTGCTTTGTTTTGTATGCCAAGGACAAATTTGCCTGTTACTCCAGGTATCTCTCAACTTCCTAATTTTTCATTCCTGTCCACTATAATGAAAATAACATCATTTTGGGTGTTAGTTCTAAAACATCTTGTAGGTCTTCAGAGAATTGTTAAACTTCTGTTTCTTCAGCATTACTGGTCTGGATTACTTGGATTACTCCATAGACTTGGATTATTCCATAGACTTGGATTACTGTGATATTCAGAGGTTTTCCCTGGAAAGGAACAGAGATCATTCTATCGTTTTTGAGATTGCATCCGAGTACTGCATTTTGGACTCTGATTGATTATGAGTACTACTCTATTTCTTCGAAGGGATTCTTGTCCACAGTAGTAGAAATAATGGTAATTTGAGTTAAATTCACCCATTCCAGTCCATTTTAGTTCGCTGATTCCTAAAATGTCAATGTTTACTCTTGCCATCTCCTGTTTGATGACTACCAATTTTGTTTCCAAGGCAAACCATTCAATAACATGGTAATCCAAGTCTATGCCCTGACGAGTAATGCTGGAGAAGCTGAAGTTGAACAGTTCTATGAAGACTTACAAGACCTTCTAGAACTAACACCCAAAAAAGATGTCCTTTTCCTCATAGGGGACTGGAATGCAAAAGTAGGAAGTCAAGAAACATCTGGAATAACAGGCAAATTTGGCCTTGGAGTACAAAATGAAGCAGGTCAAAGGCTAATAGAGTTTTGCCAAGAGAATGCATTGGACATAGCAAACACCCTCTTCCAACAACACAAGAGAAGACTCTACACATGGACATCACCAGATGGTCAACACTAAAATCAGATTGATTATATACCTTGCACCAAAGATGGAGAAGCTCTATACAGTCAGTAAAAAGAAGACTGAGAGCTGACTCTGGCACAGACCATGAACTCCTTATTGCCAAATTCAGACTTAATTGAAGAAAGTAGGGAAAACCACTAGACCATTCAGGTATGACCTAAGTCAAAACCCTTACGATTATACAGTGGAAGTAAGAAATAGATTTAAGGGACTAGATCTGATAGAGTGCCTGATGAACTATGGATGGAGGTTTCTGATATTGTACAGGAGAGAAGGATCAAGACCGTCCCCAGGAAAAAGAAATGCAAAAAAGCAAAATGGCTGTCTGAAGAGGGCTTACAAATAGTTGTGAAAAGAAGAGAAGTGAAAGGCAAAGGAGAAAAGGAAAGATATACCCATTTGAATGCAGAGTTCCAAAGAACAGCAAGGAGAGATAAGAAAGCCTTCCTCAGTGATGAGTGCAAAGAAATAGAGGAAAACAATAGAATGGGAAAAACTAGAGATCTCTTCAAGTAACATTTCATGCAAAGATGGGCACAATAAAGGACAGAAATATTATGGACCTAACAGAAGCAGATGATATTAAGAAGTGGCAAGAATACCCAGAAGAACTGTACAAAAAAGGCCTTCATGACCCAGATAATCACGATGGTGTGATCACTCACCTAGAGCCAGACATCCTGGAATGTGAAGTCAAGTGGGCCCTAGGAAGTATCACTACAAACAAAGCTAGTGGAGGTGATGGAATTCCAGTTGAGCTATTTCAAATCTTAAAAGATGATGTGAATGGCTGCACTCAGATTTCCAGCAAATTTGGAAAACTCCACAGTGGCCACAGAACTGGAAAATATCAGTTTTCATTCCAATCCCAAAGAAAGACAATGCCAAAGACTGCTCAAAGTACCACACAGGTATACTCATCTCTCACAGTAAAAAAGTAATGCTCAAAATTCTCCTAGCCAGGGTTTAGCAGTACATGAACTGTGAATTTCCAGATGTTCAAGGTGGTTACATAAGGCAGAGGAACCAGAGATCAAATTGCCAACATGCACTGCTGGATCATGGAAAAAGCAAGAGAGTTCCAGAAAAACATCTATTTCTGCTTTATTGACTATCCCAAAGCCTTTGACTGTGTGGATCACCACAAACTGTGGAAAATTCTTCAAGAGATGGGAATACTAGACCACCTGGACCTTCTCTTGAGAAATATGTATGCAGGTCAGGAAGCAACAGTTAGAACTGCACATGGAACATTCAGAACATATTAGAACATGGCATGGAACAACACACTGGTTCCAAATACAAAAAGGAGTACATCAAGGCTGTATATTGTCATCCTGCTTATTTAACTTATATATAGAGTACATCATGAGAAATGCTGGGCTGAATGAAGCACAAGCTAGAATAAAGATTTCTAAGAGAAATATCAATAACCTCAGATATGCAGATGACACCACCCTTATGGCAGAAAATGAAGAAGAACTAGAAAGCCTCTCAATGAAAGTGAAAAAGGACAGTGAAAAAGTTAGCTTAAAGCTCAATATTCAGAAAACTAAGATCATGGCATCTGGTCCCATCACTTCATGGCAAATATATTGGGAAACAATGGCAGACTTTATTTTTGGGGGCTCCAAAATCACTGCAGACGGTGACTGCAGCCATGAAATTAAAAGACGCTTGCTCCTTGGAAGAAAAGTTATAACCAACCTAGACAGCATATTAAAAAGCAGAGAAACTACTTTGCCAACAAAGCTCTATCCAGTCAAGCCTTTGGTTTTTCCAGCAGTCATGTATGGATGTGAGAGTTGGATTATAAGTAAATCTGAGTGCTGAAGAATTGATGCTTTTAAACTGTGGTGTTGGAGAAGATTGGACTGAAAGGAGGTCCAATCAATCCATCTTAAAGGAAATTAGTCCTGAATGTTCAATTTGGAAAGAGCCTGATGCATAGAAAGATTGAAGGCAGAAGAAGAAGAGGGCAAAAGAGGATACAATGGTTGGATGCATCACAGACTCAATGGACATGAGTTTGAGTAAACTCCGGGATTTGGTGATGGACAGGGAGGCCCTCGTGCTGAAGTCCACGGGGTTGCAAAGGGTCAGACCCGACTGAGAGACTGAACTGAACTGAACTGAATTTACCTTGATTCATGGACATAACATTCCAGGTTCTTATGCAATATTGCTCTTTATAGGATTAGATTTTAGTTCCATCACCAGTTACATCCACAGTTGGTGTTGTTTTTGCTTTGGCTTGGTCTCTTCCTTCTTTCTGGAGTTATTTCTCCACTGATCTCCAGTAGCATATTGGGCACCTACCGACCTGGGGAGTTCATCTTTCAGTGTCCTGTCTTTTTGCCTTTTCACCCTATTCATTGAGTTCTCAAGGAAAAAATATTGAAGTGTTTTGCCATTCCCTTCTCCAGTGGACCGTGTTTTGTCAGAACTCTCCACCATGACTGGTCTATCTTGGGTGGCCCTACATGACAGGGCTCATAGTTTCATTTAGTTAGACAAGGCTGTGATCCATGAGATCAGTTTGGTTACTTTTCTGTGATTGTGTTTTTCATTCTGTCTGCCCTGTGATGGATAAGGATAAGAGGTTTATGGAAGCTTCCTGATGGGAGAGACTGACTGAGGGGAAACTGAATCTTGTTCTGATGGGCAGTAAATCTTTAATGCAATTTTCTGTTGATGGATGGGGCTAAGTTCCCTCCCTGTTGCTCGACCTGAGGCCAAACTACTGGTGGAGGTAATAAAGATAATGGTGACCTCCTTCAAAAGGTCAAACTTATTAAAGGAGTCATATAAAACTACACCCACATTTATATAGTCATTTGATTTTTTTAACAAATTTTTAAGCAATCCAATGTGGGAAGCAAAGTCATTTTAACAAACAGCAATAAGACTACTGAGAAAATATAAACTAAAAGTATTACTGCATGAACCTAAATATAGAAGCTAAAACTATAAACTTTTTAGGTGAAAACATAAGAGAATATTTTCATGAATATTTCATGAGATAAATTTAGATAGGGCGCAGAAAGAAGAAACCATAAAAAACTTATAAATTACACTTACTTAAAAAATTAAAATATCTGCTCATAAAAAAGCAATATTAGGGAAATGAGTAGGCAAATTATAGACTGGGATACAATAGTCAGTCACTGGGTGTGTGTTCACTCACATGTGTGTGTGTATGTGTATTATATATCAAAGTACTTGCATCCATACTATATAAACATTCCTACATCAGTAAAGAGAAAATCAAGCCAATTTTAAATATAGTTTCATTCTTGAAATATCCATCAAACAGAAACAAATGTGAATATTCAATAAGCCCATAAAAGAAGTTCAGTATCACTACTCACACATTAGAATGATTGAAATATAAAAGAAACTAGCTGTGAAGATCTGCAGTATTCAAGTATCTCATGTATTTATGATGTAAATATAAAATAATACAATAATTTTGGGGAGAAAATCCCATATAATTATTCTATTCTGGAAATTCTGTTCCTAAATATTTATCCAAGAGGAATGAATACATGTGCAACAAAATCCTTGTATATGTATTTCCATAGCAGGTTTATTCACAATAGACAAACCTGTAAACAGCCCAAATTTCTATATAAATGAACAAAATTATAATAAAGTTGTCATATCCATTCTATTTAAGAATACACTCTGTGACAATAACACTGATTTGAAATCACACTAGAAGATATAAAGTACAGCTGAATTGAATCAATCTTTCAGTATATTGTATAAAATATTTATATTGAACAAAAGTACATGAAAACGTGTATTTGTGAAGCAGAGAGTGAACAAAAGAAAAATGGCTCATAAATTTTGCATGTTGGAGGGAAGGAAGACAGAAACAGTAGTGCCTTCCATCTTTAAAAGAGCTTGAAGAAAATTATATATCTGCCAGATGTCATTTCATGATGATGTCACACCACTTTCCAGAGGTCTTCCTTTTACTACAGTGAGTAAAAGCCTAGAAGTACATTCCTTGGATAACTTTGGGAAATGTATTTGATATTTCAAAGACTGAAGAAAAGAAGAAGCCATTAGACACATACAAAAATTAGAGAGATGGCCAGTGTGGAATTTTACTAGCAGATTCCAGCTGTCCTTAAAATACCATACTTAGACTTTGCAGGGTGTTGAGATTATTAACATCTTCTTTGCAATTCTTTCTCTTCTGAATTGCTTCCTCCCCAAACAGCAATGGTTCTAATGCCTTCATTCCTCCAGAACTTCCAAAAGTTGTATGACTCTGACTCTGTATTAAATCCCTTCTTACTTGAAACAGTTAGTGTGATTTCTGTTTTCTTAGGCAAACCTTGACTGATTCAAACTAAGACAAGTATTATGGGCTTCAGAGTTCTTTTTGATTCATTTTTTACTTGTTTTTTACGTACCTATTATATGCCAAGAAATATGCTGTTGTTCTTTTTCAGTCACCCAGTGATGTCTGATTGTTTGTGACCCCATGGACTGTAGCACACCAGGCCTCCCTGTCCCTCCCATCTCCTGGATGGGGAAGTTTGTGTTCATTGTATCAGTGATGTTGTCCAGCCATCTCATCCTCTGATGCCCTCTTCTTTTCTGCCCTCAATCTTTCCTAGCATCAGGGACTTTTCCAATGAGTTGTCTGTTCATATCAGATGACCAAAATACTGGAATTTCAGCTTCAGCATCAGTTCTTCCAGTGAATATTCAAGGTTGATCTCCCTTAAGCTTGACTGGTTTGATCTCCTTGCTGTCCAAGGGACTTTCAGGAGTCTTCTCCAGCACCACAGTTCAAAGGCATCAATTCTTTGGTGTTCTGCTGTCTTCATGGTCCAATTCTCACAACCATACATGACCACTGGGAAGACCACAGCCTTGACCATATGGACTTTTGTTGGCAGAGTAATGTCTCTGTTTTTCAACACACTGTCTTGGTTTGTCATCCCCCTTCATGTATCACTGCCTTGTTATGGCAAAGGGGCTTATGTAACTCAGCGAAGCTATGAGCCATGCCATGCAGGGCCATCCAAGAAGCACAGTCATGGCAAAGAGTTCTGACAAAACATGATCCACTGGAGGAGGGAATCGCACATCACACCAGGATACCTGTCATGAGAGCCTCATGAACTGTATAAAAGGCCAAAGAAATATGCTATTAAATGTCATTGTACATTCAGATCAGTAGATCTGTGCCCTAATGATATTTACATTTGGTGTGAAAATCAGGTGGTTAAAACTGATTTTAAGAGCATCTCAGATGATTCTAATCTAAAACAGTTTTGAGAACCAGAAATAAAATCTTTCCACCAAATCTGCTTTCATTCCCAATTTCTCTTTTCTCTTCATCCAGGCACTCAAGCCATAAAACTAGGAAGCATTCTGTACTTCTTCCCTCCTTCTCTCACTATTCTAATCCAGTCAAACATGAGGATTTGTTTGCTAAATAGCACTTGATTTTGTTCCTTCCTCACCATGCCATTGAAGCTGAACTATGTTGATGAAAAACTAAGAGATTTGAAACCAGATAAATCCTAATTTTAAATACTGGTTATGCCATTTGCTGGCTGTGAAAAGTGGAATATATTATACCATTTCTCTAGGGCATTAAAAATAGTAGTGCATAACAGAAATTTTTTGGAGGGTTAAAGATAGTATTTCCAAAGCATCTAGTGTAGTGCCTGGCTCATTAGTAGGTATCTTCACCCTTTACCCATATTCCATGCATTTGTTTTACTTAATAATTGTGAATCACATGGACTACATCTTTAGGAGTAACATCCTAACAGTTCTCTTTGTCTACTGTTTTGCATCACTTAAGTATCTTTTCACTAATGATTCCAGAACTTCAAAATATAAATTTCAAAATTTAAATTTAATTATATTCCTCTCCTGCTTAATGGCTTTCAAAGTTTTTCTAAAGTTTACAGAATGGAATTCAACCTCTTCACAAGATTTTTATTATCTAATCCAGAGATACTCTTCCAGCCTTCTCTGCTCTCCCTTGTATATACCTGCCATCTTAGCCAAAACAAAATCTTAGTTCTATGAATGAGTGAATTTGGTGGCTCAGATGGTAAAGCGTCTGTCTACAATGCAGGAAACCTGGGTTCAATCCCTGGTTTGGGAAGATTCCCTGGAAAAGGAAATGGCAACCCACTCCAGTACTTTTGCCTAGAAAATCCCATGGGTGGAGGAGCCTGGTGCAGGCTACTGTCCATGGGGTTGCAAAGAGTTGGATACAACTGAGTGACTTCACTTTCAAACAGTAGTCTTGGGACTTCTCTGGTGTCTCAGTGGTAAAGAATCTGCCTGCCAATGCAGAAGACGTGGGGTTCAATTCCTAGGTTAGGAAGATCCCCTGTAGAGGGAGATGGCAACCCACTCCAGTATTCTTACCTGGGAAGTCCCATGAACAGAGGAGATTGGTGGGGTAGAGACCATGGGGTCGCAGAGAGTTGAACACAACTTAGTGACTAAATAACAACAACAGGAGTCTCAGCAAATGAGGTATTAAATTCTAGCTTTTTTACTTGTATTATTTTGGGGAAGTATTCTCTCTGTTTTACTTTTCTCATCTATACAAAGAAGATAATAGTATCCATTTCAGTTGTCTTGAGGTTTGTGAGTGAAGTGAAGTGAAATCGCTCAGTTGTGTCTGACTATTTGCGACCCCATGGACTGTAGCCTACCAGGCTCCTCCGCCCATGGGATTTTCCAGGCAAGAATACTGGATTGGGTTGCCATGAGGTTTAAGATGAATGAAATAAAAGTTCTGTTTAGGCTGTAAGATTCCATGGAAATATATGATTAACAGTATTTGATATTGTCATTATATTGTGGTCATCGTTGTTTTTGTTTATCAATGTGTGAAAATGTCTTGTAGAAGTGAACACTACATACTTTTAGTCCTAAGTAAAAAGCTGACCCATTTACTCAATGGCTAGACAATATGAAGAATATGAAAAATTTAGAAAAGACATACGGATATTAGTAAACATGTTAAATTCAGAAGAAAATTAATTCCCTTATTATGATTGCTTGCTTATTACATAACAACAGACAAATTTGTGTTAAAGAATTAAGTAAATATTTAGTATAAACACTAAAGATAGGTGAACCTCCCTTTAGCTGAATCTCCTTGGGAGGTTTTCTACTTTCATGAATCTCACATAAATATCTAAATCCTGATTTGGAAGCTGTGATTTGCCATTGTAAAAGAAGCTCAAACTTTAGTTTGATGAATGTTCAAAAGATTAGGCTTAATAAAAGTTCATCAGTGATACAGAGAAGTCATTTTGGATCCCAATCAAAGGATTTTTTAAAGTCTTTTAGAAGAGTAAGAGTTTGAGAGATAGACTTGATAAGCTAACAACATTAAATCTTTGAGAGGATTTAGAAAGGGATTTAGTGAGTCAATCACATCACTGTAGTGCTCCACCTGTAGTTGCCAGGGTAACAAGAAACTTGGAATTCCCATAATGAACTTATTTTTCCAAACTAGCATCAGGAATAATACAATTATTAGCCAACTTACTGCTTCCCAGTGTGTCCAAATAAGTTTCCAGATGCTATTCTTAGAAAAAGGTAAAGTTCTATTCTGTTTTCCCTCTAGATGAGCATATGTGCATTTCAAATAAATGACCTGTTCCTTTCCCATTTAATGACTCTATTTCTCTCTAAATTATACAAGGCACTTTGTTTGTGCTTTATGTTATTACTGGCAATTGTTTGTGACCTGTCTGTCTCACACAAATATTCTAGTCTCTTCAGAAAAGAAAATCTATTGCTACCAAGAGTGGGGGGAAAAAAAATGGGTCCACACAGCATAACACTCTAGCGTAGACCTTTTACTTATTCACTTATTCAGTCAATATTTAATAAGAAACAACCTTGTGCCAAGCTTGTAGTAGAGCTTATGAAAACAAACAAAAATAATAAACTATAAGCATAGAGCATGATTTTGGTATCATGAGCTTCAATATAGCAAAGGAGACCAACATCTAGTAGTAAAGTGGTTGTAAAAATCTATGATTAAAAAAAAAGAAAATCCTCTCTTAAAATTTTTGTTTTCAATGTTGAAACTAGCAATTCACTTTCCACTTGAGAAGCACCTCTGAAAAGAGGGTATTGCATCTAGGAGAAAAAAAAAAGTTGAAACTTTTTGCTAAAGAATGACTTCAGGCTTTAAAGAAAAGGTGTGGTAGTAACCAATACTTCTTTATAAAGTGTTTGTTTCAAACTTATCCTTAAAAACTCACACCAAGTAACTGGTAGAGGATATTAGATCAGAAACAATAAATACATATTAGGATTTATTATGTCTATGTTGCATCTCTTCAGAACCTAAGCATGCATAAATCAATATGGGCAAGAAAAAAGCAACAAAATCTCAACAATTGATGCCAAATTAACAAAAGAGCTATCAGTTTTGAACCTCATATTATGATCCTAGTAGCTATGTCTAGTTGTGGGACATTGGAAAATGGGTATACACTAAAGAAAAAATAGCTATACTTACTAAAAAACTATATGATGATCATCTAAATGGTGAAGAAACCCAAGGAAAAAAACCCAACACTCATTCAGAATAAAAATACTCAACAAACTAGAAATTAAAGGGAAATTCCTCAATGTGATAACAGTATTAGGTTGACAGTTTAGGATATCAATTCCTTTTTGACAATCTGCTGCTGTCCATGTAGAGTCTTCTCTTGTGTTGTTGAAAGAGGGTATTTGCTATAACCAGTATGTTCTCTTGGCAAAACTCTGTTAGCCTTTGCCCTGCTTCATTCTGTACTCTAAGCCCAAATTTGCCTGTTACTCCAGGGGTTTCTTTTTTACTTTTTACAAAATTACTTTTGCATTCCAGTCCCCTATAATGAAAAGGACATCTTTTTGGGGTGTTAGCTCTAGAAGGTCTTGTAGGTCTTCATAGAACACTCAATTTCTGCTTCTTCAGCATTATTGGTCGGGGCATAGATCTGGATTACTATGATATTGAATGGTTTTCCTCCGAAGCGAACAGAGAGCATTCTGTCATTTTTGAGACTGCATCCAAGTACTGCATTTCAGACTCTTTTGTTGACTATCAGAGCTACTTCATTTCTTCGAAGGGATTCTTGCCCACAGTAGTAGATATAATGGTCATCTGAGTTAAAGTCATGCATTCCAGTCCGTTTCAGTTCGCTGATTCCTAAAATGTCAATGTTCACTCTTGCCATCTCTTGTTTGACCACTTCCAATTTGCCTTGATTCATAGACATAACATTCCAGGTTCATATGCAATATTGCTCATTATAGTGTCAGACTTTACTTCCATCACCAGCTACATCCACAACTTGGTGTTGTTTTTGCTTTGGCTCTGTCTCTTCATTCTTTTTCTGGAGATATTTCTCCACTGCTCTCCAGTAATATATGCATATTGGGCACCTACCGACCTGGGGAGTTCATTTTTCAATGTCCTATCTTTTTGCCATTTCATACTGTTCATGGGGTTCCCACAGCAAGAATACTGAAGTGGTTTACCATTCTCTTCTCCAGTGGACCACGTTTTATCAGAACTGTCCACCATGACCTGACGTTTTTGGGTGGCCTTACACCGCATGGATCATAGTTTCCATGAGTGAGACAAGGCTTTGGTCCATGTGATCAGATTAGTTAGTTTTCTGTGATTGTGGTTTCATTCTGTCTTCCTTATGATGGATAAGGATAAAAGGCTTATGGAAGTTTCCTGATGGGAAAGACTGACTGAGGGGAAACTGGGTCTTGTATTATGGGTGGGGCCAGGTTCAGTAAATCTTTAATCCAATTTTCTGTTGATGGCTGGGGCTGTGTTCCCTCCTTGTTATTTTATCTCAGGCAAAGCCATGGTGGAAGTAATGAAGATAGTAGTGTCCTCCTTCAAAATGTCCCATGCAGGCCTGCTATACTCAGTGACCCCAACCCTGCATCAGGCCACTGCTGAACTACGCCTCCGCCAGAGACTTCTGAACACTCACAGGCAAGTCTGGGTCAGTCTCTTGTGGGGCCACTGCTCCTTTCTCCTGGGTTCTAGTACACACAACATTTTGTTTAGCTGACTGTGGTTCAGATCATGAACTCCTTGTTGCCAAAATCAGACTGAAATTGAAAAAAGTAGGGAAAACCACTAGACCATTCAGTTCAGTTCAATTCAGTTCAGTCACTCAGTCGTGTCCGACCCTTTGTGACCCCATGAATGGCAGCACGCCAGGCCTCCCTGTCCATCACCAACTCACAGAGTTCACCCAAACTCATGTCCATTGAGTCGGTGATGCCATCCCGCCATCTCATCCTCTGCCGTCCCCTTCTCCTCCTGCCCCCAATCCCTCCCATCATCAGAGTCTTTTCCAATGAGTCAATTCTTCACATGAGGTGGCCAAAGTACTGGAGTTTCAGCTTCAGCATCAGTCCTTCCAAAGAACACTCAGGGCTGAACTCCTTTAGAATGGGCTAGCTTGATCTCCTTGCAGTCCAAGGGATTCTCAAGAGTCTTCTCCAACACCACAGTTCAAAAACATCAATTCTTTGGTGCTCAGCTTTCTTCACAGTCGAACTCTCACATCCGTACATGACCACTGGAAAAACCATAGCCTTGGCTAGACGGACCTTTGTTGGCAAAGTAATGTCTCTGCTTTTGAATATGCTATCTAGGTTGGTCATAACTTTCCTTCCAAGGAGTAAGCGTCTTTTAATTTCATGGCTGCAGTCACCATCTGCATTTTGGAGCCCCCCAAAATAAAGTCTGACATTGCTTCTACTGTTTCCCCATCTATTTCCCATGAAGTGATGGGACCAGATGCCATGATCTTAGTATTCTGAATGTTGAGCTTTAAGCCAACTTTTTCACTCTCCTCTTTCACTTTCATCAAGAGGCTTTTGAGTTCCTCTTCACTTTCTGCCATAAGGGTAGTGTCATCTGCATATCTGAGGTTATTGATATTTCTCTCAGCAATCTTGATTCCAGCTTGTGGTTCTTCCAGTCCAGCGTTTCTCATGATGTACTTTGCATATAAGTTAAATAAGCAGGGTGATAATATACAGCCTTGACGTACTCCTTTTCCTATTTGGAACCAGTCTGTTGTTCCATGTCCAGTTCTAACTGTTGCTTCCTGACCTGCATACAGATTTCTCAAGAGGCAGGTCAGGTGGTCTGGTATTCCCATCTCTTTCAGAATTTTCCACAGTTTATTGTGATCCACACAGTCAAAGGCTTTGGCATAGTCAATAAAGCAGAAATAGATGTTTTTCTGGAACTCTCTTGCTTTTTCCATGATCCAGCGGATGTTGATAATTTGATCTCTGGTTCCTCTGCCTTTTCTAAAACCAGCTAGACCATTCAGGTATGTCCTAAGTCAAATCCCTTAGGATTATACAGTGGAAATGAGAAAAAGATTCTAGGGATTGGATCTGATAGAGGGCCTGAGGAACTACGTATGGAGGTTCATGACATTGTACAGGAGGCAGTGATCAAGACCATCCTCCACAAAAAGAAATGCAAAAAGGCAAAGTGATTGTCTGAGGAGGCTTTACACATAGCTGTGAATAGAAGAGAAGTGAAAGGTATAGGAGAAAAGGAAATATATAAGCATCTGAATGCAGAGTTCCAAAGAATAGCAAGGAGAGAAAGAAAGCCTTCCTCAGAGATCAATGCAAAGAAATAGAGGAAAATAATAGAATGGGAAAGATTAGAGATCTCTTCAAGAAAATTAGAGATACCAAGGGAATATTTCATGCAAAGATAGGCACAATAAAGGACAGAAATGGTATGGACCTAACAGAAGCAGAAGATATTAAAAAGAAGTGGCAAGATTACACAAAACTGTACAAAAAAGATAATCTTGACCCAGATAACCACAGTGGCGTGATCACTCACCTAGAGCCAGATATCCTGGAATGTGAAGTCAAGTGGGCCTTAGGAAGCATCACTATAAACAAAGCTAGTGGAGGTGATGGAATTCCAGTTGTGCTTTTTCAAATCCTAAAGGATGATGCTGTGAAAGTACTGCACTCAATATGCCAGCAAGTTTGGAAAACTCAGCGTGGCTACAAGAGTGGAAATAGTCAGATTTCATTCCAATCCCAAATAAAGGGGATGCCAAAGAATATTCAACTACCGCATAATTGCACTTATCTCACACTCTAGCAAAGTAATGCTCAAAATTCTCTAAGCCAGGCTTTAACAGTACATGAACTGTGAACTTCCAGATGTTCAGTATGGTTACAAAAGTCAGAGAAACCAGAGATCAAATTGCCAACATCCACTGGATCATAGAAAAAGAAAGAGGTTTCCAGAAAAACATCTATTTCTGTTAATTGACTATGCCAAAGCCTTTGACTATGTGGATCACCACAAACTGTGGAAAATTCTTCAAGAGATGGGAATACCCAGGCCATCGGACCTGCCTCCTGGGAAATCTGTGTGGAGGTCAAGAAGCAACAGTAAGAACTGGACATGGAACAACAGACTGGTTCCAAATCAGGATTGGAGTGCATCAAGTCTGTATATTGTCACCCTGCTTATTTAACTTATATGCAGAGTACGTCATGAGAAATGTTGAACTGGATGAAGCCCTAGCTGGAATAAAGATTGCCAAAAGAAATATAAATAACCTCAGATATGCAGATGACACCACCCTTATGGCAGAAAGCAAAGAAGAACTAAAAATCCTCTTGATGAAAGTGAAAGAGGAGAGTGAAAAAGTTGGCTTAAAACTCAACATTCAGAAAACGAAGATCATGGCATCCAGTCCCATCTCTTCATGGCAAATAGATGGGGAAGCAATGGAAACAGTGATAGAATTTATTTTGGGAGGTTCCAAAGTCACTGCAGATGGTGCCTGCAGCCATGAAATTAAAAATGTTTGTTCCTTGAAAGAAAAGTTATGGCCAACCTAGACAGCATATTCAAAAGCAGAGACATTACTTTGCCAATAAAGGTCCATCTAGTCAAATCTATGGTTTTTCCAGTAGTCATGTATGGATATGAGAGTTGGACCATAAAGAAAGCTGAGTGCTGAAGAACTGATGCTTTTGAACTGTGGTGTTGGAGAAGACTCTTGAGAGTCCCTTGCACTGCAAGGAGATCCAACCAGGCCATCCTAAAGGAAATAATTCCTGAATATTCACTGGAACGACTGATGCTGAAGTGGAAACTCAAATACTTTGGCCACCTGATGGGAAGAACTGACTCATTTGAAAAGACCCTGATGTTTGGAAAGATTGAAGGTGGGAGGAGAAGGGGGCAAAAGAGGATGAGATGGTTGGATGGCATCACCGACTCGATGGATATGAGTTTGAGCAAGCTCCAGGAGTTGGTGATGGACAGGGAGGCCTGGCCTTCTGCAGTCCATGTGGTTGCAAAGATTTCAAGATGACCCGAGTGACTGAACTGAACTGATTCCTTTTTGAGTGATCTTTGGCAGTTTATGATATCAAAGAAGTTATTCAGTTAACTACATTGTAAAAATGTATTGACATAAAGTTGTTCAACATATTTTCTTATTATCATCATAATGCTTAGAGGATCTGTGGTAATGTCCCCTCTTTCATTTTTGATTTGTAGTTTGATCTCTTCTCTCTCAAACAAATGCATTCTTTCTTTCTCATTTTATTTCTTGGTCATTCTGACTAAATGTTCATTAAAGGAATTTGACATTAAATCACAAGCTATGTCTACCAGCAGTCCTTTTTGTGCTGCTGCTGCTGCTAAATTGCTTCAGTCGTGTCCGACTCTGTATGACCCCATAGACGGCAGCCCACCAGGCTCCCCCGTCCCTGGGATTCTCCAGGCAAGAATACTGGAGTGGGTTGCCATTCCCTTCTCCAATGCATGAAAGTGAAAAGGAAAAGTGAAGTTGCTCAGTCGTCTCCGACTCTGAGCGACCCCATAGACTGCAGCCCACCAGGCTCCTCCATCCATGGGATTTTCCAGGCAAGAGTACTGAAGTGGGGTGCCATTGCCTCTTTGCACTTCTAGGGTACAAAGACTAGCATGCAAATGGACTCAAAATGCTGGCAGAGAAATGGACTAATTAGCAGGAGAAAATGGGGTCATCATTGTTTTCTTTTCTCTTTTTCTTTTGAAGTAATTTTGCAAAAATAAGGCAAAATCCTTCGTAACATTTGCTGATCTACCTTAACATTTGACACATTTATGGTACGCTAGTATTATCATCTGTTTCTTACTCACAAAACAATTTTGGTACTAAATAGATGGGATCTCCACACTAAGTAATTCTCTAATTTTGTACAGACACCAACTTGGTGTCCTAAAATTAATTCACTTCTTACATTCAGATCAGATCAGTCGCTCAGTCATATCTGACTCTTTGTGACCCATGAATTGCAGCACGCCAGGCCTCCCTGTCCATCACCAACTCCCGGAGTTCACTCAGACTCACGACCATCGAGTCAGTGATGCCATCCAGCCATCTCATCCTCTGTCGTCCCCTTCTCCTCTTGCCCCCAATCGCTCCCAGCATCAGAGTCTTTTCCAATGAGTCAACTCTTCGCATGAGGTGGCCAAAATACTGGACTTTCAGCTTTAGCATCGTTCCTTCCAAAGAAATCCCAGGGCTGATCTCCTTCAGAATGGACTGGTTGGATCTCCTTGCAGTCCAAGGGACTCTCAAGAGTCTTCTCCAACACCACAGTTCAAAAGCATCAATTCTTCGGTGCTCAGCCTTCTTCACAGTCCAGCTCTCACATCATACATGACCACAGGAAAAACCATAGCCTTGACTAGACGGACCTTTGTTGGCAAAGGAATGTCTCTGCTTTTGAATATGTTATCTAGGTTGGTCATAACTTTCCTTCCAAGGAGTAAGCATCTTTTAATTTCATGGCTGCAGTCACCATCTGCAGTGATTTTGGAGCCCAGAAAAATAAAGCCTGACACTGTTTCCACTGTTTCCCCATCTATTTCCCATGAAGTGATGGGACTGGATGCCATGATCTTTGTTTTCTGAATGTTGAGCTTTAAGCCAATTTTTTTCACTCTCCTCTTTCACTTTCATCAAGAGGCTTTTGAGTTCCTCTTCACTTTCTGCCATAAGGATGGTGTCATCTGCATATCTGAGGTGATTGATATTTCTCCTGGCAACCTTGCTTCCAGCTTGTGTTTCTTCCAACCCAGCGTTTCTCATGATGTACTCTGCATATAAGTTAAATAAGCAGGGTGACAATATACAGCCTTGATGTACTCCTTTTCCTATTTGGAACCAGTCTGTTGTTCCATGTCCAGTTCTAACCGTTGCTTCCTGACCTGCATACAAATTTCTCAAGAGGCAGGTCAGGTGGTCTAGTATTCCCACCTCTTTCAGAATTTTCCACAGTTTATTGTGATCCACACAGTCAAAGGCTTTGGCATAGTCAATAAAGCAGAAATAGATGTTTTTCTGGAACTCTCTTGCTTTTTCCATGATCCAGCGGATGTTGGCAATTTGTTCTCTGGTTCCTCTGCCTTTTCTAAAACCACCTTGAACATCTGGAAGTTCATGGTTCACATATTGCTGAAGCCTGGCTTGGAGAATTTTGAGCATTACTTTACTAGCGTGTGAGATGAGTGCAATTGTGCGGTAGTTTGAGCATTCTTTGGCATTGCCTTTCTTTGCGATTGGAATGAAAACTGACCTTTTCCAGTCCTGTGGCCACTGCTGAGTTTTCCAAATTTGCTGGCATATTGAGTGCAGCACTTTCACAGCATCATCTTTCAGGATTTTGAATAGCTCAACTGGAATTCCATCACCTCCACTAGCTTTGTTCATAGTGATGCTTTCTAAGGCCCACTTGACTTCACATTCCAGGATGTCTGGCTCTAGGTCAGTGATCACACCATCATGATTATCTGGGTCGTGAAGATCTTTTTTGTACAGTTCTTCTCTGTATTCTTGCCATCTCTTCTTAATATCTTCTGCTTCTGTTGGGACATTTTTATGGGACTGACTGGGGTCTATGCTACTACAGGCAGTTTGTAATTCTTACATTAACTGCTTCTAGTAGCATAGACCCCAGTCAGTCCCATAAAAATGTCCCAACTTCATATGTCCATCACAGTAGTGGGTCTGCAGAGTGCCCACACTTCTGCCTGACTTGGTTACAAATTGGTGGTTCCAATAATCCCCTCCTCAGGTTCATAATTTGCTATAATGGCTCATAGAACCCAGGGATATATTTTGCTTACTATTACTGGTTTATTATAAAAATATTATGAGGGATACAAATCTATAGCTAAATGAAGAGGTACGCAGATGGAGTCTAAAAGAGTCCCAAGTGTAGGATCTTCTTACCTCATGGAGTTTGGGATGCACCACCCTCTTTGCATGTGGATATGCTAACCAACTCAGAAGCTCTCAAAATCCCATTGTTCATAGAGTTTTTAAAGCAGGCTCCATTGTATAGGACTGATTGATTACATCTCTGCCCATTACCATCTTTGGTGATTAACTGAATCTCCAGCCCCTCAAACCTCCCTGGATGTCAGGGGGTAGAACTGAAAGTTTCAACCATATAATCACATGGTTGGCTTGTCTGGCAACCAGTCCCCATCCTGATGCCATTTAAGGATCCACTAAGAGTCACCTCATTGACATATATCAGGTTTGGGTAAATGGGGAGATATATCATATCAGTTCAGTTCACTCACTCAGTCGTGTCCGACATTTTGCGACCCCACGGTGTGGCACACCAGGCCTCCCTGTCCATTACCAACTCACAGAGTTCACCCAAACTCATGTCCATCGAGTCAGTGATGCCATCCAGCCATCGCATCCTCTGTCGTCCCCTTCTCCTCCTGCCCCCAATCCCTCCCAGCATCAGAGTCTTTTCCAATGAGTCAGCTCTTCACATGGGGTGGCCAAAGTATTGGAGTTTCAGCTTTAGCATCAGCCCTTCCAATGAACACCCAGGACTGATCTCCTTTAGAATGGACTGGGGATATATATATATATATATATATACACACACATATACACATATGTACAATAATTGATGCTCTTAAAACACCATCACTGGGGAAATTAGAAAGAATTTTTAGAATTCTGTGCTAGGTACCATAGACAAAAACCAAATATATATTTCTTATTATATCACAACATCACAGGTACATTTATCAAAATTAATAAATCAACATCAGTATGGAGGGGAAGAATGGCATGTTAGGGGGAGGGACTACAAGACATAAACTACTGTGTATCAAATAGATGAGCAACAAGGACATATCCTACAGCATGGGGAACTATAGTCATTATCTTGTAATAACTTTAATAGAGTATATCCTGTAAAAATACTGAATCATTATGCTGTATATTTTAAATGTAATACTGTAATCAACTGTACTTCATTTTTTTTTAAATAAGAAATTCATAATTTAAAAAATCAACATTGGTACAATACTAATGACTAAACTATGAACTTTATTTGAATTTCTCTACCTTTAATGCTTGTAGTTTATCCCACTAACTTCCTTTTTTAAGTTTCTCCTCAGAAAGAGAGTGTCATAGGAACAATGGAGGAGCTGTTCTCCAAAGCTATGTGAAGTATATGCTGTGCAGCATAAGACATGTACTTGGGATCCATGAAAATGTGGCACTCAGATCTGCTTGGGGAAGCAGGGTTGTTGGATGGCCCCAGCTGCTGCCCATTGAATTCATCACTGCACTCATGCTAAGTCATACTGCTCGTGGGCTGCCTAGAATCCCTAAAGTCAGTCCCACCAAGATATCTTTTTTTTTTTTTTTTCCAACGTACAAATATACAATACCATGTGTGTTCATGCTCAGTTGTTCAATTGTGTCCAATTCTTTGTGACCCCATGGACTGTAGCCCACCAGGCTCCTCTATCCATGGAATTTTCCAGGCAAGAATACTGGAGTGGGTTGCCATTTCCTACTGCATGGGATATTCCAGACCCAGGAATCGAACCTGTGTCTCTTGAGTCTCCTGCATTGACAGATGGATTTTTTTTTACCACTGCACCACCTGGGAACCCAGGTAAGATACTGTCAATTATAGACACCATGAAGTATATAGCATCCCCAGGACTTATTTATCTTATAACAGAAAGTTTGGTTCCATTTTTTTTTTTCCTTAGGGTTGATCTCATCAATAAGTATTTTTATATCTAACCCCATCTTGGGGTTTGTTTATCGGAGGCATAGAAATAGGGCAAATGTATACTCATCTATTCTGGGTGAAGTATATTTATTTTAATGTCAATTAAGTAATGTTGCTTTGTAGTATTGTAAAGGCCTTCTATATCTTCACTGATTTTCTATTTGCTCTACAGATTACTGAGAGAGGAACATTGAAGACTCTCAGCTAAAATTATGAATTTGCCTATTATGCCTTCAGCTCTATCTGTTTTCATTTCCATATTTTGAAGCTAATTGTTAGGTGCATACATATTTAGGATTGTTATGTCTGTTTTGGTCAATTAATTCCTTTATCATTGTGTCCCTCTTTTACCCCTGATAGTACTACCCTTTGTATTGAAATCTACGTTGTCTGATATTAATATAACCACTCTTTTAGTGAGTGTCTACATATCTCTTTTTATATCCTATTGCTTTTACTTATGTCAACATCTTTAATTTGTAATGAGCATTTTTTTAGATAGCATATAGTGTGGTCATGCATTTTATTCCATCTGATAACATCTGTATTTTATTTATTTTTTTATTTTTTTACTTTTTAAAATTTTATTTTATTTTTAAGCTTTACATAATTGTATTAGTTTTGCCAAATATCTCCTTTTATATTTACTGTAAACATTTATAGTGTTAGAGTTAAGTCTAATATCTTATTGGATATTTTCTCTTTATTCTAGTTGTTCTTTATTTTTATTATATTTTTTACTTCTACAGCCTGCTTTTGGATTTATTTTCTAAGACCGTATTCAGTTCATTCAGTCACTCAGTTGTGTCTGACTCTTTATGACCCCATGGACTGCAGCATGCCAGGCTTTCTTGTCCATCATGAACTCCCAGAGCTTGCTTAAACAAACTCACGTTCATCGAGTCGGTGATGCCATCCAACGATCTCATCCTCCGTTGTCCCCTTCTCCTCCTGCCTTCTATCTTTCCCATATCAGGGCATTTTCAAATGAGTCAGTTCTTCGCATCAGGTGGCCAAAGTAATGGAACTTCAGCTTCAGCATCAGTGCTTCCAATAAATATTCAGGACTGATTTCCTTTAGGATGGACTGGTTTGAACTCCTTGCAGTGCAAGGGACTCTCAAGAGTCTTCTCCAAACTACTGTTCAAAAGCAGCAATTCTTCAGTGCTCAGCTTTCTTTATGGTCCAACTCTCACATCCATACATGACTACTGGATTAGCAATGTTTTTTTCTTTTTCATTTTTAAAGATTGTCCTAAAGTTTACAACACACATCTTTAGTTTATCTCAGTCTACCTTCAAACAGTATTCCACTGCTTCATGTATAATGTAAGAACCGGAAAAGAAAACTATGCATTTTTTTCTCTCATCTGATTTCTGTTACCACTGACATACAGTTTAATTTTAAATATGCTATAATCCAACAATATAATATTAAAATTTTTGCTTGTAATGGTCATTACATTTTAAATTTAAAATAAGAAAAATGATATATTTTACATTTATCTTAACGTTAACCTTTTTTTAAAGCTTTTCATTTCTATGTGTGGAAACAAATTTATATCTGTTATCTTCTCTTGCCTGAGAAATTTCCTTTAACATTTTATATTATAGGTCTTAGTGATGAAGTCTCGGTTTCTTTTTTTTTTGAAGGAAAAGTCCTCATGCATTTTTGAAAGATGATTTCACTTGGCATTAAATTAAGAGCTAAAATTTTTACCTTAAAATGGTCACTCTTCTGTCCTCTCTTGCATCATTTCTGGTGAAATCATTATTAATAGTCTCCTATTTCCATATTTTTCTTTCAAAGTCTATGTCTTTTGGTCTGTCTCTTTGTTTTCTTTTCTGCTTCAATTACCAGAAGTTAAATATGCTCCATCAGGTGTGCTTTATTTATCTTTTTGTGTTTCTCTAAGCATCTTGACAGAGAAGGCAATGGCACCCCACTCCAGTACTCTTGCCTGGAAAATCCCATGGATGGAGGAGCCTGGTAGGCTGCAGTCCTGGGGTCGCTAAGAATCAGACATGACTGAGCGACTTCACTTTCACTTTTCACTTTCATGCATTGGAGAAGGAAATGGCAGCCCACTCCAGTGTTTTTGCCTGGAGAATCCCAGGGATGGGGGAGCCTGGTGGGCTGCCATCTATGGGGTCACACAGAGTCAGACACAACTGAAGTGACTTAGCAGCAGCAGCAGCAAGCACCTTGAATCTGAAGTTTTATCACTTTATTATTTTGGGAAAATTCTTGGCCATCTTCTCTTCAAATATTTCTTCTGCTATGTTCTCTCTAGTTCTTTAAAACCTCAATTACATGTGTATTAAGGTATTTGATGTTGTCCTGCAGCTGTTAGAAATCTTTCTTCCCTTACTGCTTTTTTTCTTTGTGATTCAATTTCAGCATATTCTTTTCATATATATTCAGATTCATTGTTTTTTACTTCAGCTGTGTTGAGTCTATTGATGAGCTGGCAAATAAACTTTTTATCTTTTACACTAGGGTGTTTTTTTTTATTTTTAGCATTTCCATTTGATTCTTTTATAGATTTATATCTCTGCTGAAATTCCCCCTTTCCTGATGCATGTCATGAAATCTTTAAGTTGATGTTTTAAGATATCAAACATAGTTGTTGCTATTTTTTTTTTAAATTTTTTCCTGACAATGGAACCTAGACAACATTTATCAGACACAATAAGGAAAACTCTCACTCTGCATTATAAAAAACCAGACATATATCAACTATTACAGAAAAGAAATAAGATGGAAACATTTAAAAAGCTGTTTATTTTCTTAAAGAGACTTCCTCTACTGCCAGAGATCTTGAATAGCCTCCTGGTCAGTCATCTGGAAACAGTTCTTCACAGCATTGATAAACTTGGCTTCCACTTTGGGAAGGAAACCATCTTTTTCAATCTTACTTGCATTTTTACTTTAACATATTCTACAGAACTACAGGTCCTTTCAGTGTTTTAAGTTTTTTCCTGTTTTTATGAAGGATTCCTGACATTTTGATCTTGGTGTTAATGGTTTCGAGTCTTTTCCATTCTGGTTTGATTTTTGTGCCTTTTTAGGTGGAGTCTCTTGCACAGATTTCTTTACTGGAGTTTTTCTTCAGTTTACTCATCATCAAAATTATTTTCTTCATTATCATCTTTATCTTCATCAGCAGCAAATCATCTTGAAATTGGTTATGCAGTAGTCTGACTAGAGTCATCTTGATTGTTTTTAGTTTGTTTTCAGATTGTTTCAGTTTGTTCCCATTTCTTTGAGTTCAATTCTCAGAACTGTGACAGTTTATGCCATGGCTACAGTCTGGTCATCATACAGTTAACTTCTTCTACCTGGTGGGGCTTTCAGTATCTATAAGACAGCTCACAGGATCTGCCTCAGACTATAGTCTATAGGCCATGAGAAGGAATTAAAGGTCCTTAACTATGCTTAATGACTAAACTACTATTATTTAGTCTTGTTGGATTGTTTTCCTTTGTTTCTATATTTTCTCACTTCTCTGATTAAACTTATTCTTTGACTAAAGTTTTTTTCACAGACAAAAGGCAGGCAGAGAACATGGGTGGGGAAGGATCGTAGAATCCTGCTCAGTTTCAGTGGCAGATTCTCTCCTACACACCACACTGGGAGAAGCTCTCTCTGGAATCCTGATTTACCCCTAATCTATAAGTGAATGTCAACTCACTTTGCACCTAGACCTCCCAGTGATTCTGTACTATAACACAAGCCCACGCTTGGTTTTTAGAAATGCATTAAAATGTTAGCAGATTATTGTCTCATCTACTTGTATGGCTACCACTTCTTTCTCCTACTGTTTGTCACCGGTGGCCCAGGCCCAGAGTCACACATAATTAGCAGCGGTAGTATTGAAACATAACACTATTACTTTACTTTAGTTTTCTTGTCCATTAGCTGTAGCATTAAAATTGTGAGCTTAAAAAAAAAAAAAAAAAGAATTCTTACAGAAACTGTGAAAGCATTTCTTGTTTCATTTGTTGCAATGAAGTGAAATGTGTATTTCTTGGAAAGGTACACACACTACTTGGTGTGAGATCCTTGGGAACCATACCAAACAATTACATTTTGTTATCCTCATTGCTTACCTAAGAAACAAGGAAAAATAATTTTCTGAACAGTGAATGTCTTCACTGTTAAAACCCATATGGTGGAAATTGACCAGGGTCTCCGAAAGTAACACTCAGTAGCCAAGTAGTGAAGTAATGATTTGAACTAAGATGAGAAATAAAGAGTTAAAAGTAAGCTTATGATATCGGTGGATTATTATTATTATTATTTTCTTTACCATGGATACTTGGGAAAGAAAAAGTTGTACTGGTCAAAACTCCTTGCAAACTTACCAGCCGAATGACAGTAACAGAATAAGTCCTTATATTTGGAATGCTTTTAACAAAATGCATCTGTGCATCTGGTCTGCCTAGGTGGCTTATTGTACATACCTTAAGAATTCATAAACATATGGGACTGGCCCATTGGAAAGTGTCATATAAGCTATATATACTGAAGTTTTTAAAGGAAATACTCTGTAACCAAAATGGCTCCTTCTATAACAAGCAATGCCCTGCATGTATTGCTTGGAATATCCCATGTTTAATCAAAGTCAGAATAGGTCCTAGTGGACCTAGGGTGCAACATTGATTGTCTCTAATCTTTCCAAAGGAAAATGCATTGCTTGTGTTGCACTATCACCCATGCCCTTTGACTTACAAGTAAAGCTCAGTACTGAGTATGACACCTGATTCTTGTGACTCAAGTTCGACAATCCAAACCACTGATTTTTAATCTCAACAACTATCTCTGATTTCAAAGTACATACACATTCCCCTGTGCAATAATGCCTGGTTCTATCTGATACATGATCAGAGTCTAAAGAAGAATCATTGAGCCAAACTCGGAATTCATGTCATTTTAACAAGCAAATTTTTAAATTACATCTAAGGAGTTTTCATTTGTTATAAGTTTTGAAACACAACTGTGTATGAGTGATGGCATAAAGTGTGATAAAAATTCCTGGAAACCAAAAATCTTTATGCAGCATAGGAGAATACAACACAGAAGAAATACTTAATTAACTTTTTAATATTTAACAATGGAGGAAAAATAATAAACAGTTAACCATAATGAATTTATTTTCCTTTGGGTAT
This sequence comes from Bos taurus, assembly GCF_002263795.3. NCBI lineage: Eukaryota > Metazoa > Chordata > Mammalia > Artiodactyla > Bovidae > Bos > Bos taurus. The sequence goes on from NC_037330.1 coordinate 76,235,040, forward strand.
AAGTGTTTGGCTATTTTCATTTGGGTATACTACTACTGCTAAGTCACTTCAGTCGTGTCCAACTCTGTGCGACCCCATAGACGGCAGCCCACCAGGCTCTGCTGTCCCTGGGATTCTCCAGGCAAGAATACTGGAGTGGGTTGCCATTTCCTTCTCCAATGCATGAAAGTGAAAAGTGAAAGTGAAGTTGCTCAGTCGTGTCGGACTCTTTGTGACCCCATGGACTGCAGCCTACCAGGCTCCTCTGTCCATGGGATTTTCCAGGCAAGACTACTGGAGTGGGGTGCCATTGCCTTCTCTGATTTGGGTATAAGTATTTGGCTATTTTGTGATAGACTATTGATCTGCAATAGCAGATACTAGCAGCCACACAAAATGAATCTATCCAATAGGCATTGTGCTAGGTACTCTTTCTTTATAGCTTAACTACAACAAAGATATATAGACATAAGAAACAATAATTTATTTGGATTATTACTCAAGGCTCAACCTAAACTACAACCAATACTGCTTTTCACACTCAATGGTCTAGATTTCTTTGATTGCTGAAGGTAGCTAACATAATGACTCTGTCTTTAATTGTATAGTTGGTTTGAAAAATGGATATATATAATTCTGTACTAGTAAAGAATTTTAATTTTTGTTATTCTTGAATGGTTTTAAAATGTTTTTCCAACCTAATTTTTTAATTTAATACATAAATTTGGAAGCCCCTCTAGGCTTCTACTGCCAGTCAGAAGGAAAATAGAAGGAATTTTTGGCCTTATGGTATTGGGAAGAGTGAAAATGGGGGGGAAAAGCTATACAGATTAAGACACAGCATATTCTTCTCTTGAGTTTTCTATAAGATGGTGAGGTAGAAGGACGTGTGCTCATCTTCTCCTGTGAGAAATCCAAAATTACAACTTGCTGCTGAACAACCATCAACAGGAGAATGTTAGATCCCACCAAAAAAAGATACCCCACATCCAAGGGCAAAGGAGAAGCCCCAGTAAGACAGTACGAGGGGTGAAATCTCATTTAGAATCAAACCCCATAACTGCCAGAGACACTTGGAGGCTCAAACAAACTTTGTGCAAACTGGGACACAGAGACCCCACAGAGACTGAGCCAGAACTGTGTTTTAGTGTCTCCTGTGGAGGAACAGGTCAGCAGTGGCCCGCTTCAGGGGCAAGGACTCTGGGTACAGTAGACCTGGGAATGGCATAAGCCCTCTTGGAGGAGGTCACCATTAACTCCACTATATAGCCTCCAGAACGTACACAGGACTAAGGAAACAGACTCTTGGATGGCACAAACAAAACCCTGTGCATACCAGAACCCAGGAGAAAAGAGCAGTGATCACACAAGAGACTGAACCAGACTTGCCAGTGAGTGTCCAGGGATCTCTGGTGGAGGCATGGGTCGATGGTAGCCTATACAGGGTCAGAGGCACTGAGTACAGCAATATGTGCATGAGACCTTTTGAAGGAGGATACCATTATCTTCATTACCTCCACCATAGTTTGGCATCAGGTCAAGCAACAGGGAGGGAACATAGCCCCAACCATCAACAGAAAATTGTATTAAAAATTTGCTGAGCAAGGGTCCGCCCATCAGAACAAGACCCCAGTTCCCACACAGTCAGTCTCCCATCAAAAAACTTCCACAAGCCTCTTATTCTTACCCATCAGAGGGCAGACAGAATGAAAACCACAATCACAGAAAACTAACCAATCTGATCACATGAGTCACAGCCTTGTCTAACTCAATGAAACTATGAATCATGCCGTGCAATGCCACCAAAGATGGACATGTCAGGGTAGAGCGTTCTGACAAAACGTGGTCCATGGGAAAAGGAATGGTAACCCACTTCAGTATTCTTGCTGTGAGAACCCCATGAACAGTATGAAAAGGCAAAAATATAGAACCCTGAAAGGTGAACTCCCCAGGTCAGTAGATGCCCAATATGCTTATACTACTGGAGATCAGTGGGGAAATAACTGCAGAAAGCATGAAGAGACAGAGCCAAAGCAAAAACAACACCCAGTTGTGGATGTGACTGATGATGGAAGCAAAGTCTGGTGCTATAAAGAGCAATATTGCATAGAAACCTGGAATGTTAGGTCCATGAATCAAGGTAAATTGGAAGTGATCAAACAGGTGGTGGCAAGAGTGAACATCGATATTTAGGAATCAGCGAGCTAAAATGGACTGGAATGGGTGAGTTTAACTCAGATGACAATTATATCTACTACTGTGGGCAAGAATCCCTTAGAAGAAATGGAGTAGCCCTCATACTCAACAAAAGAGTCTGAAATTCTATACTTGGATGCAATCTCAAAAATGACAGAATGATCTCTGTTCGTTCCAAGGCAAACCATTCAATATCACAATAATCCAAGTCTATGCCCTGACCAATAATGCTGAAGAAGCTGAAGCTGAATTGTTCTATAAAAACCTACAAGACCTTCTAGAATTAACAACAAAAACGATGTCATTTTCATTATAGTGGACTGGAATGAAAAAGTAGGAAAGCAAGAGATACCTGGAATAAATGGCAAATTTGGCCTTGGAGTACAAAAATGAAGCAGGGCAAAGACTAATAGAGTTAGGCCAAGAGAATGCACTGGTCATAGCAAACAATTTCTTCCAGCAGCACAAGAGCAGTCCAATACACATGGACATCACCAGATGGCCAATACCCAAATCAGATTGATTATATTCTTTGCAGCAAAAATGGAGAAGCTCTATACAGTCAGAAAAAATAAGACTGGGAGCTGACTGTGGCTCAGATCCTGAACTCCTTGTTGCCAAATTCAGACTGAAATTGAAAAAAGTAGGGAAAACCACTAGACCATTCAGGTATGACCCAAATCAAATCCCTTAGGATTATACAGTGTAAGTGACGAATAGATTCAACGGGTTAGATCTGAAGATCATCCCCAAGAAAAAGAAATACAATAAGGGAAAATGGTTGTCTGAGGAGGCCTTACAAATAGCTGTGAAAAGAAAAGAAGTGAAAAGCAAAGGAGAAAAGGAAAGATATACCCATTTGAATGCCAAGTTCTGAAGAATAGCAAGGAGAGACAAGAAAGCCTTCCTCCATGATCAATGCAAAGAAATAGAGGAAAACAATAGAATGCGAAAGACCAGAGATCTCTTCAAGAAAATTAGAGATACCAAGGGGACATTTCATGCAAAGATGGGCACAATAAAAGACAGAAATGGTATGACCATACAGAAGCAGGAGATATTAAGAAGAGGTGACAAGAATACACAGAAGAACTACACAAAAAAGATCTTCATGACCCAGATCACTCACCTAGAGCCAGACATCCTGGAATAAGAAGTCAAGTGGGCCTTAGGAAGCATCACTATGAACAAAGTTAGGGGAGGTGATGGAATTCCAGTTGAGCTTTTTCAAATCCTACAAGATGATGTTGTTAAAATGCTGCACTCAAAATGCCAGCTAATTTGGAAAACTCAGCAGTGACCACAGGACTGGAAAAGGTCAGTTTTCATTCCAATCCCAAGAAAGGCAATGCCAAAGAATGTTTAAACTATCACACAATTGCACTCATCTCACACGCTAGTAAAGTAATGCTCAAAATTCTCCAAGCCGGCTTCAACAGTACATAAACCATGAACTTCCAGATGTTCAAGCTGGATTTAGAAAAGGCAGAGGAACCAGAGATCAAATTGCCAACATCCCCTGGATCATGGAAAAAGCAAGAGAGTTCCAGAAAAACATCTATTTCTGCTTTATTGACTATGCCAAAGCCTTTGACTGTGTGGATCTCCACAAATTGAAGAAAATTCTTCAAGAGATGGGAATACCAGACCACCTGGCCTGCCTCTTGATAAATCTGTATGCAGGTCAAGAACCAACGGTTAGAACTGGACATGCAACAACAGACTGGTTCCAAATTGGGAAAGGAGTGCGTCAAGGCTGTATTGTCACCCTGCTTATTTAACCTCTATGTAGAGTACACCATGGGAAATTCTGTGCTGGAATAAAGATTGCCAAGAGAAATATCAAGAACCTCAGATATGCAGATGACACCACCCTAATGGCAAAAAGTGAAGAAGGACAAAAGAACCTCTTGATGAAAGTGAAAAAGGAGAGTGAAAAAGTTGGCTTAAAACTCAACATTCATAAAATGAAGATCATGGCATCTGGTCCCATCACTTCATGAAAAATAAGTGGAGAAACAATGGAAACAGTGAGAGATTTGATTTGATTTGATTTTTTGGTCTCCAAAAATCATTGCAGATGGTGACTGCAGCCATGAAATTAAAAGACACTTTCTCCTTGGAAGAAAAGCCATGGTCAACCTAGACAGCATATTAAAAAGCAAAGACATTATTTTGCCAACAAAGGTCTGTCTAGTCAAACCTATGGTTTTTCCAGTAGTCATATATGGATGTGAGAGCTGGACTTGAAGAAAGCTGAGCACCGACGAATTGATGCTTTTGAACTGTGATGTTGGAGAAGACTCTTGAGAGTCCCTTGGACTGCAAGGAGATCCAACTAGTCTATCCTAAAGGAACTCATTCCTGAATATTCATTGGAAGGACTGATGCTGAAATTGAAGCTCCAATACTTTGGCCACCTGATGTGAAGAAGTGACTCATTGGAAAGACCCTAATCCAGGAAAGATTGAAAGTGGGAGGAGAAGGGGATGACAGAGGATGAGATGGTTGGATGCATCATTGACTCGATGGACATGAGTTTGAGTAAGCTCCGGGAGTTGGTGATGGACATGGAAGCCAGGCGTGCTGCAGTCCATGGGGTCACAAAGAGTCAGACACAACTGAGCAACTGAACTGAATTGTACTAGATTTACTAAACATTATGTCTTATTTTTCATTTCTCAACTAGGTCATTCATTTCTCAACACCAACACATACAATCAAACACACACACAAAAATTTATTGTAGAAACCTTCATACCCCAATCCCTATTTCTCAGCCCCTGACTCCTATACAATTATTTTTTTTCACACTGTTAAAATTCAGGCTGTCCAAATAGCCTCAGAAACAAATCAAAGAATCAGATCCGCTGGTATTGAAATTGTCTAGAAGACTTTGAGAGTGGTGACATGGGAAGTGTTATCTGTGGAAAATACAAAAAGGACAGCCAGAATTGGATTCTAAGTGTTGTCTTCCTTTCCAGAGTAACTGGACTAAGTATGCATAGTAATGGTCTCTGCTTTCCTGCTTAGTGATTGGGCTTAACATGAGTGCCCACAATGGCTTTTATTTATTTATTTTTTTCACAATGGCTTTTAAACAGCTTGTTTGCAGAAAGATAGTAATCAGCCAATATTTTGACAACAGCCCTGGAAAACAACCAGGTTTTCTCTGAGTCAGAAGACCTTTTCAGATGTCTTGAGTAAAGTTCGTACTAGAATCAAGTTTATGCCTGATTTGTTTAATTGCTCTCTTATCAGAAAAAAGGAAGCTTGCCACAATATATTTTTTAGCCTTATGAATTTTCTGATTATACTTTTTATTCATCAGTCAATTAGGTCATTAGAAAGAAACTATAGAAAATGAAAATAATTCTAATTGTAAATAATAACAGCTATATAATTATAGTAACAGAAAAAATTATGATTATAAAATACTTCTATAGGAGAAATTTCTAGATAAAAAATATTTGAAGTCAGAGGACTAATTTTTTTTATTATTTTCTGATTCCAAGTAAGTTTCTAAACTTCTCTGTCTTGCCTTCTTAATTTATAAAATACAAAGAAAATGTCTGATTTGCCTATTCCATAGGAATTTCATGAATATCAAGTGAAAGAATGTGTATAAAAGTCCTAGTAACTGGAATATATATGAACATTTTGATCCATGCAACTGTGTACTTACACTATCCCTTGAGTCCATCATTCATTTTTCTGGTGTGTTCCTAAGTTTGAGTTTCACCCAATTTAAACATCTCCTGTCTTTGAGTGAGAGTAGAAAAGGTTTCACCTCACAAATAAATATGGTAAGTGATAGTGGCTGCCTGAAATAGAATACTTTTTAAGAAAAGTATTAGCTTAAAAAGTATTCCTAAAAAGTTATTAGCTTAATAGAAATAAGTATTGTTAATAACTAATGACTGTCCCATGGGGACAAGTAAAGAAATGTAAGTGGCCATGCCACACATTTGCAATAGCTTCCTTAAAACTCAAAACAGTCATTCCAATAAATTGGATATTCCTTGCCAATTTAAGGACTAACATTAACACAGAAACATAAAAGATTTATATTACCTAGCATTAGTCTCTCCTACTTGACCAAGATGAATATCACCTAATTTTTTCAAGGGTAATTAATATTATAGCCTTTTTGCACTACCTTAAATTTGTTATTGAGGCCACTAAATTTTTTTGAAATAGAAAATAAATGTTGAGTGCTAGATAGATCTAGCTGTGAACTCACTGAAAAGCAAAGTGAACTCTGGTACTCTGACCAGAAAGGTAAGTATTCTTCATATTGCTCCATTCAGAGAGGACGACTTTTCATGATAAAGGATTGTTTCTCAGTAAAGAGATATAAATAGATGTGTGCATTTCCCTCTGAGAACATTTTAGCATGTCAGGAATCAAGAAGGATAAATCTTAATTGCTGTGTTTTCTGTACTTACAGATTGCTTTTGATGTATGTCAAGAAGATACATTTTGACACATCTTTCCCCAAAGCAATGGTCTGAGGAAAAAGTATGACAATGTATAATTTGAGCAATTAGTTTTTAAAATGACTTATTAAATAGTGATCCATTTAAGAATGTAGAAAACACTGTTGATTTCAGATCATTGATACTAAATGGTCCGGTTGATACATTTGCCTCATCCATTTATTTATTCAATCAATGATGTGCCAAGAAGTGTGCTAGATGGTGATAATACAACAATGAACAGGACAAGCATGATTTCCTAGCTTCACAGGACTAACACTCTTAACAGAGATACAATCATTAACCAGGCGGTTACACCTGTGGAGTTTGCTGCACAGAACACCTTACAGCATGCCAAGAAGATCATAATGAGAAGCCTTAATTCTGTGAAATTAGGGAATTCTCAAGTCCTAAACACTTATAATGGTAAATATATGAGGGTAGAGAAAAGGTAAATATTTTCTAGATAGAAGAAATAAAATGGCCAACTTAACCAACTGAGCCAGCCAGTCTAGATTTGAAAAAAAAAAAAAAACAAACAAAAACAGATGAGTAGGCTTGTTAGAGTCACCCATTGGGAAGTACATTTTTGACTCTGGTATTTTCTTAATTTTCACCTAAGACTAGACAATTTTGAGTGTCTTATCACTAAACTGACTTCAGAAGCAAATTTCTTTTGTCTGGAGTTTCCCTGTTATTATTATATTTTCCTTCCTAAGGCATGAGTCATTAAAACCATCATTTTACAGCAAGAATCTGACAAAAGCTTCCTAGGGAATAATGCCAGTAGCCTAGAAATATATATATGAATCAACAAGGAGTGAATAAAAAAACTCTCAGTACGGTCTGTCCACACCCAATAACTCTTTAACATGGTAATAAAAAGACATCAATTTGGCACAATTCTGAAATAACTTCTCCGGCTTTTGAGCTCCCTCTAGGGTCAACTGACACCTTTGGTGAGACTTGTTTAAAGCCCATCTTCTCCCTCTATTCAACGCTGCTTCCTTTTCTTCCCTTGTAGAAGTAGAAGCCCAAGCTTTCCCTAATAAACCTCCTGAAGAGTATTCTCTGCACTACAAACTAAACTGTGCCCCCTGTCCCCCGTCAAATCTATATATTGAAGTCCTAACCCCTAATGTGATTATACTTGAAGACAGGGCTTTTAGGAGATAATTAAGGTTAAATGGGGGCTTTCCTGGTAGCTCAGCTGGTAAAGAATCCATCTGCAAGGCAGGAGACCCCAGTTCAATTCCTGGGTCAGGCAGATCCCCTGGAGAAGAGCTAGGCTACCCACTCCAGTATTCTTGCCTGGAGAATCCCAATGGACAGAGGAGCCTGGTGGGATGCAGTCCATGGGATAGCAAGGAGTCAGACATGACTGGGCAACTAAGCACAGCAAGCTTAAATGAGGTTATAAGGGCAGAGTTCTAATTCTGAAAGATTATGGCCAAATAAGAAGAGAAAGATCTCTCTAAGTGTGTGTTTGTCTGTGTGTATGTGTGTGTATACAGATAGATAGATATCTTTATGTTTACACACTGAAGAACAGTTACACGAGCATACAGTGAGAAGGTGGACATTTGCAAGCCAAAAGAGAACCCTTACAAGCATCTGACCATGCTTGAGGCAGGACTTAGACAGACCCCAGGCTGAGCAATCTCTCCCCTGTGGACAGAAACTCCATAAAGGCAGGATGATAGAGGCTGGGTCCTGCCCAGATAAGAGATAAAGACCATATGGTCCTCATTCTTGAAGTCAGAGACCTCCCTGACTACTCATACATAGAAAGGCTCCTTGGAGGTCAAAAAGGGAGGAGGTGTCACCTCATAATAAGTGATGTCAACTACCCATAAGCCTCTTCACTAGGGACCATCTTAGTTAAAAGATGTGCATGCACACTTGGGAGGATCCTGAGATATACCGAATAAGGCCTCAGAATCAGACAAAGCAAGATGACTGGTCAAAGGAAACCCAGAAGAAATGCCTCATAAAACTCATTCAAACTACCATGAGGCTGTAACTCTCTCTGATCTTGCCCATGTATATATCCACATGCACTCTTTTTCTTCCAAATGAATTCTTTACTTGTTTCACTATTTTCCATCTTTGTGGGAATTCTTAGAGTCCAAGCTCTGTCACTTACCACTGGTGTAGTAGCTAGGATTTGATGCTCTTATCCCTGTGACCAGACCTCAATATCTGGCCAGGAACTGAAGCCCTGCTTCAAGCTGCTGTAGGCTGAGGCCATCCAAGATCATGCAGAGACCCTGATCTCAGACTTCCAGGCTCTAAAACTGTGAAAAAAAAAATTTCTATTGTTTAAACCAGCCAGTCTACAATATTTGGTTATGGCAGCCCCAAATGACTAATACAATCTTTTTCAGCACCTGCTTCCCAAGAAACCCAAGCTGCAATGGTGGCCCTTTGCAATCACCACTGACTATGCAATTAGGACAATTCCTCAGGCTCAAATGGAAATAAAACAAATAAATCATACACATAGCGATTCCTATATGCTTAAGTGCTTTCTGAGTGGAAACTTAAGCTTTCCATTTAGAAAGTATTTTACTTGCCTAAATTACTCTAAGATAACTACCTGGTGAGCACAGAGCTATTCATAATATTCGTGACTTGGGGAGAGGCTGCCACTGGACCCCGAGTTTCTGGTGGGTGGAAATGGAGACTGTCATTTCTAATACGTCATATTCCCAGTGGTGCTGCATCACTTGAAATTCCAAACAGCTGCATTGTTCCCCTTAAGACTGCTTACCATCAAAATGCAAGATGCTGTTGAGCTCTGAGACAGGTGATAAGGAGGGCCCACTGAGCCAAGAAAACAACAAATAACTTTGTAGAAGCCTCTGGAAATTTAGCATTTCCAATCAAAGCTTTGTCTGCTCTGAGCAAAACTAAGTCCTGCACTCCAAATTATTAGAGCTGGGAATGCAGGAAAACCTGAATCCTGCCTTGTAATAACTGCTTCCTAATAGAAGTTTTCTGAGGCAGATTCATGCAAGAATCAATGCCTAGAAGAAAAATAAAGCACTACATCATCATGAAAGATGGGTTAGCACATGGTACCACACAGTAAGGGCTCTCTGGTGCTGGTAGATTAAATTGACCCAATTGAGACTGGTGTGTGTTAGTTGCTCAGCTGTGTCCAACTCTTTGTGACCCCATGGACTGTAGCCAGCCAGGCTCCTTTGTTCATGGTATTCTCCAGGCAAGACTACTAGAGTGGGTTGCCATTTCTTTCTCCAGGGGATCTTCCTAACCCAGGGAATGAACCTGGGTCTCCTGCATCACAGGTGGATTCTTTACCATCTGAGCCACCAAGGAACCCAATTGAGACCAGACTGGAAGCCAAAGCATTGTGTCCATTTCCACCTTAAGCCCCAGACTCAGATTTCCTCTAGCTATAAGCAAGGAAGAAACAAGAGTGATACATGGTGCCTGAGCCCACTTACTCCCACATTTCTGCTCATGTTACTGCCTCTGTTTGGAAACCCTTCTTTAAAGGATACACCTCACACCTTCTTACAAGGATGATCTACCTCACACCTTCCAGAAATATCTATCAGTGAGTTACTCTTTATTTGTGCCTTACACTTTAGGTAAGTCCTTGTTGCACATTTCAACCTCTTTACAATGATTTATTGGGTCATTTTATTCAGAGAGTTTGAGTTTATTTATTTATTTATTCATAGAGAATAAATTCTCTATTTATTCATAGAGAATGAGTTTCTTTGAGGCAAGGACCACATCTGGCCCAACTTTCAGATGATTCTAACACAAGACTTGAAAAACAATAGATATTATGTACCCCAAAACATGAAATGACACATCATTTGGCCCCAACTTTTCTTTCTAGCCTCCAGCCTCACTAAACCCACTAGTTCCTCACTTATCCACATAGCCCTGCTTTATCCACAACACACAACTCACTGACTGGCAAATGCGTCCTGTACAGACACACCCTCTTGCTTTCACTCATATTGTTCCCTCTGTCTGAAATATTTTCTCATCATTCCAAACCATAAAAATGTTCATCTTCCTCTCAGGTTCTACTGAAATACCATTCTCCAGAGAATCTCCTCTTTGCTTTCCCATTATCTAATGTTGATGTCTTACTTTCCACACACATCATACTTTCTCTTTACTGGGCTATACATTCTTAGAAGTCAGAGTCTACCAGAAACATTTACAGCTCAATAAGACAAACAATTTCATTAAAATTAAGCAAAATATTTGAACACAGATTTCATAAAAGAAAATATATTCCTCCCTTGGTATGGACAAAGCATTAGTACAAGGACCCTTGAAGATACCAAAATTCACCAATGCTCAAGTATTCTAAGTAAAATGGATTAATATTTGCATATAACTTATGCATATCCTCCCATATATTTCATATACCTGAATCATCTCTAGATTGCTTATAATACCTAATACAATGTAAATTCTATGTAAATAATTGCTGGCACAGGGAAATTTCAAATTTTACTTTTTGGGAATTTCTAGAATTAAAAAATATATATTTTCCGTCTATGGTTGGTTTAAAATTCATGTATGCAGAACTGTGGATATGGATGGCCAACTATACACACAAGCATGTGAAAAGGAGATCAATATTACCGGGTATCACATAAATGCAAGTTGAAATACAGGGAGGTATCATACTCACCCATTTGTTTTGATGAAACTTAAAGATTGAAAATACCAAGTGTTGTGTCTGTTAAGATTTTCTATTTCTTCCTGGTCCAGTTTTGGAAAGTTGTACTTTTCTAAGAATTTGTCCATTTCTTCCACGTTGTCCATTTTATTGGCATATAATTGCTGATAGTAGTCTCTTATGATCCTTTGTATTTCTGTGTTGTCTGTTGTGATCTCTCCTTTTTCATTTCTAATTTTATTGATTTGATTTTTCTCCCTTTGTTTCTTGATGAGTCTGGCTAATGGTTTGTCAATTTTATTTATCCTTTCAAAGAACCAGCTTTTGGCTTTGTTTATTATTGCTATGGTCTCTTTTGTTTCTTTTGCATTTATTTCTGCCCTAATTTTAAAGATTTCTTTCCTTCTACTAACCCTGGGGTTCTTCATTTCTTCCTTTTCTGGTTGCTTTAGGTATAGAGTTAGATTATTTATTTGACTTTTTTTCTTGTTTCTTGAGGTATGCCTGTATTGCTATGAACTTTCCCCTTAGGACTGCTTTTACAGTGTCCCACAGGTTTTGGGTTGTTGTGTTTTCATTTTCATTAGTTTCTATGCAAATTTTGATTTCTTTTTTGATTTCTTCTGTGATTTGTTGCTTATTCAGCAGCGTGTTGTTCAGCCTCCATATGTTGGAATTTTTAATAGCTTTTCTCCTGAAATTGAGATCTAATCTTACTGCATTGTGGTCAGAAAAGATGCTTGGGATGATTTCAATTTTTTTGAATTTACCAAGGCTAGATTTATGGCCCAGGATGTGATCTATCCTGGAGAAGGTTCCGTGTGCACTTGAGAAAAAGGTGAAATTCATTGTTTTGGGATGAAATGTCCTATAGATATCAATTAGGTCTAACTGGTCTATTGTATCCTTTAAAGTTTGTGTTTCCTTGTTAATTTTCTGTTTAGTTGATCTATCCATAGGTGTGAGTAGGGTATTAAAGTCTCCCACTATTATTGTGTTTATTGTTAATTTCTCCTTTCATACTTGTTAGCATTTGTCTTACATATTGCGGTGCTCCTATATTGGGTGCATATATATTTATAATTATATCTTCTTCTTGGATTGATCCTTTGATCATTACGTAGTGAGTGACCTTCTTTGTCTCTTTTCACAGCCTTTGTTTTAAAGTCTATTTTATCTGATATGAGTATTGCTACTCCTGCTTTCTTTTGGTCCCTATTTGCATGGAAAAACTTTTTCCAGCCCTTCACTTTCGGTCTGTATGTGTCCCCTGTCCTGAGATGGGTCTTTTGTAGACAACATATGTAGGGGTCTTGTTTTTGTATCCATTCAGCCAGTCTTTGTCTTTTGGTTGGGGCATTCAACCCATTTACGTTTAAGGTAATTATTGATAAGTATGATCCCATTGCAATTTACTTCATTGTTTTGGGTTTAAATTTATACACCCTTTTTGTGTTTCCTGTCTAGAGAATATCCTTTAGTATTTGTTGGAGAGCTGGTTTGGTGGTGCTGAATTCTCTCAGCTTTTGCTTGTCTGTAAAGCTTTTGATTTCTCCTTCATATTTGAATGAGATCCTTGCTGGGTACAATAATCTGGGCTGTAGGTTATTTTCTTTCATCATTTTAAGTATGTCTTGCCATTCCCTCTGGATTGAAGAGTTTCTATTGAAAGATCAGCTGTTATCCTTATGGGAAGTCCCTTGTGTGTTATTTGTTGCTTTTCCCTTGCTGCTTTTAATATTTGTTCTTTGTGTTTGATCTTTGTTAATTTGATTAATATGTGTCTTGGGGTGTTTTGCCTTGGGTTTATCCTGTTTGGGACTCTCTGGGTTTCTTGGACTTGAGTGATTATTTCCTTCCCCATTTTAGGGAAGTTTTCAACTATTATCCTCAAGTATTTTCTCATAGTCTTTCTTTTTGTCTTCTTCTTCTGGGACCCCTATGATTCAAATGTTACAGATGGCTAACAAACACATGAAAAGATGCTCAACATCACTCATTATCAGAGAAATGCAAATCAAAACCACTATGAGGTGCCATTTCACGCCAGTCAGAATGGCTGCGATCCAAAAGTCTACAAGCAATAAATGCTGGAGAGGGTGTGGAGAAAAGGGAACCCTCTTACCCTGTTGGTGGGAATGCAAACTAGTACAGCCACTATGGAGAACAGTGTGGAGATTCCTTAAAAAACTGGAAATAGAACTGCCTTATGATCCAGCAATCCCACTGCTGGGCATACACACTGAGGAAACCAGAATTGAAAGAGACACGTGTACCCCAATGTTCATTGCAGCACTGTTTATAATAGCCAGGACATGGAAGCAACCTAGATGTCCATCAGCAGATGAATGGATAAGAAAGCAGTGGTACATATACACAATGGAGTATTACTCAGCCATTAAAAAGAATACATTTGAATCAGTTCTAATGAAGTGGATGAAACTGGAGCCTATTATACAGAGTGAAGTAAGCCAGAAAGAAAAACACCAATACAGTATACTAACGCACATATATGGAATTTAGAAAGATGGTAACAATAACCTTGTATATGAGACAGCAAAAGAGACACTGGTGTATAGAACAGTCTTTTGGACTCTGTGGGAGAGGGAGAGGGTGGGATGACTTGGGAGAATGGCATTGAAATATGTATAATATCATATGAAATGAGTCGCCAGTCCAGGTTCGATGCATGATACTGGATGCTTGGGGCTGGTGCACTGGGATGACCCAGAGGGATGGTATGGGGGGGGGGAGGAGGAAGGAGGTTCAGGATGGGGAACACATGTATACCTGTGACAGATTCATTTTGATATATGGCAAAACCAATACAATATTGTAAAGTTAAATAAAATAAAATTTAAAAAAAAAGAAAAAGAAAATACCAAGTGTTAATGAGGTTGTAGAACATCTAAAAGTTTCATATACTTCTATAAAACGGTACAAGCACTCTGAAAATTTTGCTTTTAAAGTTAAAAGTGAAACAAAAGGAAAAGCTATGCACAGATAGTCTGTTCCCAAATATTTACTTGAGAGAAATGAAAACATATCTACACAGACTAATGCATGAATGTGCATAGCTACATTATTAAAACTATTTTAATAATTTATTAAGTAGCCACAAACTGAAAACAACACAAATGCCCATTAAGAAAACAGACAAATGATCATCGTATATTCAAACACTACAATGGAATAGTTGAGTTCAGTTCAGTCATTTAGTCATGTCTGATTCTTTGCGACCCCATGGACTGCAGCACGCCTGGCTTTCCTGTCCATCAGCAACTCCCAGAGCTTGCTCAAACTCATGTCCATCGAGCTAGTGATGCCATCCAACCATCTCATCCTCTGTCATCCCCTTCTCCTCCTGCCTTCAATCTCTCCCAGCATCAGGGTCTTTTCCAATGAGTCAGTTCTTCACATCGGATGGCCAACATATTGCAGTCTCAGCTTCAGCATCAGTCCTTCCAGTGAATATGCAGGAATGATTTCCTTTAGGATGGACTGGTTGAATCTCCTTGCAGTTCAAGGGACATTCAAGAGTCTTCTCCAACACCACAGTTCCAAAGCATCAATTCTTTGGTGCTCAGCTGTCTTTATAGTCCAACTCTCATGTCCATACATGACTACTGGAAAAACCATAGCTTTTACTAGATGGACTTTTGTTGGCAAAGTAATGTCTCTGCTTTCTAATATGCTGTCTACGTTGGTCATAGCTTTTCTTCTAAGAAGCAAGCATGGAATAGTACTCAGCAACAAAAAGAAATGACCAAGAAACAACATGGATGAACCTCACCTTAAAATCATTATGTTGAGTGAAAGAAGGCAAGCGCAAGTCAGTACATACAGTGTGAACTCATTTATATAAAATTTTAGAAAATTGAAACCAAATCAGAGGTTGCCTGGGGCACAGTTGGGGTTAGGGGAGAGAGAGATTATAAAAGGACATGAAAAAACTACGGAAGTGATGAAAAATGTCTGTTTCCTTGATTGTGGTAATGATTTCGTGGGTGTTTAAACATGTCAAAATTCATTAAGTTACATTCTTTAAATATGTGCAACATGTTGTACTTATGCCTCAACAGAGCTAGGGGGAAGCCCTCAATGGTTCCATATCACCAATGGGTAAAATAAAATCTGTATCACAGTGTTTTCATAAGTCAGATCCCTGCCTCTGGCCTCATCTCCAATCATTCCTCCTGCACATTTTATGTTCTATAAGGACTAATCAGCATCTCCTCCGTTGAATACCTCTCCTTAGGTCATTTGTTGGACATGTACTTTTTTAACACGGTGCTTCCTTTCTGAAAAGTTCACTCATACTCCACTCCTATTCATCTGGATAATAGTTACCTGTTTCTCAAAACTTTGTTCAGTTTGTGAATAGAGTAGTAGGTGCTTGATAAGTTATTGTACAGTGTATGAATGGGCTAAGGTACACCTCCTTTAGGAAGCCTACTCTGACATATTCCCCCGAATTAGTCACTCTTTCAATTTTTACTATTCTTTTTATTATCATCCAATATTGCTTTACACAGGGTTTTAAATCTGCTTCCTTACATGTTAACTTCTTGGGGACTGTGGTGGGCAGAATTCTAAGATGCCCCATCAAATTCTTGTCCGGTATGCACACAAACTTCTTCCCAATTGTTTAATCAAATACTAATCTAGGAGTTACTATGAAGGGTATTTTGCAGCAGCAATTAAGGTCCCAAATCAATTTTAAGTTAGGGAAATCATCCAAGTAGTCCTGACCTAATCATGAGAATCCTTTAAAAGCTAAGTGTTTTCTCCAGTTGATCACAGAAAAGCATAGATTTGAAGCATGAGAAAAATTCAAAGCACCTTTGCCAGCCATAAGATGGAGGACACCAAACGATGAGGAATATGAGTGGCCTCTAAGAGATGAGAGACTCCTGACAGTCAGCAAGGAAAATGGAACTTAGTGCCACATCCTCACAAGTTGAATTCAGCCAAAAATATAAATGAGCTCAGAAGTGGATTTTTTTTTGGGGGGGGGCAGAGTCTTCAGATAAGAATTGGGGCTTCCCTGGTGGCTCAGAGGTTAAAGCATCTGCCTGCAATGAAGGAGACCTGGGTTCGATCCCTGGGTCGGGAAGATCCCCTGGAGAAGGAAATGGCAACCCACTCCAGTATTCTTGCCTGGAGAATCCCATGGATGGAGGAGCCTGGTGGGCTACAGTCCACAAGGTCGCCAAGAGTCAGACATGACTGAGTGACTTCACTTTCTTTCTTTCTTTCAGATAAGAA
Source organism: Bos taurus (assembly GCF_002263795.3). Lineage (NCBI taxonomy): Eukaryota > Metazoa > Chordata > Mammalia > Artiodactyla > Bovidae > Bos > Bos taurus. Next base: position 76,251,636 of record NC_037330.1, read on the forward strand.
TTAAATCTGGAGAACAGTTCCATTTTAGGCTTTTGATACACAGTGAACCCATTCATGCATGTTCTGCCAGACTTCTGAACTACAGACCTGGTAGCTAATAAAGGGTACAGTTTTAAACCTCTACATTTTCATTCATTTGTTACACTGCTGCATAAAAACAACACAGGGATAGAAATCATACCTTATATACCTTTATAGCACATGATTACTCATGTAATAAGAATTTAATTGTATTTTTAAGAAAAAAATGAAAAGAAGAATGAGAAAAGGAAAGGAGGGAGAAACAAAGATAAAATATTAGAAGGAATGAAAGAGGAAAAAAACAGAAACATTTTAGTTTCCAAAACAGTGGTCTTTGACCTTAGCTACATATTATCATCCTAAGGAGAGCTTTAAAAATTATTAGTACCTGGGTTCCACCCCCAGTGTTTCTGATTTAATTGATTTGAGTGTGGCTTAAGCCTCCCTAGATGCAGCCAAATTTGAGAACCACTGCTGTGATTGCTCCATGTGAACAGACTCCCAAGGCCCAGCAGCTCTGCCAGAACTCCAGCGGCCCCAGGCATCCATGGAGACTGGCTGGGTCCTTAAGGTTAACCTCTTGAAAGCCCTATTTACTAGCTGTGTCCTTTTCCACAGTGAGCTCTTCCCAGGATGTTAATCAGCCTCACTCCAGGACATATTCATTCTTCTCTCCATTCACAGGTTCCTTAGTTTAGGTTTAAATAATAATCTTGGTATTTTAATATATTCTGGGCTTCTTCCACATTACAGCCTTCTTGGACCCTGCTGGTCACATAAATTTTTCTCTGCAGGATTCTCAACTGCAATCTACAGAGAGAACATTGGTAATGTTCTGATTAGAAATGGTGAATGCCATTACCTGGATAATGTCCTTATCTATCACCAACACCTAAACATCTTTCTCAGTTAAAAATTACTTTAGTTGCTAATCAGAGCTCTCTGAAGGGCTTTATAATCTTAAGAAAGCTATACAGTATTGGGATCCTGAGCTACAATTCTGGTTCTGCCCTTATTAACTGTATGAGATATCTGGCAAGATAGTTAAGCACTGTTAATAATAATAATCGTTTATCATCTTTAAATAAAGGAGTCTATTATTTCAAAGGGTTTATATTAGACTAGTTGTATGAAAAAGGTTTATTACAACAGCTTAGGTGCATATGTGTGCATTTCTCTATGTATGTTTGATATGACTGTATATGTGCACATATAAATATAGTGTTCAGGTTCAACCAGTTCACTGGAGTACCTAATATAGTTCTGTCATTCTGAAGAAAGTTTTTTAGAAAAAAAATATAAACTATTTCAATAAATTCCTTTCTTGGGGAAAGAAAGAAGGATGGATGAGTAGGATGCTCTACCTGGCATGAAGATATATGTGCTATTGATTCTTAAGTCTAGTTGGTCTTTCAAAGGTATCTGAGATGGGGAGGGAAAAGGGAATACACATAAACTTTAGATAACATTGCTTAACACATAGGAAACCAAGGGCTATCATTTTGTATTAGGATGGCAGGGGCATGGTTTGGTGGACATGGGCTGGTCCACCCACATTCCTCTTCAGGGTCCTTGTTGCTAAGCTATAGACAGCGTTGCAGGCAGATACTTGCCAGCTGCCAGTTCTTTCAAGGACGGCCTCAGATGCAGAGAGTCATTTCGCCCAAGATCATGCCCTTCCCAAAGCAGGCACATGCAATGACTATTGAGGCAGAGATATAAAGGCTTGGTTACTTTGGCCCAATACAGGACAACTCTGCCCACAAGTATAGTCTAGAGCTTCCTGTGGGGTCAGCTGAAGCTGCTTGGGCTGCATCACAGCCTGATTCCTCCCTTCGCTCAATTCTGCCTCCTTTCTTCTCTTTCACAGAGGCTGTTCCCAAGGACCACCCCACCCCCCGACCCCACTGCATCTGAACATATTGTGCACTAAACTGCATCTCAGAGTCCAAATCCTATCAACATGCAACATGTTAAGCCCTTTGAGGTCAAAGACGTATGAGTTGGAGGAGGAGGCACAACATAACATCAAAACTTTCAGACCCAGTTCTTGGGTTTAGTATCTAATCTCATGAAATTGTCTAATGAATAATAGCTCCATTCATTGCTACTTAGTATGTGCCAAGGACTGTTGCACTTCATCATTAGAAAATGCCTATGGGTTATTATTATCCTCTATCTACAGTTAAGTAAATCAGATTTACCAGTGTCAGGTAACTTTTATCCATAGCCCTGTTAAATAACTTTGTCATGAGTAAAACCTGAGTATGTCTGATTCTGAAGGTTGTGATCTTATATATCATACTTTTCTACTCCGGTTTCTCATTAAAGGAAAATGCAAGCAGCATTTTTCACAGTATGAGAGACCTGGGGCTTGGGAAAGCTTTCCTTACTTAATAAGGTGAAGTTCTGCCTGGAAAGTTGTTGTCTCCCCTACAAAATAAATTGTTGTCGAGCCATGGGGGCTTTGTTGATCACTGTTGCTGGGCATTCCTGAAATTAGATAGCACTCTCTTCACTGCAGGCTCTCAGAAGAGGGGGAGTTAGCTCTGAATCATGAGGAGATGGTGTTTGACAAGAACCCAAGATCATTCATTTTTTGACTACCTGTATTTTGCTACTTCAGATTCTAAAATAAAATATGTAGAAGGGGCACTCTAGGCAAACAGGCATATTTTTCACCCTGCAAGACACTGGCCCCTGACCCCATGGGGGAACTCCAGCATGGTCAAGTTGTATCAGTAGACAAACAGGGACAATTTTGGCTTACAGAAGGCATTTCTGAGTGTCTCAGATCAAAAGCAAACCCATGACCTCCTTGGCACCTTATCCCAGGCCCATGCCCTAACTGGCCCTCTGAATATTATCACTCTAGTGATGAGAAGAGACAATAAAAGATAAAACCAAAGATGTATATTTTCTCCCTAGAAGCTGGGGCAGTTGGCTGACTCTTCCTCCCTTTCTCCTAAACCTTACCAAATAACCTAGACTGAGTTCATTTTCTTCTATTAGGTATAATGAAGGGAAAGTAATATTTCATTATATTTCCTTGCAAATCTCAGAGATGGCAAGAGAAAGAAATAATTCATGGATAGAAGCCACCCCAAATAGAGACTCACCATAGAAAACTGAATTTTTTAATCTTTGTTCAGCATGCCAAACTTTCTAGTCCCCAAGCACCATGACCCAATGATACACTTGAACGTAACCCTTCCATGTTGGCACTTCTCCTTGGGAAGACAGGGAGAAGTACTGTTTCAGCAAGTTCTGGAAGCCAGCAATGCCACAAGCAACAGAGTTCTGATATATTACTGGCAGGTGACAAGAAGCAGCCTCATTTTTTGAAGAAAAGGCAGGTCTGAGATGACTTCAGAGCTGACTTGCAAAGCACTGGGATCCGCCCTGTTCTCCCTCTTCTGTTCCTTTGCTCCCCTCCCTTTGCCCCCTCTTTTTTTCCCTGTATCCTTCCACCCTTTCTTCTATCTTTCCTTATGGCCAGGTTTTTTCCTTCCCAAAGCATTAACTGATAGTCTCTGAGAAGTAATATTAACTGGAAATTAGAATTAAAATAAGAAGAAAAACTACTTCACACATTTAATATGGGACCCAGAGCTAAAAAACAAACAAAAACACCCAGACTGGCTGAGCTCATCCAGTTTTCTCATCCAAAAAAGGCAGAAGATAATTTTGCTGCATATCTCTATATATTGTTTGGGGTTCAGCAAGACAATAGGTATAATTTAATACAGTGCCTAGTTCAGAGAAATCAATTTATGTTAGTATTTATTATTATTTGGAGTATTAAGGGTAGTAGTGTTGCTACTGTTAACCTCCTAGACTAGGCATTGACAGTTCAAAGGTGAAAAGGACATAGAGGTGACCTCTGAAAGCTGCTTTCTCAGGCCCTCCCTCACAGTTCTTAGCACAGTTGCCTTACAACAGGATAAACTATTTCATAATTCCACAGTGATTCTCAGCCCTTGTAGTGCATCAGAATAACCTAGAGTGTTTTGAAAACCTGAGCTTTGTATTTCCCTACCTCTAACCCCTGGGAATCTAAGTAGCTCTGAAATGGATCCAGGCATTGCTATTTTTAATAATCTACACAAGTGATTATGATGTAGACTTAGAAATGGGCCACAAAGAGTTGATCAAACTGGTGTGAGTGACAAATTCAACTGTGTCTGGGTGGAAAGCTTTCTTTAGCAAGTTTAATATTCAATTTGATTATTGTTTAAATCTGTAAACTTTTTGGTTATGAGGTGATACAGTATCGCTAGCTTTAGAGTCCAAAAGACTAGGCTTGTTTCTTAGCTTGCATATATAATGAGCTCCCTACTCATCTGTGAAATGGGAATAAGGATGGCAATTGTGTCATAGGTTTGTTAAAAGAACCCAGTAAAATATGCTCATTCAGTATTCACTATTGCCTAGTCTATATGAGATACTGTTTTATGTCCAGAGGATACAGCAATGAACAAAACAAATCTCCATTTTCACAAAGCTCACCTTCTAGTGAGTAAAGAAGGAAATCTGTAATACACATAAAGCACCTAGCAGTATCTGGCATACTTAATATTATACTAATTATTACACAAATATTTGGTGTACCCTAATTATGTACCAGGCTGCTACGCATATTGAAAATACAGAGAACAAGAAAAAGTGTCTGCTCTCAGAGAGCCTCTATTCTGGTGGACAAAAAACTGGCAAGGAAATAATTATACATGACAATTTCAATATTTGTACAGGAAATTTCTATAGAAAACAGGGAAGGTAAATACAACAATAGGATAGTAATTGCATCTTTCAGTATCCTTCCATGAACAGAAAACACAAGTAAAGCTGTCTTAAACAGAAAAGGGCTTTATTGGTAATAAAGTCTGATAACAGAGAAGGATTCAAGCTTGGTTATTTAAGACCTGGCTTTCTATCTCTAGGTATATCTCTGCTTGACTTTGTATGTCTGTGTCGTCTTCAGAGAGAACTTACAGTCACAAAAAGGCTGCCAGGATACCAAGGCAGGCTTCCCCGGTAGTCACATCCCATAATCACTACAAGTTCTATGGTGTGCAATGATTGGATTCAATTCAGTTCAGTTCAGTTCAGTTCATTCACTCAATCATGTCTGACTCTTTGTGACCCCATGGACAGCACGCCAGGCTTCCCTGTCTATCACCAACTCCCAGAGCTTACTCAAACTTATGTCCATTGAGCTGGTGATGTCATCCAAACATCTCATCCTTTGTGGTCCCTTCTCCTCCCACCTTCAATCTTTCCCAGAATCAGGGTCTTTTCAAATGACTTAGTTCTTTGATTCAGGTGGCCAAAGTTTTGGAGCTTCAGCTTCAGCATCAGTCTTTCCAATGAATATTCAAGACTGATTTCTTTTAGGATGGACTGATTGGATCTTCTTGCTGTCCAAAGGACTCTCAAGAGTCTTATCCAACATCACAGTTCAAAAGCCTCAATTATTCATCTCTCAGCTTTCTTCACAGTCCAACTCTCACATCCATACATGACTAGTGGAAAAACCATAGCTTTGACTAGATGGATGTTTGTTGGCAAAGTAATGTCTCTGCTTTTTAATATGCTATCTAGGTTGGTCATAACTTTTCTTACAAGGAGCAAGCATCTCTTAATTTCATGGCTACAGTCACCATCTGTAGTGATTTTGCAGCCCCCAAAAGAAGTCTCTCTCTGTTTCCATTGTTTCCCCATCTATTTTCCATGAAGTGATGGGACCACATGCTATGATCGTAGTTCTCTGAATGTAGAGTTTTAAGCCAACTTTTTCACTCTCCTCTTTCACTTTCATCAGGAAGCTCTTAAGTTCTTCACTTTTCACCATAAGTGTGGTATCATCTGCATATCTGAAGTTCTTGATATTTCTCCCTGCAGACTTGATTCCAGCTTGTGCTTCATCTAGTACAGGATCTCTCAAGATGTACTCTGCATATAAGATAAACAAGCAGGGTGACAATATACAGCCTTGAAGTACTCCTTTCCTGGTTTGGAATCAGTCTGCTGTTCCATGTCCATTTCTAATTGTCACTTCTTGACCTGCATACAGATTTATCAGGAGACAGGTCAATTGGTCTGGTATTCCCATCTCTTTAAGAATTTTCTGCAGTTTGTGGTGATTCACACAGTCAAAGTCTTTGGCATAGTCAATAAAGCAGAAATAGATGTTTTTTTGGAATGCTCTTGCTTTTTTGATGATCCAACAAGTGTTGGCAATTTGATCTCTGGTTCCTCTGCCTTTTCTAAATCTAGCTTGAACATCTGGAAGTTCACAGTACACATATAGCTGAAGCCTGGCTTCGAGAATTTTGAGCATTATTTTGCTAGAGTGTGAGATGAGTAGAATTGTGCAGTAGTTTGAGCATTCTTTGGCGATGCCTTTCTTTGGGATTGGAATGAAAACTGATATTTTCCAGTCCTCTGGCCACTGCTGAGTTTTCCAAATTTGCTGACATATTGAGTACAGCATGTTAACAGCATCATCTTTTAGGACTTGAAATAGCTCAGCTGGAATTCCATCACCTCCACTAGCATTATTCGTAGTGATGTTTCCTAAGGCCCACTCGACTTTGCATTCCAGGATGTCTGGCTCTAGGTGAGTGATCACACCATCATGGTTATATGGGTCATGAAGGTCTTTTTCATATAGTTCTTCTGTGTATTCTTGCCACCTCTTCTTAATAATTTTCTGCTTCTGTATAGTCATACCATTTCTGTCCTTTATTGTGCCCATCTTTTCATGAAATATTCCCTTCATATCTATAATTTTCTTGAAGAGATCTCTAGTCTCTACCCATCAATTATTTTCTTCTATTTCTCTACATTGATCACTGAGAAAGGCTTTCCTATCTCTCCTTGCTATTCTTTGGAACTCTGCATTCAGATAAGTATATCTTTCCTTTTCTCCTATGCCCTTTGCTTCTCTTCTTTTCACAGATATTTGTAAGGACTCCTCAGACAATTATTCTGCCTTTTTGCATTTCTTTTGCTTGGGGATGGTCTTTATCACTGCATCCTGTACAATGTCATGGACCTCTGTCCATAGTTCTTCAGGCATTTTGTCTATCAGAACTAATCCCTTGAAACTATTTGTCACTTCCATTGTATAATTGTAAGGGACTTGATTTAGGTCATACATGAATGGCCTAGTGGTTACCCCTACTTTCTTCAAGTTGAATTTGGCAATAAGGAGTTCATGATCTGAGCCACAGTCATCTTCCAGTCTTGTTTTTGCTGACTATATAGAGCTTCTCCATCTTTGGCTGCGAAGAATATAATCAATCTGACATGGGTATTGACCATCTGGTGATGTCCATGTGTAGAGTCTTCTCTTGTGTGGCTGGAAGAGGGTGTTTGCTATGACTAGTGTGTTTTCTTGGCAAAACTCTATTAGCCTTTGCCCTGCTTCATTCTATACTCCAAGGCCAAATTTGCCTATTACTCCAGGTGTTTCTTGACTTCCTACATTTGCATTCCAGTCCGCTATAATGAAAAGGACATCTTTTTGGTTTGTCAGTTCCAGAAGGTCTTGTAAGTCCTCATAGAACCATTCAATTTCTCCTTCTTCAGTATTACCATTTGGGGCAGAGACTTGGAATACTGTGATATTGAAAGCTTTGTCTTGGAAATGAACAGAGGTTATTCTGTCGATTTTGAGATTGCATCTAAGCACTGCATTTCAGACTCTTTTGTTGAGTATGAGGGCTATTCCATTTCTTCTAAGGGATTCTTTCCCACAGTAGTAGATATAATGGTCATCTGAGTTAAATTCACCCATTCCAGTCCATTTTAGTTCACTAATTCCTAAAATGTCAATGTTCACTCTTGCCATCTCCTGTTTGACCACTTCTAATTTGCCTTGATTCATGGACCTAACATTCCAGGTTCCTATGCAATATTGCTATTTACAGCATCAGACTTTACTCCGATCACCAGTCACATCCACAACTGGATGTTGTTTTTGCTTTGGCTCTGTCTCTTCATTCTTTCTGGAGTTGTTTCTCCCTGATCTCCAGTAGCATATTGGGCACCTACCGACCTGGGGAATTCATCTTTCAGTGTCCTATCTTTTTGACTTTTCATTCTGTTCATGGCATTCTCAAGGCAAGAATACTGAAGTGGTTTGTTATTCTCTTCTCCAGTGGACCATGTTCAGAAATCTCCACCATGACCCATCCATCCTGGGTGGCCCTACACAGCATGGCTCATAGTTTCATTGAGTTAAACAAAGCTGTGGTCCATGTGATCAATTTGGTTAGTTTTCTGTGATTGTGGTTTTCATTCTATCTTCCATGTGATGGATAAGGATAAGTGGCTTATGGAAGCTTCCTGATGGGAGAGACCCTCTGAGGGGAAACTGGATCTTCTTCTGATGGGCAGGGCTGTGCTAAGTAAATCTTTAATCCAATTTTCTCTATAAAGAGGGGGCTGTTTTCCCTTCTTGTTGTTTGACCTGAGGCCAAACTTGGTGGAGGTAATGAAGATAATGGTGACCTCCTTCAAATGGTCCCATACAGGCACTGCTGCACTCAGTGCCCCCAACCCTGCAGCAGGCTACCACCAACCCATGCCTCCGCTGGATACTCCTGGACACTCACGGGCAAGTCTGGGTCAGTCTCTTGTGGGGTCACTGCTCCTTTGTCCTGGGTTCTGGTACACACAAGGTTTTATTTGTTCCCTCCAAGGGTCTGTTGGATTGCCAGTGAACAAATTCCTGAGTCCTGACAGGGGCATTGTTTAACAGGCTAAGGACTGTATTATTTGAACAAAACAGTGTTGCAAGAGATCACATTGTCCTGATTGACAATTTCATTTCATTTTATTCTCTTTTCCAATCTCCACTTCAGTAGGTGACTAGGGAAAGGGCAGAATTTAGGATAATCACTGTATTTCTGGTATTCGAGATGTGACTTCCATATCAAAGAAACATCTAACCCTTTGAAGCTCTGGGATAAGAACATTTCATGCACAAAAAGAAATAATAAAAACACTCATGTATTATTAATAATTGATTAGGGTTGATATAAAGTTGCCAGAAACTGGGTAGCTTAAAACAACAGCAATGTATTTTTCACAATTCTGGAGGTCCGAAGTCCAAGATCAAGGCATTGTCAGGGTTGGCTTCTTCTGACACTTCTCTCCTTGGCTTGTAGCTAGTATGATCTTCCCTTTCTGTGTTCTGTGTCTTAATCTCCTTCTTTTATAAAGACATGAGTCAAGTTTTAAAAGCCCTACCCCAATGAGCTCATTTTAACTTTACCTCTTCAAAGATCCTATCTCCAAATACAGTCACATTCTTAGGCATAGAGGAATAGGATTTCAACATATGAACTTGGGGGTATAATATGATTAATCTTAGAACAACCCCCAACATGGATAATTGACTTGGCATATTTGAGGAACAGACAGGCCAGTGTGGTTAGGACAGGGTAAACAGGGAAGTGTTGGTACAAAATGACATCAGAGAGTTAGACAAAGCTCCATCCATCTAAGATCTTGCAGGATAAGAAATGTAATTAGATTTTACTTTTACTATTAGTATTAATGTTATTATGTTCATAAAACTATGTATGAAAAATCAATAATTATCTAGCTGAAGGGAGAAATAACTGTATTTCTCCCTTAAAAGGAGCAAGCTTTTATTAATCCAAGTAGGGCTTCCCTGGTGGCTCAGACAGTAAAGAATCCACCTGCATGAAAAATTGAAAGCATTTCCCCTAAAGTCAGGAACAAAACAAGTGTGCCCACTTTCACCACTACTATTCAACATAGTTTTGGAAGTTTTGGCCACAGCAATCAGAGCAGAAAAAGAAATGAAAGGAATCCAAATTGGAAAAGAAGAAGTAAAACTCTCACTGTTTGCACATGACATGATCCTCTACATAGAAAACCCTAAAGACTCCACCAGAAAATTACTAGAGCTAATCAATGAATATGGTAAAGTTGCAGGATATAAAATCAACACACAGAAATCCCTTGCATTCCTGTACACTAATAGTGAGAAAATAGAAAGAGAAATTAAGGAAACAATTCCATTTACCATTGCAATGAAAATACTATAATACTTAGGAATACATCTACCAAAAGAAACTTCGGAGAAGGCAATGGCACCCCACTCCAGTACTCTTGCTTGGAAAATCCCATGGACGGAGGAGCCTGGTGGGCTGCAGTCCATGGGGTCTCGAAGAGTTGGACACGACTGAGCAACTTCACTTTCACTTTTCACTTCCATGCATTGGAGAAGGAAATGGCAACCCACTCCAGTGTTCTTGCCTGGAGAATACCAGGGACAGGGGAGCCTGGTGGGCCCCCATCTATGGGGTCGTACAGAGTCGGACACGACTGAAGCAACTTAGCAGCAGAAAAGAAACTAAAGACCTATATATAGAAAACTATAAAACACTGGTGAAAGAAATCAAAGAGGACACTAATAGATGGAGAAATATACCATGTTCATGGATTGGAAGAATCAATATAGTGAAAATGAGTATACTACCCAAAGCAATTTATAGATTCAATGCAATCCCTATCAAGCTACCAATGGTATTCTTCACAGAGCTAGAACAAATAATTTCACAATTTGTATGGAAATACAAAAAACCTCGAATAGCCAAAGCGATCTTGAGAAAGAAAAATGGAACTGGAGGAATCAACCTGCCTGACTTCAGGCTCTACTACAAAGCCACAGTCATCAAGACAGTATGGTCCTGGCACAAAGACAGAAATATAGATCAATGGAACAAAATAGAAAGCCCAGAGATAAATCCACACACCTATGGACGCCTTATCTTTGACAAAGGAGGCAAGAATATACAATGAAGAAAAAACCTCTTTAACAAGTGGTGCTGGGAAAACTGGTCAACCACTTGTAAAAGAATGAAACTAGAACACTTTCTAACACCATACACAAAAATAAACTCAAAATAGATTAAAGATCTAAACGTAAGACCAGAAACTATAAAACTCCTAGAGGAGAACATAGGCAAAACACTCTCAGACATAAATCACAGCAGGATCCTCTGTGACCCACCTCCCTGAATATTGGAAATAAAAGCAAAAAATAAACAAATGGGACCTAATTAAACTTAAAAGCTTCTGTACAACAAAGGAAACTATAAACAAGGTGAAAAGACAGCCTTCAGGATGGGAGAAAATAATAGCAAATGAAGCAACTGACAAAGAATTAATTTCAAAAATATAAAAGCAACTCCTGCAGCTCAATTCCAGAAAAATAAACGACCCAATCAAAAAATGGGCCAAAGAACTAAACAGACATTTCTCCAAAGAAAACATACAGATGGCTAACAAACACATGAAAAGATGCTCAACATCACTCATTATTAGAGAAATGCAAATCAAAAGCACAATGAGGTACCATTTCACACCAGTCAGAATGGCTGCTATCCAAAAGTCTACAAGCAATAAATGCTGGAGAGGGCATGGAGAAAAGGGAACCCTCTTACACTGTTGGTGGGAATGCAAACTAGAATAGCCACTATGGAGAACAGTGTGGAGATTCCTTAAAAAACTGGAAATAGAACTGCCATATGACCCAGCTGGGCATACACACTGAGGAAACCAGAATTGAAAGAGACATGTGTACCCCAATGTTCATCGCAGCACTGTTTATAATAGCCAGGACATGGAAGCAACCTAGATGCCCATCAGCAGATGAATTGATAAGAAAGCTATGGTACATATACACAATGGAGTATTACTCAGCCATTAAAAAGAATACATTTGAATCAGTTCTAATGAGGTGGAAAACTGGAGCCTATTATACAGAGTGAAGTAAGCCAGAAAGAAAAACACCAATACAGTATACTAACACATATAAATGGAATTTAGAAAGATGGTAATGATTACCTTGTATGCGAGATAGCAAAAGAGACACAGATGTATAGAACAGTCTTTTGGACTCTGTTGGAGAGGGAGAGGGTGGGATGATTTGGAAGAATGACATTGAAACATGTATGATATCATATAAGAAATAAATCGCCAGACCAGGTTCGATGCATGATACAGGATGCTCGGGGCTGATGCACTGGGATGACCCAGAGGAATGGTATGGGGAGGGAGGTGGGAGAGGGGTTCAGGAAGGGGAACACATGTGCACCCATGGTGGATTCATGTTGATGTATGGCAAAACCAATACAATATTGTAAAGTAATTAGCCTCCAATTAAAATAAATAAATTTATATTAAAAAAAAAAAGAATCCACCTGCAATACAGGAGATCTGGATTTGATCCCTGTGGTAGGAAGATCCCTTTGGGAAGGGAATGGCAACCCACTGCAGTATCCTTTTCTGGAGAATTCCATGGACAGAGCAACCTGGCAGGCTACAGTCCATGGGGTTGCAAAGAGTTGGACATGCCTGAGCAACTTGCACATACCAGGTAGAGAGACAGGAGATCTTACTTTTAAAAGTTCAGCTGTATCTCTTTAAATTGGTTGAGTGTATGAATAATTTAAGTACAAAAATGGGGCACTTCAGTTCTCAAGTAACCTACAATACATTCCTCCCTCCAATAACCCCTACACACACTGCCAACCCACCTGTGTTTGGCACATTTCCATGGTAACTGTCATGCTATTTAACTGCAGGATTGTGTTGTTAATATGGTGATTTAACATTTTCCATGTGGGTTAAACTGGATACAAAAAAACTGCAATAGCTTAGGTATATAGGATAAATTTTATGGAATTTTCAATGGTTTTACTAAGCCATAGCTCTTCATAATTTTAAAAGAGATTTATTGCTGAAATCAAGAGTAGCTCAGAATGGTACTTGAAATGTGCTTGTCTCATAGGGGAGATTTTTTTCAAAATGGCAGTCAGGTTTTAGGCATTTTTACCCCTTAGAGAGAGAAGAGTGATGGGATATAGCCAGAGGCCTGGCAGAAGGTGTCAAGACTTCAGATATTGAACCAAGAATCTGGTGCTAATGAAACGAGATAGGAGAGTAGTTAAAAGAACTTCCCCAAAGGTGGTAATACGACTGGATATTTCAGAGTACAACCTGAGGGTCCTGTGGATCTGCCTCTTGCCTCAGCAGTATTTGGTGTTTGGAAGGAACACACCTTCTTCTGGTCTCTGAGTACCCTCCAGACACCTCAGTCCCAAACTCTGGGACCAGTCAACACCATATATTGTGGTTAGGTCCTTATTGTAGGCCAGCCATGAGCTACCAGATTCATCAGACTTAGTCCACCAAGGTGAAAGTGCCCATTAACTACCTAGTGCACTTGCATTTGCAAGGCTCTTGCACACACCTCTCTCTGGGCTTCTGGTTTGACCTCAAGCAGGTGGCTCTGGAGGCTGTCCAGCATCTCCTGAAGATGTGCTCTCTTTCAGGAAGTGTCCCAAAGGGATTGGGCTGAAACCTGGGATGGCATAGAAGCCACTGTCACCCTGGAAGAGAATCAGGCCTTTCTGGATCTGCATGCTCTGAGTTCTGCCCAAACAGACTCTCATCTCTATGACTTCCTGGACATCTACTTCCTCAATGAGTGAGTCAAACTCATCAAGAAGATAGGCAACCACCTGACTAACCTTTGTAAACTGCCCAGCCACAAGGCTGGGTATCTCATAGAAAGACTCACCCTAAGCACAATTAGGAGCCCCCAGGGCCCAGTGGCCTTTGAAGAGCCCCTCTGCATCACCTTGATGTCAGGGCTTCTCCCTGAGCCTCCACCAGCAGCCATTAACCAACTTTTTAACCAGTTATCTACCAAGCCACGGACCAAATGGAAACAGTAAAACTTTCTGTGGTAGGAAAAAAAATAATAATAATAGGAAGTTGGTTATTCAAAATCACCTGCAGAAATTTTTAAAAGTACAGGTTCTCAAGTTCCCTCTCCTGCCCATTTTCTAAATTCTGATTCCACTGGTTTGGGGTGATGTTTGGAAATCTGTATTATTTCATGTGTCCCGGGTTATCCCAGTCTTGCCCACTTCAATAACCACTGCCTTCCAGTAGTGAATACTAAAGTATGGTCCCCAAACCACAGGCATAGGATCATTTTGGGGAATGCTAAAACTTCAGTTTCCTCGGCCCTCTTTCTACTTTCAGTCAGTTCAGTTCAGTTGCTCAGTTGTGTCTGACTCTTTGCAACCCCATGAATCGCAGCACGCCAGGCCTCCCTGTTCATCACCAACTCCCGGAGTTCACTCAGACTCATGTCCATCGAGTCAGTGATGCCATCCAGCCATCTCATCCTCTGTCATCCCCTTCTCCTCTTGCACCCAATCCCTCCCAGCATCAGAGTCTTTTCCAATGAGTCAACTCTTCGCATCAGGTGGCCAAAATACTGGAGTTTCAGCTTTAGCATCATTCCTTCCAAAGAAATCCCAGGGCTGATCTCCTTCAGAATGGACTGGTTGGATCTCCTTGCAGTCCAAGGGACTCTCAACAGTCTTCTCCAACACCACAGTTCAAAAGCATCAATTCTTTGGCACTCAGTTTTCTTCACAGTCCAACTCTCACATCCATACATGACCACAGGAAAAACCATAGCCTTGACTAGATGGACCTTTGTTGGCAAAGGAATGTCTCTGGTTTTCAATATGCTATCTAGGTTGGTCATGACTTTTCTTCGAAGAAGTAAGCGTCTTTTAATTTCATGGCTGCAGTCACCATCTGCAGTGATTTTGGAGCCCCCCAAAAAGTAAAGCCTGACACTGTTTCCACTGTTTCTCTATTTCCCATGAAGTGATGGGACCAGATGCCATGATCTTCAGTTTCTGAATGTTGAGTTTTAAGCCAACTTTTTCACTCTCCTCTTTGACTTTCATCAAGAGGCTTTTGAGTTCCTCTTCACTTTCTGCCATAAGGGTGGTGTCATCTGCATATCTGAGGTGATTGATATTTCTCCTGGCAACCTTGCTTCCAGCTTGTGCTTCTTCCAGCCCAGCATTTCTCACGATGTACTCTGCATAGAAGTTAAATAAGCAGGGTGACAATATACAGCCTTGTCGTACTCCTTTCCCTATTGGGAACCAGTCTGTTGTTCCATGTCCAGTTCTAACTGTTGCTTCTTGACCTGCATACAGATTTCTCAAGAGGCAGGTCAGGTGGTCTGGTATTCCCATCTCTTTTAGAATTTTCCACAATTAATTGTGATCCACACAGTCAAAGGCTTTGGCATAGTCAATAAAGCAGAAATAGATGTTTTTCTGGAACTCTCTTGCATTTTTGATGATCCAGGGGATGTTGGCAATTTGGTCTCTGGTTCCTCTGCCTTTTCTAAAACCAGCTTGAACATCTGGAAGTTCACGGTTCACGTATTGCTGAAGCCTGGCTTGGAGAATTTTGAGGCATGTAATCAGCTGTCATTGATTGTATTAGGGAACAAAAAAGAAGGGGATATAGGTTTGCTTCTCAAGGAACTCAGAAAAGTCAAGCTACATAGCAAAGCAAGGCAAGGCATATTCTAAAGAAACAGAGACAAACTTAAAGCAATATGGGATGAACTAGTTTTATAATTCTGAAAAGTAGTCCTATAGAAATTTTAAAGAGAGAGAAAGATAGCTCAGTATGATCTGGGCTAGTTTTGGAAGACTTCATGGAGGAAGTGATACTTGAGATCAATTTTTGGATGAGAAGAAAAGTGGAAATGGTAGTATATTGTTTGTGCATGTGAGAAGTACAAGAGAATAGTGATGTAGACCTAGATCAGGATGAAAATTTGAAGAATTTTAAAAAATCAGTCAATTATTCACCTTAGAGTATCTGTTTTATTTCCTTTGTTTCCTCATTTGTAGGATGTAAGCACTGAACAAGATCAGGTATGAACATGCATAACAAAAGCCTAGGCTCTTAATAAGACACCAACCAATTCTGATTCTACCCTCTTCTCCTTCAAGATGAAGATAGCAATTATATGTAATGTGAAATTCTGCTTTTATTTTCTTGTTCCATATGCCAAATAGAACATGGCCTGCCAGTCATCACTGCTCCTGCCAAACATCTTTGAAAAGGTTAGGGAAAATGATTCCATTGCTTTAAAAATATTTTATAATATAACTATGACTGAGCTTTCTAAATTACCATCTTCAAAACTTAAATGGACTTCATTAATGGAATAATTCCTTCAAGACTCAAGATTATGTGATACAGTTTGACTAAGATGCTTCAATACTAAAAACCTTTATTAAATGAATGGGAGGCTTCCCTGGTGGCTCAGGAGTAAAGAAGTCACCTGCAATACAGGAGACATGGGCTCAATCCCTGGGTCAAAAAGATCCCCTGGACTAGGAAATGGCAACCCACTCCAGTATTCTTGGCGACACAACTGAGCATGCACACATGCATACACACATATACACATACATGTGTTTATGTATATGACTACCGTCCATGGGGTCATAAAGAGTCAGACACGACTGAAAAACTGAAACTTCCATTATACGTATACATTACATTGACTAATTTTTACATAGATATAGAAAATCTTTGGGCTTCCCAGGTGGTGCTAGTGGTAAAGAACCCACCTGCCAATGAAAAAGACCTAAGAGACACAGGTTTGATAACTGAGTGGGGAAAATCCTCTGGAGGAGGAAATGGCCACCCACTCTAGTATTCTTGCCTGGAGAATCCCATGGACAGAGGAGCCTGGCAAGCTACAGTCCATAGTGTTGCAGAGAGTTGTACACAACAGAAGTGACTTAGCACACAGCACATAGAAAATCTTTAGGTCTTTGGAATTTTCTAATTCTTTTTTTTTTTTTAATTTTATTTTTAAACTTTACAATATTGTATTAGTTTTGCCAAACATCGAAATGAATCTGCCACAGGTATACTTGTGTTCCCCATCCTGAACCCTCCTCCCTCCCCATACCCTCCCTCTGGGTCGTCCCAGTGCACCAGCCCCAAGCATCCAGTATCGTGCATCAAACCTGGACTGGCGACTCGTTTCATACATGATATTATACATGTTTCAATGCTATTCTCCCAAATCTCCCCACCCTCTCCCTCTCCCACAGAGTCCATAAGACTGTTCTATACATCAGTGTCTCTTTTGCTGTCTCGTACACGGGGTTATTGTTACCATCTTTCTAAATTCCATATATATGCATTAGTATACTGTATTGGTGTTTTTCTTTCTGGCTTACTTCACTCTGTATAATAGGTTCCAGTTTCATCCATCTCATTAGAACTGATTTAAATGTATTCTTTTTAATGGCTGAGTAATACTCCATTGTGTATATGTACCACAGCTTTCTTATCCATTCATCTGCTGATGGGCATCTAGGTTGCTTCCATGTCCTAGCTATTATAAACAGTGCTGCGATGAACATTGGGGTACACGTGTCTCTTTCCCTTCTGGTTTCCTCAGTGTGTATGCCCAACAGTGGGATTGCTGGATCATAAGGCAGTTCTATTTCCAGTTTTTTAAGGAATCTCCACACTGTTCTCCATAGTGGCTGTACTAGTTTGCAAAACCACTATGAGGTACCATTTCACGCCAGTCAGAATGGCTGCAATCCATAAGTCTACATGGAATTTTCCAATTCTTATAAGATCCCCTCAATCACCTCAGATATTTGTTTTCTTTAGGATTTACTATCAGTATTCTCATAAATAAGAAGATCCTAGGATTTACAAATTAGTGACAAGTCAGCTACTAGTAAAGTTTAAGGGGCATCTGTAGCTACAGATCATCTTAGGCCTGCAAGGTAGCCAGATAGAATGAAAAGTGCAGGGGCTGTGGAATCAAACAGAACTTGGCTTGGAACCTGGTTCTGCTAAACCTCCTGGCAGTGTGACTTTGATTATGGTTCTTAAGACCCCTGACATTCGGGTACAATATGTGTAAGAAAAGGAAAATATTCATGCATTCCAGGATTGTGTTACCATTCTCCTATAGTATAGCACTATATGTAGCACTCAATAAACATATAAAAAAGGGAAAGGTAAGAGGCAGAAAGGGAGAGATGAAGAGAGAAGAGACAGAAAGACAGTAATCAAAGCACTTCAGGGATGTTCAGAAATAAAAAAGAAAGCAAAGATCATTTAGGAGGCTTTAGAAATTGTATTGATACCAGTGACATTGCATACATCAGATAATGTAAATGAGACAAGGACCCTGACTAATTGAAGCCTCACTGAGAGACAAGATATTTCTCAAAGCTTTTCTAAGAGCCCCAGTACTGCAATGCCTTATCTAGGCCACCACCTTCTAACACTATGGCAACATATATAACAAAACGGAGAAGAGGTTGCTGATGCTTATCCAGAGAAGAGGGAGTGCTGTGTCTCTCTAGCTAGTCCATGATCTACTTACAGCACCAACAAGAATATCCAGGCTTGAGACTTAAAAATACCAAGTATCAGAATTTTTCAGAATTTTTCTTTTATTAGTAGGAAAATATATCTTTTCCAGACTACAATCTTATTCACAAAGGCTATAACTGGTCCCAAACAAAGATGCCTTAGCTAAGATATTCTATGTGATTAGGAGAACTGAGGAGCATAGGGGAAAAAAAAAAAAAAAAGAAAGAAACCCATGTAGGGCCATTCATAGCTATTCTGTTTCAGATGATGCTAGCCAACATGGATGGGGATCAGAGCCCAAATTCAAATATTTTGTGCCTCTTCATATTTCAATTGAGTTAGAATATTATGATTAATATTAAGTAGCACCATTTGGCCTCTGCAAATTAAATTCATTAATATTCCCCAAGGTCAGTATTAAGACCAAATAGTGTAATCCCAGAAACATCAGAGGCAAAAACCTATTTTGGTTCTTTTTCTCAGAAGTCTAAGAACCCACATTGGAAACTTGAGGCCCAGCAGGCTAAAGTCATCCCCCCGATATCTGAATCATAGTTAATAGAACAGCCTTCTGCCATTTCATCCAACAGACATATATAAAACATTGAAGACTTTTAATTAAAAAATAAATTCTAATAAATTATATGTGATGAGTTTTTACTTTATTATAAAACTATTTTCTTTTTTTGACCTTCCCCCTGAAAACAGCCTGGCCCAATAACCTAAAAGAGATTAAACAAACATTTCTCCATCAGAGATCATGTGAGGACATGCTCAGGAACTAAACAGCTGATCTCTATTGCATTTCTGAGCTGCTGTCTCAAAATAAGGATTTTTCATGTCTCCACCTTGCTCCAGGTTTTCAAGAGAGACTCACCTAGGAAGTTACCGGCATACTTTTTGAAAGGATTTATTTATAAGATGCAGATACTCAGAACAGGGAACACAGCATCCTTGTCCAGTAAGAAGCCTCAGAGGGTCACAGAATGCAGTGCTAACTGCTCCTGCCTCTGCTGCTTCCCAACCTCCTCAGATTCTGTGAGGCATCTTGAGGAGGAGAGAGAGTGGAGGATAGAAGGGGGCAGATTTCCATTCAGAACGGCCTCCTCAGATGATGAATTTGTACCCTGAACAATAAGCACTGCCCTGATCTGTTGCTCAGAGCCATGAGTAATATACAGGAACTGAGAGGCTAGGGGAAAGCTCTGGATGGTATGGGCCGCATCGCAGACAAGCCTGCTCAAGTCCTGACTGTTGAGCATGGAAATTTATGTATTACCTTTCAGTCTGCCAACTTCTTATCTGCCCAAGAGAATTTCCTTTTGAAAGCATACAAATAGACTTATAGAGTCAGGGATAGAGTCTGTTCTTTAAGCACTGTGCTTCCTTTTATCCTGATGATACAAAAGTTCCCACTTCTTAAAAAAGCCACATTTAAGTGATGGGTCTTCAGGTAACTCCCTGGATTGAAGTTACTGTAAAAGTCACTCAGGTGATATGACTATAACAATCACAAATATTTCTTCTTGTTATGTGAGAGAAAAATAAAAGAACAAACCTGTCAAAAAGTATCTTATCTCCGATTGTAGACCAGTGTGTAATTCTTATTTCTACCATCTTACCTAGGTTAACCTCTTTGGGCCACTGATTCCCAGTTCACCAAAAAAAAAAAAAAAAAAACCCTTGGAAAATAGGATTGATAAGGTCCTCTTCTGCCTTAAGATTCCACAAGTCTATGTTCTGATAACTCATAGTGCCTCCCCCTCATTATTGTTCTATCATCTCACACTAGCAATAACAGTGCCTTACCTTGTGCCATTGTGCTCTGTATTATTTATTTCTCACAATAAACTTATGAATTAGATGCTATTAGAATGACCATATAACAGATGAGGAAACTTAACATTTAGAGATGATAGGCAATTAGTTTAGGGTCTTGTAGACAGTAAGTGATCGAACTTGGACCTGAACTTGTCTGTCTTTAAGACCTTACTCCATGCTCTCTTCTGAACAGTTGGTACATGATATCATGTATCTTCTGATATATTAGACTAATTGTACAAACATATTTCTGTGGGCTTAGCCAAAAAGCATAGGCATATCATCAAGTCTTTTGCTTAAGGCTTCAAAGGGTCCACAATGAAGACAATGATTCCTCAGGCTGCAAATACAGGAAGAGTATCTACATGTTACATATAGACATAGATATATGTAGATATAAACATATATATGCCTATCTATATATCTGTCCATGTCCATCTATCTATTTCTGTCTATCCATCCATCCATTCATCTATATCCATCTATCTACTTCCCTTATTGCTCTGTTGCAGAAGTGTCTGCAATATCCTGGAGAGTTTCTTATGAGAATTGATTTAATAAATATTCTTACATGAGTCTATGTAAATATTTACAAAAGATTTCAACACCTGAACTCCCAGAATTGGGAATCAAACCGAGCCATTTGATATTGTAAAAGGAGCTACATTTTTTAAAAAGTCAAAGCTTCTTCCAAGTAAAACAACTCAGAAAAGATTTGATCCTTCATTTTTTAAGAATACCTTAAACAACTAAATAGATTTATTTTTATAAGGTTATATGCAAGATAGGCAATCAAAATGATTGAAACCTGTATGAACAATGATAACTGCCAGAGGAGAAACAAATACTGCCCAGACTAATGAGAATAAAATAAGTTTCCTTACTTTCACACATTAGATGAGCTACAATGCTCCAAATTCAGCTAATAGTGTATATTACCCCCAACCTTACCATTTCTATCCTAATGCAGAATAAAGCTCAGCACTTTACCACAGAGTCAATCTTGGAAAAGAATAAGTCAATGAATTATTTCACAGAAACAATTACATCAGCACTACTGGGTTCTCTTTAATATTTTTGTTGCCCTTGTTTTTCACTTCCTATTGCACTTACACATTGAGCAATATTTATAGATATATTATCCAGCATTGGATTTCTCAACAAGAAAAATACCTACTCCAGAAAATACCTATTTTAGAATACACCTAATTCTAAACAGACCAAAAGGATCTCTACATGTTTCTTACTTTTCATAACGTGGGAACAGTGTGCTAGCCTGCAAGCTCTCTAAGGGTGAAAACCTTTGTTAACTTGGTTGGTTATTGTTTATTAAGTTCCTAAAATGATGCCTAGCACACAGTAGGCACTCAAAAAATAATCAGTAGAAAGTTGAATAAATAATTAGCAACAGAGTGATAGACTTATTTCCTCCTGTATCAATTCTTGCCCTGTAAGCAAGTCAAAGAGTTACTATATTTGGAAATGTCTTGCTGTATAAAAATAAAGAAGAATCTACTTGACATCTTGAGGTCTTTCTGTCACCAAATCCAAATGGCCATGTCACCCAGGTACTAATTCTTAAAAGTCCCAGAATAGTAGACAGTTTCTTCCAATGTTATAGTTTCTCTGCCAACACAGAAAGTAACTGGCAGCTTCTCTCAACAGAATACTATATTGAGACTCATTTAGATGCAAGTAACATAACTCATTTCTACCAGCTTAAAGAAAGTAATGGTTTTTATTACAGTTCCAGAAGCTACTTAGAGCAGATATGGGCAGGTTGTATAGCCAGGGATCTCCAGGTTCCAGAGCCAGAGCCTCTGTCTCTTATAAACACATGGATTTTGTTCCCTTATCCCTGTGGATACGCTTTCGTTGTTTTCAGTTTAGTGGGTCCAGTGCCTCATAGTACCAAGTGTACAATGAGTGTGCTGTTAATATAACTGAATGAATGAAAGGTATGTCTCCGTTTCTCCATGAATATCGAGAAGAAATGGCTGCACAGAATTGCTTTTGATTCCAGTATCTCTAACTTTTATCTCTGCATTGCAATTTAAAATTCTTAGGAAAAGAATCTATTGCTTTGACTTGGCAATGAATTAACTCCTTCTTGGGTAAGGGTGTATCTTTTATCTAAGCAGCTTTTACTAGGGTGCCCTATTCCATGAAAAGGGAAAAGATGCTCAGAAAAGGGTACATTGCCTAAGCAGATTTTCAAAGAAATATCCACTAAAACAGTGGTTGAGTCTTTGCAAAGATGGCTACAATAATCTCTGCCCACAGGCACCACTGCAACTTGACTTCACTGCTTCTCCCATGAAGAATAAGTGTCCATTTCCTGCCTTTGATTCTGGGCTGGCTTTATGACCTACTTTGAATAGCAGAACGTGGGGAAATTGACAGTATGAGAATCCCTAAGCCTGATTCTCAAGAAGCCTGAGCACACTGCCACAATCATGAAAAGAATCCCATGTTTGCCTTCTGGATACAAAAGTGCCTCTTGTGAACCAGCTCTAACCACCAGACATGAAAACAAGGTTATGTTAGACTGTCTAGCTCCAGTTCAGCTGCTGATGACTCCTGCCATGTGAGAGACCTCAGATGAGACCAAGGGAAGTCCTGGGGTCAAATAAAACGGTCCGTGTTTTAAGCTTCTATATTTTAAGGGTGGTTTATTATGCAGAAATTGTTGACTGATGTAAATTTTCATAAATTTTAGTAACTTTCTTTGTTCCTCAGCTATTAATGAAAGTACTAATGTTGAATCTTAAATTGGCACCAAGGCATTCATTCATACATTGATTATTTATCTAGGTCAGCCTGATTAAAAACAAAACAAAAAACTGGGAAAGAATTGAAATTATCCTTTTCACTTCAATAGAAAGATATTTAGGTTTGTATCCTGGTTACAATACTTATTAACTATTCTAATATTGTATTTATACTTAGGCTCCCTAGACCTCAGGTATTCTGTTAAATGGGAATCATGATGTATATTTCAGGAAGGGCTGTGAATGTCATCTCCTACACAATATGCACAACCATTGCACTGGGGTATTTTGTGAAAAATTAAATGAGATCATTTATATAGAATTTCTTTTTATTTTTTTTATTTTTTTAGAATTTCTTTTTAAAGTGTGGTCCAGTACAGGCATAAACACTGTCATTTGAAGCGTACTATAAAGCTCAATTTGTCTCTTATGGGAGTTTAGGCATTACATGCATGCAGAAGTTTTGGGCACACAGCTGGGCACAGAGTTTTTAAACTAAGAGTTCACATTTGTGTGTGTCCCCTCTCCCTCCAGAAGATAATCCAGCTCTGTCCCCTGTCCCAGGTGTCCCCTAGACAACATAAGTGGTAGCCCAGCTCTCCTGCAGATAAACGATGCCCAGGTACCACCAGGTATAGCATTCCCCTGAACCTAGTTCCAGAAAACTCTCACATGATAAACATTTTGAAAATGTAGCCTTGTGGTTAATCAAGTTTGGGAAATGCCACCGAGTGTTTGACCACTGGGAGATTCGTAATTTATATTAGTGTATAAAGGTCCTGAGAAATCCTGTAGTGAATAAAAAACAAAAAAGTAAAAGTGAGAGTCACTCAGTCGTGTCCGTGGGATTCTGCAGGCCAGAATACTGGAGCGGGTAGCCATTCCCTTCTCCAGGGGATCTTCCCTACCCAAGAATCAATCCCAGGTCTGCCACACTGCAGGTGGGTTCTTTACCAACTGAACCACCAGGGAAGCTCAAGAATACTGGAGTGGGTAGCTGTTCCCTTCTCCAGGGGATCTTTTTGACCCAGGAATCGAACCCGGGTCTCCTGCATTGCAAGTGGGTTCTTTACTAGCCGAGCTACCAGGCAAGTCAAAAACCTTGTCTAAACAGTATTGCGCTTTTTGTTTTAAATATAAAGTGACTTCCACTATATAATGCTTTTAGCATATATGGAACTTGTATAAATCAGGGCATACTGTGGAAAACCCTAATCTAATGTGACTGCCCCCCACCCCACTTTAGAGAGGTCACTGAGGTCCCTGGGGCAAGGGGTTCGTACTCAGTCAAGTACAAATTCGACTCTACTATTCAGGTACAGCACTAGCTAGCCCCTTCGTTTGCTTTCTCCTGCAATGATATTCCCAATAAATCCCTTTGGAGTCATCTCCTACCTCCTATTTCTCCTCTCATACGCAATCATTGCCTTAAAGCACATAAAGGCTGTGGAGTTCCATCACCACTCTGCTCCACAAATGGAGAAGCAGCATTTCCATTTTGCCAAGTGTAAAGCAATGGCTTGGCTGGCTCTGTCTATCTCTGCTAATGATCTAAGCATGCTGCCGTGGCTTATTTATCACAAACAGGGCACAAAGGAAAACTACAGGCCTTCCTTACAGTCTGGATATTTGCATAAATCCTCATTCTCCCAACAGAGATGTTTTCTTTGGCCCAGCTGGGTTTTCCTGAGTAGTCAGATGTGACAAGTGCATTTAACCCACGAGGAAAAGAGAAAAGGGCTAACTTAGGAAAGATGGTGATGGCCAAATGTCTTAAGAGACATTTGAGAGGCAGGACTGCCTAATGAATAAGGCCATGGTCTCTGTAGCCAGTCATTCCTGGGTTTTATGACCACCACTGGCTTAGATATAATAATATAAGCATGTATGAAAATATAATTGCATATAATATGCATATAATTGGATATACATGTATCTGTCCACATGTACGAGTCTCAGTTATTAATTGATGATAATAGGATTGAGTTGCCGTATATCTATATTATTTGTATGAACATATTGAAAAACACTAAGGTATTAAATTTCATGAAATGCAAAAATCCATTACTAAACATTTATATGAGGTCAAGAGCTTCCCTGGTCGCTCAGATGGTAAAGACCTGCTTGCAATGTGGGAGATCAGGGTTTGATCCCTGGGTTGGGAAGTTGGGCTACAGCCATGGGGTCACAAAGAGACAGACATGACTGAGTGACTAAGCACAATAGCTTGGACAAATTACCTAACATTTTTAACCTTTGCTTCCTCACCTGTGAAATGGAGATTATAAAATTTCTACCTCATATAATCACTGAAAAGTATAAATAAAATCATGTATATAAAACACTTACATTCAGGCTCAGTAAATAATAGTTATTATTAGTAGTAACACTACTGCAAGGAATTTCTAATGCCTTTATACATGTATTAATTCATACAGAAAATGTCTGAATCCTTTTTATCTGCCCGACATGGTATTAGATCCTGAAGATATAGACAAAAGGAGTATGCTATCTTTCTGTTCAAAAAGCTCTAGTTATAGTACAGACAGCAAACACAGTGACCATACCTGGTTGCATAAAATAGGAGGAGACCATCTGATACAATAGGAGGAGACCACAAGACTGCAGGCAGGAAGAGGTGTGCTTCAAAAACATGTGACTCTGAAACAGATGCTTGGAGGACTAAATAATTTAAGTATTTAATAAAAGGCTGGCCATATAGAAGGTGATTCACACCTAGTAGCCACATATAAGAAAACAGGAGT
Source organism: Bos taurus (assembly GCF_002263795.3). Taxonomy (NCBI): domain Eukaryota; kingdom Metazoa; phylum Chordata; class Mammalia; order Artiodactyla; family Bovidae; genus Bos; species Bos taurus. The sequence goes on from NC_037330.1 coordinate 76,277,314, forward strand.
TAGGCAGGTGAGATGATGCTGAAGCCATATCAGGGAGATGACCAGCTTGAGGGGAAAGCATCAGGAAGAGGACAGCATGTCTGATCCTACAGGTCTTCAAAGCTAAGACAAAGTGAAGGGGAGGCTGTCAGACAGGGACATTCATCTCAACAGAAGGGCTTGGTCATTTAATTTAAAAGGTTAAGGGGACCACTGAAATATTATAAGCAAGGGTAGGGAGGTAACAGAAGTAGAAGACATTTAAAAAAAGGTGGCAGCAATACAGAGAAGAGCTATACAAAAAACATCTTCAAGACCCATATAACCACGATGGTGTGATCACTCACCTAGAGCCAGACATCCTGGAATGAGAAGTCAAGTGAGACTTAAACATCACTACAAACAAAGCTGGTGGAGGTGATAGAATAGTTGAGTAGTTGAGCTACTTCAAATCCCTAAAAGAAGATGCTGTTAAAGTATTGCACTTAATATGCCAGCAAATTTGGAAAACTCAGCAGTGGCCACAGGACTGGAAAAGGTCAGTTTTCATTCCAATCCCAAAGAAAGGCAATGCAAAAGAATGCTCAAACTACTGCACAACTGCACTCATCTCACACATGAGGAAATGCCCCAAATTCTCCAAGCCAGGCTTCAACAGTATGTGAACTGTGAACTTTCAGATGTTCAAGCTGGACTTAGAAAAGGCAGAGGAACCAGAGATCAAATTGTCAACATCCGATGGATCATTGAAAAAGCAAGAGTTCCAGAAAAACATCTACTTCTGATTTATTGACTACACCAAAGCCTTTGACTGTGTGGATCATAACAAACTGTGGAAAATTCTAGAGATCGGAACACCAGACCACCTGACCTCCCTCCTGAGAAATCTGTATGCAGGTCAAGAAGCAACAGTTAGAACTGGACATGAAACAACAGATGGGCTCCAAATAAGGAAAGGAGTACATAAAGGCTGCATATTGTCACCCAGCTGTATTAACTTATATGCAGAGTACATCATGACAAATGCTGGGCTGGATGAAGCACAAGCTGGAATCAAGATTGCCGGGAGAAATATCAATAACCTCAGATACGCAGATGACACCACCCTTATGGCAGAAAACAAAGAGGAACTAAAGAGCCTCTTGATGAAAGTGAAAGAGCAGAGTGAAAAAGCTGGCTTAAAAATATAACATTCAGAAAACAAAGATAATGGCATTCGGTCTGATCACTTCATGGCAAATGGGGAAACAATGGAAACAGTCAGAGACTTTATTTTCTTGGGCTCCAAAATCATTCCAGATTGTGACTGCAGCCATGAAATTAAAAGACGTTTGCTCCTTGGAAGAAAAGCTATGACCAACCTAGACAGCATATTAAAAAGCAGAGACATTACTTTGCCAACAAAGGCCCGTCTAGTCAAAGCTATGGTTTTACCAGTAGTCATGCATGGATATGATAGTTGGAGTATAAAGGAAGCTGAGTGCTGAAGAATTGATGCTTTTAAACTGTGGTGTTGGAGAAGACTCTTGAGAGTCCCTTGGACTGCAAGGGAATCCAACTAGTCCATCCTAAAGGAAAACAGTCCTGAATATTCATCAGAAGGACTGATACTGAAGCTGAAACTCCACTACTTTGGCCACCTGGTGCGAAGAACTATCTCACTGGAAAAGACCCTGATGCTGGGAAAGATTGAAGGCAGATGAAGGGGACAACAGAGGATGAGATGGTTGGATGGCATCACAGACTCAATGGACATGAGTTTGAGTAAGCTCCGGGAGTTGGTGTTGGGCAGGGAAGCCTGGCATGCTGCAGTCCATGGGATCACAAAGAGAGATACAGGACTGAGCGACTGAACTGACTGGGGAGGTATATAGACTTACATCTGAGGAGATGATTTCAGCCGGATCATGGAGCTTAGATTATGGAGTGGGAGCAACTTAATGAAACTATATCACTAGGAATAAATTCTTCCCCAAGGAGTCTTTCCTGGGGCTTCCCTAGTAGAAGAGTGGATAAGAATCTGCCTGACAACACGTGGCACACGGGTTCGATCCCTGGTCTAGGAACATTCCACATACCTTGGAGCAAATAAGCCCGTACACCACAATTACCTAGCTACACTCTGGAGCATACAAGCTGCAACTACTGAAGCCTGGATGCCTAGAGCCTGTGCTCCGCAACAAGAGAAGCCACTAATCTGCCTCCCATCTTGGAGGATGACTCTACTCTAGTCCAGACTTTTTCCTGAGCACCAGTAACCTCCTGTCTTACTCAGGTCCTCTAACACAAGAGCCAAGAACAGTGCCATTGCAACTTGTGTCCCAGGCTCCTGAGATAGGATTCCAGGTGGCGGTACCAGCTCCTGGCAGAGATGAGGTAGGTGGCACCCCTTCCCATTATTTCTCAGGCAGCTGCACTCATCATCCACCTGAGCAGCTGGCCTGCTCTGCAGTGCCCTTGTCTGCTCATTCACAGAAGCCAAGGGCCTCCTGCCCAATTCCTGGGCCAAACCTGATGGAGGCAGAGAGGACATTAGAAGCCTCTGACCTACCAGCTGGTGAGGGCTAAAATTTGTCTAGCTAAGTCAAGTGTACCAGGGAGCCCTGACACTGTCTTCTGGCTCTGACTCACTGTGCCCATCTGCATTCCTGGTCTGCTGACCTTGCTTTCCAATTCATACTTCATTTTCATTGCTGAGACCCAGGATGCAAATTGCTATCTACTATCTGTCTGCCCTCTCTCACTTTTCTTGAGGTCTCAATCCTCCCATCTAATATGAATAAATGTCATTTCATTGTCAGCTCCTATGCAGGGTATTTGATATGCATTACCATACTTAAATCTCATCACAACCTTACGAGATAATTATTATGTCCTCTATTTTATGTGAGAAAACCAAAGCTGGCAGAGATTAATAAGTTGCTCAAAATCTCAGAGCAAGTTAAGGATCAGCAGGAATTAGAACCCAACTCCTTTTAACACCAAAACCTTTGCCTTATGCCTAACTTACCTTTGACTGGAGTAGAATTCCCCAAATAATGTAAACCACTCACATCACCAAAGCTGCCACCAGTCACACTTGGCATATGGTCACTAACTGGAGTCTAATCGCCATACCCTGTGCACCAAATAGAACCACTTGGGCCTCAATGCTGGGCATCTCACTCAGGGTTTATTAAAGTGAAATCCAGCTAATGGCCTTGGTCTTCAGTGGTCTTCTCTGTAGCAGAGACTATAAAGGAAGCTGAGTGCCAAAGAATTGATGTTTTTGGAGAAACTCTTGAGAGTCCCTTGGACAGCAAAGAGATCAAACCAGTCAGTCATAAAGGAAATCAGTCCTGAATAATCATTGGAAGGACTGATGCTGAAGCTGAAGCTCCACTACTTTGGCCACCTGATTCAAAGAACTGACTCATGTAAAAAGGCCCTGATGCTGGGAAATACTGAAGACAGGAGGAGAAGGGGATGACAGAGGATGAGATGGTTGGATGGCATCACCTATGGACATGAGTTTGAGCAAGCTCTGGGAGTTAGTGATGGACAGGGAAGCCTGGCATGCTGCAGTCCATGGGGTTGCAAAGAGCTGGACATGACTGAGCGACTGACTTGAACTGAGAAACTGCATGGGAAATGAAGGCTTAGACCTCAAGTACAGCTGTTTAGACCAGATACAGACATTCCTTGTGGCACAATGTTGTAAAAGCCCTGTGGTCTTGCCTGTTTGTGAGGAGGAAGCCAGCTGATAACATATGGTCCAGCTGCCTTTTGAAATACCAGGAAATACAAGTGGCAAAGTACACAGATGGAGATTCTCTGTGAGTCCAAAGACTTTTAACTCCAGTCAGGGCAGAGTTGAAGGGAGGTTCACAGCTTTCCCTTCTCCATGGTTCAGACCTTCTGTCGCTCTTGATATAGGAATTGAATACCATCATTAACACTAGGACTTCACCAGGCAGCCCCAGGCCTGCTGCTGTCTCCCCAAAAAACAGGTGGGTTCTTTGAAGGGACAGACAAAATGTACTATTAGCACTGTTTCAGTGAAACATAGAAAATATGCCATGAAAACTTAATTGCCACTTTATTCGGTAATCAACATTAACATGGTGAATATTTAAAGCAGCAAACTGCATGACAGCTAGGAATTAGGCAGTGGTGGCTTCTAGAAAGCTAGAAAATAAAGACCTATGTGGACTGAGGCTGACTGAATTACTCAGGCCCTTTTCTACCTGTGTGTGAAAAGGCTCACACCAGTGGGGTTGGCCAATCTCTAGGCATGTTAAGACCACTTACTCCATTGAAATCCTTTCCCAAGTCTCTCATCTATACTTTGATTGAATGAAATTCAACCAATTTAGTTCTTAATAAATATGGTGTGGCTAGCACTGGGGTTAAGAAGACAGAGCCCACATCTTCAAGAAGTTTATGGTATATTATTGGTAATGAAAAGGTATACTGATGATTATAATCCAGCCATCATATAATCAGGAAAGAGAACAGGTTTGGCTGATTCCTGACTTTAAAACTCATTAGTGATTTGACCTTGGGTATTTTCCTACTCTTTAAAATGGGGATATCAATATGGACCTAGCAAGGGTATAAGGAGTTTTAAATACAATCTCTTATGACCTATCCAGGTGCTTGGTATGGACTATATGCTTGTTAAGTGGTTTTTGCCAAAATGTAAGATGAAACAAAACAGATAAAAAATAATGCCATAGTTCAGTTCAGTCACTCAGTCGTGTCTGACTCTTTGCGACCCCATGAATCGCAGCATGCCAGGCCTCCCTGTCCATCACCAACTCCCGGAGTTCACTCAGACTCACATGCATCAAATCAGTGATGCCATCCAGCCATCTCATCCTCTGTCGTCCCCTTCTCCTCCTGCCCCCAATCCCTCCCAGCATCAGAGTCTTTTCCAATGAGTCAACTCTTTGCATGAGGTGGCCAAAGTACTGGAGATTCAGCTTTAGCATCATTCCTTCCAAAGAAATCCGAGGGCTGATCTCCTTCAGAATTGACTGGTTGGATCTCCTTGCAGTGCAAGGGACTTTCAAGAGTCTTCTCCAACACCACAGTTCAAAAGCATCAATTCTTCGGCACTCAGCCTTCTTCACAGTCCAACTCTCACATCCATACATGACCACAGGAAAAACCATAGCCTTGACTAGACGGACCTTTGTTGGCAAAGGAATGTCTCTGCTTTTGAATATGCTATCTAGGTTGGTCATGACTTTCCTTCCAAGGAGTAAGCATCTTTTAATTTCATGGCTGCAGTCACCATCTGCAGTGATTTTGGAGCCCCCAAAAATAAAGTGCCATAAGAAAAGTACAAATAAAATACTGAGAAATTTTAGAGGACATAGAAATGGCATTGCCTTGTGAAGCAAATAGGCTTAGTGGAGGAGGTTGTATTTGATATGGGCCTGAAAGGACAGGTAGACATTTTATAAGTGAGAGCCTCTGAAAATCTTTGTAGGGGCATAAAAAGTCATAGTTCAGTGAACGGATTAAAATATGAAGGTGAGGGATTATTTTTTCAGGCAGAGGAAACTCATATCAAAGGCACAAAGGAGTGAAATGTGGGATTTGTTAATGGAATAGCAGAAAGATTCATTTAAAGAATTTCAGAAGAGTGCAAAGAGTCAGAAAGGACAGATTGGACAACATACAGTTGTGAATGTGAATGCCACCCTGAGTGGGTTAATTAACAATACAGAGAGAGGAGGAGCTATTGGAAATTTCTAAGCAAAGAAGAAACACATTTAGAGGTGGCAGTCTTATGGAGAAGAGATTTGAGTGAGGGGAGACAGGTAGCAGGGGTGTTGGTGGGAAGCTATTTCCAGTTCAGGCAAGAGATAATGAGAGCTGAATTAGGGGCTGACAGTGAAGACATAGAACAGTGGACAAATGTGAGAGATACTGTAGGATAGAAAGTACAGGAATAGGCAAGGAGTTGAATGTGAGGAGCAAGATATGCTCTTTGGAAGTACTATGGCTGAATGATATGAGAAGGAAACAGCAGACAGCTTGAGTGCCAGAAAGTAGTAAGAGAAGTGTGTGTGTGTGTGTGTGTGTGTGTGTGTGTGTGTGTGTGTGAGAGAGAGAGAGAGAGAGAGGTGGGGGGAGAGAGAGAGAGGTTGATTGATGGTTAGTTGGAAAGAGAACAACATTGACCTTTAGAATGTAGTTCCTATGAGGTCAGACCAGGCCAGCCATACATTCCTGGGCAATACACAGGGTCACCTGCAAATGTGGATTTGAAGGTGTATAACCCTCAACTCCTAGAAACCAGGTTTCTGACCAGTGAGCATTTGCTCCCATAACACACTACCTGTCTCTGAGGTCTCACAACTAACACAGACCATATAGGAAGCCAGGAGGGTAGATGACTTCTTCTAGAGAAGACAGAGGAGCTCTTCATTCAGGTCCACTTGCAGCCTCCAAAGTGGAATGTTCAGGATAAACAACTAAGGAAATAGGGTAATAAATTTAGAACTTTTATTTTTAATATAAAGAAAAAATGAAAGTGAAGTCGTTCAGTCCTTTCTGACTCTTTGTGACCCCATGGACTTTTGCCTACCAGGCTCCTGCATCCATGGGATTTTCCAGGCGAGAAGTACTGGAGTGGGTTGCCATTAAGTGAAGATCAAATGTCACATGTACATATGCCAGTGAATGAAATTCCAGTCAGGAGAGTGGGACTTCACAGGTAGAGGCTGGCAGTGGCACCTGAACTCTGGCATTGCTTTTGAGATATTGCCATGTGGTATCAAGGGCAACCCACTCCAGTACTCTTGCCTGGAAACTCTCGTGGATGGAGGCGCCTGGTAAGCTGCAGTCCATGGGGTCGCGAAGAGTCGGACACAACTGAACGACTTCACTTTCACTTTTCACTTTCATACATTGGAGAAGGAAATGGCAACCCACTCTGGCATTCTTGCCTGGAGAATCCCAGGGACGGAGGCGCCTAGTAGGCTGCCATCTATGGGGTCGCACAGAGTCGGACACGGCTGAAGCGACTTAGCAGTAGCGATCACTTACATAAAGTAGGTTTACAGAGAAGACTGTCTGATATTAAACAAGCTAACCCTCACAAATGCACTCGTGGTAGGTAATAATCCCCTCAGGAAATGCAGAGTGAAGACAATACAAATAATTTGTGTAGTATCTCACTACAGGAAAATTGCTCAACTAAGACTTCTGTCTTTGGTATGAGATCTCCAATAACCATACCAAAAGTAAAAATGGACATTCAAATCAGATTTGACAAAAGCTGGCCAAAATTATTGAGATTAAGACTATTTGTATCCACCATAGTTAGTTATTAATATTTACTAATACTTGTGTATATGTGTGTGTGCGAGCTCAGTCACTCAGGCACATCAGATTCTTTGCGACCCCATGGACTGTCACCCACCAACTCCTTCTGTCCATGGAATTTTCCAGGCAAGAATACTGCAGTGGGATGCCATTTCCTATTCCAGGGGATCTTCCTGACCCAGGGATTGAACCCACATCTCCTGCATCTCCTGCACTGGCAGGTGGATTCTTTACCACTAGTGTCCCCTGGGGGGTTACTTATATATACACTGTGCATTTATTTTATTAATACACTTATATTGTGAGTGTTAGCTGAGACAGTAAAGAATCTGTCTGCAATGATGGAGACCCTGGTTCTATCCTTGGGTCAGGAAGATCCCTTGGAGAAGGGAAAGGCAACGCACTGCAGTATACTTGCCTGGAGAATCCCGTGGACAGACCATGGGGTTGTAAAGAATTGGACATGACTGAGCAACTAACACTTTCACTTTCAAATATAAGTATATATGTATTTATTTTACTAAAACAGGTGTAGTCCAAAAGATTTGGAAATCACAACTGTCAGTGATTTTCTAACTCTGAGGCCCTGCAGTTATTTCAAAATACTGAGACTGAATTTTTCTGAGACTTTGTTGGGGCATGGTGTGTGGGGCACATATGGAAGAAGTACATAATTATTGATAATATCAGCAGAAGAAAAAAAAATGCAGAGAGTGGGGCTGGGACCATTGAAACCAACTGAATCTCAGAATACCTGAGTGGAAGGAAGGACTAAATCATTTACTGGAGCAGAAAGGTCTCATTAGGGCTCTCTTCATAGAGCTGCCCTTTGGCTGAAGTGTTGCCAGTCTTCCCTCTGATATCATGGTACAAAGGCTAGAAAGGAATTCTTTAGAGGATGCCATTTCATACAGCACTGCATGCTGTTTTTCTCCTCCCACCACCCAGAAGCTGTTGCGATGGGCACATTTTTAGAATATTTAAAAATAAATTACAGTTAGTGATGAAACTCATAAGCCAGAGAAATGCTGGGCAAGTGTGTGCTTCAAGCTACACAGCCCAAGGCTGCCGGGTATAAAAATACTCCATGTCTCCCATTTGGCTTAAGTGAGGCTTCAGCAACTGGTAATTTTTGCATGTCATAGTCACTGCTAATTGTTGAATTAGAACATCTGTCAAAAGTGGGGATATTTTCCTCAGAACACAGAGCAGGGGAAATTAGCTTTTCTCAAAGGCAGTACAAGGCACATCGTGACTCTGCTCACTGCCAAAAGCAAATATTCCCTCATTCTGGCCATTGTTTTCAAACAGGAAGCCTACTGAGTGGTCTCTGATCACCCTCATTAGAAATCAGGTGGGGCTTTTGCAAATTCTTTGGGTTTTCAGGCAACGCCAACTTAAAAAATGTTCCAAAAGGGTCAAAACACTGGCTAGCATCTGATTTAACAAGATGCCTGTCTCTAACCAAGAAACTTGGTGGAAGTTTGGAGCTTAGCTTTGCCCCAGGAACTGAGTTTAATTTACCCCTTTACTCCACTGAGTCAGGAGATAGTAGTGTAGGTAGTTTTGAGCAAGTCTCATACCCTCTCTAGTCCCAGGTTTTGCACCTATAAAATGAAGGGATTGGACTAAACCAATGGTTTCCAAAGTGTGAGATCTTTAGAACACTAGAGCTTCCTTACACTGTCTTAGGGGTCATCTTGGAAGTGGTTGTTGAACAGCGACCAGTTTCTCACTTCCATTTCAATAAGCTCAGTACTCCTTTTATACTTTTTATATTATTGGAGTTCAATGTCAATAAGGAGGGGGTGATTTGACAGTTAAAACATTTAGAAGCTCCCAAAGGTCCCTGAACAGATCTGCTGTAATAAAGAGAACCGTAAAAAATCTGGACTACCCAGTACATCCCATATGGAACTAGACAAGAGGAAAGATTTCTCCAAACACACTAGCCTATGTACATTCTTCAGACACAGCTCTGCCAGTCACCTTACCCTTCAACCCCTTCCATTCTCTCTGCTATTAATTCCTTCCCTGCTCCTTTGACTTGTGTTGCCCTTCTCCTTCAAGGCCCAAATAAGGTTTGCACCTGAAACATGAAGCCATCGATGCCAATCAATGCCACCCTATCCTGTCTCTTTCACACAGAGAACTTGAACCATTGATTCCAGGCACACATCATTTGCCTCCAGGATGCCTCATTTTATTATCTGTAAATCTTGTTTCCCTACCAAAAATGTAAACCTTTTAAAGGAAGTGGCCAATATTATTCATTTTTGCATTCCCAAAGAGACCAGTACAGTGTTCGGTATATGATAGAATGCATGGCATTTTGGTGTTTGATTGATTGAGTAATTTGAGTAATTAGACTTATAGGATCAAAATCAAAATCAAATCTCTGGCACCTCAAGTAATCCAGAATGAAATCAAACTCTTTCAGCATTTACATACAGAAATTACCCTTATTTCCATCCATTTATCCAGAAAAAGATTTATGGATCTTGGATTCACCACGGACTTTTTACTTTTTCTTCTTTATTGCCATATCTAATCAATAATCAGATTTGCCCGTGTGAAATTTCTCCCAAATATAGTTAGGGAATCCATTCCTTCCTCTCCTATCACCTACTACTTCTTCAGTTGAGGCCTTGTCGTCAGGCTAGAATTACTGTTTTAGCCTTCTAATGTAACTTTCCCTTTTCAGTTTGATTCCTCTTAAATCTATCCTTCATTATACCTCTAGATTGATCCTTCTAAAATACAAATACAACCATGTCATCTTTCTGCTTAAAGCAGCTCATCTGTTCTCCAAAAATATAGATCAAACACATTAGTAGGGCATGGAATGTCCTAGATAACCTGGCTCTTGTATAATTCTCCAGCCTCATTGTTTGGCATTCCTACACGTCCTACATCTAGTAATACTAAACTGATTTTCTTCCCAGTGCCAACTGTTGGATATCTTTCTAGTTTTGCTCATTTTGTTACCTTTGGCATGCCATGGATGCCTCTGCCCTACTTCACTTGGGCAACTCTTCTACATCCTTTGAAAGGCAAATTTGGACTTTCTCCAAGAAAACTTCTTTCCATCTCAAGGTTTGATGAACTAGATGGCTTCTCAGCTACCATTATCTCCAAAGCATAGATCTAATTAAATGTTTGCTGAAATAGAATAAACACAAATATATAACAAAATATAAACCATATGTGTATGTATATAAAAGTATGAAAATATTTCATTAAGTACAAATATAAGGCAAGGTTAAATGTCATAGTTCTATAAGGTTTCACAGCAGACAGGATATATTCATATCCATGATGTTCTTTGAGCCTTATTTTGTGAGAATAGACAGTAGGCATCACTTGTTTTACTACCTGAATTATAAGAGTTCAAATGACTTTCTGAAAATTATAGAATAAGTAGCAAATATTAATAGGAGTTCAAAGTTTAAAAGAGATGTTCCAAGTTCAGTGCATGGTACAATGTATGGTACAGGATGCTGGTAGCTGCCTTCATCATTATTACCCAGGTCTCAGTATTCCATTCACCAGCCCATCAACCACTCCACTCTGACACTAATGCACTTGGTCAGCAACCCACCTGACTTGTTTGGTGTGCTCAGCTAAGTTGCTTCAGCCATGTTTGACTCTTTGTGACCCTATGGACTGTAGCCCTCCAGGCTCCTCTGTCCATGGGATTCTCCAGCTGAAAATACTGGAGTGTGTTGCCATTTCCTTCTCCAGGGGATCTTCCTGACCCAGGGATTGAACCTGTGTCTTCTGCATGGGTGGGTGGGTCTTTTACCACTGGCACCAGAGAGGAACAACTATTTTAGTCCTCCACAGAGCATATTCATGCCCAAGAACTGACTCAAAATCAAACCTGCTATTCAAAGAAAGGGTGGGAGAGAATTTATTTAGGGCCACATAACTCTGTTCTAATTTCCCTTGTAGCCATCTGATTGTTCTCATCATTATTCTATCCTGTTAATCATGCTGCTGGTATTCTAAAACTAGTTTGTTTTTTTCCCCTTCTTTTGTAATTTTTTCTTCATAATTGGCTTTAGATCATGCCTGAAAATGAGAAATTTAGAAGGTATGTTTAGAGCATATGGCTTTGTACTTAGGTGTGTGTGTGTGTGTGTATGTTCCTGAAAAGTAATGTGAATCAAATTTTGGTAAATCAAATCCTGTTTTAAATGTCTAAAAGAAGCTCCATGTTTAAAGGACTCCTCTGGGAAATTATTTTATGAACTGAAAATTCACTCTAATTTTCAGATAACTTTCTTTATTGGTACATTCTAAATATACATGTTCAAAAATAAATATTTATGGATTGATTACTGTGTATTCAACAATTTTGTATACTAAGGATGTTGCAAGCACCTCAAGGAGCTTATATTCTACTAGGTGACAGACAGTAAACCATGATTCCACAAAGACCCAGTCATTTATTTCCAAGTGTTGCATATGTTCCAAAGGAAAGTACCAGTTACTCAGGCAGTTTATAGCAGCAAGACCTAGACTGTTTCGTGGTGTCAGGAGAGTCAAGGAGCTGTGATGCAGAGGTAGAGGAGGTAGAGATTTGAGGTGAGAAATGAAACTAGGAGTCAGATTTTTGAGTCAGGATATACCTATAAAGAAATGGTGTCCAGATTTTTAAAATAAAATCTTCTCACATGAGAAGAGGCAGTTCTTGTCAGTTAGTCATGTCTCCAGGTCTTTCCTCTTCCACTGACAGTGCCTGCCTAATGCAATTCTGGGAAAAGTTCCAATGCAAATCTACCTTCCCAGATAGTTCTGTTACTAAAGTCTTTAACCAAAACCAGTTTTATTTCAAAGGAGCCAAACAGTCACTATTAATCTCCTCCAATATTTAGATTAAAATCCATTCTTTGAAGTCCATGCTAAAAACTCTGACCCAAATAATTAAGATTATTTCTTGAAAGTCTGACTCTTTTTATGGGCAAATTTTTGGATCCTACCGTACATTTGCATTCAGAGGTCATATTTTCATGAACTCAAAATCAGGACTCAACTACCCACGGACTTTCTATTTGTACATTTATCCATTTTTATGAGGTAAGAGGAGAGTAAAGTTAGGCTTTGTTGACTGACTCTTGGGGCAGATACTTTCCACGGCTTACCCAACATCTCCTTTCCCCGCCTCATCTCTTTCTAATTAACTCATAGACCTTACTGTTTCAGGGATCTAGTTGACATCCCTTCATCTCATATATACCAGACTCTTCCTTGCTCCACTCCAGGTGGTGAATAATGATAATTTTATTACCCTTGGTCATTGATTGAACCCAGTGATAGCCAATGATTTATAAAAGGGCACTCTGGGAGGGGAAGATTCTATTTCTGAATGCAAAGCCCAATTTTCCCAAAGAGAAGACTTTTTAATTCTTTTTTTTTTCCCTCTTGAAAGTGAAATTAGAGTTGTGAAAGTCATCTTGTCATATAAGGTAACAGCTTTAGAATGAAAGGCAATGTTCTAAGAACAGAGAAAAGAATAAATGATTTATGTCATCATTGCTGAGCATCTCTTCCAATGTCAATGATTATTTCTTTCTGGGATTTTGCTATCAGGAAAAGATAGAACTCTATCCATTTAAACCATTTGAGTGTGTGTGTTGGGTTTATGCTACTTGCTGCTGAAAACATTCTTAAATATACTTTCATTAACTGCCAGGTGTTTTATGTCATGTCATTAGATCCTTGCAACATTTAATCTTTACAATAATCATTTGACATACATATTATCTTCATTTTACAGATATGAACTAAGTCTCAGAGAAACTGCCCAAATTCACACCACTAGAGAATGATAGTAGACACATCTGGACCAATCATGCATTTAATTCAAAATCCAAGCCCTTCTCATTACAAAATTCTGCTTTAAGACAGTACAAAGTCAATCTATTTTAATTGTATAGTTAAAAATCCCATTTATCATTAATATCACTCCATTAATTGTATGGAAGTATAATTACACTGCAAAAATTATTTCACCAATACAATTATGGCAAATTCTTGTTTTATTAAAAATATTTTAATTAAAAAAACACAATATGATCTCTCAGTGTACTAGGCTTGGGCTGTGTGACTACCTGGAGATGATAATGACTCCAACATTGTTCAGTGTATTCAATACTTATTAACATTAGTCGCTAGCCCCTTTGTTGAGTATTTTATACACCATAAAGCATACAATTTTTTTGACAATCCTCTAAATAAATAGAATAATTATGTCCACTTTACTGATGAGAAAATTGAGGCTTATTGATCCTAAAATAACTTGCCTAAGGTTACACAGATGGTTATGGGGTGTATTTAAGCTTAAACTTGATTCTAGAGCACATGCTCTTATCCTTAGTGTACCATAGTCTCCATGCACACAATAGCCCTCCTTCCCAGGATCTTGGTCAAGCAATTCCACATACACAGAATGCATCTTGGTATTTATCAGTGTTAATAGTAGCAGATAAACTGCATAGACATTGCATGATAGAGTGAAAAAACATAGGCATCTCCTGGGGAAGGAAATAGCAACCCAATCCAGTACTTTTGCCTAGAAAATGCCATGGATGGTGGAGCCTGGTAGGTGAGCAACTTCACTTCACTTTGGAACCACAAAGATCTGGGTTTGAATCTTAACATAGTCCTTTATCAGCTGCACGATAATGAGGTAGTTATTTTTGCAGTGCCTCAGTTCCCCCATCTATATATGAAGGATTATAATGCTATGATGTAAAAGAGTTTTGAAGATCTAAAAAGATAATGCAATTACATTAATATTCCTTCCCATATTATTTTCAAATGCTATAGCAACTGCATTATTTCACTGGTACCAAAATGCTGAAATCCTATTTTTTAAATGCTTAAGAAACAGGTAACACTTACGCGCCTGGAATTGGTTTACATTTTTCCCTGAGGGTAGTTCTGAAAGTTATATTCTTTTCAGTTTTTGCTGCCTGTTCCCCAGAGGATCATTAGAGAATATTTATTTGGAACATAATATGTGTTGGGAAGCAAGACTCATAGAGGCAAATAAACATGGTAGCTGTGAAGAGTGGTGGGTAATAAGGTTAGGCCACCCCACAGGTTGTGCATAGCTTCTTGTACTGTAGACTGATCCCAGATGAATATATCATAGAGGCCCACATATAGTAGATGCCTTGATGGTCTCAAGCTATGATGTTTAAAATACTCAACAATGAGTTGACTGCATGTGAATACCTGAAAACATGGTAAAAATACAGATTCAAGATGTTCCACTAGAAATTTTGATTTAGTAGTTTCAAATCTAGACATTTTATGGTTAACAAGAATCTTATTTATTTGTTATCTGGACCTATTTTGGAAATATTGGCTTAAATTATGACATGGCTTATATATTACCTCTACTTCATTCTTGTTTTGATGACTGCATTATTACATTAATATTTTTGTATATAATTGTCTCTTCATTCCCCAAATGCTTTCTACAGACACACGCTACAAAAGATTATATAAAAGTAGAGCAAATAGCATTACATGAATGAAAGCATTTATAAAATATCAGGAGATCAATAAAACAATGGCAAATGGGCCTGGGAATTTACTAATTACCCTATGTTCTCAGTAGCGAATGACTGCTGGACACAGTATCCATCTAAAAGGGTTACACATTTCTTGTCTTCCCAAAGCCCTCGGGAGTAATTGTATATAACCTTTTCACTAGCAGACAGCTGTGTTTATCTCTCACTTGGGTTTTCTCCGGGAAAACATTATTCCAGAATCACTGCTACACAAAGGAAATTTCACCTTGGCAACCAGAAGGAGCACAAACTGTGATTGGAACGACAAAAAAAAAAAAAAAAAAAAATCCCCATTTCGGCAAAACCCATCAACACTCCTAAATCCTTGACCTCTTTCTTTTATTGTAGTTTGTGACCAAATTCCATTTGGTTATAGAATCTTCTATGAAAACAAATTATCACAAAGATTTCTAGTAGATTTAACAGAAATAAAAACACAGCTGCTCTGTTTAGAAATGGTAGTGAACATAAAGCCTGCCTCCTCCTCTCAAGAAATCTCCATAATATGCAACTTGAAGAATTAGTCCCATTGCTTCACAATATGATAACAACTGTGGTTGGACTATTACTCTTAACCTATCTTCATTTCCCTCCTACACAAATGAGACCTCATGTCCAAAATACTAGCATCTATAATCTCTCCACTCCTTGGTCAGTCTCAAACAAGGATCCATCCTTTTTTATTACTTTCCACGTCCCTTCTCATCTTCCCAAGCCTTGGTAGCAACACTGAAGAGGTATTAATCTATCCCATTAAAAATTTATAATTTCCTACCTCCTTGGGTTCTTAAAACAATTTGACAGCCTTCTTGTTGAGCCTTAATTGAGAGTCTTTTCCTATTCCTTTAACAATGAATTCAATTTTTGCCACACTCCCAAGAACCTGTGTCAATCAGTCCCTACAGTGTGGTCCTCAGACCTTTAGTGTGGTCAATCAACACCATGTATTGAATAGTAACTTCTCTACCCCAGACCTACTGAGTCAGAAGTTCTCAAGGAGGGTCCCAATACTCTGCAGTGGATTGAGTACACAGTGAGTTTGAGAACCACTGCTCTGATTCACTCTCAATACTTGTCTATCATGTCTCACTGAGAAAGCAGATGCTCTTTCAGCACTGTGAACAGACCTTATCATCACAGATATCAATCTGTCTTTTCCATGTTGGTCTTTCTTCCTGGATTGCTCAAACTTTGAAGGTAGGTAAAGTATCTTATTCATCTTCACCCTCATATTCCCATATCCTAGTACACTGCTTAGCACATAATAGTGATATTATGTGCTATGTTTCAATAAGTATGTTTCAATAAGCTAAATAGGGTTGTGGCCATTAATTAAAAAGCAGAGACATTATTTTGCCGATAAAGTCCATATGATCAAAGCTAAGCTATAGTTTTTCCAGTAGTCATGTATGGATGTGAGAGTTGGACCATAAGGAAGGCTGAACACCAAACTGATGCTTTCGAGCTGTGGTGTTGGAGAAGACTCTTGAGAGTCCCTTGGACTGCAAGGAGATCAAGGAGATCAAATTAGTCAATCCTAAAGGAAATCAATACTGACTGTTCATTAGAAGGACTGATGCTGAAGCTAAAGCTCGAATATTTTGGCCACCCAAAGAGAAGAGCTACTCATTAGAAAAGATTCTGATGCTGGAAAAGACTGAAGGCAGGAGGAGAAGGGGATGACAGAGGATGAGATGGTTGGATGGTATCACTGACTCAATAGACATGAGTTTGAGTAAGTGCTGGGAGATGGTAAAAGGACAGAGAAGCCTGGCGTACTGCAGTCCATGGGGTCACAAAGAGTCAGACAGGACTGAGCGACTGAACAACAACATTAAGAGTCACTACCCTCTCAAGTCTCAGTTTTCTCTATGACATGGAAGTCAGTCATTAATTCACCTTTTTACTTAACAAGATTATAATAACAATCAAGTCTAGTGAGATCATGGACATTAAAAAAAAAAAAAAACTTTTAATAAGCTAAAAGTGCCATGTAAATGGAGATATTATTATTGTTCTCTGCCACACAGAGAAGAAGAAGAATATTACCTGTGAAATAAAAAGCCACCGTTCCTTTAAAACTGAAAGGGCAATTGGATAAAATTTAAAGTCATTAAAATCATGTAGGTCAGATATCTTTTCTTTTTCTTAAAATCCTATTTTCTCTCCATCTGATAATTCAAGAAAGTATACAGACTCAAATTTTTGGTGACTTTATTTTCTATTAAAATACTATCAGTTTTGCAGCTCAAATAAAGACTATTATGCTGTAATTATCTCTGGGTGAACTTGAAGTACAATGTTTTGTCTTCAAAGTGAACCACTGTATAAATATTTGATTAAAAGAGAGGTGCCTACAAAGGTGTCTCTATTTGAAATACCAAGAAAACATACCATAAAGTTTTAAGTCACAATATGGGGCTTGGTGTAAAGAGAGGAGATGATTCTGAGTAGGAAGAGAAATTCTGCAATTTACTATCGGATTTTACAGAGAGAAAAGACACCCCCTCCCACCCCCACATGACTGTCTGCTGCCTCCAGAGAAGTTACATCAAAGCTGTTGCCAGGGCAGCTCTTCACATAGCTACTGTCTCCAAATAGTTTTGTTATTGGTAGCACCTCTGCTTGAACTGGGAGGAAGTGTTGCATTCTCTAATTCAGTTCAATTCTCTAAATATTGATTGAGCATCTAACATGGGCTCAGGCAAGGTTGACCTGACTTGAAACTGGAGAAAAGGACTGCTTACGCGCTTCTTTCAAGTAGAGCAAGGAAGGTTACTGGATCCTAAATAGCCACCTACCCATTTCTCTCTTCCTCCATATCACCTAAAATTCTGCTCAGTTTTCCAGGCTACAATGCAGCACTATCCAGGATATATTTGATGAACACTCATTCCAGATATCCTTCATAAATATCCAGTTTTGCTGTCCAGTTGGAGAAATAATGCAGTCTATACCCTCTTTTTGGAGATTCTTAATATTTATTAACAGTGAGACTCTGAGAACACATATAGTAATGCTGTCTGCTTAACTTTAGTATTGTTTTCCAGTATTATTTGAGCATAGAACTCTTCCTCTCCAATAGTTTTTTCCTTTCCCCTTATTTTTAAGTAATGCTTCATAGCTTACACTTCAAAATAGTTAGGTAAAGGAAGGCCCAGTTCTACACCCAGCAGGTCTGAATATGCCTCTCAGCTTACCCATCCATTAGCTTGGAACATTGGGTGGGCTATTTAACTTATGAGCTTTAATATCTTTATCAATAAATACAGATAATAATAGCATGTACATAAATTTTATTGTCTTTTCTTACTGGCAGCATTTTCACCCATTAGAGATCCATTTAATTTAAAAGACATTCATTTAAAAAAATTAAAATAATCCTGGGAAGAGTAAAAGAACCCCCTATTGGTATGATTCTACTCCCAAGAAAAGACATAAACATTTTCTACTTCAACTTTTCAAGGACCATATCAACATTACTGTCATGAAGCCTTGGTATCCCAAGTCAAAATAGACTCTCCTTTTTCTGAATACTGCTGCCATACCTCAAATTGGATACTTAATCCATTCTGCCTAGTCTTACAGTTCTCTCTACAAATGCTGCATCTCTTAGACTAGTTTATGCAGTTATTAAGGTAGAAACTGTGCCTTATCTATTATCCATGATAGTGCTTGAAACAAACTTTTAATAAATGATTGTTGAATGATTTCAGGACTACTTGACTTATCTTTATTGAATAACTTTCCTCCATTCACTTGACCCACATCTGTTGTAGTAAAGAAATAGAACCTTTTTCGAGGGAAAGAAGGGACACATTAGAATACGAGACAATTGGAATCAAGTTGGGTAGATAATTACTAAAGACAAGTAGTTATAAGAAGAGAAAGCTAGGCAGTATAATCACCAGATGACTAAGGTGCATGAGTCAAGAGCATCTAGAGGCTGAAGAGAGAGCATACCAGGTTTCACACTAGGGTTCCACAGTACAAGTGTCCTAATGAAAGTCGTGCCCAGAGGGAAACCCCATGCCCAGTGCCTTTGGGGTTGGTATAAAATGAGCACAAGGCACTTAGGCCCTAAAGACATATATCTAATCTGGATACAAGGCTTTACAGACACTATAGTCGAAGAAGTGGTGAATGTGTAAGACAGACATAAGCATACACTCTGTGATCAGACCATTCAGGATCCCATCCTCATTCTGCCACAACCCACCTGTGTAACCCTGGCCATGTTATTTAACATTCCTGAGTCTCAGCTTCCTCATCTGTAAATTAGACATAACAGTGCCTATTTCACATGTTTAAAGGATTAAATGAAATAATTAATGTACCAAGCTCACAAAATGTCTCCCATGTCATAAGAATTCATCAAATATTATGTGTGGTTGCACTTACACTTTATTGCTATTGTGTATTTACCAGTGTAAGCCATATGTCCCTTTGTCTCACTTGCCAGCAAGTATAACTGTATAAAAATTATAGCAGTACCATAATGGTCCCACAATGGTCTGGGACCTCACTCTCTGGACAAATAGAATGTCTTGTCTTTTATAGAATCTCTCTTCCTAATAAGTCTCACCAGGAATCTCTGGGCATGGGGAGAGACATGATCGTTCACAAACAGTCAAGGTTGCTATTAGTGGTTTTGTGGCCCTCTGTTCTAATGGCTGCTGCTGCCATGGTCCCTCTCTCTTGGCTCACTCCTAACAAGTGTCGATAGCTGGTCCCACTGCAGGCTTTCTCTGACTGTTGGCCTTTGGTGCTCTTCCCCTGTGCCAGCAAGCAGAAAATCTCTGCTTTTGGAGACTGAGTGATATGGTGCTCGTTTTATACCACTGTCCTGGTCTTTCCCAGAACACTGGGCACTGGAGTGGAGAGTTTCAGAAGACAATAAGCCTCACATGGTTCCTCTAGGCCTTGCTCTCCAGGATCTTTATCAGGGAGAGGTTGTCAGGGAGACAGGGAAGACCCTGTTCAAAAAGTTGTTTTCCTTTTGTGATTTTCCCTTATCATTATCTCTCCTTCTACACGCCTGGGCCCCAAGACTGGCCAAATTCATGTTCTGCCTCTTGGGTCTTTAGAATCTTATGTAAACCTTAGGATGGACATCTTTCTCAGTGTCTACAAATATCTTCTGTCAGTTAGGAGACTAGTCTTCCCAGAATACCTGGGTAACTCTAGTGAGAATAATGGTCTACCAAGATGATTGTTGATCAGAATTCAGTCTGACCCTCATGCAAAGTCTCATCTGATCCTCCAATAGAAGATGAGTTCCACAAGGGCAGAGATCATGTCTATCTTGAGTTTATGACTTAATATCTACCACTTGTCAAAACACCTAGCATCCTGTAAGTGTATAATAAATCTATGTGAAAGATGAATGTAAACAAGGGAGGGACACAGGGATACAAGGAAAGGAAATCTGTTTGGGTCAGCTTAGATAAAGTCCCTTCAGGAGAGGTGAGCTTTAGTTAGGTCTAAAAGAATGACATCAATAACCTCAGATATGCAGATGACACCACCCTTATGACAGAAAGTGAAGAAGAACTAAAGAGCCTCTTGACAAAAGTGAAAGAGGAGAGTGAAAATGTTGGCTTAAAACTCACATTCAGAAAACTAAGATCATGGCATCTGGTCCCATCACTTCATGTCAAATAGATGGGGAAACAGTGGCCAACTTTCTTTTTCTGGGCTCCAAAATAACTGCAGATGGTGATTGCAGCCATGAAATTAAAAGATGCTTATTCTTTGGAAGGAAAGTTATGACCAACCTAGACAGCTTATTAAAAAGCAGAGACATTACTTTGTCAACAAAGGTCTGTCTAGTCAAGACTATGGTTTTTCCAGTGGTCATGTATGGATGTGAGAGTTGGACTGTGAAG
This sequence comes from Bos taurus, assembly GCF_002263795.3. Classification (NCBI taxonomy): domain Eukaryota; kingdom Metazoa; phylum Chordata; class Mammalia; order Artiodactyla; family Bovidae; genus Bos; species Bos taurus. The sequence continues at coordinate 76,298,087 of NC_037330.1, forward strand.
AGGGCTGAGCACCAAAGAATTGATGCTTTTGAACTGTGGTGTTGGAGAAGACTCTTGAGAGTCCCTTGGACTGCAAGGAGATCCAACCAGTGCATCCTAAAGGAGATCAGTCCTGGGTGTTCATTGGTAGGACTGATGTTGAAGCTGAAACTCCAATACTTTGGCCACCTGATGTGAAGAGCTGACTCCTTTGAAAAGACCCTGATGCTGGGAAATATTGAGGGCAGGAGGAGAAGGGGACAACAGAGGATGAGATGGTTGGATGGCATCACCGACTGAATGGATATGGGTTTGGATGAACTCTGGGAGTTGGTGATGGACAGGGAGGCCTGGCGTGCTGCAGTTCATAGGGTTGCAAAGAGTCAGACATGACTGAGCAACTGAACTGAACTGAAAAGAATGATCATTTTTTAATATAAAGGGCTATTCTGGTACTGCATCTACATCTTTATATAGCCAAAGAATAGAAAGAAATTATGTCCTTGAGTTGAACACAAATTTCAGTGGAATTCATGTTTGTATGCAATTCAGCTTCAGAGTTATCTCCCTTGTGGCTTATAACATATTATGTTGCAAAATGATATTTTTAACAAAAATGTCTCTATTGCCTCAGCCTCAAGTGTGGCTGCAACACAGAGTAAAAATTGAACAAGGACAAATTTTTATTCACAGAATGTAAACTTCTTTTGAGGATTCATTCATTCATTCATTCAAAAACTATTGAGCATTAATGTAATACAAATGCTGTATTAGGCACTGAAATACATGAATGAAAAGACTTAAAGCCTTCCCTCAGGGGGCTTCAAGTATGAAATTGGAATACAAAAACATAATTGTTTACTGGGATATGGACTAGTGAAGTAGAGACATAGGAAAACAAATACCTAAGTGTACGGTGAAAGTAGTCAAAGTGGGTTTTGCAAAAGTATTCTTCCAGATCTAAAGAGGGTGTAACACCATCACACACACACACACACAAAAACAATAGGTATATTTGTGGATTAATTACCAAGCACTATATCAAGAGCTTAATATTAAATATAGTTTCAAATTGTTGCTAACCAATTAAAGAAGTTATTATTGGTCCTATTTTATTCAGTTCAGTTCAGTTCAGTCGTTCAGTCGTGTCCGACTCTTTGTGATCCCATGAATTTCAGCACGCCAGGCCTCCCTGTATAAATGAAAAAGTTGGAGCATTAAGGAAGTAAAAGAACTTGTCCAAGGCATCACAGTTATTAAGTTATAAAACCAGGACTTAAGTCAAGATTTAATGACTCTAAACTTCATTCCTGTAACCAAGGGGATTTTATCCTCAGTGACTTCAAAGGACACTTACTATGATCAAATGAAGTCAGAGATGAAAAAGCATGTGAGACTATCACAGATGTATTGTGCAGAGGACTAGTGCTGTCATATGCTGTCCCTTAATTTCCACTCCCAAATGCCTTTCTGACACTTTCAACCAGAAGACACCAAATCCAGACCCCAATGGACCATTCATTATTGCATTTCTTGGTGAGTCAGGCACAACATCTGGAGCTAAAAGGAACCATAGTATCAGATAGTCCGGAAGCTTATAAATTTTAATTTTTAGCCATGAAATACTTATTCTTAGCAAATATTTGGAAAGATTTCCAAACAAAACATAAAGCTGACAAGATCATATCTGTTCTTTGATGACTTCTACTGCCTAACTGAAAAGCAATATCTCACCAGAAATTTAAGTGACTTTTCCCCTTGACAGTCAGTTCAGTTCAGTAGCTCAATCATGTCAGACTCTGTGCAACCCCATAGATTTCAGCACACCAGGCCTCCCTGTTCATTACCAAAATTTGGAGCTAACTCAAACTCATGTCCATCGAGTCAATGATGGCATCCAACCATCTCATTCTCTGTTGTATCCTTCTCCTCCCACCTTCAATCATTCATAGCATCACGGTCTTTTCCAAAGAGTCAGTTTTTCATGTCAGGTGGCCAAAGTATTAGAGTTTCAGCTTCAATATCAGTCTTTCCAATGAATATGCAGGACTGTATTCTTTTAGGATGGACTGGTTGGATCTCCTTGCAGTCCAAGAGACTCTCAAGAGTCATCCCAAGATCACAGTTCATAAACATCAATTCTTTGGTGCTCAGATTTCTTTATAGTCCAACTCTCATAGCCACCAGGACTTTCCTGGTGGCTCAGATGGTAAAGCATCTGCCTATAGTGCGAGAGACCCGGGTTCAATCCCTGGGTTGGGAAGATCTCCTAGAGAAGGAAATGGCAACCCACTCCAGTATTCTTGCCTGGAAAATCTTGTGGATGGAGGAGCCTGGTAGGCTGCAGTCCATGGGGTCACAAAGAGTTGGACATGACTGAGCGACTTCACTTTCACTATCAAATTGATACATGACTACTGGAAAAACCATAGCTTTGAAGATGGACATTTGTTGGCAAAGTAATGTCTCTGCTTTTTAATATGCTATCTAAGTTGGTCATAACTTTTCTTCCAAGGAGCAAGCGTCTTTTAATTTCATGGCTGCAATCACCATTTGCAGTGATTTTGGAGCCCAAGAAAATAAAGTCTGTCACTGTTTCCACTGTCCCCATCTATTTGCCATGAAGTGATGGGACCAGATGCCATGATCTTAGCTTTCCAAATGTTGAGTTTTGAGCCAACTTTTCCCTCTCCTCTTTCACTTTCATCAAAAGGTTCTTTAATTCTTCTTCACTTTCTGCCATAAGGGTAGTGTCATCTGCATATCTGAGGTTATTGATATTTCTCCCAGCAATCTTGATTCCAGCTTGTGCTTCATCCAGACCAGCATTTCTCATGATGTCCTCTGCATATAATTTAAATAAGCAGGGTGACAATATACAGCCTTGGTGTCCTCCTTTCCTGATTTGGAACCAGTGTATAGTTCCATATCCAATTCTAATTTTTGCTTCCTGACCTGCATACAGATATCTCAAGAGGCAAGTAAGGTGGTCTGGTATTCCCATCTCTTTAAGAATTTCCCACAGTGTGTTGTGATCCACACAGTAAAAGGCTTTGGCATAGCCAATAAAGAAGAATTAGATGGTTTTTTGTGTGTGTGTGTGGAATTCTTTGCTTTTTTGATGATCCAATGGATTTTCTAAATCCAGCTTGAACATCTGGAAGTTCACACTTCACATACTGTTACTTTGCTAGTGTGTGAGATGAGTGCAATTGTGCAATAGTGTATATATTCTTTAGCATTGCCTTTCTTTGGGATTGGAATGAAAACTGACCTTTTTCAGTCCTGTGGCCTCTGCTGAGTTTTCCAAATTTGCTGGCATATTAAATTTAGCACTTTCACAAAATCATCTTTTAGGATTTGAAATAGCTCAACTGGAATTCCATCACCTGCACTAGCTTTGTTTGTAGTGATGCTTCCTAAGGTCCACTTGAGTTCACATTCCAGGATGTCTGGCTCTAGGTAAATGACCACACCACTGTGGTTATCTGAGTTAAGAAGATGTTTTGGATCGTACTTCTGTGTACTGTTGCCACCTCTTCTTAATATCTTGTACTTCTGTTAGATCTATACCAGTTCTGTCCTTCACTGTGTCCATCTTTGTATGAAATATGCTCTTGGTATCACTAATTTTCATGAAGAGATCTCCAGTCTTCCCCATTCCTATTTTCCTCTATTTCTTTGCATTGATCACGGAGGAAGGCTTTCTTATCTCTCCTTGCTATTCTTTGGGACTCTGTATTTAAATGAGTATACCTTTACTTTTCTCCTTTGCCTTTAGCTTCTCTTCTTTTCTTAGTTATTTGTAAGGCCTCCTCAGACAACCATTTTGTCTTTTTGCATTTCTTTTTCTTGGGGATGGTCTTGATCACTGCCTCCTGTACAATGTCACGAACCTCTATCCATAGTTCTTCAGGCACTCTGTCTATCAGATCTAATTCCTTCAATCTATTTGTAACTCCACTGTGTAATTGTAATGGATTTGATTAGGTTATACCTGAATGGTCTAGCAGTTTTCCCTACTTTCTTCAATTTCATTCTGAACTTGGCAATAAGGAGTTCATAATCTTAGCCACAGTCAGCTCCCGGTCTTGTTTTTGCTGACTATATAGAGCTTCTCCATCTTTGGCTGCAAAAAATATAATCAGTCTGATTTCAGTATTGACAACTGGTGATGTCCATGTGTAGAATCTTCTTTTTTGTTGCTAGAAGAGGGTGTTTGCTATGACCAGTGGGTTGGCTTGGCAAAACTCTGTTAGCCTTTGACTTGCTTCGTTTTGTATTCCAAGGCCAAATTTTCCTGTCACTCCAGGTGTCTCTTGACTTCCTACTTTTGCATTCCAGTCTACTATAATGAAAGGACATCTTTTTTGGGTGTTAGTTCAAAAGGTCTTGTAGGTCTTCATAGAACCATTCAGCTTCAGCTTCTCCAGCATTACTGGTCAGGGCATAGCCTTGGATTACTGTGATATTGAATGTTTTACCTTGGAAATGAACAGAGATTATTCTGTCATTTTTGAGGTTGTATCCAAGTACTGCATGTTGGACTCTTTGTTGACTATCATGGCTACTCTATTTCTTCTAAGGGATTCTTGCCCACAGTAGTAGATATAATAATGGTCACCGGAGTTAAATTCACCCATTCCAGTCCATTTTAGTTTGCTGAAACCTAAAATGTCAATGTTCACTCTTGCCATCTCCTGTTTGACAACTTCCAATTTGCCTTGATTCATGGACCTAACATTCCAGGTTCCTATGCAATATTGCTCTTTATAGCATCAGACTTTACTTCCATCACCAGTTACATCCACAACTGAGTGTTGTTTTTGCTTTGGCTCTGTCTCTTCATTCTTTCAGGAGTTATTTCTCCACTGATCTCCAGTAGCATATTGGGCACCTACCAACCTGGGGAGAACATCTTTCAGTGTCCTAACTTTTTGCCTTTTCATGCTGTTCATGGCGTTCTCAAGGCAAGAATACTGAAGTGGTTGTCATTCCCTTCTCCAGTGGACCATGTTCAGAAATCTCCACCATATCCCGCCCATCTTGGATGGCTCATAGGTTCACTGAGTTAGACAAGCCTGTGGTCCATGTGATCAGTTTGGTTAGTTTTCTGTGATTGCTGTTTTTATTCAGTCTTCCCTCTGATAGATAAGGATAAGAGGCTTATGGATGTTTCCTGATGTGAGAGACTACAGGGAAACTGGGTCTTGTTCTGGTGGGAGGGGCCATGCTCAGTACATCTTTAATTGAATTTTCTATTGATGGGCAGGGCTGTGTTCCCTTCCTGTTGTTTGACCTGAGGCCAAACTATGGTGGAGGTAATGAAGATAATGGTGTCCTCCTTCAAAATGTCCCATTCAGGCACTGCTACACTCAGTGCCCCTGAACCTGCAGCAGACCACCATCAACCCATGCCTTCACTGGATACTCCTGGACTCTCACTGGCAAGTCTGGGTTACTCTCTTGAGGGATCACTGCTCCTTTCTCCTAGGTCCTGGTGCACACAAGGTTCTGTTTGTGCTCTCTAAGAGTTTGTTTCCCCAGTCCTGTGTAAGTTCTGGCAGCTCTATTGTGGGTTAATGGTGACCTCCTCCAAGAGGGCTTATGCCAAACCCATGTCTGCTGCATGCAGAGCCCCTGCCCTACAGCAGGCCACCACTGACCTATACCTTTGCCAGAGACACTCAAACACAGTTCTGGCTCAGTGTCTCTGGGGTCTCTGGGTACTGGTGTTCACAAGGTTTGTTTGAGCCCTCTGAGTGTTCTGGTGCATAAGGGGTTTAATTCTAAATGCAATTTCGCCCCTCCTACCATCTTTCTGGGGCTTCTCCTTTGAATTGGAATGTGGGATATCTTTTTTTGATGGGATCCAACATTCTCCAGTTGATGGCTGTTCAGCAGTGAGCTGTAGTTTTGGAGTTCTTGCAGGAGAAGATGAGTACATGTCCTTTTACTCTGCCCTCTTATGCCAACTTCCTCTTGGCAGTGGCTGCTTACTCTTCTGTACATTATAGATGTGGATATGGGATATAATGATGCAGAGTACATTATGAGAAACTCTGGGCTGGAAGAAACACAAGCTGGAATCAAGATTGCCAGGAGAAATGTCAATAACCTCAAATATGCAGATGACACCACCCTTATGGCAGAAAGTGAAGAAGAACTAAAGAGCCTTTTAATGAAAGTGAAAGAGGTGAGTGAAAAAATTGGCTTAAAGCTCAACATTCAGAAAACTAAGATTATGGCATCCAGTCCTGTCCCTTCATGGCAAATATATGGGGAAACAGTGGCTGACTTTATTTTTCCGGGCTACAAAATAACTGCAGATGGTGGTTGCAGCCATGAAATTAAAAGACACTTATTCCTTGGAAGGAAAGTTATGACCAACCTAGACAGCATATTCAAAAGCAGAGACATTACTTTGCCAACAAAGGTCTGTCTAGTCAAGGCTATGGTTTTTCCAGTGGTCATGTATGGATGTGAGAGTTGGACTATAAAGAAAGCTGAGCACAGAAGAACTGATGCCTTTGAACTGTGGTGTTGGAAAAGACTTTTGAGAGTCCCTTGGACTGTAAAGAGATCCAACCAGTCCATCCTAAAGGAAATCAGTCCTGGGTGTTCATTGGAAGGGCTGATGTTGAAGCTGAAACTCCGATACTTTGGCCATCTGATGCGAAGAGCTGACTCATTTGAAAAGACCCTGATGCTAGGAAAGATTGAGGACAGGAGGAGAAGGGGACAACAGAGGATGAGATGGTTGGATGGCATCATTGACTCAGTGGACATGAGTTTGGGTAAACTCCAGGAGTTGGTGATGGACAGGGAGGCCTGGCCTGCTGCCGTTCATGGGGTCACAAAGAGTCAGACACAACTGAGTGACTGAACTGAACTGATGTGATTCCATCCTGTTGTAAGCCTGATTTCATCACTGTAGCTTTAGCTAGAACAACTATTTTGTGGATATGTGTGTAGCTTGCTCTTTTCTATTCCCCTGGCCGGTGATGTGTCTCTTTGCTTTCTTGGGTCATTAAGGATTTTAATTTGAAAGACGTTGGTTTGGTCCAACCTGTTTATTTTCTAGATGAAAGAAAATGCCCAGAGAGAGGACATAATGTGCCAGAAGTACTGACTGGCAGAATTAAAATTCAAACTGAAGACCTTTAACCATAGGTCCTATTTTCCCAAGAACCTCATGTTAGCTTAATAAATGACTTGTGGCAAAAGGATGAGAACTTAACCCTCTTCCTTTCCAGCACACATGTCGAAAGTTATAGCCTCATGAAAGTTATAGCCTCATGAAGACAGATGTTAAAAAATGGAGATAAAAAAGAAAAGCTGTGCAAAAAACTCTGGAATGAAAGCTGTGGAAATGTAACACTCCATAAACTAAGAAACAAAGCAAATAAACACGTTCAAATGGACAAGTTTGGAGAAAGTGCTAATAATGGTGATTTCTTGTGGAAAAGAATAGCATCAACTCCTTAGGTTAGCTTCAGAGGAAAATATAAGTGGGTTGGTATTTTCAAAATGCATAATACATGCAAATCTAACTGATGAAGGAGAAAACAAAAGGTGAAATTCTGCATGGCAGATTTATGTTCTGTTTAATTCTATGGTTTTCCTTTTTTTTTTTTTACATATCATTTTAAAAGAAATAAAAAGTGTTTCTAAATAAATTATAAACACAGTTGACAGAATCATACTGATTTTTACATTCTGAGGACAGAGAAAGAAAAAATAAAAAACACTGTGCTGCTCATAGAAGTTTCACTAAAGGGCAAGTTCACATCCCAGATCTAGACAGTACATTACATAAAAATAAAAATAAATCATAACCAAGCATACTTCCATAGAAAGTTTACTTGGGTTTGTGAAGAGATTTGACCTTAAAGATTAGCAATACAAGTTGTCATATACAACTTATTGTGTTGATAGTGTATTAGCTCCATTATTGATTGATTCATTCACTCATTCATACATTCCAATTAAGATTGTTGAGTAAATGAGATAGTATAGTAAATGGGTCAAAACAATGAATAAGATAGGGTTTAATCCTCTGGTAAGCTCACAATCTAGTTGGACAGAAATATATATATATGAATATAAGTACATTATAAAATAGGTCGAGAGAAAGGAAAATGAGTATGATGAAAAATTAATGCTATGAGAATTCAGAGAAAAAAATCACATATAGCTGAAATAATCTGGGAAATCTTTATATAGTGGCTGAAATTGAGATTAGATTTAAGGTTAAGTAAGTGGAAAATATAGGTGAGCAGAACAGGTGAGGGGGCTTCCCAGTTGGCACTAATGGTAAAGAATCTGCTTGCCCATGCAGGAGACATAAGAGATGTGAGTTTGATCCCTGGGTCAGAAAGATCCCTTGGAGGAGGGCATGGAAACCCAAGCCAGTATTCTTGCCTGGAAAATCCCATGGACAGAGGAGCCTGGCAGGCAACAGTCCACAGGGTCACAAAGAGTTGGACACAACTGAAGCAACTTAGCATGCACATATAGAGCAGGTGAGTAAGCAAAAAGTGAGGGGAAAGGAATGAGGAAGGCAATGAGATTTTCCAGGTACTGACTAGAAAAGAAAAGTTTATTGTGAGAAGTTGTGAGAAGCAAGACTAGATATGTAGTTTGGATGACATTGCAGAATGGTGCTTTCCAACGTTTTTCATGCCATGACACATATAGGAAATTACCATGTGTATATGTTTCACAGGGGTAAATGGACTATGTGCTCATACCTGGAAGTCTGGTGGCTCTTCAAGGTGGTTGGGTAGCTCACATACCTGTATCCCATTCATAGCACCTTTATTTGCCACTTTACAGCTGTTGGGAATTGGGGAACCTGAATGTCATTCAAATGATAACAAGTTATCCTATAGCAATCATTTTTGCTTATCCAAACTTATTTTCCATACATGTTATCAGAAATTTTCTCAAAGTATACTAGGTAGCCAAATACGACTTCTCTGTTCTAGCAGAACTTGGGAACAGCAAGCACAGCTAAGGCCAAGAGTAACAAACCATATGGATAGAAATGGTAAAATCTAACTCTCCTCCACTCACTCTGTATTCTGAATGGGGGCAGATGGGCTTATGACCCACAAATAAGAGATTAGAGGGTTTCTAACTTGAAAAACAAAACAACCCAAGAGAAAAGATCCACAGATATTAACTTTGGAGAAACATATCATCCTACAGTGAATCTCAAAAGAATACAAGCACCTACTCACTACTCTCCACAGTTTTTATTTTTTCTTTTAGTTCTTCACTGTGAAATATGAGTGGATAGCCAAATAGTTTAAGGAACAGCTATAGCATGAAATACAGAGACCTAAACAAATAAGCAAGTACCTTAGAGGTAATAGACACAATTCAGAAAACAATAGACAACTTCAACAACAACAGAAATCATTGGTCTTAAGATATAAAACAATCAAACAAAAATGTTATAAAATAAGAAAAAAGAAACAATACTTGGAAATTAAAAGTATAATAGAAACACAATATTTCATAGATGAGAAAAAATGTCCAAGAAAATAAAAAGATTAAAAGCCTTGAGAAATAATACAGAAAAAAAAAAAAAAAAGAAATTTAGAAGATCAGTTCAATAGTGCAGTTAATAGGAGGTCCAAAATAGAAAACTGGAAAAAAAAATTAGAAATTAACATTAAAAATCTCAAGCAGTTTCCCAGAATTGACAGACACCATTTTCAAATTGGCATAAAATGCCAATGCCCATTCAATGCCCATCAACAATGCCTTTTAAAACACGTGACAAATACAAGGGTTCAAAAATTGTAACACAACGGATTTCTAAATGTAAGCATTATGGGTTGGAAGACAATGTAGTTTTCAAATTCTGAGTAAAAAAAAGATTGTATTTCCAATCTGCAATTTTATGCAGAACATCAATTAAGGGTGAGGGTAGAAGAAAAGCACTTGTATACAGACAAAATGGGCTCCCTTTCTCAGAGTGGTACAGAAAGATAATGTATTAGTTAATCTTTGCTACATAAAAAGTATTACCACAAACTTAGTGGCTTTAACATTCATGAACTAATGAATAATCAACATTCATTAATAATTAACACTCATTAATTATGCCACAATTTGTGAGTTAGGAGTCCAGGCACAGCTTAGTTGGGTCCTCTGTGTGGCTGCCATCAAGGTCTTGGCCAACTAAATGATTTCTCCCCTGGAGGATTACTGGAGATGAATCTACTGCCAAGTTCATGTTTTGTTGGCAGCCCGAAGTTTATTACAAGATGCCAAACTGAGGGCGTTAGTTTCTTATCGACTTTTTGCCAGAGGCTGCCCTCAGTTCATTATCATAGAGCTTTCCTCATGGGTCAGCTCACAACAGACAGCTCTTTTCTTTAAAGTTAGCAAAGGAGAGAGTAGGCAACTTTTTTGGAGATAAATTTTTATTTAGTTTGAGCTCCTGCTGAAATAGCTGAGGGACAGCACCCTTAATCTTCTTAGAAGCCCCAAGGTTTGATTGAGAGATTCCACAAAACATACTTTTATTTTCTTTCAATGTTTCCCTATGTGACTGAACACTTATACTCTGATATTTCTGGAGTTGTAACAAAGGACTAAGTGACTAAACACAGCACAGGACAGCACTGTAGTTTTATGTTTAGATTTTTGAGAAATCTCCATTCTTTGCAATCCCATGGACTGTAGCCTGCAAGGCTCCTCTGTCCACGGGAATTCTCCAGGCAAAAACACTGGAGTGGTGTGCCATGCCCTCCTCCAGAAGATCTTCGCAACCCAGGGATTGAACCGAAGTCTCCCACACTGCAGGCAGATTCTTTATCATCTGAGCCACCAGGGAAGCCCAAGAATATTGGAGTGGGTAGCCTAGCCTTTCTCCAGGATATCTGCCTGACCCAGGAATCGAACTGGGGTCTCCTGCATTGCAGATGAATTCTTTAACTGAGCTGCCAGGGAAGCCCAGACCTACCATGTAACCCAGCAATTCCACTCCAGGGTGCTGCTAAGTCACTTCAGTCGTGCCCGACTCTGTGCGACCCCATAGATGGCAGCCCACTAGGCTCCTCTGTCCCTAGGATTCTCTAGGCAAGAATACTGGAGTGGGTTGCCATTTCCTTCTCCAATGCATGAAAGTGAAAAGTGAAAGTGAAGTCGCTCAGTCGTGCCCGACTCTTAGCGACCCCATGGTCTGGAGCCTACCAGGCTCCTCCGTCCATGGGATTTTCCAGGCAAGAGTACTGGAGTGGGGTGCCATTGCCTTCTCCGAATTAGAGTATATATCTGAAAAAACAAAAACACTAGTTTGAAAAAATACATGATGAGAGGGAAGAGAGGAGGGACAACATAGTGGTGGGAAAAAAAGGATAATTATGGGATTATATAAAATCACATTGCAAAATTACCGAAAATTGTAAAGCACTACAGAATTTAAAGAATCTTTCATTCAATGAAAAAAAGGCATGAGATTTCAGAAAGCGTTCCAGTGCATGTAGTACATGCCTGTGTGCTAAGTCACTTCAGTAGTGTCTGACTCTGTGTGACCCTATGAACTGTAGCCTGTCAGGCTCCTCTGTCCATGGGATTCTTCAGGCAAGAATACTGGAGTGCATTGCCCAGTATCCAGGGGATCTTGCCCACCCAGGGATCAAACCCTCATGTTTTATGTCTCCTGCATTGGCGGTCAGGTTCTTTAACATTAGTGCCACCTGGGAAGTCCATGTGCATGTAGCATGCTGGGCAAAGAATTCAATTTAAAATTACACTCCTATGACCTGAGCCAGAAGAGAGAGAGTACAAGTAGGATTCTTTGACTCAAGAGGTTATTCACAGGCCTTATCTATAATTCATCAGATAATGGGTCAATTAAAAACAAACCTTCAATCCAAACACAGTCATATTGGGAAGCATACCATTAATTTTCTCTGTCCCTGACTCAATGAGTTCAGAAATCTATGGGCTCTGGTAGTGTGTGGGCCTTGGCTTATTGATAGAGTTCATTGTTTAATCTAATTCTAGAGTACTGGAGAAGTTATACGTGTAAAAAAAAAAAATCACATTTTCATTGTGTTCCATTATAACAAAGTATTTGGTAAAAGGAACTGTCAGCAAATATAACATGCACATAATGAGAGTGAAATATTTAAACAGCACAAACTTGGGCTTCTAGATTTGAATTAAAAGGAAGACTCTGACAACATGACAAAGAGATAAATAACCACTTATTTCTGTTCACCTGGGGAGTCTTTATGGAGGTGGCACTCAACTTGGAAAGAGGCATTTTTCAAAAGAAATGTCAAGAACATTTTAAAGCAATCCCTTCAGAAATACATACACACACATACTTACAGACATATACACACACACTGGAAGGGATAAATCCCAATGGCAATTGCAGTTAAAATTCCAAAGCCCAGAGTGGGCAGGCCATGTAAGCAGAACTCACAAAAAATGCAATTCAAAAGGTGAGTTTCTACCTTAATGTGTTACTTTGATTAAAAACTCAGAACATATGCACTAGAGTTGAGGAGACCATAGATTCACCCTGTGATGATATCATTTGAGATCCAATTTCAGAGTGTGAATAGCTTCCCAGCCCATAACCACCACTACTTGTCAATATGAGAAATCATGCAAGGTCTTAATCTCTGACATACCAATTGAGCATGAACCAGGAGAGATTATAATGGCCTTGAACAAAGTCAGATCAAACCTACCCAACCAAGCAACAGTGACAGCAGTTCTAATTAAAGGCCTTTTGGAGATAAGAGTTATGGCTGTCTGAAAAGCATGGGGGTAAAGGGACAGGTTGGAGAAGGCAATGGCACTCCACTCTGGTACTCTTGCCTGGAAAATCCCATGGATGGGTGAGCCTGGTAGGCTGCAGTCCGTGGGGTCGCAAAGAGTCGGACACAACTGAGCAACCTCACTTTCACTTTTCACTTTCATGCACTGGAAAAAGAAATGGCAACCCACTCCAATGTTCTTGCCTGGAGAATCTCAGGGATGGGGAAGCCTGGTGGCTGGTGTGCTGTCTATGGGGTTGCACAGAGTTGGACATGACTGAAGTCACTTAGCAGCAGCAGCAGCACAAGGACAGGTCCATAGGCTACAAGGATCAGCAGAGATTAGAGTGTCAGAGGACTGCACAGGTTCCTGCTTCTGCCCCATTGGTGGGATGTGAACCTCAATAAGTTGCTGCCTTTAATAATGCTATTTTTTTTTTCTGCTTTCAACTCACCAGGTACAGTGTCATCACAGAGAGGAAGAGAGAACAAGAAGCTGAAAATATCCCCTTAGAACATCAGCACCGATCAGGACAGATATTCTTAGTAAGCATTTGTCTGTCAAATCTGAGTCACGTGGCATGGTGCTTTAATGATCTGAGAGTTTGCAAGTCCCTGAAAAGTGACAGCTGCAAATGAGAATTTAGGAGGTTCCACTAGGCAAGCAGAACATTGATCAAATCTATTGGCAGGAACCCTAATCAAAGCAAAGTGTCAGTGGAGATGCTGAGCTTAAAATCCTCCATGTGATGAAGTACTTTCTCACAGGTGTTTTCAGTGTTAATGCATAAAAGTTATTGCCATATGAGACTGGTTTATATCTTCAAGAGCCTATCACCCTTTCACTGTTTACTACATTTTAAATATTTTTCCTCCTTATAAATATGGGGTGGAATAGCATTTAAAAAATAGATAAAATGTGAATTGCTGTACATTATGTTCTCTGTGAAATTTTAAATGAAAATTCTCTGTTCATCTGTGCTCATCCATCATGGATGGGCTGCAGTAAGGTGTCCATTCTCCCTAGTTCCTCTCCATGCCATAGGCCATTGTGCAAACTTTGACTTGTCATTCATAGCCTTATAACTGAGAGATTACTTGCCTTGCCTCCAATTTACCCATGAATGTACATGGAGAAATATACAAGGAGAACATGCCTGAGGTTGGTACTCTTTATTGAATGGATCCTCTGTGAAGTCTGCATAAAGGACTAAAAAATTCAGGGTAAAAAACCCTGTACTACATTTCGGTTGCTGTCAGAAGCATTAAAATCAAGCTACAACCATAGCATTTTTGCAGGAAACCACTGGTCCTCCTCCTTCCTCTTATCTTGCTGTTCTCTGCAATGACTTGGCTTCTGGCTTCAATTTTATTATCTTTGAGTCTTAAATATGGTCAACAATCATGCCAATTGCTCTCTGATTTCTGACCAGGATTTCTTGCCTTCAGTTCAGTTCAGTTCAGTCACTCAGTAGTGTCCGACTTTTTGCAACCCCATGGACTACAGCATGGCAGGCTTCCCGGTCCATCACCAACTCCTGGAGCTTGCTCAAACTCATGTCCATAAAGTCAGTGATGCCATCCAACCATCTCATTCTCTGTCATTCCCTTCTCCCACCTTCAATCTTTCCCAGGATCAAGGTCTTTTCCAAGGAGTCAGTTCTACACCTCAGGTGGCCAAAGTATTGCACTTTCAGCTTCAGCATCAGTCCTTCCTATGACTATTCAGGAATAATTTCACTTAGGATGGACTGGTTGGATCTCCTTGCAGCCCAAGGGACTGTCAAGAGTCCTCTCCAACACCACAGTTCAAAAGCACCAATTCTTTGGCACTCAGCTTCTTTATAGTCCAACTCTGACATCCATACATGACCACTGGAAAAACCAAAGCTTTGACTAGATGGACCTTTGTTGGCCAAGTAATGTCTCTGCTTTTTAATATGCTGTCTAGGTTGGTCATAGCTTTTCTTCCAAGGAGCAAGTGTCTTTTAATTTCATGGGTGCAGTTACCATCTGCAATGATTTTGGAGCCCACAAAAATAAAATCACTCACTGTTTCCAGTGTTTCCCCATCTATTTTCCATGAAGTGATGGACCAGATGCCATGATCTTTGTTTTTTGAATGTTGAGTTTTAAGCCAGCTTTTTCACTCTCTTCTTTCACTTTCATCAAGAGGCTCTTTAGTTCTTCACTTTCTGCCATAAGGGTGGTGTCATCTGCATATCTGAGGTTATTGATAATTCTCCTGGCAATCGTGATTCCAGCTTGTGCTTCATCCAG
Organism: Bos taurus; assembly: GCF_002263795.3. NCBI lineage: Eukaryota > Metazoa > Chordata > Mammalia > Artiodactyla > Bovidae > Bos > Bos taurus. The sequence continues at coordinate 76,313,140 of NC_037330.1, forward strand.
CCTGGCATTTCCCATGATGTACTCTGCATATAGGTTAAATAAGCAGGGTGACAATAAACACCCTTGATGTACTCCTTTCCTGATTTGGAACCAGTCTGTTGTTCCATGTCCAGTTCTAACTGTTGCTTCTTGACCTGCATGTAGATTTCTCAGGAGGCAGGTAAGGTGGTCTGGTATTCCCATCTCTTGAAGAATTTTCCACAGTTTGTTGTGATCCACACAGTCACAGGCTTTGGCATAGTCAATAAAGCAGAAATAGATGTTTTCCTGGAACTCTTTTGCTTTTTCTGGGATCCAATGGATGTTTACAATTTGATCTCTGGCTCCTCTGCCTTTTCTACATCCAGCTTGAACATCTGGACGTTCATGGTTCACCTACTGTTGAAGCCTGGCTTGTAGAATTTTGAGCATTACTTTGCTAGCTTGTGAGATGAATGCAGTTGTTCAGTAGTGTGAACATTCTTTGCTGTTGCCTTTCTTTGGGATTGGAATGAAAACTGACCCTTTCGAGTCCTGTGGCCACTGCTAAGTTTTCCAGATTTGCTGACATATTGAGTGCAGTACTTTCACAGCATCATCTTTTAGAATTTGAAATAGCTCAACTGGAATTCCATCACCTCCACTAGCTTTGTTCATAGTGATGCTTCCTAAGGCCCACTTGACTTTGCATTTCAGGATATATGGCTCTAGGTGAGTGATCACACCATCTTTGCTTTAATCTTAGATATTTTCTTTCCCTGCTGGATTATGAGCAGTCCTGCCCAGAACTCTTTTACCCTCTTGTAACCCATTATGCTGGCTCCTCTTCAGATATTGTGTGGCTGACCCATTATTCTTGAACTCTGTAAAATCTGTTAGGGCTAAAACATAATTTTTTTTGCAACTTTTATTGCATGATTTTCCATTTATACAAAATGCATGTCTTCTCACAATGATATCAACACGGTATACTTGCTCACAGTAGAACTACAATTATATAGCATTTTCAACAATGAAATTCTTCATTGATTCTTTATGTAAGTATTTTCTTGAATAACTGGAGATGGCATTCCACATTATCATTTGCAGAACTCCTGGGAATATCCGAACTATTATGTAAGCACTCTTAACGTACATTTTTATTAAGTATAATTAACAGAACTGCCATGTTGTTGTTGTTCCGTTGCTCAAATGTGTCTGAATCTTTGTGACCAGGTAGACTACAGCACTCCAGCTTCCCTGTCCTTCACGATCTCCCACTTGCCAAAACTCATGCCCATTGAGTCATTGATGCCATCCAACCATCTCGTCCTCTACTGTCCCCTTGTCCTCCTGCCCTCAGTCTTTCCTAGTGAAGGGTTGTTGCTGAACCATAAAGAGACATCTAGATTCTTGGCCTCCAGAAGAGAAGAATTCAATCTGGGGCCAGAGACGAGGCTTGATCGTTCAGAGGTTTTGTGCAATAGAGTTTTATTAAAATATAAAAGGGATAGAGAAAGCTTCTGACATAGACATAAGAAGGGGAAAGAAAGAGTACCTCCTTGTTAGCAATGGAGTTATATACTCTCCAATTAGTTATTACAATGAATAAAAAGAATGTCTGGAGGTTGTGAAGACCTCACTAGACCTACTCTCATAATTTACATTTTAAGATAATAGGATTAGGCAAAAGGTTTTTTCCAGAGACTGTCCTCGAGCAGGATACATTATTGCAATATAATCCTAAGGAACGTAGAGGGAAAAAAAAAAATTGTCCTTTCTTCCTCCTTGAGAATTCCAGACCCCTCTCTCCTTGGGGACCCCTGTCTTCTTATCAACCTGCCTAGGAAATGACTCTTTCACTAGCATCAGGATCTTTCCTAATGAATCGGCTCTTCACATCAGTTCACTTCAGTTCAGTTCAGTCGCTCAGTTGTGTCCTACTCTTTGCCACCCCATGAATCGCAGCACACCAGGCCTCCCTGTCCATCACCAACTCCCAGAGTTCATTCAAACTCATGTCCATCGAGTTGCTGATGCCATTCAGCCATCACATCCTCTGTCGTCCCCTTCTCCTCCTGTTCCCAATCCCTCCCAGTTTCAGAGTCTTTTCCAATGAGTCAACTCTTTGCATGAGGTGGCCAAAGTATTGGAGTTTCAGCTTTAGCATCATTCCTTCCAAACAACACCCAGGGCTGATCTCCTTTAGAAGATGGACTTGTTGGATCTCCTTGCAGTCCAAGGGACTCTCAAGAATCTTCTCCAACACCACAGTTCAAAAGCATCAATTCTTCGGTGTTCAGCTTTCTTCAAAGTCCAATCTCACATCCATACATAACTACTGGAAAAACCATAGCCTTGACTAGATGGACCTTTGTTGGCAAAGGAATGTCTCTGCTTTTGAATATGCCATCTAGGTTGGTCATAACTTTCCTTCCAAGGAGTAAGTGTCTTTTAATTTCATGGCTGCAATCACCATCTACAGTGATTTTGGAGCCCCTCAAAATAAAGTCTGACACTGTTTCCACTGTTTCCCCATCTATTTCCCATGAAATGATGAGACCAGATGCCATGATTGTAGTTTTCTGAATGTTGAACTTTAAGCCAACTTTTTCACTCTTTTCTTTCACTTTCATCAAGAGGCTTTTTAGTTCCTCTTCACTTTCTGCCATAAGGGTGGAGTCATCTGCATATCTGAGGTGATTGATATTTCTCCCGGCAATCTTGATTCCAGCTTGTGCTTCTTCCAGCCCAGTGTTCTCATGATGTATTCTGCATATAAGTTAAATAAACAGGGTGACAGTATACAGCCTTGATGTACTCCTTTTCCTATTTGGAACCAGTCTGTTGTTCCATGTCCAGTTCTAACTGTTGCTTCCTGATCTGCATACAAATTTCTCAAGAGGCAGATCAGGTGGTCTGGTATTCCCATCTCTTTCAGAATTTCCCACAGTTTATTGTGATCCACACAGTCAAAGGCTTGGCATAGTCAATAAAGCAGAAATAGATGCTTTTCTGGAACTCTCTTGCTTTTTCGATGATCCAGCAGATGTTTACAATTTGATCTCTGGTTCCTCTGCCTTTTCTAAAACCAGCTTGAACATCAGGAAGTTCACGGTTCATATATTGCTGAAGCCTGGCTTGGAGAATTTTGAACATTACTTTACTGGCATGTGAGATGAGTGCAATTGTGTGGTAGTTACAGCATTTTTTTGGCATTGCCTTTTTTTGGGATTGGAATGAAAACTGACCTTTTCCAGTCCTGTGGCCACTGCTGAGTTTCCAAATTTGCTGGTATATTGAGTGAAGCACTTTCACAGCATCATCTTTCAGGATTTGGAATAGCTCAACTGGAATTCCATCACCTCCACTAGCTTTGTTCATAGTGATGCTTTCTAAGGCCCACTTGACTTCACATTCCAGGATGTCTTGCTCTAGGTCAGTGATCACACCGTCGTGATTATCTGGGTCGTGAAGCTCTTTTTTTGTACAGTACTTCTGTGTATTCTTGCCATCTCGTCTTAATATCTTCTGCTTCTGTTAGGGCCATACCATTTCTGTCCTTTATCAAGCCCATCTTTGCATGAAATGTTCCCTTGGTATCTTGAATTTTCTTGAAGAGATCTCTAGTCTTTGCCATTCTGTTGTTTTCCTCTATTTCTTTGCATTGATCGCTGAGGAAGGCTTTCTTATCTCTTCTTGCTATTCTTTGGAACTCTGCATTCAGATGTTCATATCTTTCCTTTTCTCCTTTGCTTTTCACTTCTCTTCTTTTCACAGCTATTTGTAAGGCCTCCCCAGACAGCCATTTTGCTTTTTTGCATTTCTTTTCCATGGGGATGGTCTTGATCCCTGTCTCCTCTACAATGTAATGAACCTCAGTCCATAGTTCATCAGGCACTCTATCTATCAGATCTAGGCCCTTAAATCTATTTCTCACTTCCACTGTATAATCATAAGGGATTTGATTTAGGTCATACTTGAATGGTCTAGTGGTTTTCCCTACTTTCTTCAATTTAAGTCTGAATTTGGCAATAAGGAGTTCATGGTCTGAGGCACAGTTAGCTCCTGGTCTTGTTTTTGCTGACTGTATAGAGCTTCTCCATCTTTGGCTGCAAAGAATATAATCCATCTGATTTCGGTGTTGACCATCTGGTGATGTCCATGTATAGAGTCTTCTCTTGTGTTGTTGGAAGAGGGTGTTTGTTACGACCAGTGCATTTTCTTGGCAAAACTCTATTAGTCTTTGCCCTGCTTCATTCCGTATTCCAAGGCCAAATTTGCCTGTTACTCCAGGTGTTTCTTGACTTCCTACTTTTGCATTCCAGTCCCCTATAATGAAAAGGACATCTTTGTTGGGTGTTAATTCTAAAAGGTCTTGTTGGTCTTCATAGAACCATTCAACTTCAGCTTCTTCAGCATTACTGGTTGGGGCATAGACTTGGATTACTGTGATATTGAATGGTTTGCCTTGGAAACAAACAGAGATCATTTTGTCGTTGTTGAGATTGCATCCAAGTACTGCATTTCGGACTCTTTTGTTGATCATGATGGCTACTCCGTTTTCTGAGGGATTCCTGCCTGCAGTAGTAGATATAATGGTCATCTGAGTTAAATTCACACATTCCAGTCCATTTCAGTTCACTGATTCCTAGAATGTCTACATTCACTCTTGCCATCTTTTGTTTGACCATTCAGGTATGACCTAAATCAAATCCCTTATGATTTTACAGTGGAAGTGAGAAATAGATTTAAGGGACTAGATCTGATAGATAGAGTGCCTGATGAACTATGGAATGAGGTTCGTGACATTGTACAGGAGACAGGGATCAAGACCATCCCCATGGAAAAGAAACGCAAAAAACAACAACAACAACAACAAAATGGCTGTCTGGAGGAGCTTACAAATAGCTGTGACAAGAAGATAAGTGAAAAGCAAAGGAGAAGAGGAAAGATATAAGCATCTGAATGCCAGAGTTCCAAAGAATAGCAAGAAGAGATAAGAAAGCCTTCCTCAGAGATCAGTGCAAGGAAATAGAGGAAAACAACAGAATTGGAAAGCCTAGAGATATCTTCAAGAAAATTAGAGACACCAAGGGAACATTTCATGCAAAGCTATGTTTTTTCCAGTAGTCATGTACAGATGTGAGATTTGGACATAAAGAAGACTGAACTCCGAAGAATTAATGCTTTTGAACTGTGGTTCTGGAGAAGACTCTTGAGAGTCCCTCAGACTGCAAGGACATCAAACCAGTCAATCCTAAAGGAAATCAACCCTGAATATTCATTGGAAGGACTGATGCTGAAGCTGAAGTTCCAATACTTTGGCCACCTGATTCAAAAGAGCTGATTCATTGGAAAATACCCTGATGCTGGCAAAGATTGAGGGCAGAAGGAGAAGAGGGTAACAGAGGATGAGATGGTTGGATGATACCACCGACTCAAGGGACATGAGTTTGAGCAAACTCTGGGAGATAGTCCAGGACAGGGAAGCCTGGCATGCTGTAGCACATGGGGTCACAAAGAGTAGAACACAACTTAGTGACTAAACAACAAAAAAAGTACTCATTTTTTATAATTTACAGAAATAAGTAGAAAATATACCCCATGTAATTTTGTGCAGTATTTTAATTCCATTGGTTATGTGTCTGTCTCCTGCATCAGAATACAAGGTCAAAATCTGTGCCTTGTCTTTGACAGCAAAAACCTACTATGGAGCTCAGTAGTTCAAAAACTGTTTATTGTGTGGATAAATTAAACAAATAGCCAGACAAACAAACATAATGCTAATCATACTTTTGCTGATGTACAATAATATCTACATTTGTATCCATCAAAATTTCTGAACAAGAATCAAGATGCATGGTCCGGAAACGGGGCAGAATGATTTGTAATAGGAAAATACCTCAAAAATATGCTGCCTCCTATGTACATCCATCAACATCTCAGTACTAATATAGCCAGTATCCCCTTCTGCCCAAACCTACTGCCATATTTCAAGTGAGATTTATCAGTTGTCAACCCAAGAAAATAAATTGCCTTAATATTATTGTTTAAGTCTCTACCTGTGTCAGGAAGCCATAATGCTTTCAGTTTCTACTGATAGGCTGGAAGATTAAAACCAAAACTGGCTTTGAAAAAAAAAAAACAAAGATGGGCTTCGCATCAGGTGGCCCAAATATTGGAATTTCAGTTTCAGCATCAGTCCTTCTAACGAATCTTTGGGATTGACTGGATTGATCTCCTTGCAGTCCAAAGGACTCTCAAGAGTCTTCTCCAACACCACAGTTCAAAAGCATCAATATTTTGGCACTCAACCTTCTTTATGGTCCAACTCTCACATTCATACATGACTACTGGAAAAACTGTAGCCAAATACCACATTTATCAACACAGTACATATATTGTATTCAGATGTTGAGAATTCCAGATGATCCAGACTATAAAACTAATCACCTAATCTAAAAATGCTTTCTTGGGATGGAAAACTGGGATCAACCTCTTTTAGTTTCGTAGGGTTTTAGTATGTGTGTGCTAAGTCACTTCAGTCGTGTCTGACTCTTTGTGACTCTATGGACATGTCAGGCTCCTCTGTCCATGGGATTCTCCAGGGAAGAATACTGGAGTGGGTTGCTGGGCCCTCCTCCAGGGGATCTTCCTGACCCAAGTATTGAACCTGTGTCTATTATGTCTCCTGCGTTGGTAGGCAGGTCTTTACTACTAGCACCACCTGGACTTTAGTACAAATGCTAAATTGTTTCTTTTTCCAGATTTATTGGGTAACTGATGTATCTTTTTCCCACAGAAAACTTATACTGAATCTTGATTCTAGGCAGAAAATGCTCTCTGATCCCAACACAGTCCTCTGCCTCAGCACTGGTATTTCTTGAGTAAAAGAAAATTCCAATGCAATGCTTGGAGGGAGCAATTTTGATATGAATTTATCACAATACCACATTAATACCATAGTCCACACACATTGCTGATTATTATTCGAATACTTCACTACATCTCTCAACACTCAACTAATTTTGATCTTGAGCAAGCTCAGAGAGTTGGTGGTAGACAGGGAAGCCTGACATGCTGCAGTCCAGGGTTTGCAAAAGTTGGATACGAGTGAGTGACTGAACAACAACAACAACACATTCTCCGTGAAGAATCTTCTGGCGCCTTTTAAGCCACTCTTTCTCAATACCCACCCCAACTTACCCCCACTTACTCTAGGCCTTTCTGCTCACAGCCTGTCACAATGGTGTGTTGTGTTTCCCTAAAAAGCACTCATCATCACTGCACTCACCTTAACAAATCAAGGCTTTGAAGAATGACTTGAACATGAAAGTTAAACATGAGGAGTTCTAAGAACTTAATGATTGTATCAATTATTTGACAAGGAGAGTAACTGGAAGATGAAAGGGAAAGTCTTCAATCAGGAAAAAAAAAAAAGTATAGTTACTGAAGCAATGTAGGAAAATTTCACTGTGAAATTTCTGTTAATATTTTATTTTTAACTCATCCTATAATTGCCACTGACCTCTTAAACTGGATATTGAACTGCACTAATATGATAATAGATTTTAAGGATCAGTTTAGTTCAGTTGCTCAGTCATGTCCAACTCTGTCACTTTATGGACTGCAGCACCCCAGGCTTCCCTGTTCATCACCAACACCAAGAGTTTACTCAAACTCATGTCCATCGCGTTGTTGATGCCCTCCAACCATCTCATCCTCTGTCATCCCCTTCTCCTCCTGCCTTCAATCTTTCCCAGCATCAGGGTCTTTTCCAATGAGTCAACTCTTCGCATCAGGTGGCCAAAGCATTGGAGTTTCAGCTTCAGCATCAGTCCTTCAAATGAATATTCAGGAATGATTTCCTTTAGGATGGATGGGCTAGATCTCCTTGCTGTCTAAGGTACTCTCAAGAGTCTTCTCCAACACCACAGTTCAAAAGCATCAATTCTTTGGCGCTTAGCTTTCTTTATAGTCCAACTCTGACATGACTACTGGAAAAACCATAGCTTTGACTAGGGGGACCTTTGTCAGCAAAGTGATATCTCTGCTTTTTAATATGCTATCTAGGGTGGTCATAGCTTTTCTTCCAAGGAGCAAGCATCTTTTAATTTCATGGCTGCAGTTACCATCTGCAGTGATTTTGGAGCCCACAAAAATAAAAACTCTCACTGTTTCCAGTGTTTCCCCATCTAATTGCCATGAAGTGATGGGACAAGATGTCATTTTTGTTTTTTGAATGTTGAGTTTTAAGCTAACTTTTTCACTCTCTTCTTTCACTTTCATCAAGAGGCTCTTTAGTTCTTCTTTGCTTTCTGCCATAAGGGTGGTGTCATCTGCATATCTGAGGTTATTGATAATTCTCCCGGCAATCTTGATTTCAGCTTGTGCTTCATCCAGCCTGGCATTTCACATGATGTACTCTGCATATAAGTTAAATAAGCAGGGTGACAGTATACAGCCTTGATGTACTCCTTTTCCTATTTGGAATCAGTCTGTTGTTCCACGTCCAGTTCTTACTTTTCCTTCCTGACCTGTATACAGGTTTCTTAAGAAGCAGGTTAGGTAGTCTGGAATTCCCATCTCTTGAAGAATTTTCCACAGTTTGTTGTGATCCACACATTCAAAGGCTTTGGTGTAGTCAATAAAGTAGAGGTAGATGATTTTCTGTAACTCTCTTGCTTTTTCAGTGACCCAACGGATGTTGGCAATTTGACCTCTGGTTCCTCTGCCTTTTCTAAATCCAGCTTTAACATGTGGAAGTTCATGGTTCACATACTGTTGAAGCCTGGCTTGTAGAATTTTTGCATTACTTTGCTAGTATGTGAAATGAATGCAATTGTGCAGTAGTTTGAACATTCTTTGGTATTATCTTTTAGTTTGCTCAAATTCATGTCCATTGAGTTGGTGATGCTATCTAACCATCTCATCCTTGGTAACCCACTTGTACCACTGCCCTCAATCTTTCCCAGCATCAGAGTCTTTTCCAATAAGTCGACTGTTTGCAATCCCAAAGAAAGGCAATGCCAAAGAATGTTTTTAATGATGTTTCCCTTCGTAATTTTCTTATGTTATCTCCCCAAGCAGATTTCTCTACTTCTAATCTCATCACATCTTCCCTTTGTTATGCATTTGACCTCTTGATTAACCACCACTATTCCTTCAAATATTCAGCGCAAATGTCACCTTTTATTTATTTGTTAGCCAACCATTCCTTATTCCCTAACACCTGGTGCTGGAGGTAGTGTTCAGTTGCTAAGCTGTGTCCAGCTCTTTGCGACCCCATGGACTGCGACATACCAGCCTCCTCTGTCCTCCACTATCTCCCAGAGTTTGCTCAAATTCATGTCCACTGAGTTGGTGATGCTATCTAACCATCTCCTCCTGGGTCACCTACTTCTCCTGCCCTCAATCTTTCCCAGCATCAGGGTCTTTTCCAATAAGTCAATTCTTTGCATTAGGTGGCAAAAGTATTGGAGCTTCAGTTTCAGCAACAGTCCTCCCAGTGAATATCTAGGGTTGATTTCCTTTATGAGTTACTGGTATCTCCCTCAAATTTGGCACTGATTCTACTGAAATAGCCTGTTCACTTTCCCATTACAGGGTGAGCTTCTTCTGATCAGACTTTATCTTTGTATCCTCGCTTCTGTTATAGCATATAACATGGAGCATGGGCTCAATAAATGAACAATCTATAAGGAATATTTTCAGTAAACACCAATCTATATGGTCCTTCTTTGCTCTCTTAATAAGTTACTTTTTAACCATTTTTAAAGTTAGGATTAGCAATGCTGTACATTCTTGGACATCTGAGGAGAATGGTAGAGGTACTGAACAAAATACAGACTGAGTTAAGGGGAGATAGGAGGAGAAACATGAAGAGAACGCATACAGCCTTTCAGATCTTGCTATAGGAAACTCTCTTTGTCTTATGACTTCTCTGTTTACCTCTTCCTCTTATAATTTTTACTATCCCTTTAATTGTAGCACTCTGTCTTCAACCCTTCTAAGTCTATCCTAAAGTTCTCTTGTGCTTCCTTACTTCATAGTATTCAGTAATGCTATGTCAAGGAGAAAAATAGGCTAGCCAGTTAGTTTCTTCTGTTATGTAACAAGTTAGGCATGAACAACAATGAGGGGTGGCCTAGCCAACAAGCATGCAAGCTGATCTCTACACCCCATCCCAGAAAAGCACAGGAGAGCTCACAGATATGTTACAAAAATTACCACAGAGACTTTTCCAACTCCTGCACAGGCACCCCAGGCACATAGTGTATACAAACTAACCTCAGGGGATTCCTCAAGTAACCTTAGACAGCTAGGAGCCCATTAGGGTTTATAATTATTCTATACATACATGCATCTGATTATAACAGACTGAATTATTGGAAGACATGCGAAATAGTCTGTTGTTATATAACTTGCAACTGTCAATCAGCCTTGAGTGTATGCCCATTTGCATTTTCTTTCCTGATTGGTGGTGGGTACAAGTCCTATTTTGCACAGGGCAGAACCAAGAGGAGTAGACAGGAAGTATAAAAAGGGAAGCCAAGAGGAGTCCTGACGACTCCTTCAGGGTCATCTGCTCCCACATCTCGGGACTGTACTATCACCTGTCTGTTTCATAAAAGATCTGTCTTCTTGAGCTGTAACTGAGCTGTAATTGTCTGTTGTTTTAAACCCTTTGTTGGGAGGAGACAAGAACCAAGGGAGAGAAATAAACCAACCTGACATTTTGAAAGGCGTTAAGAATATCAGTAGATATTCTGGGCCCATCTCTTCCTTTTACAGGGTAAACTTGATATAATCAGGAGTCTTGATATTTTTGCTTGATGGATTTACAGGCCCACTTCTCTTCTGACTGTTAATTCTAGAGACTGATATCTTTCTAGAAAGATGACATTCAATAAATTACTCCAATGGCCAAATAAGGATAGAAGAATCAGCATAAGTAAAATAACTTTGAATTAGGAAAAAAAAAAAAAAAAACAACTCTGCAGCTGGAATGGGAAAATGCCCAATACAAATTCAAATCTCCCACTTTCTTTTATGAAATAAGACAGCATTATACAAGTCCTTATAGTACAGCCACAGCTGGCACCTCCAGCAAGGCCTGGGAGGCTTTTGTTCTTCATATTTCAAAATGCAGCCCATGAAAACCAAGCATCAGTCTCAAGCAATTGCAACTGGTAAGGATGGGAAAATGTGAAATTTTATTGCTCATGAAATTGGTGTTTCAAATAAGGTGGCTTACATCTCTTAGACTGCTTGTTTCACAGCAGCACTAGAGGCTTCTGAGAGAGTTGAATGGATGCAGGTGGATAGAGGCCTCTCCAGGTCAAAATGGTTACGTTGTCTCAAATGAGGACCTGACCCTCAGCTGCTCCCATGGTATTTGCTGGGTATAATTTTATGTCAGTGACCGATTTTAAACAGACTGTGCTATGGATGCTGAATTGTTGGACATTCTGCTCATTGTGGAAGGCAAAACAGTGATTTAAAGGGATGTTTCCATGACTGCAAACTTTCTGCTTGAAAAATAGGTACAGTGTGCTGATTTTTTTTTTTTTTTCACCTCAGGAAAAAACAGGAAACTGTAGAGAGAGATGTGGAGAGAAAAGAAGCCCCATAGAGGCTTGTTTTCTTTAAAGAAACAAGAGAAAAAATAGATCAAAGTTTCTAAGCAATCTCTAGACTTCAAAATGAACACAAGAACATTTAAGTCATTTGAAAGATCATCTTTTTGAAGGTCAGTGTGGTTTTGCCTGCATACATCTTTATATTGATAACACTATAAAATAATAAAGTCAAATTATAAAGCAGAAGGAGCTTGAGGAATTTTTAAATCTCAGGCTCCTAATTTTACATATGAGAAAATGGAGATACCAAGAGGTTGTATGTAACGTTTTCAAGAAATGGCAAGAACTAGAACACACATTTTAAAATGTTAATAACCATGCTTTCTCCACTGACAGGTCCAGTTGCAGGAAATCTACCCTATTTTTTTTTTTTTTTAAACCAAGTAAGGCAGTTAGATATATGACTTTCAGGATGATAATGAATCACAGGTCTGGTCATAATTGAAAGAACTGTCACACATAACATAGCTGTAAAAAAAAATCCTACACATAAAAGTTTGCCTTTCAATGACCTGTGAGTAAAACATTTGACTACTATTTTTACTCTTTGTAATTTTTTTCAACTTCACCACAAACAGATTAGGAAAACAAAGGACTGCCTATTATGCATACTCATCCAAGAAGAATGTATACAATGGCCAACAGAATATCAGACATTTTGAATTTTTATCTCCTTTGGAACACAGTCATCGATTATTGCTGAAGATCACTGAGAGTTTGCCATAGCTCATTCTTCATTTCTCATCCCTGGCTTATTCATCACTGTTTCTGAAGAAATTTCAGTTTGGTTAAGGTACTGATATTATCTATTGGCTCTCAGCATCATTCCCACTGCCTTTTTACATATTTCAGCAATTACAAGCTTGAAAATACCTTAACCCCAGCTCTAGTGCAGAGATTATATATGCATTTTGTTCAAGATGCACTCGTTCAAGATTTGGGAGACAGAAAGGAGGTAGAGCTCATTCTTGTCAAGTTCCAACAGGTGTCAGTGCTCAAGATGGCTAGACTCTTTGATTCAGTGTGAAGGCACCAGCTAGCTACGTGAATGTGAGGTAGTAGCAACTGTGTGTACAGTAGCATATGTTTGGTTTGCAACTTGCTGAATCTTGAAATCAGTAGTTATGAGAACTCCTGATTTCCCTAAACCCTGATTTTGTAAGCAACTAAATTCTTCCATGAAATCTCTTTTTTCCTGAAAAGCATAGAATTGTTTTTCTTTCCTGCAATAACTCCTAATATAGTTACTATTTTAAGGCAAAATGTTTTAGGTCTAAGATCTTTTCTTTCAATGTCCTAAATTTTTCAGACTTTTCCAGGGTCTGTGATCCTGTGACAATGTTTCTCTCTCCTTCTTTCCAGACTTCTGATTAATTTGTAGAAAATCTGGAGGCTGGAAGTAGGCATAGCAATGAATTTAGAGCCTGGAGTTGGGAGGCATTTTCTAGTTATTTATTACCAAGTGATGACAGGATAAAAAAAAAAAATCAAATCCTTAACATAGCTTGTAAGATTGCTTTTTACATCTGTGACTCTATTTCTGTTTTGTAAATAAGTTCATTTGTACCAGTGTTTTAGATTCCACACATAAGCGATATTACATGATACTTGTCTTTCTCTGTCTGACTTACTTCACTCTGTATGACAGTCTCTAGGTCCATCCATGTTGCAGCAAATGGTAATATTTCATTTTTCTTTTTGGCTGAGTAATATTTAATTATATATATATATATATATATATACACACACATACATACATATATGCATATATACCTGCCACATCTTCTTTATTCATTCCTTTATCAATGGACATTTAGGTTGCTTCAAAGTCCTGGCTATGGTAAATAGTGCTGCAGTGAACATTAAGGTGCATATATCTTTTCAAATTATGGTTTTATCTGGATATAGACCCAAGAGTGGGATTGCTGGATCATACGGTAGCTCTATTTTCAGCTTTATTTTTAAAACAAACCTATTAAAAAACAAATTTACAGTAACCAGGGAAGAAGGGGAGAGGGGAAGGATAACTTGTGAGATTGAGATGGGTACATACACTACTCCATAAAAAATAGATAACTAATAAGGACCTACTGTATAGCACAGGGAACTTTACTCAATACTCTGTAATGACCTATATGGGAAAAGAACCAAAAAAGAGTGAACAAGTGTATATGTATAACTGATTCATTTTAATGTACAGCAGAAACTAACACAACATTGTGAATCAACTATATATTCTGATAAGAAAAAAAAAAAAAAAAAACTCAAAGGTGGAATGAGAAAAAACATATGGGCCATGAGAAGGGCTATGATTCAGCCTCATTTTGAGCCTTCTTCTTAGCTCTGTGTTCCATTGTCATATGGCTTTGCTTCAGGGCTGTGAGCCATCATGTGCCCTCTCACTTCAGGAAATTTGTAAATGCTCTGGCTTCTTCTTAATATATAAAATATCTGTAATCCCAAAAAAAGGCAATACCAAACAATGTTCAAACTACTGCACAATTGCATTCATCTCACATGTAGCAAAGTAATGGTCAAAATTCTCCAAGCCAGGCTTCAACAGTATGTGAACCATGAAATTCCAAATGTACAAGCTGGATTTAGAAAAGGCAGAGGAACCAGAGGTCAAATTGCCAACATCCGTTGGATCATAGAAAAACCAAGATAGTTGTGGAAAATAATTTGCTTCTGCTTTATTGACTACGCCAAAGCCTTTGACTGTGTGGATTACAACAAACTGTGGAAAATTCTTCAAAAGAATGGGATATCAGACCACCTTACCTGCCTCCTGAGAAATCTGTATGCAGATCAAGAAGCAACAGTTAGAACTGGACATGGAACAACAGACTGGTTCCAAATCTGGACAGGAGTACCTTAAGGCTGTATATTGTCATCCTGCTTATTTAATTTATATGTAGAGTTCGGTTCAGTTCAGTCACTCAGTCGTGTCTGACTCTTTGCGACCCCATGAATCACAGCACGCCAGGCCTCCCTGTCCATCACCAACTCCTGGAGTTCACTCAGACTCACGTTCATCAAGTCAGTGATGCCATCCAGCCATCTCATCCTCTGTCATCCCCTTCTCCTCCTGCCCCCAAGCCCTCCCAGCATCAGAGTCTTTTCCAATGAGTCAACTCTTCGCATGAGGCGGCCAAAGTACTGGAGTTTCAGCTTTAGCATCATTCCTTCCAAAGATATCCCAGGGCTGATCTCCTTCAGAATGGACTGGTTGGATCTGTTGCAGTCTGACTCTCAAGGGTCTTCTCCAACACCACAGTTCAAAAGCATCAATTCTTCAGTGATTAGCTTTCTTCACAGTCCAACTATCACATCCATATATGACCACTGGAAAAACAATAGCCTTAACTAGACGGACCTTTGTTGGCAAAGTATTGTTTCTGCTTTTCAATATGCTATCTAGGTTGGTCATAACTTTCCTTCCAAGGAGTAAGTGTCTTAATTTCATGGCTGCAGTCACCATCTGCAGTGATTTTGGAGCCAAAAAAAATAAAGTCTGACACTGTTTCCACTGATTCCCCATCTATTTGCCATGAAGTGATGGGACCAGATGCCATGATCATGACAAATGCTGGGCTGGATGAAACATAAGCTGGAATCAAGATTGTC
The DNA here is from genome assembly GCF_002263795.3 of Bos taurus. NCBI lineage: Eukaryota > Metazoa > Chordata > Mammalia > Artiodactyla > Bovidae > Bos > Bos taurus. The sequence continues at coordinate 76,328,370 of NC_037330.1, forward strand.
GGGAGAAATATCAATAATCTCAGATATGCAGATGACCCCACTCTTACAGAAGAAAGTGAAGAAGAACTGAAGAGCTTCTTGATGAAAGAGGAGAGTATAAAAGTTGACTTAAAACTCAACATTCAAAATCATAGATCATGGGCTCTGGTCCCATCACCTCATGACAAATAGATGGGGAAACAATGGAAACAGTGACAGCCTTTATTTTGGGGGGCTCCAAAATCACTGAAGATGATGACTGCAACCATGAAATTAAAAGACACTTGCTCCTTGGAAGAAAATCTATGACCAACCTAGCAGCATATTAAAAAGCAGAGACATTACTTTGCCGACAAAGATCCATCTAGTCAAAGATGATCTTTGGTATTTCCAGTATTCATGTATGGATGTGAGATTTGGACTAGAAAGCTGAAACACCAAACAACTGAAAGAAAGCTGAACACCAAACAATTAATGCTTTTGAACTGTGGTGTTGGAGAAGACTCTTGAGCATCCCTTGGACTGCAAGGAGATCAAACCAGTCAATTCTAAAGAAGTCAAATCCTGAATATTCATTGAAATGACTGATGCTGAAGCTGAAACTCCATTACTTTGGCCACCTGATGTGAAGAACTAACTCATTGGAAGAGACCCTGATGCTGTGAAAGATTGAAGGCAGGAGGAGAAGGGGATGACAGAGAATGAGAGGGTTGGATGGCATCACTGACTTGATGGACATGAGTTTGAGCAAGGTCTGGGAACTGGTTTTGTACAGGGAAGCCTGGCGTTCTGCAGTCCACAGGGACCCGAGAGTCAGACATGACTGAGAGACTGAATTGACTGAGTCAATGCTGTGTTTTTTCCAGTAGTTATGAGTGGATGTGAGAGTTTTACCATAAAAAAGGCTTAGCATCAAGAACTGTTGCTTTCAAATTGTGATGGTGGAAAAGACTCCTGAGAGCCCCTTGGACAGCAAGGAATTCAAACCAGTCAATCCTAAAGGAAATCACCCTTGAATATTCATTGGAAGGAATGATGCTGAGGCTGAAATTCCAATACCCTGGCCACCTGATGCAAAGAGCTGACCTACTGGAAAAGACCCTGATGCTGGGAAAGATTGAGGATAGGAGCAGAGGCTGACAGAGAATGAGATGGTTCATTGGTATCCCCAACTCAATGGAAATGAGTTTGAGAAAATTCCAGGAGAGAGTGCAAGACAGGGAAGCTTGGAGTGCTGCAGTCCATGAGGTCACAAAGATTCGTAAGTAACTTAGAGATTGAACAACAACAAAAGAAGCCCTAGCTGACCAAACAAAGATCTTTGTGTACACAGAAGGAAGAAGAGTTAGAGAGAAGAGAAAAAAGCAGACAGATAAGCAGAAGGAAAGGGAAGAGAGAATAAAGATGAGAGAGAAAGAGAACAATTTCTGGCTAACTAATCATTCCAGTCTCTAGCCATTAGATTCAACCAACATGAGAACTCAGATATCATGAAGTATAGACAAGTTGTTCTCATAATGTTTTGTTAGAATTTCCAACTCACAGAATTAGGAGATAAAATAGGAAGAAAAAGCTTTAAGATAAGTTTTTGAATAGTTTGTTCATGGCAATAAGTACCTGAAACAATTTCTCTCATAATTGCTTATTGAAAAAGATGTTTGTTGAAAAGTATTTGTTGAATGAATGGCTAATTAAGCAAATACATATTAAAACAAGGTGTCTCTTCTCTAACCCCATCACATTAGTGATAATCAGCAAGATTGCCAATAACATGCTAGAGACACAATGGTGAAACAAGATTCTCAGATACCATTGAGAAGGATACAAATTGGTATATTCTCCTTGAAGAACAAGATGCATGTGTGTGTGTTCAGTCACATCCAACTTTCTGAAACCCCATAGACTATAACCTGCCAGGCTCCTCTGTCCATGGGATTTCCTAAGCAAGGATACTGGAGTGGGTTTTAATTTCCTCCTCCAGGAAACCTTCCTCATGTAGGGATCGAACGTGCATCTCCTATGGCTCCTGCATTAGCAGGCAGAATCTTTACCACTAAGCCACCTGGGAAGCCCAAAGAACAAAGTAGAAATCTCTATTAAAAGTTAAAACACATGTTCCCCTTAGTCATGCTCCTGTACTTTTGGGGATGTATTCCATAGATATACTCATGTGTGCACAAACACATGTACAAATATGTTCACTCACTGCAAAATAGTTCGTCAATATTAAAATCTGGAAATAATAGAAATTTCCATCAATAGGAGGTCAGTTAAATAAATTACATTTTTTTCAACAGAATAACTTTCCCCTGCTGACAAATATCAGGCAAAATCAATAGATACAAACATCAAACTATCTCTGAAGTGCTTTATCAAATGAGAAAATCAAGGTGCAGAATACTGCATACTGCCCACTGTGCAATAATGTGTAAAAGGAAGAGATGTGTGATTCCTGTAGAAGCACCCTACTTTTTGGAAGTTGATTAAGAAATTGGTAAAATAGTGGTTATCATTAGAAGGTGGACTAGTGATCTAGAATGGTGAAAATTTACTTTTCACTGAATTTATTTCTGTACTGTTAATTACTTTCCACCATACTTGTTTTACTTTGAATTCAAAACCAAATTAATCTAGCACTCAATCACAGTTTTCAACTGATGTGAAGAGTTAAAATATGTTATCAGTAGCTAAGATATGGAAGCAATCTAAATGTCCATCTACAGAGGAATGGGAAAAAAAGATGTGGTACATATATACAATGGAATATTACTCAACCATTAAAAAGAATGAATTTATGTCATTTACAGCAACATGGATGGGCCTAGAGAGTATCATACTGAGTTAAATAAGTCAGACAGAGAAGGAGAAATAACCCGTGCCATTCCTTATATGTGGAATCTAAAATAAAATTATACAAGTGAATTTACTTACAAAACAGAAAGATACAGATTTAGAAAATAAACTTATAGTTGCTGAGGGGAAGGAACAGTCAGGGAGTTTGGGATGATCATGTACACACTCTATTTTTAGAATGGATAACCAACAAAGACCTATTGCATAGCACATGGAACTCTGCTCAATGTTATGTGGCAGCCTGGATGGGAGTGGGGGTTGGGGAAGAATGGATACATGTGTGTGTGTGTGTGTGTGTGTGTGTATATATATATATATATATATATATATATATATATATAGACTCAGTCCCTTGGCTATTCACCTGAAACTATCACAACATTGTTAAATGGCTATACCCCAAATACAAAATAAAAAAGTTCAAAAAAAAAGTTATCACAAAAATATAATCTTAGTTTAAACTCAGAAGAGTTGTATCTAACGTAGAATAGGCAAACTAAGGAATGTTTCAACTGAGAAATTATATCTGGGATTCTGGAAAACTAGGTAAGCCTAAAAAGTTTAGTGACCTTATGTCAGGACTTCTAGCTCTTAGCCTTTGGGACTTTAGCTTCTTTTATGGAGTATAATTCAGAATAATGTTGATATCATTACACATGTTTATATCAATTTGCAGGCAAAAGTTTGAAAGGAATCAACTATGGGCAAGAAAATGCATCCCCTGAACATGAAAATGTTCTCCCTCCTTCAACTCCTCAACTGGCATTATTAATGCAGTGAATGGTCATATGCATGTACATTTTGAGAACAATCACTAAGTATTTTGAATTTTGCTTGTTTTAGTAAAGAAAAGGAAAGAGACAAAGGAATTCATTATAATTCCTTATAAAAATAAAAATTAATTATAAAGTCCTTTGACTTACCATGCATGTTAGTGTTAACAGGGTTTCTATGGGCTAGAGCCAGCCCACAGGGAACATTTTCTCTGCTTTAGCCTGTTGTGAGCCAATATCAAGACCAAAGAAATTCACTTTTTTTCTACCTTATCCACTCTTATCATCTGGTAACACTTCATCTTTTCCACAGAAAAGCATATGAGCTTCTGCCTGAACATTATAGGCAATGAATGATTTTTACATACCAAATTCCCATTGGAAACTATAAAATATTTAGGGTCTCATATAGGTAATATGGATTTTCCTATTGCTTTCCCAGTCTGATCAAAGTCACAACAAGATGGGCCTCTTTTTAAGAGTTTCTGTTAATCCACTGCAGATTTACTGTTACATTTTAAAAGCTAGTACAGACTCGTTCACAATTTTTAAAATTAAATTACTATTATAAACACTGCTGCGATGAACATTGGGGTACACGTGTCTCTTTCCCTTCTGGTTTCCTCAGTGTGTATGTCCAGCCGTGGGATTGCTGGATCATAAAGCAGTTCTATTTCCAGTTTTGTAAGGAATCTCCACACTGTTCTCCATAGTGGCTGTACTAGTTTGCATTCCCACCAATAGTGTAAGAGGGTTCCCTTTTCTCCACACCCTCTCCAGCATTTATTGCTTGTAGACTTTTGGATCGCAGCCATTCTGACTGGCGTGAAATGGTACCTCATAGTGGTTTTGATTTGCATTTCTCTGATAATGAGTGATGTTGAGCATCTTTTCATGTGTTTGTTAGCCATCTGTATGTCTTCTTTGGAGAAATGTCTATTTAGTTCTTTGGTCCATTTTTTGATTGGGTCATTTATTTTTCTGGAGTTGAGCTGTAGGAGTTGCTTGTATATTTTTGAGATTAGTTGTTTGTCAGTTGCTTCATTTGCTATTATTTTCTCCCAAAGCAAAAGAGACACTGATATATAGAACAGTCTTATGGACTCTGTTGGAGAGGGAGAGGGTGGGAAGATTTGGGAGAATGGCATTGAAACATGTATAATATCATGTATGAAACGAGTTGCCAGTCCAGGTTCAATGCATGATACTGGATGCTTGGGGCTGGTGCACTGGGACAACCCAGAGGGATGGTATGGGGAGGGAAGAGGGAGGAAGGTTCAGGATGGGGAACAAATGTATACCTGTGGCAGATTCATTTCGATATTTGGCAAAACTAATACAATATTGTAAAGTTTAAAAATAAAATAAAATTAAAAAAAAAAAAAACAGAAAACTAAAAAAAATTAAATTACTAGCAAAGCACTCCTTAACCATTACTTGTCATTCACTGTCTTTGTAAAAATAATTGGCTTTATAAATAATTCAATTCTGTCTATTATTTTCATGAATGAATGCAAGTTCTCCATGAAGCCTATTTGTATTATTTATTTTAAAAGCTGAGATGATTGCTTAGATAAGGCATAGAAAGAAGAAAAACTTCCCTGGTGGATTAATTTGATGCAAAGATTGAGAACTAAAAGGAATGATAAAAGATCTTTCCTGCTTGATTATTTTTGTTTTCAGGCTGCTTCATTCTCAGTAACTGAAAAACTAAAATATTTTAATCTGCTCTTTCTTTTTTTAATAAACATAACCTAAAGGTTTTTCCTTCCCTTTCCTTTTCTTTCTTTCCTCCTTCCCATTCTTTCCTCCTTTCAGTCATAATTCCAAGCCACTGTATGCAATCACATTCTATTTTAATAAGCCCTGTTTTGAATTCACCCCTACAATTCTTAACTTCTACCTGAAGTCTAACGCATATGCCAGAATTGACACTGAATGTATCTTGCTCTAAAGTTCTTTTTGGTAGGATGGTAAAATACAGCCTTTATCATTTCCTTGCATACATTTAAAAATAATTTTCACCTAGAGAGGTAGCATGTTAGTTCTCTATTGCTGTCATAAAAGCAATATCGTTTAGTGGCTTAAACAATGCAAATTTATTAACTTATATTTTCTGTAGATCAGAAGTCTGACATGGACTTCACTGACTAAAACCAAGATGTCATTAGCCCTGTGTTCTTTTCAGAAGGCTATAAAGAAGAATCTGTTTTCTTGTCTTTTCTAGTTTCTAGAAACTACTTTAATTCTTTGGCTTGTGGCCTCTCTCCATCAGCAAAGGTGCACTGGGTCTTTCTCATATTGCATTACTCTGACCTATTCTTCTGTCTCTCCCACCCACTTTTAAGGACTTTGTGATTACACCAGTCTGCTCAGATAATCCAGGATAGTTCCATTTGAAAAATTCATTCTCCTTTGCTATGGACTGTAACACATTTATAAGTTCTGGGAATTAGGATGTGGTGATTTGGCAGTCAGGGGATATATCATTGGCAGTTAGGGCAAAGGCATTATCTCATGTATGGACGTGAGAGTTGGACTGTGAAGAAACCTGAGCGCTGAAGAATTAATGCTTTTGAACTGTGGTGTTGGAGAAGACTCTTGAGAGTCCCTTGGACTGCAAGGAGATTCCAAATGCCCTGGGATTTCTTTGGAAGGAATGATGCTAAAGCTGAAACTCCAGTACTTTGGCCACCTCATGTGAAGAGCTGACTCATTGGAAAAGACTCTGATGCTGGGAGGGATTGGGGGCAGGAGGAGAAGGGGACGACAGAGGATGAGATGGCTGGATGGCATCACTGACTCGATGGATGTGAGTCTGAGTGAACTCCGGGAGTTGGTGATGGACAGGGAGGCCTGGTGTGCTGCGATTCATGGGGTCGCAAAGAGTCGGACAGGACTGAGTGACTGAACTGAACTGAACATGGAAAATGTGTGGTCTTTAATGTTTTAAAACTTAAATGTCTTTAATGTTGATTGGATTTATACTTGCATCTCAGAGTAAGCTCTTACCAAGTGAATTAACATGACCAGATAAGTTAATCTCTATGCTTAGTTCCATTTGGAAAAATAAGTTTAAAGATTCCTAACTTTCAAGATCTGTCCTGAGGACTACAAATAATATAAAATGTCTGGATCAGAGCAGAAAGAAAGTCAAGAGTGGACATTACTGATCTTATTTAACTTATAATATGCTATTTTTTACATCATTACCTCCTTTTCTAGAACATACATTAACCAAATGATAAATATTCATTAAATAGTTAATTATTAGATTATCAGATGTAAAGAAAATTGAATAGGAGTTGGTAAAGCAAAATAGAAACCCATGTATGGGAATGGAAAGTGCCTTCAACAAGGTTATTTGGGGGAAAACAGTCCAGAATAAAATGCATCATATGCCTGAAAATCACATTGTGTTATATTGTATGCTCCAAGAGGGTGAGGGCTGTGCCTGTTTAATTCAATGCAAATTTCCTGGCATCTCACCAAAAACCCATCACATAGTAGAGACACAATAAATATTTGTTGGATGAAACAAAAAGAAGTAGACATGAAACCTGGACAGATTTCTGGGCTTGCACAGACTAAATATTTGGAAGTTAACTGGTGTCGCTCAGCTTTTCAGTTAATTTACCTCTAAAAGATCTAATACCCCACTAAAACCCTGGATCAGAATTAATAAAAACTTCATTATTGATAACAACTGTCATTCATCAAACACCTACTACATAGAGATATGAGCTTTATTGATGGTCTTTAATTAAACACTACAAGACTATGTGGCAAGTATTTATCTTCACACTTGAGAGCTGGATTTAGAAAAGACAGAGGAACAAGAGAACAAATTGTCAATATCAGTTGGATCATCGAAAAAGCAAGAGAATTCCAGAAAACATCTACTTCTGCTTTATTGACTATGCTAAAGCCTTTGACTGTGTGGATCACAACAAACTGCAGAAAATTCTTAAAGAGATGGGAATATCAAACCACCTTACTTGCCTCCTGAGAAATCTCTATGCAGGTCAAGAAGCAACAGTTAGAACTGGACATGGAACAACAGACTGGTTCCAAATCAGGAAAGGAGTACATCAAGGCTGTATATTGTCACCCTGCTTATTTAACTTATACGCAGAGTACATCATGACAAATGCTGGGCTGGATGAAGCACAAGCTGGAATCAAGATTGCCAGGAGAAATATCAATAACCTCAGATATGCAGATGACACCACCCTTATGGCAGAAAGTGAAGAACTAAAAAGCCTCTTGATGAAAGTGAAAGAGGAGAGTGAAAAAGTTGGCTTAAAACTCAATATTCAGAAAACAAAGATCATGGTATCTGGTCCCATCACTTCATGGCAAATAGGTGGCAAAACAATGGAAGCAGTGTCAGACTTTATTTTTGTGGGATCCAAATCACTGCAGATGATGACTGCAGCCATGAAATTAAAAGATGCTTGCTCCTTGGAAGAAAAGTTATGACCAACCTAGACAGCTTATTTAAAAGCAGAGACATTACTTTGCCAACAAACATCCGTCTAGTCTAAGCTATGATTTTTCCAGTAGTCATGTATGGATGTGAGAGTTGGACTATAAAGAAAGCTGAGTGCCAAAAAATTGATGCTTTTGAACTGTGGTGTTGGAGAAGACTCTTGACTTGGACTGCAAGGAGATCAAACCAGTCAATTCTAAAGGAGTGAAATCCTGAATATTCATTAGAAGGATTGATGATGCTAAAGCTGAAACTCCAATACTTTAGCCATCTGATGCAAAGAACAAACTCATTGGAAAAGACTCTGATGCTGGGAAAAATTGAAGGCAGGAGGAGAAGGGGATAATGGAGGATGAGATGCTTGGATGGCATCACTGACTCAATGGACATGAATTTGAGCAAGCTCCGGGAGTTGGTGATACAGGGAAGCCTGGCAAGCTGCAGTCCATGGGGTTGCAAAGAGTCAGACACAACTGAGTGACTGAACTGAACTTGAGAGCTAAACTGGGGTTCAGAAAAGAGATTTAATATGCCCAAAGTAATTCACCACTTTAATGGTAGAAGTAGAACTAAGCATAGACTTCTTTTTTCCCCAAAGAGCATGCTCTTTGTCAATTATGCTAGTTCCCATGAAACAATCTTTTTGAGCATTTGTATAGTGTCAAGTGCTAGAAATATGAAGATAAAATGTTAACTATAGCTTTTACTTTCAAAAACACAGCTCTAATATGTTATGAAATGTTAGTCACTCAGTTGTGTCTGACTCTGCCACACCATGGACTGCAGTTTTCCAGGCTCCTGTGTCCAAGGGATTCTCCAGGCAAGAATACTGGAATGGGTTGCCATTTCCTTATACTGATAGCTATATTAGCAGCATAACAAAGTACTTTGCAGAACATAGACAAGACAACTGTTTTTTAGTGTTTGAAGAATTAGAAAATTTTCCCTCTCCAACTTTTTTAATTGAGCTATAATTGACATACAATATTATATTAGTTTCAGGTGTACAACAGAGTGACTCAATATTTTAGTATATTATAAAATGACCACAATAAATTTAGTTACAATCTATCACCATAAAATGTTATTACAATACTTTGACTATATTCCGTATGCTATGAATTATATTCCCATGACTCATTTATGACTGGAAGATTTTACCTCTTAATCACTTTCACTTATTTTGCCCATCCTCTCACCCCACCTGTCTGGCAACCACCAGTTTGTTCCTTGTATCTATGAATCTGTTTCCATTTTGCTTCTCTTGTTCATTTTGTTTTCAGATTCCATGTATGTTAAATCATATGGTATTTTTCTTTCTCTCTTATTTCACTTAGTGTAATATCCTTTATATCCATCTACATTGTTGTGAACATCATGATTTCATTATTTTTATAGCTGAATAATATTCCTGTGTGTGTGCACTTGTCTGTATATACATATGAAAAGTGACACTGAAAATGTTAATTGCTCAGTCGTGTCTGACTCTTTATGACTTCATGGACTGTAGCCTACCAGGCTCCTCTACTCACGGAATCATCCAGGCAAGAAAACCAGAGTGGGTTGCCATTTCTTTCTCCAGGGGATCTTCCTAACCCAGGGATCCAACCCGGGTTTCCTGAATTGGCAGCCAGGTTCTTTACTGTCTGAACCACCAGGAAAGCTGTATGTACATATGCATCCATACACGCATACGCACACACACACACACACACATATACACATACTGAATCTTCTTTATCCATTCATATACTGATGGACACTTAGGTTGCTTCCATCTTGGCCATTGTAAATGATTCTACAATGAATATAGGGGTACATATATCCTCTCAAATTTATGTGTTCATTTTCTGCAGATATATACTCCAAAGTAGAATTGCTGGATCACTTGGTAGTTATATTTTTAATTTTTTGAGGAACCTCTATTCTGTTTTCCATAGTAGTTGTACCAATTTACATTCCCACTAACAGTGTATAAGAGTTCCCTTTTCTTTACATCTTCTCCAACATTTGTTAATTCTTACTTTTTTGATAAGACTCATAATAATGGGCACAAGGTGGTATCTCACTAATTTTGACTTGCATTTCCCTGATGACTAGTGATGCTGAGCATCTTTTCATGTCTGTTGGCCATCTGTATGTCTTTAGAATAAAGTCTACTCAAGACCTCTGTCCATTTTAATTGATTGTCCTTTTTCTATTATGTTTTATGGGTTATTTATATATTTTGATATCAATTCCATATCAGATAATCATTTACAAATATTTTATCCGATTCCATAGGTTGCCTTTTTGTTTTGTCAGTGGTTTCCTTCACCATGTGAAAGTTTGATGGAGTCCTATTTGTTACTTGTGCTTTTGTTATCCTTGCCTAAAGATACATGTCTAAAACAAAAGCAAAACAACAAATTAAGACCAATGTCAAAAGGATTACCCTATTTGTTTTTCCTTTAGAAGAAAAGATTGACTTTTCTTCTAGAATTTTGATAGTTTCAGATCTTATATTTACGTCTTTAATCAATTTGGAGTTTGTATTTTTATGTGGCATAAGTTCAGTTAAGTCATTCAGTCGTATCCGACTCTTTGCGAACCCATGGACTGCAGTACACCAGGCCTCTGTGTCCATCACCAACTCTCGGAGTTTACTTAAATTCATGTCCATGGAGTCGGTAATGCCATTCAACCATCTCATCCTCTGTCATCTCCTTCTCCTCCCACCTTCGAATCATTCCCAGCATCAGGGTCTTTTCAAATGAGACAATTCTTCACATCAGATGGCCAAAGTATTGGCATTTCAGCTTCAGCGTCAGTCCTTTCAGTGAATATTCAGGACTGATTTCCTTTAGGATGGCCTGGTTGGATCTCCTTGCTGTCCAAGGAACTCTCAAGTGTCTTCTCCAACATCACATTTCAAAAAGCATCAATTCTTCAGTCCTCAGTTTTCTTTACAGTCCAGCTCTCACATACATACATGACTACTGGAAACACCATAGCTTTGACTAGACAGACCTTTGTTGGCAAAGTAATGTCTCTGCTTTTGAATATGCTATCTAGGTTGGTCATAACTTTCCTTCCAAGGAGTAAGCGTGTTTTAATTTCATGGCTGCAGTCACCATCTGAAGTGATTTTGGAGCCCAAGAAATAAAGTCTCTCACTGTTTCCATTGTTCCCCCATCTATTTGCCATGAAGTGATGGGACCAGATGCCATGATCTTCATTTTCTGAATGTTGAGCTTTAAGCCAACTTTTTCACTCTCCTCTTTCACTTTCCTCAAGAGGCTCTTTAGTTCTTCTTCACTTTCTGCCATAAGGGTGGTGTCATCTGCATATCTGAGGTTATTGATATTTCTCCCGGCAATCTTGATTCCAGCTTGTGTTTTTTCCAGCCCAGCATTTCTCATGATGTACTCTACATAGAAGTTAAATAAATGGGGTGACAATATACAGCCTTGACATACTCCTTTTCCTATTTGGAACCAGTCTGTTGTTCCATGTCCAGTTCTAACTGTTGCTTCCTGACCTGCACACAGATTTCTCAAGAGGCAGGTCAGGTGGTCTAGTATTTCATCTCTTTAAGAATTTTCCACAGTTTGTTGTGATCCACACAGTCAAAAACTTTGGCATAGTCAATAAAGCAGAAGTAGGTGTCTTTCTGGAACTCTCATGCTTTTTTGATGATCCAACAGATGTTGGCAATTTGATCTCGGTTCCTCTGCCTTTTCTAAAACCAGTTTGAACATCTGGAAGTTCACAGTTCACATACTGTTGAAGCCTGGCTTGGAGAATTTTGAGCATTACTTTGCTAGTGTGTGAGATGAGTGCAATTGTGTGGTAGTTTGAGAATTCTTTGTCATTGCCTTTCTTTGGGATTGGAATGAAAACTGACCTTTTCCAGTCCTGTGGCCACAGGACTTTTGAGTTTTCCAAATTTGCTGGCATATTGATTGCATATGAATGCATCAGTTTTACAGCATCATATTTTAGGACTTGAAATAGTTCAATGTGGTATAAGAAAGTGGTCTAATTTTGCATGTAGCTTTCCAGTTTTCCTTATTGATTTTCTGTCTTGATGATCCATCCACTGATGTAAGTGAGGCATTAAAGCACCCTATTGTTATTGTATTGCCATCTATTTCTCTCTTTCTGTTAACATTCACTTTTTATTTAGTACCTATTTATGTAGGTTGGAGAAGGGAATGGCAACCCACTCCAGTATTCTTGCCTGAAAAATCCCAAGGACAGAGGAGCCTGGTGCACTGCAGTCCATGGGTTGCAAAGATTCAGGCACAACTGAGTGATTTCAAAGTGTATTTTTCAGTTCACTTGAAACTTTGGCTTGGTGTTTTCTGTCTCTTTGTTGAAGTTCTCACTGTGTTAATTTCCTGTGATTGGTAAGCATTTTTATGACTATTTCTTTGAACTTTTATCAGGTAGATTGCTTATTTCCATTTTGTTAAGGTAATTTTCAGGGGGTTTGCCTTGTGCTTTGGTTTGGGACACATTCCTCCATCTCCTCATTTTGCCTATCTCATGTATTTATCTATATGTCTTAGGTAAAAAGGATACCTACCTCAGTCTTAAAGAAGTGATCTTCTATAGGAGCTGTTCTGTGTGGCCTAGAAGCACTATCTCTTGTGGCCACAAGGCGAGGCACTTTATGGGTATTCCTCATGTGAGCTGCATGCACCCACTAGCTGTGATACAGTTGTGGCTGCTGCATAGGAATAGTGAGGTTCGGGGCACTCATTTGGCTCGACTGTGGTTTGACCACTGTGTGGGGAGAGAGACAGGAAAGTTGCTTGCCTGTTCCAGTTGTAGCTTGATCTCTGTATAGTGAGTTAGGGTTCGGAGCCCTTGTCCAGCCTGAGTACAGCTCATCTCCTGTGCAAGAAGAGGAGCTAGAGGCTCTCAATAGGCCTTGTTGCAGCTGGGTCTCTGTGTGGGCTGACCAAGGCTCAAGCTACTCACCAAGTGGCAGCTCAGTGTTATGCAGAGTGGATGGGATACAGAGTACTTGTTCAACCTTATTACAGTGTGTGATAGGCAGAGCATGTCCTCCAGTGCTGGCAGACTAGAGGGAGGGCACCACAAATTGTGCCAATCATCTCTGTCACCACTAAGTTAGGATTAGATTACAAAAATGGTATCTGTCAATGCTTCTATCCCTGGATAAAGTCCCCACAGGTTCCTGCCTCTCCAGAAGCTGTTTTAAAATGAGTAATTGGGTCTCTATCACTTATGGTCTAGGTGTTTTTCAATCTGTTCTTTTTTGTGCTGAATCTAAGGAAGATTGAATTTTCATATGAGCCCTTTTAGAGTGGGATCTCCATTACTTACAGTTCTATGATTCACCTAGTCTTAATCTCCATTGATTTTCAAATCAGGCATTTTGGGAGCTTGTCTTCTTGGTGCCAGCTCCCAGGTCAAGGCACCCTATATGATGAACAATCCCTCCCATCATTCCTCAAGGGAGAGTTCTGTATTTGGCGATTCCTCCTAATTGTGGAGTCATCACACCTGGTGTGGTGTCCTGGATGAGGTCATGTCTCTGCCTCTCCTACCCTTTCCAGTATGCCTCCTTTGTTTTTTGCTGTGGAAGTGCTGCTCTCAGGTCCTTTTCAGAGAAAAACTATTTCATACGTAGATGTAAATTTCTTGTGTCTGTGGGAGGAGGTAAGTTCAGGATGTTCCCACACTACCTTGTTGAACTCTTCCCCTCTCCAGTTCTTTACAAGTGCCATTCCGTGTGCCCAGAAACTGTTCCTATTGCTAACTGACCCCTGAGATCTCAGTTAAATCATCATACCAAGCTAACAAAATATTGTAAAGCAATTATCCACTGATTAAAAATTAATAAAAGTCATACCAGCCAATCCCTGACATTCAAGATTAGCTTAAAACTTCCTGTTTAATATTCCCAAAAAGCTGTACTTTCCCAATAATTGTTATTTAAAAGTATTGAATATACGACCACACACACAGTGTGGATTATGTCATTTGATCACCAAAACAATAGTAGAGATATGAAAACTGAAGTTAAATGTTAGTAATTTCTCATGGTAACAGTTGATATGGAATGGATCAAGTATTTAAATCTAGACAATTTGTTTAGATTAATATACCAGTTATAGTAAATTTCACATCTTAATTGACTATCTGTTCATTTCTTTTTTTTTAATTTTATTTTATTTTTAAACTTTACAATATTGTATTAGTTTTGCCAAATATCAAAATGAATCCACCAAGGTATACCTGTGTTACCCATCCTGAACCCTCCTCCCTCCTCCCTCCCCATACCTTCCCTCTGGGTCATCCCAGTGCACCAGCCCCAAGCATCCAGTATCGTGCATCGAACCTGGACTGGCGACTTGTTTCATACATGATATTATACATGTTTCAATGCCATTCTCCCAAATCTCCCCACCCTCTCCCTCTCCCACAGAGTCCATAAGACTGATATATACATCAGTGTCTCTTTTGCTGTCTCGTACACAGGGTTATTGTTACCATCTTTCTAAATTCCATATATATGCGTTAGTATACTGTATTTCTTTCTGGCTTACTTCACTCTGTATAATAGGTTCCAGTTTCATCCATCTCTTTAGAACTGATTCAAATGTATTCTTTTTAATGGCTGAGTAATACTCCATTGTGTATATGTACCACTACTTTCTTATCCATTCATCTGCTGATGGACATCTAGGTTGCTTCCATGTCCTGGCTATTATAAACAGTGCTGCAATGAACATTGGGGTACATGTGTCTCTTTCCCTTCTGGTTTCCTCAGTGTGTATGCCCAGCAGTGGGATTGCTGGATCATAAGGCAGTTCTATTTCCAGTTTTTTAAGGAATCTCACACTGTTCTCCATAGTGGCTGTACTAGTTTGCATTCCCACCAACAGTGTAAGAGAGTTCCCTTTTCTCCACACCCTCTCCAGCATTTATTGCTTGTAGACTTTTGGATCGCAGCCATTCTGACTGGCGTGAAACGGTACCTCATAGTGGTTTTGATTTTCATTTCTCTGATAGTGAGTGATGTTGAGCATCTTTTCATGTGTTTGTTAGCCATCTGTATGTCTTCTTTGGAGAAATGTCTATTTAGTTCTTTGGCCCATTTTTTGATTGGGTCGTTTATTTTTCTGGAGTTGAGCTGCAGGAGTTGCTTGTATATTTTTGAGATTAGTTGTTTGTCAGTTGCTTCATTTGCTATTATTTTCTCCCATTCTGAAGGCTGCCTTTTCACCTTGCTAATAGTTTCCTTTGTTGTGCAGAAGCTTTCAAGTTTAATTAGGTCCCATTTGTTTATTTTTGCTTTTATTTCCAATATTCTGGGAAGTGGGTCATAGAGGATCCTGCTGTGATGTATGTCGGAGAGTGTTTTGCCTATGTTCTCCTCTAGGAGTTTTATAGTTTCTGGTCTTACGTTGAGATCTTTAATCCATTTTGAGTTTATTTTTGTGTATGGTGTTAGAAAGTGTTCTAGTTTCATTCTTTTACAAGTGGTTGACCAGATTTCCCAGCACCACTTGGTAAAGAGATTGTCTTTAATCCATTGTATATTCTCTCCTACTTTGTCAAAGATAAGTTGTCCATATGTGTGTGGATTTATCTCTGGGCTTTCTATTTTATTCCATTGATCAATATTTCTGTATTTGTGCCAGTACCATACTGTCTTGATAACTGTGGCTTTGTAATAGAGCCTGAAGTCAGGTAGGTTGATTCCTCCAGTTCCATTCTTCTTTCTCAAGATCGCTTTGGCTATTCGAGGTTTTTTGTATTTCCATACAAATTGTGAAATTATTTGTTCTAGCTCTGTGAAGAATACCGTTGGTAGCTTGATAGGGATTGCATTGAATCTATAAATTGCTTTGGGTAGTATACTCATTTTCACTATATTGATTCTTCCAATCCATGAACATGGTATATTTCTCCATCTATTAGTGTCCTCTTTGATTTCTTTCACCAGTGTTTTATAGTTTTCTATATATAGGTTTTTAGTTTCTTTAGGTAGATATATTCCTAAGTATTTTATTCTTTCCGTTGCAATGGTGAATGGAATTGTTTCCTTAATTTCTCTTTCTGTTTTCTCATTATTAGTGTATAGCAATGCAAGGGATTTCTGTGTGTTGATTTTATATCCTGCAGCTTTACTATATTCATTGATTAGTTCTAGTAATTTTCTGGTGGAGTCTTTAGGGTTTTCTATGTAGAAGATCATGTCATCTGCAAATAGTGAAAGTTTTACTTTTTCTTTTCCAATTTGGATTCCTTTTATTTCTTTTTCTGCTCTGATTGCTGTGGCCAAAACTTCCAAAACTATATTGAATAGTAATGGTGAAAGTGGGCACCCTTGTCTTGTTCCTGACTTTAGAGGAAATGCTTTCAATTTTTCACCATTGAGGATAATGTTTGCAGTGGGTTTGTCATATATAGCTTTTATTATGTTGAGGTATGTTCCTTCTATTCCTGCTTTATGGAGAGTTTTTATCATGAATGGATGTTGAATTTTGTCAAAGGCTTTCTCTGCATCTATTGAGATAATCATATGGTTTTTGTTTTTCAATTTGTTAATGTGGTGTATTACATTGATTGATTTGCGGATATTGAAGAATCCTTGCATCCCTGGGATAAAGCCCACTTGGTCATGGTGTATGATCTTTTTAATGTGTTGTTGGATTCTGATCGCTAGAATTTTGTTAAGGATTTTTGCATCTATGTTCATCAGTGATATTGGCCTGTAGTTTTCTGTTTTTGTGGGATCTTTGTCAGGTTTTGGTATTAGGGTGATGGTGGCCTCATAGAATGAGTTTGGAAGTTTACCTTCCTCTGCAATTTTCTGGAAGAGTTTGAGCAGGATAGGTGTTAGCTCTTCTCTAAATTTTTGGTAGAATTCAGCTGTGAAGCCGTCTGGACCTCGGCTTTTGTTTGCTGGAAGATTTTTGATTACAGTTTCAATTTCCGTGCTTGTGATGGGTCTGTTAAGATTTTCTATTTCTTCCTGGTCGAGTTTTGGAAAGTTGTACTTTTCTAAGAATTTGTCCATTTCTTCCACGTTGTCCATTTTATTGGCATATAATTGTTGGTAATAGTCTCTTAAGATCCTTTGTATTTCTGTGTTGTCTGTTGTGATCTCTCCATTTTCATTTCTAATTTTATTGATTTGAATTTTCTCCCTTTGTTTATTGATGAGCCTGGCTAATGGTTTGTCAATTTTATTTATCCTTTCAAAGAACCAGCTTTTGGCTTTTATGATTTTTGTTATGGTCTCTTTTGTTTCTTTTGCATTTATTTCTGCCCTAATTTTTAAGATTTCTTTCCTTCTACTAACCCTGGGGTTCTTCATTTCTTCCTTTTCTAGTTGCTTTAGATGTAGGGTTAGGTTATTTATTTGACTTTTTTCTTGTTTCTTGAGGTGTGCCTGTATTGCTATGAACTTTCCCCTTAGGATTGCTTTTAAAGTGTCCCACAGATTTTGGGTTGTTGTTTTTTTCATTTTCATTAGTTTCTATGCAAATTTTGATTTCTTTTTTGATTTTTTCTGTGATTTGTTGGTTATTCAGTAGCGTGTTGTTCAGCCTCCATATGTTGGAATTTTTAATAGTTTTTATCCTGTAATTGAGATCTAATCTTACTTTATTGTGGTCAGAAAAGATGCTTGGAATGATTTCAATTTTTTTGCATTTACCAAGGCTAGATTTATGGCCCAGGATGTGATCTATCCTGGAGAAAGTTCCGTGTGCACTTGAGAAAAAGGTGAAATTCATTGTTTTGGGATGAAATGTCCTATAGATATCAATTAGGTCTAACCGGTCTATTGTATCGTTTAACGTTTGTGTTTCCTTGTTAATTTTCTGTTTAGTTGATCTATCCATAGGTGTGAGTGGGGTATTAAAATCTCCCACTATTATTGTGTTATTGTTAATTTCTCCTTTCATACTTGTTAGCGTTTGTCTTACATATGTTGGCGCTCCCGTGTTGGGTGCATATATATATTTATAATTGTTATATCTTCTTCTTGGATTGATCCTTTGATCATTATGTAGTGACCATCTTTGTCTCTTTCCACAGCCTTTGTTTTAAAGTCAATTTTATCTGATATAAGTATTGCTACTCCTGCTTTCTTTTGGTCCCTATTTGCATGGAAAATCTTTTTCCAGCCCTTCACTTTCAGTCTGTATGTGCCCTCTGTTTTGAGGTGGGTCTCTTGTAGACAACATATGTAGGGGTCTTGTTTTTGTATCCATTCAGCCAGTCTTAGTCTTTTGGCTGGGGCATTCAACCCATTTACGTTTAAGGTAATTACTGATAAGTATGATCCCGTTGCCATTTACTTTATTGTTTTGGGTTCAAGTTTATACACCATTTTTGTGTTTCCTGTCTAGAGAATACCCTTTAGTATTTGTTGGAGAGCTGATTTGGTGGTGCTGAATTCTCTCAGCTTTTGCTTGTCTGAGAAGCTTTTGATTTCTCCTTCATATTTGAATGAGATCCTTGCTGGGTACAATAATCTGGGCTGTAGGTTATTTTCTTTCATCACTTTATGTCTTGCCATTCCCTCCTGGCTTGAAGAGTTTCTATTGAAAGATCAGCTGTTATCCTTATGGGAATTCCCTTGTGTGTTATTTTTTGTTTTTCCCTTGCTGCTTTTAATATTTGCTCTTTGTGTTTGATCTTTGTTAATTTGATTAATATGTGTCTGGGGGTGTTTCACCTTGGCTTTATCCTGTTTGGGACTCTCTGGGTTTCTTGGACTTGGGTGATTATTTCCTTCCCCATTTTAGGGAATTTTTCAACTATTATCTCTTCAAGTATTTTCTCATGGTCTTTTTTTTTTTTTTTTTTTTTTGTCTTCTTCTTCTGGGACCCTTATGATTCGAATGTTGTAGCATTTAATATTGTCCTGGAGGTCTCTGAGATTGTCCTCATTTCTTTTAATTCGTTTTTCTTTTATCCTCTCTGATTCATTTATTTCTGCCATTCTATCTTCTAATTCACTAATCCTATCTTCTGCCTCTGTTATTCTACTATTTGTTGCCTCCAGAGTGTCTTTAATTTCATTTATTGCATTATTCATTATATATTGGCTCTCTTTTATTTCTTCTAGGTCCTTGTTAAACCTTTCTTGCATCTTCTCAATCTTTGTCTCCAGGCTATTTATCTGTGATTCCATTTTGATTTCAAGATTTTGGATCAATTTCACTATCATTATTCGGAATTCTTTATCAGGTAGATTCCCTATCTCTTCCTCTTTTGTTTGGTTTGGTGGGCATTTATCCTGTTCCTTTATCTTCTGGGTATTCCTCTGTCTCTTCATCTTGTTTAAATTGCTGAGTTTGGGGTGTCCTTTCTGTATTCTGGCAGTTTGTGGAGTTCTCTTCATTGTGGCATTTCCTCACTCTGTGTGGGTTTGTACAGGTGGCTTGTCAAGGTTTCTTGGTTAGGGAAACTTGTGTCAGTGTTCTGGTGGGTGGAGCTGTATTTCTTCTCTTTGTTCAGTCGCGCTGAGAGGAGGTAGGGAGGGATGCTGCAAACATAACACTGGCGTGTGCTCGCAGTGCCTCAGCCACACTGGGTCTGCCCCCGATCACGGCGCGTGTAGCCTCTCTGCCCACGCTGCTCAGGCTCTAGGTTGCTCTGCTGGGAACCATCCGTGGCCGGCCCTGGGCTGCCTGTACTTCCCAGGTCCAAGCCGCTCAGGTTCAGGCACTCGGGTAGTCCTCAGAGGCGCAGACTCTTGGTTGGGCCTGCGTTTTGTGCCCTTCCCAGATCCGAGCAGCTCAGGTGATGAGGTGTTTGGCGTGCGCGATTGCTGCGACTTATCGCCTCCCCACCGCTTGGTTATCTAGGTGTGCACCGGCACACCTTCTCAGGCAGATGTTGACCGTCCAGACCCCCAAGAAGTTTTAGTTAGCAAAGAAGCCTGCTTACAGTTTTATAGATAATGTCTCTGTGGGGCTGCGATTGTCCCCTTCCGGCTCTGGCTGCCTATCACCAGAGGGGGATGGTCTGCCGCCGGCTATCTCTGTTCAGTCCTTTGTTCCGTGCCCGGGCCTGGCGGTGTCATAGGTTAGGGCTGGCTTTTCGCGTGGTAGATATCCCACAGTCTGGTTTGCTAGCCCAAATTATTTCGCTCAGATAGCGCTTGGGGTATTCAGGCCAGAACCTTGGGATGCAGCCCGCGCTGCGCCTCCCTGCCCAGCCCCGCTTGCTAATGGCATGTGCAGGCGTCTGCGCTGCTTCTCCACTGGGGGAGTTACCGTAGGGCTCGCAATGTGTGGGTTTTAATTGTTTATTTATTTTTCCTCCCTGTTATGTTGCCCTTTGTGCTTCCAAGGCTCGGCACAGATTCGGCAGTGAGAAGGTTTCCTGGTGTTTGGAAACTTCTCTCTTTTTAAGACTCCCTTCCCAGGATGGAACTCTGTCCCTCCTTCTTTTGTCCCTTTTTTTTTCTCTTTTATATTTTTTCCTACCTCCTTTCGAAGACTTGGGTTGCTTTTCTGGGTGCCTGATGTCCTCTGCTGGCATTCAGAAGTTGTTTTGTAGAATTTACTCAGCGTTTAAATGTTCCTTTGATGAATTTGTGGGGGAGAAAGTGTTCTCCCCGTCCTACTCCTCCTCCATCTTAGCTCCTCCTATCTGTTCATTTAAAATAAAGAACAAAGCTGTGATGGCAAGAATTTGGTTTATCTTACTCACCATTGTACCACTAGTGCTTAAACTTGTAAAAGAATGGTTATAAACTGAGCCTTGAAGGATTGGAAGGAATTTACTAGGATTTGAGATAGAAATAATCATGATGGTGTGATCACTGACCTAGAGCCAGACATCCTGGAATGTGAAGTCAAATGGGCCTTAGAAAGCATCACTATGAACAAAGCTAGTGGAGGTGATAGAATTCCAGTTGAGCTATTTCAAATCCTGAAAGATGATGCTGTGAAAGTGCTGCACTCAATATGCCAGCAAATTTGGAAAACTCAGCAGTGCCCTCAGGACTGGAAAAGTTCAGTTTTCATTCCAATCCCAAAGAAAGGCAATGCCAAAGAATGCTCAAACTACCACACAATTGCACTCATCTCACACGCTAGTAAAGTATTGCTCAAAAGTCTCCACGCCAGGCTTCAGCAATACGTGAACCGTGTACTTCCAGATGTTCAAGCTGGTTTTAGAAAAGGCAGAGGAAACAGAGATCAAATTGCCAACATCCGTTGGATCATGGAAAAAGCAAGAGAGTTCCAGAAAAACATCTATTTCTGTTCTATTGACTATGCCAAAGCCTTTGACTGTGTGGATCACAAAAAACTGTGTAAAATTCAGAAAGAGATGGGAATACCAGACCACCTGATCTGCCTCTTAAGAAATCTGTATGCAGGTCAGGAAGCAACAGTTAGAACTGGACATGGAACAACAGACTGGTTCCAAATAGGAAAGGGAGTACGTCAAGGCTGTGTATTGTCACCCTGCTTATTTAACGTCTATGCAGAGTACATCATGAGAAATGCTAGGCTGGAAGAAGCACAAGCTGGAATCAAGATTGCTGGGAGAAATATCAATAACCTCAGATATGCAGATGACACCACCCTTATGGCAGAAAGTGAAGAGGAACTAAAAAGCCTCTTGATGAAGGTTAAAGAGGAGAGTGAAAAGGTTGGCTTAAAACTCAGCATTCAGAAAATGAAGATCATGGCATCTGGTCCCATCACTTCATGGGAAATAGATGGGGGAACAGAGGAAACAGTGTCAGACTTTATTTTGAGGGGCTCCAAAATCACTTCAGATGGTGACTGCAGCCATGAAATTAAAAGACACTTACTCCTTGGAAGGAAAATTATGACCAATCTATATAGCATCTTAAAAAGCAGAGACATTACTTTGCCAACAAAGGTCTGTCTAGTCAAGGCTATGGTTTTTCCAGTGGTCATATATCGATGTGATAGTTGGACTGTGAAGAAAGCTGAACACCGAAGAATTGATGCTTTTGAACTGTGGTGTTGGAGAAGACTCTTGAGAGTCCCTTGGACTGCAAGGAGATCCAACCAGTCCATTCTGAATGAGATCAGCCCTGGGATTTCTTTGGAAGGAATGGTGCTAAAGCTGAAACTCCAGTACTTTGGCCACCTCATGCGAAGAGTTGACTCATTGGAAAAGACTCTGATGCTGGGAAGAATTGGGGGCAGGAGGAGAAGGGGACGACAGAGGATGAGATGGCTGGATGGTATCACGGACTCGATGGACGTGAGTCTTGGTGAACTCCAGGAGTTGGTGATGGACAGGGAGGCCTGGCATGCTGTGATTCATGGGGTCACAAAGAGTTGGACATGACTGAGGGACTGAACAGAACTGAGATAGAAAGGGATTTGAGAATCAATATGGTGGACTGACTAGCATTAGAGTGACTATCAGCAACAAAACCAATTGGAAGGCTGAACATAATTACCCAGGTGAGAGATGATAGAATATGAACTAGAAGAGAAATCAGCAAACATTTCTGAAAAGGGCCAGATAGTAAATATACAGGTTTGGGAACTACTCAATTCTGCCATGGCACCCACTCCAGTACTCTTGCCTGGAAAATTCCATGGACGGAGGAGCCTGGTAGGCTGCAGTCCATGGGGTTGCTGGGAGTCAGACATGACTGAGCGACTTCACTTTCACTTTTCACTTTCACGCATTGGAGAAGGCAATGGCAACCCACTCCAGTGTTCTTGCCTGGAGAATCCCAGGGACAGGGGAGCCTAGAGAGCTGCCATCTCTGGGGTCGCACAGAGTCGGACACCCCTGAAGTGACTTAGCAGGAGCAGCAGCAATTCTGCCATTGTAGCACCAAAGCAACCTCAGATAAATACATTAACAAATGAACATAACTATGTTCCAATAAAACTTAAATAAGCCAAAATAGTTGGCATGCTGGATACAGTCTGCAGCCAGCTGTTTGTTGACCCCTGAACTAGAATACTGGAAATGCAATTGGAAGAGTCTTTGTGTCTTGCATTGGTAGTAGTGAGTGTGAACTAGAGAAACATTTCAAATGCAAAACTGACAGGATTTATTGACTAACTGACTATAGAGATTGGGAAAAGGAAGAGTTGAAGAAAATCTTGATTTTCCTGCCACAGGAAATCAAGGGTATCAAGGAAGATAAAACTAGTGTAATGGTAAAGAGTGACAATAATAACAATTCAAGATCCAAATAAGAAGTTTCAGATGGAAAAGAACATCCAGTAATAGCCAAAGCTCAGAATAAGAATGAAAGGACCAATAGACAGATGGGGAGTTCCTGGATATAGTCTTATAAACCCATTGCAGGGTCACATTATTACAAACCCCTATCCTTAGACTTGGCTACTTAGTTCTGTGGGCATTTGTTTTGTTTTGTTTTTGATGATTAATAGTTTCTCTCTGTTCTTATCAAGAGGGACACAGGCTGACCTGTTTATGCAGTAAGTCCTATAGTCCAATGCATAGCTTAATTCACTATGAAAATTTTCAAGGAGGTACTTTTTAAGATCTTTTGGAAATTTAGTGCTTAATGGAAAATCTTTGAATCCTCAACTGACTTACAAATGAAGAAGGAAAGTAATTTCTGCAGATGAGATCTGGTTTCCCTGCCTTGAGGTTTGCTACTTGTACAATGGAAAGATTATGCACTGAATTGTATGCCAAAAGATGAATTCCTCTGCTTCATTAGAAGAAAGTTTTAGAAAGAACTGGAAAGGTGATACTGGGTGAATACTCAGTGATTTTAACTTAAAGTTACACCCCTTTCCAATACAGAAATATTCTTTTAAAATTTTTTCTATGCTACAAAACCTCATTAACACTAGGAATTTAAGTACTAGGCGGACTTAAAGATAGTATTAATGACTAACACTTGTTATGAGTTATATTCAAATTAATAGTCTATATCAATATACACATTTTCCTCTCTGAATTTTTAAAAAGGCATTTGAAGGAACCAAGCAATCTAAGGAGTTTGCACGAACGACTTCTCTTCTTGCAAGACGTAGCAAGATGTAGTGATTTCTCTAAGCACAGAGGAATTAAACTTATTAAAGTGAAGGAGGAATCTTTGCCAATAAATGCTTCACCAGGATTCATAAACTGGCTTGGGAAGGAAGGAATAGAACATCAGAATCTAGCTACGTGCCATTAGTCTTTCTGCCCTTGAAAAAACATGAGTCATACACTCACATAACTCACATGAACTCTTGAGTTGCAACAAATTCTGAAATCTTGGAAGTGTCGATAGGTGAGTAGTAGGAGAAAGCGAGGATTGAGGGACTAAAAGAGGCTGACGGGCTGTGTCCCCCACAGGCTGCAGTCCAGCTGATAGTGTTTAAGGAATAGAAAAAAACACAGGTTTGGGGGGAGATCTTAACCAAGACCCACAATGGATCAGATCTGGCCCTCAGAGAAAAAAGTTAGCAATTTCAAGTCACATACCAAAAAGTCAGGTGTAGGGAAGAACATACACAGG
The DNA here is from genome assembly GCF_002263795.3 of Bos taurus. NCBI lineage: Eukaryota > Metazoa > Chordata > Mammalia > Artiodactyla > Bovidae > Bos > Bos taurus. The sequence goes on from NC_037330.1 coordinate 76,352,941, forward strand.
GTTGGTAGACAGCCTGGAGACCCAACCAGCAGAGATAATAAGCACCGTCACAAATATGAGCTGGCTAAGGCTAAACACTGATGAATTAATATGTGCCCGTGATCCACTCTACATGCATCAGGACTCAGTTGTGTCCGACTCTTGTACACCACATGGACTGCAGCACACCAGCTTCCCTGTGCATCACCAAATCCCAGAGCTTGCTCAAACTCATGTCCATTGAGTCGGTGATGCCATCCAAGCATCTCATCCTCTGTCATCAACTTCTCCTCCTGCCTTCTATCTTTCCCAGCATCAGGGTCTTTTCAAATGAGTTGGTTCTTCACATCAGGTGGCCAAAGTATTGCAATTTCAGCTTCAGCATCAGTCCTTCCAATGAATATTCAGGACTGATTTCCCTTAGAATTGACTGGATGGATCTCCTTGCAGTCCAAGGGACTCTCAAGAGTTTTATCTAACACCACAGTTCAAAAGCATCAATTCTTCAGTGCTCAACTTTCTTTATAGTCCAACTCTCACATCCATACATGACTACCGGAACAAACATAGCTTTGACTAGAAGGACAAAAGTAATGTTCTTGGCAAAGTAATGTCTCTGCTTTTTAATATGCTGTCTAGGTTGGTCATAGCTTTTCTTCCAAGGAGCAAGTGTCTTTTAATCTCATGGATGCAGTCACCATCTGCAATGATTTTGGAGCCCCCCAAAAGAAAGTCAGCCACTGTTTCCACTGTTTCCCCATCTATTTGTCATGAAGTGATGGGACCAGATGCCATGATCTTCGTTTTCTGAATATTGAGCTTTAAGCCAACTTTTTCACTCACCTCTTTCACTTTCATCAAGAGGCTCTTTAGTTCTTCTTCACTTTCTGCCATAAGGGTGGTGTCATCTGCATATCTGAGGTTATTGATATTTCTCTGGGCAATCTTGATTCCAGCTTGTGCTTCATCCAGTCCAGCATTTGTCATGATGTACTCTGCATATAAGTTAAATAATCAGGGTGACAATATACAGCCTTGATGTACTCCTTTCCCAATTTGGAACCAGTCTGTTGTTCCATATCCATTTCTAACTGTTACTTCTTGACCTACATACAGATGTCTCAGGTTGCAGATAAGGTGGTCTTCTATTTGAATCTCTTTAAGAATTTTCCACAGTTTGTTGTGATCTACACAGTCAAAGGCTTTGGCATAGTCAATAAAGCAGAAGTAGATGTTTTTCCATAATTCCCTTACTTTTTCTATCATCCAGCAGATGTTGGCAATTTGATCTCTGGTTCCTCTGCCTTTTCTAAATCCAGCTTGAAGATCTGGAAGTTCATGGTTCATGTACTGTTGAAGCCTGGCTTATATAATTTTTAGCATTATTTGTAGAAATTTTAGCATTATTCTGCTAGCATGTGAAAGTCGCTCAGTCATGTCCAATTCTTTGCGATCCCATGGACTATAGAGTCCATGGAATTCTCCAGGCCAGAATACTGGAGTGAGTAGCCTTTCCCTTCTCCAGAGGATCTTCCCAACCCAGCGATTGAACCCAGGTCTCCCACATTGCAGGCAAATTCTTTACCAACTGAGCCACAAGGGAAGTATATGAGATGAGTGCACTTGTGTGGTAGTTTGAGCATTCTTTGGCATTGCCTTTCTTTGGGATTGGAATGAAAACTTATCTTTTCCAGTCCTCTGGCCACTGCTGAGTTTTCCAAATATGCTGGCATATTGAGTGCAGCACTTTCACAGCATCATCTTTTAGGATTTGAAAAAGCTCAACTGGAATTCTATCACCTCCACTAGCTTTGTTTGTAGTGATGCTTCCTAAGGCCCACTTGACTTCACATTCCAGGGTGTCTGGCTCTAGGTCAGTGATCACACCATCATGGTTATCTGGGTCATGAAGATCTTTTTTGTGTAGTTCTTCTGTGTATTCTTGCCACTTCTTCTTAATATCTTCTGCTTCTGTTAGGTCATACCATTTCTGTCCTTTACTGTGTCCATCTTTGCATAAAATATTCCCTTGCTATCTCTAATTTTCTTGAAGAGATCTCAAGAAAAGGGAGATCTGAGATCTCAAGAAAAGGGGAGGTCCTAAGGCCGGGGACAGGGATTACAGGATGGTTGTTGATGAATAAGGGGAACAATGATGGAGTTGTGAAGGAAGCTGAATCCTGGAGTCAGGAGATCCTGTACCAAGTACAAGAATAAAGATGATATTGGAAAACTCAGTTGGGAAAGAATCTGCCTGCAATGCAGGAGACCCCAATTAAATTCCTGTGTTAGGAAGATCTGCTGGAAAAGGGAAAGGCTACCCACTCAAGTATTGTTGGGCTTTCCTTGTGGCTAAGCTGGTAAAGAATCCACCTGCAATCTGGGAGACCTGAGTTTGATCCCTGGGTTGGGAAGATCCCCTGGAGAAAGGAAAAGTTACCCACTCTAGTATTCTGGCCTGGAGAATTATAGTGCACAAGGTCACAAAGAGTCAAGCATGACTGGGTGACTTTGACTTCACTTCAGGAAATGGCTAAGGGGGTTTCCAACCAGTCCATTCCGAAGGAGATCAGTCCTGGGATATGTTTAGAAGGAATGATGCTAAGGCTGAAACTCCAGTACTTTAGTGACCTCATGTGAAGAGTTGACTCATTGGAAAAGACCCTGATGCTGGGAGGGATTGGGGGCAGTAGGAGAAGGGGACGACAGAGGATGAGATGGCTGGATGGCATCACTGACTTGATGGACATGAGTCTGAGTGAATTCCGGGAGTTGGTGATGGACAGGGAGGCCTGGCGTGCTGCGATTCATGGGGTCACAAAGAGTCGGACATGACTGAGCAACTGAACTGAACTGAACTGAAGGGAGTTTGCATGATAAAGCAAGAGACAAGTGGTGGAGTGAGGATATTTGGATGATCTTGGACATGAAATAAGAACACTGAACAAAAGTTGAGCTGTTTCCTTTTAGCAAAGATTTACTTACAGACCAGGCACTTTACATCATATACATAATGCTTATTAAAAATGTTACATCAGGGATTACCCTGATGGTCCAGTGGTTAAGACTCTGCACTTCCAAGGCAGGGGTCATGGGTTTAAGCCCTGGTCAGGGAACTAATATTCCACATGTACTATATGTGTCCCCAGCTAAAGATGAATGTGTCATAACTAGAAAACAGCAAGTATTCTGACAGAGCCTTGATTTGTGGACATGGGGCTCCAGACAGGTTGGAAAGCTAAGCATTAACCACGCTATGCTAAAAGACTTGTATAATATATTTCATAGGGTTCTACTGTATTTCATGTTTGCTCCCAGTCAAGAAATGTCATCCCCCAACATTGTGAGTTCAGGGAACATTCTGGAAGAATAGTTAGGAGGCTGTTACAAAACCGCATTGAGCTAGGAGTACATGAAAGAGGGAGAAACCAGAGCATTTCAATTATAGAACCTATCAAAATGCTTTTAAAAAAAAATTTAAGACTTCCTATTTAATCCTGACAACAACACAGCACAATAGATACACAATTGGATTTTTAACAACTCGGGGGCTAGGGACATCAACCCTCAGTGCTAGGAAATCCCTGCTATAACTTATGGTCAGCTCTATGTATACATGGTTCCTCCACATCTGTAGTTCCCATCTACAGATTTAACCAACCTCAGACTGTGTTTGACTCTAGTATTTACTATTGAAAAAACTCCACAGATAAGTGCACCCATGCAGTTCAAACCCAAGTTGTTCAAAGATCAACTGTATATTAACAACAGCTCATATTTATTGAGCCACTATCATGCCAGGCACAAAATCTTAGGGATATATTTGAGCACATTGATTAAGAGCTTCACTGCGTACTAGCTATATGACCTTGAGAAATGAATCTGCCTAGGCCTCAGTTTTCTCATCTGTAAAAACAGGGAGTTTTGCAGTGTTTTTGTGAAGACTAGTGAAATATAGTGTACTTAGAATTATTCCTTGCAGGGCTTCCCAGGTGGTAAAGAATCCACCTGCTAATGCAGGAGACCCAAGAGACACGGATTCGATCCCTAGGTCAGGAAGATCCCCTGGAGTAGGAAATGGCAACCCACTCCAGTATTCTTGTCTGGAAAATTCCATGGGCACAATAGCCTGGTGGGCCACAGTCCAGGGGTCACAAGGAGTCAGGCATGACTGAGTACAACATCTACGAGAAAATAGTAAGCAACCAAAAAATATTAGCTATCAGTATATTTAAATTTCACAGTGTTTTTATTACTCAGTGTGTGCCATGGCACTGAAGAGGAAACAGAATCTCAGTGAGAAATTAAGTAACTTGTCAATCAGAATTAGGCTCTTTTGATTCCTGATCTTACACAGGAGAGAAGAACCACATGGCTTCCAATCCTTACAATTGAAACTGCCAATTTCATCATGATACACAAGAAACTGTGATTGAGGTAGATGCCATCATCCAAGATGTATCCATTAGTGGCTTCTATGAAAGGTCTTTCTGAGCCAAATAAGGATCTCTTTTCTTATCTAATTTATTGTGCTGCTTCTCGGAATCCTTTTACAGCATTTCTATCTTCCCTGACATTTAATTTGAAATCCCAGGAAACCAGAAACTTTCACATATGCAGTTGCCTAGGCTTCCAAAGCAGGGGGATACTCCCTTAACTAGGCAACAGATATTTCCAACAGAAATCTCAGTCAGTTAACGTGGTAATGTACAGTGGGTATTCAGTTATGTTTGCAATGAGTCAGCCACATTTCTCTGCCCATAGCTTCTCAAGGTTGATAGTGCCATGTAAACAGAAAAATCAAGGTTGACCCTAAGTATGATAAAGACACCGTCCTACATCTTATTAAAACTGTTAGTCTAATGGTATTGTCTATATGATTTTAGTCATACTAGTAAAGCTACCTTTACCGGTTGGTTACTTACCATGTCATACAGGTAAGGCTCAAAGAGGTCTGCTAATTTGTCCAAGGTCACACAGCTGGTATATTGTTTTTTTATGGCTGCTATCACAAAGGACCATGAATTTAGTAGCTTAAAACAACACTAATTTATTTTCTCACAGTTCTGGGGATGAGAAATCCAAGTCTCACAGGGCTAAAATGAAGGAGTCAACAGAATTGTTGCATTTCTTTCTGGAAGTTCTAGAAACCCATTTCTTTGCCTTTTCTACCTTTTTGAGACTGCCTATATACCCAGGTTCATGGTCCCATTCCTTATCCTTCAAAACCAACAATATTGTCATTCTGACCTCTGCTTTCATGGTCACATCAATTTCTCTGCTTTCTACTTACATCTTATCATTGGAAGGACCCTTATGATTACATTGGTCTGGCCTGGCTAATCTGGGATAACGTCCTTTTTTAAAGATCAGCCAATTAGCAACCATAAGCCCACCGGCAACTTAAATCTCCTTTGCCATGTAACCTAACACAATCCAGGTTCTGGGCATTAGCATAGGCATATCTTTGAAAAGTCATTATTCTGCCAATCACAGCTAATACAACTGGGAAAGCCAGGATTGGAATCTAAATATATCTGATTCTGAAGGCTATGTTCTTAACCATCACACTGTACCAAACTACTGCAAAAACATCAAGTCCTCATCTTCCAAAGGAAGTGACTGAGAATGGGTCTCATGGTTCTTGGAGATTTGTTCCCCCAAGCAACTTAATGATTAATATTTATGTTGTAAATCTGAAACTCTGTGATCTTATTTGAGCACAACAAAGGGCAGAATAAAGTGGGCAGCCAAAGGGTTATTATTAGCCCCATTTCAGGTAATAGGACCAGAGAAAATATGTGTCATGAGCAGAGTTTCACTTCAAATAAATGACTGAGCCATCTCAAACTCTGAGATTTTGATCTGGACCCTTTAAATGCCTCCTCCTAATTAGGTGATATTAAAATAACTCCAGTTTTAAAAGGTCATTTACAGCTGGACTCAATTTGAACTCCTCCACATCCTGGCTGCATGGCACTTAGGTCCCTCAACCCCTTTGAGTCTTTGTTTCTTCATCTGTAAATGGAAAATAAGAACACCTGTTCTGAAAGCTTGTTAGGTAAAAGAGTGATAATGATAGAAGTAGCCTAGCACACAGTAGGTGTATAATAGTAGTACCCATTTATTACTGCATGAAAAACCAGTTGACTTCACAATTACTCTATGGTATTACAACATACTGTTCAGAGAGTTTTTGGTAAATATGCAACTAGAGCCAGCTTCCTCAGAATAAATAGGCAAAATTCCCTATTCCATGACAAGAATTTGTTCCTCCAGAGAGGAGCATTCTCATTTTATGACTTTCTAGGATTCACCTGGATGGAGGTAAAATTTGACTGGGCTACAGGTAGTCAGCAAGACACTTCAAAACTCTATTAGAATCTCTAGGACTTTCATTTTGTTGGTAGTGTTTTATTCATTTTTTTATTAGTATTCTAATAAAGAATTCTCCATGGTCTCTGTATTCTCCATGGTCCAGAACCACAGATTGGAAATAAAATGGCTCTATCTGGAGGATGCTTTCCTTGAGTGTCTTACTCTAAAGAGGGAATTTTCATCAAGGCTAACCAGTACAGAGATGCTCATGGAGGAAAAAATGAAAGCAGCAAGACATTGTAAGTGCATGAGCCTCATTGGAAACTGCACATCAACTCCTCAGGCCAACAGCCAATTCTTTACCTATCTAAATCCTACATATCCTTGGTCACTCATTTTAGGAATCTCTCCACATTTGCCTGCATAACTAATGCTCCTTCCTCTTTACCTACAACACATTGTTCAGCTATTTGAATTCTGTCTTGTAGTAGGAATTATAATCTATGTAACTCTCCCAGTATTTTAGTGACTACTATCTATCCAACTCCCCATTTCCAACGTCTCAGTACAGAAAGCTTTACTAAGTGTCCCATGAGGTAAATCTACATATCTACATGTTAAAGGTGCTGGTAATATCAAAGAGTCAAAGGCTATCTGTAAGCTGCATGATTTCCCAGTCAATGCTCATGCAAGGAGTATCTACTGAGCACTTATTCAGCACCTGGTCCCATGAGGAATGAAAGACAAGTGTACGTTCTGTGCTCAGAGAACTTGCACTGTGATAGAAGAGGGAGATAAAAAGACTGCTTTAAGTCACTGAGTAAGAACACAGGGGGCCATGAGAATACATAGAAGAGGATGTACCCTGGACTAAGTAATCTCTTATGGAAAACTGTTTTGGTCCTGGTTTTAGTTTCTCACTTAAAATAAGGGAGTTGGAATAAGCCCGAGGGGGCTGACTCTCAGGCCATGGGTATGTCTAGCCCACATATGTGAGATCCACCTACTGCATTGGCCTGCATAGAGGTTTCTTTCTTTTCCCTAAACAAATATCAGAAGTGTTGGCAGTGTGGGCCCCGTTTTTCCACTGACAATGATCTGCTGAACTGAGATGTGGATGTCGTCTGCATCTGCATGCTCTTCAGTCCCTCTAGGCCCTGCCACCTGCTATGAACTCTCTCACATGGGTACCAAGTATCTTTTGCCATTTTCACCAGGCAGTAGGTCACCCCCTTCACAAACTTTAGGATTAGCTGGTATATAATATACCTCCCAATTTGAATAATCTGGCTTTCTGTTTACTTCAACCTCTGAATAAATTATTAACCCAACCTTAATACTTGAATCAGGAATGTAGAGATTAATTAAGACATAGCGCTTGCCTTCAACAGAGGAATTAAGGAGAAACCAACTGTAGCAAACGATTGAAACAGAGTGTGACATGTGCCAATAGAAAGGGAGGCATGAAACAAGAGAAAGCACAAATTCTTCTGAGAGACAGACAAGTTTTACCACAGAACTTCATCAGAAAACAACAAGGGGAGGAGATTTATCAGCAGACTGCATGTATTTGGGCATACTGTAGGTTTAAAGTAGCTGGTTATAGAACAGATTAGAATTAGCTAAATTCTGAGATAAGCATGTACAAAGAGAAAGAGGTGAGTGATAAAGACTTTCTATTCTAGGAGCCAAAATTACTTAAGCAGAGTTGTGTATAGAATTCACACTGCGAAGAAATGAGATATGAGGCTGAGAAGGCAGAAAACAATCCAGTAATGTGGGATCTTGTGTGTCATGCTGATGAGTTTTAATTTATTCTGAAGATAATAAGTTACCCCAGTAAGGGATTAAGTAGAGAGCCCATGAATAGATCTGTGGCGTTTGGTGAAAGATTACCCAGTCAGGAGAGTGGGTGGTCAACTGGAGGGGAACATGCTATTAATGCAGAAATGAGTTATCAGGCCATTGTGATAACTCTGGCAAGACAAGATATATCAGTTAGGATCTGTATGTTTCAAATGAGAAATCCCTAGTCAAATTTAGCTAATCAACATGTAAACGTATTGGCTCAGGTAATGAAAATAGTAGCATGGGCTTCAAGTATGGCTTAATGCAGGGTCCCCAGATCCATTTTTCTGCTCTACCCTTGGCTATGCTTCATTCTCTGGCTGGCTTCCCTCAGAGTGGCTAAATTAATCCAGGTTAATATCATCAGTACAATATCCCAGAAGTAATCTCCTTATATCTCTTTGGAAAATGAATCACATGCTCTTGATTCAACCTTTTGTCTCAGAATGTGAAAAGCTAGGTTCCTGATCCAATTACTAGCGTAAGGTATATCTATCTATCTATCTATCTATCTATATATATATATATACACATACATAATTACCACTGGATTGACCAAATGTACCACTGAATCTGGGGATTGGAATAGTTTCCCCTGGATTTCCCATATAGAGATGAACTGTACATAAATGCACAAGATTTAGATCACTACTAGGAGGAGAAAAGTAGTGCTTAGGATACAGTCATCAAATCCTAGGATGATGATGACCTGAGACATGTCAGGAGTGAGGTAAAGGAGAGGATAGAGAAATGTTAAAGAGACAGAAGGATCAAGATTCAGCCATTGATTGAATGTGGGAGGCAAAGAAAGGGAATTGAGAAAGAATGTTCACCTTTCAGACACAGATAACTAGAGTACCTGGAGGATAAGCATATTTTGAAGTAAAAATAATGAGTTGATTTTTGATCATGTTAGTTGGCCCTGACTCAACTATTCAAGTGATATCTACAGATTAGTTGGATGGTTAAGACTGACTCACAGGGAATGGAACAAGAAATAAAGATTAAGAGCATGATGGGCTCATAGACGGAATTCACCAGTGACAGGGTTACATGAGAAAAGCAACTTCTGGACATGTTATGATAAAATTGTTTTTAAGAGACATGATGCCTGCTGCTGCTGCTGTTGCTAAGTTGCTTCAGTCGTGTCTGACTCTGTGCGACCCCATAGTTGGCAGCCCACCAGGCTCCCCCGTCCCTGGGATTCTCCAGGCAAGAACACTGGAGTGGGTTGCCATTTCCTTCTCCAATGCATGAAAGTGAAAATGAAAAGGAAGTCACTCAGTCGTGTCCGACTCCTAGCGACCCCATGGACTGCAGCCCACCAGGCTCCTCCGTCCATGGGATTTTTCAGGCAAGAGTACTAGAGTGGGTTGCCAATGCCTTCTCCGGACATGATGCCTACAAGAGGGCAAATCTCACCTCAGAGATAATAGAGATCCTCCTAACCTCTGAGAATAATCTCTCCATCTTCAGACCAAGGAGTTCCAGCTGAGTGACTGAGGGAGTTGATAAGCAGGTTTGTCATCTCCTTTTAGTGTTTCTTCCAATGAGCTAAAATGTACTGTAGCTGCCATTGGTGTCTGCCCTCTGGGAGTTTACAATGTTAGACAAGTGTTCAGTGCATTTAGGATATGAACTGTGTCTGGAAATATGCCCTCAACATAAAAGAGAAGCAATGGATTTCTAGTGTCCAGAAATATTATAGGGCTGACTGGAATTTGACTCATATTTGATAATATGTAGCTTGTCAGAATATTAAATATTACAGAGGTAGCTCATCACTGCAGATTAATGAAGTCACCAAAATAATTTAGACAGCAATTGAGTGACTAATTTTAATTAGAAATTTGATTGCTACTGTTGAAATGAAACAAGAGGAACTTATACCCCTCACCCATAAATGTTTTTCCCATTGGAACAACAATTTCTATGTCAATCTTTAGTTCATTAGTGGGTCTTTGCTAAGATTAGATGATTTCCAAAGAATAGATTATTATTTTAAGCAGAGAATACAAGGTAGCAGGACTTCAATCAGGAAAATTCCTGGAGTCAGAAAGACAGGATGAAAAAAAAACGATGTTTTCTGAACCTGAGGTAATCTAGTGAAAGAAAGAGTATATAAAGAGATAGCATTAATTGTCCTCCCAGGAAATAAGATTTTTCCAATAAATATAATTACAGGTATGATACTAAGAGGTTGGGATGTTTTCCTTAGGTTGGCAAGGAGTCAAGGAAGAAATCCATTTAAAAACAAAGATGTATGAAAACCTGAAAATGTTTATCATGAAATTTTCTAATTAGGTAAGATGTTGATTAGCATGTTTTTAGAAATGAGAGACCAGAGAATAGAAAATTTCATTTGTCAGATCTTATTCTCACATAGAGAGGGAGAGACAGAAAAGGAGACTAAGAGGGAAGAAGGGATAAGAGACACACACACATATGGAAAATAGGCATTTTCCTTATCAAACTGTCAAACTCTAGAATAATAACCATTCTGTGGGCTCTCCCTGGACTGTAACATTTATGTCCAACTACAATATGTTTATCTCTAATTTGGCTTCCTATGCATCCTAGGACTTGATGAGGGTAGAAAAGGGAAGAGTCATGACTAACAAAATCAAATACAGTTTTATATATCAATACTTTGCACATAATTCATATAATACTTTGCATAATACCTGCCTCCCAAGAAACCTGTGTGCAGGTCAAGAAACAACAGTTAAAACACCACACAGAGCAATGGACTGTTTCACAATTGGGAAAGGAGTACATTAAGGCTGCATATTGTTCCCCTGCTTATTTAACTTCTATGCAGAGTACATCATGCACAATGCTGGGCTGCAAGAAGCACAACCTGGAATCAGGAGAAATATCAATAACCTCAGATATGCAGATGATACCATCCTAATGACAGAAAACTAAGAGGAACTACAGAGTCCCTTGATGAAGGAGAAAGAGGAAAGTGAAAAAGTAGGCCTAAAACTCAACATTCAGAAAACTAAGATCATGGCATCCAGTCCCATGTCTTGATGGCAAATAGATGGGTAAAAAATGGAACCAGTGACAGACTTTATTTTCTTGGGCTTCAAAATCACTGCAGATGGTGACTGCAGCCATGAAATTAAAAGAAATTTGCTCCTTGGAAGAAAAGCTATGACAAAACTAGACAGTGTAGGGACACATGTACACCCATGGCTGATTCAAGTCAGTTCAGTTCAGTCACTCAGTCGTGTCCGACTCTTTGCGACCCCATGAATCACAGCACACCAGGCCTCCCTGTTCATCACCAACTCCCTGAGTTTACTCAAATTCACGTCCATAGATTTGGTGATGCCATTCAGCCATCTCATCCTCTGTCGTCCCCTTCTCCTCCTGCCACCAATCTCTCCCAGCATCAGCATCTTTTCCAATGAGCCAACTCTTTGCATGAGGTGGCCAAAGTATTGGAGTTTCAGCTTTAGCATCAGTCCTTCCAGCGAACACCCAGGACTGATCTCCTTTAGGATGGACTGGTTGGATCTCCTTGCAGTCCAAGGGACTCTCAAGAGACTTCTCCAACACCACAGTTCAAAAGCACCATACATGACCACTGCAAAAACCATAGCCTTGACTAGACAGACCCTTGTTGGCAAAGTAATGTCTCTGCTTTTGAATATGCTATTTAGGTTGGTCATAACTTTCCTTCCAAGGAGTAAGCATCTTTTAATTTCATGGGTGCAGTCACCATTTGCAGAGATTTTGGAGCCCCAGAAAATTCAGACTTAAATTGAAGAAAGCAGGGAAAACCACTAGACCATTCAGGTATGACCTAAATCAAATCCCTTATGATTATACAGTGGAAGTGAGAAATAGATTTAAGGGACTAGACCTGATAGACAGAGTGCCTGATGAACTATGAGTAGAGATTCATGACATAGTACAGGAGACAGGGATCAAGACCATCTCCATGGAAAAGAAATGCAAAAAAGCAAAGTGGCTGTCTGAGGAGGCCTTAGAAATAGCTGTGAAAAGAAGAGATGTGAAAAGCAAAGGAGAAAAGGAAAGATATAAGCATCTGAATGTAGAGTTCCAAAGAATAGCAAGAAGAGATAAGAAAGCCTTCCTCAGCAATCAGTGCAAAGAAATAGAGGAAAACAACAGAATGGGAAAGACTAGAGATCTCTTCAATAAAATTAGAGATACCAAGGGAACATTTCATGCAAAGATGGGCTCGATAAAGGACAGAAATGGTATGGGCCTAACAGAAGCAGAAGATATTAAGAAGAGGTGGCAAGAATACAAAGAAAAACTGTACAAAAAAGATCTTCACAACCCAGATAATCATGATGGTATGATCACTCACCTAGAGCCAGACATCCTGGAATGTGGAGTCAAGTGGGCCTTAGAAAGCATCACTATGAACAAAGCTAGTGGAGGTGATGGAATTCCAGTTGAGCTATTTCAAATCATGTAAGATGATTCAAGTCAATATATGGCAAAACCCACCACAATATTGTAAAGTAATTAGCCTCCAATTAAAATAAATTAATTAAAAAATAAAAATTAAAAGCACACATTACTTTTCTGACAAAGATTTGTATAGTAAAGCTATGGTTTTTCAAGTAGTCATGTACAGATGTGAGATCTGGACCATAAAGAAGGCTGAGTGCTGAAGAACTAATGCTTTTGAACTGTTTTGTTGTATAAGACTCTTGAGAGTCCCTTGGACAGCAAGGAGATCAAACCACTCAAGCTTGATGATTCAAATGCATAACTTTTATTATGCTCTTTACTCCTAATCGAATTTCACTGCTGATCTAACAGGAGGTATCAGTTGGCAACCCAAAGGTTGAGGATCCCTGTTCTAGAATCTTTTGGAAATGATTTTTTAAAAAGCATTTTTAAAAAGCTTTTTACCCATCCACTCTTTCATTTAAAAGATTTTAAGTAAGGTATCCACAGTGGACACTTCATTACAATTGCCACATACACAGCTTCCCAGTTCACTTTATCCACAGATTTTTCTAAATCAAAGCAGAATGATCAGATCAGGAGCACTGCATTGCACAAATTCCATGGACATTGTAATGTGTTTAAATAGTGTTCTCTGAGGACTTTCAACAGTTTACTTCTGAACAGGCTCTAGCCAAATTTCAAGGAAACAAATTGTTTCTTTTTGGATGCAAAAATGCAAACTTTATGGCTGTTTTGGAGAATTAATAAAACAGAGGTTTACTTTGAGAGGAGACTGGATTTTCTTAGTAATAGCTTTGTCATTATTCTTAAACTCATCGCCAAAGACTTGTATTTGAACGCTTTTCTTGTGATGGAAAAGTGTTTTTCAGTTGCTTCTATATCTCTTTTATAAAGTGTACCAGGGAAATTCTGGTATCTTAAAACCCAAGTTAGAGAGAACATAAAGAAGATACAAATCTGATTGTGCTGCAACTATTCCAGCCATGGATGGACATGGAAAAATGTACAATTCATCTCACAGGACCAGCCTGGTATTAATACATATGGTCTCTTTATTTTTTTTAATTTATTTATTTTAATTTGAGGCTAATTACTTTACAATATTGTATATGGTTTCTTTATAGTCTTTTTCACTGCAGTTGAATGGTGGTTAACAGTAATTCCATTCTATTTGCTCAGGTCAAAAATCTTGGAGTAATTACTAACTATTTTCTCTCTGTTACATCCAATACCTAGTTCAACCATAAATTATATAATCTCCAACTGCCATTTAAACCTCCACATGAGTTTTCTGGACATAGATTTGCTTTCTGACCTCAGACACAACTGAAGCCACTGTGTACAGGACCACCAGAGTTAGATGACTCATTTCTCTTCCTTCTGCTTTTACTCACTGTGCCAAATATTCTCTTGTAACAACTTAATAACGGAACCAGGAGCACATGGTCTGAATGATGGGTTGCTGCTGCTGCTGCTGCTAAGTCGCTTCAGTCGTGTCCGACTCTCTGCGACCCCATAGACGGCAGCCCACTAGGCTCCTCTGTCCCTGGGATTCTCCAGGCAAGAATACTGTCGTGGGTTGCCATTTCCTTCTCCAATGCATGAAAGTGAAAAGTGAAAGTGAAGTCACTCAGTTGTGCCTGACTTTAGCGACCCCAGGGACTGGAGCCCACCAGGCTTCCTCCGTCCATGGGATTTTCCAGGCAAGAGTACTGAAGGGGGTGCCATTGCCTACTCCGGAAAGATGGGTTGAAATAAGCATTTAAAGAACAAGTAAATTGGATACTATAGAAACTATTCCAGGCTATGAACGAACATGGAAATGTTTCTTATTCATTCCGTAAAACCAGCCTAATGTCAATACAGGTTGAATACTAGAAGCCCAGAACCAATGCTTACAGATCTAGTGTGGGTCATGATGATTGGGAATGCCACCTGTATTTCCTGATGCTTCCCCCACCCACACTCCCACCTCATCCTCAGAGATTGTTTCTTATAAGAATTGATGCCAAAACCTCTGGGAAGGCTTTTGGTTTCCTGATATAGGAACTTCCCTTCCTCTTTCTTTCTTCTCCTTTTCTCTGGATCACAGATATGAGTTAATTCCTTACAAGATTTCTATTTTTAATTATATCACTTATATTTTTCCATCTCAATAAAATCTAAGGTCAATGTTACCAGGTAGATTATAATACATACATATAAAGATTTGTCTTGTCACCTGAGGAAATCACTAAGGTGAGACAACTACCAATCCCTAGATTACTAAATAGATTTTCTATATTATTCAATAGATTCAATCATCTGTAGTAATTTCGTATACTCATCAAATCAATGTTTGGGATGAAGAAATTAAGTCACCATGATTCTAAAGCCAAATAGATTTAAATAGCAATTAGTTTGCATACTGACTTTCACTTTTTTCTTCTCTCTTTGATTTCTGTTCCCACTAATCCCAATGGAATATAAAATACTCTGGAGTCATCCATGTATAAATTTGAATTGACAGGCCTTCTAGATTTGGAACCCAGTTCATGTGGCCCTTGAAAACTCAGCAGATCTCTTTCATCTCCTTTGTGTGAGGGTTACTATGATGATGAGAAGATACAGCAAATGTTGTCATTATTAAAGTTGATAATATTTCTTAGCAGCTCTCTCTGAGCAAGTTTGGACTGAGACATTACCTAACTTCCATGGTAGTGGATGACATGAGAGTAGTAAAAATTTTGATGATCAAAATATATGTGCCTTGTTTTATTTTATCCTAGACTCCAAGTTGCCTGGTTTCAAAATGAATGTACCCCTATCCCTTTTATCACCATTACTTTATAACATTCTCTCTGCCTCTTGGGGGTTTTGGTAGTACTTCTCACTATCTGAACATATATGTGTGACACACAAATATACGTATGCACATATATATTTGTTTACTTGTTTTTCAGTTGTTTTACCATAAGCATGTATCTTCCATGAAGGCTGAAGTATCTAGAATATTGTGTAATATATTTTTTCTTTCCCTACAGATTATGTCTAGCTTTATACACAAAAACTATTTTGATTGATCTTTGCATTTCTCTCACCTTCCTTTTATCCTTGTAATTTATGGAAGGAGATGAGACTTAATTTTGAGTATATATCATGTACTAAATATTGTAGTAGGCAACTTCATATCTAAATTCATTTAATATTCCTAGCTATTCTGTAACTTAGGGTAGCTAAATCATTATCCTTATCATCACCAATAAAAAACACTGACATTTCTGCTTCACAAATGGAAAACTGTGAATTAAAAAAAAAAATTCTTACCCAAGATAATGGTAAAGCCAAATTTTATATTGAGATCTCAGTTCTCAGATGATGGTTCTAATGATATTAGTGACGATGGTTCTAATGATGATGTTAGTGATACATTATATTTCTCCAGTATTTTATGTGTCAGACTCTTTGCTAGACTCTTTATTAACATTACCTCTTTAATACTAAAAATAATAGTCACATCTTATATAATGCTAGCTATATGTTAGGCACTGTTCTAAACCGTCTAGGTTATTACCTAATTTAATCCTCAAAAAATCCCTATGAAGCTGCAGCAGAAATTGTTAGCTGATCACCAAAATAATTTCTTTTCCTCCTTGACAGTTATCAAGACTGCATTCCCCAGTCTTCCAAGCTATTAGATAAGGGAGTATAACTGAGATGTAATCAATGGATTGTGGGTGCAGGTGATGTAAACATCATTCAGGCTCAGGCCATAAGAATTATTCACATGATCTTTCATTTTCTGGTTAGTGGAATGGACATGACCCCCAGGGCAAATTTGGAAATGGGGTGCTGAAGATGCTTAAGTTGCCACAACTTGAGCCTCTGAATGATGGTGTGAACTAGAGACCCACCCCAGCCCCACATCTCCATCCTATGTTGTCTACATATGCAGTGAACTGTTCATCTATTAGATAAGCTGCTGAATTTGGATGGTGTGTTTCTTATAGGAATTAGCTTATTTCTGTTCATAACCGAGGAAAATGAGGCACTGGGAATTTAAGTAACCTAGAAGTATAGTTGATTAACACAGGTTTGAACTGCACAGGTACACATATATGTATATATATTTTCATTTCACAGATCCTTAAGTTAACTAAGTGTGGGGGAAATTTTGTCCTTGATTATAGATCATAATGTATGGAATTAAAAAGACCTAGAGTTTGAGACCTGACTCTATCCAACCTGTTTCAGCTTCTTGACCTTAGGTGAGTCACTCATCATACCCCTGGTTTCTGAGACAGAGACAGCAGTATGTGTTTTTTTCTTTTTCTTTTTTTTTTTTACTGTGTGGGGGTCAGCACCCCTAACCTCCAAGTTGTTCAAGGGTCAACTGTAGTTATTATCACTTTTAAAAAAGGAAACTGAATCTCAGTGAAGTTGACTATTCGGTCATACTATATAAGTCAGGTTCAGTTAACAAAATACAACCCACATTAAGGTGTTCAATAAGGGATATTTAACAAGCAGAACTACTCACTAAGAAGCTGGAGATGCTGACAGGGCAAATAGGAGGCAGTGAGGCAACACAGAGCAGGAACAGAGGGAAGCCACCACCAGTTTCTAAGACTGGAAAAACAAAGTATAGGTAATGTTATTACTACTAGAGCCCAAGGGCTAGGGTGGTCCAGTGTAAGCTAGAACCAATATCCTTCAATAATTGGGAAATATGAAGAGAAACAGAATGACAGCCAAGGCTCAGTGTAAAGCAGAGACATCAGGAGAGAAAGAGCCCAGCTTCTTTCTCATTTGCAGGCTTCTCCCTAGGTCTTCCATTAGTTGATCCTAGCTAGAATCCAATTAGCAAAAGAGCACGTGAAATGCAATTTGCCTAAGCCAGTGCTCTGCAATACAGAATGGAACAGGGGAAGCAAAGGGAATGGATCTAAGAGAAAATAGGCAAGGGACTAGAATATAAACCAAGGGCTAACAGTGCAAACCTGTGATTGAAACTCAGGCCTATACAACTCCCGAGACACATCTAGACCTAGTCTTTCTAATATGCTATGCTCTCTTTGAAGTGAACATAGCTCTTTCTTTGTACATAGTATATCTTAAATAAATGTTTCCTTTCATTGCTTGTACCATTTAAAAATCATTTAATTCATAGCATAGAGAGAATCTGTCTTTTTAAAACATAAGGCAACTAAGTGATTTGCTACCTTTCTACCACCTCTCTAGACAGTTCTAGATAAATATTAAACAATCGTATGGATGTCAAGATGTCACCACAATAATAACAAGCAGCCCAACAGGATAGTGTTTGTAATGGGTTTTGTTGTTGGACAAATTTGGTTTTAACTATCTGTCAATCACACCTACCAACTAATTGGGAATAAAATTATTTAACTTCATTGAACCTTAGTTCCTTTACCTGTGACATGGGAGTACTCATACCAACAGTTCATAGCTGCATTCATAGTAGAATTTATGAGGAATAAATTAAGTTTTATATATATAACCTCATTAAGTTCCTGATGAGCAGTCAATCTGGTAGTAACTATTGTTGTAGCTGTGGCTGTTGGTATCCAGTCATTTAGTAAGTAAAGACTGCTAGAATTGGGATGGAATGGAATGCAGTTTTGAGCAAACCACAATTTCTTCAAAATAATCAGTGCATTCAACTAAAATTCAAAGCATGCAAAAAGTCAAGGTTTTTGGCTAGATAGACTCCCTCAAGTGACATGCTACAAACCTTTGGCATTTTGACAGATTTTAAAATATATATATTTATTCTAGACATTGAACCTTCAAAAATTCATTTTAGTTCACTCTAGTCATAGTACTTCAGAATAATTTCATCATTTGCAATGAACCCTCAACAGAAAATGAATTTCAAGCGATGACATTCTAATGGAACAGTAAAGAAGTTCATATAAGCACACTGAAGAGGTTATCAAGAACTTAGGTCAATTTAAATTATTTTGTTATTTTTTTCACTTGGGACTAGAAAGCAATATTAGCTTAAAATTCTTACCTAAATATGCTTCCACTGCCATGCCAAGGCCGGGATTCTCTGTGTCAATGAGTTTTAGGTGATAAATTCCCTAAGATAGAAAGCAGATATGTGATCATTCTTAGGAATAAATTGGCAGATACACTTTTTCTTATTTTGATATTAATATGAATTCAATCTGAATATTGATAAGAAGTGGCTGTTGGAATCCCCAGGAACCAGTGAATTCAAGTCTGATTCCAAGAGTACAGAAGCATCATTATTAACTGCCTATTCTTAGAGACATTTATAGTCTCATCACCACAATAAATTATTTTGCCTTAGGGTATGCTGTTGGACATAAAAATAATTTTCTTTTTCCCATTCTGCATTGTATCTGCTGGTGAGATGAGTTAAACTCACATGCCATTTTTGACATGATTATATGCTAACTAAACTATAAATTCACATTTATCCACCCTGAACATTGACCCACAGTGTACGTCACTCTGAAGCCAAGGCTGTTCTGGTTTAAGGAAGAGGAAGACATAAGGGAAAGAAGCAGCAAGACTAAGAGACAATTTCAGAGTACTCAGAACTAAACAAGTCTGGGCAGCCTCTTAGCCAGTTGGACAGCCTCTGCACCTGTGGTCCTTCATCAAATGGAAATCTTTAAAATACCCCTGGTGGTGGTGGTGGTTCAGTCGCTAAGCTGTATCTGACTCTTATGACCCCATGAACTGTAGCTGCCAGGCTCCTCTGTCCATGGGATTCTCCAGGCAATAATACTCCTGAAGGCCAACATTTTTCTATTTTTTATTTTTCCTTTTATTAAGATTAATGACTTAGAATTGGGTGTATGGTTAATTAGAACCACTAATATCCCCTCAAAGGATGATATGAAGAAATAGTCAACACCTTCATAAAGTGGCTTCCCCACATCTCCTCACTGTCTCTATAACTAGTGTCCATTGTATTTCATTCCAAGTTTAGTGTACTAATGCACCCTCACTAACCAAAGAGAACAGAAATAAGATACTGCACAAGACCCTTATGGATGGTTCATTTATTCTCCCAAAATACTTATTGAGCAACTGTTATATGTCAGGCACAGTCCTAGTTTTGTTGGTGGCGGTGGTTTAGTCACCAAGTCATGTCAGACTCTCTGTGACCCCCTTGGACTGCAGCCTGCCAGGTGGCTCCTCTGTCCATGGGATTCTCCAGGCAAGAATATTGGAGTGGGTTGCCATTTCCAGCTCCAGGGGATCTTCCTGACCCAGGGATAGAACAGGCATCTCCTGCGCTCCTGCACTGGCACACAGATTCTTTACCTGAGCCACCTGGGAAGCCCACATGTCAGACACAGTCCTAGGTCTAGGGATGGCTATAGCAATGTTCAGACAGGCAAAATTACTACTCTTGTAATGACATAATAAACAAGTTACATACCACCATCACTCTAGCATTTGTGAAAGCTCTGGGATCTGAAAGTCAGTCTTGTGATAGATACAGTTATTTAAAACATCAGTCTCAAGGCACTTGCAGAAAAATGACCTTGTTCATTTGAATATTATAAAATTGGCAGCAATTCATGAACATTTGCTGGACAATGTACTGGCTCATTTCAAGATAGAATTCTTAGAGAACAGGTCTTGGAGCATGACTAGAAAATATTCCCACTCAATCAGCGAGCTGGCCAACTCTGGCCAGTCATTCTTAGTTTTCTATTTCAGTGTGACTCCTGGATTCCTGCACGGCACTCCTCAAAGTGACCTTATCCCTGCCTGGACCTGTCTAACTATGAGACTTGGTGGATCAAACAGAACCTAGCCTGTGATGAGCAGTTGAGTTCACACGCTTGCTTAATGGCTCGTGGTCAGAGCTCTACATTTTCAGGACCGAGTAGGACAACATGAGTAGTTTATTGACTGGTATGCAGTTCACTGTTGCAGATGGCTTGATCTTGCTTCAGAACATTGGAGGGTTATGCTGTGATTTTTGCACTGCATCTTGCCATGAACTATACATAGTATCTCTTTTCCAACCACAGATATTTATAACACTATATTTCTTATCCAGATTATATCCTCAATATATCATATATCAGCTAAAGAGCTTTACTGCTCTAGAATCATTAATAGCTAATAGCTTCTCTTATTATGTGGCAAATGGGTCAGAGGCATACATATAAAATATGTGCTTCCAGAATGCAGAGGCATTTACCAAGTGTTATGCTTCCTTCTTGGATGTGGGTTATCTCTTCACGGCTGCTCCAGTAAAGCACAGCTGCTGCTCCTTATATTGGATGAGGGGTATTTCCTCAAGGTCGCCCCTCCTGACCTTGAAGGTGGAGTAGCTCCTCTTGGCTCTCCTGCACCCAGACAGCTGCTGCTCCTTGGACATGAGGTAGATCCTCTTGGCCGCCACCCTTGACCTTGGGTGAGGGGTAGCTCCTCTTGGCCACACTTCTGCGTGATACCCCATGCAGGGGTATCTGTTGTGATACCGCTGTGTGAAGAGATACCCCACGTCCAAGGTAAGAGAAACACAAGTAAGATGGTAGGTGTTGCAAGAGGGCATCAGAGGGCAAACACACTGAAACCACAATCACAGAAGACTAGTCAATCTGACCACATGGACCACAGCCTTGTCTAACTCAATGAAATTAAGCCATGCCATGTGGGGCCACCCAGATGAGCGGGTCATGGTGGAGAGGTCTGACAGAATGTGGT
Source organism: Bos taurus (assembly GCF_002263795.3). Taxonomy (NCBI): domain Eukaryota; kingdom Metazoa; phylum Chordata; class Mammalia; order Artiodactyla; family Bovidae; genus Bos; species Bos taurus. The sequence continues at coordinate 76,374,253 of NC_037330.1, forward strand.
CCACTGGAGAAGGGAATGGCAAATCACTTCAGTATTCTTGCCTTGAGAACCCCATGTACAGTATGAAAAGACAAAATGATAGGATACTGAAAGAGGAACTCCCCAGGTTGGTGGGTGCCCAACATGCTACTAGAGATCAGTGGAGAAATAACTCCAGAAATAATGAAGGGATGGACCCAAAGCAAAAACAATACCCAGTGTGGATGTGACTGGTGATAGAAACAATGTCCGATGCTGTAAGAGCAATATTGCACAGGAACCTGGAATGTCAGGTCCATGAATCACGGCAAATTGGAGGTGGTCAAACAGGAGATGGTAAGAGTGAACGTCGACATTCTAGGAATCAGCAAACTAAAATGGACTGGAATGGGTGAATTTAACTCAGATGACCGTTATATCTAATACTGTGGGAAAGAATCCCTTAGAAGAAATGGAGTAGCCATCATGGTCAACAAAAGAATCCAAAATGCAGTACTTGGATGCAATCTCAAAAACAACAGAATGATCTCTGTTCTTTTCCAAGGTAAACCATTCAATATCACAGTAATCCAAGTCTATGCCTCAACCAGTAATGCTAAAGAAGCTAAAGTTGAACAGTTCTATGAAGACCTACAGGACCTTTTAGAAATAATGTTAAAAAAATATATCCTTTTCATTATAGGGGACTGGAATGCAAAAATAGGAAGTCAAGAAACACCTAGAGTAACAGGCAAACTTGGCCTTGGAGTACGGAATGAAGCAGGGCAAAGACTAATAGAGTTTTGCAAAGAAAATGCACTGGTCATAGCAAACACCCTCTTCCAACAACACAAGAGAAGACTCTACATATGGACATCACCAGATGGTCAACACTGAAATCAGATTGATTATATTCGCTGCAGCCAAAGATGGAAAAGCTCTATATACAGTCAGCAAAAACAACTGGGAGCTGACTGTGGCTCAGATCATGAACTCTTATTGCCAAATTCAGACTTAAATTGAAGAAAGTAGGGAAAACCACTAGACGATTCAGGTATGACCTAAATCAAATCCCTTATGATTATACAGTGGAAGTGAGAAATAGATTTAAGGGACTATATCTGATAGACAGAGTGCCTGATGAGCTATGGACTGAGGTTTGTGACATTGTACACGAGACAGGCATCAAGACCATCCCCATGGAAAGAAATGCAAAAAAGCAAAATGGCTGTCTGGGGAGGCCTTGCAAATAGGTGTGAAAAGAAGAGACGTGAAAAGCAAAGGAGAAAAGGAAAGATATAAGCATCTGAATGCAAAGTTCCAAAGAATAGCAAGGAGAGATAAGAAAGCATTCCTCAGTGATCAATGCAAAGAAATAGAGGAAAACAACAGAATGGGAAAGCCTAGAAATCTCTTCAAGAAAATTAGAGATACCAAGGGAATATTTCATGCAAAGATGGGCTCGATAAAGGACAGAAATGGTATGGACCTAACAGAGCAGAAGATATTAAGAAGAGGTGGCAAGAACACACAGAAGAAATGTACAAAGAAGATCTTCATGACCCAGCTAATCACGATAGTGTGATCACTCACCTAGAGCCAGACATCCTGGAATGTGAAGTCAAGTGGGTCTTAGAAAGCATCATTACAAACAAAGCTACTGGGTGATGGAATTCCAGTTTAGCTTTTTCAAATCCTAAAAGATGATGCTGTGAAAGTGCTGCACTCAAGCAGTGGGCACAGGACTGGAAAAGGTCAGTTTTAATTCCAATCCCAAAGAAAGGCAATGCCAAAGAATGCTCAAACTACCGCACAATTGCACTCATCTCACAAGCTAGGAAAGTAATGCTCAAAATTCTCCAAGCCTGTCTTGAGTAGTATGTGAACCGTGAACTTCCAGATGTTCAAGCTTGTTTTAGAAAAGGCAGAGGAACCAGAGATCAAATTGCCAACATCCACTTTGATCATGGAAAAAGCAAGAGGTTTCCAGAAAAACATCTATTTCTGCTTTATTGACTATGCCAAAGCCTTTGACTGTAGATTACAATAAACTGGGAAATTCTGAAAGAGATGGGAATACCAGACCACCTGACCTGCCTCTTGAGAAACCTATATTCAGGTCAGGAAGCAACAGTTAGAACTGGACATGGAACAACAGACTGGTTCCAAATAGCAAAAGGGATACGTCAAGGCTATATATTGTCACCCTGCTTATTTAACTTATATGCAGAGTACATCATGAGAAACACTGGGCTGTAAGAAGCACAAGCTGTAATCAAGATTGCCGGGAGAAATATTAATCACCTCAGATATGCAGATGACACCCCTCTTATGGCAGAAAGTAAAGAGGAACTAAAAAGCCTCTTGATGAAAGTGAAAGAGGAGAGTGAAAAAGTGGGCTTAAAGCTCAACATCAGAAAATGAAGACCATGGCATCTGGTCCCATCACTTCATGGGAAATAGATGAGGAAACAGTGGAAACAGTGTCAGACTTTATTTTGGGGGGCTCCAAAATCACTACAGATGATGACTGCAGCCATGAAATTAAAAGACGCTTACTCCTTGGAAGGAAAGTTATGACCAACCTAGATAGCATATTCGGAGAAGGCAATGGCAGTACTCTTTCCTGAAAAATGCCATGGACGGAGGAGCCTGGTAGACGGAGGAGCCATGGGGTCGCACAGAGTTGGACACGACTGAGCGACTTCCCTTTCACTTTTCACTTTCATGCATTGGAGAAGGAAATGGCAACCCACTCCAGTGTTCTTGCCTGGAAAATCCCAGGGATAGGGAAGCCTGGTGGGCTGCTGTCTATGGGGTCAAACAGAGTCAGACACAACTTATGTGACTTAGCAGCAGCAGCAGATAGCATATTAAAAAGTAGAGACATTACTTTACCAACAAAGGTCCGTCTAGTCAAGGCTATTGTTTTTCCAGTGGTCATGTATGGATGTGAGAGTTGGACTATGAAGAAAGCTGAGCACTAAAGAATTGATGCTTTTGAACTGTGGTGGTGGAGAAGACTCTTGAGAGCCCCATGGACTCCAAGGAGATCCAACCAGTCCATCATAAAGGAGATTAGTCCTGGGTGTTCATTGGAAGGACTGATGCTAAAGCTGAAACTCCAATACTTTGGCTACCTCATGCAAAGAGCTAACTCATTGGAAAAGACTCTGATGCTGGGAGGGATTGGGGCCAGGAGGAGAAGGGACGACAGAGGATGAGATGGCTGGATGGCACCACCAACTCGATGGACATGAGTTTGAGTGAACTCTGGGAGTTGGTGATGGACAGGGAGGCCTGGCATGCTGCGATTCATGGGGTCGCAAGGAGTTGGACACTACTGAGCAACTGAACTGAACTGATGCTTCGTTCTTAGTAATGAAAAGTCCAAGATAAAATGATTTATCCCTTGATGTACAGGGGTTATTCCGGCATGCCCCAGAATACTGAACCTCTAAAAACTCTAATGATTTTTCAAGACACTAAGACTTTGTAAGATTTGCCTTTCAGCCTCTTTTTGCATAGAGGAGGGTTTCTAATGTACTTGCCATGTCTTTTTTATCTGGTTATATATATATAATGTATAGGGCCTCTGATTTGGAGAAGGTGATGGCACCCCACTACAGTACTCTTGCCTGAAAAATCCCATGGAGGAGGAGCTAGTAGGCTGCAGTCCATGGGGTCGCGAAGAGTCAGACACGACTGAGCAACTTCACTTTCACTTTTCACCTTTCACTTTCATGCATTGGAAAAGGAAATGGCAACCCACTCCAGTGTTCTTGCCTGGAGAATCCCAGGGAATGGCGGAGCCTGGTGGGCTGCCATCTATGGGGTCGCACGGAGTCGGACATGACTGAAGCGACTTAGTAGCAGCAGCAGCAGCCTCTGATTCAGTGAACTAAAATGGCATTCTGAATAACATTATGACAGGCCCAGAGAGTTGTCACAATCCTGGGACAAAAATCATGAATGGAAAATGCTGTCCATCCCATGTAAAGGCAAACTGCTTGCATTCCTTCTTCCTGATAAAATCGGAGGGGAAATGCTTTTGAAACATCAGTGGACACACACTATGGTATGTATATGAGTCAGCAGCAATTTGCTCTTACAAAGATACCATATCTGGCCCAGCAGCTGCAGTTGGGACTAGTCCTTCTTTAAATTTATGATAGCTCACTATCATGCTCCAGGCCTTGTTTGTTTGTTTGTTTAAATGATGAGAATGGTGAATTAATTGCTAAATATAATGGGATCACCAAACCTGCAAACCTTAAATGCATTAAGGTGGGCACTATTTCTACCATTTTCCATTCAGGGTGAGGCTATTACTGTTTTCTGTTGTTATTTTCTTTCCTGGTGTGAAGGATTTCCAGAGCTTTCCAATTGAATTTCCCCCATTGACTAGTTCAGGAACTAAAATAGGGAGCTCCGCCAACTACCAAGTAGGGTCATTCTAGTATACATTTGGAGATAATAAATTAAGTACTATGTGAATCTGTGAAACCAGTCAATTCTCTATGAATAGGTTCTGGACTAGAATTCCATTTTTACCTGGATACCATATATCCCCACTTGTATGCAAGGGTGCTCTGATGGCACCAGGTCACTAGACATCAATGTCAACTTAGACTCTATGTTCAGTTGTTCTTGAAATGACTGGATATTGCCCTTTGTCTCAGCATATGGATAGCTAAGTAAATGTAGATGTCATTGAGAGAGAACAGAGAAAATCATTACTATGCATATTATTGTTACATTGCAGGGTCCTTCTTCCTGGTGATGCAATATCTGCTTCAGTCATTGAGTTACAGGTTTGAAAAAGGGCTCATGTTCAGAAACCATGAAAAAGGTTGTGACTTCTAATGAGAAGATTGTCATCACCTTCCTCATCACCCATCCTTGATTTCTTCCGTTTGAATAAAGTGAACAACTCCCTTACTGGCTGCCCATTTATTTTCCCTTAGGGATGCCAAGTTCTATTAATCACCACTCCAGCTCCTTGCGAGTCAAGCCCCTTTCGATGTTACTCTGATGATCCACTTATGATAATTGCACTCATTTTGTTTCTTATGATCAAATGCCTCCACCTGGTCTCTATTATTCTGAGGTCCTATTATCCCCATTGTTATTAGGGAAGCTAGCTCTTTAATGGCTTCTCCTGATGTCAGTCTTGGCCTACAGAGGACAGCTACAGCTGAGGTTCTCAGTGATGCTTTCACATGTATAATTATTTTTGTTTTGATAAATGCAGTCGACTCTGGACTTTTCCATACACCATGGTGGCTGGTGATTTTCCAACCTTATAGTCACTCTAATGTACCCACTTTTTTTGAAACTGTATATATCCTTTTCCACCACTGAACCTTTCTCCCCAACTTAGTACAAGCCATTGCCTTCTCCAGACTTTCAAGAGCCATCCTAGCAGGAAGTAAGCAACTTCACCAAGATGTCTGCCTTGATAAGAAATCTTATAACAGGTGAGAGTATCCTTGTATTGGTAAACACTCTTTATTCAACTGAGAGGCTATCCATTGTTAACCCATGAATCTAGAGCTCTCCATGGGTGATAAGTCCATGCCAGTTAGAGGCAGAAAATTCATGAAGCACATGTAGTTTGGAAGTTTTAATGGCATGGCCTGGGAGTCATACTAGTCACTTCTACTCACATTGCTTTGGCTCAAATTCAGTCATGACCACAGCTCACTGTAAAGGGAACTGGGAAATACAGTTCAGCTTTGTGCCCAAGAAGAAGAGAGTACTGCTCTTTGTGAGCAGTTAGCATTCCTATTCCTTACTACAATTGCATAGCCCAGTGTTGTAAAGATTCCTATGAACTAGCCCAGAGCACAAGGATAGGTATATACAGGTTCTATAGGACTTTGAGCCTTTTGCTTGTAATCCATATGTAGTCCCCTGATGAGCCAATGTGGACCTCAGAAAGGAAAATTTTTTATCAATATTACATAAACTGAATAAAGTCTAATAGCTTCCCTAGCTCCTTTCTATATAAGCCTGACTTCAAACCTGATCTTCTGTATATGCCAAGGGCAAATGTGAGGAAAGGCTAGAACAAAGAAGGGCAAGTTAGTCAGGGAGGGACAGAATACACAGGAGAGACAGAGACGGAGAGAGGGGAATAGAGTAAGGGAAAGGAAGAAAAGAGGAAGGGAGGGACAGAAAGAAAGAACTTTTGTCCAGTACTTTGGTGATTGTAGCCATGAAATTAAAAGATGCTTGCTCCTTGGAAGGAAAGTTATGACCAACCTAGACAGCACATTAAAAAGCAAAGACATTACTTTGCCAACAAAGGTCTGTCTAGTCAAGGCTATTGTTTTTCCAGTAGTCATGTATGGATGTGAGAGTTGGACTATAAAGAAAGCTGAGTGATGAAGAATAGATGCTTTTGAACTGTGGTGTTGGAGAAGACTCTTGAGAGTCCCTTGGACTGCAAGAAGATCCAACAAGTCCATCTGAAAGGATATCAGTCTTGGGTGTTCATTGGAGGGACCGATGTTGAAGCTGAAACTCCAATACTTTGACCACCTGATGTGAAGAGCTGACTCATTTGAAAAGACCCTGATCCTGGGAAAGATTGAGGGCAGGAGGAGAAGGGGACAACAGAGGATGAGATGGTTGGATGGCATCACTGACACAATGGACATGGGTTTGGGTGGACTCTGGGAGTTGGTGATGGACAGAGAGGCCTGGAGTGCTGCGGTTCATGGGGTGGCAAAGTCAGACACGACTGAGTGACTGAACTGAACTGAACTAGAGCTAGGAGGCCAACTCATATATAAGCCATTCTCAAGATTGAGTCCATATTTGCCATTAACTGTATGAGGATGAGTCAGAGAGGAAAGAGAGAAAGGGAGGGGGGTGGGGAAGCCAGACAGTTGCTGCCAGGGTCCAGAATGTTCAACTTCTTTGCTTAGCACAGTGAAAAAACCAACTCTTAGAAACAGGATTCGATAAAATATCCTTTACCTTAAAACTGACTTCTCCTTTGGAATGAAGAGGGAAAAGGTATATAAGGTCCTCCAAAGGGCATGGCTGAACTGCAAAAGGCAGACAATAAACAAATGATCAATATCAGTGAATTTGCCTACCACTGTCTTCTTTTAGGTAAAAAAGCTAGAAACGTCATCATTATTCTCTAGTATTTGTGTGGCCTGTAAAAAACCAGATTTGTTTTTATGATTATCTGAAAATGCATTGCTTGCAATATAAGCTCTTTAATGGTTTATCAATATGCCCTCAAAGAAGAAAACTTCAACAGTGAAAAGTTAACTGATTAAAAAATATTTAAAATTTTAAAATGTACTCTTACTAGAAATCACTTTGTCAATGGTGATAAGAATACTGTGAAAATGGCATGGCTATGTTAATACCCATGAGGGTGTTATGATACAGGGCAATTTGCAAGGTGTATCAAGAGTTTCAAAATTATTCACATCCTTTGAACTGACCTTCCCACTTCTAGGTCATTCATCTTAAAAGAAAAAATAATAAATATACTTAAGGACATATAGATTTAAGTATATGTCAAAACCTCATTTATACATTTTTATTATTCAAAAAAGTACATTCTAATGGGACAAAAGTAGGAAATATTGATTGTGAGAGGTACATAAATTTACACCAGCTAAAATCTCACTCACCAGAAGTAACCACATTTTCTTGCCTATTCTTCCCAAAGATTATTCTAGGCAAAATATAGCATACTACACATTTTCTTCAATAATGCTTTTTGCACTTAACAGATACCAATTTTCCTCAAATTCTTAACACTATACATAAATTTACATTATATTATTTAGGAACCACACTGCCTTCTCCTGTATGGTCATAACAAAATGTTTTCACAACCCAGTGTTGTTGGACATTTAGGTTGCTTTTGATTGTTTATGAAAAAATAGAAAATAGTCCTTCAGATGAATTCCAAGAATTAAAAGTACTCAGTATTCAGGGTCTTTGGTATATATTGGCAAAATACCTTCTAGGGAAGTTGTACCAACTTACAATTCCACTCTGTGTTTAGAAGTACCTATCTTCCCACAGTCATGATAACACAAGGTGTTCTAACCATTATAAACTTTATAACAGGGGAAATGCTCTGTTGCTATTTTAATTTATATATTGTTTGTTACTAGCATATGTGAATATTTAAAGTGATGGTCATCTTTTCTATAGTGAATGATCTACACATAAAATTTAAACCATCTTTATAACTTTGTTTTATTATTGATTTCTAAAATATTTTAGGTAGCTTTGGGTGCTATTTCTCCTTAAAATTTACCAATTATTTCCATTCTGGTTTCTGCTTTGTTTTCTTGTTTACATGAAGATTATATAAATATTTACCCATATACATTTCTTGCATTTTATGATACCATTTAAAATATCAAATCATTAATCCATCAGGACTTTATGTAGAATTAAGGTGGCTCAGACGGTAAAGTGTCTGCCTACAATGTGGGAGACCCGGGTTCGATCCCTGGGTCTGGAAGATCTCCTAGAGAAGGAAATGGCAACCCACTCCAGTACTCTTGCCTGGAAAGTTCCATGGACAGAGGAGCCTGGTAGGCTACAGTTCATGGGGTTGCAAAGAGTCGGACACAACTGAGTGACTTCAATGTCAATGTCAAGGTAAGAAGTGGGCTTTAACTTATGATTGTCCATTTTGAGGGGATGGTTTTGGGAAGTCTTTTATTCCCCACTAGTGAAACTCCAGTACTTTGGCCACCTGATGCGAAGAGTTGACTCACTGGAAAAGATGCTGATGCTGGGAAGAATTGGGAGCAGGAGGAGAAGGGGACGACAAAGGATGAGATGGCTGGATGGCATCACTGACTCGATGGACATGAGTATGAGTAAACTCCGGGAGTTGGTGATGGACAGGGAGGTCTGGGGTGCTGTGATTCATGGGGTCGCAAAGAGTCGGACATGACTGAGCGACTGAACTGAACTGAACTGAACTGAAATGTGAAATGATATCATTATTTTAGTCTTAATTGGAAATAACTTAAATGTCCCACAATAAAAAATAATTAAATCATCTACCCAATAGCATATTGAGATATAATTAAATATTAAATTTATAATTTATTTGCAATATCATTAAAAATGCTTTTATCTTACAATAAGTGTACAGGAGCAGGAGAAGCAAGAAACTGAATTCTATAATTGGGAAGATTACAACTGTATTTTTTCAAATATTCAAAATTTTATATTTGGAAAACAATTTAAAAATACACACATTAAAAAGTGATGTTTTCATGGATTAAAAATGTGGCAGGATCGTAATTTCCCTGCTTTGGGGCTTTACAGTTTCTTTTTATGAGTATGCACAGGTGTTGCTACTGATAAAGAACCCACCTGCTAATGCAGGAGATTCAAGAGATGCAGGTTCAATCCCTGAGTTGGGAAGATATCCTGGAGGAGGGCATGGCCACCCACTCCAATATTCCTGCCTGGAGAATCTGATGGACAGAAGAGCCTGGTGGTCTATGGTCCATAGAGTCACAAATAGTTGGACACGACTGAAGCGACTTAGCACATACTCTTCTTGTAATGAAAAAAATACTTACATTTTCTTTACAAATATAATCAGAATACATTCTCTATGTTTAGGGGAAAATATCACAAAAATGTGAATTCAAGGATCTGGAATTTTTACCAAAGGATGGAATTCAGACATTTTGGTATCTCTTTCACTACTGAGTTTCCATGCTAACATACTACTGGAGAGGATGAATTAGTCAGAATTTTCCAATTCACGTCAGCACCTCTGAACCTTTGCCCCCAACCACAACCATTTATTCTAAGGGGCTCCCATTTCACTGTATTATGGGAAGCTTGGATGCCTGCTCAAGGTCTGAGGGGGTCAATTTGCTGTAGAAAATCGGTTAGGTACCATCCCTACAGAGTACTTAAGTTCTGAAGGAGCTTTAAATGAGCTTGTATGGAATTGTTCACAAGGTGGCTTTAAAGGGGTACACGCTTTGAGAAATCGTCAGTACTGGAAATGGTATTGATCTATGCTGAGCAACAATTCACTGAAATTGCACAAGATACTTGTACAACTGCGAGTGTGGTGAAGAAAAAGAGAAACAACAAAACCAGAAAGTACCTCTTAAACCAGATATAATGTTCTGCTCTACCCAGAAAAAGACTGTGAGGAAAAACACAAATCTGTAGTGCAGAAGTCTGCATTGACTGAGATGTTTTTTCTTCTTTCCCATTAACACATTTTCAATGCTTGCCACTATTTATGGAAGAGCAATAAAATGGCCACATTACCTGATGGTCAAATTAACCCACTTCTTCACTCAATCTGGAGGAAAAGTGAACTCTATCTGCCCTCAATCAACAAAGATTCTCACTCTCAAGTCTCTGGTTGGAGAAGAAATGTTTCCTTTGCTTTCTACATGAGTCATTCCACTCTTATGAAGTAGCAGGGTAGGAATCTGGCATTAAAAAAAAAAATAGAAAAGACAAAATAACTGATACCCATGGCATGATGTATGACATTGAAAAGATGAAATAACATGTATTTGGATGCTGAGACCCAAGCACTTTTCCCTGACAGGATTCCACGGCTGACAGACATGCCTGTGCCTTTACCCTGCTGACAGGAAATAGCACCCTCCTAGGAATATGCCCTTATGATTATACAGTGGAAGTGAGAAATAGATTAAGGGACTAGATCTGATAGATAGAGTGCCTGATGCACTGTGGACGGAGGTTCGTGACATTGTACAGGAGACAGGGTTCAAGACCATCCCCATGGAAAAGAAATGCAAAAAAGCAAAATGGCTGTCTGAGAAGGCCTTACAAATAGCTGTGAAAAGAAGAGAAGTGAAAAGCAAAGGAGAAAAGGAAAGATATAAGCATATGAATGCAGAGTTCCAAAGAATAGCAAGGAGAGATAAGAAAGCATTCCTTAGTGATCAATGCAAAGAAATAGAGGAAAAACAACAGAATGGGAAAGACTAGAGATCTCATCAAGAAAATTAGAGATACCAAGCGAACATTTCATGCAAAGATGGGCTAGATAAAGGACAGAAATGGCATGGACCTAACAGAAGCAGAAGATATTAAGAAGAGGTGGCAAGAATACACACAAGAACTGTATAAAAAAGATCTTCATGACCCAGATAATCACGATGGTGTGATCACTCACCTAGAGCCAGACATCCCGGAATGTGAAGTCAAGTGGGTCTTAGAAAGCATCACTACAAACAAAGCTAGTGGAGGTGATGGAATTCCAGTTGAGCTTTTTCAAATCCTGAAAGATGATGCTGTGAAAGTGCTACATTCAATATGCCAGCAAATTTGGAAAACTCAATAATGACCACAGGACTTCAAAAGGTCAGTTTTCATTCCAATCCCAAAGAAAGGCAATGCCAAAGAATGCTCAAACTACCACACAATTGCACTCATCTCACATGCTAGTAAAATAATGCTCAAAATTCTCCAAACCAGGCTTCAGCAGTACGTGAACCATGAACTTTCAGATGTTCAAGCTGGTTTTAGAAAAATGCAGAGGAACCAGAGATCAAATTGCCAACATCTGCTGGATCATCGAAAAAGCAAAAGAGTTCCAGAAAAACATCTACTTCTGCTTTATTGACTACGCCAGAGGCTTTGACTCTGTGGATCACAATAAACTGTGGAAAATTCTGGAAGAGATGGGAATACCAGATCACGTGATCTGCCTCTTGAGAAACCTATATGCAGGTCAGGAAGCAACAGTTAGAACTGGACATGGAACAACAGACTGATTCCAAATAGGAAAAGGGGTATGTCAAGGCTGTATATTGTCACCCTGCTTATTTAACTTCTATGCAGAGTACATGATGAGAAACACTGGGCTGGGAGAAGCACAAGCTGGAATCAAGATTGCTGGGAGAAATATCAATAACCTCAGATATGCAGATGACACCACCCTTATGGCAGAAAATAAAGAACTAAAGAGCCTCTTGATGAAAGTGAAAGAGGAGAGTGAAAAAGTTGGCTTAAAGCTCAACATTCAGAAAACGAAGATCATGGCATCTGGTCCCATCATTTCATGGGAAATAGATGGGGAAACAGTGGAAACCGTGTCAGACTTTATTTTTGGGGCTCCAAAATCACTGCAGATGGTGACTGCAGCCATGAAATTAAAAGACGCTTACTCCTTGGAAGGAAAGTTATGACCAACCTAGATAGCATATTCAAAAGCAGAGACATTACTTTGGCAACAAAAGTCTGTCTAGTCAAGGCTATGGTTTTTCCAGTAGTCATGCATGGATGTGAGAGTTGGATTGCGAAGAAAGCTGAGTGCCGAAGAATTGATGCTTTTGAACTGTGGTGTTGGAGAAGACTCTTGAGAGCCCCCTGGACTGCAAGGAGATCCAACCAGTCCATCCTAAAGGAGATCAGTCTTGGGTGTTCAGTGGAAGGACTAATGCTGAAGCTGAATCTCCAATACTTTGGCCACTTCATGCGAAGAGTTGACTCATTTGAAAAGACTCTGATGCTGGGAGAGATTGAGGGCAGGAGGAGAAGGGGATGGCAGAGGATGAGAGGGCCGGATGGCATCACCGACTCGATAGACATGAGTTTGAGTGAACTCCAGGAGTTGGTGATGGACAGGGAGGCCTGGCATGCTGTGATTCGTGGAGTCGCAAAGAGTTGGACACGACTAAGTGACTAAACTGAACTGACTGACTGAGGAGTATGCCCAGACTAAAAGGAAAAACAATGATATTAACACTGAAGCATCATCTACAGAGGACTTCCCTGGTGGCTCAGCAGTAAAGAATCCGCCTGCCAATGCAAGAGACACAGGAGACACAGGATCAATCCTTGGGTCAGGTGGATCCCCTGGAGAAGGAAATGGCTATCCACTGCATTATTCTTGCTGGGAAAATCCCATGGACAGAGGAACCTGGGGGGCAACAGTCGACAGGGTCCAAAAGAGTCAAGCATGACTGAGCACACATACAGCACATCATCTACTGAATGGCCCAGTCAGGACACTGAGTTTAGTGGAACTGAGTCACAATGCCTACCTGTGCACTTAGAGCCCCCACTTTAGTCAAGTTTTTAAATAATAAGTTATCATTTGAGAGTTCACATAGTAAAGTACTATTACATGAATTTCTAATTCCAGATGGTTTATAAATACGTGTATCTGTGTCTATGTATGCTTGTGCATGTGCATGTGTGTGCTATATAGTGAATTTTTATATAAAAAGCCATATTTATTGAGAGCCAAAATCAAACAATTTTGAAAGTCAATACTCTGAGTGATAATAATTAGAACAAAAAAAAACTGATTAAAAAAAAACAAACTAGAAGAAGCAGAATCTATGCAGGTAGAAGAAAACTAAAATTAATTATGAATCAAGACTCTTATAATTGCATTAGCAAAGTTACAAAAAAGTAAAAGTGAAGTGAAAGTGAAAGCCACTCAGTCATGTCTGACTCAGTCCATGGAATTCTCCAGGCCAGAATACTGGAGTGGGTAGTCTTTTCCTTCTCCAGGAGGATCTTCCCAACCCAGGGATCAAACCAGGGATCAAACCCAGGTCTCCCGCATTGCAGGTGGACTCTTTACCAGCTAAGCCACAAGGGAAGCCCAAGAATACTGGAGTGGGTAGCCTATCCCTTTTTCTGTGGATCTTCCCAACCCAGGAATTGAACCAGGGTCTTCTGCATTGCAGGCGGATTTTTTACCAACTGAAAGGAACACATAAAATGAAAAAGAGCACGTCAAAGTTAAAAAATACCATCAGGATGCAATAGCAATCTAAAACTCCATAAACGAAAGGGGAAAAATATAGAAGAATCTTGCCAGAAGCAAAGCAAAATAATGTCTAAACTTTATTGACCAATTATTAACTTAACATGTATTACATCATTTACTCCTCACAAGAATCCATGAAGTAGATACTATTATTATGCCATTTTACAGATGAAGAAACTTAAATAACTTATAAATGTTCCCACAGGTAATAAGTGGTGGGATCATAACTTGAACTAACTTACTGAATTCTCCTCTGTAGAGTAAAATTATCTTACTCTTTCTGCTCTGTTCCTGATTTCCATTCTATCCTGATTTTCCATTCTATTCATACACTTATTAAACATTTTTGCAACTGTCTAAAATCCCTTTAAAATACAGGTGGACTATCAATACCTTTAATGAATAAATACACTATAAATGAAGCATCTTACTAGCATATAAAGACAAGATGTATAAGCTATATTTCAGTTAAATTATATACATGTCTGTTTCTCTCACTATATTTAATTCTATTATTGAGGTATAGTTGACATATAACATTATGTAAGGTATACAATGTGATGATTTGATACATGTAAAATACTTACCACAATAACATTAATTTAATAAATGTTTCATCTCACAGTTATCATTTTGTTATTATTGTTATGGTGAGAATATAAACAAAATGGTATTGTTATCCATAGTTATCACACTATAACCTAGACCATCAGGACTTATCCTCCTTATAATTGATACTGTGTACCCTTTGACCCACATCTTCCTATTTCCCTTACCTCTCAGCTCCTGGAAGCCACCATTCTATTCTCTGTTTCTATGACTTCAATGTTTTTAGAGTCCTTATATATAAGGGAGATCATACAGTATTTGTCTTTCTCCGTCTAACTTACCACACAGCACAATGCCTCAAAGCTCATCCATGTTGTCACAAATGGCAAGATTTCCTTCATTTTTATGGGTGAAGAATACTCCAGTGTGTGTGTGTTTATCAGTGTGTATATGTAAATATAAATAGTTTTCTTTATCCATTAATTTGTTGATGGACACAAGACATGTTTCCACCTATTGGCTTCTGTGAATAATGCTGCAATGAACATGGGAGGGCAGATATTTCTTCAAGAGAATGATTTTACTTCCTTTGCAAAGGTAATTCCTGAAGGAAGTAACATATTTTGATCACCCAAAGTTTACCACACAAATATTTGGACACAGTAAGGGTTCAGAAAATGATCATGAAAATAATTCTAAATCAGCTGAATATACCACTGGGGTAAAGTTAAAATTGAGTTAAAAATGTAAGAGACCATTGATTTCATTTTCCTCTTTCTAAAACTAGCGCACATCCTCCCCAATCCTCCCTAATTGTTTTTGACATCTTCTGGCCATGACAGAGCTCAACCTTCTCTGTTTTCCTCTCCTATACATCCTTACATGGTCTTCAGAAAGCACCGCAATGGCCTCTTCATCTGAGCACCAGACATGAATGTGTGTGTGTTATGACCTGGCTCCCAGACATGAATTTTAGCCCCAGTGGAACTTTGTGCTGAATCTCCACATGGGAGATTTCTGTTTCTTGGTGCCTTCAAGGAATCCACTCTGGCCAACTACCACTCCTATTTAATCAAATTTGACAGGTGGCTCATCAGGCTCCCAGATGAAAAGCTTTGTATATTTTCTCATGAGACAGTCAATCTCCTGGGACTTTGTTTGGAGATGAAAGGGTTGGAGTAACAGTCCAAACTTTATTTTGATGAAACACTGGATGTAAAAACAAAGTGGGAAGATGGTGATTTGCTTAAAATGCAGGCTTTACAATGTCCCTCCCACAAAAGCCTTGGAGGAGAAATCAAGAAAACAGTTCCACTCTACTTTGGGACCTACAGCAAGCTACTTACCCTCATCATGTGACTTAGTCTGCCCTTCAATAAATGAGGCAGTTGGACTAGGGCTATGATTAAAAACTGTCTTCTACAGAGCCTTAGAGTTTCATAGTGTCACCTCAGGGACCAATTGAAGTATGGGGCTAAGAGAGATTGAGAAAGCAGGGCTCAGGGTCTCCTACCCCTGCATCAATCTGAGAAACAGTTAACCTTGTTAACAACTCTGTTATTTGAATAAGATTTCATTTGTGGGAGGAAAATTCGGATCCAAAAATAAATAAATAAAATGGAAAATGTCATATTCCATTACATCTAAAATCCTTACCACCAGCCCTTTCAGTGAATCTATAGTGTATTGATAGTCATAGTATTTCTTTACCAGCTGAGCCACCAGGGAAACCCTGTATTTCTTAGTTGTCTTTATTTTGAAAAAAATTAGAAAGTATTTAGCCTGTCTTGTTACACACACATCTCCCTTAATCTCACTCTCTTTCTGTTTTTCTCTCTCCCTCCCCTCTTCCTTCTCGTTTCTCTCTCTTTTGAGTTATTCCTTGTGTGTAGGTGACTCATCTTAGGAAGAGAATCTGCTCAATTGATGTTCTTAAATGAGTGCTCCCTACACAGGTATCAGTACAGCTGTTTTAACTTACGGTTACATCCCCTAAGATCTGCCTGAATGTCCTATCTCTAAGGGTCATCACTTCTAAAAGTTTTCCTAACACCTTCACACAGAATTAATATGTTATGTCCAGCATCTTGCATAAACTGAGTTCAAATAAAAGGTACAGTAAGAGTTTGTGTATTTATTAATCATATCCACTAGATTATGAGACTATCAAAAAATATAGCTCTTGGTGTTCTTTTCTCTCAGCATCAAACACAGCACTTTGGGTTGAGAGTGGAATCTAAATACTGTCCAATAAAAGCATGAGATATTTTAAGAAAGAAAAAGCCAACATTTATTGAGTACTTACAGGATATTAAGCATTATTCTAGGTGCTTTATGTGGAATATTTCACTTAATTCTCATAGCAAACCTATGAACTAGGATTTTATCCCTTTTAGACCTTCCCTGGTGGCTCAACAGTAGAGTCTGCCTGCAATACAGGAGATCCGAGTTCAAGCCCTGGCTAGGGAAGAGCCCCTGGAGAAGGAAATGGCAACCCATTCCAGTATTCTTGCCTGGAAAATCCCATGGATAGAGGAGCCTGGCAGACTACAGTCCATGGGGTCGGAAAGAGTTGGACATGACTGAGCAACCTCAGAAATGACAGAATGATTTCTGTTCATTTCCAAGGCAAATCATTCAATATCACGGTAATCCAAGAC
Organism: Bos taurus; assembly: GCF_002263795.3. NCBI lineage: Eukaryota > Metazoa > Chordata > Mammalia > Artiodactyla > Bovidae > Bos > Bos taurus. Next base: position 76,391,215 of record NC_037330.1, read on the forward strand.
TATGCTCCAATCAGTAATGCTGAAGAAGCTGAAGTTGAATGGTTCTATGCAGACCTACAAGACCTTCTAGAACTAACACCCCCAAAAGATGTCCTTTTCATTATAGGGGACTGGAATGCAAAAGTAGGAAGTCAAGAAACACCTGGAGTAACAGGTAAATTTGGCCTTGGTGTACAGAATGAAGCAAAAGTCTAATAGAGTTTTGCCAAGAGAATGGACTGGTCATAGCAAACACCCTCTTCCAGAAACACAGAGAAGATGCTACACATGGACATCACCAGATGGTCAACGCTGAAATCAGATTGATTATATTCTTTGCAGCCAAAGATGGAGAAGCTCCATACAGTCAGCAAAAACAAGACTGAGAACTGACTGTGGCTCAGATCATGAACTCCTTACTGCCAAATTCAGACTTAAATTGAAGAAAGTGGGGAAAACCACTAGACCATTTAGGTATGACCTAAATCAAATACTTTATGACTGTACAGGGGAAGAGAGAAATAGATTTAAGGGACTAGATCTGATAGAGTACCTGATGAACTATGGATGGAGGTTCATGACATTGTACAGGAGACAGGGATCAAGATCATCCCCATGGAAAAGAAATGCAAAAAAGCAGAAGGGCTGTCCAAGGAGGTCTTACAAATAGCTGTGAAAAGAAGAAAAGGGAAAAGCAAAGGAGAAAAGAAAAATTATACCCATTTGAATGCAGAGTTCCAAAGAATAGCAAGGAGAGATAAGAAAGTCTTCATCGGCAATCAATGCAAAGAAATAGAGGAAAACAACAGAATGGGAAAGCCTAGAGATCTCTTCAAGAAAATTCGAGATACCAAGGAAATATTTCATGCAAAGATGGGCTCAATTAAGGACAGAAATGGTATGGACCTAACAGAGCAGAAGATATTAAGAAGAGGTGGCAAGAATACACAGAAGAACTGTCCAAAAAAGATCTTCACGATCCAGATAATCACGATGGTGTGATAACTTACACTCACCTAGAGCCAGACATCCTGGAATATGAAATCAAGTGGGCCTTAGGAAACGCTACTACAAACAAAGCTAGTAGAGGTGATGGAATTCCAGTTGAGATTTTTCAATCCTGAAAGATGATGCTGTGAGAGTACTGCACTCAATATGTCAGCAAATTTGGAAAACTCAGCAGTGGCCATGGGGCTAGAAAAGGTCAGTTTTCATTCTAATCCTAAAGAAAGGCAATGCCAAAGAATGCTCAAACTACTGCACAATTGCACTCATCTCACACATTACTAAAGTAATGCTCAAAATTCTCCAAGCCAGGCTTCAGCAATATGTGAACCGTGAACTTCCAGATGTTCAAGCTGGTTTTAGAAAAAGCAGAGGAACCAGAGATCAAATTGCCAACATCTGCTGGATCATCAAAAAAACAAGCAAGTTTCAGAAAAATATCTATTTCTGTTTTATTGACTATGCCAAATCCTTTGACTGTGTGGATCACAATAAACTATGGAAAATTCTGAAAGAGATGGGAATACCATACCACCTAACCTGTCTCTTGAGAAACATATATGAAGGTCAGGAAGCAACAGTTAGAACTGGACATGGAACAACAGACTGGTTCCAAATACGAAAAGGAATATGTCAAGGCTGTATATTGTCACCCTGTTTATTTAACTTATAAACAGAGTACATCATGAGAAATGCTGGGTTCAGAGATGCACAGCTGAAATCAAGATTGTCAGGAGAAATATCAATCACCTCAGATATGCAGATGACACCACCCTTATGGCAGAAAGTGGAGAGGAACTAAAAAGCCTCTTGATGAAAGAGAAAGTGGAGAGTGAAAAAGTTGGCTTAAAGCTCAACATTCAGAAAACGAAGATTATGGCATCTGGTCCCATCACTTCATGGCAAATAGATGGGGAAACAGTGGAAACAGTATCAGACTTTATTTTTGGGGGCTCCAAAAATCACTGCAGATGGTGACTGCAGCACTGAAATGAAAAGATGCTTAGTCCTTGGAAGGAAAGTTATGACCAACCTAGACAGCATATTAAAAATCAGAGACATTACTTTGTCCACAAAGTTCCATCTAGTCAAGGCTATGGTTTTTCCAGTAGTCATGTATGGGTGTGAGAGTGGGACTACAAAGAAAGTTGAGTGCTGAAGAATTGATGGTTTTGAACTGTGGTGTCGGAGAAGCCTCTTGAGAGTCCCTTGGACTGCAAGAAGATCCAACCAGTCCATGACAAAGGAGATCAGTTTAGGTGTTCATTGGAAGGACTGATCTTGAAGCTGAAACTCCAATACTTTGGCCACCTGATGCGAAGAGCTGACTTGTTTGAAAAGACCCTGATGCTGTGTAAGATTGAGGGCGGGAGGAGAAGGGGGTGACTTAGGATGAGATGGTTGGATGGCATCACAGACTCTACTCAGGATTTGGGTAGACTCCAGCATTTGGTGATAGACAGGGAGGGCTGGCGTGATGCAGTTCATGGGGTTGCACAGAGTTGGACATGACTGAGTGACTGAACTGAACTGAACTGAGCAACCTCAATTTCTTTATATTCCTTTTTAACAATAAAGGCAATGAGATCTTGTGAGGTTATATAAGCATAACAGTCACATGGTTAGCAAGCAGATGAAACAGAATTCAAACACTAGCAGGCTGAATCCAGCAACCCTGCTTTTAACCACTTCACTACTCTGTCTTCTAAGAAATCAGTGTTCAGTGGTCTGGGTCACTACATGACTCATTTTTACTGCTGCTCATGATTGTTGAGTGTGCTCTCTAACTTTAAGTCACATACCATAAAATACCAGTCAACTGGAAAGTTCACAGCATCTAGCTAATTGAATTTTTTTATTAACATTTTAGTAACCATTCCCCTGCCTCAGTAAGTACAGAATAAAGAATACAATTGACTCCTTATCTTCAAATTTAGACTCTCCTAAGATCTCAAGGACGTGAATTTGAATCTTAGGAAATATTGTTTCATACATGGCTGTAGGAATTCTGGGAAAATGTGTCTACTTATTAGATAAACAGGAGTCAGAGTGAAATGATTCAGAAGAAATGATCCAGGAGGTTATGGGTTCTGTAAACTGAGACCTGATGAGCTGCTCAAAGAGCCCTACTTATCCTGGAAATGAAAAGACTTTGAGTGTCAATTAAGTTCATCATGACATATTAATATTATCAGCCCACTCACCACTACTCTTTTAGGTCTCATTGCTCACTTGTTGATTCACTTCATTGCCTTTTCCCCTCATCCTCCAATCTCATTCCCTTCCCTCTATGGGAGCATTCTAATGTATTCAATATATCATTTTTCTTTTTGTGGGCACTTGCAAAAATTGTATTGGTATTTGTGCATGTATGTTTTCAATTCACATAAAAAGTATTAAACAGCTTGCTCTTTTAACTCAACACTATACCACTGAGATCCATTCATAGTGCTCCGTATACTTCTCTACTCTTTCTAACTGTGGTGTAATTCTTCATAACATTCGTCTATCATGTTTTACCTATCCACTCTCCATATTGTAGTCTTCTGAATTTTCTCCAACTCACTGTTATCACAAGTAATCTGGAGAGAATACTCTTTTCTCTGTCCCTTATGGAACTGTATAAGAATTTCGTTGGGTCATAAATGCAGGTAGATGATGATCTTCACTGAGTGTATCTAAAGGAACAACATGTACTCAGTCTGACTCATTAGTGAATCCACAATATTTACAAAGGTGCACAGTTCAGTTCAGTTCAGTTCAGCTGCTCAGTCTTGTGCGACTCTTTGCGACCCCATGAATTGCAGCACACCAGGCCTTCCTATCCATCATCAACTCCTGGACTTTACTTAGACTCACGTCCATTGAGTCAGTGATGCCATCCAGCCATCTCATCCTCTGTCGTCCCCTTCTCCTCCTGCCCCCAATCCCTCCCAGCATCAGAGTCTTTTCCAATGAGTCAACTCTTTGCATGACGTGGCCAAAGTACTGGAGTTTCAGCTTTTGCATCATTCCTTCCAAAGAAATCTCAGGGCTGATCTCCTTCAGAATGGACTGATTGGATCTCATTGCAGTCCAAGGGACTCTCAAGAGTCTTCTCCAACACAACAGTTCAAAAGCATCAATTCTTCGGTGCTCAGCCTTCTTCAGAGTTTAACTCTCACATCCATACACGACCACTGGTAAAACTATAGCCTTGACTAAATGAACCTTTGTTGGCAAACGAATGTCTGCTTTTGCGTATGCTATCTAGGTTGTTCATAACTTTCCTTCCAAGGAGTAAGCGTCTTTTAATTTCATGGCTGCAGTCACCATCTGCAGCGATTTTGGAGCCCAGAAAAATAAAGTCTGACACTGTTTACACTGTTTCCCCATCTATTTCCCATGAAGTGATGGGACCAGACGCCATGAACTTCGTTTTCTGAATGTTGAGCTTTAAGCCAACTTTTTCACTCTCCACTTTCTCTTTCATCAAGAGGCTTTTTAGTTCCTCTTCACTTTCCGCCATAAGGGTGGTGTCATTGGCATATCTGAGGTTATTTATATTTGTCCCGGCAATCTTGATTCCAGCTTGTGTTTCTTCCAGTCCAGCGTTTCTCATGATGTACTCTGCATAGAAGTTAAATAAGCAGGGTGACAATATACAGCCTTGACGTACTCCTTTTCCTATTTGGAACCAGTCTGTTGTTCCATGTCCATGTCTAACTGTTGCTTCCCAACCTGCATACAGCGAAAAGCAAAGGAGAAAGGGAAAGATATAAGCATCTGAATGCAGAGTTCCAAAGAATAGCAAGAAGAGATAAGAAAGCCTTCCTCAGTGATCAATGCAAAGAAATGGAGGAAAACAACAGAATGGAAAAGACTAGAGATCTCTTCAAGAAAATTCGAGATACCAAGGGAACATTTCATGCAAAGATGGGCTAGATAAAGGACAGAAATGGTATGGATCTAACAGAAGCAGAAGATATTAAGAAGAGGTGGCAAGAATACACACAAGAACTGTACAAAAAAGATCTTCATGACCCAGATAATCATGATGGTGTGATCACTGACCTAGAGCCAGATATCCTGGAATGTGAAGTCAAGTGGGCCTTAGAAAGCATCACTAGGAACAAAGCTAGTGGAGGTGATGGAATTCCAGTTGAGCTATTTCAAATCCTGAAAGATGATGCTGTGAAAGTGCTGCACTCAATATGTCAGCAAACTTGGAAAACTCAGCAATGACCACAGGACTGGAAAAGGTCAGTTTTCATCCCAATCACAAAGAAAGGCAATGCCAAAGAATGCTCAAACTACCACACAATTGCACTCATCTCACACGCTAGTAAAGTAATGCTCAAAAGTCTCCAAGCCAGGCTTCAGCAATACATGAACCATGAAATTCCTGATGTTCAAGCTGGTTTTAGAAAAGGCAGAGGAACCAGAGATCAAATTGCCAACATCTGCTGGATCATGGAAAAAGCAAGAGAGTTCCAGAAAAAAAACATCTATTTCTGCTTTATTCACTATGTCAAAGCCTTTGACTGTGTGGATCACAATAAGCTGTGGAAAATTCTGAAAGAGATGGGAATACCAGACCACCTGACCTGCCTCTTGAGAAACCTATATGCAGGTCAGGAAGCAACAGTTAGAACTGGACATGGAACAACAAATGTGCACAATAACACTCAATAGTGCATGCCATTCTATCTCCAGATTGTTCAGTATCCATTATTTGCTAACTGGATGAATGAATGAGTGAATAAGAATGAATGACTATCAACTTTTAAAACTGACATTCTAAGGAAGGGAGGTATGCAGTGAACAAATAAATACAAATGCACTTAAAAGTAATAAGGAATATTAAAAACATGGCAGCATATGAAGAAAGAGACTGATAGAGATCCGAAATATGATGTCAAAGAAAAAGGCTTGTCATTGATTTTTGAGCAGAGATCCAAATAAAGTGAGAAGGGAGCTGTATGGATACCAGTGTAAAAGATTTTCAGCCAGAGGGAAAAATAAATGAAAGGCCCTGACATAGCAATATTCTTGGCATACTCATAAGAAAGCTTAGGTGTTAAGAAACAAATTAAATATCTAGATTAGAAAAAATAAGGGGTAGAGCAATTGGATGGAAGTTTGTGACATTGTACAGGAGACAGAAATTAAGACCATCCCCAAGAAAAAGAAATGCAAAAAAAGCAAAATGACTGTCTGATGAGGCCTTACAAATAGCTGTGAAAAGAAGGGAAGTGAAAAACAAAAGAGAAAAGGAAAGATATACCCATTTGAATGCAGAGATCCAAGAATAGCAAGGAGAGATAAGAAAGCCTTCCTCAGTGATCAGTGCAAAGAAATAGAGGAAAACAACAGAATGGGAAAGACTAGAGATCTCTTCAAGAAAATTCAAGATACCAAGGGAACATTTCATGCAAAGATGGGCTCAATTAAGGACAGAAATGGTATGGACCTAACAGAAGCAGAAGATATTAAGAAGATGTGGCAAGAATACAAAGATGAACTGTACTAAGAAGATCCTCACGACCCAGATAATCAGAATGGTGTGATCACTCACCTAGACCAGGCATCCTGGAATGTGAAGTCAAGTGGGTCTTAGGAAGCATCACTATAAAAAAGCTAGTGGACGTGATAGAATTCCAGTTGAGATTTTCAAATCCTAAAAGATGATGCTGTGAAAGTGCTGCACTCAATATGCCAGCAAATTTGGAAATCTCAACAGTGGCCATGGGACTGAATAAGGTCAATTTTCATTCTAATCCTAAAGAAAGGCAATGCCAAAGAATGCTCAAACTACCGCACAATTGCACTCATCTCACAGGCTAGGAAAGTAATGCTCAAAATTCTCCAAGCCAGGCTTCAACAATATGTGAACCGTAAACTTCCAGATGTTAAAGCTGGTTTTAGAAAAGGCGGAAGAACCAGAGATCAAAAGGCCAACATGCGCTGGATCATTGAAAAAGCAAGAGAGTTCCAGAAAATCATCTATTTCTGCCTTATTGACTATGTCAAAGTCTTTGACTGTGTAGATCACAATAAACTGTGGAAAATTCTGAAAGAGATGGGAATACCAGACCACCTAACCTCCCTTTTGAGAAATCTGTATGCAGGTCAGGAAGCAACAGTTAGAACTGGACATGGAATAACAGACTGGTTCCAAATAGGAAAAGGAGTTTGTCAAGGCTGTATATTGTCACCCTGCTTATCTAACTTCTATGCAGAGTACATCATGAGAAATCCTGGGCTGGAAGAAGCACAAGCTGGAATCAAGATTGCTGGGAGAAATACCAATAACCTCAGATATGCAGATGACACCACCCTTATGGCAGAAAGTGAAGAGGAATTAAAAAGCCTCTTGATGAAAGAGAAAGTGGAGAGTGAAAAAGTTGGCTTAAAGCTCAACATTCAGAAAACGAAGATCATGGCATCCAGTCCCATCACTTCATGGGAAATAGATGGGGAAACAGTGGAAACAGTGTCAGACTTTATTTTTCTGGGTTCCATAATCACTGCAGATGGTGATTGCAGCCATGAAATTAAAAGACGCTTACTCCTTGGAAGGAAAGTTATGAACAACATAGATAGCATATTCAAAAGCAGACTTTCCTTTGCTGACAAAGGTCCATCTAGTCAAGGCTATGGTTTTTCCAGTAGTTATGTATGGATGTGAGAGTTGGACTGTGAAGGAAGCTGAGTGCCGAAGAATTGATGCTTTTGAACTGTGGTGTTGGAGAAGACTCTTGAGAGTCCCTTGGACTGCAATGAGATCCAATCAGTCCATTCTAAAGGAGATCAGTCCTGTGTGTTCTTTGGAAGGAATGATACTAAAGCTGAAACTCCAGTACTTTGGCCACCTCATGCGAAGCGTTGACTCATTGGAAAAGACTCTGATTCTGGGAGGGACCAGGGACAGGAAGAGAAGGGGATGACAGAGGATGAGATGGCTGGATGGCATCACCGACTCGATGGACATGGGTTTGAGTGAACTCTGGGAGTTGGTTATTGACAGGGTGGCTGGCATGCTGCAATTCATGGGGTTGCAAAGAGTCGGACATGACTGAGTGGCTGAACTGAAGTGAACTGATTTGGGGAAAGATTGAAGGCCGGAGGAGAAGGGGATGACAGAGGATGAGATGGTTGGATGGTATCACCAACTCAATGGATAGAGTTTGAGTAGGCTCCGTGAGTTGTTAATGGACGGGGAGGCCTGGCGTGCTGCAGTCCATGGGGTTGCAAAGAGTCAGACATGACTGAGTGACTGAACTGAACTGAGAGCAATTGGAAAACTGTATACCATGCTTAAAACTTACTCTGTGTGACATGAAGATGCTGGAAGCTTTGAAAAGAGAAGTCATATCATTCAATAGGTTTAAGAAGAATCATTAAGGTTTTTGTACAAAAACAGACTATAAGGGAGGATTATAGTAGGAAAAGGTGATGAGGTAGGAGGGTAGAGAAATTTTCCAACTGAGAGATATTTGCTAAAGGAATAATGGTACAGGTGTTGAGAAGCAAATGAATTATAGATGTACTTCAGAAGTGAAACCAATATGATTGTTGTTGGAACTGAAGAAGGATATGAGAAAAAGAACTGAGTCAAATATAACTCCAAAATGTTGAACATAAGCAACTGAGTGAATTGGCATGTCATTTACTAGGATGGAGAAGGTTCATAAGGGGCAGGTTTGAGGTAGGATTTAGACCAAGAATTTAATTCTGAATGAGGTAACTAGGTAGCGTGGTTTATGACTTAGAAGAATGAGTGTCAGGGGAAAAATCTCAGCTGTGGATATGTTTGAGAGTCATTAGCGTATAGAGATGGAGAAGGCGATGGAAAATCCCATGGATGGAGGAGCCTGGTAGGCTGCAGTCCATGGGGTTGGCTAAGAGTCAGACACGACTGAGTGACTTCACTTTCACTTTTCACTTTCATGCATTGGAGAAGGAAATGGCAACCCACTCCAGTGTTCTTGCCTGGAGAATCCCAGGGACAGGGGAGCCTGGTGGGCTGCCGTCTACAGAGTCACACAGATTCAGACACGACTGAAGTGACTTAGCAGCAGCAGCAGCATATAGAGATAGCTTTAATCTCTGGGACAGGATGAGTTCACCAAGTGTAGATGGAGGCTTTCCCAGATGACGGAGTGGTAAAGAATCCATCTGCCAATGCAGGAGACACAAGAGATGTGGGTTTGATCGTTGGGTTGGGAAGAGCCCCTGAAGAAGGTAATGGCTACACATTCCAGTATTCTTGCCTAGAGAATCCCAAGAACAGAGGAGCCTGGTGGGCTACAGTCCATGGGGTTGCAGAGTCATACATGACTGAGCAACTGAGTGTGCACAGGCATGTGATTGTAGACAGAATTGATTAAAGTCTCCTAGGACATCTAAGACTTAGAAATTACAAAGATGGAGGATTCAGGTAAGGAGATCCAAAAAGGACCAACCAAGAAAAACATCATAAAGGGTAGGAGGGTGCGATACCCAGAAAGTGAAGTATAAAAAGTCAAATTAAAAAAAAAAAAAGTCAAATAAGATGAGATTCTAAAAAACTGGTGTTGTGAGCTGAATTGTGAGGCTACAATTTGTATGTCAAAGTCTTAATCCTCAGTACCTCAGAGGATTGGAGACAGGGTGTTTAAGAGGTAATTAAGTTAAAATGAGTTCGGTAGATAAATACTTAACTGACTAGAACTGGTGTCTTTAGTAGAGGGGGAGATTAGGACACAGGCATTTGCCAAGGGAAAAACCACCTGAAGACACAGGAAAAATATGACCATCTACAAGCCAAGGAGAGAAGCCTCAGGAGAAATCAACCTGGCCAATACTCTAACCTCAAGCTTCTAGCTTTCACAACTATGAGAAAATAATTTATGTTATTTAAACCTCTAGTGTGTGGAACTTTGTTGTGACAGCCCAAGCCAACTAACAAAATTGGCCACTGTATTTGGGATATGGAGGTCGTTGGTGATGTTGAAAGAAACAGTGTCAGTAGATAATTGGGCACCAAGGCCTGACCAGAGTTTATGACACCAGAGGGCAGAAGGCAGAATTAGGTGGACTAGAAAGAAGTTTTTAAGGGGATAGATTGAATTGTAGCATTTGATGCTACTTCCAACAACCCAGTTGTTGAATAAGCTACTTAGAGAGGAGGTAAATTTCTGATTAAGGGAAGAGTTTGCACAATTAATTATGTCTTTAGTTCATTATTTTAGTTTAAAATTCTTATTTTGTTGTTAGCACAGTTATGGAAAAAAGCTTTAAAATATCCAGGAGATGTTTATTATATTTGTCTTTTTTTTCCCCAAAAAAAAGAAAACTGTGAGGAAGTATATAAGATATTCTATTTACTCAAATGTTCTGGTTGGTTGGTTTCTCATTAATTCATTAGCTTTATTGAGGTATAACTGGCAAATAAAATTATAAGAGATTTAAGCATGGAATGTGATGATTTGACATAGGTATACATTCTGAAGATTCTTCTCACTAGATTAATGAACACATTCATCATCTTACATATTTACCCTACCTTTCTTCTCTTTTTGTAAGAACATTTAAGTTTTACTCTTAATAAATTTAAGTATACAATACAGTGTTATCAACTACAGTCACCACATTATACATTAGATAATCAGAATATACTCATGTTGCAACTGAAAAATTTTACCCTTTTAATCCTATTTAACCAGCCCTCAGGCCCTGGCAACCAAAGAAAGACAAACATTGCATGGTATCACATGCAAAAATCTTAAAAAAAAAAAAAAATCAAACTCACTGATTATTTTATCTTACATGGAAAACAGGAGAAGTTACAAAATCATCTTATGAACCAGTGATGTAACTTCATGCTGGCTTTTTTTCAGGTTTGATAAGGCTGGTTGTTTCCTAATTCACCTTATGCTCTCCAGAATTCAAGGGTTCAAAAGAGAATCTCACTCATGTAATTCTTTTTTAAAACATGAGCTCAAAAACAGAGTCTAACTTGATGTGTCGAGTAACAAATTAGAATCAGAACAACTTTCAGTTGATTTGTTCATTCTAATAAGCCACATTTATTGATGCCAAATTCCTTAGTAGCAGGAGAGGAGATCTGAGTTCCCTTTTCGGTTTGGTTTCCTGGGGTTCATCTCTGTGAAATGCAAGGAAGGTCTCTGGAGGTGTGGAATAATGACACTGTTCACTACCATGATTAATCCTTTTCAGAGGACTTCTGGAATCAATTTCTTTCTCAATGTTGTCCAACTCTATTACCATATCACTCTGCTGCTGCTGCTGCTAAGTTGCTTCAGTCTTGTCTGACTCTGTGCGATCCCATAGACGGCAGCCCACCAGGCTCCCCTGTCCCTGGGATTCTCCAGGCAAGAACACTGGAGTGGGTTGCCATTTCTTTCTCCAATGCGTGAAAGTGAAAAGTGAAAAGGAAGTCACTCAGTCATGTCCGACTCCTAGCGACCCCATGGACTGCAGCCTACCAGGCTCCTCCATCCATGGGATTTTCCAGGCAAGAATACTGGAGTGGGGTGCCATTGCCTTCACCATATCACTCTACTCCTAGCCAAAGTTATGATTATGAAAATAACAACTCCAAAATTTTAAACAGTTCTTTACATTGTAAATAGTACTTTACACATTCACAAATATTACACAGAGAACATTTTAGAAAGATAGAATATGTATGGACTCTACTGGGTATTCGGAACAAGGAACTGATATCCAAAATCAGGAGGTATTTCAAATGTGCTTACCCTTGAATTTTATTCCTTTGAAACCTGTGAGAGTGCTTTTCTAGCTCTCTAGTATGCTGTGTTTCTATACCTAGAAATAGTGCTCTTTGGTGTCATCTCAAATTCCCTTTTATGTTAGGACATTTTATACTCCTTTCTAGATTGGAATATTATTATGGTCTTATTGGTTGTGTCCCACCCCCTAATTCACATGTTGAGACCTATCCTCTAAGGTGAAAGGTATTTGGAGATGAGGTCATTGGGAGGTAATTAGTTCATGAGGGTGGAGCCCTCATGAATCAAATTAGTGTCCCTATAAAAGTGTCCCTAGGAAGCTCCCTTGCCCTTTTACCATAAGAACTTATAATGAAAAGACAGCCATCTAGAAATGGGGTCTCACCAGACACAGAATCTTCCAGACCCATGGTCTTGGACTTCCCAGGAACAAGAACTGCAAGAAATAAATGTCTGTTGTTTATAAGCCTGCTATTTTATTATATTTTTGTACAGCAGCCCAAAATGGGTATAAGATGAGTATAGTTAAAAAATTTGGGCTAGGACTCACAGGATTGTTATACGCTTGACAGTGGCAATTTGTTGGAGAGGGTATCTATAGATATAAGCAATATCTTGGTAGGTGGGTGCTATGAATTGAATGTTTATGACTCCCAAATTCATATGTTGAAGCCTAAACTCCTAATGTATTGGTATTTGGAAATGGGGATTTGGGGAGGTCATTAGGTAATAAAGGTGGAACTCTAATGAGTAGGATTAGTGACCTTATAAGAAGACACAAGAGAGATGGTCTCTCTGTCATGTGAGGACATAGCACGAAAAAAGCCATCTACAAATCAACAAACCACAAAGAGGGTCTTTACCAGAATCCTACCATAGTGGCACCCAGATCTCAGACTTTCAAGTTTACACAATTGTGAGAAGTAAATGTTTATTGTTTATATCACCCAGGCTATGGCATATTTTTATAGCAGCTGGGACTGACTGAGAGAGTAGATGTCTGTGGTACCCAGTACCATTTGAGGATGTCTGACTTGCTGACTGGCCCATGATTTAAAGACCTATTATGTCACCCAAAAAGACTTTGGCCCTCTGAACTAGGAATGCAAGTTGACCACATAGACAAGTTCTTCTATTTTTGCTACTAAACCTAGGCCCTGATATTTTGTTCTAGAATATGAATTATTATGCATAGATAAAGGTTGAACCAAGAGGGTTCAACCACAAACACTGTTGTAATTCAGAGGGTCCAAGAGGACCCATAACTTATGTCAATGTTATCATATTTGACTCCTTGGAGTTGGACTTGAGATATTATACCACCTATTTGAATGATTCATGGCCTCCATAAAATACTCTTTAAAATGTCTAAACCTGATTCACCCTCTGGAATCCCATGGAGATCACAGCTATAAGATGTATGAGAGTAGGAATGTTCACATGTCATTAAAATCTTTCATTTTTAGAAGAGGTTATTGCTTAAAACAAGAACCATTATCACTACCTTTGGCAATCCTTCTGTGAGTAATTATTCTTTCCCTTCTTTCCCAGGAAGAGGTGATATTAACACAGAGAGTAACGAATTAAAAGCATACGTTGTTCAGTGTCGTCTTTATGGTAGAAACAGAAGGACTTACAAACACAGAGTTTTGGCATCAAAACTTTAAAACTCGCTAATTAGCAATTGAATATCTATTTATAAATTATGTATTTAAACTAAGCCTTAGTTTTCTTAGCTACAAAGTGAGGACAATAGTGAGTCCACAGACTTTCTGAGTATGAAATTTTGTTATAACATTTTGTTTTTTCGATCCCTCACTCCTCTTGGAGTCTATAGCTGTTCTTCCTCTTATTAGATTTCCTCAAAAAGTTATCTCAGTCTAACCACAAGCATTACAAGGATGCCAATTTGAATTTATGCTTGCAACCACAGCCAGTCTCAAAATCAGTCACAGAGGGAGCATACGGAAATATATTACCCAGTGAATATTAGGTTTATTCTAGAACCACCCTGCTCTAAGCTCACTCTTCACATTGCCTATCTACTATGTACTTGACATGAGATGATGAAATGGGCCTCTAATGCTATATAATAGTTTATAAAGTTTTTTTTACTTGTGTTTCTCACATTCACAAAATATGCTTGAGAAGTCTCTGAATTAAGGCAAATATTATTACTCTCTCCACTTTAGATAACTAAACTCTCAGGCTCAGAGGGTCAAAGTATCTGGCCAAGTGCTGAAAACAGACTCCAAATTCAGGTCTAGCTGATAGTCAGGCTTAATTTTCTTCCTTTTTGCTGAGTTGCCTTAGAGGCAGTTAAATCCCCTAAGGCTTCTTTTTTCAACATAAATTGCCCTTTCTCTCATGCGGATTTTGTGCAGGAAAATGTTGAGCCTGAGTGGAAAATTTCATGTGTATCCTTCCTTTCACTGACTCAATGGACATGAGTTTGGGTAAACTCCAGAGGTTGGTGATGGACAGGAAGGCCTGGTGTGCTGCGGTTCATGGGATCGCAAAGAGTCAGACACGACTGAGCAACTGAACTGAACTGAACTGATCCTTCCTAAATTTTATCTTATTTTGAACACCATTGTAGTCTTGGATGCCTTTGATTCTTGTGTCCAAAATATTTTCTATCCATCCCAGCATTTTGTCATCTACAGATTTGACAAGCTTGTGTACCATGTCTTCAACCAGTCATGGAAAGTGTTATCCAAAAGTACTAATACATGAGCAAGATCCTGTAGCATGTCACTTAACCATGCTATCTTACAACATGTATTTCATCTCCAGCTCTAAAAACCTTCTGTGCTATGGGGTGAATGAACTTAGAAGTGGACTGTCCCTGGGTCAAGCCTTGAGATGACTGCAACCAGGGCCAACAACTTGATTTCGGCCTCATTAGAAACCTTGACATATAGGTACCCAGGGAAGCCATCTTGGGATCCCTGATCCATAGAAACTTTGAGATAATGTATGTTTAGTGCTTTAAGTTAGGGACAATATGCTATACTGCAAAAAATAACTAATGTATCATCTCTCTTCTCTTACCCTCGCTATTGTAATTGCTTCCTAACAAGTCTCCCCATGCACAGGCTCCCCCTATACATCCTTCATACACTGTCAGAATTATTTTGGTGCAGGTTAAATTTTGGTGCAGGTTAAATTATGTTTGGAGAAGGCAATGGCACCCCACTCCAGTACTCTAGCCTGGAAAATCCCATGGACGGAGGAGCCTGGTGGGCTGCAGTCCATGGGGTCGCGAAGAGTCGGACACGACTGAGCGACTTCACTTTAAATTATGTTATTTTATAACTTAAAAACATTTCAATAATTCCCAATTGTATCTTGGTTAAAGTCCAGATTTTTTATTAATAAATGGTTCTTCAGAACCCACTATCAATTCACTTTTCTGGTATTATCTTCTATTATGCCACCCTACTATGATCCAGCCAAACCAAAACAGCTTCTCATATTTTCTATTGCACAGTATATTCTCAGTTGGAGATGTTAATATCCATCTTTACCTCCCATCAAATTCTTGATCTTTCAAGGAAAATTTTAAACACTAGCTTTTTTGACAAATGGGCCACAATTAACTCTGATGAAAATGATTTTTATTTCTCCTCTGTGTTTCTTTACCCATTGATTTATCTCAACAACAGCATCCATTTTACTTCGTTTGTATTACAGACTAGGATATCCATATGTGTTAACCTATTTGAATAAACTCCCCGAAGAGACAAACTCTGTATTACTCATCTTTTTATCTCTGTATTCTCAATAGGGTATTTTGCTCATGGTAGGTGCTCACCAGTAGGTTGACTCAATTAATTCTAAACTTATCTGGGGAATAGATTTGTCTACCCATGGTCTACTCTTTGCTCTCAGAAATAAAATAACACTCCATTACTCATTCACTTTATACCTAAATTTGAGCTCCTTAACATACTACTAATCATAAGGTTTACGTTTCCAGGCCACTCAGCCTAGACATTAAGAAAGGTCAAATGAAAAGAGGAGAGGAAGTAGATCAAAAAAGTGGAAGAAAAATCACAAGAAAGAATGAATTTTTTTTTTCTCATTCAGTTCCTTCTCAACATGTAGTATGGGAAGTCAAGGGGAAAGACTTAATGTAAAATAGACCTGGATACAAATATTAGGCTCAAGCCTTTTAACTTGAAGTCCGTTGGCCTCAATTTCTTTTAGTGATAAAAGGAAAGCAATAAGAATACCTGGCATGTAAGTTTGTAAAGGGAGATAAGATAACCTGGTTAAGACATTCCACAATCATGGGTATTCTTTCACTTTACTTCACCTGCACGGTCCTAGAACTTCATTTCCAATTGCTTCAGATTTTGTTCAACAAAAACCAGAAGAGTTTAAGAAATAGGCAAAAAGTAAATGAGGAAGAAAGACAATCTATCAGGAAAAATGAGGAACGGAAGAGGCAAGGGCCAGAGAAAAAGAAAGAAAGACAATAATATATTCACAAATTTGTAGGGTTATTTATTTATCTTATGTTCCCCACCTGAGACGGAGACTCTCATAATATGGAGAGTCATCCCAGATACAATTACATGCAGAGAAGTTGTGCTGGTAGAGAACATAAACCAGCAGGAAACCTTTGCATTACCTGTTGTAGTTTCACAAAACCCACTACTGCTGTTTTTTAGAAACCTGGAGTAGTGGGTTTATTATGCCAGGTAATTTCCTTGATCTCACGGAGACTTTAAATCAATGCAGGCCATATCATACAGCTGCTTTACTGTAATTTTCAAGAAAATATCCCAAACTTTATATTTGTAGGGGGTCCCGGAGGAATATCGCAAATTACTTTCCCCTTACAAAGACTGAGCTCAGTGCCCTGAGGCTGCACAGTTCTAAAGAAAGTGAACTGGTAGTGTTTGGTGCCAAGTTTGAGGCATATAAAGTAAGAACTGACTACAGCTATTGCTGGAGGTTCTCCAAAATGTCCTGTTCCATCCTCTCTGGTGCACATCATGGTGTGGTACTGAATTATTGCTCTTTTTCACTATAACATCAGATCTTTTTTCACTGTAAAATGAACTATTCTGTCTAAATGACACACTCTATCTAAAAATGGAAATTCAGAGAAATATGTTATTTGAAGAATCATAAAATTGACATTTTTTAAAAAACTCATTTCTCTTGCTATAAGCACAAAATCGTCAAAATGATCATGGGAAAAGATATTACATCCCATAAATGAAATAGCATGCTTACCTCTTTGGGGGATGACAAGATTAAACAACTTATAAACCAGAAGTGGATATTTCATAGAGACTTTCATAAAGGATCTATAACTTTCAATGCAAAACTCATTATATTTCATTAAGAGACACTATAAAAATCAGTTCTATCTTCTTTATAAAAACTCAAGAGCAGTCCAGCAGTTTCCCAAGCATCTGCGTCTCACTGACACCACCCAAACTCTTACCAGCAAGAGGAGATAGTCTGAGATGAACCAGTCAGAGGAAAACCAAGGAGTTCTCAGATCCAAAGAGAAGCTCATTTAATGAATGACTGAAGGACTATTCTAAGGCAGACAGCAGAAGAACACTGGCATAACAGGAGAAGCAAATAGCTTTTTCAGAATAAGCAACTATTCCTTTTGATTTTCTATATACTAGCCTTACTCACAAGGAAACTAGTTAAGTTTCCTGAACTTAGGTTCTCAATAATTCCTATTCCTAATTCATATCCTTTCCTTCTAGGATTGAAATGAAGATCTTATAATAGGACTGATACTCAGAGTTACATTTATATACCACAGAGGCATGAGTGTCATTAAAATGTTAAGATGCTTTTTTAGTGTTTGATAAAGACTCTTACACTGAGCCGCTAGACTTCCCTCATCACCACAGCCACTGCAGCCCCATGCCCAAGAACCCCTTGAATCTTCCCACATAACAACCTAAAAGTTACTATCTGGCATCACAATGAGATGTGCCTCAGAAAACTGCTTCTGCACCCAATAACTAGTATTCTTTCTGGTTGATGGGTTCTAGTAGCTAAACATATTCAACATTTTGCTGTTCTTATTTAGTCATCAAGTCGTTTCTGACTCTTTTGCAACCCTATGGACTGTATGTAGCCTTTTAGGCTTCTCTGTCCATGGGATTTCCCAGGCAAGAATACTGGCGTGTGTTGCCATTTCCTACTCCAGAGGATCTTTCCAACAGGGATCAAATTTGCATCTCTTGCATTGGCAGGCAGATTCTTTACCACTGAGCCACCAGGGAAGTCCAAGTTCAATATTAGCCCTGTTTAAAAAATCAAAAAGACAATGGAGATAAGTTAAGTGGGTGGGTATAATACAATAGGAGGTGATAGGAAATGTGGAAAACTGGAAAGTATATACCCCTAAAGAAAAAAGTAGCTGCTCTGTCACGTGAGGAAGTAGGCTAAGAAGGCTTAATATTCTGAAATTTCAAAAGAAGCCAGAAATCTTGATTCTAATGAGGAACCTCATGACTTCTTAATACTTGTAATGAAGAGTGCCTTTTGCAAAATAATGTGTGTGTCAAATCAAATCCATGGACTACAAGTTTGTGACCTCTGCTTTAGGGATCATAGAGTTTTTGTGACCTTGTCAGAGCTCTTCATCTGTCATACTTGAAGCAAGTCTAGGGGGAAATCTGGCACTCTCAATTACATAACTAAAAGTAATTTCAAATTGGAACTCTGAAATAACTAAGTAAAACTGATAAGTATGTCAAAACTTCTCTTTTTTTATTGTATTTTAAGTCTTGCCAAATGCATTCAAGTACATTGTCTTAGATTTTCCTCATAAATCAGGTAGGTATTATTACGTACTTTTTACAGCTGAGGAAAATGGATCCAGAAAGACTAAGGAAACTGCTTTAACATCACCAAAATATATGGTAGCACTGGGTTTTGAGCACCAGTGGATCTGTGTCTCCAACACCTTCTTTAAATTGTCTATGCCGCTCTCAACTTCACTGATATCCCAGGCATGATCTCAGACCATCACCCCAGAATAATCACTTTTTGGTTTGTACGTTTCACATTCATTTGAAATTATCTTTGATACATCTAAATAACTTCTTAAAGGCAAACCATGTTTTGGGGATGGACTGAATTACAGTTCCCAATTCTTTAATAAAATTATACATCAAACTCTTGATCATGTGACTTTGCAAGGCCTCTTTGTCGTCTTTCCCTAACAGATTGATATCAAACTTAGTCAAGAGAATTTCTTTGGCAAATTGATGAGGGCAGAAGGCACACTGTACCAATTTGAGGGCTTAAGAGGCATCATGTGTTTCTACTTTTTCTCCTGACCCCTGTGATCAGCTCATTTCCCAGTTCTCTTCTGCTCCTGATTTAGCTACAGAAGGAAATATGTGAAGCAGACTCAGACTTGACCTGCCGCCTAGGACTAAGCCCAGCCTAACTCAGCCAAGATCAGCAGAACTGCACGTGACTCATAGGTCCATGAGTGAGAAAAATACAAATTTGTTGATATAAGCTACTGAGATTTTGGGAGCAGCAATATCTGACTGCTTTACCACTGTAACCATCCTTAGGAAAATAATCATTTTCATGCTTATGCCTTTTAAAATCTATCTGAACAAAAAAGAGAATTCTACAAATAGCTCAATACTAATAAAAGGAGAATATAAGCTTTTGGAGAATGGTGTTCTTATATCTTCTAAACTAGTATTATGACAGAAAATTAAGGAAGGTTCTAAGCAAAGAAAATACAAAAGAAAACTCCATGTATTAATAGGGATATAATAAATTTGAGATATCAGGTGATTAATGCCTTAAAAGACATTGTTATTGATCCTTGTTCAGATCAACCGTTATTAAAGAAACACTTTTGTTAACTGTTCTATTTGGAAAAAGCAAACAAACAGAAAAACAAAACCAGGGAATAACAACAACAACAACAAAATCCTTTGTTTTCTTTATTGGTTGAACTATTTCTACCTGCAATTGATTGAAATCATTTTTTCCCCCTCTTTTACTTCTTTCAGATTCTTTGAACTGGGATGAAAATCATGACTCTGAAGATTTTAAAAAAAGAAAAAAAAATCATCACAGTTGTTTTTAACCCAGGTTATGCTTTTGAATCACCTGGGAAGCTTTTTATAAAACAAAAATACCCAGAACTTTCTCCTAGAAATTCTGATTTAATTGGCCTAATTGCTGGGAGAAATAACTTCAGATATGCAGATGACACTATCCTTATGGCAGAAAGTGAAGAGGAACTAAAAAGCCTCTTGATGAAAGTGAAAGAGGAGAGTGAAAAAGTGGGTTTAAAGCTCAACATTCAGAAAATGAGTATCATGGCATCTGGTCCCATCACTTCATGGGAAATAGATGGGTAAACAGTAGAAACAGTGTCAGACTTTATTTTGGGGGGCTCCAAAATCAATGCAGATGGTGACTGCAGCCATGAAATTAAAAGATGCTTACTCCTTGGAAGGAAAGCCTTCCAAGGAGTTATGACCAACCTAGATAGCATATGCAAAAGCAGAGACATTCCTTTGCCAACAAAGGTCCGTCTAGTCAAGGCTATGGTTTTTCCTGTGGTCATGTATGGATGTGAGAATTGGACTATGAAGAAGGCTGAGTGCCGAAGAATTGATGCTTTTGAATTGTGTTGGAGAACACTTTTGAGAGTGCCTTGGACTGCAAGGAGATCCAACCAGTCCATTCTGAAGGAGATCATCCCTGGGATTTCTTTGGAAGGAATGATGCTAAAGCTCAAACTCCAGTACTTAGGCCAACTCATGCGAAGAGTTAACTCATTGGAAAAGACTCTGATGCTGGGAAGGATTGGAGGCAGGAGGAGAAGGGGACGACAGAGGATGAGATGGCTGGATGGCATCACTGACTCAATGGACATGAGTCTGAGTGAACTCTGGGAGTTGGTGATGGACAGAGAGGCCTGGCATGCTGTGATTCATGGGGTCGCAAAGAGTCGGACATGACTGAGCTACTGAACTGACTGACTGACTGAGGGCTGGGACAAAGGTACATTGTGACACTTCTCCTCAGGTGATTCTAACAGGCAACCAGGGTTCAAAACTATTGTCTTTACAGGAGATAGATTGCCAATTTTTTTTAAAAAGTTAATAAAAATATCTTTACAATAAGAGACAACATATTAAAGAATGCTTTGAACTGAAAAAAAAAAAAAGCAACAAAAAAAAGTCCCAGGAAAGCATCTTGGCTAATAAAATGAAAAGTTGAATATGTCACCTTTTTCAATTAACATCTTCTTTGCAGTAAACTACCAACTGAATAATGAACACATCTCACCCATTCCAGCTAGGAGAGAGCTGATCCTGGCAGCTGGAAGGGCAACATCACTCATATTTCTCATTCTTAATCATTGACTCAAGATAGGAAATGGATTTTCTTTAATTGAAATGTCTTGATAATAATTAAGTTCCTAATTATCTGTAAACTACAGAAAACAATGGGATTTTAAGTCTTGCTTTGCATACATAGTATATTTTCTGGCTTTTGGAATATGGCCAGGTCATTACTCTTTGTGTTCAAAATATATGTTCTATCTATTAAAAGCTCAGAGTCAAAACAGCATTCTTGATCCACCCATTTTAAAAGGTTCCACTGAGCTCAATTAAAACATATGAGTAGGGGATAGGGGGTTGTCAGTAAATGAGATCTGTTATAAAATCTAAGCACTTGCCACCAATTTTTGCTGATTTTCAAAGGAGAGAAATACATATAATGCTGCACATTTACTGATCATAATTTAGGAGAGTTGGAGCTGAAAGATGTGATTTGCAGGCTGAAAGTTAAGAGCTAAGCTTACTCCAGAAATTAGTTTTGTTCACATGCTTCTTCCCCTCTCTTATTTCCTAAATTCAGTAACTAAATTTTAAGGATTCTCTCTCTCTCAGAACTGTCATTCATGTCCTTAATTTCACAGTCTTCCTACAACTGGCAGTATTAAACCCCCAACATCTCTGCCACCATCCCGATCCATTTTGTACACTGCCTCTAGGGTTAGCTTTGTAAACACAAATCTGACATAGTACTGCTATCATACAAATATTTTATTTCCTTATATCAAACAATATCAATTCTAAAATCATAGCTTTTTCATATATGGTAATGTACCATATAATCTGGGCCCAAATGAATTTCCAATATAACTCTTTCTATTCCATGCAACCTATAGTTATCATATCATAGCCAGCTTCATGATTGTTCAACCTCTGTATTCACACAGGGTCCTGTCCTCAGGGGACATCTTTCGTTAATGCTCTGTTATTGCTTTCTTGAAATTTCTAATATTCCTCCTTTTTTATTTTATTTAATTTTTAAAATTTACATAATTGTATTAGTTTTGCCAAATATCAAAATGAATCCATCATAGGTATACATGTGTTCCCCATCCTGAACCCTCCTCCCTCCTCCCTCCCCATACCATCCCTCTGGGTCGTCCCAGTGCACTAGCCCCAAGCATCCAGTATCGTGCATCAAACCTGGACTGGCATCTCGTTTCATACATGATATTTTACATGTTTCAATGCCATTCTCCCAAATCTTCCCACCCTCTCCCTCTCCCACAGAGTCCATAAGACTGTTCTATACATCACTGTCTCTTTTGCTGTCTTGTACACCGGGTTATTGTTACCATCTTTCTAAATTCCATATACATGCATTAGTATACTGTATTGGTGTTTTTCCTTCTGGCTTACTTCACTCTGTATAATAGGCTCCAGTTTCATCCACCTCATTAGAACTGATTCAAATGCATTCTTTTTAATGGCTGAGTAATACTCCATTGTGTATATGTACCACAGCTTTCTTATCCATTCATCTGCTGATGGGCATCTAGGTTGCTTCCATGTCCTGGCTATTATAAACAGTGCTGTGATGAACATTGGGGTACACGTGTCTCTTTCCCTTCTGGTTTCCTCGGTGTGTACGCCCAGCAGTGGGATTGCTGGACAAAATTCAACGTCCATTTATGATAAAAACTCTCCAGAAAGCAGGAATAGAAGGAACATACCTCACCATAATAAAAGCTATATATGACAAACCCACAGCAAACATTATCCTCAATGGTGAAAATTTGAAAGCATTTCCTCTAAAGTCAGGAACAAGACAAAGGTGCCCACTTTCACCATTACTATTCAACATAGTTTTGGAAGTTTTGGCCACAGCAATCAGAGCAGAAAAAGAAATAAAAGGAATCCAAAATGGAAAAGAAGAAGTAAAACTCTCACTATTTGCAGATGACATGATCCTCTACATAGGAAACCCTAAAGACTCCACCAGAAAATTACTAGAACTAATCAATGAATATAGTAAAGTTGCAGGATACAAAATCAACACACAGAAATCCCTTGCATTCCTATATGCTAATAAAGAGAAAACAGAAAGAGAAATTAAGGAAACAATTCCATTCACCATTGCAACAGAAAGAATAAAATACTTGGGAATATATCTACCTAAAGAAACTAAAGACCTATATATAGAAAACTATAAAACACTGGTGAAAGAAATCAAAGAGGACACTAATAGATCGAGAAATATGCCATGTTCATGGATTGGAAGAATCAATATAGTGAAAATGAGTATACTACCCAAAGCAATTTATAGATTCAGTGCAATCCCTATCAAGCTACCAACAGTATTCTTCACAGAACTAGAACAAATAATTTCACAATTTGTATGGAAATACAAAAAAAACTCGAATAGCCAAAGCGATCCTGAGAAAGAAGAATGGAACTGGAGGAATCAACCTACCTGACTTCAGGCTCTACTACAAAGCCACAGTTATCAAGACAGTATGGTACTGGCACAAAGACAGAAATATAGATCAATGGAACAAAATAGAAAGCCCAGAGATAAATCCACGCACATATGGACACCTTATCTTTGACAAAGGAGGCAAGAATATACAATGGATTAAAGACAATCTCTTTAACAAGTGGTGCTGGGAAATCTGGTCAACCACTTGTAAAAGAATGAAACTAGAACACTTTCTAACACCATACACAAAAATAAACTCAAAATGGATTAAAGATCTAAACATAAGACCAGAAACTATGAAACTCCTAGAGGAGAACATAGGCAAAACACCCTCTGACATACATCACAGCAGGATCCTCTATGATCCACCTCCCAGAATATTGGAAATAAAAGCAAAAATAAACAAATGGGACCTAATTAACCTTAAAAGCTTCTGCACATCAAAGGAAACTATTAGCAAGGTGAAAAGACAGCCTTCAGAATGGGAGAAAATAATAGCAAATGAAGCAACTGACAAACAACTAATGTCAAAAATATACAAGCAACTCCTACAGCTCAACTCCAGAAAAATAAATGACCCAATCAAAAAATGGGCCAAAGAACTAAATAGACATTTCTCCAAAGAAGACATACAGATGGCTAACAAACACATGAAAAGATGCTCAAAATCACTCATTATCAGAGAAATGCAAATCAAAACCACTATGAGGTACCATTTCACACCAGTCAGAATGGCTGCGATCCAAAAGTCTAGAAATAATAAATGCTGGAAAGGGTGTGGAGAAAAGGGAACCCTCTTACACTGTTGGTGGGAATGCAAACTAGTAAAGCCACTATGGAGAACAGTGTGGAGATTCCTTAAAAAACTGGAAATAGAACTGCCTAATATTCCTCCTTTTGAACATCTGTTTTATAAGTGAAGTCTAACGGAACAACGGAACATGTGCATGAGCAGAGGAGGTATACACACTGCCTGTCTGCAGTTCTTAATGCTTTCTCCACAAATAGCATCTGTGATGCTCCAAAGAACACAGAATTCCAGAGAACCCACAATGTGTGGCATTTCTGTAGGATTAAAGCAAACATGAAGTATGTGTGTTACAACTTAAACTAAGTAAACAGGTTTATGATAGCCTTGAGAGTCCACACTTTGCTTGAACAAGAACTCACTTGAAATGCAAAAAAGAAGGCAATGGCATTTTTAAAAGCACAAAGAGCCAAGAAATCCTATCATATCCTTTCTTATTCTTGTTACTTCCCTATACTAACCAGCTAACTACTAAATATAAACATGTAGAAAGAACATAGCAAAACCTATAGTTTTTAGTCTTTTTAACTGCTCAGTAAGTAGAAGGTTGAGAGTAGTGATAAAATGTGCATAGATCAAGATGTAAAACAGCTGAGTTAGTTTTCTGTGGCATTTCCATTGTCATGATAAGAACAAAATATATATGCATGTATTTTCTTTGAAAGAATTGTGTCATTTTGGTGATTCCACATATGAGTTAAATATTTGCATTTAAAACTGATATAAAACTGGTATTGTGCAATAAGGGCATCCCTGTTGGCTCAATGGTAAAGAATCTGCCTGCCAATAAAGGAAATGTGGGTTGAGAAAATCCCCTGGAGAAAGAAATGGCAACCCACTCCAGTATTCTTGCCTGGGAAATTCCATGGACAGAGAAGCCTGGCAGGCTACAGTCTGTGAGGTCACAAAAAAGTCAGACATGACTTAACAACTAAATAACAGCAACAACTGTGCAATATAAAGGTGAATGGAAAAATTCATGATAATAGTTAAAATTTAATTTTTTTTTTTTTTTTGCTTAGGAAAACTAAAGAAAACCACCATGACAAGTCAAGAGAAAGACTGGAAGAAACCTTTAATAGCATTTTTTACTACTTTTCTTTAAATCAAACAATCCCACATTTTTCATTTTGCAACTGAGCTTTGAAAAATATGTAGCCAGCTTTGCATCACTTAACTTCTGCTCTTTCTTCAAATACTTTCATGGCACGTGCATTCTTCTGCCTACAGTGTTCTTCTCCTTCTAAACCTGAGAATCCCTACTCATCCTTCATAGCCCAACATGAATGTCACCTTCTCTGTGACAATTTTCCTAAAGTCTCTAGGACAAAGTCAGGTGCTGCTTTCATACTATGAACTGTGATGTCTTTAAAGGCAGGGCCTGGGCACTATTGCAATAATGAGCACATACACAGGCATTCAGTAAAAAATTCACTGAATGAAATGACAGTCAAGGAATTAAGTAGTAAAGGGCTTTTTATTCTATGATTGGTCCTAGACTCCTACCCTCTTCTAGAGATGACACTGCTTTTGTCACGGGCTCATATTGGTTGTCTAATGAAAGTACTTGTAATTTAAAGCAGTTTTCTGCTTACTGAGTCAAGACCCCTTTTTCTTTTCCTTTCAAGATGAGAGTATAACTGGTACAGCCAAAGGTGATCTTATTTCCAGCCATTAAACAATGTTAATTTCATGGGCTAAAGAGAGAAGAAGCTTATGCAAATGAATATGATTTTTGCCGGCACACGGTTTATTAATATGAATAGGTTAGCAATTCATGATCCATAGCCTTCCCCAATAGGTATGATTCAGAAGGTCAAGGTTATTTTATTTTTTTCTAAAAGAAACCCATATTTAATATGCAGATGACTTCTCAGAGGTAGGCTCAGAACCACTCACATTCCAAATAGCTTCTTCCACTGTACAAAAATCAATGAACTGCAGAGCAAATGTGAAAAGGAAAACTGAATTTCTCTGTGAAATCCCACAGAATTCAGAACAGGCACAAAGATGTGACTTACTGAACTTGATCCAACACTTTAACCCATTCAAGTACATGTCAAATATATCTATTATAAAATATAACACTTCTGGAATGGAAATGTAATTTTTCATGGTGAAGAGAGCTGATAGTATTTCTTGTGCTCATGAAAAACTTTAATAGTTTCCATGCATCATTAGTACACATAGGTTATGGATCTTTCATGTTAATATCTGGGCAGAATATAATATGAAATATTATGAAGAACAAAATGAAAGATCACTTAACTAAAGTAGGTATTTATCATGTCTAGATATACTCATCCTTCTTTGTTTTAAAGCCATTTTTCTTAGAGAGAATACTCTTAATCAAGTGCCCCTGAAATGCCAGTTTTGTATTGTTTCTGTTAACAGTTGGGTGGAGATTGTCTTTGTTCTAATCTGATGCTCCTTGAAATTAAACTGTAAATGTATAAAATACTGGTTAAGGTACATTTTGAAAACCACAAAGATTTTTTTTTTTAATGATAAATGCCTGTAAGTGTGTATGGTACATATGGAAATCTACCTTCCTTTTGAACTCAGCCTATCAGAGTGATATTTTCATAAATCAAGATTACCAGTCTAGAACCCAAATATGAGAGTAGGAAGGGAAAAAAAGCATAAATTATTTAGTCTATTTTCTTAGCTCTGCTGGAAATCTCTGTCTACTAGTAATAAAAATATAACAGGTCAAGTAAGGAAATGTAAACTTGGAAAACTCAGCAGTAGCCACAGGACTAGGAAAGATCAGTTTTCCTTCTAATCCCAAAGAAGAGCAATGCCAAAGGATGTTCAAATTACTGTACAATTGAACTCATTTCACATACTAGCAAGGTTATGCTCAAAATCTTTAAAGCTAGGTTTTAGCAGTAGGTGAATCAAGAAATTCCAGATGTTCAACTTGGGTTTTGAAGAGGCAGAGGAACCAGAGATCAAATTGCCAACAATTGTTGGATCATAGAGAAAGCAAGGGAATTCCAGGAAAATATCTACATCTGTGTCGTTGACTACACTAAAGCCTTTGACTGTGTAGATCACAACAAACTGTGGAAAATTCTTGAAGAGATGGGAATATCAGACCACCTTACCTGTCTCCTGAGAAACTTGTATGTGGGTCAAGAAGCAACAGTTAGAACAGGACATGGAACAATGGACTGTTTCAAAATTGGGAAAGGAGTATGTCAAGGTTGTATAGTGTCACACTACTTATTGCCCTTACATGCAGAGTACATCATGTGAAATGCCAGGCTGGATGACTCACAAATTGGAATCAAGACCTCTGGGAGAAATATCAACAACCTCAGATATGTAGATGATACCACCCTAATGGTAGAAAGTGAAGAGGAACTAAAGACTTTGCCTCTTGATGAGAGTGAAAGAAGAGAGTGAAAAAGCTGGTTTGACACTCAACACTATAAAAACTAATATCATTGCATCCTGTACCATCACATAATAGCAAATAGAAGGGGGAAAAAGTGGAAGCCATGACAGATTTATTTTCTTGGCCTTTAAAATCACTGTTGATGGTGATCATGAAATTAAAAGATGCTTGCTCCCTGGAAGGAAAGCTATGACAAAGATAGACAGCATATTAGAAAGCAGAGACATCAGTTTGCCAACAAAGGTCCATATAGCCAAGTGTCAGTTGCTCAGTCATGTCCAACTCTTTGCAACCCCATGAACTTTAGCCCCTCAGGCTCTTCTGTCCATGGGATTCTCCAGGCAAGAATACTGGAGTGAGTTGCCATTCCCTTCTCCAGGGGAACTTCCTGACCGAGAGATCAAACCTGGGCCTCCCACATTATAGGCAGTTTCTTTACTGTCTAAGCCATAGGGAATCCCCCATATAGCCAAAGCTATGGCTTTCCAGTAGTCATGAATGTATATGAGAGTTGAACAATAAATAAGTTTGAGTACTGAAGAATTGCTTTTGAATAGTAGTACTGGAAAAGACTTTTGAGAGTCCCTAGGACTGCAAGAGATCAAATCAGTCAATCCTAAAGGAAATCAATCCTTAATATTCATTGGAAGGACTGATGCTGAAGGTGAAGCTCTAGTACCTCAGTCACCTGATATGAACTTGATGCTGGGAAAGACTGAAGGAAAAAGGAGAAAGGGGAGGCAGAGGATGAAACTGACTATGAAACAGGACCACTGACTTAATAGATATGAACTTGAGCAAACTCCAGGAGATAGCAGAGGACAGAGGATGCTAATGGGCTATGGTCCATGGGGTCACAAAGAGTCAGACACAACTTAGCTACGGAACAAGAAAATGTAAATGACCAAAATACAAACAAAGAACACACCTGATCAATTACAGAATCCTACCAATTCTCCTTTCAAGATAGATTTTTAAATCTGTTGAACGTCTTACCATCTCTATTTCCAAAAACATAATGAAGGACAACAAAGAACTGGATTCCTTAAAAATCTCTTTAAAAGAGAAGTTACAAGTGAGTCCACAGAAATACCAAGGATTATAAGAGACTACTGTGAACAACTGTATGCCAATAAAATGGACAACCTGGAGGAAGTGGACAAATTCTTATAAAAGTAGTCTCCCAAGACTGAGCCAGGAAGAAATAGAATATATGAACAGATCAATCACAATCACTGAAATTGAAACTGTTATTTAAAAAAAAAACTCCCAACAAACAAAAGTCCAGGATGTGATGGATTCACAGGCAAATTCTATCAAACATTAAGAGAAGAGTTAAAACTTATTCTTCTGAAACTGTCCCAGAAAATCACAGGGGAAGGAAAACATCCAAATTCATTCTATGAGGCCACCATCACCCTGATACCCAAATAAGCAGAGATACTATAAAAAAAAAGGAAAGAAATGTACAGGCCAATATCACTGATAAACATAGATTTTTTAAAAGAATCCTCAACAAAATACTAGTAATCCAAATTCAACAATACACTTAAAAGACCATACACAATTATCAAGTGGAATTCATTCCAGGGATGCAAAGTTTTTCAGTATCTGCAAGTCAATCAATGTGATACACCTCACCAACAAATTGAAGAATAAAAACCATATGATCAATTCAATAGATGCAGAAAAAGCTTTTGACAAAATTCACACCCATTTATGATAAAAACTCTCCAGAAAGTGGGCATAGAGGGAACACAATTCAACATAATAAAGGCTATTTATGACAAACCTACAGCTAACATCACACTCAACAGTGAAAACCCAAAAACATTTCCTCTAAGATCAGAAACAAAACAAGAATGTCCACACTCACCACTTTTATTCAACATTGTTTTAGAAGTCCTATATACAGCAATCAGAGAATAAAAACAGGTAAAAGGAAATCAAATTGTAAAAGAAGAAATTAAACTGTCACTATTTGCAGATGACATGATACTATAAATAGAAGATCCTAAAGATGTTACCAGAAAACTATTAGATCTCATCAATAAATTTGGTAAAGTTGCAGGTTATAAAATTAATACACAGAAATCTGTTGCATTTCTATACACTAACAATGAAAGATCAGAAAGAGAAATTCATGAAACAATTCCATTTAACATTGCATCAAAAAGAATAAAACACCAGGAATAAGCCTACCTAACAAAAGACCTATACTCCAAATACTATAAGATGCTGAAGAAAGAAATCAAAGAGGAAACAAGCAACAGGAAAGATACACCATGTTTGTGGACTGGAATAATCAATATTTCAAAATGACTACACTACCCAAGGCAATCTAAAGATTCAGTGCAATCAATCCCTATCAAATCACAATGGTATTTTTCACAGATCTGGAACAAAAAAAGTCTTAAAATTTATATGGAGACAGAAAAGATCCTGAATAGCTAAAACAATCTTGATGAAGAAAAATAAAGCTGGAGGAATCAGGCTCTCTGACTTCAGACTATACTATAAAGCTACAGTCACCAAAAGAGTATAGTACTGACACAAAAATAGAAAAATAGATCAATGGAACAGGATAGAAAACCCAGAAATAAACCCGTGCATCTATGGTCAATTAATTTATGACAAAGAAGGCAAGACTATACAGTGTTGGAAAGAGGGTCTCTAAAACGAACAGTGCAGGAGAAACTGGACGTGTAAAAACTAAAATAAAGTTAGATCATTCTTTAACACCATAAACAAAAATAAACTCAAAATGGATTAAAAACCTAAACGTGAGACTGGACACTATTAAAAAAAAAAAAAACCTCCAAGAGGAGATTATAGGCAGAGCACTGTGACATAAATCACAGCAATATATTTTTCAATCCATCTCCCAGAATAATGAAAATAAAAGCAAACATAAACAAATGGAGCCTACTTAAATTCCAAAGCTTTTGCACAGCAAAGGAATCAATAAACAAAATGAAAAGACAACACAGAGATTTGGATAAAATATTTGCAAATAATGAGACTGACAAGAGACTAGTTTACAAAATTTACAAACCAGCTCATGATGCTCAACAGCATCAAAACAAACAGCCCAATCAAAAATGGGAGACCTAAATAGACATTTCTCCAAAGACATACATATGGCCAAAAGGTGCATGAAAAGATGTAAAACATTGCTGATTGTTAGAGAAATGCAAATCAAAACTACAATGAGATATCACCTCACACTAGTCAGAATGGCCATCATCAAAAATCCATAAACAATGCTGGAGAGAGTGTGAAGAGAAGGGAACCCTCCTACACTGTGGGAATACAAATTGGTGCAGCCACTATGGAGAACAGGATGGAGGTTCCTTAAAAACAGAGCTACCATATGACCCTGTAATCCTACTTCTGGGCATATATCTGGAGAAAAACATTATCCAAAAGGAAGCCTGCACCCCAGCATTCATTACAGCACTGTTTACAATAGCCAAGATATGGAAGCTATCTAAATGTCCACCAACAGAGGAATGTATAAAGAAGATGTTATACATATGTACAATGGAATATTACTCAGCCATTATAAAGAATGAAATAATGCCATTTGTAGCAACATGGGTGGACCTATAGATTGTCACACTGAGTGAAATAAGCCAGGCAGAGAAGGGGAAATATCATATGATGTCCCTTATATGTGGAATCTAAAGAGAAATGATGCAAATGAACTTACTTAGAAAATAGAAAGACTCATAGACTTAGAGAATGAACTTATGGTTGCCAGCAGGGGAAAGAATGGGAGGAAGGGATAATTAGGGAGTTTCAGACGGACATGTACATATTTCTATATTTAAAACTGATAATCATAAGGACCTACTGCATAGCACAGGACAGAATAAATACATGCATATGAATGGCAGAATCCCTTTCCTGTTAACCTGAAACTATCACAATACTGTAATCAACCACACCCCAATAAAAAATAAAAACTTTAAAAAAATTCTCCTTAACAATCATGCCTTCCACACTACAAATTATCACATTTAGAAGCAATTTTGACCAATTGCCTGCAAAGCTTAAATCTCTGCAGTGACTTTCCATTGCTCTAAAAATCCCAAACTCTAATCCTGGTTTACAAGTCCTCCGGGCTCATAGAACTCCTTCTGTATCAAGGTTGAACTTCTTCAACTTCTCAGTCTCAACTTTGTTATCTAAAATTTAATCACCTGAACTGTGACTCCAAACCATCATTCTCTCCATTGTGGTCTGGCTAACTCCTACTGAATAGACAACTAGCCCTAAAAAATGATGACAGTACAGAGAACTTCCTGCCCTCCAGGATTAGATCCTCAGATTATGTATGCTTTATCGCCTTGTATTTCCTCTTTCCTAATGCTTATCCTAATTAGTATGAATTTATTTCATCCTAATTGTTATAAGGACATATCACAATGTTTGTTCAGCATCAATATTTTCTACTTATTTAAGATCTGTGAGAGTAGGAATGTAACTGCTTTATATAGCTCTCTATAGCTACTATCAATAGTTTAATAGTATTAGATAAATAATAGGTACTTGGTTTCTGCTAAGTCAATTGGAACACAGTTTACAAATGCTGGTTGGGCTCTTCTAAAGAGGCTATGAAAGCCAAGCCAGAGATTTTGGACTTGATTCTGTAGGGAATGGAAAGCAAGTGAATGTATTTGAGCAAGGAAAAAGCAGAATAAAAACAATTGTTTAAAACAGTGATCTAATAGCTTTCTGGAGAAGGGTCCCAGATAAAAGGCTACTACAGAACTCTAGTTAAGGCTAAGTAACTTATAACCTAAACATATTGTAGAGAAGATGGACAGTGAGAATAAAAAGAAATGAAAATATGTCATTCCATTTTTTCCCCATAAATTATTTGGGTGTAGTCATTTTATTTCATTAGGCAACCTCTTTTTATTCTGTGCCTATAACAGGAGGATTGTAATAGGGTGCACAGATTGCAATAGGGAAGAACAAATCTGACTCCATACTAGATCTGCTCTGTTCACACATTTAGTCATGCTGGTTCTGTAAATTTTGCAAAAGAATGTTGCCTATAGCCTGAAATACACAAGATAGCCTATTCTCAGGACTGTGAACTTTAAAGAGTCCACTTATATAGAGATAACAAAGTTGTAGCACAGAGAATAGTATTTGTTTTGTCAGAGACTTACAAGAACATCGTGACCCAACCTATGTGGACAAGAACATGGGATTTCAACACCAAGAAGTTTGTAACAATTAACCAGGTACCTCCCTCACAAAGGGCTTTGCTGAAACCCTCAAGGAGCTTGGGGTTTTTAGGGCATGAGCCACCAGTCTCCTTGCATGACCCTGCAATAAACCTTCTGCTTCAATCTCCAATGTTTTGGCTTGTTTGGTCTTACTGTGTGTTGGGCACATGAACTTACGCCAATAATAGGATCATGTCATTGCCGCCAGAGCTCAGGTATCTAAGTGGTGGCCAAAGCTAAGGTTTTTAATGAGATCGGTCCAGAAATGTACATAGCAGAGGCCTGAAAGCAACATATTTCATTATCCTCTTTGAGTGACCCTCTTTTCTTATTTTTTTCCTCTATTTTTTATGTCTAACATATAGACATACATCCATATCACTATATCTAGACTGATATCTATATCTATCTGTTACATCATAGTCGTATTCTTCCATACGCTCTACATTCTCAGTCAGTAATCGGACCAGCCACACAGATAGCTTCTGCTTCTCATAAACCAATGATCCTCAAATATTTTCCTATTTCTCCTGATTGTCAGACCTAAATATTCAACATCATACTAAACATCCCTGTTTAAATGTCCCACCAATCACCCTTAACTCAATATGTCCTGAGCTGCATTCATTAGCTTTATTGGATGTGAGAAGAGAGGAGACAGTGAAATATTATTTGTGGTTAATAGCTGTATCCATGAAAATTCTTTCTATAAAATTTTTAGCAGTGAGTATTCTTTTAGCTATGTATTGATGAGAAAACAAGAAGGCATAAAGACAGGATAACACACTCCATATCAAACTCTACCCATGAGCAGAGACAAGCACTTTGCCCTAAAGGAGAGAAGTCAGTAAAAAGTAAAAAAAAAAAAAAAAAAAAGCATTTGTTTTAAAATACTAATTGAAAAAAATACCAACATTCCTTCTGAACTAAATTTATAAAAGGCTATAGTTAAAAAGCCTGAAAGCATTCCCTAAAATGAATCCATTTTTAATGTAATTTTAAAAGCCTGTGTTATTCTTAAATAGTGTGCAAATGGAAACCTCAATTTTCTTTATTTATTAATGAATTCGAAATATTCCAAGTGGCTGCTTTTGCTGTTGAAAGGTGCTAGATGGCCAGGTGCTGATCCATGGTTAATTAAACAAAAAGAAACTGTTTTTTGAAAAGCGGTATGGAACTCTGTGAGAATAGCTCTGCCTTTCAAGCATTCCATCTGTCAACCTCAAAAATACAAATCCAGCTATTTTACCAGCAAAGCTCGGGAATAGCAAGAGAGTTGCAAATCTGGACAGCCAAGCTATGGTAAATCATAGCAGGGTAAATTGGGAAGGCTTGTTTTGGATAAAAGTTTATCGGAGAAGAACCAGAGTTTGAGGCTGTGGCAGCTTCCTGTTGGCTGCAAGTGGTGGTTAGTGCACTGTCGAGGAGGAGTGGAGGGGTGTGGTTAAGCTCAGGATATGAAATTCCTGTAAGAAAACCACCCTCCCCACTAGAAATAGCATTCTAATCATCAAGGATAGGAAATTAAGAAGAGAATTTTGTGCAAACAATTTTACACAAACAGATCTTGTTAAAATAATTCTTGTCTTCCTTCTTCCTGCTGGCTACGCAGACTACAAAAAGTGACATGTGCATAAAAACTTCCCATCAGGGATTCCTGACTCCATTTTAAATACAGTTTTCCTTTATTTTCAGATATCTTCTCAAATATTTGTAGTTCTCCGAGTGATTCAATCAAATGGTGCACCTGTGTGCATGGCAATTTGTTTGTCCATTTTGTTCCCTATTTTTAAAAGTCCAACCTTATATACAACATCTGTATCTTTTTCACGCTATGTTACTTCTACAGAGCTCATGCAATGTGATTAACATGCACAAGCGGTGCAATCTGGCTTCTGCATGGCATGAATTAGACACTCGATACACGCTTGTCAAATGAGCAAAGCACTCCACTTTAACTGCTATCTCTAAGTGATCAGTTGACCCTATACAGAACAATCCATTGACCTCTTTTTATTCCTTCATATTTATCTTTATTTCTATTTGCCATCTTCCTAGCCACATGGTCCAAATTTATCTGGACAGAGATCTCGCATTTGCCTACATCTCTGGGTCTATTTATGGTATTTCTGCTGCCTGGAATGCCACTGAGCCACATCCCTCTCACTCTGCCTGGTGGAAAATTCATCCATCATCAAAGTGTCACGGCAAATACTTTGAACACTTAAATGAAGCCCTCCCTGTTCACTCTAGCTAATGATACTTTCCTGCCTTCTCCAAACATATATTTCATTTGCATCACTCACATGGTACTGTTCTCTTTCTACCTGGCATTTTAACTTTCTAGAGCTTATCATTCCATCTAAAATACTAAAAATTTTAAAGACAGCACCCATATGGAAGAAAATCTTTTTGATTGTCCTTTAGGTCTCTTAAATTATAGTTCATATACAATTTTAAGCTTGACATGAAGGAACAAGAAGTTAGAAAATACAAAAAGCAAATGCACATCTCCCTAAACTATAGTTCCCTGGGACCATTTATATGAGAGCAAATAATTCTTGTGTCCTTGAGGACATTAGCATGATGCAGGTCAGAGGAATAATTGATGCATATAAAATACACCCTGAATCCTAAATAAATAATGTGTTAATTACTTATTAATAATATCTTTATTATGCAGCTATAATGATTTAATAAATTTACCAGAAGAGTTAACATCTAATAAATTATTGATAACTATATTAACAATATATTATTCATTATTCAGTGATAATAGTTGAACAAATTTTCTGAGAGATTTAACATTTACAAACATTTTTACATCTACTATAAAACTTAATCTTTACAATAAGACCAAATGATAGAAAATGTTAAATCTACCAGATTTTACAGAAGGAAAAGCTGAAAGTCAATGAGTTCAGTAAGATGTCCCAAGGTCACACAGTTAAAATGTAGAAAAATCAGGGTCCAAATTTTAGTGTTCTAATTTCAGTGAGTAAAACAGACATAGTCTGCACTTTCTGCTTGATGAGGCACTGAAAAGCTAGAAACAAAATAAGTGAACAAGGAGTATTTTTTTTGATGGAAACTAATGGTAGGCAGAGAGCAGAACATTTTGAGATAAAGTGATCAGGGAAGACATCATGGAAAGCATTATTTTTAAGCTAAGGATTGAAGGATGAGCCAGACATTAAAGGAACCAAACAGAAACAGTGGAAGAACACTGAAGTATAGAAACAGGTTTGTGCAAAGGCCTTACAATAAGAAATGTGTGAGTTCTTATCACAACATAAAACATCCTCATGAAGTGGCTCCCAAGTATGAATTATACGCCAACTACTCTTCATGCCTTCCACCCTTCATACCAGAAGAAAACCCCAAACATTTCGTGAACTACATACTCTTTCATACTTTTGCATATGTTTTCTCTTCTACCTGAAATATCTTTTCCTGGAATCTCTACACAGAAGAAAAATATATTTAATCTGAAAATTTTTTCTCAGGTGGTAGTAATTCTCTTACAGGTTCTCTGTCCCTACTACCAGTTTAGCTAAATGAGTCTCTCCCATATATTTTAACATTACTCTCATTTTTATTCACAATTTCAATAAAGAATGATTTATATAACATAGCATCACCTGTTGAGTTGTGCAAGCAACATTACAGTCTAATTTTAGAATATTTGCATCACTCAAGAAATAAAATGCACAGTGCTTCCCTATTCCTTTCTTCAGCTCTGGGCAACTGCTAATCTACTTTCTAACTCTATAAGATTTGTCTTTTCTAGACATTCTACATAAATGGAATCATAAAATATGTGTTCTTCCACATTTGATTTCTTTCACTTGGCATAACATCGTTTTTGAGATTCATCTGAGATATAGCATGTTCATTATTTTTATTGATAACTTTGCATTGAATGGAAACACCAAAACTTACACATTCACCAGCTGATAGACATTTAGCCTAACCTACTTTTATCTATTGCGAATGATGCTGCTATGAACAAACATTCACATCAGATTATTTGCAAGGACATATGTTTTCTTCATTTTCCCTAGGTAGATATCCAGCAGTAGTACTGCTGAATCACAATATTCCACCTTCCCTTCACTTCCATGGCTTCCATGCATCCTTCTCTCAGCATGCACACCATTCTTTAATTGTTGATTTGTCTTTGTTTTTACATATCTATCTCCCCCTATTGGGCTATGAGCATCATTACAGCAGGCAGCATGGCAACAATTTCTTTAGCAGTTATAGGTACATAGTAGGATTCATAAACTTCCTAAAATCTGATCCCAGATCCTCTTCTTAAAGATGGGAGCATTCATGTTCACAGCTGCAGAGGGTGCTTTCCTGATGAGGCTCACAAATGAGCCTCTCCCCAAGAACTGCCCTTTGCCAAGAAGCTGGTTTGCACAAGGGTATTTTCCTTTCCTATAGGCCTCCCAGATCCAAGTACTGATCTGTGTAAGGATACAAGGACTTGGCTTCTTACTTCTTTTCAGGACATCTCTTACAGGCATTCTAGCTCCACAGCATCTTATGGGACTGGCTGGGACCACTGTTGCTGCTCTACCCAGGTTTCATCCTCTTTTTGCCCAGTCCCGCTTTCCCTGTCTTCTCCCCACGTAAGTAAAGAAACACAAAATTTTGCTGGGAGCACTCCTCAATAAACCTCTGTAAACAAGTGTCAGTCCTAGACTCTGGTTCCTGGGGAACCTGACTGGCCACTTATATAGGGAATTCAAACAAGGAAGCTGGCTGTCAAGGAGATAATAATTTTCAATAACCCCTTTTTTCTTCACAGGCACTTAGTCCAATTGTTTATGTTAAGCTGTAACTGACATATAATTCAGGTCCCACCTGACCCTTGACAATGAGTTAAGATCAATGCAAGCCCATCCTAATTCCATGTCACTGGAAAATCAAAAGCCCTGATTTTTTTTTAAAAAGAATTATTGAGGAAAAGGAATGGTAAAGTTCTTAGGATTGCACTAACTCTTTGATTTGTTTTACACTTTTTATTGTGCTACCTATCTTTATTTTGAACTGTATTACTCCAGATAAAAGACTTCTATCAATTTTTTTAAAAAGCCCATTCACTGATGACTTGACTGTTGAATATCCAAGGACATCAAGAAAGTGTTGACACTTTAATGAAGGACATATTGTCAATTGCATATTAGATTTCCTTGGGCTTAAATTTTCCTTTGGCCTTCCCATCAGGGTATTTTTTTTTTACCATGGCCACTTCACCCCCAGGACTATGTCACCATCATGCCATTTTTCTGGAATTTGTTTTCCCACTCTTTTTTCCCCCATCACTCACTTTTCTCTCTTTCTTCTTCTATTCCTCTCTCAGGAGCACATTCCTCCCATTTTCTTACTCAGTCAGTAAGGCTCTCTGCTGTATTTATACTCATATACTCAGTGTCTCTTTTATATATGAAATGGCTTTCAAGACTTTCTCCTAAACAAAGAGTTATCTCCTAAAAAGAATTCAGGCTCCAGCCATTAAGATATTTTCCATCTTCACTACATAGAGATGCATTAATTCATTCTGAGAGAACACTAATACATTTATTACTTAATATTTTGAGTAAGTAACTGTGCAATCTTTCTGACTTCTATAATTTTGTCACCATACAGAACCAGGACACATGGTCTAAAAAGCTCTATTATGTTTTGTATAAAAGCACTGTATTAGGGTCTGCAGGACTATTTTCAGGTTCAAAAATTCACCATGAGGAGTCAAAGGACTTGTGGTTATGGTACACTCACGGTTGCGGTACACTCACAGTTACGGTATACACTCATGGTTATGCTATACACTCACAGTTACGGTACACTCACAGTTATGGTACACTCATGGTTATGGTTTATTACAGTGAAAGGATACAGATAAAATCAGAAAAGAGAAAAGGCACATGGAGTGGAGTCAGGGAGAAGCCAGGGACAAGCTTCTGAGTGTTGCCTTCTGGTAGTCACACCAAGTTACACTTAGTTCTCCCAGCAAGGATGCACGGCAATGCGACAGTGTTGCCAACCAAGGAAGCTCATCCTAGCCTGAGTCCAGGGTTTTCATGGGGGGTTGGTTTAGTCAGGAACATAGGTAGGTAGCACATGCACAAGTAGCTGGGCTACTCAGACTCCAGTACCCCAAAGCAAAACAGATGTTCACAGTAAATCACATTGTTAAACTCTCATCACACTGTTACAGCATGCCCCAAGGTCTGCTCACACATATAAAAACACTCACCAGGCAGACATTTCTAGGGCTCAGAGCTCTCAGCTCTCACAGGCCAGCCAAGTCTCAGTCCAAAAAAACAAGCTTTCCTTGGGATTGTGTAGGATTTTAACCTTCTAAGTTAATCCTTTCCTATACTATGGTGACTTAAGAATCTAATTTCAAGTTCTAGAATCTTATTCATTTCATTCAGTCATCCAAGCATTAAAATAGGAAAGTAACTCAGAAAGTCATCTAAAGCCACCCATATAGCCTGCATCAGTATTAACTAAAGTCCACCATGACCCCAAGCTCAGAAATTCACTGGTTAGATTTGCTCCTTATCTGTAGACAATCATACATTCTACAGCCTTCCTGATGGGGGTATAGAACTAGGCCCTGTCCCCTCCTTGGAGAAGAGACTAGATGGAATCCCAGCTGATCCTACTGTGTATCTACCATAGTGTTTTCTACCTGGCCCTGTCCATTGTTTTGTCCCTTGGTGTCCATTGCACATAATGCCAATAGCATCAGTGAAAACACTGAATCTTTAAAGGTTGGAGAAGAGTAAGGAGGTAAATCAACACACTCTTCAGAGACAGTGCCGTTTGTCCAGAACACTGAGAAATAAGGTCAGTATCTCCTTCACAGTCCACAGAATTTGCTGGGATTGTAAACTGGGAGCCTGTCTATACTCACTGCTCCCTGTGCAAAGCAGATTAATAGAACTGAGCCAATGAAATATAGGGCAGAGACAAAAGCAAGCAGAAAGTGCTTCTACTGATATAACTAATATACCTAACATTCTCCCAGGGCCTCCTCTGGTGACATCTATCCTCACCCTGGTCTTTTTTGCTTGCCTCTCTCCCTCCATAACTTTCTTCCTTCCCTTTGCCTCATTGCTCTTTCTCCTTGCATCCTTTGCTTCAGTTCAGTTCAGTTCAGTCGCTCAGTCGTGTCCGACTCTTTTCGACCCCATGAATCGCAGCACGCCAGGCCTCCCTGTCCATCACCAACTCCCGGAGTTCACTCAAACTCACATCCGTCGAGTCGGTGATGCCATCCAGCCATCTCATCCTCTGTCATCCCCTTCTCCGCCTGCCCCCAATCCTTCCCAGCATCAGTCTTTTCCAGTAAGTCAACTCTTCACATGAGGTGGCCAAAGTACTGGAGTTTCAGCTTTAGCATAATTCCTTCCAAAGAAATCCCAGGGCTGATCTCCTTCAGAATGGACTGGTTGGATCTCCTTGCTGTCCAAGGAACTCTCAAGAGTCTTCTCCAACACCACAGGTCAAAAGCATCAATTCTTTGGCACTCAACCTTCTTCACAGTCCAACTCTCACATCCATACATGACCATTGGAAAAACCATAGCCTTGACTAGACGGACCTTTGTTGGCAAAGCAATGTCTCTGCTTTTCAATATGCTATCTAGGTTGGCCATAACTTTCCTTCCAAGGAGTAAGCGTCTTTTAATTTCATGGCTGCAGTCACCATCTGAAGTGATTTTGGAGCCCCAAAAAATAAAGTCTGACACTGTTTCTACTGTTTCCCCATCTATTTCCCATGAAGTGATGGAACCAGATGCCATGATCTTCATTTTCTGAATGTTGAGCTTTAAGCCAACTTTTTCACTCTCCTCTTTCACTTTCATCAAGAGGCTTTTTAGTTCCTCTTCGCTTTCTTCCATAGCATATCTGAGGTTACTGATATTTCTCCGGGCAATCTTGATTCCAGCTTGTACTCCTTCATTCTTTAAATATTTACTGCAACCCACTCCAGTGTTCTTGCCTGGAGAATCCCAGGGACAGAGGAGCCTAGTAGGCTGCTGTCTATGGGGTCGCACGGAGTTGGACAGGACTGAAACGACTTAGCAGCAGCAAGTCTTGTTTCAAGAACTATGCTATACACTAAGAATCCAGTTATAAATGAGATCAACATAGTCACTCCCTTCATGAAACTCACTACCTAGCAGAAATGAGCTTTCAAATATAGAAGTTCCAGTGGCCAGATACTCTCCACATCCAGAAACCTACTTCGCCTTCAGTCTTATCTCTGATCACTCACCATCACCTCCTTCTCTGTATTCAGCACCACAAGCCATGGTAAGCAAGAATATTGACTTGAGACCTCACACGTGTGCTTTCTTGCTCTGAGCTTTGCATTCTGCCTCTTTTGTTGTAATATCGTTTTTACCTAGACCCTTGCACTAGATCTAGTTTCTTCTATTAATCCTTCAGGTTTCCTCTTAGCACTGACTCAGGGAAGCCTTCTCTGATTGTCTCCTGAGATCAATATTATTCAGTACTTTTGAAACGCATTCCTGTTGACATGTGGAAGCCACAGGCTTTGCAGCTATCATTTCAGGCTCCATGCCTGAGCCACACAGGGAAACCTTTCTTCTGACACATCAGATACACCCATAGGAAGTCATTCCTTTGAATTCTAATTGTAGGATACACTTGAGTAACTCCTGCAGCAAACAACTGCTCTCTCAGGAATTACGAAAATGTAAAACAAACAAAGAACCAACACTTCACTTCGCTACTCTAGGGATTTCTCTTTTTATTAATTGTTTTCCCCATTTTCCCTTCACTCGACACACAATCATTGTTTAACTCTGTAGTGCCCCCACATGTAAGTGTCTCTTCTCAGGGAGTCTCAAAAATTAAGTCTTTTTGTTGGCCATTGGATGGGTGTCCTATGTTCCTGCAGTAACAAATTACCCTAAGCTTAGTAGCTTAAAACAACACAATCTGGTTTTTTTATGTTTATGGAGATCACAAGTCTGAAATAGGTCTCACTGGGTTAAAACCAAGGTGCTGGTACTACTGTCTTCCTCTGAAGGGGAGAATTCACTCTGCGCTTTTGCCAGCTTCCAGAGAATACCTGAATTTCCTGATTCACAGCCCCTTCCTCCATCTTCAAACCCAGCTCTTCAAATGTTTCCTCACTCTCCCTCTCTCCCCTCAGTCTCTTTCTCTCAATTCTGCTTTCATTCATATGTCACTTTCCCCCTTATTAAGGATCCTGTGATTATATTGGGTCCACCTGGATAGTTTAGAACAATCTCCCTATCTTTACATTCTTAATCAGATCTGCCAATTTTCTTTTACTATATAAATAACATATTCATACATTCTGGGGGTTAGGACATGGATATCTTTGAGGGACTATTGTTCTGTCTAGCATAGCCATAAATGGTTTCCTCTGCAGCCACTAGAGACATTCTTTCTATTTGGCACTATAAAGTGTTTTAAAATACTGTATTCTGTTCCCTTACTGTATTGAGCAATGATGTGAACTGGTCTTGTCATGACCATAATGTGTTAGTCTTGGATTTTTTTGTTTCCTGTTGTTCTTTCTTATCTACCTCATTGGCCTTCCTACTAACACTACTGTATATAACCCACTGCTGGGAGGTTGGCTCTGGATTTCCACATATATTGCTCATGCTGATGTGGGAGGTAAGGGGAACTTCTCTACCAGTCTTGAAACAACTGTATTATGCTAGAAAGTAGGGCTGCCTTATTCTTTCAGTTTCCTTGAGCACTAGTAATATTATAACATGTCTATTCTACATTTGTAATCCAGGGATTTAGGCTTAATTTTTAATCCTGGCTGTGCCACGGACATACTGTGTGACTTTCATTCAATGAATTATTCTTCCTTTGACTTCATTTTCCTCATTCAGATAATAACAGATTTAGATAATAATATCCACATTGTTGAAGACAAAAGGAGAAGGGGGCAGCAGAGGATGAGATGGTTAGATAGCATCACTGATTCAATGAACATGAATTTGAGAAAATTCCAGGAGATAGTGATGGAAAGGGGAGCCTGGCATGCTGCAGTCCATGGAGTCACAAAGATTTGGGTACAACTTAGCTACTGGACAATAGCAATCCACATTGTTGATTTCTTATAGAAATTGATTGAGGTAATACTTGGAATGCCCCTTGCAGGCTGCATATAGTAGAGACTGTAGGATTTCTATATATTGTTGTCATATGATATCCACATGAAAGAAAACAAGGGAAGTGAGATGAGGTGAGGTTATAGAAAGACTTGAATGACCAGATAAGGAGGTAATGTGGTCCCTGAAATCAAACTTTAAGCCAAAATCAAACTCAGGTAGCACTTATCCCCAGATCCTTAGAGAGCTACTCTTGAAGAGTCTTTCCCCTTCTTTCCCTAAACTTTTTCCCAAACCTCATTTCAAACTAGAAGTTCTTATGAACAGTTGGAAGATTGATTGATTGTCTCAA
Organism: Bos taurus; assembly: GCF_002263795.3. Classification (NCBI taxonomy): domain Eukaryota; kingdom Metazoa; phylum Chordata; class Mammalia; order Artiodactyla; family Bovidae; genus Bos; species Bos taurus. The sequence continues at coordinate 76,434,687 of NC_037330.1, forward strand.
ACAACCCCTTCTGAAACCACTATTCATGGACATATGCTTTCTACAATCTACAGGAAGTCCTGATAATTTCCTCCTCTTGAATAATGTCAATCATTTTGACCTAAATAGATTCTTAGTTTTCCAGATAACTAATAGCTCCTAGCCCTATAGTAACCCCTTATCTTGATCAATGAAACAATTCAATGTACACTCAGGTGCTAACACTATTTATTTATTTAGTCATTCATTCAAATATTAGGGCTTCCCTTGTGACTCATCTGCCTACAATGTGGGAGACCTGGGTTCGATCCCTGTGTTTGGAAGATCCCCCGGAGAAGGGAAAGGCTACCTACTCCAGCATTCTGGCCTGGAGAATTCCATGGACTGTATAGACATGGGGTCACAAAAAGTCTGACATGACTGAATGACTTTCACTTTCAAATAGTAAACTAATATAAAAATAATTTTGCAAGGATACCTCCCAATCCTAACACAAACACCACTTCCAAAGGTTTAAAAGCTACAGCAATAAATCAAGGAATTTCCACAGGACATTGGTGTCTCCTTTTTGTGGATTCTTCATAGCTTTAAGCTCTACTACAATCGATTTGTAAGTGAAAACAAGATTTTAGCAACTGCCAACTCATCTTGGCATTTGAAAAATCAAGTTGTGTTCCGATGTTTGCTTCATAAATTAGAACCAACAATAAAGATTCTGGAATCAGGCCTTAAGTGGCAATTTTGTTGATGATGCATGATGCAGAACAGAATGCATTTTGCTCAGCCACACGGTGCTGTCTTTGCAGGGCTGGCAGCAGTAGGACATTTTCTGTGTAGGATGTTAGCTAAGGTTTGTGAAAGGCCACCAATTATATACCTTCCAAGCCAAAGAGATGTTTTTCATAGCTATTTATATACTTCAATCCTAAATGGGCAGAATTCCAGGGGTTATCAAGGACAACGTGATCTCAAACAAAAATAATAACCCCTTCTTTCCTTCCAGTTTACACAGAAAACTTGTATGAGACCAGATCAGATGCAATTATTTTGGTGAACTTTGGGGAAAGGAGTTAGTTTATCATTGTCAAACGAGCAATCTAAAGCAGAGAGACACCCAACAAATTGCCCAAGTTCATGCAGGTAACCATGGAATTGAGACCAGGACTCATGATTCCTGATCCATTCCTTCTTTTCTAGTTATGTGACCTCTGGCTTCAGATGTAATTGTTCATTTTTCATGTGTAAGGACCTTAACCTGAACTTCCATCTCTGCATGTTAAGACCCCATTTTGCCCCTTTACACTGACACACTTCCCTAAAGGTAATCATACTCATATCTTTATTTCTTCATTCCATTGTTGAATACTGTAATTCGACTGCCATAGTTTCCCATCCCAGTGAAAATTAGCTTCTAAGGCCTCCAAATAGTTCCTGTAGTAGTAGTAGTTTTAATCACTCAGTTGCGTCCAACTCTTTGCAGCCCCGTGGACTGCAGCCCACCAGGCTCCTCTGTCCACGGGTTCTCTAGGCAAGAATACTAGAGTGTGTTACCTTTCCCTTCTCCAGGGGGATCTTCCTGACCCAGTGATCAAACCCAGGTCTCCAGCATTGCAGGCAGATTCTTTACCATCTGAGCCACCAGGGAAGGCCATCATCATTGTAACTGAGAACTAAAAACTGGGATTTACTGGAACTTTTCTTCTCCTGAAAAAACAGGTATCATTCATTAGAGATGAGAAACTTCTGTTTTGTTTTACATTGGTGACCCCTATCCCTTCCTAAAATAAAAATGCCAGTAGAAATCCATAAACAAAACGAGAACTATATTTAGGATTAAAATTTGATACTGGAAGTAACAGGAGATTTACAGGGGCACCTCACCTTGGCTAACCTGAGTATCGTAACAACTAAATATACAACTGGTGCTGATTCTTACACAGCCAAATTATACAGATCTGAGAATCAATCGCTTTAAATTTTGTTTCCTATCCCAATAACTCTGAACTCTGGTGACCTGTAGCTTTTTTGTTCCCAGGAGAATGACATATTCAATTAGGTACAATGTAATTCTTACTGCAGTTCAGATTGCCATGTGGACTTTTCTAACTTCTTGGGCCACTGATGGAACTATAGGGAAATAGGGCCAGTATTGGCCAAATTGTTAATGCTAAGTCTAAAGAGGTCATTGGCTTCTACTATATTCAGTGCTTGCAGAGAGTATGGATAGACCCCTAGAACTTGGAGGCCACCTGAGTAATTCTTTGTATTATCACATCCAAGGGAGAGGTTAATGGAAAATGACCTCAATTTCACATTGGCAAGACTACCAAGGACTCAAACCCTACAAGAATGAAGATCACATTTCCTAAAGTAGAATCCCTGTCTAGCTGAGGTGTTGTTTTGAAGATTAAGGGAATACATCATGTGTGGAAATGAAATACCTTGGTCTCCTATATCTTCTTTGTTTTAAACACAAGAATAATTAAGATAATCAATACTAGTTTAATCTTATCTTTTTCCACTATTATATATTTGGTCTATTACTGGTATTGATAGCTTCCATTTAGTTTATAGGTTGTAAAACGGTGAGGAGTTTAGTTGGAAGTATGATAGGGCTATAGGAGAATTAGCATCACCTAGAACTTGTAGGTGATGAAGATGAAGGTCTTCAAAAGGACTTAAGAATATCATAACCACTGAATGCAATGGCTTTATGTGATTGTGAGTTTCTTACTAGGGACAAAGTACACACTAAAGCTTAATGCATGAATGTTGGATCATGTGAAATGACAGTGTCTGCAAAACTATTAGGAAGAAAGACAGTACAAAATATTTTTTAGCCGCCTTAATTCACAAAGTTAGTATTATATTGATATTCCTATTTAACCAGATAAGAAAACCAAGTAGTACTACAGAGACTATAATATAGATGGCAAAGTGATGTATTGGTACAGTTCTGGCCATAACTAAAGACTGCATCTGTTTGAAGGTAATTGGGAAACTGGAAGTGGGTGGGGAGGAATGGAGCATCATGACTATCTAGTTTCTCCTCTTGAAATGTCTTATCTGTATTTATTTGCACCTAATTTACTCATAAATCCCTTTAAGTCAGGTCTTGTATCCTGAACTTCTTAAGTATTCATAGTCTAAGCAAGTTGTCACTAAACTGAATTACAGTTCAGAATAGACAGAAGGCTTATCCTAGTAAGGATCTTCTACTGTCTTTATTTGAGGCAAAAGTCTAGTATCCTAGGTTGGTAAATTTACTTAATTGTAAATTTAATTGTTTTAGGAGAAAGATGGCAATCGAGACATTTTGATATGTATTTTTGGCATCTGCTTCTTGATTCATGAATCTCAAACAGGGGAAGGAGTAAATTAAACTTAGATTTGAAAGCTAATGAACAACAAAGGAATTAAGAAACTCTCCAAGCAATATAACCTACAACCTAGATATCTGTTTATTTATTAATCCCACATGTTGAATTAATATCTATCATCCAGGCATATTGATGAATGTCCTGTTTCCCAAAAACATGAGTACTTTAGGACTTCATGTATTTAATTGTCTTCCTCTATTCATCCTATAGTTGAAAAAAACTGTGTCTACAAAATTTAATTTATTAAGTAACATGTTTATGTTTTCATTACAAATCAATTCTATATAGCACTCTCAAATGATACTTCTGATTGACATAAAATACACAGAGAGATTAACTCAGCTGATAAAATGTAAACCAATTTTAAACCAAAGGCTAAACAATTTGACACTTTAGCCTCAGCAGTCCTTAAGTTTGAGATATTGTGATTTTACTTAAGTTTCTTGAAATATGTAAAACAGCTCATAGATTTCCAATTTGCTTCTCCTTAGCAGTTTCAGGTTCTAAGGAGGTTCAAAAGGAGAGCCAGACAGCACACGGAGTTTCATCCTGCTCTGCCTTTGAACACGGCGCTCCTTCTGTCAGCAAAGTCTTCCTTTTCCTCCTTCTTCATTTGCCGGGGACAAATTCTGCTTCACAATTCACTTTCTGAATGGGATCCTCTGGGAAGAATATCCTAAAACCCACCTCCCTTCCCAGATCTAGGGTAGATTTCATTCCTATAGGCTCCCATTGTTAACAGTTACATAAAATAGAAAATCAACAAGGATCTACTCTATAGCACAGGGAACTCTACTCAATAGCTATAATAACCTATAATAGGAAAAAAATCTGAAAAAGAATGAATATATGTATATGCATAACTGAATCACTATGCTATACACCTGAAAGTAACACAACATTGAAAGGCAATTATACTCCAATTAAACAAAACAAAACAAAAAAAAACTTGCAAGAACACATACAAATCTAAGGGTACACATGAAGTATTTTTTAAAAACTGTGACAACCTAGAGGGCTGGGATGAGGTGGGAGATGGGAGGGGGGTTAAGGAGGGAAGGGACATATGTATGTGTGTTCTGTTGCTCAATTATGTACAACTCTTTCAGCCCTATAGACTGTACCCTGTCAGGCTCCTCTGTCCATGGGATTCTCCAGGCAAGAATACTAGAACGGGCTGCCGTTTCCTCCTCTAGGGGACATTCCTGACCTAGGGATCTAATGCACATCTCTTGCATCTCCTACATTGGCAGGACCACTAGGGCCACCTGGGAAGCCCATATGTATACTTGTGACTGATTGATGTTGATGTATGGCAGAGGCCAGCACAATATTGTAAACCAGTTGTCCTCCAGTGAAAAAAAGAAGGAAAAAAACTATAAAAATATTAAAAATTTTAAAAAGGAAATTTTAAAAAATTGTCAGAACAAAAAGGAAAAAAGGTTAAAGAACAAGAATAAATTTATTAAATAAGAGGACCTTGCACAAACCAATGATAACCAAAAGCTGCAAACTGGAAATATCATTGTTCAAATCTCTGTGCCTGAAGTTCATCATACAATTTAAAACATATATTTTTATGATAATTTGAACCACACTGCTGCATAGACCTCCTGAACACGTTAGCTCTGGGATAGCCTTCCCCATAACTTGACCCTCTAGCAGTCTCTTTAGAACACTGTCTCTAAGTGTCCCCCACAGGGGAGGTCAGCCTAGAACTTAGAGGACACAGAATCTCTAGGACAGTGAGGAAATTCAGTGGAGTAAAGATAAGTGAGGAAGACTGCACTGATGATTTGGAAAACCAGTCTTCTGACCATCTAAGTACCTAGCCAGAAATCAAGGCACTGGTATCAACTTCCTTCTGGGCTTCCACTCTCCCTTCACTCAGCATTCTCTTTCCCAGCTAAGTACTAATGGATCTCAGTTTGTCCTGCTCCTCTCCATCTACATGGCTGCATCTCCTCTCTCCTAGATCCCAGCTCAGATTCCTTTTATGTCCCCTTCTCCGCCCCAGTCCACTCTGGCTTCCAGAGAGAATTTTCTAAGAGAAACATGGAGTATTCAGTCATCAGACCCAGAATTCAAATCTTAGCTCTCACTGTGTGTTTTTGAGAAAGAACTTTCCAGCTCTGAGCCTTCTCTCTCAAAAATAGGAATATCCAGAGAACTGCCTTCAGTGAGTCCATGAGGATTCACATAAAAGCCTCTGAGTTTACCTCTGAGTAAGTAAATAAATAAATGTAGTTTTTTACAAAAATGATGCCAGAACTTACCATGATATATGGCAAATGTTTTCTCATCTCTCTCTCTCTCTTTATCTCTCATTAGAATTCAATCTCTCTTAAGTTATAAAGGTTTCTTTTATCTGTTTCTTCACACCAGGAAAACTCCTAGTACCTGGTGAGCACTAAATAATTGCCTATTAAATAAATGAGAGAGGGTAAGTGACTTGTCAAAGGTCACACAGTTATTTACAGAGTTAGAGTTGAATCTGAAGCATTTTCCATGAATGGAATACTGTGATGTATTTTCAAGATACAGTAAAATACTCTCATTGGATTCTCTATCATCATACAGGAAGGATGTGTCTGATAGGTATATCTCAAAATCTTGTGTTACAAAGGTATTGTTTATATTCTCTTTTTAGCAAAAAAAAAAAAAAAAAAAACAACAATTGAACAACAATATAAACTAGCAGTTTGACAGGCAAAATGATTTCAGCAGTACTTCCTAACCTTATCTTAAAGGAGGAATCATTTTTTCATGCAAAAACTATAAAAAGTTTAGTACATGATAATAATTGTACTTTTAGCATGTATTGGGAAACAAATATATGTAAAACTCCTTGTACTTGTAACAACTGCATGGTTCTTAGAGAACTGCACTCCAAAGTCTGGGAGTTTAATTGAAAGATCACTAAACTGAAAGTATAGAAATTTGGCTTCTTATTCAATTCTGCAACTGCCTACATGACCTTGGCCCAGGACTTGCCCTTTCTGAGTCTCAAAGCTCTTTTACTTACAAACGAGGTGCTGGATTTAATATGTATATATCAGGCTTTGCACTGCACAACTGCACAACCCCAGGGATAACTTTCACATAGATTACAATGCAAATGATGCTCCTGTAGCTGTCCAAGGCAACAGCTCTGCTTAGGAAACTTCCAGCTGACTCTAAATAGACTCTATTCTAAGTGGACAATGAGAGAAGATTTAGGTCACTTGTTTCAGAAAGTGCCAGCCATTCTCATTATCTTCTCATAGTTCTTCATAACCAGCTTGACAACTTGAGAATGCCAGGAAGCACTCTGACACTATACTTTTATAAGAAGCACTCTGACACTATACTTACACTTTTCCTTTCCTACTCCCTCCAATCTCATCTCTCCTCTTCCAAAACATTCTTTATGGGCAAAATGACACAGAGCAGGTCTTTGGGAGTCCCCTGGGTTTCTTTCTAAGGTTAAATCAAACATTCTTGTTGTTAAAAGCTCTAAGGCTTTCCAAAGCCAAGTGCACACTTTCTCTTTGAACCACATCTGGCCCTTGTATCAGTTCCAGAAGCAATGATCATGGAGATTAGAGGTGACACATTACATTAGCTCATCTCTTCCATCCTCTGGAGAAACAATGACAGTGGACAGGAATTCCTGCACTCCTACATCTCCTTGTGGTTCTCACCATTAAACTTTTTGGAACATAGTTCTTATTTCCCTTTAAAAAGTATTCCTGAAACATAAGCCCTGAACTTTCATATAAAGTACATTTGGAAGGAAGAAGTATGAGAAGGAGGAAAGGAAAAAAGTGCGTAGTGAGAGGAGAGGGTCAAGGGAAAAAGGAAAGAAATGCAACATTTCAGGCATTTCAATCAACAGCTTACTTATATTATTTTATTTAATCCTTTCAACTATCTTATAACTTATGCACTGTTACTTTTCCTTTGAAAAAATGATAATCCATGCTGAGAAAAGTTAAAGTATTAAAAGTGTTAGTCGTTCAAACATGTCTGACTCTTTGCAACCCCATGGACTTAGCCCACCAGGCTCCTCTGTCCATGGGATTCTCCAGGCAAGAATACTGGAATTGGTTGCCATTCTCTCCCTGAGGCGATCTTCCCAACCCAGGGATTGAACCCACATCTCTTACACCTCCTGCATTGGCAAGCAGGTTCTTTACCACTAACGCCACCAAACATGTGCATAAAATCACAGTTTTAACATCATATTTCATGTGGTATGCATATTCTACTTGCTAAAATAGTAAGACCTAGTACAGAGAGAGAGAGAGAAAGGAAGTACTAAGTATTACAAAAATGTCTACAGAACTTTAAAATATATAAATATATTTTATTTCTGATCAAAGACCATAATTTTACACATGATAAAAATGAGGCCCAAAGAATTTTATGCAAATTCCCCAAATCACACAGTAACTTGTTGGCAGGGACATAACAGGAACTCTAGTAATGTAAGTACCAACAATGTGATTTGTGATTTTGTGCAGAGTATGAAATAGCCCTTGGAATAAGTGTCACACCTATGGATAGATCAACTAAACAGAAAATTAACAAGGAAATACAAACTTTAAAGGATACAATAGACCAGTTAGACCTAATTGATATCTATAGGACATTTCATCCCAAAACAATGAATTTCACCTTTTTCTCAAGCGCACATGGAACCTTCTCCAGGATAGATCACATCCTGGGCCATAAATCTAGCCTTGGTAAATTCAAAAAAATTGAAATCATTCCAAGCATCTTTTCTGACCACAATGCAGTAAGATTAGATCTCAATTACAGAAGAAAAACTATTAAAAATTCCAACATATGGAGGCTGAACAACACGCTGCTGAATAACCAACAAATCACAGAAGAAATCAAAAAAGAAATCAAAATTTGCATAGAAACGAATGAAAATGAAAACACAACAACCCCAAACCTGTGGGACACTGTAAAAGCAGTCCTAAGGGGAAAGTTCATAGCAATACAGGCACACCTCAAGAAACAAGAAAAAAGTCAAATAAATAAACTAACTCTATACCTAAAGCAACTAGAAAAGGAAGAAATGAAGAACCCCAGGGTTAGTAGAAGGAAAGAAATCTTAAAAATTAGGGCAGAAATAAACACAAAAGAGACCATAGCAATAATCAACAAAGCCAAAAGCTGGTTCTTTGAAAGGATAAATAAAATTGACAAACCATTAGCCAGACTCATCAAGAAACAAACGGAGAAAAATGAAATCAATAAAATTAGAAATGAAAAAGGAGAGATCACAACAGACAACACAGAAATACAAAGGATCATAAGAGACTACTATCAACAATTATATGCCAATAAAATGGACAACGTGGAAGAAATGGACAAATTCTTAGAAAAGTACAACTTTCCAAAACTCGACCAGGAAGAAATAGAAAATTTAACAGACCCATCACAAGCATGGAAATTGAAACTGTAATCAAAAATCTTCCAGCAAACAAAAGCCCAGGTCCAGACGGCTTCACAGCTGAATTCTACCAAAAATTTAGAGAAGAGCTAACACCTATCCTGCTCAAACTCTTCCAGAAAATTGCAGAGGAAGGGAAACTTCCAAACTCATTCTATGAGGTCACCATCACCCTAATATCAAAACCTGACAAAGATCCCACAAAAAAAGAAAACTACAAGCCAATATCACTGATGAACATAGATGCAAAAATCCTTAACAAAATTCTAGCAATCAGAATCCAACAACACATTAAAAAGATCATACACCATGACCAAGTGGGCTTTATCCCAGGGATGCAAGGATTCTTCAATATCCGCAAATCAATCAATGTAATACACCACATTAACAAATTGAAAAATAAAAACCATATGATTATCTCAATAGATGCAGAGAAAGCCTTTGACAAAATTCAACATCCATTTATGATAAAAACTCTCCAGAAAGCAGGAATAGAAGGAACATACCTCAACATAATAAAAGCTATGTATGACAAAGCCACAGCAAACATTATCCTCAATGGTGAAAATTTGAAAGCATTTCCTCTAAAGTGAGGAACAAGACAAGGGTGCCCACTTTCACCACTACTATTCAACATAGTTTTGGAAGTTTTGGCCACAGCAATCAGAGCAGAAAAAGAAATAAAAGGAATCCAAATTGGAAAAGAAGAAGTAAAACTCTCACTGTTTGCAGATGACATGATCCTCTACATAGAAAACCCTAAAGACTCCACCAGAAAATTATTAGAACTAATCAATGAATATAGTAAAGTTGCAGGATATAAAATCAACACACAGAAATCCCTTGCATTCCTATACACTAACAATGAGAAAACAGAAAGAGAAATTAAAGAAACAATTCCATTCACCATTGCAACGGAAAGAATAAAATACTTAGGAATATATCTACCTAAAGAAACTGAAGACCTATATATAGAAAACTATAAAACACTGGTGAAAGAAATCAAAGAGGACACTAATAGATCGAGAAATATACCATGTTCATGGATTGGAAGAATCAATATAGTGAAAATGAGTATACTACCCAAAGCAATTTATAGATTCAGTGCAATCCCTATCAAGCTACCAACAGTATTCTTCACAGAGCTAGAACAAATAATTTCACAATTTGTATGGAAATACAAAAAAACCTCGAATAGCCAAAGCTTTCTTGAGAAAGAAGAATAGAACTGGAGGAATCAACCTGCCTGACTTCAGGCTCTACTACAAAGCCACAGTCATCAAGACAGTATGGTACTGGCACAAAGACAGAAATATAGATCAATGGAACAAAATAGAAAGCCCAGAGATAAATCCACACACATATGGACACCTTATCTTTGACAAAGGAGGCAAGAATATACAATGGATTAAAGACAATCTCTTTAACAAATGGTGCTGGGAAAACTGGTCAACCACTTGTAAAAGAATGAAACTAGAACACTTTCTAACACCATACACAAAAATAAACTCAAAGTGGATTAAAGATCTCAATGTAAGACCAGAAACTATAAAACTCCTAGAGGAGAACATAGGCAAAACACTCCCTGACATACATCATCACAGCAGGATCCTCTATGACCCACCTCCCAGAATATTGGAAATAAAAGCAAAAATAAACAAATGGGACCTAATTAAACTTAAAAGCTTCTGCACAACAAAGGAAACTATTAGCAAGGTGAAAAGACAGCCTTCAGAATGGGAAAAAATAATAGCAAATGAAGCAACTGACAAACAACTAATCTCAAAAATATACAAGCAACTCCTACACCTCAATTCCAGAAAAATAAATGACCCAATCAAAAAATGGGCCAAAGAACTAAATAGACATTTCTCCAAAGAAGATATACATATGGTTAACAAAAAGTACTTATTGAATAAATGAACTAATGAACAAATACCATAAAGTAACACCTCACTTCAAAACAGAGTACATTTGGAAATGTAGTATTGTAAGAAGACATAGCAAGTTCCATTTAAATGTCACTAATTAATACAATCTGGTTAAAATTAAAAGCATTTTTTCCTATTGAGAAGTGTTTCTGATTAACTGATTCCAGCCAAGAGTCCCCAAGCAGAGAAACAATGGATAATAGATTTTGGAACTTTATCCAAGGGATGATTCAATGATTTGCTTCTGCTATGCCCTTCTGTCCAAGGATGGCTAAGATTCCCACTGAGCAAGAGAACTCAGAAGTTTATCTTCACCTTTGTCAGCAACCTCCAATCACTCCCCTCCTTCAAGGCTCAGTGGGGGTTGACAATGTCCCTTTTCTCTTGCAGACAAGTCACTTGCCTATTACTGCTTCAGTCTTTGTTAGGTTCAGTTCATCAAGTCACAACCTGTGTGCCCAAAAACAACACACTCACTGGCCCTGTGAGCATTCCTCCATTTGTAAAAACCTTTGTAGAGACCAAGGAAAGAGATTCACAGCTTTGGAGTGGTGTTTGTTTTTTAAATATTCAATTCCATATTTGTTCAATTGAGAGGGCTGAATGTGGGAGATTTTCTGGAGATAAATGAATAGAATGAATCACTAACATACAATAAAAATTACCATATTTTCCTACTATCTTGCCTCAGGTTGGTATAACTCTGGCAAAATGAAAGGATGTGTCCCTGCTCAGTTGCTCGGTCATGTCTGACTTTTTTGGGACCCCATGGACTGTAGGCCACCAGACTCCTCTGTCTGTGGGATTATCCCAGGCAAGAATATTGGAGTGGTTTGCCATTTTCTCTTGCAAGGGATCTTCCTGACTCAGGGATCACAACTGTGTCTTTTGTTTGGCAGGTGAATTCTTTAAAACACTGAACCACCTGGGAAGCCCCAAAGGACAGAGTATTGATCAAAAACAATGGATAATTTGTGTATGTATTTTCCAGTCAGCCATGCAACAGAGATATGACATGCCATTGACATGACCCATAATGCCACTTTATTAAATGCATCCCGCACTGACTGTAGAGTAACCAGTGTCTCCATCCCCAGGATTAGTGGGAAGTAACAGCCCTGTGACAAGGTCTGACTTTCTTAAACAGGTATAAAACAGTGAACTGCTCTGACTTGTATTTTTATCTTTTCTCGGAAGGATTTAACAGACTTGTTATGCAATTACCTAAACATTGGATTAAAATACATGAAAGACACTGTGAAGTCTTTGCTATAACAAACATTTATTGTTAGGTATTTTAGAAATCTTATCTCTGCATAATTCAGACCACACTGTAGGCATCACTTAATTCAATCAAACTGCCAGTGCTCAGAGGGATATCAGCTAAGTACCATTCCTTTTTGCTTTACTTCTAGGGAAACTGAGGCATAAAACCCTTTTGGAATATAGTTTGGACAATGAAACAATAAAAAATGAAGTCATAGAAATGTTGTCTCCCTTCCCATAGAATTAAACTAGAATGATTCAAGTAAAAATTGTTAGCAATGTTTTAACTACTACAATATTACAACAGAGGGGCTATGCTTGTCACGGCTATTCAGTCATTAAATTGTGTCTGACTCTTTGTGACCCCATGGTTTGTAACAAGCCAGGCTCCTCTGTCCTCCACTGTCTCCTGGAGTTTGCTCAAATTCACATCCATTGAGTCGGTTTCATCCCCTGCCACTCCCTTCTCCTTTTGCCTTCAATCTTTCCCAGCATTGGGGTCTTTTCCAATGAGTTGGGTCTTCGCATCAGGTGGCTAAAGTATTGTAGCTTCAACAACAGTCTTTCTGATGAAGGTTCATATTATCATACCATAAATACAGTGCCCTTATTTAATAAATAAGAAAGGCTTTTGAAGCTCTGCTAAGTAGGCTGAAAATTAGCTCTAGGGCTAAGGCACTGCCTTAAGGGACAGCAATGCAGCAATGGTGTAATACAGTGTTTTTCAGAGTGTATTCTACCAAAACAGAAAGAAAGAAATCCCAAATAATGCTCCTTGAGAAAGGTCAAATAAATATAAAAATCATTAAATGTTTGTTGTACTTCCTTTTGAAATGGATACTAGCATGCAAAGGACTTTGAGAAATCTTAAGCAATATAAAAACACATAAAAAGATGCTTAATGAGTCTTTTTGAGCTCTTTGATTGTAAGCAACAGAAATGACCTCTGGTTCACTTAATCAAAGGAATTTATTAGAAGAATGCTGGGTAGAGAGCTCACAGATTCTAGCAGGAAATACAAGAATTCTCTAGAAGGACAGGGGTCAGTCAAGGCAGATTTGACATGAACCTTCCTTAGGCCACATCAATAGATACCTTGGCTCCAGGTTTCCTTCTCACTCCATTCCTGGGTTTATATTCACTTTACCTGAACAGAGATCTGATTGGCTTAACTGGGAGTCAAAAACAAAATCTCTGCTAGGACGTTGCACTGAATTGGTTTGACCTTAAGGAAACCACTTAATGAAGTGATTACCATGCATGATGAACAAAATTACTCCAGTGATTGTTTGTAGCTCTGAAATTATAATCTAAATAGAATTTTAGGCCATTTGCACATTTCATGGTTGTCTTAAGAAGCCTCCTGAATGTTTCTTTGGCTATCTTCCCAAACCTTTTTCTAAACTGTGCTGTATCGAGAGGCTCAAGACAGTTTAGTTTTATTTTCCTCTGAAATGGTTTTCTTTGTGAAACCTGAAATGTGGTCAAAATAAAGTAAAGAGGGATCTGACCTCTAAAATGGAAAGTTTCTCTTACTGTAAAAGCCAATAACAAAAAGTAGGTGGGAAAAAGAAGACGGAATCTCATTTTATGTTTGGATTTCAGCTCTCAAACTATATGCTTCTGCCAGGTGGCCATCCCCCGATACTTGTTTGCTGTCCCACATAGTAAAGGGATTAGTTGCTCTTTGGGTCAGTTTAGACTTTGCTACAACAGTTTACTGAAAAGAGAACAGCAGGCAAAAGGCAGAGTAAGCTCTTCTCATTCTCTTTTTCCTCTTCTACCCAAAGAAAAAGGATATTAGTCAGATTCCAAGTCACCAGTTGGGAGGCATTTACAATGACAGGTCACTGTACATCAAAATATGAATCAACGAGTGTGATTCTTTTCCTCCTTCACTGATACAACCACTGAGGCAAAGTGATCTGTGACATTTTGTCACCTGCAAAGCTCAGCCCTGTCTCTGGTATTCTCTCTTTTGCACCCTTTCTCTGGACTGTAAGCTTATTTTCTGGCTGTCACACACATTCTTATCTCTTTCCTCTCTCAATGTATCTAGAAACAAAAGATAACTGTGGCTTTGCCTGTTCAGGGCAGGTCCAGGATGAGATAAGATACTAGGGGAGATGGTAGAAATAGGCAGACCTCTGGTCAGACTACCTACTTTAGCAGAGCTTATGAGATTTCTGCCTGAAAGACAGTCTAACTTATTAATACTTAAGTATGAGTTTATTTCTCTTTGTTAAAACTCTTATTTATATATTTATTTCTTTAATAATATCTATTAATAAAGATGTCTAATATGAACTGAGAGATACAATGATATATGAAAACCTGACACTTGACCTTGGAGACTTTACAATTCTGTGGAAGGTGCACTGAGACAACCCAGAGGGATGGTATGGGGAGAGAGGAGGGAGAGGGCTTCAGGATGTGGAACACGTGTATACCTGTGGCGGATTCATGTTGATGTATGGCAAAACCAATACAATATTGTAAAGTAAAAATAAAAATAAAATAAATAAATAAATCGCATTTAGAAAGATAATATTTTGAAAAATAACCAAACATTTCTTCCCCAAATCATCCTCGTTGCCCTGGGAAAGTGTGAATCAGCTTGGAGAAAAGGTAAATTAAATTTCTGAATGGATTTTTCAAACTTACTCCAGGAACAAATGTCTTAAAAGCTAATGAAACGAAGTTCAAAAAAAAAAAAAAAAAATTTGGACCTCGAGTATCAAGAGGAGGCAAAATCTTAAAGAGGTGGATGCCAAGTTTATCCATAGCTTTATACTGGAAAGGCAATCAGGGACGATCCAGCTTTCATCTGGATCATCTAGATCTTTCATCCAGTTTTCATTGAAACTGGGAGAGAAAGCAAGAGAGTGAGCCTGTGGTTGGTGTGGATTGCTGAGAAAGGACCCCTGGCTCAGGCTACTTCTCAGACAAAATCATAAATAAGCCAGACTACAGCAGGGCCTCACCTCCCCTACTGCATTCTGAGAAGAAGGCAAGGCTTATAGGGAAACAAAATTCTATCATGACATCACAGCCCTGCTGTAGCTGTGGTTGAGTGAAGTGTCCTAGGTATTGAACCTGGAGGCAGCCTCACAGAGCACAGAAGATAACCAGCAGGATATAGAAAATCAACTAAGTTTGAAAGCAACCTCAACTGGCTGCAACCAAGGGAAAATCAAGTCCTAAAAATAGATCAGCAGGCCCCTGGGGTGAAAATGAGGATTAGACAAAGGTCATGAATGTGGCAATCAGAAGTCACAGCCGGATCAGGTGTAGTCAGCAGGCCTACAGGGTAAAAATGAGGAAGACACATAGGACATGAAGGTAGCAATCAGAGCTCATGGCAGGATCAGGTGCAGCAGCAGGAAATGCCAGCACAGGAAGGAACAAAGAAGGGCCGGTAGATATCAGCACAGGTCAAAGAGAGTAGAGAACCATTATGAAGAAGGTACCCCATTCCTTCTCAGGTCCAGAAACTCACATCCTCCTAAGAAAAGGGAAGGAACTGAGGGAGGGAAAGCTTGTGAGCTGAAAGAATATTATTTATCCCAAAGAGACTGAGAAAAACACCTGAAAGGAACTTGTGACACTGCGAATGGAAATAGAATCCCAGGAACTAAACCCTGTTGAATAAAATAAAGGAAATCATATCTTTGTACACACTTGTACTTTGTAACTATTAAAGTTCATAAAAACACAATTTATATTCACAAGTTGTGAAAACACTGTAAAGAAAAAGGACATGGTGTCACACGGGTATACAATAGGTCTATGAAAGGGCTTCCCCATGGAGTTGACCTTTCAGATGAGACTTCAAGGATGTATAGGCATGAAAAACTTAACAGTTAAGCAGAAGAAGAGAACAGCACATTAGACACATGGAACAGCAAGTGCAAAGGTGCCAAAGACAGGAGTGAGCATGAGATGTTCATAGGAAAGAAAGTCGGCCAAGAAGTCTGCATAATGAGAGTGTGGAGATGTATGAGACTAGAGTGTGGACTTGGGAGTTCAGGGAAGGTGAACAGAAACCAGACCCCGTAGGAACTTGTAAGCCATGTGGAGAATGATGAGACCCCTTTGAAGTATTCCAAGTGGGAGAGTAACACCATCAGGTCTGTCTCACAAATACTATTCTACCAAAATAAGGGAAATGGATTACAGGTGAGCAAGAATAAAGATATGGAGATCATTTAGGGGGCAAGTGCAGTGGGTAGGGATAAAGTTATAGAAAAGGGAAAGAATGGGAGGTGGAAAGATCTAGATAAATATGACAAATAAATCTAATGTTAACAATCAAAAGAATTTATTAAAATGGATTGCAAATGAAAGTGGGGAAAAGGCACAAGGACTCAATAAGGAGAAGGGTTGTAGTCATATTTGGGTACAACTATACACCTTAGTAGTATAAGCTCATTTCACATGCTAACAAAGTAACGCTCAAAATTCTCTAAGCCAGACTTCAACAGTACGTGAACCATGAATTTCCAGATGTTCAAGCTGGTTTTAGAAAAGGCAGAGGAACCAGAGATCAAATTGCCAATATTAGCTGGATCATCGAAAAGTAATTCCAGAAAAACACCTACTTCTGCTTTATTGACTATGCCAAAACCTTTGACTGTGTGGATCACAGCAAATTGTGGGAAATTCTGAAAGAGATGGGAATACCAGATCACCTGACCTGCCTCCTGAGAAATCTTTATGCAGGTCAAGAAGAAATAGAACTGGGAATGGAACAACAGACTGGGTCCATATTGGGAAAGAGGTACATCAAGGCTGTATATTGTCACCCTGCCTATTTAACTTATATGCAGAGTGTATCAAGTGAAATGCCGGGCTAGATGAAGCACAAAGTGGAATCACGATTGCTGGGAGAAATATCAATAACCTCAAATATGCAGATGACATCACCCTTATGGCAGAAAGCAAAGAACAACTAAAGAGCCTCTTGATGAAAGTGAAATTGGACAGTGAAAAAGTTGGCTTAAAACTCAACATTCAGAAAACTAAGATCATGACATCCGGTCCCATCACTTCATGGCAAATAGATGGGGAAACAGTGGAAACAGTGGTTGACTTTATTTTTATAGGCTCCAAAACCACTGCAGATGGTGACTGCAGCCATGAAAATAAAAGATGCTTGCTCCATGGAAGAAAAGGTAGACAGCATATTTTAAAAGTAGAGACATTACTTTTGTCAATAAAGGTCCATCTAGTCAAAGCTATGGCTTTTCCAATAATCATGTATGGATCTGAGAGTTGGACTATAAAGAAAGCTGAGCACCCAAGAATTGATGCTTTTGAACTGTGGTGTTGGAGAAGACTCTTGAGAGTCCCTTGGACTGCAAGGAGATCCAACCAGTCCATCGTAAAGGAAATCAGTCCTGAACATTCATTGGAAGGACTGATGCTGAAGCTGAAACTGTAATACTTTGGCCACCTGATGTAAAGAACTGACTCATTGGAACTGACCCTGATGCTGGGCACGATTGAAGGCAGTAGAAGAAGGGGACGACAGAGGATGAGATGGTTGGATGGCGTCACTGACTCGAAGGACATGAGTTTGAGTAAACTCCCGGAGTTAGTGATGGACAGGGAAGCCTGGCATGCTACAGTCCATGAGGCCACAAAGACTTGTCAGACACAACTGAGTGACTGAACTGAACTGCACTGATACAGTTTAGTAATATTACTATCAAAATCACTTAATTCTCTTTCAATACTTAAGTCATTAAACCTGAGAAGAATGGGAAACAATATCATGAATTATACTTCACATGACTTCCTAAATAAAAACAGTTCATAGTTCAAAGTTTTAAAAGCACTTTACCAGTGAAGCTAAAACTAATCATTTGTCTTAGCTAATCAAGCATTTCAAAGCTAGTTTTAAATTTACAGGTCATTTTTTGATAATTTCCATTTTATTTCTGTTCTATTATCTAAACCAAGAGTAGCCCACACATACATACACACAGAAACCCTAAAATATGTAGATTCATCATATACGGAGATAATCTCATTGCTATTTTTTTTCCTCTTGGCCTTCCCCCTGGTTTCACTTGACCCATTTATTTGTTTACTCAAACTTTAAGAACATAAATATGCCCAAATGAAGCATAATACTCTGTTTCTTGTCAATGTTCAGGAAATGGACTGCATGCTTTCAGAGCTTTTCTCTTTGAAAAAGTTGGAAAATAGACACATCTGTGGGGTAACAAAGAAGCACACATTAAAAATTCTGTGCTTGTCTAGACATAATCAAACTCATTTCACAGTAGGTGTTAAATACTTCTAATTAAAGTAATTTAAGAAAATTTTTAAAAATTCAAGAATGGTAGCAAAATGTTAATTCAAAAATCAAAATTCTTATTTTCCCCAAGCTCCACTTTGGTCTCCATAGTAACCAGAACAGTTACTGGTCTGACTTTCTGCTAAATAATTATATATATTCAATAAGCATATATATATATATATATATCATAATATATATAAACTAAACTTATATCGGAGAAGGCAATGGCACCCCACTCCAGTACTCTTGCCTGGAAAATCCCATGGACGGAGGAGCCTGGTAGGCTGCAGTCCATGGGGTCACTAAGAGTTGGGCACGACTGAGCAACTTCACTTTCACTTTCATACAGTGGAGAAGGAAATGACAACCCACTACAGTGTTCTTGCCTGGAGAATCCCAGGGACAAGGGTTCCTGGTGGGCTGCTGTCTATGGGGTCGCACAGAGTCGGACACAACTGAAGCAACTTAGCAGCAAACTTTTATATATTTTATATAGATACATGTAGGTATATATGAGAAATATTGACAGAGGTAACAGATCTTTTTTTAAGTAGCATGCTCTCTAACCTATTCTTTCTTCTCCAAGTTTCCTCACAGCTCTTCTTTGTCAAAGTCTCCTAATCAACAAAGATTGATCTTTTCCAGGTGGCTTTGACACTTCCAAGGAACGTTTCAGTAAGCATGATGGACTAGAAAGAGAAAGCGAACTGCTTCTCACAAGGAGGGTAGGCTACAGAATTTGACGTAGTGTGATGTCACTTGCCAAAAGTGGATAAATTGCATGACTTCCCTCCCATTAGACAGGATAGCCACCCTTCCTTTTATCTGAGCTAAAGAATTGCTACCTGAAAGCATTTATCTGATGATAACACTGCACGGTAAAGCAAAGATGACGCCAAAGAATAGATCTGTCTGCCACCATTTCAGCTTGTCCCTTTGTTTCAGCTATGTATCACTCCAACTCCTCTTCATAGTTAAACAAAAACACACCCTTTCAGGTCCTCCTTAACTTTATCTTCTCTTGATCTCAAACCAGGAAAAAAAAAAAAGATTTACAGTGACCAAAATCACTGTAAAAAAATGAAAAAAAAAAAAAAAAGAATACTTAAGAGGACTGGAAATAAAGAGAGAGTGAAAAAGAGGGACAGAGATAGAAAAAAAGGTGAAATGAAAAGTAAGCTTGAGGCAATATGGTACAGAATTTTAATTCACCTTGAGGATTACTCAATTCAAAGTTTTGGAGAATTTTCTCAGACAATCTTATACAGTTTCCTTATGTTACAATATCAGAAAGTTAGATGCAGTTCTATCATAGAACCTGATGACTCAGAGGATTAGTTTGCTTTTATAGACTATTGATCAGAGAAATCTTTTGGGGAAGCAGGACTAAGGTTTTATCTGAACTCCAGTTAACTTTTTCATCAGTATTAATGGTATATACCTTCTGATAGTAATTCATAGGGTGTAAATGAGATGGTTACTTCACTCCTCAATTTTGCACAAGTTTGTGCAAATACTTCATTTTTCACTGTTTAGTCATTTTAACTCCCACAATTCAGTAACACTGTAAACCTTTACTTCATCTCAATTGTCTACTAGGTTAGGCTAGATTATAGTGTTATAACAAACAATCCCAAAATGTCAGTAGCTTTATGGTAACAGTTTTATTTCTTGCTCATGGAACATGTTTAGTGTGGGTTGGTAGGTGAAGCTTTGTTCATGATAAATATTCAAGAATCCAAATTGGTGGAAATTCACCATATTAAAATGCTGCCACTGCAACAAGAAGTCTTGAGGTTTGTACCAGCAGGGGAAATGAGAGAACTGAACCATCAAATCCTGGAAGTGAAACTGGACAATTTTGCTCACATTTACTGACTTTAAAAGGGTAGAGAATTGAAATCCTCCATGTTCCAGAAAGCAAAGGAGATTCCAAAATTGATGTATAAAGTCTACTGTATCGCTTCTTTCCCGGAATAGGCTATTTGGGGTTGTTGCTTGTAGAGGGTAGATCCTGGGATGGCTCCCGTGATTTCTGCCCTCTGGTATTCATGCCCTGTATGTACTTTGACCCCCACCCCACCTCCACCAGTGCTCTTCCACTTTGGGTGGGATCTTTGTATTCATTTGATAGAGATGCCACCTGGAAAAAAAATGTAAACTGGGTGGCTTAAACAAAATACTTTTTTTCAAAATTCCTGGAGATTATAAATCTGAGACCAAAGTATTGATCAAAAATTGATGTCTTCTGAGCCTCCTCCTTGCATTGTAGATGGCCATCTTCTCTGTAAGTCTTTCCTCTACGTGTTTGTGTTCTAATCTCCTCTTCTTCTAAGAACAGTAATCACTGGATTAGCCCCCTGTACCCTCCACCCAATGAGATTCTGGTGGCTCAGATGGTAGAGACTCCTGGCAATGTGGGAGACCTGGGTTGGGAAGATCCCCTGGAGAACAAAATGGCAACCCACTCCAGTATTCTTACCTGGAGAATCCCCATGGACAGAGGAGCCTGCCAGGCCACAATCCATGGGGTCTCAGAGTCAGACATAATTGAGAACATTCACTTTCACTTTCTTTCCTCCCAATAACCTCAATACTGTATAACATCCAACCCCTCTAGATATGGAGAAGGCAATGGCACCCTGCTCCAGTACTCTTGCCTGGAAAATCCCTTGGACAGAGAAGCCCGGTAGGCTGCAGTCCATGGGGTCACTAAGAGTCGGACACACCTCAGCAACTTCACTTTCACTTTTCACTTTCATGCATTGGAGGTGGAAATGGCAACCCACTCCAGTGTTCTTGCCTGGAGAATCCCAGGGATGGGGGAGCCTGGTGGGCTGCCATCTATGGGGTCACACAGAATTGGACACGATTGAAGTGACTTAGCAACAGTAGCAGCAGCATTCCTTAGTGTATAAATCAGAGGGTTGATCAAAGGTGTTCCAACTGTATAAAACACAGCTATCATCTTATCCATGGGGAATGTAGTTGCAGGGTGTGTATATATAAACATGCAAGGACCAAAGAACAAGATGACCACGATGATGTGGGAGATGCAGGTGGAGAGGGCACCCCACTCCAGTACTCTTGCCTGGAAAATCCCATGGATGGAGGAGCCTGGAAGGCTGCAGTCCATGGGGTCACTGAGGGTCGGACATGACTGAGCGACTTCACTTTCCCTTTTTACTTTCATAAATTGGAGAAGGAAATGGCAACCCATTCCAGTGTTCTTGCATGGAGAATCCCAGGGATGGGTGAGCCTGGTGGGCTGCCATCTTTGGGGTCGCACAGAGTTAGACATGACTGAAGCGACTTAGCAGAGGCAGCAGCAACCCTTTCTAAAGGTCCTTTCTCCAAATATAGTCACAATCTGAGGTACTGAAAGCTAAGAATTCAACGTATAAATTTTGGAGAAAAGAATGAAGGGAGAGGCTTAATTACCCTCTTTAAAGGTTCTATCTCTAAGTACAGTCACAATCTGAGGTATTGAAAGTTAAAGAATTCAATATACAAATTTTGGAGAAGAGAGTGAAGGGAGAGGGCATACAATTCAGCCCATGAGCACCCATGACTTACTTCTAGTCAGTAGAATATGGCAAAAGAGAAGAGATTTTATGAATAAAATTCATTTCTCAATTCAGTTGATTTTCAGTTAATCAAAGGGGAAATTACCCTGCATGGGGCAGAGCTAGCCAGGCCTAAGACCTTGGAAAGGGGACTGGGTCTTTGTAGGGAGAGAAACTCTCCCTAGGGACTACATGACACTGAAGAGGTCTATGTAGCAGGAACTGTCAGTGGCCTCCAGGATCTGAGCACAGCCTCCAGCCAACAGTCAGCAAAATGCTAGGGCCCTCAGTCATAGCGATGCGAGGAAATGAATTCTGCCAACAACCTCAACAAGCTTGGAGGTGGTTTCCACTGCTACCAAGCTTCCAGATGATAATGCAGCCCAGCTAGCAACTTTCTTACAGTATTGTAAGATCTGAGCAGAAAACCCAGATAAACAACATGCAGATTCCTGACCCTGGAAACTGTGAGATAATAAATATGTGTTGTTAAAGAAATATGTGTTATCACTAGATCTGTGATAACTTACTATTAAACACTAGAAATAAATATATAGCTAGACTGACTTCATTAACATTTGAGGTATATGCTCAGTTGCTCAGTCGTGTCCAACTCTTTGTGACCCCATAGATTTTAGCCTGCCAGGTTCCTATGTCCATGGAATTTTCCAGGCAAGAATACTGGAGTAGGTTACCATTTCCTTTTCCAGTGGATCTTCCCAACCCAGGAATCGAACACACGTCTCTTGAATCTCCTGCATTGGCAGCTGGATTCTTTACCTCTAGCACCATCTGTGATATCAGACACTGGTAAGAGGAATGTGAGTTTATGTGTTTTAAATAACCCCATTCCCAGTTATTGTGATGTCTTTATCATTGTTTGCTCTTTGCCTTATTTTTTTTCTCATGGTAACTTGCTTGTGTGTACATGCATGTATGTGTATATGTGTGTGTATTAAAGCAGAAAATATTTTCTTAAACTCCACCAGTAGCACTCATCTCACACGCTAGTAAAGTAATGCTCAAAATTCTCCAAGCCAGAGAATTACATGAGAATTACGTGCCAAAGAATTATGTATCTTCAGTAATATGTGAACCATGAACTTCCAGATGTTCAAGCTGGTTTTAGAAAAGGCAGAGGAACCAGAGATCAAATTCCCAACATCTGCTGGATCATCGAAAAAGCAAGAGAGTTCCAGAAAAAAACATCTATTTCTGATTAATTGACTATGCCAAAGCCTTTGACTGTGTGGATCACAATAAACTGTGGAAAATTCTGAAAGAGGTGGGAATACCAGACCACCTGACCTGCCTCTTGAGAAACTTATATGCAGGTCAGGAAGCAATAGTTAGAACTGGACATGGAACAACAGACTGGTTCCAAATAAGAAAAGGAGTACATCAAGGCTGTATATTGTCACCCTGCTTATTTAACTTATATGCAGAGTACGTCATGAGAAACGCTGGACTGGAAGAAGCACAAGCTGGAATCAAGATTGCCAGGAGAAATATCAATAACCTCAGATATGCAGATGACTCCACCCTTATGGAAGAAAGTGAAGAGGAACTAAAAAGCCTCTTGACGAAAGTGAAAGTGGAGAGTGAAAAAGTTGGCTTAAAGCTCAACATTCAGAAAATGACGATCATGGCATCTGGTCCCATCAATTCATGTCAAATAGATGGAGAAACAATGGAAACAGCGTCAGATTTTATTTTAGGGGGCTCCAAAATCACTGCAGATGGTGATTGCAGCCATGAAATTAAAAGATGCTTATTCCTTGGAAGAAAAGTTATGACCAACCTAGATAGCATATTGAAAAGCAGAGACATTACTTTGCCAACAAAGGTCCATCTAGTCAAGGCTATGGTTTTTCCTGTGGTCATGTATGGATGTGAGAGTTGAACTGTGAAGAAAGATGAGTGCTGAAGAATTGATGCTTTTGAACTGTGGTATTGGAGAAGACTCTTGAGAGTCCCTTGGACTGCAAGGAGATCCAACCAGTCCATTCTGAAGGAGATCAGCCCTGGGATTTCTTTGGAAGGAATGATTTAAAGCTGAAACTCCAGTACTTTGGCCACCTCATGTGAAGAGTTGACTCATTGGAAAAGAGTCTGATGCTGGGATGGATTGGGGGCAGGTGGAGAAGGGGACACCAGAGGATGAGATGGCTGGATGGCATCACTGACTCGATGGATGTGAGTCTGAGTGAACTCTGGGAGTTGGTGATGGACAGGGAGGCCTGGCATGCTGCGATTCATGGGGTCGCAAAGAGTCTGACACGACAGAGCGACTGAACTGATTGACTGACCACTAGCTTGTCATGTAGCATTCAGTAAGCAACTTTATTGCAATTCACTCTCCCTGTTTTTGTGTACATAGAAAAGAAGCTGCCAAACAAGGCTAGTAGAACTTTTGGAAAGGATTAGCTTTCAGAAATTGCATCTTACTACCTGTCATTTTCTAGATGTAACAGTATCCAATATACTTTGGGTTTATGAGAGAAACACCAAGGAACTAGATCCTTGCACAAAGTTTCAGTTCAGTTTAGTTCAGTCACTCAGCTGTGTCTGACTCTTTATGACCCCATAGACTGCAGCATGCCAGGCCTCCCTGTCCATCACCGACTCATTTCCACTGAGTTAGTGATGCCTTCTAACCATCTCATCTTCTGTCATCCCCTTCTCCTACCTTCAATCTTTCCCAGCATCAGGGTCTTTTAGGCAAATAATAAAGTTATATCACACTGGTGCTTTGGCAAAGTACAAATCTGGAAACTTTATATTATTTCTGGTTTTAATAAAAGCATTTTAGACTCTTTTGAAACACTGTCTGGCATAACACATGGCTGTACATGTTTGTCAAAAAATAAATGAATTTTATCTTTTTCATTTCTAATTGTATTGATTAGAGCCCTCAACCTTTTTTTCTTGATGAATCTGGGTAAAGGTTTTTCAATCTTGTTTATCATTTCAAAGAACCAACTTTTAGTTTCATTGATATTTTCTATTGTTTTGTTTGACTTACTACCTACTAACTTTGGGTTTTGTTTCTCCTACTTTCTCTAATTCCTTTATATGTAAGGTTAGGTTGTTCACTTGTGATTTTTCTTATTTCCTGAGGTAAGATTGTATGGCTATAAACTTCCCCCTTAGAATGGATTTTGCTACCTCCCATAGGTTTTGTTATAGTGTGTTTTGCTTTCATTTGTCTCTAGGCATTTTTTATTTCCTCTTTGATTTCTTCAGTGACCCACCAGATGTTTAGCCACACTGTTTAACCTCCACATGTCTCTGTTCTTTTACAGTTTTTTTCTTCTAGTTGATTTCTAATCTTAGAATGTTGTGGTCAGAAAGATGATTGATATGATTCCAATTTTCATAAATTTGCTGAGGCTCACTTTGTGGCCCAGCATGTAATCAATCCTGGAGAATGTTCTATGCACACTTGAGAAGAATGTGTATTCTACTGCTTTTGGATGAAATGCTCTATAAAAAGCAATTAAAAGGATCATAAGATACTACTATAAGCAACTGTATGTCAAAAAATGGGCAAACTAGAAGAAATGGACAAATTCTTAGAAAGGTACAATCTTCCAAGCCTGAACCAGAAATAAATAGAAAATATGAATATATCAATCACAGGTACTAAAATTAAAACTGTGATTAAAAAGCTCGTATTTCTGACACTCTTCCAAAAAATTATGCAGGAAAGAATAGTCCTAAACTCATTCTATGAGGCCATCATCATCCTGACACCAAAACCAGATAAAGGTACAACAAGAAAAGAAAATCACAGGCCAGTATCACCGATAAACATAGATACAAAATTCCTCAACAAAATACTAGCAAGCCAAATCCAACAATACATTAAAAAGATCATACACACACACACACAAAATACACCATGATCAAGTGGGGTTTAACCCAAGGAAGTGAGGATTTTTCAACATCCATAAATCAATGTCATACACCACATGGACAAATTGAAGAGTAAAAACCATATGATTATCTCGATACAGAAAATACTTTTGACAAAATTCAACATCCATTTTTGATAAAAATTCTCCAGAATGTGAACAAAGAGAGAAAAGAACTCAAAATAATAAAGGCCATATATGAAAAACCTACAGTAAAGATCATATTCAATGGTGAAAAGCTGAAAGCATTTCCTCTAAGATCAAGAACAAGACAAGGATGTCCACTCTCACCACTTTTATTCAACATAGTTTTGGAAGTCCTAGCTATGGAAATCAGAAAAGAAAAAGAAATAAAAGATCCAAACTGAAAAAGAAAAAGTAAAACTGTCACTGTTTGCTGATGACATGATAATATACATAGAAAATCCTAAAGATTTTAGCATAAAACTACTAGAGCTCATTAACGAATTCAGTAATGTTTCAGGATACAGACTTAATAGACAAAAATCTGTTGCATGTCTATACACTAACAACAAAAGATCAGAAAGACAAATTAAAGAAACAATCTCATTTACCATCACATCAAAAGGAATAAAATACACAGAAACAAACCCACCTAAGGAAACAAAATAAACGGACTCCAAAAACTAAGATGCTGATGAAAGAAATAAAGTTGACACAAAGATAGAAAGATATACCAAGTTCTTGGTTTAGAAGAACAGACTTTTTCAAAATGATGATACTAATCAAGGCAATCTACAGATTCAGTGCACTCCCTATCAAATTACCAATAGTATTTTTCACAGAATTAGAATAAAAACTCTTAAAATTTGTATGGAAACACAAAAGACCCTGAATAGCCAAAGCAATCATGAGAAAGGGTAACACAGCTGGAGGAATTGAGTCTCTGACTTCAGACTATATTAAAAAGTTATAGTCATTAAAATAGTATTGTATTGTTATAAAACAGAAATATAGATCAAAGAAACAGGATATAAATTCCAGAGATAAACCCACATATCTATAGTCACCTAATCTATGACAAAGGAGGAAAGACTAAACAATGGAGGGAAAAAAAATGAGAACGTTCTTTAACACCATACACGAAAATAAACTCAAAATGAATTAAAGACCTAAGTGCAAGACCAGATATAAAACCCTTAGAGGAAAATATAGGCAGAATACTCTGACATACATCACAGCAATAGCTTTTTCAAGCCATCTCCTAAAGTAATGGAAATAAAAAACAAAATTAAATAAACATGACTTAATTAAACTCAAATGCTTATGAACAGCAAAGAAAACCATAAACAAAACAAAAAGACAACCCACAGAATGGGAGAAAATATTTGCAAATGATACAACCAACAAAGGATTATTGTCCAAAATTTACAAACACCTCATGCAGCTCAATTAAAAAAAAATCAAAAAAAGGGTGGACATTTCTCCAAAGAAGACATATAGATGGCCAAGAGGCACATGAAAAGCTGCTCAACCATCACTAATTATTATAGAAATGAAAATCAAACTACAATGCGATATCACCTCATGCCAGTCAGAATGGCCATCATCAAAATATTTACAAACAATAAATGCTACAGAGGGTGTGGAAAAAAGGGAACCCTCCTACATTGTTACTGGGAACGTAAATTGGTACAGCCAGTATGGAAAATAGTATGGAAATTCCTTAAAAAACTAAAAATAGAGCTACCATATGACCATATGACCCAGCAATCCTAATCCTGCACATATATCTGCAGAAAAACATGGATCAAAAGGACATGTGCACCCCAATATTCATTGTAGTGCAGTTTACAATAGCCAAGACATGGAAGCAACTTAAATGTCCATCAACAGACAAATAGATAAAGAAGGTATGGGGTTTGTACAAAACAGACTCACAAACCTAGAGAATGAACTTATATTTACCATGGAGTAAGTCTGAAGAGTGAGGCATAGATTGGGAGTTTCGGATTGACAAGTACACAATGTTATATTTAAAATCATAATCAACAAGGACAAGGAGAAAAGAATTTAAAAATGAATAAATATGTGTATATGCATAACTGAGTCACTTTCCTGTCCACCTGAAACTAATACAACATTGTTAATCAACTATAAGTCAATATAAAATTTAAGAATTATTTAAATAGATAAACAGACTTTAAATAAAATTCTCTAGAATAGTCATTCACATATTTAGTAAACAGTTTTGAATGCCTACTGTTATGTGAGCTGTGTGCTGAGGAAAAAAATGGGGAAAAGTAGAATGGAAGAAAGGAAAGGAAGAAACAAGACTAGAAAGGAAACCAAAAAAGTGTGACAAAAGATGACCCATGAATTTATCCAATGAATAGAAAATTGCTGGTCAAATTTCATCACAGAAGCAAAACTTCTGAGGCATATATGTGACTGATTTGCTCTGAGATTGGGTATAGTTTAATATACTGGCAGAATTGTCTGGAAGAAGCCAGGAACTGGAATCTTCCAGGTCAGATTTTGTTCATAGATGGGTTATGCTTTAACTGCACAATGGTTATTAAAATTTTTAATTAGCTGACTAAATTGAAAGAACTTAAAATAATATATAGCCCATACTACATGTTACATTCATGTTTGCTATTAATATTGAAAAATGAAAATATTTCTGTCAAAACTCTAGATTTTCAGATTTTTATGGAAGATGAGAAATAGGGAACCATTGAAGCAATCTACTGGAGATGCTCCTACAGAGAACATATGTTGCCTCACAATCAGCACACCCCCATGTGAACCATTCCCATGACCCACTCTAAGTCATGTCGAACAATTACAGTATTCATTGATCCCTGTAAGCATTTGAGTTTTCAAATCCTGGTCAGGTCATCAAGTTCAAGGTTTGTTGTTAACAAAGCATGCTCCTAAATATTTCTCTGAGGACTTTGAACATTTTCATAAATACAGTAGAGAATCATAAAAAAACAATGAATTAAGGAATGACATAATGTTATATTGTACCTATGTTATATTACATTGAACTATATGAAACTGTTCTTTTTTTTTTTTTTTTTGCTAGTCAAAAATAGTGAAATAGCAATTTCCTTTGGTTCAACCTAAGAGAAGGATTATTCTAGTTACCTATGGTAAATGGAGTGGAGAGGAAACAAACTGAAAGCAGAGAAACCAAGTAGGAGGAAATTATAATCATCTCAGCAAGAAATGATGAAAGCTCAAACTGGAATAATGGCAGTGAAAATGAAGTAAAAGAACTGAGATTATACATGGATATATGAATAAGTGAGACCTATGCCTTTTGACTATCTTGTTTGAACCCTCAGAAAGACAAATCAGAATAAACTTGGATTTTTAAAAATATATTATACATGCTTAGCCTCTTCTCCATGAGGTACATGCCTTAAGAAGATTTGCTCCACTACAGTTAATTGAGGATTACTTTTGTGAGAAGCCATTGTTACTTATGAAAATGAGTATGCCCCTCAAATGTGTGGGCACAGAAAAATGTTGCAAACTAAAGTAACATCCAAAGTGAGACTTTCAAAGAATACCAAGGAGAGATAAGAAAGCCTTCCTAAATGATCAATGTGAAGAAATAGAGGAAAATAATAGAATGGGAAAAACTAGAGATCTCTTCAAGAAAATTAGAGATAGTAAAGGAACATTTCATGCAAAGATGGGCACAATACAGGACAGAAATAGTGTGGACCTAACAGAAGCAGAAGATATTAAGAAGAGGTGGCAAGAATACAAAAAGAACCACACAAAAAAATCTTCATCACCTATATAACCAAAATAGTGTGATCACTCACCTAGAGCCAGACATCCTGGAATGGGAAGTCAAGTGGGCCTTAGAAAGCATCACTACAAACAAAGAGGAGGTGATGGAATTCCAGTTGAGCTGTTTAAAATCCTAAAAGAAGATGCTGTGAAAGTGCTGCACTCAATATGCCAGCAAATTTGGAAAACTCAGCAGTGGCCACAGGACTGAAAAAGGTCAGTTTTCATTCCAATCCCAAAGAAAGGCAATGCCAAAGAATGTTTAAACTACTACACAATTGCACTCATCTCACACACTAGCAAAGTAATGCTCAAAATTCTCCAAGCCGGGCTTCAGTAGTACATGAACTGTGAACTTCCAAACGTTCAAGCTGGATTTAGAAAAGGCAGAGAAACCAGAGATCAAATTTCCAACATCCATTGCATCATCAAAAAAGCAAGAGATTTCCAGAAAAACATCTATTTCTGCTTTGTTGACTATGCCAAAGCCTTTGACTGTGTGGATCACAACAAGTGGTGGAAAATTCTTTAAGAGATGGGAATACCAGACCACCTGACCTGCCTTTTGAGAAATCCGCATGTGGGTCAGAAGTAATGGTGTTAGAATCGGACATGGAACAACAGACTGGTTCCAACATACTCCAAAATAGTAGGTAAAGGCTGTATATGGTCACCCTGCTTATTTATCTTATATGCAGAGTACATCAAGTGAAATGCTGGGATGGATGAAGCACAAGCTGGAATCAAGATTTCAGGGAGAAATATCAATAACCTCAGATAGGCATATGACAGAACACTTATGGCAGAAAGCAAAGAAGAATTAAAGAGCCTCTTGATGAAAGTGAAAGAGGAGAGTGAAAAAGTTGGCTTAAAGCTCAACATTCAGAAAGCTAAGATCATGGCATCTGGTCCCATCACTTCATGGCAAATAGATGGAGAAACAATGGAGACAGTGAGAGACTTTATTTTGGGGGTCTCAAAATCACTGCAGATGGTGACTGCAGCCATGAAATTAAAAGATGCTTGCTCCTTGGAAGGAAATCTATGGTCAACCTAGAAAACATATTAAAAAGCAGAGACATTAATGTGCCAAAAAAAGGTCCCTCTAGTCAAAGCTTTGGTTTTTCCAGTGGTCATGTATGGATGTGAGAATTGGACTATAAAGAAAGCTGAGCACCGAAGAATTGATGCTTTTGAACTGTGGTGTTGGAGAAGACTCTTGAGAGTCCCTTGGACTGCCAGGAGATCCAACCATTCAATCCTAAAGAAATCAGTCCTGAATATTCCCTGAAGGACTGATACTGAAGCTGAAACTCCAATACTTTGGCCACCTGATGTGAAGAACTGACACATTTGAAAAGACCCCGATGCTGAGAAAGATTGAGGGCAGGAGGAGAAGGGGACTATAGAGGATGAGATGGTTGGATGACATCGCCGACTCAATGGACATGAGTTTGAGTAAGCTCCCTGAGTTAGTGATGGACAGGGAAGCCTGGTGTACTGCAGTCCATGAGATGGCAAAGAGTTGGACATGACTGAGCAACTGAACTGAACTGTGTTTTGTTTTGCTTATAAGCAGAAAGAAAACCATGCTTACCCAAACCATACCATTGGCCTTTGCAGGCCTCCTTGTTGAACATGAATTGATATTATATATTTATTTCCATTTTTTAAGACCGAAAAAATCTTTCCAGTCTTCACCTCTCCCATTTACTTCACTATCTACACCATGTTCTTGCCTGGAGAATCCCAGCGACAGAGGAGCCTGGTGGGCTACGGTCTATGGGGTCGCACAAAGCCAGACACGACTGAAGCAACGTAGCAGCAGCAGCAGCAGCAATACCATGTTACATTGGACAGCTCCTTCTTTCCCTAGAATATAAAGCATATCCATTACATCTTATAATACCTGAGAGTAGTCAAGGTCTGGAAAGGAAGACAGGTTTTATATACTTTCTTGTAGTTACTGGAAGGTAAAATAATAACAAAAGAATTACTTTAAAAACTGCTTTCAAATGAAATTTTCCCTAAAAACCCACATATTACATGTCAGAAAATAGCTTACTGGTATTATACAAGCTATTTACCCACTCTCTGCCTCCATTTTCTCACGTGGAGAAGAAAACTAATAACAGCACCTACCTTAAATGGTTGTTGTAAGGATTAGATGAGTTAACAAATAAAAAGTATTTAGAACATTTTTTAACATATGGTAAGCATGCAATAGAATTTGACCATATAAGAAATCTTTCTTAAGTGAACAGTGCAAAGAAATAAGGGAAAACAATACAATGGGAAAAAACTAGAGATCTTTTCAAGAAAATTAAAGATACTAAGGGAATATTTCATGCAAAGATGTGCACAATAAAGGACAGAAACAGCAAGGACCTAATAGAAGCAGAAGATACTAAGAAGAGTTGGCAAGAATACACAGAACTGTACAAAAAAAAGCTCTTAATGACCTGGATAACCATGATGGTGTGATCACTCACCTAGAGCCAGACATACTGAACTGTGAAGTCAAGTGGGCCTTAAGAAGCATTACTACAGACAAAGCTAATGGAGGTGATGGAATTCGAGCTGAGTTATCTTAAATTCTAAAAGATGGTACTGTGAAAGTGTTGCACTCAATATGCCAGCAAATTTGGAAAACTCAGCAGTGGCCACAGAATTGGAAAAATTCAGTTTTCATTTCAATCTCAAAGAAACGCAATGCCAAAGAATGCTCAAACTACCGCACAGTTGTGCTCATTTCACATACTAGCAAGATAATTCTCTAAATCCTTCAAGCTAGGCTTCAATACTACAGGAACCAAGAACTTTCAGATGTACAACTTTCAGATGTACAGATCTACAAGATGTAGAGGAACCAGAGATCAAATTGCCAACATCCGCTGGATCATAGGAAAAGCAAGGGAATTATGGAAAAATATCTACTTCTGCTTCACTGACTATGAAAGAGAGTGAAAAGGCTGGCTTATTTTCTTGGGCTCCAAAATCATCTCAGATGGTGCCTGTAGCCATGAAATTATAAGATGCTTGCTCCTTGGAAGAAAACCTATGACAAAACTAGATAGCATATTAAAAAGCAGAGACATCACTTTGCTGTCAAAGGTCCATATAGTCAAAGCTATGAAGTTTCCTATAGCTCGAATGGTAAAGAATCTGACTGTGAGGTAAGAGACCAGGGTTTGATCCCTGGGTTGGGAAGTTTTCTAGAGAAGGGAATGGCAATCCACTCCAGTGTTCTTGCCTGGAGAATTCCATGGACAGAGAAGCCTGGAGGGCTATAGTCCATGGGGTTGCAAAGATTAGACACAATTGAGTGGCTAACACACACGTGCTTTTTCCAGTAGTCCTGTACAGATGTGAGAGTTGGATCTTAAAGAAAGCTGAGTGCTAAAGAATTGATACTTTTGAATTGTGGTGCTGGAGAAGACTCTTGAGAGTCCCTTGGTGATCCCCTGGAGCAGTCGATCCTAAAAGAAATCAACTTTGAATATTCATCAGAAGGACTGATGCTGAAATTGAAGCTCCAAAAATTTGGCTACCTGATGCAAAAAGCAGATTCATTGGAAAAGAACCTGATGCTGGGGAAGGTTGAGGGCTGGAGAAGTGGGTGACAGAGGACGAGACGGTTGGACGGCATCACTGACACAATGGACACAAGTTTGAGCAATCTCCAGGAGATAATGGAGGACAGGAAAGCCTGGTGTGCTGCAGTCGAAGGGGTCATAAAGAGTCGGACATGAGTTAGAGACTGAACACAACAACATTATTACCACTATTACTTCTAGCAACTTCTTTAATTTATAGATTAATAAATCTGATGCATAGAGAAATAAATTGATTAATACAAGGTGTTCCAGAAAGTCAATATCAGAGTCAAAACTAGGACCTAGAAGAGAAGCCCTGAGAGTGGTGGGGAGCAAAAATATAAGATTGAAATACTGAAAGTTCCAATGAGTATGAGTTCCAATGAGTATTATAATTTGTATTTACGAAAGACAGTCAGTCATCAAGATGGGAGGTGACAGTGCTTAGATGGTATATAAGTTTACAGTTATATAGGGGTGCAGTTATTGACAATGATGAGGTATAGAGTATAAGCACGGTAGTGTGCAAGGTAAGATAAGATAAAATCATTGCAGGAAAAGATTCAATGGACTGAAATACTATAGTATTGCAACAATCATCACTATGTATATTGAATTCATTAACAATTAAGACAGGATTAGCGCTAGAGAGTGACAATGAGCCAGATGCTAAAATCCTTGAGAAATAAGAAGTGACCCAGGGGGTGGTGGATGGCTATATCTAAGTAGAATGATGGGTGGTACAGCCACATGACATGAGAATCAAAGCTGAGTGTTTTTATGGAGGATAAAGGAAAAAGGATGTGAAGGTAGCACAGAGAAATAAGGATATCATCTACCCTACCTTCTGAGTCTATGGTAGGAAGGGTTTAAGTGGTAAAAGAGCCTGTGATTAAAGAAAGGTTGGGGAAACACCTCTGAAGAGACAAGCTTATGTTAGAGCAAGAGAGTAAATAGGTAGCTCACAAACTAGTTGAGTTTAAAGATTTGCTAAGGATCAATGTTGAGGTCCCAGGAGCATGGGGAAAGCTTTGGGAGGCAGAGAGGCTGAGGAAATGGGGAGGGTTCAATAATGAGTCAGAAAGTCATTGAGGATTAGAGCTCTGAGTATGAGAAATCACTGTGGTTTGGGGGGATGAATAATTAATCTGGAATAAGGAGCATGAGGAACTAGCCTTGACAATCCCTGGCAGATAGTGATGGAGAAGTAATGAGGACATAGGGAAGAGAGGACAAATAGGGAGGATACTTCTCAGAGCAAGAAGGATTCTGGGCCTCCCCTTTATTACCACTGGTAAGGTGATCTCCTGCAGAAAGGTGGTCTTATTTCAAATGCAGAAATTGTCTTCTCTCCATCATTCTGCAGAGCAGTAGTCCTATGCCAAGTAGGCTAGCATGTCTTGACCTTTGGGACAGCTGCTTTGAAAATAAGAATATATACCACAATCTCATGAATATTCTTAATAGTAGCCAATCCTCATCTTCTGATAATTTTAGAAATGTCCAAAAGTGAGTCAGAGTAGCTGAATATTTCATAATGATATAAAAATAACATCATTTGTTTGCATATCTACCTCCATAACTGTAATGTATCAGCATTCAGATATTATATCACAGTCACTGCTGTACCCCTCAAATGTTTAACAGAACTTTTTATTGAGGTGTTGATGCTGAACATTTTAATACTTAAAAAGCTTGGATCATGTCTACTTAATTTCATGCTCTGTCTTAAGAAGTATTTATGTTTCAGTGCTTTCTAATAAGGATGGATTTTTCACAATTCAGGGAAATGAATATTTAATTAAACTCAACATATATTGAATATGTGATTTATACATGGAACAGCTCTATGCACTAAAGGGGACACAAATGTGAGTAAAACATTGTTTCTGTCCTTGAGAAGCTAACGTCCAACAAAAGAGATGAAATTTGGAATCAAATCAATTAATCCAAACAATGATCACTTTGGAAATATATAATATATTCACTGATCATGAAAGCACAGCATCTCTTACTTACACCCTTTGAAAAAGGACTTGATTTCTAGCACCCAGTCATTTCAGCTGAAAGTGTCTAGCAAGGCATCAAAAATCATCTTAGACCCTATATCACTAATTATTAGGAAAATGCATATCAAAATCACAGTGAAGCAGGTCACCAAAGCCAGTGCTCTGGGACAACCCAGAGGAATGGGGTGGGGGGGGAGGGATGTAGGAGGGGGTTCAGAATGGGGGAACACATGTATACCTGTGACCGATTCATGTTGATGTATGGCAAAAACCATCACAATATTGTAAAGTAATTATTCTCCAATTAAAATAAATTAATTACTTTAAAATGTCACAATGAGAGATCACCTCAGGCCTCTTAGAAAGGCTATTACCAAAACGACAAGAAGTGTTGATAAGGATATGGATAAAAGGAACCCTCAGGCACTGTTGGTGGGAACGTAAATTGGTGCAGCCACTGTGGAAAACAGTATGGAGATTTCTCAAAAAATTAAGACGAGTACTATCATATGATCCAGCTATTCCACTTCTGGGTGTTTGTCCAAAGAATATGAAAACACTAATTTGAAAAGATATATGCACCACTACATTCATTGTAGCATTATTTATAATAGCCAAGATATAGAAAGAACCTAAGTGACTACCAGTGTATGAAGGGAGAAGACTGGCATATATATAACAGAACATGCCCCATGAAAAAGACGAAATCTTGCCATTTATGACAATATGGATGGTCCTTGAGGGCATTAAGCCAAGTGAAATAAGTCAGAGAAAGAAAAACGCCATATTATTTCACTCATATGTGTGATACAATAAACAAACAAATGAAAAAATAAGTGAAAAAAACAACCAAGAACAAGTGTGTAGATAAAGAGAATAGAGTAGCGGCTACCAGAAGTGAAGGGGCAAGGATGGAGGGCAAAACGGGTAAAAGAGACCCTCTCTGTGGTGATGGGTGGAGATTAGAACTGTGGTGGTGACGCGCTGTAGTTTATATAGAAGTGTAAACATAAAGTATACATGAAACGTATATAATGGTATAAACCAACATTACCTCATTGGCTTATACCATTACATACGTTTATAGAAATTAAATTATGAACTAAACAATCAAACATACAAAAAGCAACCATCTGCATCTGCAGCAGTATTCCAGTAGCGCAGTTCGTGGATGTTGTGTCAGGAAGTTCTTGGTAGCTAAATTATAACACCAACAATGACAAAATACCCTCTGATAGTTAAATTTTTCATATATAATTTCAAACAGAAAAGGAAAAGGGAGGCTAGGTTTATCACGGCAATATACGTGCTACTTATGAATTGCATTATACATAAAAATACATATGCTTTAACAACATCCTCAGTAATTTTCTGAGTCCTACTGAGATGAAAGTGCTTTAAAAACTTGACAAAGCAAGAAGGGAGTTTGGCAAGAAAAGTTAACAGAAGTCACATCTCGTCAGTGGGAGTCAAAATAATACAATTTACATGATTCTGGGAAACAGGGTTTCTAAGCAGCCACCAATAACACTACATATATTAGTCAGCTTGCCAGCCCCCTGGTGAACTATCAGTTTGTAGATGAAAGAAAACGCTGCCTCAAAGTAACTTAAAATTGCTGTGTGGGCAGGGAGATGAATGATCACCACAGATTTCTGCCCCCATGCCTTTTAATGGGGCTTTATAAAATGCAGGCCCATGTACAAACATGCCTTATTTAAAAATTTCCCAGCCACAGAGAGGTTTTATAATCATGGAATGAAGATCTTATTTGCCTTCCCTGTCTCACCTATCTGTTGATCAAATTGATCAGTTCACCAAAAGGTTTAAGTGTATCAGGGAAGAGCACAGGAATGAGCAAGGATCTTAAGATCTCATTTTATGACGTTCGAGTGGAAGGAGCTGGGTGTGATCTGAGAAGTGGGTCTGAGGGTCCACTGAAGCAGTTCTTTCTATCTAAGGGTGCTAGTCTGATTGCCCTTCATTCAGACTGATTTCTTCAAGTACCTAATATGTGGCAGGCAACCAACAGTGTGCCTAGGATAGAGCAGTGAATGAGGTGAACGTGGTCTCTTGTCTTGTAGATCTTCTGGTCTTATAGTAAGACACAGAATGGGAATGTGGTGCACTGAGTGTTCCCACAGCAGAAACACAGGTTTTATAGCTGCTAACTTAGACGTAAGGGGCACAGAAGACTCCGGAAAAGGAAAAAGCTGAACTTGGAACCAGTAGAATAAGTAAGCAATAGGGTGATGAGGGTATAGTGGAGGGGAGCACAGAGGAGAGAACATTTCAAGGAGATGAAACTGCTTGTGCAAAAGCCAAGAAGTGGAAAAGCATGGTGCATTCAAAGAAATGAAAGAATTTCAGTGTAATTGAAGGACATATTGTCTGTGTTTCTAAGGAAGGGCAGGAGAGGAAGGAGATAGTATCTGGAGAAGTTGTCAAGATAACCAAGCTGCTGCTGCTAAGTCACTTCAGTCGTGTCCGACTCCGTGCGACCCCATAGACGGCAGCCCACCAGGCTTCCCCGTCCCTGGGATTCTCCAGGCAAGAACACTGGAGTGGGTTGCCATTTCCTCCTCCAATGCATGAAAGTGAAAAGGTCCACATATAAAGAGCCTTATTCAGCTTATTAATAAAATTTGACATTTTCAACGAGATACACCACAGGATTTTAGCAGAGAAATGACATAATTCCTCAGAAGGTAGTATAGTTCAGTGATTATGCCCCAAAACCCTAGAACCTGACTTTTAGGCTTCAACTCCCACCTCTGAAACTTCACTGTATGTTCTGGTTATTTAACCTATGTCACACAGCAATCACTATATAACTCTTTAAAAAAAAAAAAAAAGGAACACTTTTTATTATTATCTGGATCAAAACAGAGCTTAATTCCTTTCACACTTTTTAAGTTCTAACCACTGAATTTATTCTAAAACCTTGCTTCTATTCTTCCTTTGAAGCCAAGAGTTCTGTGCCATGACTCACAGTACTTTCCTGAGAAGCCAAAAGACATGACCTTACAAGCATTTCCCAGTAGAGTTCTCTGAGTCAGGGATCTCTGGCAAGGTACAGTCTTCATCCACATTAGGAGAAACAGGGTTTCCAAAGTTTGTGCAGTCAAAAGCTTCCAGTCTTAGACACTTAATAAATCCTGCCCTCCTTCAACTCATGGGTACTTAGCACCCTTTCAAATTTAAAAATGTCTTCTAATAGCAGCTATGAGGAATTCTTGCCTAAAAACAGAACCTGAAACATATCAAACCTCGAGGTCTAACTACCTAATTATAGCAAATTCAGAGGACAAAGTAATATTTTGTAAAACATCATAACAATCTAATCATCAAGTCTTGAATGCAGGAAAGTCTACAGAACTAATGACTTCACCAAATAAATTTTTCAGAACAAAAAACAGGGAGGAATCTATGGCATAAAATAACCTTAAGGGACATACAAACCAATTCAATGTGCAGCCCTTACTTGGACTCTTGTTTAAACAAACCAACAGCTGAAAAAAATTTAAAAAAGGGCAATTTGGAAAATTTGAACACTGAATACATATTTGATGATATTAAGAAATTATCAATTCAAGGAGTGTGAGAATGAGATTGTTGCTGTATTTTTAAGACTTTTTATATTTTAGAGATAATGGATCACTTATAAATCAAATGATACCACTCAAAAGCAGTGTCTTGCCTAAAGAACTTTGCAAACCGGAGAGGATTATTAAGCCTTTCAAAACAATAGTGATAGTGATAGAACTGCAGTAGTCTGAAGATGTGGGAATGAATTGGGCATAGGCAATAGCTGAACCACCATCACATGGGAGTTTGTCCAAAATGCAGAATGTCAAGTCCCATCCCAGATATGCTGCATCAGAATCTGCATTTTAATAACCTTCCAATGTGACAGATACACACATTAAACTTTGAGACTCAGTGATGTAAAGGTCAGGGAGTATTCCATAGCATGGTTGTAAACTAAAGCCACACTGGGGAAACAAAAGAGAAGGAAAAAAGGTTTTAATGGGCTTCCCTGGTGGCTCAGATGGTTAAGAATTGGCATGAAATGCAGAAGACCCGGGTTTGATTCCTGGGTAGGGAAGATCCCCTGGAGACAGGAATGGCAACTTGCTCCAGTATTCTTGCCTAGAGAATTCTATGGACAGAGGATCCTGGTGGGCTACAGTAGTCCATGGGGTTGCAAAGAGTCAGACACAACTGAGCAACTTCACACACATGTATAAAGCTGTGCAATTTACATAACGGATGTTATCTCATTTATTCATTCCACATATATTTATCAGGCACATGCCATGTGTAGAGAATGGTTTTACATGCTGAGGCTGCTGCTGCTGCTAAGTCACTTCAGTCGTGTCTGACTCTGTGCGACCCCATAGACGGCAGCCCACCAGGCTCCCCCAACCCTGGGATTCTCCAGGCAAGAACACTGGAGTGCGTTGCCATTTCCTTCTCCAATGCATGAAAGTGAAAAGCGAAAGTGAAGTCGCTCAGTCGTGTCCCACCCTTAGCGAACCAATGGACTGCCGCCTGGGAGACTACAGAAAATAAAATAAAAATCTCCTACTTTACGGAATTTAGTCTAATAGTGAGTAACACACATACTGAGTGCTTAATTGGTATTAAGAACTGTTCTAAGTTCTTTATATGTATAGTTAACAATAAAAAAAGAGGTTAGCAGCTGAAAAGAATGTTCATAAATTATCAGGTTAAAGAATGATATTAAATATAGGTCAACCTAACCTTACAAACAGAGATGACTAGCACTTGTATCTATCATACACTGTTCCTCTTTCCTTAAGCTCAGCATAGCAGCCCAGGGAATCTTAACTTCCACACACTGCATTTGTGGTGTTCTATTCATAATGGCACCCCACTCCAGTACTCTTGCCTGGAAAATCCCATGGATGGAGGAGCCTGGTAGGCTGCGGTCCACGGGATCATAAGCCAAGACATGAATGATTATATTTGGGGGATCAAAGATGTCCTTGTCCCCATTTATACATGAGGGGTGAAACAAAGGCTTATGATTACATGGCTAGTTCATGACTGATCAGAGATTTGACCCAATATGTAACTCTAGGTCCTATGGTATTACCATTATACCAAACCTATATAAGTTCTATGGAAGAGAATAATGAGATACTGATTCTGTTCTAGAGAGCTCTGGCAATCATAAACACATATAAAAGAAACAAAAGGTCTTAAAATTATTTTTAAACTATTTTGTGATTACAGATCAAAGTAATCAAGGTTGGCTCTTGGAAGAGATAGAACTTGGACTATGCTTCAATAGACCAAGAGAGTGAGACTAGGAATGAATGCATTCTGGGAGCAGCAATCCTACCGTATAGATATTTAGGTACAACTCCTCAACCAGCTACTAATCCACTGAATGCTAATTTTATCCAGCTTGTATCTCTCCAGCTGGTTCATCAGCCTATCATGAAAATCTGTCAAATCCCTTGTTAAAATGCAGATTAATGTCAGCACAGGTTTCACATTTTCCTCCATATGAACCTGCTTCACTATATTTCCGGTGCTAAGGGAGCCTCACGGAGAACAAGAAAAATCAACCATTAAGGTTAAGCTACTGAACAAAGATGTGTTCTTCCAGGGTTGACTGCTTATCAAAAGTGTTTTAAAATCCTGCCTTGTCACAACTAAACAAGTGTGTGGCCCAGAAGATACATATGGCTGGATATAATGGCACCCTGGCCTCCCCTATGAGTTCTGTCACTACCAGACCACTCATCATTGGACTCAGCACTACTCATCAACACAGAGATGGGCTTAAGAGAAGAGACCAATCAATATATTTTATTTTTTCAATCAGCTAACATTTACTGGTTGCCTGCTTACTGCCAACAACTATAGGTACTGAGGTTACAGAATAGAGTAGGTCAAGAGCTTCCCTCTTGAGAGATTCATATTCTAGTTAGAAAAGTACACACAAGACAAATGTTTATGATAAAATGAGAAAAACGCTAAATGAAGGCATAGAAAAGAATATAGTTAGTGCCACATTGGAGTTCAAACAAGCTTTCACATAGAAGATAACATTTGACCAGGCAGAAAGTGAAGAGGAACTAAAAAGCCTCTTTTTTTTTTTTAATTTTATTTTATTTTTAAACTTTACATAATTGCACTAGTTTTGCCAAATATCAAAATGAATCCGCCACAGGCATACATGTGTTCCCCATCCTGAACCCTCCTCCCTCCTTCCTCCCCACACCATCCCTCTGGGTCGTCCCAGTGCACCAGCCCCAAGCATCCAGTATCGCGCATCGAACCTGGACTGGCAACTCGTT
Organism: Bos taurus; assembly: GCF_002263795.3. NCBI lineage: Eukaryota > Metazoa > Chordata > Mammalia > Artiodactyla > Bovidae > Bos > Bos taurus. The sequence continues at coordinate 76,476,193 of NC_037330.1, forward strand.
TCTTACATGATATTCTACATGTTTCAATGTCACTCTCCCAAATCTTCCCACCCTCTCCCTCTCCCACAGAGTCCATAAGACTGTTCTATACATCAGTGTCTCTTTTGCTATCTCGTACACCAGGTTATTGTTACCAACTTTCTAAATCCCATATATATGCGTTAGTATACTATATTTATGTTTTTCCTTCTGGCTTACTTCACTCTGTATAATAGGCTCCAGTTTCATCCACCTCATTAGAACTGATTCAAATGTATTCTTTTTAATGGCTGAGTAATACTCCATTGTGTATATGTACCATGGCTTTCTTATCCATTCATCTGCTGATGGACATCTAGGTTGCTTCCATGTCCTGGCTATTATAAACAGTGCTGCGATGAACATTGGGGTACACATGTCTCTTTCCCTTCTGGTTTCCTCAGTGTGTATGCCCAGCAGTGGGATTGCTGGATCATAAGGCAGTTCTATTTCCAGTTTTTTAAGGAATCTCCACACTGTTCTCCATAGTGGCTGTACTAGTTTGCATTCCCACCAACAGTGTAAGAGGGTTCCCTTTTCTCCACACCCTCTCCAGCATTTATTATTTGTAGACTTGATGAAAGTGAAAGAGGAGAGTGAAAGAGTTGGCTTAAAGCTCAACCTGCAGAAAATGGAGATCACGGCATCTGGTCCCATCACTTCATGGCAAATAGATGGGGAAACAGTGGAAACAGTGTCAGACTTTATTTTTTGGACTCCAAAATCACTGCAGATGGTGATTGCAGCCATGAAATTAAAAGACACTTACTCCTTGGAAGGAAAGTTATGACCAACCTAGACAGCATATTAAAAAGCAGAGACATCACTTTGCCAACAAAGGTCTGTCTTGTCAAGGCTATGGTTTTTCCAGTAGTCATGCATGGATGTGAGAGTTGGACTGTGAAGAAAGCTGAGCACCGAAGAATTGATGCTTTTGAACTGTGGTGTTGGAGAAGACTCTTGCGAGTCCCTTGGACTGCAAGGAGATCCAACCAGTCCATTCTAAAGGAGATCAGCCCTGGGTGTTCATTGGAAGGACTGATGTTAAGCTGAAACTCCAGTATTTTGGCCACCTTATGCGAAGAGTTGACTCATTGGAAAAGATTCTGATGCTGGGAGGGATTGGGGGCAGGAGGAGAAGGGGATGACAGAGGATGAGATGGCTGGATGGCATCACCAACTCGATGGACATGAGTTTGAGTAAACTCTGGGTGTTGGCGATAGACAGGGAGGCCTGGCGTGCTGCGATTCATGAGGTCACAAGGAGTCAGACACGACTGAGCAACTGAACTGAACTAAGAGTATACATTCAAGAATGAATGGAGGGTTCATAGAAGGCTTTAAGGACATTCCAGGCAGAGTAAGCAATGAGCTAGGTGTGTAATGTTTCACAGGGTTGGTTACATTCAGGAAATGATGAGAAGACTGATGTGGCAGTAGAGGGTGGAGATGAGGTGGGGGGAACTGTTAGGAGACATGGTTAAGGAAGGCTGTGCTGATACTGTGTTAAATACCATGCCAAATTGTCTACATTCTCTCCTGTCTCCTGAGAGCCATAGAGAAACATTAGAGATTTTTAAGGCAGAAATAATGAAGTCATTAACTTTTAAGGTCTTATTAAGGTCATATCAACTTTGAAAATAAGATTCTCATGTTTGTGACAATGCAAGTATAAGCAATAACTCATGAAACTGGTATAAAATAACACAAGGACTTGACTTCCTACCACTTATTAGCTCGATGACCTTAAGTAATTAACATCTTCTGTAAGACTCCTATGTATAAAATGAGCGTAACAATAGTTCACACCTGAACTGCCTGGAATTGAGTATGATTTCAGTAAATATTAGCTGTGTTGGTGATTTTTTAAAACTAAAACTATTATTCTAAGGATTCATGGGCACATACTATGTATCATTATTCTTAACAACAAATAATAATAAACTTTATATTTATATTTACTTATGCCTGGTAACATTTACTTCATAAATATTTCAATCTCATAATATCTCTAAGGGATAAATATTGCAATTGTTATTTTATAAAGTGAGGAAAATGAGGCTCAGAGATTCTAAATGATGTGCCCCCAAGCAATAAAGCAAGTCTATAATGAGGCCTGCAATGAAAACAAGCACTTGTTCCATTCCACCATACGGTTTCTTGGCTTAAATAATAATGCTGTACTATCCTTCTTCTGCAATGATCTAAGCCAGATATATTTTTGAGCCACAGTTTAGTAAGGTAACAAGAATACTGTGCCATGGGGGCTAAAGCAATTGAGATCCTTTTTCTTACAGTTGTCACATGGACCTGTAAAGAGGCAAAGATTCTCTACTCTATGCATCTCCTCACACTTTATCCTGTTCCCTATTCCTTCCCACCAGGCATTCAGTGGGCCATTTTTCTATCTCCTCTGTCATGCAGCAAGCACACAGCAAAGATCTGGCCTTTGGATCATGTTGTAATTTGAGTGAATTACCTCATGACTTCTATTAGAATCTGACATGAGAGAAAGACTGTCTAGTTCAGAGTAGGGGGTCAGAAAGAAGATTATGCCAGAACCCCATGACTGAGTCTTATGATTTAAGTCCCTAAGTCTTGAGGATCCTGAGGCTTTAGCTGCCTTTGAAAACTATTTCTTTGTTTACAATCTAGCAGTTATCACTACTGTCAAGACCTCTCAGTAAGAATTTCCAGAGGAAAAAAAAAGAGTGAGTGGTGGGGGTATGGCACGAATATTCCACTCCAAATGCATAAAAATTATCGTCAGAGAAATGGGCCAAAACTCCAACCTTCTGTCTTCCAGGAGGTGCTCATTTATCAAGTGGCAGGGTGGTAGACTTGTGATGGATCCATACAGTATGATGATTAAAAGCACTGGTCTGGAATCAGACAGAGATGACTTTGAGCTTTTTTTTTTTTAACTGTGCAATGGTTACTCAATCTTTTATTTAGTTTCAGATTTCTAATTTGCAAAGTGGAAGACATAATGCTTACTTTGCACGGTTGTTGTAAAAATTCAATAAAATAAGGTATGTAAAGTGACAAGAATAGTGCCTGACATACTGAAGATAATCAATAAATAGAAGCACTCTGTGCTACTTATTATATAATAATTATTTATCTTCTCTGAATACATTGATCATATTTAAACAAAGAATGGGCAAGTCTTCATTTCACAAGTTGCTGTGAAGACACAACATAATGGCTTGAAAGCATTATTTATGAAAGAAGAATATAACATGACTTATCCATTGTTTTCCTTTTGAATTATTTATGAAGTGTTTGGTAATAGGAATTCAGATCAGTCAGAATGAAAGCTATGAGTTGATGTTTGCTGTACCATGCTTTAAAAAATTCAGTAGCTTGAGAAAACATTATTTCATAAATTGTATTCTCGCTTAATGATTTAATCACTAAGGATACATGTTAACAATCACTCTAAATAAGCACCTGAAAGAAAAATATACTGCTTCTCACCACCCACCCAATAATCTGTATCTTGGCTTTTTGGAATTAAATGGTCATTTAAAAAAAAAAAATCATCTGTAGTAATAGCTTAGGGAAAATGGGGAAAAAAAGCCCCATTTAATGAACTGAAAGCAGGAATCACAATAAGGACATAATACTCCTTCCAACAAGATGCCTAGGATATTCCTCAGAAGAAAATACTGCCAGGAAATAGTGAGCAGATTTATTTCAAACCTTACTTTTATCTATCTACCACTACCCCCTGTTATACAGAAGGTATAAAAGCCCAGAAATATCAAGTACCTTGCTTAAAATCTTCAACTAAAAATGGTGAAGAAGAAACTCTAAAAAAGCCATGACTATGCCCTATAATATACTGCTACTTCCTTCAGGCCTACAAAGAGGCTGGCATTTATCATTGTTGTTATTTAGTCCCTTAGTCACATCCAACTCTCTGTGATCCCATGGACGGTAACATGCCACGCTTCCCTGTCCTTCACTATCTCCTGCAGTCCCACAGCAACATATGGAGAGTTCCAGTTGCTTCATTTTTTGCCAATAATTAATTTTGTCAGTCTTTTTCCTTTTAGTCATTCTAGTGTGTGGTGGTGATAACTCATCATGGTTTTAATTAGCATTTATCTAATAACTATGGGAGGCATGGGTTGTCAGCAGCCTGCTTTGGGGTCAGGGGAACTGACTACAACATTTCTGGAATCTGTGGCATGCTGGCATAAGTCATTTTCAGGAGGTCACCATACTGTAGATTGGCCTCACAGGGAAAGAACACAGCCCCACCCATCAGCACAAAAATTGGATTAAAGACTTACTGAGCATGGCCTTGCCCACCAGAACAAGACCCAACTCTGCCAAAGCCAGTCCCTCCCATCACGAAGCTTCCACAAACCTCTTATCCTCATCCATTAGAGGGCAGACAGAATGAAAACCACAATCACAGAAAACTAACCAAACTAATCACATAGATCATGGCCTTGTCTAACTCAATGAAACTATGAGCCATGCCATGCAGGGCTACCCAAGACAGATGGGTCATGGTGGAGAGTTCTGATGAAACATGGTCCACCGGAGAAGAAAATGGCAAACCACTTTAGTATTCTTGCCTTGAGAACCTCATGAACAATATAAAATGGCAAAAAGATATGACAGAGAAAGATGAACTCCCCAGGTTAGTAGGTGCTCAACATGCTACAGGAGAAGAACAGAGAAATAGCTCCAGAAGGAATGAAGAGGCTGAGCCAAAGCAGGAACAACACCCTGTTGTGGATGTATCTGGTGGTAAAAGTAAAGTCCAATGCTATAAAGAACAATGTTGCATAGGAACCTGGAATATTAGGTCCATGAATCAAGGTAAATTGGAAATAGTCAAAAGGAAATAGCAAGAGTTAACATTGACATTTTAGAAATCAGTGAACTAAAATGGACCAGAATGAGTGAATTTAATTCAGATGACTATTATATATATAGATAGATAGATAGATAATATATATTATATATATATATATATACTACTGTAAGCAAGAATCCCTTTGAAGAAATGGAGTAGGCTTATAGTCAACAAAAGAGTCTAAAATGCAGTACTTGGATGCAATCTTAAAAATAACAGAATGATCTCTGTTCATTTCCAAAGCAAACCATTTAATATCACACTAAGCCAAGTCTATGCCCCAACTAGTAATACTGAAGAAGCTGAAGTTGAATGGTTCTATGAAGACCTACAAGACCTTCTAGAACTAACACCAAAAAAGGTGTCCTTTTCATCATAGGGGACTAGAATGCAAAAGTAGGAAGTCAAGAGATACCTGGAATAAAAGGCAAGTTTGGCCTTGGAGTAGAAAATGAAGCAGGGCAAAGGCTAGTAGAATTTTGCAAAGAGAGCACACTGGTCATAGCAAACATCTTTTTCAACAACACAAGAGATGATTCTACACATGGACATCACCAGATGGTAAATACCAAAATAAGATTGATCATATTCTTTGCAGACAAAGAGGGAGAAGCTTGATATAGTCAGCAAAACCAGGAGCTGACTGTGGCTCAGATCATGAACTCCTTACCATAAAATTTAGACTTAAATAGAAGAAATTGGGGAAAATGACTAGACCCATTCAGGTATGACCTAATTAAAATCCCTTACAATTATACAGTGGAAGTGACAAATAGATTCAAGAGATTAGATCTGATAGAGTGCATGAAGAACTATGGACAGAGATTCGTAACAGGAGCAGTGATCCAAACCATCCCCAAGGAAAAAAAAAAATTGGAAAAGGCAAAAGGATTGTCTGTGGAGGCCTTAAAAGTAGCTGAGAAGAGAAAAGAAAGGCAAAGGAGAAAAGGAAAGATATACCCATTTGAATGCAGAGTTCCAAAGAATAGCAAGGAGACATAAGAAAGCCTTCCTCAGTGATCAATGTAAAGAAATAGAAAAAAAAAAAAAAAACAATAGGATGGGAAAGACTAGAGATCTCTTTAAAAAAATGAGAGATACCAAGGGAACATTTCATGCAAAGATGGGCACAATAAAGGACAGAAATAGTATGGACCTAACAGAAGCAGAAGATATTAAGAGTAGGAGACAAGAATACATGGAAAAACTATACAAAAAAAGTTCTTCATGACCCAGATAACCAGGATGGTGTGATCACTCACCTAGAGCCAGACATCCTGGAGTGTGAAGTCAAGTGGGACTTAGGAAGCATCACTATGAACAAAGCTAGTAGAACTGATGGGATTCCCGTTGGGCTACTTCAAATCCTAAAAGATGATGCTGTTAAAATGCTGCACTCAATATGCCAGCAAATTTGGAAAACTCAGCAGTGGCCACAGGGCTGGAAAAAATCAGTTTTCATTCCAATCCCAAAGAAAGGCAATGCCAAAGAATGTTTAAACTACCACACAATGCACTTATGTCACAGACTAGTAAAGTAATGCTCAAAATTCTACAGCACATGAATTGAGAAATTCCAGATGTTCAAGCTGGATTTAGAAAAGGCAGAGGAACCAGAGATCAAATTGCCAACATCCACTGGATCACTGAAAAAGTAAGAGAGTTCCAGAAAAACATCTATTTCTGTTTCATTGACTACTCTAAAGCCTTTGACTGTGTGGATCACAACAAACTGTGGAAAATTCTTCAAGAGATGGGAATACCAAGCCACCTTACCTGTCTCCTGAGAAACCTATATGCAGGTCAAGAAGCAACAGTTAGAACCAGACATGGAACAACAGACTGGTTCCAAATAGGAAAAGGAGTACGTCAAGGCTGTATATTGTCACCCTGCATATTTAAGTTATATGCAGAGTACATCATGTAAAATGCCAGGCTAGATGAAGCACAGCTGGAATCAAGACTGCAGGAAGAAATATCAGTAACCTCAGATATGCAGATGAAACCACCCTTATAGCAGAAGGTGAAGAGGAACTAAAGAGCCTCTAGACGAAGGTGAAAGAGGGGAGTAAGAAAACTGACTTAAAACTCAACATTCAAAAAACTAAGATCATGGAATCCAGTCCCATCACTTCATGGCAAATAGATGGGGAAGAAAAGTAAACAATGACAGACTTTACTTTCTTAGGCTCCAAAATCACTGCAGAGGGCAACTGCAGCCATGAAATTAAAAGACACTTGCTTCTTGGAAGAAAAGCTGTGAGAAACCTAGACAGCATATTAAAAGGCAGAGATATTACTTTGCCATCTACTCAAGATTATGGGTTTTCAGTAGTCAAGTGTGGATGTGAGAATCAGACCATAAAGAAACTGAGCGTCAAAGAATTGATGCTTTTGAACTATGGTTTTGGAGAAGATTCTTGAGAGTCCCTTGGACTGCAAGGAGATCAAACCAGTCAATCCTAAAGGAAATCAACCCAGAATATTCATTGGAAGGACTGATGCTGAAACTGAAGATCCAATACTTGCGCTACCAAATGCAAAGATCTGACTCATTAGAAAAGACCCTGGCACTGGAAAAGTTTCAAGGCAAGTGGAGAAGGGGATGACAGAGGACAAGATGGTTGGATGGCAACATCAATGGATGTGAGTTTGAACAAGCTCCACGAGATGGTGAAGTACAGGGAAGCCTGGCATGCTGCAGTCCATGTGATGACAAAGAGCTGAACAGGACTGAGCAGACTGAACAACAAAGGTATTGAGGACTTTTCCTGTGCTTCTTTGCCATTCTTGTATCTCCCTTTGTGAAATGTTTAAATTCTCTGGTTTTATTGTTTTTATTGAGTTGTAAGAATTGTTTATATAGTCTGATTACAAGTATTTTATCAGATATATATTTTTTTTCAGAAAGTGGCTTATTTTTTCTGATTCTTAACAGTATCTTTTGAAAACCAAAGTTTTTAAGTTTCAAGATGTTCAACATAACATTATTTTTTTATGTATCATGCTCTTGGTATTTTAAGAAACCCTTGCCTAAGTCAAGGATATAATGTTTTTTCCCTATGGTTCCTTCTAGAAATTGTGTAATATTATCTTTTATTTTTACATCTATAATGCACTTCAATTTAATTTTTATACACTATAAATAGTGTGTAGAAAGAGCTGAGATTTATTTCTTTGCACATGGATATCCAATTGTTCTGGTATCATTTATTGAAGCTTTTCACCAAATTCATGAATTACCTTGACAACTTTATCAAAAATCAATTGACCTTTTATGTTTTGTCTGTCTCTAGACTCTATTCTGTTCTGTGTATCACCATATGTAACACCACACTTCCTTGTTTGCTAATAGCTTTATAATAACCATTGAAAGCGGTTAATATATGACCTCCACCTTTGTTTTTCAAAGTTCTTTTGGCAATTCTAGGCTTCTTTTTACATTTTCATATGACTTACAGACTCACCTTGTCAGTTTTTACAAAAAAATTAAAAGCTTGCCGAGATTTTGATTGGGACTGCATTGAATCCAAAAATAAATTAATATAGAACAGACATCTTGGAAACATTGTCTATTTCATTAACATAATATGTCCCCTATTTATTTAGGTCATCTTGAAATTCTTTCAGCAATGTTTCATGGTTTTCATTGTGAATGTCTTATACATATGTCATTAAGCTTATCCCACAACATTTTATATTATTTAATGCTATAATAAGTTGTATTTTTATTTCCAATTGTTTGCTGTTACCATATAAACTGCAAGGAGATCCAACCAGCCCATTCTAAAGGAGATCAGTCCTGGGTGTTCATTGGAAGGACTGATGCTGAAGCTGAAACTCCAATACTTTGGCCACCTCATGCAAAGAGTTGACTCATTGGAAAAGACCCTGATGCTGGGAGGGACTGGGGGCAGGAGAAGGGGACGACAGAGGGTGAGATGGCTGGATGACATCACCAACTTGATGGACATGAGTTTGAGTGAACTCCGGGAGTTGGTGATGGATGGGGAGGCCTGGCATGCTGCGATTAATGAGGTTGCAAAGAGTCGGACACGACTGAGCGACTGAACTGAACTGAACCATATAAACATTAAATTGACCTTTATATATCAATCCTATATCCTGTAGATGTGCTAAATACAGTTAGATCTGGTTGCATTTTTGTAGACTTCATTTTTTTGCGAAAGTCATCATATCACCTGCAAACAAAGATAGTTTTACCTCTTTTTCATTCTAGATATCTTTAATTTTTACAGTGCCTTCATGCACTGGCTGACATCACCAATAAGGTTAAATACAAATGGTGAAAGGGGATATCCTTGCCTTATAGGAGAAAGACTCCAGTCTTTCATAGTGATGTGATTATAGGTTTTTCCTAGGCACCTGTTTTACAGGTTGAACAACTACCTTTCTACACCTCATTTTTGAGTTTTTGTTTTATTCATTAACAATGAATAAATTTATTGAATCTTTTGAATCTCATCAAATGTTTTTCTTGCATCTACTAGGATAAATCTATGAATCTGACTTTTCCATACTTTAATATACTGACTTGAAGTGATTGAGTTCTTAATGCCAAACCAATCATATATTTTTGGGAGAAATCATACTCAGTCAGGAAATATTATCCTTTGTATATATTGGTGAATTATATTTTTAAAGAGTTTTGCATTTATGTTCTAATGAAGGGTTACATGTTTTTGTTGTTGTAACAATCAATATCTTTGGTTTTAGTATTAGCATTTTTAGTTTTAGTTATAATGTTGGCCTCAAACAATGAGCCTCTCCTTTTTTTTTTTTCAGAGGGTTTATGAATAATTTATATTATTTTTCCTTAAATGTTTGACAGAATTCACCAACAAAGCAATCTTGGTCTGTAGTTTTCTTTGCAAGTGAATTTTTAACTAAAAATTCAATTTAAAAATAAATATTAGATGATTATTTATTTCTTCTTCAGTGAGTTTTAATAGATCATACCTTTTAAGGAATTTGTCCATATCATATAAATTGGTGAACTTACTGGCATTGTTTTTCATAACATTCATTCTCTTATTAACCTTTTAATATCTCTATATTATGTAGTATCTTTAACTCTCATTCATGGTACTGGGGATTTTTGTCTTGGCCCTTCTTTTCCTTACAAATCTGGCTAGAGAGTTATTAATTTCACTCATCTTCTTGAAGAACTAGCTTTTGGGTTCATCGATTTCCTCTTTTGACTTTTTCTAGTTCACTGATTTCTGCTCTGATATTTATTAGTTTTGTCATCTACTTGATTTAAGTTTCATTTGCTCTTCCACTTTTAGTTTTTTTAAAATAAAAGCTGAGATCACTGATTTTAGTTCTTTGTTCTTTTTTTAATATAGACATTTAGTGCTATAAATTTTCCTTTAAACCTTGCTTTAGTGGCATCTAGAACTTTTGATATATTGTGTTTTGCTTTCTTTCCATTCAAGACACTTTCAAATTTTCTTTTTGACTACTCCTTTAATCCATGAAATATTTAGGAGGAGAAGGGGATCACAGAAGATTAAATGGTTGGATGGCATCACCAACTCAAAGGACATGAGTTTGAGCAAGCTCCACGAGTTGGTGATGGACAGGGAAGTCTGGTGTGCGGCAGTCCATGGGGTCGCAAAGAGTTGGACATGACTGATCGACTGAAATGACTGAGTTTAATTTCTAAATATTTGGAGAGTTTCAAGATACCTTTACATTACCGATTTCTAGCTTAATTCCACTATAGTCAGAGAATATAATTTGTATGACTTGATCATTTTTAAATTTATAGACACTTGCTTTATGCTGAGAATATGGTCTATATTGGTAAGTGTTCCATGTACACTTTGTAAAGAATATGTATTTTGCTCTTTTATTAGGTAAAGTGTTCTATAAATGGTAATTGTGTCTAATCGTTTGACAATGTTGTACAGATCTTGTGTATAATTACTGATATTTTTGTATACTTGCTCCATTATTGAAAGAATGGTATTAAAATACTTAAGTGTAGCTATAGATTTGTCTATGTCACTTCACTATTCTGTCACTTTTTTCTCCATTATTTGAATGTTTAGGATTGATGCATAAACCTTTAGAATTATTGGGTCCTCTTTATGAAATAATCCCTTTATTATTGTGAAATAACATTCTTTGCCTCTGGTAATTTCTTTGCTTGAAAATATATTTTGTCTTATATTAATATAGCAAGATAAAGATTCTTTTAAATAGTGTTATCATGGTATATTTTCATTATCATTTTACTTTTAACCTATTTGTGTTTTCCTACTTAAAGTGAGTATTAGGTTGGCAGCAGAGATTTTTATCCAATCTGACAATCTCTACCTTCAAAATGTGATATGGGACCATTTACATTTAGCCTTAATACTGATATGGTAGGTTTAAATCTACCTTAAATTAACCTTTATAATTCCTCACTATATAACCTTCTACTTCACAATGTCTCAGCAAAATGCCTAGTTTGGTAAAATAAGGAAATACTGAATCAGAGAATGGGAACAAAAATAATCAGGAGCCAATCATACTTCAGTGAATTATTAGACATTAACTATTATCTAGCCAGAAATTATCTGTTCTAATAATGTTCTTCTCTTACCATACATCCCATGATTTTTAAAAAGTAATAATGGCAATTTAGAGAAGCTGTCAGATATATTTTATAAAATATCCTTATAGAAAAACTAAGAATTGGTATGAGGGAATGAATGTTATACATATAGGGGACCCCTGATAGCATACTGTTCTTGAAAAAAGGAAAAAGGAGAACTGGAGAAAATCATCTGACTGTGTCCACAGTGGAGCCATCATCTTTAGGCAGAGCTCCAAAGATGCCTTTTCACTGCAACACACAGTGGAAAAGTTAGGAGTTCTGTGAATCATCCTGGCCACAGTGATATAATACAATACAATGAAGCAGCAGCTCTTGGGAGATACATTCTACTAACAACGAAGACTATTTTCTACTAAGTGGATAACATATGCACAGAATGGCATGGACAATTAACTCCTCTTGATATACAATAACTTCCTTGACAAGTTGTGGTAAAACAGTGTATACAATCAGAACAGCATCAGTTAAAAACTACTTCTCCAAAAAAAATATCCATTATGATGTCATTTCTTCCCAGAAAACTTCATACAATCCCAGGTTACTTATGACTCTCATTGTTCTATAATATGTAAATCCTCATTTAATGTATCGATAATCCCTATGTTGGTTCATGATGATTATGCGAGCAAGCTCAGTTGCTCAGTCATGTCTGACTCTTTGCGACCCCATGGACTGTAGCCCACCAGGCTCCTCTATCCATGGGATTTGCCAGGTAAGAATACTGGAATGGGTTGTCATTTCCTTCTCCATGAGATCTTACCAACTCAGGAATCAAACCCTTGTCTCCTGCATTGGCAGGCAGATTCTTTACCACTGAGCCACAAGGGAAACCCATGATGATTATAAATCACTATTATTACAAGGAGTACATAGAATTTACCAGACACAGAAATATCATCAGAGGTTAGGGGAGAGTGGTTTTAAACCCAGTAGCCACAATAACTCTGAGAACATTCTAGTAATCACCATGGTGATGAGAAGGAACAAGGCCCTACTCAACATCCCTGCTTCATTATTCCCAACAACTCTGTGTTTCACCTCGACTGCACTACCAGCCAATCCCTAAATACCCTGTAGACATACTGTCTTGCTATTTTGCCTTTATAAGTATTATTCTCTTAATAAGGAGAACTTTTCCTATCTTTTCTGTGGTGACCAAGGATTAAAGAGCAGATAAAACCAAGGAGGGTCTTGGAATGCAAGAATGGAAAAACCAGACCCTTATTGTCCTTTCCTCCCCTATGTTGTAACTATTAATGAAACAGTAAAACCTGTCTCCTCTCCTACCCTATAGGGAGAAGGTATTTGCCCTAGGCTTCCCCCATCCACTATGCATGACTCATCCAATCAGCAACTGACGCACAAGACCCCTATCCCACCCCTTGTACCCTGGGTATAAAAGTGGACTAAAGAGCCCTGTTCAACATTGGTTCTCCCTTGAGCTGACAACTCTTCTAACAGCATCTTCCATTATAATATTCCCTCTCATTCTGTCTCATGTCTAGAAATTCTTTTCCAACCTGCGCCAGGACCATGACATTTTCCTTAATGATGCATCTCACAAGTTAGATTCTCTCTGATATTCCTGTCCTTCCCTCATTCCCACAGCTGAATTCTCCTGAGCTGCTTGGCAATCTGCCCCTAAATCTCACAGAAACTTATATCGCAATTGCTTCCTTTGATAGCAAGTGCTTCCCTCTTAAAGCTTTCTTATTTAACATTTATTATATATCTACATCTTTCCACAAAGAACTTCAGGTGGCTTGTAATAAAAAACAGTGCAAGCAAATATGGACATAGAAAACTAGGACCATAGAAAAGAAGAATATAAAATTGTCAAACATAAAATTGTCCTTTATAGGCTTCAAATATTTCCTTGAACTTCTTGGAATTTTTCATGAAAAGATTCTCATCAGAAAGGAGAATAATATTGTTTTCCTTGGTTCTTCAAGGAAAACAAATTTATTCCCAGCAGAGAACCCTAAAGTAAAAATTCATCATAGGTGATTGTATATGGAAGAGCCTAATCCATATGAAAGATAATATTCTCAACATGATAGACCACAATAGCCCAAATGAATTGCAAATGATTGCTTTTTATCTCTATTTTCAGTATAACTAGTGCTCAAAATATTTAAATGCAACACGGTTTGGTGAATCTGAATAGCCTGGATCAAGATAAGCTAAGCAAATATTCTTCTGGTAATTTAATTAGCTACAAAGACAAAATTACTATACAGCTCGTCAAGGCTGTGTATTGTCACCCTACTTATTTAACTTATATGCAGAGTACATCATGAGAAATGCTGGGCTGGAAGAAATACAAGCTGGAATCAAGATTGCCAGGAGAAATATCGATAACCTCAGATATGCAGATGACACCACCCTTATGGCAGAAAGTGAAGAGGAACTAAAAAGCCTCTTGATAAAGGTGAAAGAGGAGAGTGAAAAAGGTGGCTTAAAACTCAACATTCAGAAAACGAAGATCATGGCATCTGGTCCCATCACTTCACGGGAAATAGATGGGGAAACAGTGGAAACAGTGTCAGACTTTATTTTCTGGGGCTACAAAATCACTGCAGATGGTGACTGCAGCCATGAAATTAAAAGACGCTTACTCCTTGGAAGGAAAGTTATGACCAACCTAGACAGCATATTCAAAAGCAGAGACATTCCTTTGCCAACAAAGGTTCATCTAGTCAAGGCTATGGTTTTTCCTGTGGTCATGTATGGATGTGAGAGTTGGACTGTGAAGAAGGCTGAGTGCCGAAGAATTGATGCTTTTGAAGTGTGGTGTTGGAGAAGACTCTTGAGAGTCCCTTGGACTGCAAGGGGATCCAACCAGTCCATTCTGAAGGAGATAAGCCCTGGGATTTCTTTGGAAGTAATGATGCTAAAGCTGAAACTCCAGTACTTTGGCCACCTCATGCGAAGAGTTGATTCATTGGAAAAGAGTCTGATGCTGGGATGGATTGAGGGCAGGAGGAGAAGGGGATGACAGAGGATGAGATGGCTGGATGGCATCATTGACTCGATGGACGTGAGTGTGAGTGAACTCCGGGAGCTGGTGATGGACAGGGAGGCCTGGCGTGCTGCAATTCATGGGGTCGCAAAGAGTCGGACACGACTGAGTGACTGAACTGAACTGATGTATTTAAGACAAAGTTTCCTAAGTACTTTCTTCACATGGTCTCTTAATAAAAGAAGCCAGACCTCACTAGACTACCATTGCTTACACTGTGTGGGTATTCTAAAACATGGGAGGGGGAAGTGGAAAAATAATGAGAAACACTGCCTTAAACAAAATTCAACAGGTACCTTTTCATCAGAAATTCTCAGAGAATTAAATTTACAAGTATGGTTCATAAATTCCCAAGCAAAGAATCCAGTTTATAAAAGTTGTCAAATTGAAGATTAGGAAACTGAAGGTTAGGAGAAGAAACTATAGTTATGTTTTATATTGCAAGTGGACTTTAAAAAATCAGGGCTTTCTGGGATGATTTTATAGCCAACACTGATAATAGTACTTAACACATTTCAGACAGTATTCTAAGTGCTTTGCATAGAACAACTTAATCTTCCCAACAACCTTGACATAGGTATTTCTATCTTCATTTACATATAAGAAAACCAAGACATACAGAAATTAAGTAACTTGATCGAGGTCACATAGCTGGAAAGCTGGGATTTGACTCTAGGCTATCTGGTTTCTAAGTCTATGGTCCTGATTACCATCTGCGCTACTTGTTAAGTTGCTTCAGTCATATCTATTTTTGACCCTATGAATCACCAGGCCCCTCTGTCCATGGGATTCTCCAGGGAAGAATACTGGAGTGGGTTGCCATGCCCTCCTCCAGGGGATCTTCCTGATCCAGGGATTGAACCCATGTCTCTTATGTCTCCTGCATTAGGCAGATTCTTTACCACTAGCCCCACCTGGGAAGCCCAAGCAAGAAAATCCCTGTAAAAAGCAATATTGTAACTTGGCTCTAAAGACTAAACAGTAAACAGATAATCCAAAGGGCAACCAGTGAAGAAAGTTCATGTGTGGTTCAGGTTGTCATGAACCAGAGAGACAGATTACAGACATGACCTGAAACTAAGCAAAACACTAGCAAATATAGAAGCACATACCTGGGTCAGAATTCTATCCATGCACTCAGTAGCTGGAGGAAATTCAGTGGACCTCAGTTTCCTCAAACATAAAATGATGATTAAATAGTATGCCTTGGAGATCTGCTTCATGAGGGGAAAATGTGTGTGAAGCATCTTGCACAGTGTCTGTCAAAAATAGGTTCTGGCTGCTCTCGCCTTCTGAGATGGCCCACACTCTGTCGTGGAATGTGTTCATCTCTAAATAAATCCACTTCTTACCTATCATGTTGTCTCTTACTTGAATTCTTTCTGTGACAAGACATCAAGAACCTGAGCTTCATTAAGTTGAGACCAGGTATGATCTCAGTTAAAAGACTGTGGGGGGACTTCTCTGATGGTCCAGTGGCTAAGACTCTATGTTCCCAATGCAGGGGGCCCAGGTTCAAGCCCTAGGCAGTAAATTAGATCCCACATGCTGCCACTAAAGATCCTGCATGCCTCAACTAAAAGAGATCTTGCATGCTGCAATGAAGATCAAGGATCCTAAGTGCCACAACTAAAACCTGACTTGGCCAAATAAATAAATTAAAATAAAAAAAAAAAAAGACCAAGGGTTTGGACTTCCCTTGGTGACCCAGCAGTTAATACTCTGAGCTTCCAGTTCAGGGATCATGGGTTCAATCTCTTGTTGGTGAACTAAGATCCCACATGCCACAAGGCGTGGCCAAAGAATAAAAATTAAATTTAAAAAAAGGCACTCATTAAAACACAGCATTACTGGTCAGTCCTCATGATCGTGAGACAAGCATGCTTAACTCCATTTTGTAGATAAGTAAGGTGGAACTCAGCAATGTCAAGTCAAATAACTTATCCAAACTTTCTACGCTGGTGAGCAGAAGAGAACAGATACATTCAACTCACATGACCTCAAATTCAGTGTTCTTAGCTCTGAATGACAGAAAAAGAATGATACTAAAGAGTTTCTAATCCACTTGCTGAAATGAAGACAGAGAGCATCAGTGAAGAATAAACTGAGCTTAAATACATACATATATATATACACACACATACATACATACATACACACACAAAGTTGCTCAGTTGTGTCTGACTCTTTGTGATCCTAAGGACTATAACCCACCAGACTTCTCTGTCTATGGAATTCTCCAGGCAAGAAAAGTGGAATGGGTTCCCATGCCCTCCTCCAGGGGATCTTCCTGATCCAGGGATCAAACCTGCATCTCTTATGTCTCAGGAAGCCTGTGTGTGTGTGTGTGTGTGTGTGTGTGTGTGTGTGTAAACATACACATACACTACAGAGACATGAGCAATCTCTTAGAAACTGAGAAATGCAAAGAGAGAGTGGTGCAGGAGCAAGAGTGAAAAATCTAGAGCTGACAGAAATTTCATGGCAATGATGAAAGACTTACAGAACCCCATTTGGGAGGCCTTATAAGAATTCAAAGTGAATTCTGATGGGATGAAAAGTTTTCCAGATCCTGATTTAACCCTGGGTCTGTTTCTACACATGTGCATACACACTGATGTTCAAGTTCAGAAATCTTTCTTTCTATAAAATGATTGTAGTTTAATTCCAGGAGTTTGAAAAACCTTTACTACATAGCAATAAGTTGGAAGTAGCCAAATGACTCTTGTGAGAATTCATCACTTGGTTTAGACAACAGCATTGATGTGCTTTAGGGAAGAATCAAGGCGTTTTCTAGTGGACCCAGGATTTCAAAAGTAGCTGATTTTCCCTGAACATCTATTCATGCAAGTGCCACAAAAGACTTTAATTCAGAAAGAAATGCTTTTGTATTAGCATTCAGTCAGAAAAGCAGCCACTTCCCACTTAGCCAAACATTTCTAAACTGTCTTCCTGTTACCTTAGCTTCAGTCAGCTAACCACACACTAGAATGTGGAAATGTTACTGATGCTTTAATTTCTTTAGGCTTGAAGTATTTAGATGGAAATGGATGATACTTTGAAAAATCTCTAGAGTGCTTGGAGTTCTCCTGAAGAGTTCAACTATGGTGGTTATTCTGTGCATTTTCAGAGTCACATTCACAGAAGGACTGGTGGATATACAATTAACATGCATTAACTAGATAACTGATATTGAAAAGAAATCAAACAAATAAAATACATTAGAAGGTGATAAATGTCTATGATTCTCCTTTTCAGAGTTGTAAAGAAAGAGAAAAGCCTAGCTTCAAAAGGACATAAAACAGTTTTTGTTGATAGAGATTACATGACAGTGACAGAAGATTTAAAGAGCCTGAGTAATTAAATCATATTTACTCCTTCAATAATATTACTCATAAAATAATCTAAGCTCTACTTACCTGCTTATAAAATAGGTGCTGGAGGAGAACAGTAGACTGGTCCTTCAATTCTAAAAGCAGATCATTCAATACTCAGTTCAGTTCAGTTCAGTTGCTCAGTCATGTCCGACTCTTTGCTACCCCATGAATCACAGCACGCCATGCCTCCCTGCACTTCACCAACTTCCAGGGTTTACTCAAACTCATGGCCATCGAGTTGGTGATGCCATCCAGCCATCTCATCCTCTGTCGTCCCCTTCTCCTCCTGCCCCCAATCCCTCCCAGCATCAGAGTCTTTTCCAATGAGTCAACTCTTCATGTGAGGTAGCCAAAGTATTGGAGTTTCAGCTTTAGCATCAGTCCAGTTATGACCAACCTAGATAGCATATTAAAAAGTAGAAACATTACTTTGCCAACAAAGGTCCATCTAGTCAACACTATGGTTTTTCCAGTGGTCATGTATGGATGTGAGAGTTGGACTGTGAAGAAAGCTGAGCGCCAAAGAATTGATGCTTTTGAACTGTGGTGTTGGAGAAGACTCTTGAGAGTCCCTTGGACTGCAAGGAGATCCAACCAGTCCAGTCTAAAGATCAGTCCTGGGTGTTCATCATTCAATATTAATGACAGGCAAAAAAGAAATTTTATCAAATTTAGTGTCTGGAGGAGCACACAAAATAAACCCTAAAAAGAAACATTCTATTTTACTTTGTCTTTAGCCAAATCTAATCACTATTATTTTTCTTAAAAAAAAAAAAATAAACAGTTTCCAGATGCAAAATCATTTATAGGTACTCAGTTCACCAAAAAAATAAACATGTCAATGACAATGGAATTCATTGAATTTTGCTAAATAAACCCATACATATCTTTTGTTTTGTATGGTCTTTTTGTCAGAAATAAATGCTACTAGCTATAATAAATTTTCCTCAGCATTTTTATATGATTCTATCTGAGTCCAAAAAAAATTTTTTAAGAAACCCATACATATCAAAGAACATGAAAGCTGATTGTTAATATCAGAACAAATCAATCAATGTCTTTGATATAAATACCAATGACATCATCAATGCCACAAAATAGCTCTGCTAAAATGACATAGTCTTATATGAGTTTCTCAAGAGGGGGAATAGAAACAGTCTCCATCTCTCAGGAAATTCCACAATATTAAGTGAAGAAAAGTAGAAATATTCACTCCAAATTTTTAATCTATGGTATGTCTTAACAAAATATGCCGGCTTCCTCCCTTTTCTGCTTGGAGTCCCTTGTCTAAAATGGGAAGAGAAGGAGGTACTGAGTTGTGCACAACATAATATGAGGATCTTTCTAGGTATGCCTTAATATATATCTAAAGTGAAATTTCCAAAGGTCTGCTTTCTCCACCCACTCTTTCAGCAAAGATCCTCCCTCTCAACCAGACCCCAAGATGGGCAGTTATCTCAAATTCCTCAAGACATATTTGCAAAGAATTTAAAAAAGAGTGGATATATGTATATGTATCACTGACTCAGTCTGCTGTATACCTGAAACTAACACATTGTAAATCTACTATACTCCAATAAAAATTATTTTTAAAAAATAAGGTAAGCACAAAATAAATAAACAAATATTTTTTAAAAGAGAGATGGAGAGACAGTGAGCAGCCTCAAAGTCCTTTCCAATATACATACAGCCCTCCTATGGGTAGTAGAGTTAAGACCATAGACTTTGGCTCAGGCTTCCAGTCATTGAATTCCTGCTCAGCCACTGTGACATTGGGTGGTAATTTACCTTTTTGAGCTTAATTTTTATCATCTGCAATATGATAATAATAATAATTGCACAGATTTGAAGTGAAAATTAAATAAGGCAACCCATGGACTAGTGTTTGACAAAATGTCTGGTGCATAACAAGAATTTAAAGTAAAGTTAATTACTGTTACTGATAACACTTGTATGGAAAAGCATTTCCTACACCCTATTTCACAGGAAGCTATAGCATAAACAACGACTGTGACACCATTGTCAGGTAAATATTATAGTCAATCTCGTTTTATAGATGAGGATTCAGAGGCCCAGAGAAAGATTTTATTTAATTTAATAAATCTAATTTTCAAAAATGAAAAATCTAGTAGGTGACAGAGCAAGAAGCCAAACCTAGCTTTTTACTCTACAGCTCAGGCTCCAACCAGTACTTCATAATTCTTACTCTCAAAGCAGGTATAAATATCCTTGAAATGAACAAAAATTATTACTGGTATCTTCAATGGAAAACTTTTCTCATTATCTAATTTTATATGTTCTCTGTACTTTTCATTGCCTTTGAGCTATTTCATAATTCTATAAATTGTAGATAACTGATAACAGAAATAATAATTGTCTATATATATGCAAATGGATTTTGACTGGTACAGATGCATTGATTTTTCCTCCCCTCCTTCAGGAGTCAGTTTTGGGTTTATTAAGCAAATTCATTAAGCATTCCAATTGTCTAAAAATATTCCTGCTCTTTGGGTTCTCCATTGAATCAATTATAACACTGCACTGGTTTATTCATCAATTAATGAATTTTAAAGAGTCATTCACATTCATTTTATATTTGTGGTAGACTCGTGATTTGACTTTATTTCTCAGAAATTATCCTTTAACACTGGGGAGATCTCTACCAGCTCTCATACCCTTCTAGGAATAGAAGGGGAACTTCCCTGGGGAGTCTCTAACCTGTGAATTTTGGTGGCAGAAAGATGATATGCTATATCATATATTGAGCCTGAGTCTCAAAATGTGTAAATTGCTCTCTGTTAGTCATTTAGGAAAAATATATTAACTCTTTTATGTCCTAGGATTTTATGAAACAAATTTAGGCTTTTGTTCCATGGATTCAGATTGAGAGCAGCAAGGGGACAGAACAACTGCATGAGGTCCCATTGATCTTATTTCTTTCTTTTTTTTTTTTTTTTTTTACTGTTATTTATTGAGTTTTATTACTGGCCAGGATCTAATCTGGTTACATTACAGAAAGTTTTCATTTAACCCTGATCTTATTTCTTAATCTCTCTCCTTTTCTCAACAGAAAACAGAATGGTCACTGCATCAACGTTCTTCTTTGCCTTGGTGCTTAACTGAGCAACTGCACTGTGCTCCCACAGAGCCTACCCACAGCCAGTCCTTTGGAGTAACTATGCCTTTTCTGAAGTCTAACAGCTTGGATACACAGGATAAATCACACATGATGGACTCGCTGCACCCTTGCAAATCCAGGATAGAAAATGCTGGGCTCTGAGAAGGCAGCACTTCTCCTTCAGTAGGAAGAGAAACCCCTCGACTTCCTCCCACAGCTCTCCGTGCGTCATGTTGTCCATATTCCAGGAGGGGTGTGAAGCCCTTGTACTCATTTATAAGGTAGAGAAACAGATGGGACTGGCTTAATTTGTGAAGACAACTAGTTATCTTATAAGTACAGATGGAGTAAGTAGCACAATTATTACCAGAGAACTGAAGCTGGCAGATGGTTTGGTTAAAAAAAAAATTTTTTTTTAAAGGTTGACTGCCAGATTCACAGCAGGGACCAGCCTGCTCCCAGGGGCATAGAAAACCATGCAGATTTAAATCACCCTGCTTTTTGTCTAATAGTCTGCTCCTTTTCTAGGGCAGCAGAGGGAATAGATAAAGACAAGGGCCATCATGTTGTCAGAATAGCATATCGATAGGCTTTCCAAAAGTGAAAGTGAAGAAAAGGAAAGGTTTGTTCACAGTACAGGTGGTGTGAGAAATTGCATTTTTTTTTTTTTAAGAATAAGAACTAAACTTTAAAGGGGCACAATAGCGCAAGATAAAGAAACTGTTCTATTTTTTGTTCTATTTGTTTGTTAGTCAAAACGCTGTTTGCATTCAGAACTCTTTCTTTCTTGGCAGTCTCCCTAAGAAGATGGAATCTTACTGGCTGAATCTGTTCTCAAGCTCGGCACGGAGGGCTGAATCATTGATATCTCCAAGTTCAGTTCACTCAAAGTACCAAGTTAATTGGTCTAGCGAAGTAAAAAATTCATTTAAAAAAAAAGAGAGAAAGTCAGTCTGCGCAAACTCCAGATGGTTGATTAAGCAATCTGGGCCCTGTAGTTAATTTTATCTTTTCCAGGGAGAGCATGCTTCATCCTACAGCAGCTTCTCTGTGGATCACATCTATTAATGGTGAGGGTAGAGGAGGGTGTCCAAACACCAACAAAACCCCGTGAGTTTATAATCCAGTGTACTTCTTCCTCTATATTGTAGGTGCTATTGCTTTCTTCAGTCTCTTGTCACAAATGGTTAGCTATGCTCATTTTAGAGCCTGAAAGAATATTGCTGCCCAGTGGGCAGAAAGCCATGAAAACAAGAATCTATGATCTTGTTCCTGTGAGACTGCAATATAGAGGGTCTAACAGCAATGCCAGGGCTGAGACTTGATAGAGATATTACAGAGTGATTGACAAAGATGTTTTATATGTCTCAAAGCCTTTCACTCTTGTCTTTGTTTGCTTCATCTTATACTCATTTAGAGTATAAGCATTTTAAAAATTACTGATTGAAAAATGATGTCCTTTCTTCAAACCTCTATAAATTGATTTAGCTATTCATTTAACAAGTGTTTATCAAATCATCTCCCGGTGCCAAGGCCCCCTGCTATGATAGAAATACAGGCATATTCAATCCTCTCAAACTCTGCCACTGCTTTATCAAGTAAATTTGTATAATATTCAAACTCTAGGAGATGGTGAAGGACAGGGAAGCCTAGTGGGTCCATGTGGTTGCAAAGGGTCAGATACGACTTAGTGACTGAACAACTAAATCCTTTGTTGTCATTTCAACAATCTTCACCAAGAGTAGATTCCATCTCAAGAAACCACTTTCTTTGCTCATTGATTAATAGAAGCAACTCCTCATCCATTAAAGTTTTATCATAAGACTGCAACAACTCAGTCACATCTTTACGCTCCACTTCTAATTCACTTGCTATTTCTCCCACATCTTCAGTTACTTCACCCACTGAAGTCTTGAACTCCTCCCCCAAGCCCACCACCAGCTGCCCAGGGGAAGACCTCTCACCAGTGGGCAAGCACCCCAGGATCCTGCATCCAGCTTCTTTAGAATATGGCTCTGCCCACCAGTGGGCTGCCACCTGGCCCAGGATCGCTCAGGCCCCACAGATAGCTACTCTGGAATTCAGCCCTGCCCAACAGTGAACTAGCAGCAACCTCTTGAGTCAGCATCCGGCAGCCAACGAGATCAGGGCCAACCCTACCTACCAGCACACCTGCCTGCCAGTCCCACCACAACAGAAGGGTCCATGTACCCTATATATGGAGCACCCCTAGAGTATGTGGCTCTGGTAACCAAAGGAGAAGGTGTTACTGGGTCCCTCAGGGTATCTCCTACATAAAGACACATTGTCAAGATGAAGAAATGTAAAGAACCTTCCTAATACATAGAAATAACCACAAAGAATTAGGCCAAATAAGTAGACAGAGGAATATATTCCAAATGAAGGACCAAGACAAAACCTCACAAAAATAGACTAAAGAAAGTGGCAATAAGCAATTCTATCTGATAATGAATTCAAGCTAATGATTATAAAGAAGCTCAATGAACTCAGGGGCAAAAATACATGAACACTGTGAGATTCTAACCGAGTTAAGTATCCATGTTGGATTGCTAAATTTTGTCAAAAATTTTTCTCTGCGTCTGAGATGATATGATTTTTATTTTCCAATATGTTAGTGTGGTGTATCAAATGGGTTGATTTGTGAATACTGAAGCATCCTTGGATCACTGGGATAAATTCCATTTGATCATGGTGTAGGGGATCCTTTCAATATATTACTTAATTCAGTTTGCAATTGTTAATATTTTGTTGAAAATTTTCACATATATGTTTATCAATTATATTGGCCTGTAATTTTCTTTTTTTCTGGTGTTTTTGTCTAGTTCTAGTATCAGGGTGATGCTTGCCTTGCAGAATGAATTCATAAACATTTTTTCCTCTTAAATTTTTTGGAATAGTTTGAGAAGGGTTAAATGGTAACTTTTCTTTAAGTATTTTACAGGGAAATTCCCTAACTGTCCAATGGTTAGGACTCTGCACTTTTACTGCTCAGGGCTAAGGTTAAACCCCTGTTTAGGGAACTAGGATCCCAAATGCTCTGCCATGTAGCAAAAGAAAAAAAAAGATACAAAATGGTTTATAAAATTCATGCGTGAAGCTATCTGATTTTTGACTTTTGTTTGTTGAGAGTTTTTGTAATTGATTCAGTTTAATAACTGGCAATATACAATCTCCCAAGACTGATCAGCAAGAAATACAAAATATGAATAAACTAACTAATAGTAATTGGTCTAACAGATTAATTAATAATTAGTCTATTCATATTTTGTATTTCTTTCTGATCAGTCTTGGGAGATTATATGTTTCAAGGAATTTTACCCACTTCTTCTAGTTCCTCCATTTTATTGGGGCATGATTGTTTGTGAAAGTGAAGTGAAAGTGTTAGTCGCTCAATCATGTCTGATTCTTTGTAACTCCATGGATTGAAGCCTGCCAAGCTCTTCTGTCCATGGGATTCTCTAGACAAGAATACTGGAGTGGGTAGCCATTCCTTTCTCCAGGGAATCTTCCCTGGAGGCATCCAGGCATCAAAACTAGGTCTCCTGCATTGCAGGCAGATTCTTTACCATCTGAGCCATCAGAGAAGCCCATACTTCTTTGTAGCAGTGTCTTATGGACCTTTGTATTTCTGTAGAGTTGTAACTTCTTTCATTGATTTTATTTATTTGGGCCCTCTCTTATTTTTTTTAATTAAAAAAAAATTATACATTGTGCCAACTTGTGCCATTTAATTAGAGCATTTAGTCCATTTACATTTTTAAAGTAATTATTGATATATATATTTATTGCCATTTTGCTAATTGTTTTCTGATTGCTTTTGTATTTCATTTTGTTCCATTCTTTTTCTCTTGCTCTTTTCCCTTGTGATTTGATGACTTTCTTTAGTGTTACACTTATATTCCATTCTACCTTCGTGCATGAATCTATAATAGGTTTCTGAATTGCGTTACCATGAGGTTCATATATAACAACCTATATGAATATATATGATTATTTTAAGTTGATGATCTCCTAAATAAGTTTGAATACATTCTAACAAGCATGCATTTTTACTTCCCCATCCCCTCATATTTAATGTTTTGGCATTATATTTTACATCTTTTGTATTGTGTAGCCTTTATCCACTCTTGGTGGATATAAATGATTTTAGTACTTTTGTCTTTTAACCTCCCTACCAATGTTACATGTCATTTGTCTGTTACTTTTACCCATGAGACTTTTTCCTCTTATAATTCTCTTTTTAGTTGTGGTCTTTTTTGTTTGTTTGTTTGTTTGGGGGGTTTTGGGGGTTTCTTTTTATTTTTGTTTATTTATTTTTATTTTTTTATTTTAATTGGAGGCTAATTACTTTACAATATTGTATTGGTTTTGCCATATATCAACATGAATCCACCACGGGTGTACACATGTTCCCAATCCTGAACCCCCCTCCCATCTCCCTCCCCATACCATCCCTCTGGATCATCCCAGTGCACCAGCCCCAAGCATCCTGTATCCTGCATCAAACCTGGACTGGCGATTCATTTCTTACATGATATTTTACATGTTTCAATGCCATTCTCCCAAATTATCCCCCTCCCCACAGAGTCCAAAAGACTGTTCTATACATCTGTGTCTCTTGAGAAGTCCCTTTAACAGTTATTTTAAAAATGGTTTAGTGGCACTGAAATCTTACACCTTTGCATGTCTGTAAGATTCTTTATTTCTCCTTCATATCTGAATAATAGGCTTGCTAGGTACAGTATTCTTGGTTATAGTTGTTTTTTTTTTTTTTTTTTTTTTTGATTCATCACTTTGAATACACCATGCCACTCCCCTTCTGGTCTGCAAAGTTTCTGCTTAAAAATCAGATTATAGTCTTATAGCAGTTCCCTTGTATGTAATTGTTGCTTTTCTCTTATTGCTATCAAGATTCTTTATCATTTTTTTAAACTATAATGTCTTATAGTGTGGACTTCCTGCATTCATCTTGTTTGGGACTCTCCTGCTTCTTGGACCTGGATGTTTCCTTTCCCCAGTTAGGAAAGTTTTCAACTATTGTATGATCAAATATACTCTGCCCTTTCTCTCTTTTTTCCTTTTGGGACTGTTATAATAATAGGTATCCATGGAACTTACCTCAGTATAATAATGTTTATATATGACAAGCTAGGCTTCAGCACTACATGAAGTAAGAACCTCCAGATGTACAAGCAGGGTTTTCAGGAGGCAGACGAAACAGAGATCAAAAGGCCAGCTTCTGTGGATTATGGAGAAAGAAGGGAGTTCCAGAAGAATATCTACTCCTGCTTCACTGACTATACAAAAGCCTTTAACTCTGTGGATCACAACGAACTGTGGAAAATTATTACAGAGATGGGAATACCAGACCACCTTACATGTCTCCTGACAAACATCTATGCAGATCAAGAAACAACAGTTAAAACCAGACATAGAACAACTGATAGGTTCAAAAGTGGGAAAGGATCACAAGGCTGTACATTGTCACCCTGCCTATTTAACCTATATGCAGAGTACATCATGAGAAACGCTGGGCTGGATGAATCTCAAGCTGGAGTTAAGACTGCTGGGAGAAATATCAACAACCTCAGATATGCAGATGATACCACTCTAATGTCAGAAAGTGAAGAGGAATAAAAGAGCCTTGTGACGAGGGTGAAAGAGGAGAGTGAAAAAGCTGGCTTGAACTCAACATTCAAAAAACTAAGATCATGGCATCCAGTCCCATCACTTCATGTCAAATAGAAAGGGAAAAAGTAGAAGCAGTGACAGAGTTTATTTTCTTGTCCCCCAAATTCACTTCAGACAGTGACTGCAGCCACAAAATTAAAAGATGCTTGCTCCTTTGAAAGGAAAGCTATGACAAATCTAGACAGTGCATTAAAAAGCAAATACATCACTTTACTGACACAGGTCCATCTAGTCAAAGCTATGGTTTTTCCAGTAGTCATATAAGGATATGAGAGTTGGACTATAAAGAAGGCCGAGTGCTGAAAAGTTGATGCTTTCAAACTGTAGTGCTAGAGAAGATTCTTGGGAGTCCCTTGGACTGCAAGGAGATCAAACCAGTCAATTCAAAAGGAGTTTGCAGCTGCATATTCATTGGAAGGACTGATGCTGAAGCTGAAGCTCCAATAGTTTGGTCACCTGATGCAAAGAACCAACTCATTAGAAAAGACCCTAATGCTGGGAAAGATCGAAGGCAAAAGGAGAAGGGGTCAGCAGAGGATGAGATTGATAGTTAGCATCATCAACTTAATGGACATGAATCTGAGCAAACTCTGGGAGATAGTGGAGGCCAGAGGAGTCTGCATGCTGCAGTTCATGGGGTCACAAAGAGTCAGACATGACTTAGTAACTGAAAACCAACAACAACATAACAAACCTACAGCAAACTTCATGTTCCACAAGCAATAGTTGAAAGCATTTCCTCTAAATCAAGAAACAGTAACAGGATTCTCACTCTTGCCAGTTTTGTTCAACATAGTATTAGAAGTCCTCAGAGAAGGCAATGGCACCCCACTCCAGTACTCTTGCCTGGAAAATCCCATGGACGGAGGAGCCTGGTAGGCTGCAGTCCATGGGGTCGCTAAGAGTCAGACGCAACTGAGAGACTTCACTTTCACTTTTCACTTTCCTGCATTGGAGAAGGAAATGGCAACCCACTCCAGTGTTCTTGCCTGGAGAATCCTAGGGACGGGAGAGCCTGGTGGGCTGCCATCTATGGGGTCGCACAGAGCTGGACATGACTGAAGTGACTTAGCAGCAGCAGTATTGGAAGTCCTAGCCATAGCAATTAGACAAGAAAAAGAATAAAAAGGAATCCAAACTGGAAAGGAAGAAATCAAATGTTACTATTGGCACAAGATATGATACTGTATATAGAAACTTCTAAAGATACCATGAAAAAAAAAATAGAAACAATAAATTTTGTAAAGCTGCTGGATACAAAATTAACATAAAGAAATCTGTGGCATTTCTGTACAGAAATAAAAAGCTATCAAAAAGAGAAATTAAGAAAATAGTCCTTTTTGCAATTACATCAAAAGAGTAAAATTTCTAGGACCAAAAATAAACAACAAAGTAAGACTTGTACTCAGAAAACTATAATTCAATAATGAAAGAAATTGAAGATGACACAAATGAACACCCAGACTGTACTCATGGATTAGGAAATTAATGTTAAAATAACCATAATGCCCATGGCAATTTACAGATTCCTTGGAATTCCTATCAAAAAATCAATGGCAGTTTGTCACATAAATGGAATACACAATTGTCAAATCTATATTGAAGCACAAAACACCCAAATACCCAAAATAATCTTGAGAAAAAAAGAACAAAACTGAAACCATCACACCCCTTGATTTTAAACTATACGACAGTTACACTATTCAAAACAGTATGATGTTAACACAAAAACATGTACTAGCACAAAGACAGACATGTAGATCAAAGAAACAGAATCAAAAAATAAAAAATAAACCCATACTTTTATGGTATATTAATCTACAATAAAGGAAAAATACATAATGAGAAGACAGTTTTCAATGAATGGTGATGGGAAAATTAGACAGCTACCTGCAAAAGTAGGTAACCAGATCACTTTCTTACACCATATACAAAATAAATTCAAATGGGTCTAAAGACTTAAATGTAAGACCTGAAATCATAAAACACCTAAAAGAAAATAGAGGAAGTAAGCTTTTGACATTGATCTTAGCAACCTTTTCTTGACATGCTTCCTCAGGCATGGGAAACAAAAGAAAAAATAAACAAATAGAACTACATCACACTTAACAGTTTTGTACAACAAAGGAAATTCAATGAAATGAAAAGGGTGCCTACTGAATAGGAGAATATATTGGTAAAAAATATATTTGCAAGGGATTAAGAAGTCATAAAACTCAACACAAAAAGTAAGCAATCCAATTAAAAAATTAATACTAGAACTGAACAGATATTTTCCCAAAGAAAACATGCAGATAGCCAACAGATACATGAAAAGATGCTCGATATCATTAATCATCAGGGCAACACAGATCAAAGTGATGACATATAACTACACATCTGTCAGATAGGCAATCGTCAAAAAGACATCACATATTGACAAGGATATGGAGAAAAGAGAATCCTCACGCACTGTTAGTGAGGATACAAATTGGTGCAGTTACTGTGAAAAAAAGAATGCAGTTTCCTCAAAAATTAAAACTAGACCTGCCATATAATTACCATGGCAATTTCACTTGTTGGTAATTACCGGGGGTGGAGGGAGGGGGGACACCAACTCAAAAAGATACATATACTCCAATATTCATTGCAACATTATTAAAATTTACATTTTAGGAATCAGTAAACTAAAATGGACTGGAAAATAGGTGAATTTAACTCAGATGACCGTTATCTACTACTGTGGAGAAGAATCCCTTAGAAGAAATGGAGTAGCCATCATTGTCAAAAAAAAGAGTCGAAAATGCAGTACTTGGATGCAATCTCAAAAACGAAAGAATAATCTCTGTTCGTTTCCAAGGCAAACCATTCAGTATCATGGTAATCCAAGTCTATGACCCGACCAGTAATGCTGAAGCAGCTGAAGTTAAACAGTTCTATGAAGACTTACAAGACCTTCTAGAACTAACATCCAAAAAAGATGTCCTTTTCATTATAGGGGACTGGAATGCAAAAGTAGGAAGTCAAGAATCACCTGGAGTAACAAGCAAATTTGGCCTTGAATACAGAATGAAGCAGGGCAAAGGCTAATAGAGTTCTGCCAAGAAAACACGCTGGTCATAGCAAACATCCTCTTCCAACAACACAAGAGAAGACTCTACACATGGACATCACCAGATTGTCAATACCGAAATCAGATGGATTATATTCTTTGCAGCCAAAGATGGAGAAGCTCTATACAGTTAGCAAAAACAAGACAGGGAGCTGACTGTGGCTCAGATAATGAACTTCTTATTGCCAAATTCAGACTTAAATTGAAGAAAGTAGGGAAAACCATTAGACCATTCAGGTATGACCTAAATCAAATCCCTAACGATTATACAATGGAAATGAGAAGTAGATTCAAGGGATATCTGATAGAGGTTTGTAACACTTTACAAGAGACAGGGATCAAGACCATCCTCAAGAAAAAAAAAAAGAGAAAAAGCAAAATGGCTGTCTGAAGAGGCCTTACAAATAACTGTGAAAAGAAGAGAAGCAAAAGGCAAAGGAGAAAAGGAAAGATATACCCGTTTGAATGCAGAGTTCCAAAGAATAGCAAGAAGAGATTAAAAAAAAAAAAAAAAAACTTTCCTCAGTGATCAGTGCACAAAAATAGAGGAAAACAATAGAATGGGAAGGACTAGAGATCTCTTCAAGAAAATTCGAGACACCAAGGGAACATTTCATGCAAAGATGGGCACAATAAAGGACAAAAATGTTATGACTATAAAGAAGCAGAAGATATTAAGAAGAGGTGGCAAGAATACACAGAAGAACTATACAAAAAAGATGTTCATGACGCAGATAATCATGATGGTATGATCACTCACCTAGAGCCAGACATCCTGGAATGTGAAGTCAAGTGGGCCTTAGGAAGCATCACTATGAACAAAGCTAGTGGAGGTGATGGTATTCCGGTTGAGCTATTTCAAATCCTAAAAGATGATGCTGTGAAAGTGCTGCACTCAATATGCCAGCAAATTTGGAAAACTCAGCAGTGGCCACAGGACTGGAAAAGGTCAGTTTTCATTCCAATCCCAAAGAAAGGCAATGCCAAAGAATGCTCAAACTACCACATATTTGCACTCATCTCACATGCTAGCAAAGTAATGCTCAAAATTCTCCAAGCTAGTCTTCAACAGTATGAGAACCATGAACTTTCAGATGTTCAAGATGGTTTTAGAAAAGGGAAAGGAAACAGAAATCAAATTCCCAACATCTGCTGTATTATCAAAAAAATCAAGAGAGTTCCAGAAAAACATCAATTTCTGCTTTATTGACTATGACAAAGCCTTTGACTATGTGGATAACCACAAACTGTGGAAAATTCTGAAAGAGATGGGAATACCAGACCACCTGATATGCCTTTTGAGAAATCTGTATGCAGGTCAGGAAGCAACAGTTAGAATTGGATGTGGAACAACAGATTAGTTCCAAATAGAGAAAGGAGTACATCAAGGCTGTATATTGTCACCCTGCTTTTTTAACTTTTATGCAAGTACATCATGAGAAACACTGGGCTGGATGAAGCACAGCTTGAATCAAAACTGCCAAGAGAATATCAGTAACTTCAGTATGCAGATGAGCCCACCCTTGTGACAGAAAGCGAAGAAGAACTAAAGAGCCTCTTGAAAGGGAAAGCGGAGAGTGAAAAAGTTGGCTTAAAGCTCAGCATTCAGAAAACTAAAATCATGGCATCCAGTCCCATCACTTCTTGGTGATCCGGTCCCATCACTTCTTGGTGAATGGATGGGGAAAGTGGAAACAGTGGCAGACTTTATTTTGAGGGCTCCAAAATCACTGCAGATGTTGACTGCTGCCACGAAATTAAAAAACGCTTACTCCTTGGAAGGAAAGTTATGACCAACCTAGCATATTAAAAAGGAGAGACATTACTTTGCTAACAAAGGTCCGTCTAGTCAAAGCTATGGTTTTCCCAGTAGTCATGTGTGGATGTGAGAGTCATATATGGATGTGAGATAAAGAAAGCTGGGCAGTGAAGAATTGATGCTTTTGAACTGTGGTTTTGGAGAAGACTCTTGAGAGTCCCTTAGACTGCAAGGAGATCCAACCAGTTCATCCTAAAAGAAATCAGTCCTGACTATTCATTGGAAGTACTGATGCTGAAGCTCAAACTGCAATACTTTGGCCACCTGATGTGAATAACTGACTCATTGGTAAAGACCCTGTTGCTGGGAAAGATTGAAGGCCAGAGGAGAAGCAGACAACAGAGGATGAGATGGTTGGATGGCATCACCGATTCAATGGACATGAGTTTGAGTAAGCTCCAGGAGTTGGTGATGGACAGGGAGGACTGGCATGCTATGTCCATGGGATCGCAAAGAGTTGGACATGATCAAGCAACTGAAGTGAGCTGAATACACACACACACACACACACACACATACTCACAATTGATAGTCTTGCCATTTGTTATAGCATGTTTGCATCTGAAGAGTATTATGCTAAATGAAGTAAGTCAGACAAAGACATATACTGCATAATCTCACTTATATGTGGAATCTAAGAAAACAAAAGAATAAAACAAAATGAAGATACTGTGCTTGCTAGAGGAAGGGACATAGAGGGTTTGGGCAAAATAGGTGAAAATAAGATGAATATGTATAAACCTTCAGTTATACAATAAATAAGTCAAAGGGAGTTAATATACAGCATAAATAATATGATTAACAATATTCTAATAACTTTATATATGGACAAATATTTGCTAGATTTATTGTAGTGCTTTCATAATGCATTCAAATGTCAAATCATTATGTAGCACACCTAAAACTAATGTAATATTTTATGTCACTATATTTCAACAACAAAAAAAGTCAATAAATAGAATATATTTTAAAAATTCTCAGAGTTACTTCTGAGAATTTCAGGGCTTTTGTGTCTAGACTAGAACTAAAATACAAAATAACATATCCAATCAACATATCTGCTATGCTAAGTCACTTCAGTAGTGTCCGACTCTGTGCGACCCCATAGACGGCAGCCCACCAGGCTCCCCCATCCCTGGGATTCTCCAAGCAAGAACACCGGGGTGGGTTGCCATTTCCCTCTCCAATGCATGAAAGTGAAAAGAGAAAGTGAAGCCGCTCAGTCGTGTCTGACTCTTAGCGACCCCATGGACTGCAGCCTACCAGGCTCCTCCATCCATGGGATTTTCCAGGCAAGAGTACTGGAGTGGGGTGCCATTGCCGTCTCCCAACATATCTAATAGATGGTAAAACTCTGGAAAAATACATCCTTGTATGGAAATCCATACAAAATAATAATAATGAAGTGTGAGACTTACAACTCTTCAGTTAAACCCTTAGAAACCATTGTAAGGTGATTAATTGGCCTAATTAAAATATGGTTTTACTATGAAGAAAGTGATATGAGGAAAGCCGATGGAGTAGTCAGATCATGCACAGCATTATCAATTAAGTTTGCCATCTTGCATGGGCGAGTTATGTGGTGCCTCAAAGCAATTACAATAGTAACATCAAAGATAATTTATCATAGATCACCATAGTAAATATAATAAATAATGAAAAAGTTTGAAAGACTGTAAGGATTACCATAATGTGATACAGAGACAAGAAGAGAGCAAATGCTATTAAAAAATTTGTGCTGATAGATTTGCTCTTCACAGGGTTGTTACAATCTTCAATTTGTTTAAAAAAACACACACACACAGTATCTGCAAAGCCCAATAAAGTGAAGTACATTAAAACCAGGTATGCCTGTATACTGGGAAGTCATTGCAATGTTGATTCTAAAGGCAGAGAGATATGGGTTTGAATCCCATCTCCCCCTTACCTGACAATCAGGTTATTTTACATCTCTAGTTCCCTCAGTTATGAAATGAGCATAATATAGTACCTACTCCCTGATGCTATTACTATAATTTTCAAGGCCAAAATACAGCATAACTGTGATTAATGAAGTGCCTCGCACATAGAATTCAATTGTATATTTAAATATAAATTACTTCTTTATAAATTACTTTCTCTGTGCTTCTGCTTTACACATATTACATTTGTCATGGTAACATTGATTTTTATAAGAATACATATGATTGTACATTATCTAAATTTCATTTAATGATACTAAAGAGAGCATTAAATATACTTGTTACAAAGACAATGAATTGGGCCTGGCAGAAATGAAAACAATTGAACTGTATCTCTTATAGCAAACCCTTTTTGTTATTACTGCTTTGACATCTGTATCCACATTTTCTAATGCCCTCACTACATTTCAATCTTGTTATCCAGAAACCAGTATGGCTGGAAAAATTGTCTTGACCCTTCTCAACATTTAACATTTATCCTGGCATTTCCCCTGGAGCCTTAAGGCAGTCTCACCCTGACTCATAACCGTGCCTACTGGGTCACAACACCAAATACTAGGCTCCATCCTCCCCAGGGCTTGACCCCTCATCTATTTGTGTTCTTATTGCTTGGTCCATCTTTCTTCTGCTAATCACATGCCCCAGTTTTTCCCATACTACACTCTCCAAAACTAACCAATCCCTTCTATTTTTTATGCTTATCAGGTACTTCCCTTACCCACTTTCTTGCTACTTCTCTTCCATGAGGAGTGGGTCCTCTTCCTTGAACCATACAAACCATCAGTACCACAAGTGTTTTTCCTGCTCCTCAGTGCTAGTCTCATCCTATCAAAATTCCATTTTTCTTTGAAGCTGATACTGTCCTAGTAGATCACCTTCATCCTTGCTATCACTGCTACCACCTGCTGGCACACTCTCCCACACTCTTTGTGTAGCAGAAAACTTCCCTTCTGTATTCCCATACAGAAATTCCCACAATCCATGGCTTTCTAAATAGTTTCCACAAGGAGAAAACAGATACAGGCCAAATAAAGAAATGAATCAAAATATTTGAAAAGATTTTTATAAATTTATAGAAGTGAAGAAATTCTTAAAAGTGATAGATTTTTAGCCAGTCTCTTGAGAAAGAAAAATATTATCACATTATAAAAGCTTTCTCTTTTCTGAGCAAAATCAAGTTATTTTATTTCATTATTAAAAATTATTTATTTCTGAAATTAACTTGATTATGTTCAAATTTGTTTTAATAGAAAATTAAAAGCTTTCTTTAAATATGAAAAGACAGCCTGGTCAAATTATAATATTCAAGTATAGAGTTTACACCACAAATGAGAGCTTAAGCTTCAGTAAAATAAATAAATAGAGATGTCTTATGCCTAACTTAAATCTAATTTCTACAAAGGAAAATAACAGGTTTTAATAGAATAACAAACTTCTGTAATCTAGATTGAAGAAATAGGAAAACTCTCTTAGAGGAAGTGACCTGAGTTTGGAAAGGTTCCAGGAAGACCTGGAGAAATTATTCTAAGTAAAAACATTTGCAAAAGTCCTAAGATATAAGTTAGATGGACACTGAAGAGTAACCATTGAGAGGGATGTGAGATTTAAGGAAGCAAGAAAGGGAATGCAGATTGCAGTTTTAAATCAGGTTGTTAGGAAATGTTTCAATAAGAAAGATCACTTTTAATAAATACTTAAGGGAGGCCAGGGAGTTAGTAACAGGGGAAATCAGGGGAAGACTATTCAAGGCAAGAGAAACAACAGAAATTGTGAGTTGAGAGAGGAGTCCATGTGCTTTAGGAAGCAAAGAGGTTGGTCAATATGGCTAGAAACAATGTACAAGGGGAAAGAGAAGGAGATGAAGTTAGGGAAGTAATGGGAACTAGATCATACAAAGCCTATAGACCATTTTAGGGACTTTATATTTCTTTTTTTCTGAGTCAAATGGAAAGCTATTGGAGCAGAGCAGAGGAGTGACATGACAGGATTTATGTTTTTTTAAAAAAAAAAAAAAACCAGTTTGTTTCTGGGTTGAGAATGAACTGTAAGCAGAACCAGGAAGACCAATTAAAAAGCTATTATTCAGGTAAAAAATTGACGGTAGCATCATGGAAAAATCAAGAGAGTTCCAGAAAAACATCTACTTCTGCTTTATTGACTATGCCAAAGCCTTTGACTGTGTGGATCTCAATAAACTGTGGAAAATTCTGAAAGAGATGGGAATACCAGAACACCTGATCTGCCTCTTGAGAAATTTGTATGCAGGTCAGGAAGCAACAGTTAGAATTGGACATGGAACAACAGACTGGTTCCAAATAGGAAAAGGAGTGCATCAAGGCTGTATATTGTCACCCTGTTTATTTAACTTATATGCAGAGTACATCATGAGAAACGCTGGACTGGAAGAAATACAAGGTGGAATCAAGATTGCCAGTCGCTCAGTCGTGTCCAACTCTTTGCAACCCCATGAATCGCAGCATGCCAGGCCTCCCTGTCCATCACCAACTCCCCGAGTTCACCCAAACTCATGTCCATCGAGTTGGTGATGCCATCCAGCCATCTCATCCTCTGTTATCCCCTTCTCCTCCTGCCCCCAATCCCTCCCAGCATCAGAGTCTTTTCCAATGAGTCAACTCTTCTCATGAGGTGGCCAAAGTATTGGAGTTTCAAAAGAGATGATAAAAAAGTAAACAGATTTTGACACATGATTTTCTGACAGGCTAGATGTGTGTTATGAAGGAAAGGAAGAAGTTAATAATGACTTAAAGTTCAGTTTTTTGTTTTTTTTTTTTTCATTTCTTTAAGCCACTAAAAGAACAAGGTTGCCAGATGAAGGACAGTCTTGCAATTTACTGAGTTGGAGAAGACTTGGAAGAAGTTTATGAAGAAGATCACTATTGGGCATGTCAAGTTTTATATGACTTGTAAATATCCTTTGGAGGTGTTGTGGTGGTTTTTAGACAAAGTGTCTAGAGTAAGAAGATCAGGCTTGAGCTTTAAATTTGGGAGTTAACAGCAGACTGATCACATTCAAAAGGTGCTAGTCTGTGACATTCCCAAATTAATGTACAAAGAGAGGAGGGACTGAACCTTGGGACACTTCAAAGAATGACTAGCAGAGGAAACTGAGCAAAAACAAGTTACTGAGAAAGAAGAAATACAAAATGTGTTGCACTAGGAAAAAAGTGGGAAAAAATGTTTCAAAAGAGAAGGAATAACAACTATCCAGTTGCTTCAGACTTGTCAAGTAAGAAGACTGAAAATCCATCATTGCATTCAACAACATGGAGAACCTGTTTGACCTTAAGGCAGTAATTTTGTTAACAGTGGGTGCAAAAACCTGAAATAAGTGAACTTTGGACAATGTAAGAGAACACTTGTAGATAGAGTTTAGAGAACTGTTTAATAAATATTCCTGTGAATAGAGACCTGAAAAGTGAGATGACGATAGATAAAGAGAAAAACATGGACAAAAACAACAACTTTAATATCATCAAATAGAATGAACCAGGTAAAGGAGAGAAACTGATGGGGTGGGAGAGTTAAAAGGACATTGTCCTTAAACAGAAGGTTTGGATAGGCAATATGTGGAGGTGTCAATGCAAAGGAAAACAAGAAAGTCAGCACAAGAGTGAGGACACTGCAGATGTGAAGGTAGGAGCTTAGGGAAGAGCACAAGCCCAATGTTCCCTAGAAAATGTTACAATTCCCCAAGAGCAGACACACTAGGGGTTCACCTCTTATACTGCCAAACCCTCCATATAATAGAACTCAATGAATTATTCTTTAAGAAGATCAAAGTGGTACACTCTATATATACTACACAAGAACACATACACTATATCTATGTGTACATAGTTATTCATATCATCCTTCCCACAGCTTCAGCAAAGAAAAATGTCAAAACTGTTCTATAAATGATAAATCTTAAGCTCAAGTATAACAAAAACTGCAAGGAAAGAAGTGGCATAACTTTCTCTGTATGTACTCATATTTAATAACCTACTTAATGCTTAAGTTTTCTCATCATACTAAGTCATTTTTACTTTGTGAAATAAACTTTGCAGAATAGACTCAGTACCATGTCTTACATAGTAATACTTGATACATTCTACATTCTCTTAAGATGGTCAAGACTGAACCAAAAGATTCATTTATTATTTTTTTTTAGCATTTGCATGATCTCTCATCATTTGAAAACTGATTGGATAGCTTTCTAAATTCCTTGACCAATCAAGCAAGTAAATTAAATTAAAAATACTGACTCACTCTATTTGGGTAAAAAAAAAAAAGAAAAACTAATTTCCCAAAAGAAAAGGTTGCCTTCTGTTTCTGGCACTTTGGCAGCTATATACCCTGATTGATTCTCCCACTGTTAATGACTGAAAATGAAAAATAAATGATATTTTAAAACTTTTGATATATCAGTGAACTAGCAAGTAAGAAATACTCAAAATAACCAAAAAAAAAGAAGTGAAAATACTTAATCTGAACTAGTGTACTTCAGTTTTGTTTTCATGAACACAGAGAATGGAACACAAAAGTTGGGGCCAAACCATAACACAGAGACTAACAGAAGACCACCCCATGTTATCAGAGGACCCCATGTAAACCCAGGATTCCAGGGAATGGAACTCTCGAAAAGACCATTCTCCCCACTGCCAGGAACTTGCAAAAAGATTGCTTTTCTTGAAGTTTAGCACAGAATGGATAGGAATAAAAGTCTCCCTTAATAATCTGAAACTTCAAACTAGTCTTTACTTGGCTTTACAGTCTGAGAACATGCCATGATGGCTTGCATAACTCCAATCTGAGAATTTAATTTAAATGGTCCCACATTTGTAGTATTTCCAACTGCCAGAAATAAGTAAACACAAATCTGTAGAGAATTGCACTTTCCTCAATGATCTCAAAGAATTACCAGGGATAACTTTGTAAGGACTATGAAAAAAATGAAAGTGAAGTCGCTCAGTCTTGTCCAACTCTTTGTAACCCCATGGACTGTAGCCCACCAAGCTCCTCTGTCCATGGGATTCTCCAGGCAAGAATACTGAAGTGGGTTGCCATTTCCTTCTCCGGGTTATCTTCCTGGCCCAGGGATCAAACCCAGGTCTCCTGCATTGCAGGCAGATGCTTTAACCTCTGAGCCATTAGGGAAGCCCTGTAAGGACTATGATTATAGTTTAAAATGATCTAACAGACAAGAAATAAAACACTATGAAGAACAGCTAGCCGAAACGTAACACAGTAAAATTAGATCTGAAAAAGTTCTAAATTTGAACTATCAAATAAGATTATAAAGTGTGTACATATTACATATCTTGAAAATAACATAAAAAATTACAAATGCAAAAAGATTAAGATTAAGAGACTAGGTCAGAACAGTGGACTAAATACTCATTACCCTCCCAGTATGAAACAATAAGATACTGCATAAAATATAACTTTCATGCACTCCAGATTTAGGGGAAGTAAGGAAAATTCCCAAGCAAAAGCACTTCAAAACATATAAAGTAAGACAATAGCAAGGAGTATTAAGTACACTAAAAAAAATGCAGAGTGCTCATGAAAGCACTTGCCATGTATTGAAGACTGACCTTTGAAACAGATCAAGTTGATGTACTTTACATAATGGTGACTATGGACAATGAAAAGAAGCAAAGAAGTTTAAGGACAGAAGATTATTATTCTTGAATACAGCAAACACTGAATTAAATAATTATCAATTTTAGTTTTTATATCCATTACAGATTAAGATCAGCTAAGAAAGGGCTCAAAATCAGAAAGAACAAAATATATATGAAAACAAAATTGAGATTGCTAATCAAACAATAATCATCAAATGTATATCTCAGACACATAATATTTAACAACTATGTATAAGATATTTAGAAATAAAGAGTGAAATAAAAACAATGAGTAAGTAATAAGAGATTATTCCAAATAATTAGGTATATTTTTAAAATAATTAGAATTTTTAGAAAATAAAAATATATAGCTGTTAAATTTTCTTAATGTAATGAATGAGGTTGAAAAACATTTTATCTCAAGCTGAAGAGAAAATAAAATAGCCACAGAACTGAGGGAATTACCCTGGATGCAATCTAGAGAGTCAGGAGATATAAAATATAAAAGAGAGATTAAGAGATATAGAAGACAGAACAAAAGGCCTAACATGAAGCTACCTGAAGTCCCAGGAGGAAAGATAGACGAAAAAAAAAAAGAGGGAGAGAATAGACAATATGTAGAGAGAAAATGTCCTACAATATTCTAATACTGGAAGAAGGAATGAATTTATGATATAGGAAATACAGTTTAAAATGTGGAATAAGCAAAGAGAAGACAGCACCTAGAAACATGATGCTGAGACTGTGGAAAACCAAAACAAAGAGAAAAGTTTAAAAGAATTGAAAAATATAAGACAGTACAGCTAAAATGAAAAGACAATTAGCCCAATACCATGTTTCTTAATACCAACAATGGAAAATTTTTAAAAGAAAAATTATATATTTAAATTGCTGACAGAAAATAGCTATCTAGTGCCACTTTTGCACCCAGAAAACCATTATTATTTTTCAAGGAAGAGAGAAAATAAATTCAGCAGTTAGTTACAAAAAACACAAGGTGTTTTTAACCAACACTCACTGCTAAAATAATTCATTATAAAATGAAATTATTCCACAAAATATGTATGAGAAGAAATGGCAAAGAAGTTTATAAACTTGAAGGAGTAATAAGTAAGAAGGAATGGCTACAAATATATATATATATATATAGGCATGTATGCAAACCTCAAGCACAAAATAATGTACTGTAATTATTATTAACAAGATGGGGTCATTAAAA
Organism: Bos taurus; assembly: GCF_002263795.3. NCBI lineage: Eukaryota > Metazoa > Chordata > Mammalia > Artiodactyla > Bovidae > Bos > Bos taurus. The sequence goes on from NC_037330.1 coordinate 76,516,664, forward strand.
TGTTTCAGGCACTCATATTATTCAGAGAAGGAGCTAAAATATTAATCTTTGAATTTCTTAGGTAACTATGCACCAAAACATTTTTATGTTAACCACTAAAAAATGGTAACAGGGACGTATAACCCCCATACCTTTAAAGTGAAGAGAGATGGAATAGGAAAACAAACAAACAAGAATGACCACAAACAACGATGACTGTGATTTTAATCAAGGACAAAAATTTAAAAAAAAGAAAAAGAAAAAAAGAAAGAAAAGAGAAACAAGAACATATGAAAACAGAAAAAAAAAAAGTTCAAATAAATGACGACTCACAGTAAGTACAAATGAGTTAAAGTTGTCATTTAAGAGAAACATGAAAAAAAATTAATTTTAATGTTTAAAAACCCTTATGCTGTTTAAGGGTCTTCCCTGGTAGCTCAGATGGTAAAGAATCTGCCTGCAATGTGGGAGACCTGGGTTCGATTGCTGGGTTGGGACGATCCCCTGGAGAAGGGAACAGCTACCCACTACAGTATTCTTGGCTGGAGAATTCCATGGACAGAGGAGCCTGGCAGACTACAGTCCATAGTGTTGCAAAGAGTCATTTGTATACTATTTAAGAGAACTACCAAGAATATAAAGACAAAAACCAGAAGTTTAAAAGTGGAAAAAGATACTAGACAACACTAAACAAAGAACACATGATGTAATCTTGTCAGTCAAGATAGATTTTAAAAAAAGTGTTATGGATCAAACAAATTATTACATGAAAGTAAATTATTCAATTCACAAGATAGAACATTATATATAACAAAAAACTTTCATTAAAACAAATTTCAACTTTTGTAAATAAATTAATAAATTGTGGTAACTTATAGAATAAATCTATTATCAAAGTGAGATACATCAACATAACTCTCTCAGCTGAAAAAGACAATCAAAAATAAGTGAACATATAGAATATCTGAGCACCACAACTAGAAATTTTGATTTATTGCCACGAGTTCTTATTCCTATACGCATCAGCTAGAATGTACACATATTTATAAATGGACCTGAATATCTACAAAAATTGACCTCTTCTTAAGTGACTTAAAGCAAGTATCAAAGAATCAGTACCTGATTGTCTACTCAGAAACATATTAGTTAACTTAAACAATTAAATATCTGTCTCTGTTGAAATTCAATACAGAGTTTTAAATAATCTAGGCACCAAGAGAAAACATAAAATTTTAATGTATAACAATTGAACAAAAAATGAAGATATGACACATTGAAACTTAAATCCAAACAAGTTTTCATTATCTCATAACTGAGACATTTGCAGCCTTAAATGTGTACATTTAAAATACGAAACAGGTTCATGACATTGTACAGGAGACAGGATCAAGACCATCCCCAAGAAAAAGAAATGCGAAAGAGCAAAATTACTGTCTGAGGAGGCCTTACAAAATGCTGTGAAAAGAGGAGAAGTGAAAAGCAAAGGAGAAAAGGAAAGATATACCCATTTGAATGCAGAGTTCCAAAGAACATCAAGAAGAGATAAGAAAGCCTTCCTCAGTGATCAGTGCAAAGAAATAGAGGAAAACAATAGAATGGGAAAGACTAGAGATCTCTTCAGAAAATTTGAGATACCAAGGGACATTTCATGCAAAGATGGGCTCCATAAAGGACAGAAATGGTATGGACCTAACAGAAGCAGAAGATATTAAGAAGAGGTGGCAAGAATACACAGAAGAACTGTACAAAAGAGATGTTCACAACCCAGATAACCATGATGGTGTGATCACTCATGTAGAGCCAGATATCTTGGAATGTGAAGTCAAGTGGGCCTTAGGAAGCATCACTACGAACAAAACTAGTGGAGGTGATGGAATTCCAACTGAGCTATTTCAAATCCTAAAAGATGATGCTGTGAAAGTGCTGCACTCAATATGCCAGCAAATTTGGAAAACTCAGCAGTGGCCACAGGACTGGAAAAGGTCAGTTTTCATTCCAATCCCAAAGAAAGGCAATGCCAAAGAATACTCAAACTATTGCACAATTGCACTCATCTTACACGCTAGTAAAGTAATGCTCAAAATTCTCCAAGCCAGGCTTCAGCAATATGTGAACCGTGAACTTTCTGATGGTCAAGCTGGTTTTAGAAAAGGCAGAGAAACCAGAGATTAAATTGCCAATATCCACTGGATCATTGAAAAAGCAAGGGAGTTACATAAAAACATCTATTTCTGTTTTATTGACTATGCCAAAGCCTTTGACTATGTGGATAACCACAAACTGTGGAAAATTCTGAAAGAGATGTGGTCTGAAATACCAGACCACCTGATCTGCCTTTTTAGAAATCTGTATGCAGGTCATGAAGCAATAGTTAGAACTGGACATGGAACAACAGACTGGTTCCAAATAGGAAAAGGAGTACATCAAGGCTGTATATTGTCACCCTGCTTATTTTATTTACATGCAGAGTACATCATGAGAAATACTGGGCTGGAGGAAGCACAAGCTGGAATCAAGATTGCTGGGAGAAATATCAATCACCTCAGATATGCAGATGACACCACCCTTATGGCAGAAAGTGAAGAAGAACTAAAGAGCCTCTTGAGGAAAGTGAAAGAGGAGAGTGAAAAAGTTGGCTTAAAGCTCAACATTCAGAAAACTAAAATCATGGCATCCGGTCGCATATCTTCTTGGCAAATAGATGGGGAAACAGTGGATATAGTGGCAGACTTTATTTTGGGGGGCTCCAAAATCACTGCAGATGGTGACTGCAATCATGAAATTTAAAGACACTTACTCCTTGGGAGGAAAGTTATGACCATCCTACACAGAATATTAAAAAGCAGAGACATTACTTTGCCAACAAAGGTCCATCTAGTCAAGGCTATGGTTTTTCCAGTAGTCACGTATGCATGTGAGAGTTGGACTATAAAGAAAGCTGAGTGCCGAAGAATTGATGCTTTTGAGCTGTGGTGTTGGAGAAGACTCTTGAGAGTCTCTTAGACTGCAAAGAGATGCAACTAGTCTATCCTAAAGGAGATCAGTCTTGGGTGTTCATTGGAAGGACTGATATTGAAGCTGAAACTGTAATACTTTGGCCACCTGATGCAAAGAGCCAATTCATTTGAAAAGACCCTGATGCTGGGAAAGATTGAAGGCAGGAGGAGAAGGGGACGACAAAGGATGAGATGGTTGGATGTCATCACCGACTCAATGAACATGGGTTTGGGTGGACTCTGGGAATTGGTGATGGTCAGGGAGGCCTGGCATGCTGCAGTCCATGGGGTTGTAAAGAGTTGAACACGACTGAGTGACTGAACTGAAGTGAAAACATGAAATGTATACTAGAACAGGAGATAAAATAAGTTCAGGTGCTCAAACTATTGGTAAAGGATAATTTTTGTCAAAATTTAATGGAGAAATAACAAAGGATGTTATAGAGTCTATTAATTTTGTGCTTTACACAAACAACATGTAGGACATATTACATTAAAAAAAAATAAGTCAAGAATCAGGCAAATCTCAATTGAAACTAACAATAAATTTATCCATAATGGTAAAGGAATGTGGCTATTAAAAAAAGAAAAGAAAAAACAAGATTAATTTTTCAAAGTATCAGAACTTACCTGAGTAAATTTTTGCTGCAAAGGAGTATTTATCATACTTAATAGTGTAAAGAATATTAAAGGATTGCTTTAAAAATAATCCTGTAGTTTTCTGTTTCTGGAAGTAACTGAATCTAAAAGCCAAACTTCCTGCCAATAACAACCATAAATTCTGTGCAAAATATATTTAAAAAAACAACTGCCTGGAGGTACCATAGAGTGAAGGAAGCAGGCAGATAAATGGGGAGGGGAGGTGGTCAGAACGTAAGGGGAAAAATCAGCATAAGGAAGGTTCCATTTGCCTTAGAGCAGACTTTCATCAGTTCCATCAGTTTAAATAGAAACAAAACAAACCAGAAAAAAACACTGTTTTTATGACATGATAAACCAAGAATGGATGCCTACAGCATACTATATAGGGTGCTCAAGGATGGAGGAATTCACTAGCTATTTAAGATATGTAGATAAAATAATCATATAAAAACAGCAATTATTCAAGACTTAATTTTGAAGACCTTAAGCATTACAAAAGGATATGAAATTAAATCTGGCACTGTTTCTGCCCTCAAGCATTTTATGGCTATATAATTAACAGATTAATCAATCCTATCAATTAATCAGTCCTATCAACTAGGTACAAATAAGATTCTGTTAACTTTCAGGGGAAGGGATCAAGCAAAACTTTAAAGAGAAGGGTCTTAAAGAATAAGAACCTTTGGATTTTGCAGAGAAGAAAGGAAGGACATTGTAAAAGGAAGGATCAGTACCAAAAAATTGAAGTGACAAAAGTCAATTAAGATGGAAATCATGAATAGTGGAAGAGGATAGCTAGAGTTGAGGATAAGTAGAAACAACTAGCAGGAAAATGTTTTGACTAGGTGGTCAGAGGCCACAACATTAAGAGCTCTTAATGCCGACAACAACAAAATGACCATGATGCCTCCATTTTTTGAAAACTTATCATGCTAAAAATATTAAGCTAGAAGCAAATCTTTAATTAATACTTTTTAAAGAAACTCTAAATCTCTAAGTATAAAAAAGCAATAAAGTAGCTATGATTTAAGTAAGAATGTAAACAAAAAACCAGCCTTAATGCTGTAAGACTAAGACTGTATGAAATATATAATCTAGCAATAAGTAAGGCTAGGAAGAAAGAGCTATATAAATAAACTGTAAAATGAAAGAAAGATAATAAATAGGAGGTATGAACTAGAGGGCACACACCTCTTCCAGAATATTTACCAGAAATATCAGATAAAAGAGAAATACTGTTCACTTAACTCTGAGTGCAAAAGAGCTGGGAAATGTATGATAGGGTTGTTTAACATATGCTATATATATGTATATATAGCATATATATATATATATATATATATATATATATTACAAATGAGTCTTGGAGAGAAAAAGAAAGCAAGAGAATATTTCACTCCAGTGTATATTCCAATGTACCAGGAAATAAATTATTCCTCTGTAAATTATCAAATAATTTTGGGAAAAAATTCTCTCTTGGGCGGCTCACAAGAGTGGGTGTTACTTAGGTCAACTAAATGCTCCAAATAACTGACCCTGGTTTTCTTTCTGGGTTTGGCACAGATCTGGTTCATAAACTGAAAACACTATTGCAATGTTATTTATGTGTGTGTGTGTTAGGGGCTTGCTGCTCAGTCTCTTTTCTGTTTTCTCTACTTTTGGGAGGATATCTCTTTTATAAAACAATTCTGGCAGTATTATTTGTACACATACACACTACTCATATACACACACTCCATATTCCCCTAGGAGCGCTGCTACTGAACAGGATAGGAATGACAAGAGCACACAATGACTGATAAACACTGCCTAACAGGATTACCTCTCAAGAAATTGAGGACAATCTAATGAAGCTTCTTGTTAAACACAGTCCAGGCACCGACATGGTGGCACAATGCCCAGTTACCCCATGACCAGAAAACATCAATTCTGAAGGCCCCAGGGAAGAGGAGAATCTGATTAGCAAGCTCAACTGATTTTCTCTCCTTATGTCAAATACCTTCTTTTCAGCATGGGCATTTTGAAACTTCAGGGAAGCCGTTAGAAGATAACAAGTATAAATAAGCAAAAGAAACTGATATTATCTTTTTCTGAAGACTAACCCAAACAGGAATAAACAAACACACATAATCCCGTAAACACAAGACAAGTAGTCTGTGAATCTATAAATTACTCAAAGATCTCCATCTAGAGAAAACCATGTTATGGGTCTTCACGTTACTCTGCCATCTAGTTCTAAAATAAAAGATTGTCTTTTTTGTTCTTAATTTTTGAAATACCATCTTAGTTTGCAAAACTTAAGTGCTACCACTTTTAATAAGCCACTCTAAAATTCTGTGCTGAGACAGAATGGACCATGCTTCCCTGCTGTGCCCTGTGTAGATTGTATTCCTATTGGCAAACTTTCTTAATGCCAATTGCCTATCTGCCTCCTTGGATATTTGAATGTTATCTACACTTTGACAACATGAAACAAATAAATGCTATAGAAAGCTATAGATATTGTGATACAAAATAGAACACTACATTAATCTTTTTTACTTGCTTTGTCCATCTATCAGGAATTTGCCAGTGCTGAGAAATTCCAAGTGCATTCAACAAACACTTATAGAGTGCCCACAGGTCAGACAGATTCCCAGGCACAATGCTAATGATAGGAACTTGCCCATGAATAAAATACAATTTCTAGCCTAAATGAGTTTAAAAGCCAATGGCAGGTATTAAGACAGAGAGGCAGCACCATAAACTTAGGAATTTAAAAATTAAAATGTATTAAAGTATTATTGATTTACAATGTTGGTTTAGTTTCAGGTGTACATATACACCTAGAACTGAATTAACTATATAAACACATATATCCATTCTTTTTTAGAATCTTTTCCGATATAGGCCATTACAGGGTATTGAGTAGAATTCCCTGTGCTATATAGAAGGTTCTTATTAGTTACCTATTTTATATAAAATAGTATGTAATGTCAATCCCAGTCTCCCAATTTGTCTCTTCCCCCACATCACCCCCGGTAATGTAAGTTTGTTTTCTATATCTGTGACTCTAGTTTTGTTTGGTCAGTTCAGTTCAGTTCAGTTGCTCAGTCATGTCTGACTCTTTGAGACCCCATGGATGCAGCACACCAGGCTTCCCTGTCCATTACCAACTCCCAGAGCTTACTCAAACTCATGTCTATTGAGTCAATGATGCCATTCAACCATCTCATCCTCTGTCGTCCCTCCTCCTCCGGCCTTCAATCTTTCCCAGCCATCAGGGTCTTTTCAAGTGAGTCAGTTCTTTGAATCAGGTGGCCAAAGTATTGGAGATTCAGCTTCAGCATCAGTCCTTTCAATGAATATTCAGGACTGATTTCCTTTAGGATGGACTCCTTACAGTCCAAGAGATTCTCAAGAGTCTCTCCAACACCACAGTTCAAAAGCATCAATTCTTCGGCACTCAGCTTACGTTATAGTCCAACCCTCATGTTCATACATGACTACTTGAAAAACCATAGCTTTGACTAGATGGACCTTTGTTGGCCAAGTAATGTCTCTTCTTTTCAATATGCTGTCTAGATTGGTCATAGGTGTTTTGTATACCTGTTTTGTAGATAAGTTCATTTGTATCCTTTTTTTTTTAGATTCCATTTATTTGAGATGTAATGTGATATTTTTCTTTCTGTATCTGACTTACTTCACTCAGTATGCTGCAAATGGCATTATTGCACTCTTTTAACAGCTGAGTAATATTCCATTATATATATGTACTACACCTTTATCCATTCTTCTGTTGATAGGCATCTAAATTGCTTCCATGTCCTGGCTATTGCAAATAGTGCTACAGTGAACAATGGGGTGCGTGTATCTTTTCAAATGATGGTTTTCTCCAAATACATTCCTAGGAGTTGGATTGCTAGATCATATGATGGCTTGTAGCTCAGTTGGTAAAGAATCTGCCTGCAGTGCAAGAGACCCGGGTTCGATCCCTAGGTTGGGAAGATCCCCTGGAGAAGCAAATGGCAACCTACTCCAATATCCTTGCCTAGAAAATCTCATGGACAGAGGAGCCTGGTGGGCTGCAGTTCATGGGGTTACAGAGAGTTGGGCACGACTGAGCAACTAACACTCTAAGGAATCACCACACTGTTCTCCATAGTGACTGTACCAATTTACATTCCTACCAACAGTGTAGGAGAGCTCCCTTTTCTGCACATGCTCTCCAGTGTTTATGTTTGTAGATTTTTTGATAATAATCATTCTGACCAGTGTGAGGTGATAGTTTGATTTGTATTTCTCTAATAATCAGTGATATTGAGCAACTTTTCAAGAGCTCTTTAGCCATCTGTATGTCTTCTTTGGAGAAATGTCTACATAGATCTTCTGCTCATCACTTCTCAGCCTTTTGGCTAGGATCAAGTGTAGATCTTCTGCCCATTTTTTGATTTGTTTTTTATATTGAGCTGCATAAACTGTGTGAATATTTAAGAGATTCATCCCTTTTTGGTTGATTCACTTGCAAATATTTTCTTTCATTATGTAAGCTGTCTTTTCATTTTTTTATGGTTTTCTTTGCTATGCAAAAGCTTTTAAGTTTAATTAGATCTCATTTGTTCATTTTTGTTTTTATTTTCATTATTTGAAGAGTTGGATCAAAAAAGATCTTGCTGTGATTTATGTCAAAGAGTATTCTGCCTGTTTTCCTCTAAGAGTTTTATAGTAACCGGCCTTACATGTAGGTGTTTAATCCATTTGGGGTTTATTTTTGTGTGTGGTGTTAGGGAGTGTTCTAATTTCATTCTTTCACATGTAGCTGTCCAATTTTGTCAGCACAACTTATTGAAGAGATTGTATTTTCTCCATTGTATATTCTTGCCTCTTTTCTCATAGATTAGGTAATCATAGGTGTGTGGGTTTATCTCTAGACTTTCTATCCTGTTCCATTGTTCTATATGTTTGTTTTTTGTGTGAGTACCATACTGGTGTGATGACTAGTTTTGTAGTATAGTCTGAAGTCTGGGAGCCTGATTTCTCCAGTTTCATTTTTCTTTCTCAAGATTGTTTTCACTATTCATTATTTGCTGTGTTTCCATACAAATTGAAAAAAAAAATTTGTTCTAATTAAGGAATTTTTAACTCTTTAGTTTATTGATATTTTCCCAGAACCTAGAATACTATCTGGCACATACTAGGTCTATGAATGAGTGATCTGATTGAATGAATGAGTGATCTGATTGAATGAATGAAGAGACTATGGAAGTGCCTTGGAGTGGGAGTACTGAACTGATCACTACTGCAGTACCTTTAGAATGGCATTCTGCCTGCTAGACTGGCCTACCTATATCTACCTAAAACTATGGTCTCCTCACTTTGCCAAATATCCTAACAGTCAAGATTTTCACACACCTACCCTATAAGAACTGTACTGAGTTTGAATTTGTGGGCAAGAGGTTCTATGTCAAATGATGACTTCCTCAAGAATAATTGATCATAAAGTTATTGATTGAATTTGATAAAAATTTAAAGTGTATTTATTTATAGTATAATAAGAGTAATATGGAATAAAATACATATAAAGAATTATCTATAATAAAAATAACAACTACATTTATTTTGAAAGCTTTGGTAAAAACCCCATATCTTTGGGGATGTGGTGCCTTTACTCTGCTTTGGGTCAGCAGTCACGAAATTAAATCATGAGAACTTGCTTGGTAAGGTGATAAAAGTAAGATTATATGGAAAAGTTCTACTACTTTGCACATATTAATTTATAAAAATGAAGTAAGTCTTGAAAATACCTGGCAGAAGTCTCCACAAGCATTATCACTACAAAATCACACATAAATAAATAATCAGATGAGGAGCAACCTACCAGCTAAATCTAGTTTAACTTAAGAAAGGTTTGAAAGGAATTTAAAAAGAGAATAAGATCACAAGATCCATGTAGTTTGAAATAAAAACAATTCTAGCAGCTAACATAGAGAAGGCAATGGCACCCCACTCCAGTATTCTTGCCTGGAAAATCCCATGGACAGAGGAGCATGGTGGGCTGCAGTCCATGGGGTCGCTAAGAGTCGGACACGACTGAGCGACTTCACTTTCACTTTTCACTTTCATGCATTGGAGAAGGAAATGGCAACCCACTCCAGTGTTCTTGCCTGGAGAATCCCAGGTATGGGGGAGTCTGGTGGGCTGCCATCTATGGGGTTGCACAGAGTCGGACACGACCGAAGCGACTTAGTGGGAGCAGCAGCAGCAGCAGCTAACAATTCTAGAAGCTTATGAAAACTTCCTAGGTGCTACACATGCTGGTCACTCAACTCGTTTGGTTGAAACCATTACACGTTTGTTGTTTTGCAGAATTGTGCTTCAATTGTCTAACAGGTTGGCATGACTATGTGAAAGGTATTTTCCATTGAAGGATTGCAGAACTCAAGATTTGAGGAAGTTATTTGGAAATTGCGGCCATTTTCAAAAAACTTATGCCTATGTTTTGTTCTCTGTCCCTATCTATTTCTAAGAATTTTGAAGCTCATTCCAAGTAGTTTAAAGGTAAAATATATCTCTGAAATTTATCTATACACACTTCTCATTAAAAATTATATTTTATAAAGTAATATATTTTATGTATATTTATATGTTTATATTTTTTTCTTAAAAATTAGTGGAAAATTTCATCATGCAGTATGAATATGTTTTCCATTTAAATTTTAAAAATAAGAAACATACTGGTATTTATATTACCTCTTTATCCTATTCATCTTCTGTAAGAACAAGTATTAAATGAATACAGTATTAATAATAATCATTATACATTAAATCATTTTAAGGAATAGCAGAATTTGTTTTTCACAAAACTCTACTCTTCTGCAACCATAATTTAGTAGTCCTAAATTTATTAGCATTGCTTAAATATATCTGATTATATCAATATTTAATTTTTGTGTCTTTACCTGTATCAGAATTAGTGGAATCAAATGACATATCAATATATTCAGGCTGTAGTTTAGTCTCACAATATCATAGAATATAAATATATTTATATATGTATATAAATGCATTGGACTTCCCTGGTAGCTCAGCTGGTAAGGAATCTGCCTGCAATGCAGAAGACCATGGTTCAATTCCTGAGTCAGGAAGATGCTTTGGAGAAGGGACAGGCTACCCACTCCAGTATTCTTGGGCTGTCCTGGTAGCTCAGATGGTAAAGAATCTGCCTGCAGTGCAGGAGACCTGGGTTTGATCCCTGGGTTGGAAAGATCCCCTGGAGGAGGGCATGGCAATCCACTCCAATATTCTTGCCTGGAAAATCCACATGGACAGAGGAGCCTGGCAAGCTACAGTCCATGGGGTTGTGGAGTCAGACACAACTGAGAAACTAAGCACAGCACAGCACATAAATGCATTATCAACAGCAAATTAAACATATTGATTCACTATTTATGTAAAAGTCAGTTCAGTTCAGTTCAGTTACTCAGGCGTGTCCGACTCTTTGCGACCCTATGAATTGTAGCACGCCAGGCCTCCCTGTCCATCACCAGCTCCCGGAGTTCACTCAAACTCATGTCCATCAAGTTGGTTATGCCATCCAGCCATCTCATCCTCTGCCGTCCCCTTCTCCTCCTGCCCCCAATCCCTCCCAGCATCAGAGTCTTTTCCAATGAGTCAACTCTTCACGTGAGGGGCCAAAGTATTGGAGTTTCAGCTTTAGCATCAGTCCTTCCAAAGAACACTCAGGACTGATCTCCTTCAGGATGGATTGGTTGGATCTCCTTGCATCCAAGGGACTCTCAAGAGTCTTCTCCAATGCCACAGTTCAAAAGCATCGATTCCTTGGCACTCAGCTTTCTTCACAGTCCAACTCTCACATCCATACATGACCACTGGAAAAACCATAGCCTTGTACTTCATAACAAAATAGCAAAAGCCAACTGCTACTGCTAAGTCACTTCAGTCATGTCCGACTTTGTGTGACCCCATAGACGGAAGCCCATCAGGCTCCCCTGTCCCTGGGACTCTCCAGGAAAGAACAGTAGTCTGTGGCTTAAAACAAGTGTTTGTTATTGCTTAAATGTCTGAGGATTGTTTGAAGGTCAGTTGATGGAGCTGACCTTTGTGGGGTTCCTCTGATTTTGGCTGGCTCACTCCCATGTCTGCAAGATATCTGATTTTCTCATAGAAGCAAGCCCCATAGGGTAGCTCTGCTCTACACTGCAAGTATGTAGTTATCTGCTCCATGTGTCTGTGCTTCAATTATCTTCCCTGGAGAACCCAGCTAGCCCAGGTGCCACTGATCCTAGGAAAGCACAAAAGGGAAGAAGGAAAGATACAAGTCCTCTTGAGATCTAAGCTCAAACATGACTCCACGATGTTTCTCAGTCTATTGACCAGAGTAAGTCATGTAACTGGACTAAAAGTGAAAGTATGAGGAAATTATTTCCTCATCTTTAGTAAGATGAACTACAAGGTCACATGGCAAGAGATGTGGATACAGGAATGTGCGAGGCCAATGATGCATTCACCCATCCATACTGGATATATTATTCAATACAATTCAAAATTCTTCACTGTTCAACACTACAGAGCTCAAAAGAGTTATTTATTCACTCAATAAACTTATTAATATATTTGCCACCTACTCTGGGCCACACCCAACTCTAGGTCCTAGAGATACAATAAGAAATTAAACAGACAAAACTTCACATTCTTGGTGGGTACAGAATAGGAGAAATGGATGAACTGTTCTTTTTTGTTTTAGCTTAATGGATTATTTTTTTAAAAAATCAGGTAGATAGCCTGTGCTTCATCTTGCAGGTTACGGTTGAAATCTTCTTTGTATTCTATACAACACTGAATACTCCACATTTAAGGCACATCTCTTGATTTTTAGCAGCTCCAACCCTAATCCAAAATGAAACAAAAATGAAACTTCCCACTGTCATAAAACTTACATTCTAATTAAGGAAAGGGAAGAAGAGAACCTAGAGCTAGGGAAAAAAATGGCTTGGGGTATGAACAGTAGAAAAGAACAAATGATATCAATCAATCAAACAACTCAGGGCATGAAACTTAAAATCCCTTAGCTATGTTACAGTGTTATTACACTACTCCCTTTGGATCAATGATTCTGGGACCAATTCCTAGCTCTACAGATCAATACCTATATGATCTTGGTCAAGTTATTATTCACTCCAGGACTGAGCTTCTGTAAACAAATAGTAAATGTATTTTTGTAAACAAATAGGTGTAAACAAATGCATTGTAAACAAATGCCACCTTGCAACTACGTGGTCACAATCACATTATGTGGGATGTGAGGAATAGTGAAAAAGTAATTTACCATGGCTGGGAGCTTTGGGGTTTTGGAGTAACTTTGCTTCTGCAACCAACTCGGCGGGTAATATGGAGAAATCAATCCTTCCGTAGTTCAATTATCAGTCTGTAAATTGGGAGTGTTCCCAGAGTGAAACACAGGCACTAAACACAGATAATAGACCTCAACAGTTACACATAGTCTCAGTAACCCCTTATTACCACTGTGATAAGTTGCTTCAGTCGTGTCTGACTCTTTGCAACCCCATGGACCATAGAATGCCAGGCTCCTCAGTCTATGGGATTTCCCAGGCAAGAATACTGGATTGGGGTTGCCAGGGGATCTTCTTCAGGGGATCTTCCTGACCCAGGGATTGAATTTGCATTGCTAACGTCTCTAGTTTTGACAGGCGGGTTCTTTATCACTAGTGCACCTGGGAAACCCCCAGTATTACCACTAGTACTTTTATAATTATTGTGGTTAAATTTCAGGTATCTAGTGAGGGACAATAAAGCTGAGTATTTCCTGTCATGTACAAGCAAGTTGGAACAAAAAAGAGATGAACTTGTTTTGGTGATTCAGTTTGATAACTGGTTTAATTATTTCTGTTAATCATACAAACAGAACAAAGTTTAATAAAGATGAAAGCATCTCCACAGATTGGCAACCGAAGGTCACTCGTGTAGTTTTAAATCAGTAGTTGGTTCAGTGATTCTGGTCTAGTTGCTCTACCCCTTACCAGCTGCATGACCTTGGATAAGTTTTTACCTAGTCTATGACTCAATTTCTCTAAACAGAAATAATAAGAGCAACATAAAGTTATTATAAGGATTTAATGTAGATAAAATAAGGTAATGGCACCCCACTCCAGTACTCTTGCCTGGAAAATCCCATGGATGGAGGAGCCTGGTAGGCTGCAGTCCATGGGGTCACTAAGAGTCGGACACAACTGAGTGACTTCACTTTCACTTTTCACTTTCATGCATTGGAGAAGGAAATGGCAACCCACTCCAGTGTTCTTGCCTGGGGAATCCCAGGGACAGGGGAGCCTGATGGGCTGCCATCTATGGGGTCGCACAGAATCGGACATGACTGAAGTGACTTAGCAGCAGCACAATGTTTTGCACATAAATGTTCAATAAACATTGTTCGTTATTTACTATCCTGCCTAACTCTTGGGAAAGAATTGACAAAAGTTCAGTTAGAGAACAATAATAACTGCTAACATCAATTGAAGTCTTTTAGATGCCAGATGCTACACTCAGCACTTTATAAGGATTATCTCAGTAAATCTTCAAAATAACCTTGTGGAAACACTAAGGATTAAATTTTACAGATGTGTCTTAGAGAGCTTTAGTAACTTGCCCACAGGCTTTCAGCTGTAAGTAGCAAAGTCAAACATCAAATCCACATCTCCTTTCCTTCTGAATCTTTGCTCCTAGCCACTGTGACACACTACCCCTTTCCCCTTCCAAAACTGGAGTGATATGGGTCAATAAAGGGGAGTGAATAAATTAATAAGTAATTATTTTCAGATAAAGCCTTTATTTAGTTACTTACTCAAAATGCTGTGTTTTATCTTTAATATCAGGTATTATAAGATGTCAAAATACAAAGATGATTAGGTCTTAGTTTCTACCCTTGAGATGCTCATATTTCATGGAATTTCAACAATGATTATAGGTCAGTTGGCTTAAAATTTAAGAGGGAGCTTCATAGGCAAAATATTTCATGCATAAAAAATTGTCTACCTACAAGCAAGTCACTTCTTTTGACCAAAATATATTTGAAATGGTCATCCCCAAGGTTAAGAGAAGACACTGTAGCAAGTTGGTTATCTAATCTGGCCAACTGCAGAGTTGTAAACAGAAATCTTGCTTTGGCTTACAACAACCCCAGTTGTTAGTCGTTGATTAATGCATGAAGTAAATACTAAATGTTTAATATCCAACTCTCCTGTCCCTCTGGGCATAAAGACTGCACTTCTGAGACACCAACTGTGTAGAACCATCTGACTTATTACAGCCAATGAAAAGGAGCAAAAGAGACACACACCTTCCTGTTTCAAACTGAGCAGTAAAAAGGATTCTCTAAGCTTTCTCTTCCTATATGATGATGCCCAGAGAAGTCACTTATTCCTAACATGACAGTCACAAATTTGTGGAACTTGGTCACTGAAGGAACAAGGAATAAAACCTTGATATGGTAAGCCTCTAGAATTGGGAGATTATTTGTTTCTTCAGCATAACCTGACCAATTCTGACTAACACAATACAAATCCTCAGGACATACATTACTGACCATAAGAGATACTCAGGAAAGAAATTGGTGTGGAAAAGTATACTTTCTGTGGGAGAACAGACGGGAAGGAAGCCATATTGAGAAATTCCCAGATTTCACTTAAGCCTTGAGAAGTCAAATCCTTCCAGACAAGCTTTCCTTATGTTGGGATTTTCAATAACTTTTTCAATAGAATACAATTTACCTACTTAATAGTTTTTGTTCTTATTTATCATTTAGTAACATAACATAAAATTAATAAATATTTACTATTTACAGTAATAACTTATTTATTGAATTCTTACAATATGCCAGTCAGAGACCTAATACTGGTGACACAACTGTTAACCAAACCTAGTCTCCATTCTCAGGTTGCTTAAAGTCTAGATTGGAATGCAGGCCAAATAGGAAAATGCAATTCTTTACGATAAATGCAGTATTAGAGAAAGAACAAGGATTACTTAAGAAAAGCACCATACCAGTCTAAGGGACTGAAGGCAGCTAGGACCTAAAGGATGAGTAGTTACATAAGCAGCCATCATAGTGAGGCTTATGTTTCATATTTGTATTTTAGTAATAATAAGAACTGATGTTTCTATTACACATACTATGGTCAACCACTCTACCATGTGCTTTAAACATATAAAATAGTCCCCACAACCACTTTTGAGGTAAGATACAATTATCTCCATCCTTATTTTAGAAATGTATAAGTATTTCCCAGGAAAAAAAAAAAAAAACAGAGGTGGAGGTTACAAGCTGAAGGAGCACTGTAAGCAAGAATAAAGAGGTGTGAAGCATTAATATTAATACTTCAGAACAGTGGAAGAATAACTTAATGAAGGGTGGGGAGATTGGGCAGCATGAGAACAGGAAGAGAAGCAATGGATTTACCTGGAATCCTGGAAGCTTTTCTTCAGTGTATTCATATGACCAATGCCTAACCTGCTTCAGGCCTTTGCTCATTGTCTGCCTCATAGAGATGCCTCCTCTGACCATCCTGATTTAAATTAAACACCACCTTTACTCTCCATTCCCTCTGCTGCTTAGTTTTTCTCCACGGCCTTATTACTGGTTGACAAACTGCATGATTTCCTTATTTAATTGCTTATTGTCTGTTTCTCCTCATTAGAATGTAAGCTCCATGAGGCAGAAATTTCTGCCTGCAGTTTTTTGTCTGTTGTATATTTCTGCTTTGTTGACTATGCCAAAGCCTTTGACTGTGTGGATCACAATAAACTGTGGAAAATTCTGAAAGAGATGGGAATACCAGAACACCTGATCTGCCTCTTGAGAAATTTGTATGCAGGTCAGGAAGCAACAGTTAGAACTGGACATGGAACAACAGACTGGTTCCAAATAGGAAAAGGAGTACATCAAGGCTGTATATTGTCACCCTGTTTATTTAACTTATATACAGAGTACATCATGAGAAACGCTGGGCTGGAAGAAACACAAGCTGGAATCAAAATTGCCGGGAGAAATATCAATAACCTCAGATATGCAGATGACACCACCCTTATGGCAGAAAGTGAAGAGGAACTAAAAAGCCTCTTGATGAAGGTGAAAGTGGAGAGTGAAAAAGTTGGCTTAAAGCTCAACATTCAGAAAACGAAGATCATGGCATCTGGTCCCATCACTTTATGGGAAATAAATGGAGAAACAGTGGAAACAGTGTCAGACTTTATTTTTTTGGGCTCCAAAATCACTGCAGATGATGACTGCAGCCATGAAATTAAAAGATGCTTACTCCTTGGAAGGAAAGTTATGACCAACCTAGATAGCATATTGAAAAGAAGAGACATTACTTTGCCAACAAAGGTTCGTCTAGTCAAGGCTATGGTTTTTCCAGTGGTCATGTACGGATGTGAGAGTTGGACTGTGAAGAAGGCTGAGCGCCGAAGAATTGATGCTTTTGAACTGTGGTGTTGGAGAAGACTCTTGAGAGTCCCTTGGACTGCAAGGAGATCAAACCAGTCCATTCTGAAGGAGATCCACCCTGGGATTTCTTTGGAAGGAATGATGCTAAAGCTGAAACTCCAGTACTTTGGCCACCTCATGCAAAGAGTTGACTCATTGGAAAAGATTCTGATGCTGGGAGGGATTGGGGGCAAGAGGAAAAGGGGACGACAGAGGATGAGATGGCTGGATGGCATCACTGACTCAATGGACCTGAGTCTCAGTGAACTCTGGGAGTTGGTGATGGACAGGGAGGCCTGGCGTGCTGCGATTCATGGGGTCGCAAAGAGTCGGACACGACTGAGCGACTGATCTGATCTGATCTGATACCCTCAATAGCAACAGACAAAATTGGAGAAGGCAGTGGCACCCCACTCCAGTACTCTTGCCTGGAAAATCCCATGGACGGAGGGTCTGGTGAGTATAGTTCATGGGGTCGCTGAGGGTCGGACATGACTGAGCGACTTCACTTTCACTTTTCACTTTCATGCATTGGAGAAGGAAATGGCAACCCACTCCAGTGTTCTTGCCTGGAGAATCCCAGGGATGGGGGAGCCTGGTGGGCTGCCATCTATGGTGTCGCACAGAGTCAGACATGACTGAAGCGATTTAGCAGCAGCATACCCTCAATGTCTAGAACAGAGCCTGAGACATAGGAAGCATCCACTGAGTAATGTTGAATGGTGCTCTTAATTTTATCCTCTTTTTATAAACATGGAAATTTTGAGGCACAAAGTTTAGTAATGTGTCAGGTTCACAGCAAATGGCAAAACTGGAATTCAAACTGAGGCAATTAGATCTGGATTCTATGTTTTTAGTTACTATATTGGACCCTTCCTTCCAAAGCAGTCATTTAGTAGGGGAATAAAAAACAAAGAAATAAATGAATCTAGCATATAAAATCAGGCAATAATATATTTTTTTAAATGAAGAGGGACACTCCAATGTTAGGCAGTGGGCATGGGTGTCATTTTAGATTAGGTAGTTAGAGCAGTTTTCTCCGAGAATCTGATATTTGGGGTGGTTAGGGGAAGCTGAAAGAAGGTAATAAGGCATGCTCTGCACACTAGCTTGGATCACATATATAGATCCTGGAGCCGTAAACAACATGGTGATGTGAGAGTAAATGAGATCTTCCAGGTTGAGGCTGCAGAAAGAGAGTACCTTCTAAGAACTGAATCTTAGGAAACTAACATTTAAGCATGATGAACAAAGATGGAGAAGAAACAAAGAAGCAGGAATATCTGAAAAGAAAGCTGTCATGTTAGTAAGTCAAGAGGGAAAAGTGTCCCCTAAAAAACTCAGTTGTCAAACATGCAGTACTTGGGTGCAATCTCAAAAACAACAGAATGATCTCTGTTCGTTTCAAACTAATCTCAAAAATATACAAGCAACTCCTACAGCTCAACTCCAGAAAAATAAATGACCCAATCAAAAAATGGGCCAAAGATCTAAATAGACATTTCTCCAAAGAAGACATACAGATGGCTAACAAACACATGAAAAGATGCTCAACATCACTCATTATCAGAGAAATGCAAATCAAAACCACTATGAGGTACCATTTCACACCAGTCACAATGGCTGCAATCCAAAAGTCTACAAATAATAAATGCTGGAGAGGGTGTGGAGAAAAGGGAACCCTCTTACACTGTTGGTGGGAATGCAAACTAGTACAGCCACTATGGAGAACAGTGTGGAGATTCCTTAAAAAACTGGAACTAGAACTGGCTTATGATCCAGCAATCCCACTGCTGGGCATACACACTGAGGAAACCAGAAGGGAAAGAGACACCTGTACCCCAATGTTCATCGCAGCACTGTTTATAATAGCCAGGACATGGAAGCAACCTAGATGTCCATCAGCAGATGAATGGATAAGAAAGCTATGGTACATACACACAATGGAGTATTACTCAGCAATTATTATTTTTTTCTTCAATTTTAATTTAAAAAAATTATACATGTGTTCCCCATCCTGAACCCTCCTCCCTCCTCCCTCCCCATACCATCCCTCTGGGTCGTCCCAGTGCACCAGCCCCAAGCATCCAGCATCGTGCATTGAACCTGGACTGGCATCTCGTTTCAAACATGACATTTTACATGTTTCAATGCCATTCTCCCAAATCTTCCCACCCTCTCCCTCTCCTACAGAGTCCATAAGCCTGTTCTATACATCAGTGTCTCTTTTGCTGTCTCGTATACAGGGTTATCATTACCATCTTTCTAAATTCCATATATATGCGTTAGTATACTGTATTGGTGTTTGTCCTTCTGGCTTACTTCATTCTGTATAATAGGCTCCAGTTTCATCCACCTCATTAGAACTGATTCAAATGTATTCTTTTTATTCTGAGTAATTTTTTTATTTTTTATTATTTTCATTATTTTTTTTACTATTCTGAGTAATTTTATTATTCTGAGTAATACTCCATTGTGTATATGTACCACAGCTTTCTTATCCATTCATCTGCTGATGGACATCTAGGTTGCTTCCATGTCTTGGCTATTATAAACAGTGCTGTGATGAACATTGGGGTACACATGTCTCTTTCCCTTCTGGTTTCCTCAGTGTGTATGCCCAGCAGTGGGATTGCTGGATCATAAGGCAGTTCTAGTTCCAGTTTTTTAAGGAATCTCCACACTGTTCTCCATAGTGGCTGTACTAGTTTGCATTCCCACCAACAGTGTAAGAGGGTTCCCTTTTCTCCACACCCTCTCCAGCATTTATTATTTGTAGACTTTTGGATCGCAGCCATTCTGACTGGTGTGAAATGGTACCTCATAGTGGTTTTGATTTGCATTTCTCTGATAATGAGTGATGTTGAGCATCTTTTCATGTGTCTGTTGGCCATCTGTATGTCTTCTTTGGAGAAATGTCTATTTAGATCTTTGGCCCATTTTTTGATTGGGTCATTTATTTTTCTGGAGTTGAGCTGTAGGAGTTGCTTGTATATTTTTGAGATTAGTTGTTTGTCAGTTGCTTCATTTGCTATTATTTTCTCCCATTCTGAAGGCTGTCTTTTCACCTTGCTAATAGTTTCCTTTGATGTGCAGAAGCTTTTAAGGTTAATTAGGTCCCATTTGTTTATTTTTGCTTTTATTTCCAATATTCTGGGAGGTGGGTCATAGAGGATCCTGCTGTGATGTATGTCAGAGAGTGTTTTGCCTATGTTCTCCTCTAGGAGTTTTATAGTTTCTGGTCTTACGTTGAGATCTTTAATCCATTTTGAGTTTATTTTTGTATATGGTGTTAGAAAGTGTTCTAGTTTCATTCTTTTACAAGTGGTTGACCAGATTTCCCAGCACCACTTGTTAAAGAGATTGTCTTTAATCCATTGTATATTCTTGCCTCCTTTGTCAAAGATAAGGTGTCCATATGTGCGTGGATTTATCTCTGGGCTTTCTATTTTGTTCCATTGATCTATATTTCTGTCTTTGTGCCAGTACCATACTGTCTTGATAACTGTGGCTTTGTAGTAGAGCCTGAAGTCAGGTAGGTTGATTCCTCCAGTTCCATTCTTCTTTCTCAAGATCGCTTTGGCTATTCGAGGTTTTTTGTATTTCCATACAAATTGTGAAATTATTTGTTCTAGCTCTGTGAAGAATACTGTTGGTAGCTTGATAGGGATTGCACTGAATCTATAAATTGCTTTGGGTAGTATACTCATGTTCACTATATTGATTCTTCCAATCCATGAACATGGTATATTTCTCCATCTATTAGTGTCCTCTTTGATTTCTTTCACCAGTGTTTTATAGTTTTCTATATATAAGTCTTTAGTTTCTTTAGGTAGATATATTCCTAAGTATTTTATTCTTTTCGTTGCAATGGTGAATGGAATTGTTTCCTTAATTTCTCTTTCTGTTTTCTCATTATTAGTGTATAGGAATGCAAGGGATTTCTGTGTGTTGATTTTATATCCTGCAACTTTACTATATTCATTGATTAGTTCTAGTAATTTTCTGGTGGAGTCTCTAGGGTTTTCTATGTAGAGGATCATGTCATCTGCAAATAGTGAGAGTTTTACTTCTTCTTTTCCAATTTGGATTCCTTTTATTTCTTTTTCTGCTCTGATTGCTGTGGCCAAAACTTCCAAAACTATGTTGAATAGTAATGGTGAAAGTGGGCACCCCTGTCTTGTTCCTGACTTTAGAGGAAATGCTTTCAATTTTTCACCATTGAGGGTAATGTTTGCTGTGGGTTTGTCATATATAGCTTTTATTATGGTGAGGTATGTTCCTTCTATTCCTGCTTTCTGGAGAGTTTTTATCATAAATGGGTGTTGAATTTTGTCAAAAGCTTTCTCTGCATCTATTGAGATAATCATATGGTTTTTGTTTTTCAATTTGTTAATGTGGTGTATTACATTGATTGATTTGCGGATATTGAAGAATCCTTGCATCCCTGGGATAAAGCCCACTTGGTCATGGTGTATGATCTTTTTAATGTGTTGTTGGATTCTGATTGCTAGAATTTTGTTTAGGATTTTTGCATCTATGTTCATCAGTTATATTGGCCTGTAGTTTTCTTTTTTTGTGGGATCTTTGTCAGGTTTTGGTATTAGGGTGATGGTGGCCTCATAGAATGAGTTTGGAAGTTTACCTTCCTCTGCAATTTTCTGGAAGAGTTTGAGCAGGATAGGTGTTAGCTCTTCTCTAAATTTTTGGTAGAACTCAGCTGTGAAGCCGTCTGGACCTGGGCTTTTGTTTGCTAGAAGATTTTTGATTACAGTTTCAATTTCCGTGCTTGTGATGGGTCTGTTAAGTTTTTCTATTTCTTCCTGGTCGAGTTTTGGAAAGTTGTACTTCATAGCATTTGTCCATTTCTTCCACGTTGTCCATTTTATTGGCATATAATTGTTGATAGTAGTCTCTTATGATCCTTTGTATTTCTGTGTTTCTGTTGTGATCTCTCCATTTTCATTTCTAATTTTATTGATTTGATTTTTCTCCCTTTGTTTCTTGATGAGTCTGGCTAATGGTTTATCAATTTTATTTATCCTTTCAAAGAACCAGCTTTTGGTTTTGTTGATTTTTGCTATGGTCTCTTTTGTTTCTTTTGCATTTATTTCTGCTCTAATTTTTAAGATTTCTTTCCTTCTACTAACCCTGGGGTTCTTCATTTCTTCCTTTTCTAGTTGCTTTAGGTGTAGAGTTAGGTTATTTATTTGACTTTTTTCTTGTTTCTTGAGGTGTGCCTGTATTGCTATGAACTTTCCCCTTAGGACTGCTTTTACTGTGTCCCACAGGTTTTGGGTTGTTGTGTTTTCATTTCCATTCGTTTCTATGCAAATTTTTATTTCTTTTTTGATTTCTTCTGTGATTTGTTGGTTATTCAGCAGGGTGTTGTTCATCCTCCATATGTTGGAATTTTTAATAGTTTTTCTCCTGTAATTGAGATCTAATCTTACTGCATTGTGGTCAGAAAAGATGCTTGGAATGATTTCTATTTTTTTGAATTTACCAAGGCTAGCTTTATGGCCCAGGATGTGATCTATCCTGGAGACGGTTCCATGTGCGCTTGAGAAAAAGGTGAAGTTCATTGTTTTGGGATGAAATGTCCTATAGATATCAATTAGGTCTAACTGGTCTATTGTATCATTTAAAGTTTGTGTTTCCTTGTTAATTTTCTGTTTAGTTGATCTATCCATAGGTGTGAGTGGGGTATTAAAGTCTCCCACTATTATTGTGTTATTGTTAATTTCTCCTTTCATACTTGTTAGCATTTGTCTTACATACTGCGGTGCTCCTGTGTTGGGTGCATATATATTTATAATTGTTATATCTTCTTCTTGGATTGATCCTTTGATCATTATGTAGTGACCATCTTTGTCTCTTTTCACAGCCTTTGTTTTAAAGTCTATTTTATCTGGTATGAGTATTGCTACTCCTGCTTTCTTTTGGTCCCTATTTGCATGGAAAATCTTTTTCCAGCCCTTCACTTTCAGTCTGTATGTGTCCCCTGTTTTGAGGTGGGTCTCCTGTAGACAACATATGTAGGGGTCTTGTTTTTGTATCCATTCAGCCAGTCTTTGTCTTTTGGTTGGGGCATTCAACCCATTTACGTTTAAGGTAATTACTGATAAGTATGATCCCGTTGCCATTTGGGATTTTTGGGGGTTCGAATTGTTTGGGGTTCGAATTTATACACCCTTTCTGTGTTTCCTGTCTAGAGAATATCCTTTAGTATTTGTTGGAGAGCTGGTTTGGTGGTGCTGAATTCTCTCAGCTTTTGCTTGTCTGAGAAGCTTTTGATTTCTCCTTCATACTTGAATGAAATCCTTGCTGGGTACAATAATCTGGGCTGTAGGTTATTTTCTTTCATCATTTTAAGTATGTCTTGCCATTCCCTCCTGGCTTGAAGAGTTTCTATTGAAAGACCAGCTGTTATCCTTATGGGAATTCCCTTGTGTGTTATTTGTTGTTTTTCCCTTGCTGCTTTTAATATTTGTTCTTTGTGTTTGATCTTTGTTAATTTGATTAATATGTGTCTTGGGGTGTTTCGCCTTGGGTTTATCCTGTTTGGGATTCTCTGGGTTTCTTGGACTTGGGTGATTATTTCCTTCCCCAGTTTAGGCAAGTTTTCAACTATTATCTCCTCAAGTATTTTCTCATGGTCTTTCTTTTTGTCTTCTTTCTCTGGAACCCCTATGATTCGAATGTAAAAAGAATACATTTGAATCAGTTCTAATGAGGTGGATGAAACTGGAGCCTATTATACAGAGTGAAGTAAGCCAGAAGGAAAAACACCAATACAGTATACTAACGCATATATATGGAATTTAGAAAGACGGTAACGATAACCCTGTATACGAGACAGCAAAAGAGACACTGACGTATAGAACAGTCTTATGGACTCTGTGGGAGAGGGAGAGGGTGGGAAGATTTGGGAGAATGGCATTGAAATATGTAAAATATCATGTATGAAACGAGATGCCAGTCCAGGTTCAATGCACGATACTGGATGCTTGGGGCTGGTGCACTGGGACGACCCAGAGGGATGGTATGGGGAGGGAGGAGGGAGGAGGGTTGAAGATGGGGAACACATGTATACCTGTGGTGGATTCATTTTGATATTTGGCAAAACTAATACAATTATGTAAAGTTTAAAAATAAAATAAAATTAATTAAAAAAAAAAAAAGGCAAACCATTCAATATCACAGTAACCCAAGTCTATGCCCCAACCACTAATGCCAAATAAGCTGAAGTTAAATAATTCTATGAAGACCTACAAGATCTTCTAGAACTAACACCAAAAAAAAAAAAAAAGCTGTCCTTTTCATCATAGGGGACTTGAATGCAAAAGTAGGAAGTCAAGAGATACCTGGAGTAACAGGCAAGTTTGGCCTTGGCGTAAAAATTGAAGCAGGGCAAAGGGTAACAGAGTTTTGCCAAGAGAACACACTGGTCATAACAAACACCCACTTCCAACAAAGCAAAAGACAACTCTATGTATGGACATCACCAGATGGTCAATACCAAAATCAGACTGATCATAGTCTTTGCAGTTGAAGATGAAGAAGCTTTATATGGTCAGCTAAACCAGGAGCTGAATGTGGCTGAGATCATAAACTCCTTACTGCAAAATTTAGACTTAAGTTGAAAACAGTAAGAAAAACCACTAGGCCATTCAGTTATGAAGTCAAGTGGACCTTAAGAAGCATCACTATGAACAAAGCTAGTAGAAGTGATGGAATTCCAACTGAACTATTTTAAATTCTAAAAGATGATGCTGCACTCAATATGCCAGCAAATTTGGAAAACTCAGCAGTGGCCACAGGACAGGTAAAGGTCAGTTTTCCTTTCAATCCCTAAGAAAGCCAATTCCAAAGAATATTCAAACTACCACACTATTGCAGTCATCTCAAATGCTAGTAAAGAAATGTTCAAAATTCTCCAAGCTAGGCTTCAACAGTACATGAACCAAGAACTTCTAGGAAGATTTAGAAAAGGCAAAACCACAGATCAAAATGCCAAAATCTGCTGGATCATAGAAAATGCAAGAGCATTCCAGAAAAACATCTGCTTTGGTGACCACACTAAAGCCTTTAACTGTGTGGATCACAACAAACTGTGGAAAATTCTTAGAGTAAAGAGACTACCAGACCACCTTACCTGCCTCCTGAGAAATCTGTATGCAGGTCAAGAAGCAACAAACCAAAAAAGGAACAACAGACTGGTTCAAAATTGGGAAAGGAGTAGAACAACATTGTATATTTTCACCCTTCTTATTTAACTTGTGCAGAGGACATCCAGCAACAGTTTGATCCAGACATGGAACAATGGACTGGATCCAAATTGGGAAAGGAGTACGTCAAGGATGTATATTGTCACCTTGCTTATTTAACATATGCAGAGTACATCATGTGAAATGCCAGACTGGATGAAGCACAAGCTAGAATCAAGATTGCCAGGAGAAATATCAATAACCTCAGATATGCAGATGACACCACCCTTATGGCAGAAAGTGGAGAAGAACTAAAGAGCCTCTTGATGAAAGTAAAAGAGGAGAATGGAAAAGTTGGCTTAAAACTCAACATTCAAAATCAAAGATCATGTCATCCAGTCCTATCACTTCATGGCAAATATATGGGGAAACAATGGAAACAGTGAGAGACTTTATTTTTGTGGGCTCTAAAATCACTGCAGATGGTGACTGCAGCCATGAAATTAAAAGACACTTGCTTATTGGAAGAAAATCTATGACAAACCTAGACAGCATATTAAAAAGCAGAGACATTACTTTGCCGACAAAGATCTGTCTAGTCAAAGATGACCTTTGGTATTTCCAGTAGTCCTGTATGGAAGTAAGAGTTGGACTATAAAGAAAGCTGAACGCTGAACCATTGATGCTTTTAAACTGTGGTGCTGGAGAAGACTCTTGAGCGTCCCTTGGAGTGCAAAAAGATCAAACCAGTCAATTATAAATGAAATCAGTCCTGAATGTTCATTGGAAGGACTGATGTTGAAGCTGAAACTTCAATACTTTGGGCACCTGATGCAAAGAATTTGCTCACTGGAAAAGACCCTGATGGTGGGAAAGACTGAAGGTAGGAGGAGAAGCCAACAACAGAGGATGAGATGGTTGGATGGCATCAACAACTCAATGGACATGAGTTTGAGCAAGCTCCAGGAGTTGTTGATAGACACGGAAGCCTGGAGTGCTGCAGTCCATGGGGTCACAAAGGGTCAGACAGGACTGAGCAATTGAACTGAAAATGAGATCACTAAGCATAGCAATTGAACAGGATGCGTTGATTTTGGCAACTAAAGGAGCCTACTAGGAGACAGAAGACTGCAATACAATTTAAAATTAGACCATGCATATCTAAGGAAGGAGGGAGACAACTGAGAATAAATTTTAAAATGCAAAAATGAAAGAAATAATACAAGTTTTAGAAGATGATAAAAGCCAGACTGGAGAAGCAAGAGCTGAGATAGAGCCCTGATCATAAAGAGGGCAGCGTTTTTGCAGCCATGCAGCAGAATGGTTAAGGGCAGACCAACATTTGGGTCCTGGCTTATCCACATCATACCTGGCTTAACTTCAGATGGATTATTTCTATATTAGTCAGTTCAAGCTGCCATAATAAAATATCATTGGCTGGCTGGCTTAAATAACAGGAATTTATTCCTCACAGTTCAGGAACCTGGTAAGTACACAAGCAAGACCAATTCAGCTTTCTCTTGGGTTGCAGATGGCCACCTTCTCACTGTGTCTTCACACAGGTGGAAAGAAAATGGTGTAGAAACTGGGCCAAGAGACCAATGCCACTGCATACAGCAGCAAGATGGAATCATGACTGGTGATGAACATGACAATGAGAGGAAACATTTAACCAAGATGTACTCTGAGCCAGACAGTGATCTAAGTCTTTTACATGTCATTTCTTTGTAATCCCACAACAATTCTCTGAGGAAAATACTATTTTTATTTTTCAGTTGAGGACATTGAGGACAGCAATTAACAAAAGAAATCTGGCTGCTAGGCCTCATTTCTAACCAGGAGGAATCTGGAGATCAGAATAGTTAAGTTCTGACGGATCCATCAATTTGCATCCTGATAACGTAAATTCAATGGATTTAATGTTGGGTTTTGAAGTATGCAGACTATAATATTGAATAAATTCACAATTATCAAGATTATTCTGTGAGCACCAATCCATCCTCTATCACCATAATCTCTAGGCAGGATTAAACTGTCAATACACAAGTGTAGGGACAGCAGCAAGGGCCAGAAATGTTCCTCAAAGCTCCAGCCCACCTTCCCCATTCCCATACATAACCTATTAATATGCGACCTGCTCTCAGACCTACTTGAAAGTACAAAGCACACGAATTTATTTGCTAGTAAAGCATGTGGATGTTGAAGCTTTCTGACATTCAGGCAGTTAACCCTCCTGTTAAAAGCCTTCACCACTACAACAGCCTGAGGCACAGTTGAAGAAAATGTCAACGATATCCAGAATGCTCAAGTGAATAAATGGGCTTCTCTCCAAAGCCCCAGGAAAGAGCAAGCTGAGCTTAGTAAAAACACAGTGGGAATCTTGCAGTATTAGCCATAGCCATTGCAAGGACATTCATGTTTAAGGAGGGAGCTCTTTGGGTAGTTGTCCCTCCGTTCTCCTAAGTATTAACAAAGAGAACTGCAAAATGAGGCAACAGTGAGAAAAGGTATAGATGGACTTTTCCTCTCAATTTCAACAGCTTTTGTTAAGACTTGTGCTTGCATTCTCTGTCTCTCCCTCTCACACACACACCCGTACATTATACACATGCTCAAAGATAGACAATGAAATCTTTAAATAAACATCCAGTGATGCAGTTTTATCTAAAACTGACTGCTGACTAGAAACTGCAAATTACAAAGCCCAACTAGAGATCAAACCTAATTTTAATAGAATCTATACATGAAGATGCTTCAGAATTCATGACTTCACTGAAGAGTCAGCTGGCTGGAGCTGCCTTGGTGCAGGGCTGTCTGAAATCTCCTAATGAGGTGCAAAGCCAGTCTGTTTCACCAGGCACATGCTCAGAAATCAGATTCTGTGAATTTTATTTTAAAATGCCCATAGTCTTTGGGGATTTGGAGGGGGTTTTTGCTTTTCCCTTAAAGCAGTTATTGAGAAGCACAAGTACTTACCTGAAGCTGCAATTCAGCAAAACTGTTTCTTTAAAAATTTGATAAGTAGATATACTATAAAAAATACATTTTCAACTATACATAAAAAAGCGTTTGGTTCAGTGTATTTATTGCTTTCCTGGGAACAGGAAACATCTAGGATATTATCAAGAAGTACATCAAAATATAACATGAAAATACAGAGATAAAAATAAAAGCACATGTCAACTGTGACTTACACATGATAATGAGGGCTCTTAAGCAGTTCCCTGATCTGGTCTGGTGGGAGGCAAACCCCTTAGTCAACACAAGTGCCAACTCATTTAAAATAAAATATAGTAATATTATTAAAAATATTTTTAAAATATTGAATGAATTAAACTACTTTCTTTTTAAGAAAATCAAATAAGCTAAAAGTGTAATTGGACCTTTAAGATGATTTTACACTTTCTGGAGAGTCTTAGCTATTTTAGACTCTGACAGACAGCTGGCATAGCAATGCAAAGCATGTTTCAGTTCATTTTTCTGATGCTCCTTCCTTTCGAAGGATAAGCTGCCAAGAACAATTCAAGGTACTTTTAAAAGAGAGCCTTTTGCTATCATGCTATCTATGGGCCATTTCAGTACCTGAAGCATTAGACAAAACCCTGCCAGTTCAGAGACTTGTACATTAGAATAAATGCACAATACTTACGACAAACTATCAAAAGCTAAAATTTACCTCCACATTTTATTAAAAATGACTTTTTCTCCAACATTTACTAAAATATGATGGAAGAAATAGGATAAACCACTACCCTCCCTCTTCTTTCTTCGGGCATCATGGCTCATGGACCAGCTGGCTACGTCTAAAGGTCCCTCTGGCACTCAAAAGCTTTGTGAGCTTAGACAAGTTCCTTAACCTCAGTTTTGGCTCAGTTTCCTCATGAGTTCAGAAAAGGCAATGGCATCCCACTCCAGTACTCTTGCCTGGAAAATCCCACGGACGGAGGAGCCTGGTAGGCTGCAGGCCATGGGGTCACAAAGAGTCGGACATAACTGAGTGACTTCACTTTCACTTTTCATTTTCATGCATTGGAGAAGAAAATGGCAACCCATTCCAGTGTTCTTGCCTGAAGAATCCCAGGGACAGGGGAGCCTGGTGGGCTGCCATCTCTGGGGTCGCACAGAATCAGACAAGACTGAAGCGACTTAGCAGCAGCAGCAGCAGCCTCATGAGTTAAAAGAGACTCACACTATTTACAATATGGAGATTTTGTAAGAATGAAGTAGGTTGATACTTTTTAAGCACTTAAAAAAGTACATAGCATATGGTAAATGTTCAATACATGTTAATATTATAATTATTATATACATAGGCTAAATATGTTCTCCCTGAGTACTTCCCTATTTTCCCAAAGCTTTAAATATCAGCAGTATTCCATGACAATAAACTTATGTATCTCTAATGCCAGTGTATTTCTTAGGCTCTAGGTTTGCACTGTGATTTGACTGCCCCCAGGCTTTAATTTCCCTTGTCAGATGTGCATTCCTTTGTTTCTGGTCTTAGTTATTGGTGTTACAATCCCCTAATTTTTTAAGCTAAAGTCTTCAAAATCAGTATTTATTGAGTATGCTGTTAAGAAGTGGTTAATCAGTGGTGAACTATGTAGATTTGATCACTGACTTTATGGCATTTACAGCTATATAAGAAAAACAGTACAGTGAACTAAAGTCAAGGAACAAGTATGAGTTGGTCAGTATTCTCTGAGGCCCAGTTACCACACCATTCTAAAAAGAGAGTCCAAGAAAGAGCAAGGATTCCTACTAGCCTGCTCTTTCCCCTGAGTTGCTACAGAGGACTGAGAAAACAAGCGGATACAATGTTCTCTGTGCCACCTCATCAGGAGGAAGGGCCAGGCTGGATTCATCATGATTATGGGAAGCAGGGGACTCGAGAGATTCACAGAAGGTTGAGATGTTTGAGGGGTGGAATAGTGTGCTACAGTGGCACAGTGCCCATCATGGTTTCAGAGTCTATCCCTTTGTCCCCATAAGTACACTTAAACTTCTAAAACCACATGCTTTGGGGATAAAATTTTTTAACTTCTTCAGAAAAGACCAAGTACTTCTCTCCCATTGGAAATTACTTCCTTGAGAATGTCACATTATGGTAATGATTTGTACTGGCATTCAGGTGCTCCATTTCCCAAATTTGGGGATTCATATAAACAACAACTTGTCACGAGGTACATTCAACAAGTATGTATAAGCCCTTGTTGTCACACACTGGAAAGGTTTCAGAAATGCAGTGTAAGT
The DNA here is from genome assembly GCF_002263795.3 of Bos taurus. Lineage (NCBI taxonomy): Eukaryota > Metazoa > Chordata > Mammalia > Artiodactyla > Bovidae > Bos > Bos taurus. The sequence continues at coordinate 76,547,242 of NC_037330.1, forward strand.
AAATTATAATCCCTAATCTTGATACATTTTCAGTCCATTGAAGGAAACAAACAGGTGAGTAGGCATCCCCTACATTGTGTGATGAGCAACATATTAGGAGCACTGATGAAAGTCACCTATGCAGGACAATTGAGGTAAATAAGGCTTTAGAAAGGAAATGACATAGGGCTGAGATTTGAAAAACAATAAAAATTGGGCAGCGGGGAATAAGAAAGAAAAAAGGAAAGAATGAGTTCTAAGTAGAGGGAATTATAGCTTTTTCAGAGGCTGTCATGAGACACAATGTGGCACATTAGAGAAGCTAGAAAAAAAATCAATATGGCCAGAGATGTTGTAAAGAATTGGAGTTTGGGGCAGAAGGGAGAGATGGAATTGCATTTGTTTTTAATAGATTGTAAGTAGCTTGTAGGCCATTCTAGGGAGACTGCATTTACTTCTTAGGGCAGTGCAAGCCATGAATGATTTAAAGCAGGAGAATGACACGTGGTGAGGGCTATACCTAGTGTGATAATAGATGAGGAGGCAGGGACCAAAGTAGCGGAAGTTGAAAAGGGGAAAAAAATGTTACACTGGAAAAACAGCAGAGATAAATACAGTAGGATGACTAATTAAACATGATGACAAGAGAGAGGGGGCACTAGGTTCCATGATGTCTGACTGGGGTAAATTAAGGCAAAGACACTACCATTTACCAAAACAGAGAACCACAAGATAAAGAATGGGTATGGAATTCAGGCAGGTCACCATTAGAGCTGAGTTTCTGAACTTATTCTCAGGGTTCTTCTCAATGACAGCATTGCATATAAGCAAGGATATTAATAGTCTCCATACCTTCTATTATGAGTTAAATTATGTTCTTCCAAAATTATTATGTTGATGTTTTTATCCTAGCACCTCAGAAGAAAACTGGATTTGGTGATGGAGCCTTTAAATTCAGTTCAGTTCAGTTCAGTCGCTCAGTCATGTCTGATTCTTTGCAACCCCATGGACTGCAGCACGCCAGGCCTCCCTGTCCATCACCAACACCCAGAGTCTACTCAAACTCATGTCCTTTGAGTCGGTGATGCCATCCAACCAACTCATCCTCTGTCATCCCCTTCTCCTCTCACCTTCAATCTTTTCCAGCATCAAGGTCTTTTCAAATGAGTCAGCTCTTCGAATCAGATGGCCAAAGTATTGGAGTTTCAGCTTCAACATCAGTTCTTCCAGTGAACACCCAGACTGATCTCCTTTAAGATGCACTGGATGGATCTCCTTGCAGTCCAAGGGACTCTCAAGAGTCTTCTCCAACACCACAGTTCAAAAGCATCAATTCTTCAATGTCCAGCTTTCTTCAGAGTCCAACTCTTACATCCATACATGACCACTGGAAAAACCATAGCCTTGACTAGAAGGACCTTTGTTGGCAAAGTAATGTCTCTGCTTTTTAATATGCTGTCTAGGTTTGTCATAACTTTCCTGCCAAGGAGTAAGCATCTTTGAATTTCATGGTTGCAGTCACTATCTGCAGTGATTTTGGAGTCCAAAAAAATAAAGGCTGCCAAGTTTCCACTGTTTCCCCATCTATTTGCCATGAAGTGATGGGACCGGATGCCACAATCTTTGTTTTCTGAATGTTGAGCTTTAAGCCAACTTTCCACTCTCCTCTTTCAAGTTCATCAAGAGGCTCCTTAGTTCTTCACTTTCTGCCATAAGGGTGGTGTCATCTGCATATCTGAGGTTATTGATATTTCTCCTAGCAATCTTGATTCCAGCTTGTGCTTCTTCCAGCCCAGAGTTTCTCATGATGTACTGTGCATAGAAGTTAAATAAGCAGGGTGACAATACACAGCCTTGACCCACTCCTTTTCCTATTTGGAACCAGTCTGTTGTTCCATGCCCAGTTCTAACTGTTGCTTCCTCTCCTGCATACAGATTTCTCAGGAGGCAGGTCAGGTGGTCTGATATTCCCATCTCTTTCAGAATTTTCCACAGTTTGTTTTGATCCACACAGTCAAAGTTTTGACAAGTCAATAAAGTAGAAATAGATGCTTTTCTGGAACTCTCTTCCTTTTTTGATGATCCAATAAATGTTGGCAATTTGATCTCTGTTTCCTCTGCCTTTTCTAAAACCAGCTTGAACGTCAGAAAGTTGATGGTTCACGTACTGTTGTAGCCTGGCTTGGTGAATTTTGAGCATTACTCTAGTAGCGTGTGAGATGAATACAATTGTGCTGTAGTTTGAGCATTCTTTGGCATTGTCTTTCTTTGGGATTGGAATGAAAACTGACCTTTTCCAGTCCTGTGGCCACTGCTGAGTTTTCCAAATTTGCTGGCATATTGAGTGCAGCACTTTCACAGCATCATCTTTTAGGATTTGAAATAGCTCAACTGGAATTCCATCACCTCCACTAGCTTTATTCACAGTGATGCTTCCCAAGGCCCACTTGACTTCACATTCCAGGATGTCTGGCTCTACGTGAGTGATCACACCATTGTGATTATCTGGGTCATGAATAACTTTTTGTACAGTTCTGTGTATTCTTGCCACCTCTTCTTAATATTTTCTGCTTCTGTTAGGAGCATTTAAAGAGGCAATTAAATTCAGTGAAGTCCTAATCCAATCTGCCTGATATCCTTATAAGAAGAGGAAATTTGGGCATGCAGAGAGGCACCAAGTTTACATTCACACAGAGGAAAGACCACATGAGGACACAGCATGAACATATCCATCTGCAAGCTAAGGAGAGAGGCCTCAGAAGAAATCAACCTGCTACCACCTTGATCTTGAGCTTCCAATTCCAGAGTTCTGAGACAATAAATTTCTGTTGTTAAAGAAAATTCAGATTCTGATTTGGAAGGCTGGGGATTAGACCTGAAATTCTTCATTTTTGTTAGTTCCCAGGTGATGCCCATTTTGAGGGTTAGGGCCACATTTTAAATAGCAAGACTCTAAATGAGAATTTCTCAAAGTGCAGTCCAGGAACTTCTTAGAGCCAAATCACCTGGGCCCTTATTAAGCAGGCAGATTTCTAAGCTCAGGCTTTCTGAATTGAAAACTCTAGGTCAGAAGGTGGGTCCCAGAAAAACATACTTCTAACAAGTTCATTTCATACATACCAGAATTTCAGACCTACTCCTCAAGACCATCATTAAGTACTTTGCTGCTGCTAAGTCGCTTCAGTCGTGTCCGACTCTGTGCGACCCCACGGACGGCAGCCCACCAGGCTTCCCCATCCCTGGGATTCTCCAGGCAAGAGCACTGGAGTGGGGTGCCATTGCCTTCTCTTAAGTACTTTAGGTGGGTTCAATCACTTGTTTACATGTCACCTTGTCATCTTTCCTTTAAAAGCCAATTTGTTCTTTGAGGACACCAGCCACTTAGTGCCTACTGTGGAGAGATATTGCCTCTAATAGTTGGGAGAAAACCTTGTCCAGCACTGATACTTGGGATAAAAGTTAAAAGCATTTCACAGACTGAAGAGTAATTTGGAGAGACCCTTCTTTTGAATGTGAAAGGTGAAAGTTGAGACAAACCCAGAGGGGGGAAAAGGGTTATAATATTTTAAGACTCTTCTAAGGAATGAAATTTGCTTCATTAACGGAGGCTTCATACCTCCTGGAAATCAAGAGTATCAACCCCAACACTAAGGCAATTTTGGATACAAATGTGAGTAGGTACAATGTGACTGTCATCTGGATCCCGTTGCCTTATTCTTATATTCTTCACCTACCCTCTACCATATCTTCTTTTCCAATATCTACCTCTCCATGCCCAGTTCCCCCTCCACCCAGTCAGAGGCTGCTGTTAGACACATAAACTCAAGCAGATTGACCCCTGACAAGAGAGGGGGCAAGATCCAGTGTGGAAAGTCTGCTCTTGCGGTCAGGAGACTGGCGTTCTATTCCCTACCTGTGTATCCTCTAGGCCTTTGAACTCCTTAGTAAAACATTATCTCCCTGACCCTCAACTTCCTCTCCTCACATGTGAAGCCATGTTAAAATGATTAAAGAAGACAGCTTAGGTTAGACAAACAATTTGCTCAAAATCTCTCTTCAGTTGGGACAGCAGTTACTATCTCCCTGGTTCTTGAAGAATAATAGCAGCAATCAAAGGTTCCACACCACTGAGCCTACACTGTGCATTCTAACTTAGAAAGGAAGTCTGGGATTTAGAGTTAGAACTTGGTTCAAATCTAGCCTTTTTTACCTTCAGTTCAGTTTAGTTGCTCAGTCGTGTCCACTCTTTGCAACACCATGAACCGCAGCACGCCAGGCCTCCCTGTCCATTACCCACACCCAGAGTTTACCCAAATTCACATCTGTTGAGTCAGTGATGCCATCCAACCATCTCATCCTCTGTTGTCCCCTTCTCCCCCTGCCCTCAATCTTTCCCAGCATCAGGGTCTTTTCAAATGAGTCAGCTCTTTGCATCAGGTGGCCAAAGTACTGGGGTTTCAGCTTCAACATCAATCCTTCCAATGAACACCCAGGACTGATCTCCTTTAGAATGGACTGGTCAGATCTCCTTGCAGTCCAAGGGACTCTCAAGAGTCTTCTCCAACACCACAGTTCAAAAGCATCAATTCTTCGATGCCCAGCTTTCTTTATAGTCCAACTCTCACATCCATACATGACCACTGGAAAAACCATAGCCTTGACTAGACAGACCTGTGTTGACAAAGTAATGTCTCTGCTTTGTAATATTCTGTCTAGGTTGGTCATAACTTTCCTGAAAAGGAGTAAGCATCTTTTAATTTCATGGTTGCAGTCACCATCTGCAGTGATTTTGGAGCCCCCCAAAAGTCAGCCACTGTTTCCACTTTTTCCCCATCTATTTGCCATGAAGTGATGGGACCAGATGCCATGATCTTAGTTTTCTGAATGTTGAGCTTTAAGCCAACTTTTTCACTCTCCTCTTTCACTTTCATCCAGAGATCTTTACCTACTTGCCTAGTTTATCCAACTACTCTAGATCTGTTTCCTCCTTGGTAAAATGGAGTAATCCTCCTTTAGAATCATCAGGAGAACATATACATGAAATTATATACATAAACCACTAGGAGTATAAAGAGAAAATATTAAGTATTAAATTAATAAATGGTAAATCATTTTAATCATCCTATCCAAAAAGAAGATCAAGCTAGTTTTATTATTCTAAAATATCAGATCCCTGGGACTGAGTGGACCTACCTAACGTGGTAACTATTTCCAGCAGGGAGGCATCTTCAATTTCAAAGGACAAGCCCCATCTGAAAGTGCAAGCTCTGCCAAATAAAATGTACACCTAAAACCCTGATGTGGACATTCTGCAGTTGGCTCATGTGTCTTTAGCAGAGAGAGCAGTACTTCTCCTTTAATGAGCTCTTCCACAGTCTGGGGACACTGGGGGACCATTAGAATTTTCCTCTGCAAAGTGAACAAGGCTCGCGGTTCCATAGTAACCACAGCTGAATAATTTAAACTATGAGTTTACAAAATGGCAATTTACCTAAGAATGTGTTTATAGTCCCTTATGCTATAATCCTAATAAAAGGGTTTCTCATCAAAACTGTTATTATTCTAGGGGAAAAAAATACACACTCATATATGCACATAAATACACACATATCTGTACCTTATTTTCAGTGTTTTCTCAGTAGAATACCTCCAAAAAGAGAGAGAGAGAATATTTATAAGTGAGTAAGGATTCCATTCTGTGAGAAACATTACCTTCCCTTCCTATAGTTGAGATGGAGCTTCATTTTGAATTACAGCACATCTGGGGCATAACTAGAGAGAGGAACAACTGCAATCAGCAGAATCACTGATTATACCTATAATGACTGTCAGAAAAGTGCCTGTGGGCAAAAAGGGATTCGCATTAGCACAAAATACACACACCACTCTCCACTTGCTCTCTACTAGTACTCAAAAGCATATCCACAGACCTCATGCACCAAAATCACCTGGAGAGTTTTCTTCTTTAATTACGGATCTGAGGACTCCACTCCTAGAATTTCTCAACCCGTGTATCTGAGATAGAGTCCCAGAAGCGGTCGTTTTAAAAGCTTCTCTTAGATGATGTATTATAAGATTTGTCAGTCACTGCCTCCCTAATTGGTTTATGTATTATACTACCTGAAAAGGATGTCTTCCAGGTAGAGAAACATTCACTGAGTCTACAGTGTATGCCATTAAAATATGTGGCATTGAAACAGGGATGGAGAAAATGTGCCTGCACATCGACAACTTGTTTTTTGAATGCTAGGATCCTCCCGAATTCTATTCTTAAATCTGAAATAATCAGAACTACATTTTTCAGATCACTTGATGAAATAAAACTCATTCCCTTAAAAGAAAGAGGCAAAATATTTAAAATAAGGACATAGAAGAATTTCATTTTAAAGAAATCAACTTCTGAGGTGTGGTCCAGAACTTCTGTCCCATTCATTTTCAACTCCCTGCATGCTGAGTTATTAATCATTAGTGTGCTGAAACAAGCGCATTTCAGGACTCTTGAATCTTCAAAGCAGTGTTCAGTTATGTTCAGGCCACTATACTAATTGTTAGCCTGAAATGTTAACATTCTTCATTATGCCAGACAACCTTGAATTTCAGGCCTTCTCAAATGCCTATACTCAATCCCCTGAAGGGTGTTTAAAGATGAAATGTAGAAGCTAACAACAGATTAATCAGAACACTAGTCCAAAAATAAAGAACTCATCAGGTCCTTTCTACCACTTCAGAAAATAAGATAATATTTCATAGATAATAAAATAATTAGGAGAGAGATTTTAAATACATTTTTATATAGAAGTCCTATCTGTGCCTAATTGGCCATAAGAGAACAGGATTCTTGCCTGAAAGCACAAGGAATATAATGGATTTGACCTTGATGGTCAATTTTCAGTAAATCTATATTGCCCTAAGTCTTTGGTCAGGTTCTTTGACACTTAGAAGAAAATGTAGGGTGGATTGTTGGCAATATAACTAAAATAAAAGGGTTTTCTAGTTAATTCTGATTTATATAAAAGATCCAAAGTGGGTCTGTGTTAAACACTTTAGCCAGCTCACTTATTCACACCGTATTTTACAACTGAGAAAACTGAGACTCAGAGAGATTAAGTAACTTTTCCATAGTAAAAACACAACTTTCAAAAGTTCTTCAAACACCTTAACCTCTTTCTCTCTCAGTATTTTTTTCTTATGTCTGTTGGCAAAATGCAATCATAGATTCAATGTGCCACTGTTAGCGATTTTCTCCCTTAGGAATCTATGGGTGCCATGGGGACAGGGACATTCTCTCTTATGCTCTACTATTTACCCAGAAGTCAGAACGATGCCTGACTTTTAGAAGACCTAAATAAATATTTACTGAATGAAATAGCTCAGTATAAAAAGGCCTAATTCCATTACTCATGCTTTCTCCCACACTAACTTCACTCTCTTCCATAACCTATTCCTGCTGTCACAAATTCCAAGTAACTCATCCAGTACCTCCTTAGTGCATCTTTATTATCAGCGCAGTGTAGAAAATTACTCATTTACTTTTAAAGTGTGACGAGCTTTACTTTTTTAGTGTGATTTTTTTTCTGTCATGTAGATAAAACTCTAAGGAAAAGAGGAAGAAGGTAGATGGCATCTAACTTTTCCTGTAAGATATAAAACCATGGAAGACACCTAGAGAGAACCACTTCAAGCAATATGTACTAAGAAGCTGACAATATAACCTTAGTCTAGACAAAAAGAAGACCCTAACATCTAGATCTTTTAGTCATCCTCCAAAAGCACTTCATCCAGAATTCATTTTTTTCCATCTCTCTCCTTTCCCTGGTTGGAGTAAGCTTAGAAACATGCATGCCTATCAACAAAAAGCTTCTAAATTTTTCTTTTTTTTCATCATATTCATACAGAAGATGCTTTTTCTTCCTTTTTAGGGCTTTTGAAGATCTCTTCCAGGCAGCAGCTGAGGAGTTTCCATGGCACAGCTCCTCTGCTAGCTCATTTCAATTTGAATTCCTCCCCCTCACACTGCAGCATTTCTGTTGTCTTCATGAAAATGGTATTTGGGGGTTCTTATTCGGGTTTCTTACTTCTGTTTCAGGGACAGTACCTTTGTATTTGTCCTTGGTAGTAGTTCAGACATTTTTCATATTCTGCTCTGCCCCAGATGAATCAAGGGGCAGAAATACTTTTGGGCATTTTGTTTCCTTTTATGGTTGATTACAATCAGAACAGCAAATCCATCCATCTCTTAGAAGCTTTTAGCTTCTGTTAAATAATAGAAATCTATGAGGACAGTAAAGAATCTAAACATTTGACTTAATAATTAAACACTTGGGTGAAAGATTGACTTCCTTCTTAACATTTTCTATGATGATATACAGACACGGCCCATCCTCTTAAATCCTTTAAGTTTCCCTAGAACTTTTATTTTAAGATGCTAATTTTTACCTTTCTGTTTTTAAATCACATATGTTCATATTTTCAGAAGCATTCCCTCAAGTTGGCTGCATAATTTAATGTTCTAATATGTGTTTGTGCAAAATATGTTCACAATTTAAAAGGGTATTTAGATGTGTAGAACAGTTGCTTAAATTGTGACACAACAGTGTAAATCAACAAAGTATCATTTGAATCTGAATTGCATGAATTTTATATAATATTCCCTGGGAAAATTAAAACTCTACTACTCCTAGCAGATAAAAGATACATGCAAGAATCTTTACCCAGAACCTGCTATATGCAAGGCATTATGTAGGTGCTAGTGACATAAAGAGGAATAAACAGAAGAAACCTCGGTACACGCTATTTCAGAAGAAAAGTAAAAATGTGCACTAATCAGTGACATATAATCTAATATAGTCTATGACTGAGATAATATAGAATTTTTCAGTCTATGACTGAAAAATATAGAAATTTTCACATTTGCCTGAAATTAGATGTCTTCAAAATTAACAGCATCCCAGATCTGATACTTCTCTAGTGGTATTTTTTTCTCCTTTTTTAAACAAGTATTTTTCTTGCAAGAAAGTGTTTGGGTAACAGAGGCTTTCTAACAGGAAGAATGATTTAACCAACTTTCTCCTTCTATTTTACAGCTGCACCATCAGTAAGCATTCTTTAAGATTGATTCAAGGCAGGGGAGCAAGAAAAAATAAAATCATAGTGAAGAAGATATATGTTGTCAATTTTCAAATCTTGGACAGGGAAATCATTGTCTTGGAGAGAGAATTCCATGCAATTCAGAACCTCACAATAGATAAGAGCACCCACACAGATGCTGCCGTTCATGTGTCTCTACATGGGACTATGACAAGGTAAGAAAACTGCTAAAATGGAAGGTGTATATATAGAAAAGGAAGAGGGGGCGGGCGAGAAGAGGGACTGCAGTGTCCTAGGAGGATAAGGTTTGCATTAGACAGTATGCAAGTCAACAAGAATAGAACTAAAAGAAAACAATACTTAGTCTGTCATGAGAGTACTAAAAAAAGCCCAGGCATGGAATAAGTTAAAACAAGAAAATCTGTGGCAGTGCTAGACTAAGAGGAGAATGAACCAGAAGAAGATGGAAAATAAAGCTCCTATTTTCCCACAAGCATTATCATCCTTCCCTTATATATAACATTTATTAGAGCATACATTTCTTGAGCTTGCTCTGTATGTTAAACTCTGTTCTAATGAGTTGTGTGTGTGTGTGTGTGTAGGAGGAGGAGGAAAGAGTGCATCTCATAGGAAAGGGTCCCCTTGCTAACTGTGCTAAGATTGAAATGATTGACAATTGCCAGTTTTGCAGACTGCATAAGGTTTAGAACCCTCTTCTTGTACTTCAGCCCTTCAAGACTTCCAACAACTCTGGTAGCTCTCCCCAACTACTCTAGTTTTACTAAGAGTCAGGGAATTAATGAATTATGGTTGCTGTTTAACTAGCTGCTCACGTCTCCCCACCATCTCTGATCCAGAAGAGTCTTTGTGTTCAAATCCCAATCTGGCTATTAAGGAAATCAGCATTATCCTTCACAGCATCAGTCTAGGAAAGGAAAGGAAAGGAAAGCAGGCTAAGGGAAGCAAGTGACAGTGCAGAATCTCAGAAAAGTTCAGCAGTCTTTCAACTGTCAACTTCCTTTACAGAAAATCAAATATGACAATCAGTTCCTGAGAAAGGGTATAATTTCCCAAACCAGATAAAAAGACAATGCCAAACTGCAAACTGCAGTGAAATCTCAGGAGGCTCTCTCAGTTGTTCTCTCTCTCTCTCTCTGTTTCTCCTGTCTCTAGTCCTCTCTTCCACTCTCTCCTCCCCATCTGCTCTCTCTCCATATATATTGATATATATGCACACACACACACACACACACATATATATATATATATATATATATATATATATATATTTCCACTGCCAACAGTTTTCTCAAGCTGGTGTCATGACTTGCAAGTGAATGAGTTGAAAATAGCTTTTGACTGAATTGAGAGATTTTTTTTAAAGGTTTTTGTTTTTGTCTTCTACCTTCTCTCTTCTCTTGGTTCTCTAAGACTCAGCTGGGCTGGAAAGTCTTTAGTAGCCTACCTGCACCCCACACTATGAAAGTTTCTACAGTAGCTACATATTAAGGTTATTTTTTTTAATTGTCTGTGTCCCCTAAAGACACTAAGACAATAGGGATCAGTTCCTCTGTGTTATCAGTTCCTACTGAAAAGCTTGGCATGAAGAAAACTGCAGTAAGCATTTACTGAATGATACATAAGCATTATATTTTTCACTTGGTCTCTCTCTGAGGTGAGAATTTTTATATTCTTTGGTCTTAGATTCAGAAAAATTCTCATATATACATTCATTCCTAGATCAAAATGTATTAAAAACTATTTGGGGAGTGACAGAAAAAAGATGGGTTTTTAATAAATCAAACTTGGATTTTTAGCCTGAATTCACCAATTATGAACTGGCTAACTCATGGCAAGTTACTTAATCTCTCAGAATCTGGGTTTCCTCATCTGGGAAATGAAGATGATATCTAGTCATATGGTTATTTGAAGAATAAACTGCATAATGTATATAAAGCATTTGGGACACAATACTTATCCTACAGTGAGTATTGCATAGATGATAACTATTATTGAACTGACCAGAACAGTGCCAGGTACATAGAACAAGCTAGATAAATAGGAAACGTGTGTGTGTGGGGGGGGGGGATAGGGTGGGGGGCGGTGTAGTTCCTTTCCCCATAGTTTCACTTACATGCAAGGTACTAGAGGCCAAAGATATTGTCTTTAAAGAATGTACATGATAGTGGAAGAAATGAATCAAGTATAAGTTGGTAATGGATGCTGTGATAAATACAAAGTGGTCCAGGGGTCCTGCTTCATCATTGGCTTCCCAGTAAGGTTATATTTAATTTCATACATGGAAAGGAATTTTTCATAACTTGCTCTGAGGTATTTTCAGCAAAGATTTAGTACAAACCTTAACTCTACTTCTGCCTGTAGAGATTTATGTTCTGCTTCTACGTCAAATCATTTGGAATCAACTCCATTGCATATATTAGGAAATAAATACCCCATAAATACACTCCTGCATCTATCCTGCTCCCTGGAACCTGGAAATAGCCATGAATTTTTGTTGCTCTTTTCATTTTTCAGAAATGGCACATATAATAAATAAATAAATACTTGAAAGGCAAATCAATACAATGTAACCTTGTTATAAGAGACTCTTTCATGCCCATTTTAAATAGGCTGTCATGAATACAGAATTGCGATTTCCTTCTGCATACCAATGTAAACTGCAATATGATCTATTCCATGGATTTAAATTCTGAACACAAAGATCAACAAGAGGCCTGATGATACATTATATTCACTTTTTAAACAATCTCTATTTTAAATGAAAAATATTACAGTTCCAATTAAGTGGTTCTATAAAAGGCGTAAATAATTTATATGTACAAGTTTTCCATACTGATGACTTAGAAAAAGAAATAAAACTTATCCAATGTACACCCAAAACAACAGATTTTATTACAATTATTTGTGACACCATTTGATAATGATAATAATCACAATACGTACTCTTTAATGAGTACTCTAAGAGGTCAGCCTCTGGCTATAGAATCCTTTCAACAACCTGAAGAGGTAGGTAATGTCACCCTATTTCACAGGTAAGATAACTAAGGCTCATATGAACTCTCTGTTTACCCTCTGTTCCTGCTTGGTCAGCAGGTCAAATAATATAAATTTAGATTCTGGTCCTTCTCCCCTTTGTATTGATCAAATCTGACCTGTGCACTACCTTTATACTTTTCTTCCTGGGGACAACCTTTCTGGAACATAGAAATAAACTGAGGCTCAAAGCAGTCAAACCAACACAGGAACTCAAAAGCATCTCAGGGAAAGAGTGATGGAGTCAGCTGAACTTGTTTTACCACACCAACTCCCTCCTACTGTAAAGATCCATAAAGAACAAAATGGCTGTGTTCAAATATCTAACAAACTGGCAATGGAAATGATATTACACATTTTACTGAGTGACAAATGGTTGAGCTATGACCTTAGGGTATATGTTATAGAAAGACAGTTTGACATATGAAATTGTTTTAGGCCTTCCCTTCTAATGATCAGTTAGTTCTCTATTACTGGTGCATAGTTTAAAACAGAGACTAAAATATATATAAACAGCAAACAACCAACCAACCACTCCAGTGGTTGAGTATAAGATTTGAGTATCTGCTAGTTATTGAACCACTTTTCAATTACCTGCTGACACTGAAACTGTATAATCCTTTCTGCTGTACATTAGGGGGAGGAGGCGTCTAATGTGATATTACATTATAAGCCAGCAGGTACCTGGTTTCCTCTGTTAATTTATTCAAATCCCTTCAAAAATTATCCAGGATTTAAGAACTCTGAGTAGCTTGCCATGAGCAAGTCCAGGACCACCTGTAATTCACAGGTTCGCAAAATTTATCTCAGTGATGCTCAGTGATTCCATCTAGCCCCTTACTCACTTAGAACAAGGATCCCCAACCCCCAAGCCACACTGGTACTAGTCTGTGGCTATTTGGAACCAGGCCACATAGCAGGAGGTGAGCAGCCAGCAAGGGATCAAAGCTTCTTTCTATTTACATCCACTCCCCATCACTCTCCCATCACCTTCAGATGTGACCGTCTAGTCGTAGGAAAACAAGCTGAAGATTCCCACTAATTCTGCATTATGGTGAGTTATATAATTGTTTCATTATATATATATCACTATGTAATAATAATAGAAATAAAGTGGATGATAAATGTAACGTACTTGAATCATCCCCAAACCATCCCTCCAACCTCTCAGTTCATGGAAAAATTGTCTTCCACAAAATCAGTCACTGGTGCCAAAATGGTTGGGGACCACTGACTTAGAGCACATGATCAACTGTGTCAAAGGTCCTTATTCCCTGATTTACCTCATTGCCTTCACTGGCCATGATGTTTTTACCAGAAGCTCTACAGAGATTACCAAGTCTTCTCCAACACCATGCTGTCCCCACTGAAAATAAGTAATGATTAGGGGCAACTACTGCTCTGTTTTAACTTATTTAATCCTTATTCCAACTCCATAAGTACTGTCAGTATCTCTATTTGAAGGGAGACTTAGAAAGGAGACAAGGTTTAGCGTGGTCAAGTGATATATACAATATAAGGTCTCAGAGTTAGAGGAAAAGCTAGAGTCTGCTCCCATGGACAGCTCTCTTAAGATGAAACTGGAGCCTATTATACAGAGTGAAGTAAGCCAGAAGGAAAAACATAAATACAGTATACTAACGCATATATATGGAAGTTAGAAAGATAGTAACAATAACCCAGTGTATGAGACAACAAAAGAGACACTGACGTATAGAACAGTCTTATGGACTCTGTGGGAGAGGGAGAGGGTGGGAAGATTTGGGAGAATGGCATTGAAACATGTAAAATATCATGTAAGAAACAAGTTGCCAGTCCAGGTTCGATGCATGATACACGATGCTTGGGGCTAGTGCACTGGGACAACCCAGAGGGATGGTATGGGGAGGGAGGAGGGAGGAGGGTTCAGGATGGGGAACACATGTATACCTGTGGCGGATTCATTTTGATATTTGGCAAAACTAATACAATTATGTAAAGTTTAAAAATAAAATAAAATTAGAAAAAAAAAAAAGAACTATGCTACATGTGTCACACTGAGCACCTTCAACCTCCCTTCATCCACCTAAAATCTCTGTCTTAATTGTCCCTCTCATTTCTTTCTGCTCTCTGTTCTCTCTTCCAAGGCTATCTCCCATTGTGTTCTTAACAACATGTCTCATTTCTGTGCTTTCTCTCTTCACCCATCATTGATTCTTCCCATCTTCAGTCTTAGCCCTCTCCCTGCCTTAACTTACTGTAATCTAGAATCTGTTTACCACCCTCACTTTAAAAGCAGTGCTAAATCTACTCTTAATTCACCTGCTTTACCTAAGTTGTCTTCTTTATTACTGTCTCAATGCCATCAATGATGTTCATACAACTTCACTGGCAGCTCTCTACTTTCTTCTATACAATTATGTTCTTTGTCCCTGGTTCTGCTCCTATTTTCCTGATCTGTCCTTTCTCCTTCTCAGACTCTTTGTCCTTCTCTCAACATCAAAAAATAAACATTCCCCAAGGCTACGTCCTTGATTTTCTTTTCTCCTCTGTTTGCATTCTCTCCTTGGCAGTCACCCACTGAAATAGTTTCAAATCTCTCCTCTATGCCATGAAATCTCTCTTATGAACGTTAGAATCATCCAGGGCTATTTCCTTATTGTGTTTTCTACTCAAATATGAGGTCTTTGAATAGGGTCAGTTCAGTTCAGTTCAGTTGCTCAGTTGTGTCCAACTCTTTGCAACCACATGGACTGCAGCACTCCAGGCTTCCCTGTCCATCACCAACTCCTGAAGCTTACTCAAACTCATGTCCATTGAGTCTGTAATGTCATCCAACCATCTCATCTTCTGTCATCCCCTTCTCCTCCTATCTTCAATCTTTCCCAGCATCAGGGTATTTTCCAATAAGTCAGTTCTTCCCATCCAGTGGCCAAAGTGGAGCTTCAGCTGTAGCATCAGTCCTTCCAATGAATATTCAGGACTGATTTCCTTTAGGATTGACTGGTTGGATCTCCTTGCAGTCCAAGGGACTCGCAAGAGTCTTCTCCAACACCACAGTTCAAAAATGTCAATTCTTCGGTGCTCAGCTTTTTTTATGGTCTAACTCTCACATCTATTGAATAGGATAGGCACAGAGAAATGGGGAAGGGCAGATTCTCTGACAGTAGATCTTGCTGGAATTAAAAAAAGAAAAAAAATGATACTGAGTAGAGGATCAAAAGAGAGAACAAATAGCCCCTGGGCAGAAGCACATGATGAGGGAGATGGATCCATTCCCAATTTCTAGAATGTTCTTATTGTTACACCTCTAGTTAAGGATTGTTCTTGATCCCTTCTCACTATTAAGATCAATTTAATAATTCCTAGAACCTAGGATTCTTGCCTGCTCTCTTGTCTCACCTTCTACTTCAACTGTGTCAAAGTCTTTGCGATTCTCAGTGTACATTATGCTATTACATCCTCTAAGTTTTTGAACATGAGGCTAAAGAATTATTCCTGAAGAATAGTTTGGATGATGATACTATCCTGCTGAAAATCACTAAAACTTTTTCTACTGACATTTACTATAGCCTAAATTTTCTCGATCTACCAGATGAAGCTAATGTTTCAGTTTCTCAATATTCTCCATGTATTAAACCTATGATACTCACTGTACTCTAAATATGCCAAGAATTTCTTACCTCTTGCCATCTTAAACTGTTAGCCTAGACTATAATTCCTGAGACATGTCATATTCTCAGCTGCCAAATTCTATTTGCCCTTAAAGCTTACCTATAAAGCCCACAGGTTTGTGGTCTCTTTCTTTATTCTTCTACCTCTAGAGAGACACAATCTTTCCTTCATCCAAATGCCCTTGGAGCTAATTTTGTACCTTATGTGATGGATCATTACAATGTCCAGTTACCCAACAGACTGAAAGCTAACTTAAGTCAAGAAAAATGTCATTATTTTTATATCTCCTGCAGATGCAACAGTATGTTTAACATAAAACAGGCGCTCAATAAGTATCTGTTATCTTAAATATGGTAACTTTCTTCCTCAATTTCTGGAGAGTAGGTGCTTTATTAAAAAAATAATAAACTACTACACAGATGCCTAAAGTTCTCAAGAACACAAAATATATTTTAATTGAAATTATAGCTGTATTGATTCAGCTTTTATTAGAAGGAACCTACCTCTGGAGAGGTTAAAGTTCTATCTCCAATAAGAAAAGCTTCTTTGCATTTCAACTATTTTGATTTTCAAATTCTTTCCAATCATTGATAATGAAGGGAGCATATAATGGTGTTACATCCACAATAAGGAAGGGCTATATGGAGACACCTATTCTAAATATCAGAACAGCATAAATTAACTTATAACATGGAAATCAGCACTCTTAAGATAATGTTGGTAAGTTCAGTTCAGTGGCTCAGTCATGTCCAACTCTTTGCGACCTCATGAATTGCAGAACGCCAGGCCTCCCTGCCCATCACCAACTTCCAGAGTTCACTCAAACTCACGCCATCAAGTCAGTGATGCAATCCAGCCATCTCATCCTCTGTCATCCCCTTCTCCTCCTGCCCCCAATCCCTCCCAGCATCAGAGTCTTTTCCGATGAGTCAACTATTCGCATGAGGTGGCCAAAGTACTGGAGTTTCAGCTTTAGCATCATTCCTTCCAAAAAACACCCAGGACTGATCTCCTTTAGAATGGACTGGTTGGATCTTCTTGCAGTCCAAGAGACTCTCAAGAGTCTTCTTCAACACCACAGTTCAAAAGCATCAATTCTTTGGTGCTCAGCATTCTTCACAGTCCAACTCTCACATCCATACATGACTACTGGAAAAACCATAGCCTTGACTAGACAGACTTTTGTTGGCAAAGTAATGTCTCTGCTTTTCAATATGCTATCTAGGTTGGTCATAACTTTCCTTCCAAGGAGTAAATGTCTTTTAATTTCATGGCTGCAATCACCATCTGCAGTGATTTTGGAGCCCCCAAAAATAAATTCTGACACTGTTTCCATTGTTTCCCCATCTATTTGCCTTGAAGTGATGGGACCAGATGCCATGATCTTCATTTTCTGAATGTTGAATTTAAGCCAACTTTTTCATTCTCCTCTTTCACTTTCATCCAGAGGCTTTTTAGTTCCTCTTCACTTTCTGCCATAAGGGTGGTGTCATCTGCATATCTGAGGATATTGATATTTCTCCCAGCAATCTTGATTCCAGCTTGTGCTTCTTCCAGCCCAGTGTTTCTCATGATGTACTCTGCATAGAAGTTAAATAAGCAGGGTGACAATATACAGTCTAAAATTCCCTTTGATTTTTTTCTTTTTTTCTTTGCCTTTCTGTGTATCTAAATTTTTACCTGGCCAATCTCAAGAGAAAAATACCAATACAGTATTAGACAATACAAGGAAGATTAATAAACTTTATATAAACCCAGTCAAAAATCACTTGACTCATTTCACCCACTATTGCCTTGCTAATTTGTTAACCTTTCAATATACCTTTGCTAATTTCAAAACTTGAGAGTATGTTCCAAACTGAAGAAGGTACTTTAAAAAAAGAAGAAAATTAACTGTTAGAATAGCCAACCACAAAAGCACCTCAAAGTCATACCAAGTGTTTGTATTTCCACAGTTGTCTAGTTTTCTGATACTCATAATTTTGGTACTCTAGAAAAAATAGCCTAGGAATTTATTTCAAATAAAATTGATATTATCAATATGCATCAATTCTAGTACACATTTCTTGATGCTTTGAGTTTCTTATATTAACACTCATTCATGAAGTTCTGAATCAAAATTTTGTGTTTCTTTTTTTTAATATACCAATAAAGAAAAGAGATGCTCTCTGCATATTCTTTATTTTTATTATCCTACTTTATCTTTGGAAATATTAATAAATGCCCATGAACTAGGATGGGACAGAGAATATAATCTATTCTAAATTAAATTATGTGTTTATATTAAAAATTAAATTGAAATATAAAATATTTTACAAAAAATCATTTGGGATTTATAATGCAGATTTAAACATAACAAAACTTCATGTGCTAAAATTCTTCCTACCATTTACAACTTTCACCATTCCCTGTGACTAATGAAGTAAACTTGTTGCTGTTTATCCAGATTAGGGCTGAAGTGATAGAGTACCAAGATCTGAGTCAACATTATAACTTCAAATTACATGATCCACACACCAAAAACTCCCACAGACAACCTTCAAAACCATATCATCTAATAAATTTTTTAATTTATTATTAAATATTTAATTTATTAATTTCCAATTATTTAATTGGAGGTAGGTAGAAGAAAGGTAGGGAAAACCTCAGCTATGAAAATCTTCAGATGCATTATAAGAATAAAAAAATGCTAATAAAAATAACAATGCTCTACATATTAATAGTCCTTACAAGTTTGTGTATATATATTATATACAATTTATTTGTATATATTATTTATATTTATTTACATGTTTTATATATCATACAGTTATTTCTAAAGGTTGCAACACTGTAACACTTCCCTCGTGGTACAGTGGATAAGAATCTGCCTGCCATTGCAGGGTAGATGGGTTTTATCCCTGGTCCAGGAAGATACCACATACCACAGAGCAACTAAAGCCTGTGTGCTACAGCTACTGAGCCCACATTTTAGAGCCTGTGAGCTGCAACTGCTGAGACCACATGCTGCAACTACTTAAGCCTGTGTGCCTAGAGCCTGTGCTCTGCAATGAGAAGTTGCTGCAATGAGAAGCCTGTGCACCACAAGGAAGAGTAACCCTTGCTGGCCACAACTAGAGAAACCCCGCAGGTAGCAATGGAGACCTAGCAAACCAAAAATATAATTAATTATATACATATATATAATTAAATATAATTAGGAATAATTAATTAAGTTTACCAAGGGAACATTTAATGCAAAGATGGGCTCGATAAAGGACAGAAGTGATATGGACCTAACAAAGCAGAAGATATTAAGAAGAGGTGGCAAGAATACACAGAAGAACTGTACAAAAAAGATCTTCATGACCAAGATAATCACGATGGTGTGATTATTCATCTAGAGCCAGACATCCTGGAATGTGAAGTCAAGTGGGCCTTAGAAAGCATCACTACGAACAAAGCTAGTGGAGGTGATGGAATTCCAGTTGAGCTTTTTAAAATCCTGAAAGACGATGCTGTGAGATGATGCTGTGAAAGTGCTGCACTCAATATGCCAGCAAATTTGGAAAACTCAACAGTGACCACAGGACCGGAAAAGATCAGTTTTCACTCCAATCCCAAAGAAAGGCAATGCCAAAGAACGCTCAAACTACCGCACATTGCACTCATCTCAAATGCTAGGAAAGTAATGCTCAAAATTCCCCAAGCCAGGCTTCAGCAATATGTGAACCATGAACTTCCAGATGTTCAAGTTGGTTTTAGAAAAGACAGAGGAACCAGAGATCAAATTGCCAACATCCGCTGGATCATGGAAAAAGCAAAAGAGTTCCAGAAAAACATCTATTTCTGTTTTATTGACTATGCCAAAGCCTTTGACTGTGTGGATCACCACAAACTGTGGAAAATTCTGAAAGAGATGGGAATACCAGACCACCTGCCTCTTGAGAAACCTGCATGCAGGTCAGAAAGCAACAGTTAGAACTGGACATGGAACAACAGACTGGTTCCATATAGGAAAAGGAGTAGTCAAGGCTGTATATTGTCACCCTGCTTATTTAATTTCTACGCAGAGTACATCATGAGAAATGCTGGGCTGGAAGAAGCACAAACTGGAATCAAGATTTCCAGGAGAAATATCAATAACCTCAGATATGCAGATGACACCACCCTTATGGCAGAAAGTGAAGAGGAACTAAAAAGCCTCTGGATGAAGGTGAAAGAGGAAAGTGAAAAAGTGGGTTAAAACTCAACATTCAGAAAACGAAGATCATAGCATGGTCCCATCACTTCATGGGAAATAGATGGGGAAACAGTAGAAGCAGTGTTAGACTTTACTTTTTTGGGATCCAAAATTACTGCAGACTGTGATTGCAGCCATGAAATTAAAAGATGCTCACTCCTTGAAAGGAAAGTTATGACCAACCTAGACAGCATATTCAAAAGCAGAGACATTACTTTGCCAACAAAGGTCCTTCTAGTCAAGGCTATGGTTTTTCCAGTAGTCATGTATGGATGTGAGAGTTGGACTGTGAAGAAAGCTGAGTGCCAAAGAATTGATGCTTTTGAAATGTGGTGCTGGAAAAGACTCTTGAGAGTCCCTTGGACAGCAAGGAGATCCAACCAGTTCATCCTAAAGGATACCAGTCCTGGGTGTTCATTAGAAGGACTGATGCTGAGGCTGAAACTCCAATACTTTGGCCACGTCATGCGAAGAGTTGACTCACTGGAAAAGACCCTGATGCTGGGAGGGATTGAGGGCAGGAGAAGGGGACGACAGAGGATGAGATGGCTGGATGGCATCACTGACTCAATGGACATGAGTTTGGGTGAACTCGGGGAGTTGGTGATGGACAGGGAGGCCTGGCGTGCTGCAATTCATGGGGTCGCAAAGAGTCAGACATGACTGAGCGACTGAACTGAACTGAATTAACTTTGAATGTTGCAATACTGCAAATATGAAGTATTTTAAAGTTTTGCTTTGTTTTGAAGTCACAGCACGTAGCCTGTCAGACCTTAGTTCCCTGACCAGGGATTGAACCCAGGCCCTCAGGACTGAACATGTGGAATCCTAACCACTAGACTACCAGAGAATTCCCCTTAAGTTTATTTCATAAATAAGAAAAACAAGGCTTAAAGTTTATATAACTAACAAGATGTAGAGATAAGATTCAATTGAAGATCAGTTTCCAAGTCTCTTTCCATTATGACATAACTATTTAAATGCAAATTCAAGAGCCAGCGAGAACTCATCCCTTGTATTTTAAAGGAATACTGAGGATAAATAGAAATATTAAGTAAGGAAAAATATAGACTAATAACTTGTTATTTCATAGGCCTTAAACCCTCTGAATTCCAGAACCACTTTCCCTCTTCTTCTATTCTTGTATACTTAAGAATGACATGATGAGGGGGTCACATGATTTTTGACTTGAGAAATGATAAATTAGAGAAAATAAGGAAAAATAAAGAGATGATTAATAACACATGTGTGATTCATCAATAGTCATAATTTCTTCAGGTGAGTACAATAAAAGGTAGCCAGATTTTAATTACATCCTTTTCAAACACTTGTTAATTCAACAAAAGTTTAGTAAGAACCACTTTCTAAACATAAAGAATACAATACTGACTAAATCAGATTAGGGACCTACCCTCATGAAGCTCACAATCTCAGATATTCCTCAGATATTAACTCCTTCAAAGTTCATTCTCTCATACCACCTGCTTTAGCCCGAAACAGGAATGATGCATCTGCTCCCTTACATCATAATATTCTATATAAAGTTCTTTCATCATTTTCATGTTACAATATTGTGCTCATGTGAATATCTTTCCCCACCCCCCACTCCTGTCTTGCAGTAATTGACTGCAGTTACTTCAAGTTAACGCCTACAACTTACTGAACTCTGTATCTCAAGCTCTTTCCATAGTGACCAGCACATAAGAGGTAGTCAACAAATGTTTATAAAATGAATGAAAGGAAATGGCATTGGGTTTCCATTTTAGGAATATGGTGTACTAGGGGCCAGGACAGATCATCTTGTTTAAATCAACTTATAGTGCTAGATGAGAAGTTTATCTAACTCAAATTTATCCATAAGCTAACAAAACATACGGCTATTTGGGTGAAAAACAAGGTGAAGGCAGGAATCTAGAAAGGTAAGAATTATTTAAAATAGCTTTTGCTTGAGAGTATTTATAAAACCAGGGAGAGTAAGCCTTTGTTGTTAAGTCTTATGCAGTTTAAAGCATAGGAATAAAAATTCCAGGTCTCATTCAAGGTGGAGATTCTAATAGATCACTCCCAGTTTAAAAAATAAGCACCAGAAGGCACTATATTACCCTGCTCTAATGGACCACATGTACATAGAAACTGATGATTTCAAAACTTTTTGGTGAATAAAAAACTGTATTCCCTGACAAAGTATAGCCAAAAGCCAGACATTCTGTTGTCTGTAAATTGAGTTCATACTACATTGGTGATCAGAAAAGTCTCAAGCTGAGATGCTGGCTTCCAGATATCTGCCAGAAGCAAACACCAATTCTATCTAGACCAACCTTCTTTAATCCAGGACCTTTGAGACTGTCCACAGACAAAGTATGGACTTCCCTGTTGGCTCAGAGGTAAAGAATCCACCTACAATGCAAGAGCCAAAGGAGACAAGGGCTTGACCCCTGGGTCAGGAAAATCCCTTGGAGGAGGGCATGGCAACCCACTACAGTATTCTTGCCTGGTGAATCCCATGGACAGAGGAGCCTGGCAGACAAAAGTCCATAGGTTTGCAAAGAGCTGGACATGACTGAGCGACTGCACTGAACTGATGGAACACAAAAGATCTCAAATAGTCAAAGCAATCTTGAGAAAGAAAAAAAAGAGCTGAGGGAATCAACCTTTCTAACTTTATACTATGAAGCTCCAGTCATCAAGATAGTATGGTTCTGGTAGAAAAAAAAGAATTACAGACCAATGAAACAAGATAGAAAGCCCAGAGATAAACCCATGTACCTATGGGCACCTAATCTTTGACAAAAGAGGCGGGAATATAAAAAGGAGAAAAGACAGCCTCTTCAATAACTGGTGCTGGGAAAACTCAGCAGCTACAAGTAAAAGAAAGAAACTAGAACACTTCTTAAGGCTAGATACTACAAAGCTCTTAGAAGAAAACATAGACAGCACTCTCTTTTACATAAATCACAGCAAGATCCTATTTGACCTTCCT
This sequence comes from Bos taurus, assembly GCF_002263795.3. NCBI lineage: Eukaryota > Metazoa > Chordata > Mammalia > Artiodactyla > Bovidae > Bos > Bos taurus. Next base: position 76,570,218 of record NC_037330.1, read on the forward strand.
CCTAGAGTAATGCAAATTAAAAAAAAAAAATGGGACCTATTTAAACTAAGAAGGTTTTTTTCAAAGAAAAGAAAACAATAAACAAGATCAAAAGACAACCCCAAGAATGGGAGAAAATAATTGCAAATCAAAGAGCCAGCAAAGGTAATCTCCAAAATGTGTAAATAGCTCATGTAGCTCAGTATCAGAAAAACAAACAGCCCAATCAAGAAATGGGCAGAAGACCTAGACAGACATTTCTCCAAAGAAGACACATCGATGGCCAATAAACACATAAAAAGGTATCCAACATTACTATTAGAGAAATGCAGATTAAAACTACAATGAGTTATCACCTCATACTACTCAAAATGATCATCATCAAAAAATCTACAAATAAGGATGGAGAGGATGTGGAGAAAAGGGAAACCTCCTACACTGTTGGTGGGAATGTAGACTGCTATAGCCAGTATAGAAAAAGTATGGGTATTCCTTTAAAAACTAGGAATAAATCTATATATGACCCAGAAATCCCACTACTGAGCATATTCCCTGAAAGAAAGAAAGTGAAGTCCCTCAGTTGTATTTGACTCTTTGCAATCCCATGGACTGTAGTCTAAGCGGCTTCTCTATCCATGGGATTTCCAGGCAAGAGTACTGGAGTGGGTTGCCATTTTCTTCCCTGAGAAAGCCACAATTCTAAAAGATGCATGTACCCCAATGTTCACTGCAAAATTATTTATAATAACCAGAACATGGAAGAAACCACAGATGTCCACCTACAGATGAATGGATAAAGAATATGTGGTATATTGATATAATAGATTATTATTCAGCCATTAAAAAAGAATGAATTTGAGTTAGCGCTAATGAGGTGGGTGAACCTAGAGCCTGTTATAGAGTGAAGTAAGTCAGAAACACAAAGTGTATACTAACTCCTAAGAGTCCGAAATACAGTACTTGGATGCTATCTCAAAAATGACAGAATGATCTCTGTTTGTTTCCAAAGCAAACCATTCAATATCACAGTAATCCAAGTCTATGCCCCAGCCAGTAACACTGAAGAAGCTGAAGTTGAATGGTTCTATGAAGACCTACAAGACGTTTTAGAACTAACACCCAAAAAAGATGTCCTTTTCATTATAGGGGACTGGAATGCAAAAGTAGGAAGTCAAGAAACACCTGGAGTAACAGGGAAATTTGGCCTTGGAATATGGAATGCAGCAGGGCAAAGACTAACAGAGTTTTGCCAAGAAAATGCACTGGTCATAGCAACACCCTCTTCCAACAACACAAGAGAAGACTCTATACATGGACATCACCAGATGGTCAACACCAAAATCAAACTGATTATATTCTTTGCAGCCAAAGATAGAGAAGCTCTATACAGTCAACAGAAACAAGACCAGGAGCTGACTGTGGCTTAGATCATGAACTCCTTATTGCCAAATTCAGACTTAAATTGAAGAAAGTAGGGGAAACCACTAGACCATTCAGGTATGACCTAAATCAAATCCCTTATGATTATACAGTGGAAGTGAGAAATAGATTTAAGGGATAGGATCTGATAGATAGAGTGCCTGATGAACTATGGATGGAGGTTCGTGACACTGTACAGGAGACAGGGATCAAGACCATCCCCATGGAAAAGAAATGCAAAAAAGCAAAATGGCTGTCTGGGGAGGCCTTACAAATAGCTGTGAAAAGAAGAGAAGTGAAAAGCAAAGGAGAAAAGGAAAGATATAAGCATCTGAATGCAGAGTTCCAAAGAATAGGAAGAAGAGATAAGAAAGCCTTCCTCAGAGATCAATGCAAAGAAATAGAGGAAAACAATAGAATGGGAAAGACCAGAGATCTATTCAAGAAAATTAGAGATACCAAGGGAACATTTCATGCAAAGATGGGCTCCATAAAGGACAGAAATGGTATGGACCTAACAGAAGCAGAAGATATTAAGAAGAGGTGGCAGGAATACACAGAAGAACTGTACAAAAAAGATCTTCATGGCCAAGATAATCACGATGATGTGATGACTCACCTAGAGCCAGACATCCTGGAATGTGAAGTCAAGTGGGCCTTAGAAAGCATCACTACGAACAAAGCTAATGGAGGTGATGGAATTCCAGTTGAGCTATTTCAAATCCTGAAAGATGATGCTGTGAAAGTACTGCACTCAATATGTCAGCAAGTTTGGAAAACTCAGCAGTGGCCACAGGACTGGAAAAGGTCAGTTTTCATTCCAATCTCAAAGAAAGGCAATGCCAAAGAATGCTCAAACTACCACACAATTACACTCATCTCACACATTAGTAAAGTAATGCTCAAAATTCTCCAAGCCAGGCTTCAGCAATATGTGAACCATGAATTTCCAGATGTTCAAACTGGTTTTAGAAAAGGCAGAGGAATCAGAGATCAAATTGCCAACATCTGCTGGATCATGGAAAAAGCAAGAGAGTTCCAGAAAAACATCTATTTCTGCTTTATTGACTATCCCAAAGCCTTTGACTGTATGGATCACAATAAAATGTGGAAAATTCTGAAAGAGATGGGAATACCAGACCACCTGACCTGCCTCTTGAGAAACCTGTATGCAGGTCAGGAAGCAACAGTTAGAACTGGACATGGAACAACAGACTGGTTCCAAATAGGAAAAGGAGTAGTCAAGGCTGTATATTGTCACCGTGCTTATTTAAGTTCTATGCAGAGTACATCATGAGAAATGCTGGGCTGGAAGAAACACAAGCTGGAATCAAGATTGCTGGGAGAAATATCAATAACCTCAGCTATTTAGATGACACCACCCTTATGGCAGAAAGTGAAGAGGAACTAAAAAGCCTCTTGATGAAAGTGAAAGTGGAGAGTGAAAAAGCTGGCTTAAAGCTCAACATTCAGAAGATGAAGATCATGGCATGGTCCCATCACTTCATGGGAAATAGATGGGGAAGCAGTGTCAGACTTTATTTTTTTGGGCTCCAAAATCACTGCAGATGGTGACTGCAGCCATGGAATTAAAAGACAGTTACTCCTTGGAAGAAAAGTTATGACCAACCTAGATAGCATATTGAAAAGCAGAGACATTACTTTGCCAACAAAGGTCAGTCTAGTCAAGGCTATGGTTTTTCCAGTGGTCATGTATGGATGTGAGAGTTGGACTGTGAAGAAAACTGAGCGCCAAAGAATTGATGCTTTTGAACTGTGGTGTTGGAGAAGACTCTTGAGAGTCCCTTGGACTGCAAGGAGATCTAACCAGTCCATTCTGAAGGAATCAGCCCTGGGATTTCTTTGGAAGGAATGATGCTAAAGCTGAAACTCCAGTACTTTGGCCACCTCATGCGAAGAGTTGACTCATTGGAAAAGACTGTGATGCTGGGAGGGATTGGGGGCAGGAGGAGAAGGGGACGACAGAGGGTGAGATGGCTGGATGGCATCACTGACCCAATGGACGTGAGTCTGAGTGAACTCCAGGAGATGTTGATGGACAGGGGGGCCTGGCGTGCTGCGATTCATGGGGCACAAAGAGTCGGACACGACTGAGCGACTGAACTGAACTGAACTGATGGAATCTAGAAAAATCATACTTATGAACCTATTTGCAAGGAAGGAATGGAAATGCAGATATAGAGAACAGACTCATGGACACAGAGAGTGAAAGAGACTGGGATGAATGGAGAAAGTAGCATTACATATATATGCTACCATGTATAAAATAGAGAGCTGGTGAGAAGTTGCTATACAACACAGGGAGCCCAGCCTGGCGCTCTGTGATGAACTAGAGAGGTGAGATGGGAGGAGGGTAGGGAGGCTCAAGAGCGAGGGTATATATGTATAATTATGGCTGACTAGTGTTGTTGGCAATGGCACCCCACTCCAGTACTCTTGCCTGGAAAATCCCATGGACAGAGGAGCCTGGTAGGCTGCAGTCCATGGGGTTGCTAAGAGTCGGACACGACTGAGCGACTTCACTTTCACTTTTCTCTTTCATGCACTGGAGAAGGAAATGGCAATCCACTCCAGTATTCTTGCCTGGAGAATCCCAGGGATGACGGAGCCCAGTGGGCTGCCATCTATGGGGTCGCACAGAGTCGGACACGACTGAAGTGACATAGCATAATGTTGTTGTACAGAAGAAACTAACACAATATTGTAAAGCAACTCCCTCCAGTTAAAAAAATATACATATGTTGGATCTTTGTGTACTGTGCTTAGGTCGTTCAGTCATCAGTCATGTCCAGCTGTCTGCAACCCCATGGACTATAGCCTGCCAGAATCCATGGGGATTCTCCAGGCAAGAACACTGGAGTGGATTGCCATTCTCTCTTCCAGGGGATCTTTCCAACTCAGGGACTGAACCCAGGTCTCCAGCATTGCAGGTGGGTTCTTTACCATCTGAGCCACAAGGAAAGCCCAAGAATACTGGAGTGGGTAGCCTATCCCTTCTCCAGGGGAACTTGCTGACCCAGGAATCAAACTGGGGTCTCCTGGACTGCAGGCGAATTCTTTACCAGCTTAGCTACCAGGGAAGCCCATGTTGGATCTTTAAAAATTGTCAAAATAGACAGCTTTCTGCTATAATTGATTAAGTGAGCAAAAATAAGCACTTCCCAGGTGTTGCTAATGGTAAAGACCTGTCTCCCAATGCAGGAGATATAAGAGACCTGGGTTCAGTCCTTGGGTCGTGAAGATTCCCTGGAGGAGGGCATGAAAACCCCTCCAAATTCTTGCCTGGAGAATCCCATGGACAAAGGAGCCTGGAGGGCTATGGTCCATGGGATCACAAAGAATCAGACATGACTGAAGGGACTTAGCACACATGCAGGTAAGTGAAAAAAGAGATAAATTACACATTCAGCAGATATTTAAAAGATGAGTAAATCCTCTGAACAACTTTACAAAAACAATTGAAAACTTAGATGAAATACATCCCTTTAAAAATGCAACAAAACTCATTCCAAAAGAAAAAGAAAGCCCAACTAGGATTAATGACAACCACTAGGTGGTTGAGCCAGTATTTCAAAGCTTTTCACAAAATTACAGACCCAAATGACCTCATTTGCAAATTTGAATATATTTTATAAAATATTCAACAAACAAATCTATTATCACACAAAAGATTCCAGATTGTAGAGTAAAAGAGGAAAGAGTTGCATTTCATATTATGAGCCTAGGTTAATTTGATTCCAAAACCTTCAAAGGACAGAACAAGAGGAAAATTAAGGCCAATCTTGCTCATGAACATAGACACAAGTACCTCATACTAAATTTAATTTTACCAAATATTAAAAGGATAGTACAAGGAAGGAAAAGTAAAGAACAATCTTACTAAAATACACACACACACACACACACAGACACGAATACCCTAAACTGGCTATTAGCCAACTGACTCTAGCAATGCATAAGAAATATATCTAAGAATTAGGTTGGGTTTATATTAGGAATGTAAGGCTAGTTGATTATTTTTTAGAAATAAATTAACATAATCCATCACATAAGGAGAAAAAGTAAATGATTATCTCAGATGAAACATTTGATACTGAATAAAATTCAGTAACAGATTTGTACTTACAAGACCTGCAAAAAACGTGAAGCTTAAAATAAAACAAGGATGTTTCCTTTCACCACTTCTATTCAATATTATAATGGAAATAAAAATCAGCCCATTAAAGGCAAGGTAAAAAATAGGTATTTTTATTAATAAGGCACTTTTTTACATTTTTCCATAAATATAAAGTATATTTTTATGCATTTTATAATCAATGACATCTCAGAATCAGTGAAGGATGCTAAAATATGTGTCTTAGATAAGAAAAATAAATAATCAGAAAAGTTAGAAAAGTTGTCTATGTAGAAAACTCAAAATATTAATAGTATATTTTTAGAATAAGAATTTGACAAGGATCTAGATGCAATATCAATATTAAAATTATATCTACATGAATAATTATAAAGGTTTATAATTTTTATAATTATAAAAATAAATTTATAAAGGTTCAATATAAAGGTTTGATACAATATAGCATAAAAATATAGGATGTTTAGGAAAAACTTAACTGAATTTATGAGACCCCTGTAGCAAAAATTATGAAACTATACGGAAAGACTAGACTTCTAAGAGTCTCAAAAAATAAAAATGTGCATACCAGGTTCATGGGTTGAAAGTTCCTCTCAGTAATAGTTAGATACTAGGTCTCCCCAAATTAAACTGTAGATTCAACACAATTATTATTAAAGTTAGAACTTCAAGGGTGGCTGTGTGTGTGTGTGTGTGTGTGTGTGTGTGTGTGTGTGTGATGTTGACTGTTGAAATGTTCTATTACTCTGGCTACATGACAAACCAATTGAAAACTCAGTGGCTTAAAATGACAGCAATATTTATTTAACTCATGAATCTACAATTTGGGCTGAACTCAGTAGAAAAGGCTACTTGCTACTCAACTAAATATTAGAGCAGTTAGGACCGTTTGAAAGAGGAGGTTAGAATTATCTGAAGATTTGCCCTCTTGTATGTTTGGCACTTAAGCTGGGGGATAGAACAGCTGGACTCCTTTTGTATCTCTATATATTTGCTCCATGTGATCTCTTCAGCACAGTTGCTATAGGGAAGCCAGACATTATATGTACATGTCTGCCCAGGGCCTCAACGAAGCATGTCATGGAATGCAGAGCCAGGTGGAAGCTCTGACAGCTTTTACGCCTCAGCCTTAGAAGATCTATATCATGTCTGCCATAATCACAAAGCCACCCAGATTTAAAGGGAGAGAACACAGATCACACTCTTGATAGAGGACTATCAGTGTCAGATTGCAAAAGAAGCCTGTGGGATGAGATAAACTGGTGGAGCCATCTCTGAAAAATACAGTCTTCAAGTAGAAAATAACAAAATGATTCTATAATTTCTGTAGAAGACTAACACTCAAGATTAGTCAAAATATTCTTGAAGAAAATCCTAGACTTAAAATACAATAATGCACTCTGTGAAGAATACCATTGGTAGCTTGATAGGGATTGCACTGAATTGCTTTGGGTAGTATACTCATTTTCACTATATTGATTCTTCCAATCCATGAACAAGGTATATTTCTCCATCTATTAGTGTTCTCTTTGATTTCTTTCACCAGTGTTTTATAGTTTTCTATATATAGGTCTTTAGTTTCTTTAGGTAGATATATTCCTAAGTATTTTATTCTTTTCATTACAATGTTGAATGGAATTGTTTCCTTAATTTCTCTTTCTATTTTCTCATTATTAGTGTATAGGAATGCAAGGGATTTCTGTGTGTTGATTTTATATCCTGCAACTTTACTATATTCATTGATTAGTTCTAGTAATTTTCTGGTGGAGTCTCTAGGGTTTTCACTGTAGAGGATCATGTCATCTGCAAACAGTGAGAGTTTTACTTCTTCTTTTCCAATTTGGATTCCTTTTATTTCTTTTTCTGCTCTGATTGCTGTGGCCAAAACTTCCAAAACTATGTTGAATAGTAGTGGTGAAAGTGGGCACCCTTGTCTTGCTCGTGACTTTAGGGGAAATGCTTTCAATTTTTTACCATTGAGGATAATGTTTGCTGTGGGTTTGTCATATATAGCTTTTATTATGTTGAGGTATGTTCCTTCTATTCCAGCTTTCTGGAGAGTTTTTATCATAAATGGATGTTGAATTTTATCAAAAGCTTTCTCTGCATCTATTGAGATAATCATATGGTTTTTATTTTTCAATTTGTTAATGTGGTGTATTACATTGATTGATTTGTGGATATTGAAGAATCCTTGCATCCCTGGGATAAAGCCCACTTGTTCATGATGTATGATCTTTTTAATGTGTTGTTGGATTCTGATTGCTAGAATTTTATTAAGGATTTTTGCATCTATGTTCATCAGTGATATTGACCTGTAGTTTTCTTTTTTTGTGGCATCTTTGTCAGGTTTTGGTATTAGGGTGATGGTGGCCTCATAGAATGAGTTTGGAAGTTTCCCTTCCTCTGCAATTTTCTGGAAGAGTTTGAGCAGGATAGGTGTTAGCTCTTCTCTAAATTTTTGGTAGAATTCAGCTGTGAAGCCGTCTGGACCTGGGCTTTTGTTTGCTGGAAGATTTTTGATTACAGTTTCAATTTCCGTGCTTGTGATGGGTCTGTTAAGATTTTCTATTTCTTCCTGATCGAGTTTTGGAAAGTTGTACTTTTCTAAGAATTTGTCCATTTTTTCCACATTGTCCATTTTATTGGCATATAATTGTTGATAGTAGTCTCTTATGATCCTTTGTATTTCTGTGTTGTCTGTTGTGATCTCTCCATTTTCATTTCTAATTTTATTGATTTGATTTTTCTCCCTTTGTTTCTTGATGAGTCTGGCTAATGGTTTGTCAATTTTATTTATCCTTTCAAAGAACCAGCTTTTGACTATGGAGAACAGTGTGGAGATTCCTTAAAAAACTGGAAATAGAACTGCCTTATGACCCAGCAATCCCACGGCTGGGCATACACACTGAGGAAACCAGAATTGAAAGAGATACGTGTACCCCAATGTTCATCACAGCACTGTTTGTAATAGCCAGGACATGGAAGCAACCTAGATGTCCATCAGCAGATGAATGGATAAGAAAGCTGTGGTACATGTACACAATGGAGTATTACTCAGCCATTAAAAAGAATACATTTGAATCAGTTTTAATGAAGTGGATGAAACTGGAGCCTATTATACAGAGTGAAGTAAGCCAGAAAGAAAAACACCAATACAGTATACTAATGCATATATATGGAATTTAGAAAGATGGTAACAATAACCCTGGGTACAAGACAGCAAAAGAGACACTGATGTATAGAACAGTCTTTTGGACTCTGTGGCAGAGGGAGAGGGTGGGATGATTTGGGAGAATGGCATTGAAACATGTTTAATATCATATATGAAATGAGTCGCCAGTCCAGGTTCGATGCACGATACTGGATGCCTGGGGCTGGTGCACTGGGATGACCCAGAGGGATGGTACGGGGAGGGAGGAGGGAGGAAGGTTCAAGATGGGTAACACATATATACCTGTGGCAGATTCATGTTGATATATGGCAAAACCAATACAATATTGTAAAGTTAAAAAATAAAATAAAAATACAATAATGCAGAGTGCTATAGGCATTGAGATAGACAAACTGACTATCCATAGGGATAGATAAATTTAACATATACAGATAAACTGACATTTGTACGTGTTAAAAACATGGAAGGCAAGTATGTGTGTGCATATGTATATTAAATACATAGAAAATATATAAGTGTTAGTAACATGGGGAAGAAATGAAATTGGATCCTAGCTCAGGCCAAACACTAAAATCAATTCCAGATAGATTAAACTTCTAGAAAATATATTGTGATTTTTTTTCCTATTCATAATTATTCTTTTTGTTTTTTCCTAAATAAACACAAAATAAAAGTTCCCAATGGGAGTACAACCAATTTAGTCTTCTATTATTATTAAATTTCTCTCTTTCTCTGTCAATTATTCCTAGCCACTTTGAGTCCTCATCTGACTCCTATTTAATTCTAACAACTCATTTCTAATAACTGTCCTAAATCATCTCATCAGACAGAAACACTGAGCTGTGCTATGGCCCTTTCTTCCTTATTTTCTTTCATTTCTTGGAAAGAAACTGAGAAAAGGATCAAGCCTACGTATAAAAATACAGCCAATATCACAATCCAACACTATTTTGGGAGTTTTGTTTTGGATTTTTCTTTTCTCAACTGATAGTTATGGGTAGGAATGAAGTAAAAGTTTTGCTTATATTTTGTTTGTTCACAAAGATTCTAAATTTGTAATAACTTACATTTGGCAAGCTTTATTGTCAAATAGCTCTGAATATCCAAGTTTCTCAAATGTTTCATTAACTGTTTTTCTATGAAACCTGCAGATACATCCTATTAACTTTATTTTACTCTTGGCATTGTATATCTTTTTATCCATTCATTTACTTATTCATTCTCAATTCACTTATATATATATATATATAAAGAGACATGTATATATAAGTCTTACCCAGCTCCCCAACATTTTCACCATGCTTTTTTCTGAAGATATTATTATCTTTTAACTTAATAACAAATCAATTTATTATTTATATTATTGTTTTATGACTTGAATCCACTTGAATTTAAATTCCACAAGACAAAAAAAATGTGTCTATTTTGTTTACTAGTGAAAACAGCATCTGTCTCTCATTTATTTCTAAACCATCACCTAATATACATCCAAGACCCTCTTATAGATGCTGTCTTCACTAGTAAACAAAATAGACACATTTTTTTTGTCTTGTGGAATTTAAATTCAAGTGGATTCAAGTCAGAAAATAATAATATAAATAATAAATTGATTTGTTATTAAGTTAAAAGATAATAATATCTTCAGAAAAAAGCATGGTGAAAATGTTGGGGAGCTGGGTAAGAGTTAAGTTTATAAAAGGGATCAAACAAGGTTGCCTAAAAAGAAGATAACTGAGGAAAGATATGAAGCAAGTGAGGAAATGAATAATGATTTTTTCTTGGCATTTACCAATGATGTTGAAAATCAGCCCTGTGATACAATTTTAGGCTCATTATACTATCCTTTGAAAATGCTTGACATTTTAGAAGATAAGCATGATGATGTATGCTTGTCCCCTTGATCCTAAAGAACAAATTGTGTTGTAGTGAAAAAGTAAATATTTCTGAGTTAGAAAAACTTAAGTTCTTGTCTTACTTCCAAAATTTACTAGTATCATAACCCTAGGCAATGGTCTTAACTTTCTTCACTTTAATTTACCCATCTGTAAAAAATTAATGTAATAAATCCCTATCATATAATTGGGGTTGTAATTAGCTTTATACTATATTGAATAGATGGGTAAAAGCATATAGTTTTATGTTGCCTTAATGTTTCACAAAATATTTTCAGGATTAAAAAAATGAGAAACATAGTAATGATCCATAAGTTATAAGCCAGAAAAAAAGTAAGTTAAATTATATCACAACTTACTTAACTAGACTTAGACTAAAAAAGAACCAGCTTTTGTTTCATTGACTTTATTGATTTCTGCTTTTTATTACTTCTCTCCTTATGTTTGCTTTTGGTTTATTTTGCCACTCCTTTTCTAAGTTTTTGAAGTGGGAGTTTAGACTATTGATTTGAGATTTCCTCTCTTTTTTAATGTAAACATTTAGTGTTAAAATTTTTCCACTCTTTTGAAGCATTTATCACAGTGCATTACAACTGACTTTAATGCTTTTAGTTCAGTTCAGTCTCTCAGTCGTGTCCGACTCTTTGCAACCCCAGGAACCACAGCACGCCAGGCCTCCCTGTCCATCACCAACTCCCAGAGTCCACCCAAACCCATGTGTATTGAGTTGGTGATGCCATGCAACCATCTCATCCTCGGTCGTCCCCTTCTCCTTCTGCCCTCAATCTTTCCTAGCATCAGGGTCTTTTCAGATGAGTCAGCTGTTCGCCTCAGGTGGCCAAAGTACTGGAGTTTCACCTTCAACAACAGTTCTTCCAGTGAACACCCAGGACTGATCTCCCCTGGGATGGACTGGTTGGATCTCCTTGTTCAAGGTATTCTCAAGAGTCTTCTCCATCACGACAGTTCAAAAGCATCAATTCTTTGATGCTCAGCTTTCTTTATAGTCCAACTCTCACATTCATACATGACCAATGGAAAAACCATAGCGTTGACTAGACAGACCTTTGTTGACAAAGTGATATCTCTACTTTTTAATATGCTGCCTAGGTTGGTCATAACTTTCCTTCCAAGGAGTAAGCATCTTTTAATTTCATGGCTGCAGTCACCATCTGCAGTGATTTTGGAGTCCAAAATAAATAAATAAATAAATAAAGTCAGCTTAGTGCTTTAGTAAAAACATCTATTTCTGCCTTATTGACTATGCCAAAGCCTTTGACTGTGTGGATCACAATAAACTGTGGAAAATTCTGAGAGAGATGGGAATACCAGAGCACCTGACCTGCCTCTTGAGAAACCTGTATGCAGGTCAGGAAGCAACACTTAGAACTGGACGTGCAACAACAGACAGGTTCCAAATAGGAAAAGGAGTATGTCAAGGCTGCATATTGTCACCCTGCTTATTTAACTTATATGCAGAGTACATCATGAGAAACGCTGGACTGGAGGAAGCACAAGCTGGAATCAAGATTGCCAGGAGAAATATCAATAACCTCAGATATGCAGATGACACCACCCTTATGGCAGAAAGTGAAGAGGAACTAAAGAGCCTCTTGATGAAAATGAAAGAGGAGAGTGAAAAAGTTGGCTTAAATTCAACATTCAGAATACTAAGATCATGGCATCTGGTTCCATCACTTCATGGCAAATAGATGGGGAAACAGTGGAAACAGTGTCAGATTTTATTTTTCTGGGCTCCAAAATCACTGCAGATGGTGATTGCAGCCATGACATTAAAAGCACTTACACCTTGGAAGGAAAGTTATGACCAACCTAGACAACATATTAAAAAGTAGAGACATTACTTTTCCAACAAAGGCCCATCTAATCAAGGCTATGGTTTTTCCTGTGGTCATGTACGGATGTGAGAGTCGGATTGTGAAGAAAGCGGAGTGCTGAAGAACAATGCTTTTCAACTGTGGTGTTGGAGAAGACTCTTGAGAGTCCCTTGGACTGCAAGGAGATCCAACCAGTCCATTCTAAAGGAGATCAGTCCTGGGTGTTCATTGGAAGGACTGATGTTGAAACTGAAACTCCAGTACTTTGGCCACCTGATGCGAAGAGCTGACTCATCTGAAAAGACTCTGATGCTGGGAAAGATTGAGGGCAGGAGGAGAAGGGGACAACAGAGGATGAGATGGTTGGATCGCATCACCGACTCAATGGACATGGGTTTGGATAGACTCTGGGAGTTGGTGATGGACAGGGAGGCCTGGCGTGCTACAGTTCATGGGGTCGCAAAGAGTTGGACATGACTGAGTGACTGAACTAAAATGCTTTAGTTGTGTCTTAAAAGATTGTTAGGAAGTATTTTCATTTTAACTAATTTCAATATACAATATACTTTCGATTTTTTTCTTTGAATATTCCTCTTTTAGTCATGTTATTTAGAGTTTATCTGTATATGAAGATTTTCTGCACCTTTGTGTTACTGATTTCTCATTTGATTCCATTGTGGTCATAGAACATCCATAGTTTGTGACTTAGATGAAATGAACTAAATCAGAACTACCACAACTCAGCCAAAATGAAACAGATAATTTGAATAGCTCTATGTCTATTAAGAAATACAAATACATAATTTAACAATTCTATAAAAAGAGAGTTGCTGGGCCCAGGTGCTTTCGCTGGAGAATTCTACTAAACATTTAAAGAAGAATTAACACAATTCTACACAATAAACTATTAAAAGATATCAAAGATACATTTCATTACAGAGAAATATCATGTTCATGAATTGGAAGATTTAACATGGTAAATATATGAATTCTCCCCAAATTGATACACAGTTTTTAATATAACTCTTGACAAACTCCCAGCAAGATTTGTGTAGATATAATAAGACTATTCTAACAATTAATGAGCAAAGCAAAGGAACTAGATTAGTTGTGATCGAGTAAATGTTTATCTACCTCAAAATTCACACATTGAAGCCCTAATCCCCAACATTATTGTGTCTCTAGATGGAGCCTTTGGGAAGTTACTAGTTCATGAGAATAGAGCCTTCACGGTGGGCCTAACGACTTTATAAGAAGAGACAGAAGAGTGCTTGCTTCCTCTCTTGCTCTCTCTGCCATGTGAAGACTCACAAGAAGACAGCCATCTGTGGTTTTGCAGAATATTATCATTGGGAGAAACCAGGTAAAGCATTCATGGGACCTCTCTGTAATATTTCTTATAACTACATTAAATCTATAATTATCTCATGATTAAACATTTAATTGAAAATAAATTATTGTTGAAGTAATATGTATAGTGCAGTAACTAAGAATAAGGGAAAAATGATTTTCCAAAGAAACTATGGTTGTGTTACTAGAAGAACAGAGCATGACTATTATATACAAACAGACAACTGTCCAGCATAGAAAGATATCAAAACTTATTTACTCCTGTTACTAGATATTACTGTTTCATATTTACATTGTTTATCATCAAGGATTTGGAAAAGCAGATATGAGTTGTCCTTCTTCTGCCAATGGCGATTTTATAACTGCTTAAATTCCTAACATAGTTTTTAATTATACTTTGGAAGAATACAAAATTACCTACTACTACATCAAAGATGACATGTATTAAAGATGGGGGTATACAATAAATAAATTAGATTTACAAATAAAAATTTCCTGTTGACCGGATATTTTTATAAATTAGAGCGTTGTACAGAATATCTAAAGCCAAACCATGGTTGCAGAGTAATGAGCTTAACAAGCTTTTAGTATGTCTCATAAGAGTACTGAGGTTTCTTTTTTAAAGATGTCCTGCTTCCATATTACCTGTATTCAGACTTAAAAGTTTGTCTCAATTAAGCAGGATAACAGAAGAAGAAGGAATGGCAAGTTGGCCAAGTTACAAGTAGCACCAATCAGCATTCTCTGTATGCTCACAGAGGGCTTGGAACTGGACTGTCATGGGAGCAGACTCCAAAGAATTAGTTCTTTCTTGGAATCCCCAAAGACTATTTAACTCCCTACATAGGTTAAAAGGACAGAAGTCATTTATGCAGACCACTGAGGAGAATGTGGCTAGTTTTTAAATGGTTCATATTTTTAATGGGATACATATTAATACTTCACACTACAGTGGCACCATGTTCAATCACTCAACAAAGCAGAATATATACAACCCTTGCTAGAGAGGCAAATACAGTGGTGTTAATTGACAAAGTGGCCTACAAAGTGCCATTCTAATTAAAGATTTCACAGTTTCCTAGATAGTGCTAAATGTTAATGACAAGGAAAGTTCACTTTTATATGATGCTTTATGATTGAAAAATCAGTTGCACTTCGATTACTGCATTTTATTCTTATGATCTTTACTACGAGGTAGATTCCTTCTTTTTTACAAATGAGAAGCGAAGGATTGAAGAGGTGAAATTTCTCTAGAAGGATGTAAAGCCAGTGAGTGGTGCAGTGGACTTGAAATGAAGTCTCACTATATGCAAATCTTTGGCTCTAATGCGACCATATGCTATTAACAATGTATCTGGTATGAGAGAAGCAATGGGAATAAAATAATAAATTCAAAGAAATAAAATCAGCTCTAAATTCTCTTACCTGCAATCCAATTATATTAAGAAAATGGCTTGGTTACAAATCTGAGAACTGGATAGTCTGGGGACAGTAGTCAGAAGAGCCCCATGCAACTGCCAGTAATGGAGTATTTCTCTTTACTTTTTATTAATATGCAGCATACTCTTTTATAGACCTCAGACACATTTTACACAGCACAGAAATAAAACAGTGCCTGAACCAAGGATTACAGACTCTGCATGTAAAATGAAAGCAAACAGAATGGATATATGCTCATAGAGATCTACCACACACACACACACACACACACACTGCTGGCATTTGAATGAAACTCCTGCCACTCAAAGCAAAAATTTAATAGTCAGCAGATAAAAAGCCATTTTCCTATGAGGCATATTTTGAATTGAGTAATTTGGGTAAGATGGCTGCTTTTCTAAGTTATGCAGAAGACCATTTTTTCAAGTTTAGGCTACTATTAATACCTTTCATTTTTTTCCTAAAACTATTTTATGTATGGCACTGAACTAGGAGAAATTTACATATATTATGCCTACTCATTACAAAAATACTTTCTATCCACATTTAACAGAAATCTAGACTAAGGTTCAAGATGTTAAAGTTGAATGCTTAAGATGTTATAGCTGGTAACTAGGACTCCAGTCTAAGTATGTTGAACTATAAAGCCTACTTTCTATTTTCACCATCATACCCTAATTTGATTTTCTGAATGTGAACACTCATCTTTGTACACCTCTAATCACAAATATTTGATAGGCATTAGAGTTAGAGAATATGGGATACTCTGTCATGCCCCCATTCTGTCATTTGATAGTAGGAAGAAGGGAAAGGCTCTCTTGCTCTAGTGAAGTATTCATGTACCAAAAGTAAACAAAACATCATCTGTACAGTGTAGTACTAGCATAGGGATATATTTATAGACCAATGGAATAGAATTGAGAGTCTAGAAATAAACCCATAACCAAATAGACAATTAAATTTTGACAAGGGCGCCAAGACCACTCAAAAGAGAAAGAACAGTTTCTCCAATAAATTATGCTGGTAAAAGCTGGAAACTTTAATGCAAAAAGAGTGACTCTGAACTCTCTTATACAAAAATTAACTCAAAGTGGATCAAAGACTTAAATATAATGTTGAAACTATAAAATCATTACAAGAAAACAGAGATGACTCTGGATTTGGCAATGGATTCTGAGATTTGACACCAAAAGTACAAGCAACAAAAGATAAATACACTAAAAGGCAGATAAATTAAACTTCTTAAAAATAAAAAATTGGTCCATCAAAGTGCATTCATATCCATTCATACACGTAAAAAAGTAAAAAGATAACCTACAGAATGGGAGAAAATATTTATAAATCATATACTTTTTTGATAAAGCTTTGGTATCCAGACTATATAAAGAATACTTAAACTGAACAACAAAAAGGGAAACAACCCTTTTATTGCCATTTAAATAACTTATTTATTGCCAATTAAATAATAGGCAAAATACTTGAATAGATATTTTTCTAGAGAAGATATAGAAATGACTAACAAGCATATAAAAAGATGTTCAATATAATTGGCCATTAAAGAAATTCAAACAAAAACCACTATATACAACCTCACACCCACTAGGAAGATTATTAACTTTATATATACATACACATATACAGAAGCTAAGAACTGGTAAGAATGTGAGGAAATAAGAACCTTCACATATTCCTAATGAGAATGTAAAATGCTGCTGCAACTTTGGAAAACAGTTCTGTGTTTCCTCAAAAGGTTAAACATAGAATTACAGTATGAGTCAGCGATTCCACTGCTAGGTATATAAACACCCCCAAAGAACTGAAAACAGGTACTGAAGAAAACACATGTTGCTGAATGTTCAGAACAACACTATTTACAAAAGCCAAAAGGTGGAAACACTCCAAATGTTTGTCAACAGATGAATGGATAAGTGAAGCTGGGTAGTTATACAGTGTAATATTATTCAGTCATAAAAGGAATAAAATACTGACACATGCTAAAACTTGAATGAACCTCAAAAACATTATGCTGAGAAGAGAAAGATGTAAAAGTTCACAGGTATCAGTCCTTTGACATGAACTACCAATAATGGCAAATCATAGAGACACTGGACCTTAAGAAGCATCACTATGAATAAAGCTAATGGAGGTGATGGAATTCCAGCTGAGCATTTCAAGTCCTCAAAGATGATGCTGTGAAAGTGCTGCACTCAATACATCAGCAAATTTGGAAAACTCAGCAGTGGCCACAGGACTGGAAAAAGTCAGTTTAAATTCCAATCCCAAAGAAAAGCAATGCTAAAGAATGTTAAAACTATTGAATAATTGCACTCATCTCACATGTTAGCAAAGTAAAGGTCAAAATTCTCCAAGCAAGGCTTCAAAAATACGAGAACCGAGAACTTGCAGATAATTCAAAATGGATTTAGAAAAGGCAGAGGAACAAAAGATGAAATTGCCAACAACCATTGGATCATAGAAAAAGCAACAGACTTCCAGAAATACACCTGCCACTGCTACTGCTGCTAAGTCACTTCAGTCGTGTCCGACTCTGTGCGACCCCATAGACGGCAGCCCACCAGGCTCCCCCATCCCTGGGATTCTCCAGGCAAGAACACCAGGGTGGGTTGCCATTTCCCTCTCCAATGCATGAAAGTGAAAAGAGAAAGTGAAGTTGCTCAGTCCTGTCCAACTCTTAGCGACCCCACGGACTGCAGCCTACTAGGCTCCTCCGTCCATGGGATTTTCCAGGCAAGATTATTGGAGTCGAGTGCCATTGCCTTCTCCGGATATGGAGAGTACATCATGCAAAATGCTGGGCTAGAGGCAGCACAAGCTGGAATTGCCAGGAGAAATATCTGTAACCTCAGACATACAGATGACACTACGCTTATGGCAGAAAGTGAAGAGAAACTGAAGAGCCTCTTGATAAAAGTGAAAGAGGAGAGTGAAAAAGATGGCTTAAAACTCAACATTTAAAAAACAAAGATCATGGCATCTAGTCCTCATTCAGTTTCATTCAGTTCAGTCGCTCAGTCATGTCCGACTCTTTGCAACCCCATGATTGCAGCACCGCAGGCCTCCCTGTCCATCACCAACTCCCAGAGTTCACTCAGACTCACATCCAGCGAGTCAGTGATGCCATCCAGCCATCTCATCCTCTGACGTCCCCTTCTCCTCCTGCCCCCAATTCCTCCCAGCATCACAGTCTTTTTCAGTGAGTCAATTCTTCGCATGAGGTGGCCAAAGTACTGGAGTTTCAGCTTTAGCATCATTCCTTCCAAAGAAATCCCAGGGCTGATCTCCTTCAGGATGGGCGGGTTGGATCCCCTTGCAGTCCAAGGGACTCTCAAGAGTCTTCTCCAACACCACACTTCAAAAGCATCAATTCTTTGGTGCTCAGCTTTCTACACAGTCCAACTCTCACATCCATATATGACCACTGGAAAAACCATAGCCTTGACTAGATGGACCTTTGTTGGCAAAGTAATGTCTCTGCTGTTGAAAATGCTATCTAGGTTGGTCATAACTGTTCTTCCAAGGAGTAAGCGTCTTTTAATTTCATGGCTGCAGTCACCATCTGCAATGATTTTGGAGCCCCCCCAAAAATAAAGTCTGACACTGTTTCCACTGTTTCCCCATCTATTTCCAATGAAGTGATGGGACCGGATGCCATGATCTTCATTTTCTGAATGTTGAGCTTTAAGCCCACTTTTTCACTCTCCTCTTTCACTTTCATCAAGAGGCTCTTTAGTTCCTCTTCACTTTCTGCCATAAGGGTGGTGTCATCTGCATATCTGAGGTTATTGATATTTCTCCCGGCAATCTTGATTCCAGCCTGTGCTTCTTCCAGCCCAGCGTTTCTCATAATGTACTCTGCATATCAGTTAAATAAGCAGGGTGACAATATACAGCCTTGATGTACTCCTTTTCCTATTTGGAACCAGTCTGCTGTTCCATGTCCAGTTCTAACTATTGCTTCCTGACCTGCATACAGGTTTCTCAAGAGGCAGGTCAGGTGCTCTGGTATTCCCATCTCTCTCAGAATTTTCCACAGTTTATTGTAATCCACACAGTCAAAGTCTTTGGCATAGTCAATAAAGCAGAAATAGATGTTTTTCTGGAACTCTCTTGTTTTTTCGATGATCCAGCAGATGTTGGCAATTTGGTCTCTGGTTCCTCTGCCTTTTCTAAAAGCAGCTTGAACATCCAGAAGTTCACGGTTCACATATGGCTGAAGCTTGGCTTGGAGAATTTTGAGCATTATTTACTAACGTGTGAGATGAGTGCAATTCTGCGTTATTTGAGCATTCTTTGGCATTGCCTTTCTTTGGGATTGGAATGAAAACTGAACTTTTCCAGTCCTGAGGGCACTGCTAAGTTTTCCAAATTTGCTGGCATATTGATTGCAGCATTTTTACAGCATCGTCTTTCAGGATTTGAGATAGCTCAACTGGAATTCCATCACCTCCACTAGCTTTGTTTGTAGTGATGCTTTCTAAGGCCCACTTGACTTCACATTCCTTAAGAAGCAGAGACATTATTTTGCTGACAAAGAGCCATCTAGTCAAAGCTATGGTTTTTCCAGTAGTCACATATGGATGTGAGAGTTGGACCATAAAGTAAGCTGAGCATCAAAGAATTGATGCTTTTGAACTGTGGTGTTGGAGAAGACTCTTGAGAGTCCCTTGGACTGCAAGGAGATCCAACCAGTCAATCCTAAAGAAAATTAGTCCTGAATATTCATTGGAAGGACTGATGCTGAAGCTGATGTTCCAATACTTTGGCCACCTGATGGGAAAGATACTGTCTCATTGGAAAAGCCCCTGATGCTGGGAAATATTGAAGGCAAAAGGAAAAGGGGATGACAGAGGATGAGATGGTTGGATGGCATCACTGGCTCAATGGACATGAGCTTGAGTAAGCCCCAGGAGTTGGAGAAGGACAGGGAAGCCTGTTGTGCTGTGGTCCATGGGGTCCCAAAGCATCAGACATGACTGAGCGACTGAACTGACTGGGGAGGTATATACACTTGCATTTGGGGAGATGATTTCAGCTAGATCATGGAGTTTAGATTATAGAGTGGGAGCAACTTAATGAAACTAGGTTCTAGGAGTAAATTCTTCCCCAAGGAGCCTTCTCTGGGACTTCCCTGGTGTCGCAGTGGATAAGAATCTGCCTGCCAATGCAGGGGACATGGGTTTAATCCCTGGTCCAGGAAGATTCCACATACCTTAGAGAAATTAAGCCCATGAATCACAATTACTGAGCCCACACTCTAGAGCCCACAAGCTGCAACTACTGAAGCCTGGATTGCTAGAGTCTGTGCTCCGCAACAATGAGAAGCCTGCACACTGCAATGATGAGTCAATTCAGTTCAGTTTAGTCACTCAGTCGTGTCTGACTCTTTGAGACCCCATGAATCGCAGCACGCCAGGCCTCCCTGTCCATCACCAACTCCCGGAGTTCACTCAGACTCACGTCCATCGGGTCAGTGATGCCATCCAGCCATCTCATCCTCTGTTGTCCCCTTCTCCTCCTGCCCCCAATCCCTCCCAGCATCACAGTCTTTTCCAATGAGTCAACTCTTCACATGAGGTGGCCAAAGTACTGGAGTTTCAGCTTTAGCATCATTCCTTCCAAAGAAATCCCAGGGCTGATCTCTTTCAGAATGGACTGGTTGGCTCTCCTTGCAGTCCAAGGGACTCTCAAGAGTCTTCTCCAACACCACACTTCAAAAGCATCAATTCTTCAGTGCTCAGCTTTCTTCACAGTCCAACTCTCACATCCATATATGACCACTGGAAAAACCATAGCCTTGACTAGACAGACCTTTGTTGGCAAAGTAATGTCTCTGCTCTTGAATATGCTATCTAGGTTGGTCATAACTCTTCTTCCAAGGAGTAAGCATCTTTTAATTTCATGGCTGCAGTCACCATCTGCAGTGATTTTGGAGCCCAAAAAAATAAAGTCTGACACTGTTTCCACTGTTTCCCCATCTATTTCCCATGAAGTGATGGGACCAGATGCCATGATCTTCGTTTTCTGAATGTTGAGCTTTAAGCAAACTTTTTCACTCTCCTCTTTCACTTTCATCAAGAGGCTCTTTAGTTCCTCTTCACTTTCTGCCATAAGGGTGGTGTCATCTGCATATCTGAGGTTATTGATATTTCTCCCGGCAATCTTGACTCCAGCTTGTGCTTCCTCCAGCCCAGCGTTTCTCATGATGTACTCTGCATATAAGTTAAATAAGCAGGGTGACAATATACAGCCTTGATGTACTCCCCTTCCTATTTGAAACCAGTCTGTTGTTCCATGTCCAGTTCTAATTGTTGCTTCCTGACATGCATACAAATTTCTCAAGAGGCAGGTCAGGTGGTCTTGTATTCCCATCTCTTTCAGAATTTTCCACAGTTTATTATGATCCACACATCAAAGACTTTGGCATAGTCAATAAAGGAGAAGCCCCACTTACTGCAGCAAGAGACAGGTCAGACAAAGCAATAAAGATCCAGCATAACCAAAAATTTTAATAAATAAATAAATAATATTATAAAAAAAGAAGCCTTCCCTGTATCTAGGCTATGCCAGATCTCCTCCAACATGTATCACATGACTCTCTGAGACTATCACAGTAACTGATGTATATTCCTCTGATCTCCTATGGGGCTCCAAGCACTGAAGGAGGATTAACTGGTACCCAGACACTTCTCCCTTCTTCACAATACCTTGCATGGGACAATGCCCACCTCCCCTCCCTCCAAAATGTTGTTGAATGATTGAAAGAAAATGCAATCATATAAACTTGTTCCACCTGTAGATAACCTTCTCGACCAGAATTCCATTCCTGTCTATCTCAACCAATGTCTCTTGGAAATGTTCTATAGATCAAACCAGAACAGACTTGCCAAATCCAATGTAGGATACATAGTTTAATTTAAATTTCAAAGGTGGTGATGGACAGGGAAGCCTGGTGTGCTGAGGTTCATGGGGTTGCAAAGAGTCAGACAGGACTGAGTGACTGAACTGAACTGATAAGAGACAGAAATCAATTGGTGGTGCCAGAAGATGAGAGTAAAGGAAAATAGAGTGATTACTTATGTAGTAAAAGATAGGGATGTTCTTCTTATATGATGAAAATGTTTAGAAAGTAGAGGTAGTGGTTTCATAACACTGTAAGTGCACTAAATGACAGTGAATTTTACAGTTTTAAAAGGTTAATTGCATTATTTGTATTTCACTTCAATTAAAACAAGTGAGCAGTTCTGAGCTGTTATGAGCTCAAACATCTCTAGTACTTCACTTCTGAGATAAACTTGGGTAGTCTAGGATCTCTGTGTTTATTATATTCTCTAAGTTCCTTGCTTTTATATATCTCATTTTTCACCACTATAACTAGATAGCAAGATCAAACCACCCCACTTCATTTAGTTACCGTATCTTTAAGTAAGTTCCAATATATACATATTTTACCTAATAAAAAGACCTTATATCCTCAGTCTTTCAATCTTACATATTAGAAAAATGTTAACTTCTCTCTATAAATACCACGAGTAAAGCTTTGATAATCAAATCTATTTTGATGTAGTCAAAGCACTGAGAAAATGACTGTCATTCAGGAGAAAAATATCAAGATCAATTTTGCTCACAAATTATTTTGTGAGCATTCAAACTGCACTACAGGAAAACTAAGAAAACCTAATTTTCACTTGATCAAAAATTTTTACAACTGTAAAATAAGATAAAAGGTACAATGAAGAGAATTGGAACAATTTAGAAATATTCATCAAGTCACCTACAAACAGAATCACATATTATTACCATCTTGACATCTTTAACAATGACTTCAGATTTTATGGTGGGCAGGGCTAAACCTGGCTTCAGAACTTTTTTAAAAACCCTCTTTTACTCTAGACAATGTTACTATTTTTAAAACTTTGGAGGAGTTACTTAACTTTCCAAGAATTTCTTCAAGCACAAAGTGTGACTATGTGGAAAAATATTTTGTGAAAATACAAAAAGGAATACAAAAACAAAAACAAAGTATAAAATAACATTCTTTACACACTCTATAAAAATTAGTGGAAAAAAAATTAGTGGGAAAAAAACAATTAAAGCTGCTGGATCATACAATGAAATTTTTAATAAGTGTATTCATTCATTTAACATTTACTAGACTTAACATGCAGAAGGTAACGTAAGAGGTAACATAACATATTAGGAATGTGAAAACAAAAAGAAAGCCTTTAACCTCAATTTGTTTTCAGTATGAAGACAGGATCCAGTCAGAGGATGGACGTAATATGATGAATATGTAGGAAAGGAGTAGCAGGTCAAAGGATGTTTTCCATGAGACATATCAAGTGAAAGTGTGAAAGTGAAGTCACTCAGTCGTGTTCGACTCTTTGCAATCCCATGGACTGTAGCCCACCAGGCTCCTACATCCATGGAATTTTCCAGTCAAGAGTACTCGAGTTGGTGGCCATTTCCTTCTCCAGGGGATCTTTCTGACCCAGGGATTGAACCCAGGGCTTTCCCACATTGCAGGCAGATGCTTTACCATCTGAGCCACCAAGCGGAAGATATATCAAGACATTACTTCAAACCTGAGAGATGAGTTCAGCAAATCAATGAAAACTAAATATCTGAGAGTCTAACAGACAGAAGGCACCTAGTCATGATAAATAATGTTGTATGGGGAGAAATATAAGTATTTTAATAGAAAAAAATTATAGGAGGGGTTGTATAAGTTCAAGTTAAAATGCTAAGCAAGGATCAAATCATGAAGGAAGTCAAATCAGGTGCCTTTAAAAGGAGTGTGTCCTTGATCTTGAAGACATTCAGCGAGAATCAAATGCTTTGAACATATGAGACATCTGATAATATTTGCATTTCAGTATAAATCTGGATTGCAGTATGATGCATAGGTTGGAAAGACTTCATTTCTAGCAATACTGGAGACTAGATGGTAGACAAGATATCTGTAAAACCCTTCCAGTACCAAAAAAACAAAAACAAAAACAAAAAACAGTGTTTACATTTAAATAACCTTTCTAACAATTAACTAAATGGAAATAAAGGGAAAACATCTGAGGCCCAAAATGTCAAAAGAGCATGATTCCTAAATTCAGGTGAGATTTGTTGTCTTCATTTGCTCAGGGGGTTAGGATATCTTCCAATCCTGAGTACTCAGGAGTGTGGGTACTAATAGGGCAGTCACTTATATCTATCAAGAACAAGAGAAATGGTTTGATGTCAATCACTGTGGGAAGTCAGATCAGAAAACCTCAAGAAGCAAAGGCCTAGAAGAGAGATGTCACCAGGTGGTAAACTAAAAAAACACAGAGACAGAAAGTAAGAAGAATTTGGGTACAGGGGAAGAAAATCTCCCCTAAAGTTCCTAACCAGCACTCATAGAGTATCATGCTTGAACTCATACTGCCTGAAAGCCTTCTCTTTTCACAAGAGGTCAATAGTATGTTTTAAAGAAATCCAGGTTAGTCATGCAACCAATACCAGGCAAAAGGAAATGCAAATGCCTGGTGACATAATACATAGTAAAACCAGGAATTCCCACATATGAAGTTTCATGGAAATTATCTAACAATAGATGAAATCTCACAACACCAAGGAAATAAATCATTAGGGATGAGAATTCTATAGAAAAAGCAAAAATCTGAAAATATTAGGATTATCAGACACAAATGACAAAATATGTTTCAAGAACTAAAAGAGACTAAAGAATAGCAAAAGAAATAAAAGACTATCAAACATGACCCAGGCAGCTTTTAAAATGGATAAAACAAACACTTAGAAATAAATATTTTAATTGAAAATTAAAATATTGAGAAACCTATATGCAGGTCAGGAAGCAACAATTAGAACAGGACATGGAACAACAGACTGGTTCCAAATAGGAAAAGGAGTACGTCAAGGCTATATATTGTCACCCTGCTTATTTAACTTATATGCAGAGTACATCATGAGAAATACTGGGCTGGAAGAAGCACAAGCTGGAATCAAGATTGCCAGGAGAAATATCAATAACCTCAGATATGCAGATGACACCACCCTTATGGCAGAAAGTGAAGAGGAACTAAAAAGCCTCTTGATGAAAGTGAAAGAGGAGAGTGAAAAAGTTGGCTTAAAGCTCAACATTCAGAAAACTAAGATCATGGCATCTGGTCCCATCACTTCATGGCAAATAGATGGAGAAAGAGTGTCAGACTTTATTTTTTTGGGCTTCAAAATCACTGCAGATGGTGATTGCAGCCATGAAAATAAAAGATGCTTACTCCTTGGAAGGAAAGTTATAACCAACCTAGATAGCATATTGAAAAGCAGAGACATTACTTTGCCAACAAAGGTCCATCTAGTCAAGGCTATGGTTTTTCCAGTAGTCATGTACGGATGTGAGAGTTGGACTGTGAAGAAAGCTGAGTGCCAAAGAATTGATGCTTTTGAAATGTGGTGCTGGAGAAGACACTTGCAAGTCCCTTGGACTGCCAGGAGATCCAACCAGTCCATCCTAAAGGAGACCAGTCCTGGGTGTTCATTGGAAGGACTGATGCTGAGGCTGAAACGCCAGTATTTGGCCACCTCATGTGAAGAGTTGACTCATTGGAAACCCTGATGCTGGGAGGGATTGGGGGCAGGAGGAGAAGGGGACAACAGAGGATGAGATGGCTGGATGGCATCACTGACTCAATGCACATGAGTTTGAATGAACTCCGGGAGTTGGTGATGGACAGGGAGGTTCATGGGGTTGCAAGGAGTCAGACATAAAGCGTCAAATAAACAAACAAGTGTTTGTGAACCAAATTTAAAATCTCTTTTTATTTGGTTAAGCCCATTTACATTTACTGATATAAATGATAAATTTTAAATATTACATGTACTATGTTTATTTTCTGTGTTTGTTTACCTTATGTGTTTTTTCTTGTCTTTAATTTTATTTGATATTTAGAAAAATTTATGTTTTGATTGTATTGATTACTTTTTCACTTGTACAATTGTTAAAATTTCCTTATAACTCTATTTTCTTATTTAATCTTTACCCTTTGACTCTCAAATAATGCTTAAAAAACATAGTAATTTAGCTTATTCTATTTTGATTATTTGTCCCAACTCCTATTTTAGTGGCATTGTTTCTATTTTTTTTCTTTTTTTTTAAATTTTATTTTATTTTTAAACTTTACATAATTGTATTAGTTTTGCCAAATATCAAAATGAATCCACCACAGGTATACATGTGTTCCCCATCCTGAACCCTCCTCCCTCCTCCCTCCCCATACCATCCCTCTGGGTCGTCCCAGTGCACTAGCCCCAAGCATCCAGTATCGTGCATCAAACCTGGACTGGCATCTCATTTAATACATGATATTTTATATGTTTCAATGCCATTCTTCCAAAGCTTCCCACCCTCTCCCTCTCCCACAGAGTCCATAAGACTGTTCTATACATCAGTGTCTCTTTTGCTGTCTTGTACACAGGGTTATTGTTACCCTCTTTCTAAATTCCATATATATGCGTTAGTATACTGTATTGGTGTTTTTCCTTCTGGCTTACTTCACTCTGTATAATAGGCTCCAGTTTCATCCACCTCATTAGAACTGATTCAAATGTATTCTTTTTAATGGCTGAGTAATACTCCATTGTGTATATGTACCATAGCTTTCTTATCCATTCATCTGCTGATTTCTATTTTCTAAGAGCATATATTTACACATTATTCTTCTACCATTCTCACCTTTATTAATCTTACATTTTAAATTTAAAAACTTCTGTTGCTAAAATTTCTCTAGTCATTTCTTGGTTGAATGAAGTTCATTCTCTAATAGTCTGGCCCAAGAAGGTCTCAAGGATACAACATTTCTTAAGTTATTGTAAGTTTGCTGTTGTTTAGTCACTGAGTTGTGTCCGTCTCTTTTGCAACTCCATGGACTGTAGCCACCAGGCTCTTCTGTCCATGGAATTTCCCAGGCAAGAATACTGAAGTGGGTTGCCATTTCGTTCTCCAGGGGATCTTCTTGAACATGAATTGAACCCACAGCTCCTGCATTGACAGGTGGATTCTTTACCACTGAGTCACGTGGGAAGCCCATAGAAACTTTGCAACTATTTATATATGGCCATGATATTTAAAACACAACTTAGATGGATGTAAAATCCTTGATTCACATTTTACTACTTTGAGTTTCTTGAAAATGCTGCTCCTCTGATAGTTTGATTTACATGTTGCTTTTCTAGAGGCCCTGAGAATTTATAACTCACAGTTTTACTTAATACACATCAGAGTTGGTAATTCTGGGACAATTTTCCCAGCTATTTGGTGGATCCTTTAAATAAATTTAAATATCATATGTGTGTGTTTCTAAATTTTTTCTGTTAGAATTTTAAACATTGGTCTTGTTTCAATGTTTAATTATTCATCTTCAGGAATTCCAGTCATTATGACATCGTATCTTTCTTGAAAATGTTAATTTAAATACTTTATCTCTGACTCTTTTTACTTTTCTATTGTTGTTTTCTGTATTTAGAGGATCTTAGTTTTTATTCAAATCTATTCCTTCTGGACCTCTTATAATTTAGTCTTCATTTTCTATATGATTTTGTCATTTCTTATTTTTTTCTGAATTCAATCCACTCAATTTATTTCTTATTGTTTTATGTTCATTGTTTTACTAAATTCTAAAATGTCTGATACAATCTGTTTCTTCATGTGCTTGTTTGATGATACATGCTTCAGTATGAAGTAATTATGCATTACAGTTATCTTCTGCCTCCTGGTTAATTAGGCGTGGGGAGTGAGATTTTCTTTATCTGAAAAATTTGGCATTCATATGTTATGCATTTTTCCTTTCAGTACCTTTTCATATATATTACTACCTGTACTTTTACATTTCTGTGAATAGGCTGACAGTTTCAGGTGGTTCAAAAGATTGCTAGTTCAAGAGCACTTTTCTGTCAGCGTTAGAACATAGTTTCTTTAATGTTGCTGTTGTTTAGTCGTCAAGTTGTGTCCAACTCTTCATGACCCTATGAATTGCAGCACGGCAGGCTTCCCTGTTCCTCACCATCTCCTGGAGTTTGCCCAAGTTCATGTCCATTGCATTCATGATGCCATCTAAACATCCCATCCTCTGTCGCCCTCTTATCCTTCTGTCTTCAATCTTTTCCAGCATCAGGGTTTTTTCCAGTGAGTCAGTTCTTCCCATCAGGTGGCCAAAGTATTGGAGCTTCAGTTTCAGCATCAGTCCTTCCAATGAATATTCAGGACTGATTTCCTTTAGGATTGACTGGTTTGATCTCCTTGCTGTCCAAGGGATTCTCAACAGTCTTCTACAGGACCACAATTTGAAAGCATTAATTCTTCGATACTCTGCCTTCTTTATGATCCAACTTTCAACATCCACACATGACTACTGGAAAGACCATAGCCTTGATTATATGGACCTTTGTCCGCAAAGTGATGTCTTTGCTTTTTAATACACTGTCTAGGTTTGTCGTGGCTTTCCTGCCAAGAAGCAATTGTCTTCTAATTTCAAGGCTGCAGTCACCATCCACAGTGATTTTAGAGCCCAAGAAGAGGAAATCCGTCACTGCTTCCACCTTTTCTTCTTCCAGAAGTGATGGGACCAGATACATGATCTTATCTTTTTTTAATATTTAGTTTTAAGCTGGCTTTTTCACTCTCTTCCTTCATCCTCATCAAGAGGCTTTTTAGTTCCTCTTCGCTTTCTGCCATTAGAGTGATATCATCTGTATATCTGAGGTTGTTGATATTTCTCCCAGCAACCTTGATTCTAGCTTGTAACTCATCCAGCCCGGAATTTTTCATAACATGCACTATGTATAAGTTAAATAAGCAGAGTGACAAAAAAAAAAAAAAAACAACAGCCATATCATACTCCTTTCTCAATCCTGAATGAGTCAGTTGTTCCATACAGGGTTCTAACTGTTGCTTCTTGACCAGCATACAGATTTCTCAGGTGACAGGTAAGATGGTCTGGTATTCCCATCTGTTTAAGAGTTTTCCACAGTTTGTAATGATCCACACAGGCAAAGGCTTTAGCATAGTCAGTGAAAGAGAGGTAGATGTTTTTCTGGATAAATGTTTTATTAAAAGGCTCTTTTTTGAGGTGTGGTAATAAAGCATGATATCTTTGATTACTTTACATTTTGCTTTATCTTATAAGATCATAAATTTCCCCCTCTTGCCCTTTTTCTCTTCACCATGCAGTTTCCAAAATGTGCTTATTCTGTTCTTTTTGCTTTCCTCTTCACAAATGCTCCCCTTCCAACTGCCTCCTTATATAGCCCTCCCTCACCTTTAAGTAAATATCTTTCTTACACTCAGTGTTGAAAATTACCAGGACTCTTTTTTCAGTATTTCCTTATATAGATTGACTTTCAATTTCTACTGTTGATTTTAATTCAGTTCTAGGCACTTCATTTCCCTCTTCTTTCTTTCACGATTTTTTTGGACCCATCTTCCTTTCTGCAAAGGTGGAGATCCAAGAAATAGCTGCCCTGAAAATGATGCTTACTTTTTTTACTTGTGGGCATTTTGAAGTATGCAATTTCTTTGACTTATAATTATACTAAAGGTATGGGATTTGTGAGGTTGTATTGGTTCTCCTTCAGGAGTCAGTAAATGATGGCTCCCAGGCCAAATCTGGTACAGCATGTGTTTTTGAAATAAAGTCATGCTTTTTATATTTATGCATTTTTATGACTGCTTTCACACTACAACACCAGAATAAGTTAGTTACAACAGAGATTGGGTGGCTCACAAAGCCTAATATATTTTCTATCTGTCCCTATACAAAATAAATTTGCTGACCCCTGTTCTACTTGATTTTCATAGTTTTCGGAGGATGTGTTAAAAGATTCAAATTAAGGTGCATGCCATTAACTTGATTATTCAGAGATCCTTTTAGAGAACTGAATATTAAGAACAGAATTTTCTTAAAACGTTAACCTTAAGAGCCTTAAAATGGAAATGAAAAAAATATCACATATTGTCCTATTTCTTCTGGCAGTAGGAGAATAATAAGCAATATTTCTAAATGCCTACTGTGAGACAGGTATTTGGAACTTTGCATATATTTCAATATCCCATACCAAAACTCGGAATTATTCATTATCACTTCCCCTGTCACAAATGAGGGTGCTGATGCTCAGAAAGATTGCTTACTTTGTTCAAGGTCTTTTTACTGATAAATAGAAGAATTTGTATTCCAATTCAGGCTTCTCTGGTTCTAAATCCTGTATTGTACTAGACCTCTTTTGCTAATTTATGAATGTGAATTAGGCAAACTATGCAGCTAGTTCAGGTTAAGTCTCAAGAATTATATGCCATTCACGAATATTCACTTTTCTGTTTAGCTCCTATCCCTGATTAATTTGAATCTTTTAATTCTATATCACACACTCCCAGCCGCTTTACTTATTCCTGTGGCTAACTTTCATGAAACATAGCTTCCTATATGAAAGATCACCATGCCAAACATTCTCATGATACACAGTCAACCATGTAAGGAAAATTGCCCCTTGGTGACCTACCCATCTTTCTTAGCAAAGAACTATCAAATTTACCTTCCATTTTGGTCTAAGACCCCGAAAGCCAGAATGATTATATATTTGAAGTCTTCTTTATCTATCACATGTTGCCAATCCTCACAAATTACTAAAACTAAGAACAGAATGCAACAAACATATAAACACACACACACAGACACACACAGACACTATGCACGGACTTGCCAGAGCAAAATATGCATGGCTCAGAAGCTCCTGAAATTGAGACACTAGATTGATACATTATTACACTAAAGTACCCTGAAGCAAAATGGGCACTGAGGGTGTCCTGAGGAGCCATCTGTTGTTTATATGTGCTCCCCATTTCAAAACAATCAGTTCTTCTATCCCTTACCACATTTAAGGGTGTGTTTCACCAGGCTTTGCCCCTTATTACAACCAAAAAACTACTGAGTCCGTTCTTACTGCACAAAACAATTTCATATGGGAAGGAACGGGTACAGTTGAGTTCATTCACTCAGTCATGTCTGACTCTTTGCAACCCCATGGACTGCAGCATCACTAACTCCTGGAGCTTATTCAAACTCATGTCAATCGAGTTGGTGATGCCATCTAACAATTTCATCCTTTGTCATACCCTTTTACTACCACCTCCAATCTTTCCCACATCATGGTATTTTCCAATGAGATAATTCTTCATATCAGGTGGCCAAAGTACTGGCATTTCAGTAACAGCATCAGTCCTTCCAATGAATATTCAGGACTGACTTCCTTAGGGATTAACTAATTGGATATCCTGGCAGTGCAAGGGACTCTCAAAAGTCTCCTCCAATACCACAGTTCAAAAGCATCAACTCTTCAGCCCTCAGCTTTCTTTATACTCCAACTCTCACATCCATACATGACTACCAGAAAAACCATAAATTTGAATAGACATAACTTCGTTGGCAAAGTAATGCCTCTGATTTTTAATATGATGTCTAGATTGGTCATAGCTTTTCTTCCAAGAAGCAAGCTTCTTTTAATTTCATGGCTGCAGTCACCATTTGCAGTGATTTTGGAGCCCAAGAAAATAAAGTTTCCACTGTTTCCCCATCTATTTGCCATGAAATGATGGGACTGGATGCCATGATCTTTGTTTTCTGAACGTTCAGTTTTAAGCCAACTTTTTCACACTCCTCTTTCACTTTCATAAAGAGGATATTTAGTTCTTCACTTTCTGCCATAAGGGTGGTGTCATCTGCATATCTGAGATTATTGATATTTCTCCTGGCAATCTTGATTCCAGCTTGTGCTTCATCCAGCCCAGCATTTCTCAAGATGTACTCTGCATAGAAGTTAAATAAGCAGGGTGACACATACAGCCTTGACATACTCTTTTCCTAATTTGGAACCAGTCCATAGTTCCATGTCCAGTTCTAACTGTTGCTTCTTGACCTGCATACAGATTTCTCAGGAGCCACTAAGGTGGTTGGGCATTCCCATCTCTTGAAGAATTTTGTTGTGATCCAGACAGTCAAAGGTTTTTGCATAGTCAATAAAGTAGAAGTAGATGTATTTCTGGAACTCTCTCACTTTTTCGATGATCCAACAGATGTTGGCAATTTGATCTCTAGTTCCTCTGCCTTTTCTAAATCCAGCTTGAACATCTGGAAGTTCACAGTTCATGTAATATTGAAGCCTGGATTGGAGAATTTTGAGCATTACTTTGCTAGCGTGTGAGATGAGTGCAATTGTAGGGCATTTGAACATTCTTTGGCGTTCCCTTTCTTAGGGATTGGAATGAAAATTGACATTTTCCAGTCCTGTGGCCACTGCTGAGTTTTCCAACTTTGCTGGCATATTGAGTGCAGCACTATCACAGCATCATCTTTTAGGATTTGAAATAGCTCAACTAGAATTCCAACACCTCCACTAGCTTTGTTCACGTGATGCTTTCTAAGGCCCACTTGACTTCACATTCCAGGATGTCTGGCTCTAGGTGAATGATCACACCACCGTGGTTATCTGGGTCATGAAGATGTTTTTGTATAGTTCTTCTGTGTATTCTTGCCACCTCTTCTTAGGATCTTCTGCTTCTGTTAGCGCCATACCATTTCTGTCCTTTATTGTATCCATCTTTGCGTGAAATATTCCCTTGGTATCTCTAATTTTCTTGAAAGAAGAAATCGCTTGTCTTTCTCATTGTATCATTTTCCTCTGTTTCTTTGCATTGATCGCTGAGGAAGGCTTTCTTATCTCTCTTTGCTATTCTTTGGAACTCATTCAGATGGGTATATCTTTCCTTTTCTCCTTTGCCTTTAGCTTCTCTTCTTTTCTCAGCTATTTGCAAGGCCTACTCAGACAACCATTTTGCCTTTTTGCATTTCTTTTTCCTTGAGGATGGTCTTTATCACTGCCTCTCGTACAATGTCACGAACCTCCATCCATACATAGTTCTTCAGGCACTTTGTCTATCAGATCTAATCCCTGGAATCTATTTGTAACTTCCTCTGTATAATCTATGGATATATGGATGTAAGAGTTGGAGTATAAAAAAAGTTGAGCACCGAAGAATTGATGCTTTTGAACTGTGGTGTTAGAGAAGATTCTTGAGAGTCCCTTGGACTGCGAGGAGATCCAACCAGTCCATCCTAAAGGACATCAGTCCTGAATATTCATTGGAAGGACTGATGATGAAGCTGAAACTCCAATACTTTGGCCACCTGATGCAAAGAACTGACTCATTTAAAAATAACCTGATGCTGGAAAAGACTGAAGGAGGGAGGAGAAGGGGAAGACAGAGGATGAGATGGTTGGATGGCACCACTGACTTGATGGACTTGAGTTTGAGTAAACTCCAGGAGTTGGTGATAGACAGCGAGGCCTGGCATGCTGCAGTCCATGGGGTCACAAAGAGATGGACACGTCTGAGAGACTGAACTGAACTGTATAATCATAAGGGATTTGATTTATGTCATACATGAATGGTCTAGTGGTTTCCCCTACTGTCTTCAATTTAAGTCTGAATTTGGCATAAGGAATTCATGATCTGAGCCACAGTCAGCTCCCAGTCTTGTTTTTGCTGACTGCATAGAGCTTCTTCAGCTTTGGCTGCAAAGAATATAATCAATCTGATTTTGGTATTGACCATCTGGTGATGTCCATGTATAGAGTCTTCTCTTGTGTTGTTGGAAGAGGGTGTTTGCTATGACCAGTGCATTTCTTGGCAAAACTCTGTTAGCTTTTGCCCTGCTTTGTTTTGTACCCCAAGCCCAAATTTGCCTGTTACTGCAGATATCTCTTGACTACCTACTTTTGCATTCCAGTCTCCTATAATGAAAAAGACATCTTCTTTGAGTGTTAGTTCTAGAAGGCCTTGTAGGTCTTCATAGAACCGTTCAACTTCAGCTTCTTTAGCATTACTGGTTGGGGCATAGACTTGGATTACTGTGATATTGAATGGTTTGCCTTGGAAATGAACAGAGATCATTCTGTTGTTTTTGAGATTGCTTCCAAGTACTGCATTTTGGACTCTTTTGTTGACTATGATGACTACTTTATTTCTTCTAAGGAATTCTTGCTCACAGTAGTAGATATAATGGTCATCTGTGTTAAATTCATCCATTCCATTCCATTTTAGCTCACTGATTCCTAAAACATCAATGTTCACTCTGCCATCTGTTTGACCACTTCTAATTTGCCTTGATTCATGGACCTAACATTCCAGGCTCCTATGTAATATTGCTCTTTACAGCATCAGACTTTACTGCATCACCAGTCACATCCACAACTGGGTATTGTTTTGCTTTGGGTGTGTCTCTTCATTCTTTCTGGAGTTATTTCTCCACTGATCTCCTGTAGCATACTGGCCACCTACCAAACTGGGGAGTTCATCTTTCAGTGTCCTATCTTTTTGCCTTTTCATGCTGTTCATGGGGTTCTCAAGGCAAGAATACAGAAGTGGTTTGCTATCCCCTTCTCAGTGAACCACATTTTATCAGAACTCTCCACCATGACCTGTCCATCTTGGGTGACCCTACACGACATGACTCATAGTTTCATTGAGTTAGACAAGGCTGTGGTCCATGTGATCAGTTTGGTTAGTTTTCTGTGATTGTGGTTTTCACTCTGTCTACCCTCTGATGGATAAGGATAAGAGGCTTGTGGAAGCTTTCTGATGGGAGAGACTGACTGAGGGAGAAAGTGGGTCTTATTCTGCTGGGCAGGGTCATTCTCAGTAAATCTTTAATCCAATTTTCTTTTGATGGGCAGGGCTGTGTACCCTCCCTGTTATTTGATCTGAGGCCCAACTATGGTGGAGGTAATGAAGATAATGACGACCTCCTTCAAAAGGTCCCATGCATGCACTGCCACACTCAGTGCCCCTGATAATTCAATTTTGACACCATTTGACTAGTATATGTTCAAGGACTTTCTCTGAGCAGATAGGGTTCCTCTGGTTAAAAACTGGTATTTTAAATTTTTTTTCTGGGGATTCATGGAGTTTGCATAAGTCTGGGCTTCCTTGATTTGTCCAAAATTAGTTTTCCTACAGCAGTCATTCCATAGGTACTGTCTTAGGCAGTTTCTACTGAAAATATATTTAGATGAAAGTGAAAAATGAAGAAATATATAGGCTTGCAGTTTGGGAATAGCAATTTATTTTAATAATAGTAATGACAACAACCTGGATAATTTCTGTTTTTAAAAATTCTGTCTGATGATGGAAGTTTCACAGGTGACACTCACTCTTCAAAAAGCATGAAGGAAAACTTCATACACATGCAGAGAGAGAATGATTAAGTAGTTAAGTGATATCTTTCTAGACCCTTTGGACAATGAAAACTACAGGCCCAATGAACACGTCATAATTTTTAATTATGTGTGCAATAACTCAAGGATTCATACTACCTTTCTCAAAAGAAAACTCTGATAAGCTCAGAGAAATACATTTGAGATTTAATGTATGGCATCTCTATTCATTTTATGCCCAGTAGGCACACCCTTAAAACCATAATTGGCAGGTAATTCTAAATCAGCTGTAAATAAAACAAAGACCATTGTTCAAAATTGCAAAGAAACGGCTGATGGGAATTGTGGTATTTGAACAGCACATTGAGGCTGATGATCCTTTGTCCCTCTAGTGAAGGGCAAGGTAAGTACTTTGAAAGCTGCAGAACTCTCAGGCCTATACTACTGAGTATTAAAAAAAAAAAATGAAAGAAAATATTAAGCTGCCATGGCTAAATGAAGCTTTATAGCTTCATTTAAGGGTAAAACTTTCAATTAAAGGACAGTTTACTCACATTATTAAATAAGAGTCATTACATAGTAAATTTAGGAAGAAATAATCAGTTTATTCTATTTAACAATAGAATGGTAAAGACTAGAGATCTCTTCAAGAAACTTAGAGACACCAAGGGAACATTTCAAGCAGAGATGGATGGGCACAATAAGGAAGGAAATAGTATAGAACTAACAGAAACAGAAGATATTAAAAAGAGATGGCAAGAATACACAGAAGAACTATACAAAAAAGATGTTCAAGACCCAGATAATCATGATGGTGTGATCATTCACCTAGAGCCAGACGTCCTGGAATGATAAGTAGGCTTGAGGAAGCATCTCTAAGAACAAAGCTAGTGGAGGTGATGGAATTCCAGTTGAGCTATTTCAAATCCTAAAAGGTGATGCTGTGATAGTGCTGCACTCAATATGCCAGCAAATTTGGAAAACTCAGCAGTGGCCACAGGACTGGAAAAGGTCAGTTTTCATTCCAATCCCAAAGAAAGGGAATGCAAAAGAATGTTCAAATACCCCACAATTGCACTCATCTCACACGCTAGCAAAGTAATGCTCAAAATTCTCCAATCCAGGCTTCAATATTACATGAACCGTGAACTTCCAGAATTTCAAGCTGGATTTAGAAAAGGCAGAGGAACCAGAGATCAAATTGCCAACATCTGTTGGATCATGGAAAAAGCAAGAGAGTTCCAGAAACACATCTACTTCTGCTTTATTGACTATGCAAAAGCCTTTGACTGTCTGGATCACAACAAATTTTGGAAAATTCTTCAAGAGATGGGAATGCCAGACCACCTTAGTGCTTCCTGAGAAATCTGTATGCAGGTTAAGAAGCAACAGTTAGACTGGACATGAAACAATGGACTGGTTCCAAATCGCAAAAGGAGTAGGTCAAAGCTGTATATTGTCACCCTGCTTGTATAACATCTATGCAGAGTACATCACGCGAAATGCTGGGATGGAGGAAGCACAAGCTGGAATCAAGATTGCAGGGATAAATATCAATAACCTAGATATGCAGATGACACCACTCTTATGGCAGAATGCAAAGAAGAATTAAAGAGCTTTGTGATGAAAGTGAAAGAGGAGCATGAAAAAGTTGGCTTAAAACTC
This sequence comes from Bos taurus, assembly GCF_002263795.3. NCBI lineage: Eukaryota > Metazoa > Chordata > Mammalia > Artiodactyla > Bovidae > Bos > Bos taurus. The sequence continues at coordinate 76,607,400 of NC_037330.1, forward strand.
AACATTCAAAAGTTAAGATCATGGCATCCAGTCCCCATCACTTCATGGCAAATAGATGGGGAAACAATGGAAACAATGAGAGACTTTATTTTTCTGGGCTCCAAAATCACTGAAGATGGTGATTGCAGCCATGAAATTAAAAGACGTTTGTTCCTTGGAAGAAAAGCTATGACCGACCTAGACAGCATATTAAAGAGCAGAGACATTATTTTGCTGACAAAGGTTCATCTAGTCAAAGCTTTGGTTTTTCCAGTAGTCATGTATGGATGTGACAGTTGGATTATAAAGAAAGCTGAGCGTCGAAGAATTGATGCTTTTGAATTGTGATGTTGAAGAAGACTCTTGATTAGAGTTCCTTGGACTGCAAGGAGATCCAACCAATCCATCCTAAAGGGAATCAGTCCTGAATATTCATTGGAAGGACTGATGCTGAAGCTGAAGCTCCAATACTTTGGCCACCTGATGGGAAGAACTGACTCATTGGAAAAGACTCTGATGCTGGCCAATATTGAAGGCAGGAGAAGAAGGGGACGACAGAAGATGAGATGGTTGGATGGAATCAGTAGACTCAATGGACATGAATTTAAGCAAGTTCCAGGAGCTGGTGATGGACAGGGAAGCCTGACTTGCTGCAGTCCATGGGGTCACAAAGAGTCAGACATGACTGAGCAACTGAAAGTTTAGACAGACTTTGAGGAAGACAGAGTCAAAACAACATGAGAAAACAGGCTGCAGTTTCCAGTGGCTTTCTTGCTTTTTTTTTTTTTTTTTTTGGGGGGGGGGGGTTGTTTGTTTTTTTAAAATATGGAGTGAGAGTAGCTATGAATATAATGGGATTCTAATTAGATGCTTGCAAAGATACCAGTCAAAACTACAGACACCTGTAAAAGGGGAACCTCATTTTTTGATAATAATAATAAAATGAGAAAAAAATATATGTACTTGAAATAAAAAGTGGGAGGACCTCACACAGGTAAGTAGGGCTCCAGCCATGAGAAGGTATGGGGAAGAGTTTGTACTCCAGACAAAAAGAATGCCAACAAATAAAAGAATATAATTTATATAAGAAGAAAAAATATGATTTTAGCTTTTCGCTTGAGGAAGTTTTCAGCTGCTACTGAAATTTTTTTCTCCAGCTATCGCTCATAGTCAGGGTTAGTAATAAACCACATTATTATATAGCTATTTGTCACCCATTCATTTTCACTTTGCTGCTTGGAAAGAAACACTAGAAATTAGGACTCTAAGGCTGGGGAGAAACACATATGTGCTTTACTGAGGCTATGAATAAGGTTCAAGGCAACATCTGTAGCCCACTGAGCCTGACTGATTTTGTATTCCTGTAAAGGTTTGGGATGACCCAGAGAGGGGGCATAAAACAGAGTTAACAAAGTATTAGCAAAATACTCCACTTAGGTTTATAGGAGAGTCTATTATAACTCAAACATGATTATAGCCCTGATTCTACCATTTATTCATTCAGCATCTCCACCAAACTACATTACATCTCTTAACTCTCAGTACATAATTTACATACTGAGGGTAATGATTATATTCACCTTACAATTGGTTTTATGAATAAAAGAAAACACTACATTTAAAGTTTTAAAGTTTTTGTTATTAGTATAAACTTTAGGACTTGCTGCATATAACAATCATTTTGTGCTTAAGCAGTTGGTTTTTCAGCTCTTCAGATGCAGGGACCATATTTAATTCTTCCTCCTCAATTACACAGCTCCTATGCCATTTCTGAGTCAACAATAAAGAAAAACAGAAGTTGAAGAAGATTTTAAATGTGTCTCAATTTTTGTTGAAAGGAGTTAAATGCTATGTATTAAGATTGAGAGTAAGATGGGTTAAGGAGAGAAGTACATGCTTATAATATTCAGTGATGCAGTGGGAGAAGGAGTGAACCAAAAATAAGCAAATGGTTTGAAGGTGATTCTAAAGACTCAATTCAGATTATGGAGGATAAATCTTCAGTGCTATAAATAATCCTGAATTCAAGTTAAGAAAGAAGAAGGCAAGAATGCAGTGTATAGCACAGGGAGCTATACTCAATACCTTGTAATAGCATCTGCTGGATCATGGAAAAAGCAAAGAAGTTCCAGAAAAACATATTTCTGCTTTATTGACTATGCCAAAGCCTTTGACTGTGTGGATCACAATAAACTGTGGAAAATTCTGAAAGAGATGGGAATAACAGACCACCTGACCTGCCTCTTGAGAAACCTATATGCAGGTCAGGAAGCAAAAGTTAGAACTGGACACGGAACAACAGGCTGGTTCCAAATAGGAAAAGGAGTACATCAAGGCTGTATATTTTCACCGTGCTTATTTAACTTCTATGCAGAGTACATCATGAGAAACGCTGGGCTGGAAGAAGCACAAGCTGGAATCAAGATTGCTGGGAGAAATATCAATTAACTCAGATATGCAGATGACACCACCCTTATGGCAGAAAGTGAAGAGGAACTAAAAAGCCTCTGATGAAAGTGAAAGTGGAGAGTGAAAAAGTTGTCTTAAAGCTCAACATTCAGAAAACTAAGATCATGGCATCTGTTTCCATCACTTCATGGGAAATAGATGGGGAAACAGTGGAAACAGTGTCAGACTTTATTTTGGGGGGCTCCAAAATCACTGCAGATGGTGACTGCAGCCATGAAATTAAAAGACGCTTACTCCTTGGAAGAAAAGTTATGACCAATCTAGATAGCATATTAAAAAGCAGAGACATTACTTTGCCAACAAAGGTCTGTCTAGTCAAGGCTATGGTTTTTCCTGTGGTCATGTATGGATGTGAGAGTTGGACTGTGAAGAAAGCTGAGTGCCAAAGAATTGATGCTTTTGAACTGTGGTGTTGGAGAAGACTCTTGAGAGTCTCTTGGACTGCAAGGAGATCCAACCAGTCCATTCTGAAGGAGATCAGCCCTGGGATTTCTTTGGAAGGAATGATACTAAAAGCTGAAACTCCAGTACTTTGGCCACCTCATGTGAAGAGTTGACTCATTGGAAAAGACTCTGATACTGGGAGGGATTGGGGGCAGGAAGAAAAGGGGACGACAGAGGATGAGATGGCTGGATGGCATCACTGACTCGATGGACATGAGCTTGGGTGAACTCCAGGAGATGGTGATGGACAGGGAGGCCTGGTGTGCTGTGATTCATGGGGTAGCAAATATTCAGACACGACTGAGCGACTGAACTGAACTGAACTGATGGCAGTCTATTTCTAGTTTTGGATGCAATCTCAAAAACGACAGAATGATCTTTGTTCGTTTCCAAGGCAAACCATTCAATATCACGGTAATCCAAGCCTATGCCCCAACCAGTAATGCTGAATAAACTGAGGTTGAACAGATCTACAAGACCTTTTAGAACTAACACTCAAAAAATATGTTCTTTTCATTATAGGGGACTGGAATGCAAAAGTAGGAAGTCAAGAAACACCTGGAGTAACAGGTAACTTGGCCTTGGAGTACGGAATGAAGCAGGGCAAAGGCTAATAGAGTTTTGCCAAGAGAACGCACTGGTCATAGCAAACACCCTCTTCCAACAACACAAGGGAAGACTACACATGGACATCACCAGATGGTCAACACTGAAATCAGATTGATTATATTCTTTGCAGCCAAAGATGGAGCAACTCTATACAGTCAGCAAAAACAAGACTGGGAGCTGACTGTGGCTCAGATCAGGAACTCCTTATTGCCAAATTCAGACTGAAATTAAAGAAAGTAGGGAAAACCACTAGACCATTCAGGTATGACCTAAATCAAATCCCTTATGATTATACAGTGGAAGTGAGAAATAGATGTAAAGGACTAGATCTGATAGAGTGCCTGATGAACTATGGATGGAGGTTCATGACATTGTACAGGAGACAGGAATCAAGACCATTTCCAAGAAAAAGAAATGCAAAAAAGCAAAATGGCTGTCTGAGGAGACCTTACAAATAGCTGTGAAAAGAAGAGAAGCAAAAAGAAAAGGAGAAAAGGAAAGATATACTCATTTGAATGCAGAGTTCCAAAGAATAGCAAGGAGAGATAAGAAAGCCTTCCTTAGTGATCAATGCAACGAAATAGAGGAAAACAACAGAATGGGAAAGTCTAGAGAACTCTTCAGGAAAATTAGAGATACCAAGGGAACATTTCATGCAAACATGGGCTCGATAAAGCACAGAAATCGTATGGACCTAACAGAAGCAGAAGATATTAAGAGCTGCCATATGACCCAGAAATCCCACTGCTGGGCATACACACCAAGGAAACCAGAATTGAAAGAGACATGTGTACCCCAATGTTCATCACAGCACTGTTTATAGTAACCAGGACATGGAAACAACCTAAATGTCCATCCGCAGACAAATGGATAAGAAAGATGTGGTACATATACACAAGGGAGTATTACTCAGCCATTAAAAAGAATGCATTTGAGTCAGTTCTAATGAGGTGGATGAAACTGGAGCCTATTATACAGAGTGAAGTAAGTCAGAAAGAAAAATACCAATACAGTATATTAACACATATATATGGAATTTAGAAAGATGGTAACAATGACCCTATATGCGAGACAGCAAAACAGACACAAATGTAAAGAACAGAGTTTTGGACTCTGTGGGAGAAGGTGAGGGTGGGATGATTTGAGAGAATAGCACTGAAACACGTATATTATCATATTTGAAATAGATAGCCAGTCCAGGTTTGATGCATGAGACAGGGTGCTCAAAGCTGGTGCACTGGGATGACCCCGAGGGATGGAATGGGGAGGGAGATGGGAGAGGGGTTCAAGATGGGGAACATATGTACACCCATGGCTGATTCATGTGAATGTTGGCAAAAGCCAGCACAATATTGTAAGGTAATTAGCCTCCAATTAAAATAAAATTTAAAAAAAGAAAAAAATAAACGAGACAATTTCAGAAGATGTAACTTACAAGTAATTATAATAACAAAAGAGAAGCAGAATAGAAGAAATATTTCAGGTAGTAATGGCCAAGAACTTACAAAAATTAATGATAAACACCAAGCCACAGATACAGGAAGTTCGGAAAACAGTAAACAAGACAAACAAAAGAGAAAAAAATAAAAACTCTATCATATTCAAACTGCAGAACACCAAAGATAAAGGGAAAATATGATGAAATTCAGAAAAGAAAAAGCACCTTACTTGCAGAGGAAAAAGGATAAAAATTTTGGTGGACTTCTCATCAGAAATGACAGAAGCAAGAAAAGAGAGAAATGAAATATTTAAATACCTGTAGAAAAAAAAAAAAAAAAACACCAATCTAGAATTCTATATACAGCAAATTATCCTGAAATTAACTAAAAATACTGTATCAGAATAATACAATACTGTATCAGAAGTAATTCAATGCCAGCAGTGAAAAGAAATATTAAAAGAAGTCCTTCAGGGAAAATAAAATGACATGTTAGAAACTCAGATCACTATAAAGAAAGGAAGAGAATCAGAGAGGGATAGATGAATACAATCTTTTATTTTTCTTATTCTTAATTGATTCAAACAATAACTGTTTATTTAATAATGATAATAATGTATTGAGAGACTATAGGACATATATGTTAAAAGAATGACAACAATATCCCCAGGGACAGAAGAGAGGAAATGGGAGTACTCTGTTATAATATTCCTTACTATTCACATAGCAGAATAGAATTATTTGAAGGATAGTTTAGATTATTTATAAAATATATATTGTAAACTCTAAGGCAATCATTATGATTTTTCAGGAAGTATAACACACTAACAGAGGAGATAAAAAAGGAATAATATAAAATGCTCAGTTACAATGAGAGGTAGAAAAAGAAACCTCTGGCAAATTCATATAATACAGTTATAAATATGGTTGACATAAATCCAAATATTTCAAAAATGACTCTAAGTGTGAATGGTCTATATACATCAATTAAAAGTCAGAGATTGCCAGAGTGGATTAAAAAAACAACACCCAACTATATGTTATCTACAAGCAACTCACTTTAGATATAAAGACACAGATAGGTTAAAAATAAAAAGAGAAAGATATAGCATGGTAATACTACTCAAAAGAAAGCTGGAGTGGCTATATTAATCTCAGACAAAGCTAATTTCAGAACAAGAAAAGTTATCATGGATAAAAAGAACATTAAATAAAATTAAAGGGATCAATTCTATAAGACATACTAATTCTAAATATGCATGCAACTAAAAATAGTGTTGGAATATAGAAACAAAAGCTGATAGAATTGCAAGGAGAAATACATAAATCACCATTGCATTTGGAGATCTGACAGATATAATTGACAGATCAAGCTGACATAAAATCAGTAAGGATGCACTTGACCTGAACAGTACTATTAATCAAATTGATCTAAATCACATTTTATAAATACTCCATCCAACAACAGCAGAATACACATTATTTTTCAGCTCATATAGAACATTTGCCAAGATAGACCATATTCTGGGCCCTAAAACACACCTTCAAGGAATAGAAACCACAGAAAGTATGTTTGCAGACTACAACAGAATTAAATTCAAAGTCAATAAGAAGAAGATACTGGGATAATCTCCAAATATTGTAAAAATTAAGGAATATACTTCTAAATGACACATCAGTTGAGAAAGAAATCTTAGGCAATATTTTTAAATACTTTGAACTAAATAAAAATTAAAATGCAGTATATTAAGTTTTGTGGGAGGCAGTGAAAGCAATATTTAGAGGGAAATTCACAGCATTAAATACATGCTTTAGAAAAGAATAAAGGTCTAAAATCAATAACCTAAGCTTGTTGTTGTTTAGTTGCTAAGTCCTGTCTGACTCTTTGGACCCTGTCAGACTCCTTTGTCCATGAGATTTTCCAGGCAAGAATATGTATTGGGTTGCCATTTCCTTCTTCAGGGGATCTTCCTAATCCAGGGATAGAATCACATCTCCTGCTTGGTAGGCAGATTCTTTAACCACTGAGCCACCTGGGAAGTCATTTTATACTTAGCCCATCTTTATCCTTTAGCTTAGCCAGACTATAATAAGCACTGTTCTAAGGAAACAAGAACTTTAAGAAGTTTTTCCAGTAGTCTATGGATGTTTTTCAATATATTTTCAATGTGTTGAATTCTTACATTCCAAAAAAAAAAATAAAACCCCAAAACTCTTAAAAATTTGCAGGTTCTTAAAATATCTCTATCAAAGTTCTTAAGAGATTTTGCCAAGAAATGCCTGTTACATTTTAAACAGTATCATTCCTAACTCCTGCTGAGAATCCATAAACAAGTTGTGGATTTCAACCAATTCAACACACCACAGCCAGGATTCTGATAATTATTTTTGAGGTGCCTACTGAATTTCTGTTCTTTATTCTCCTGATAACTTGGCATGTAAGCCATCAATACAAAATCTTGATCCTCCTGCATATAACTAAACTTATGAAGACAATAAAGACAACATCACAAGAGCCTGAATGGGAGATAGTCCTAGACTATATGCTTTGGAAATAAGAGGATGCTGGGCTCACCTTTGCAGCATGTCAGGAAGTGCCCACGACTTAGTATCAGCTGCTTTGCCAGGGCTGCAGATGCTGCTTGGAGGTATGCTGTCTAAAGTACTGTTTCTCAAACTTAGTCCTAGGCAGCAGCAGCAGCAGCAATTAGAAAGGCAAATTCATGGCCCTCACCAATCAGAATCTCTGACGCCCAGGAATTGGCTTTGAACAAGCTCTCCAGGTGATTCCCATCCTCACTGAAGAGCAATAAGAAAAACTTCTAGACCCCTAGAGTAAGGGAGTAAAACTTGCTAGGGACCAATAGAAAACCATGAAATTCCTCCACTCCAGCATCAGGGGCCTCACCTTTGGAGCTTGCAAGGAAGACTCCTACTCAATGACTCAGCATTTTAGTTAATTTATTTCCTCTGTTCCCCTAGAGGATACTTCCTTGGGTAATCAGCCCCAGGTCCCTCCTGCCTGCCCATCTTCTCAAGTAGTGGCTAGAACATTCTGGGCTTCTTTTCATTCTTTCCCATCTCAAAATCCCTATTTATTCAACTTGCTTCAGCCAGGTTTCAGGTGTGAGGAGTGATTTTCCTGAGATAATAAGATTTAGTTTGGTTCAGTCCAGTTAAGTTGCTCAGTCGCTCAGTCGTATCTGACTCTTTGCGACCCCATGGACTGCAGCATGCCACGCTTCCTTGTCCATCACCAACTCCAGTAGCTTTCTCAAACTCATGTCCATCGAGTCAATGATGCCATCCATCTCATCCTCTGTCGTACCCTTCTCCTCCCGCCTTCAATCTGTCCCAGTATCAGAATTTTTTCCAATGAGTCGGTTCTTCCCATCAGGTGGCCAAAGTATTAGAGCTTCAGCTTCAACATCAGTCCTTCCAATGAATATTCAGGACTGCTTTCCTTTAGGATTGACTGGTTGGATCTCCTTACAGTCCAAGGGACTCGCAAGAGTCTTCTCCAACACCACAGTTCAAAAGCATCAATTCTTCGGTGCTCAGCTTTCTTTATAGTCCAATTCTCACATCCATACATGACTACTAGAAAAACCATAACCTTGACTAGACAGACCTTAGTTGGCAAAGTAATGTCTCTGCTTGTTTATATGCTGTCTAGGTTGGTCATAGCTTTTCTTCCAAGGAGCAAGTGTCTTTTAATTTCAAGGCTGCAGTCACCATCTGCAGTGATTTTGGAGCCCAAGAAAATAAAGTCTCTCACTGTTTCCACTGTCTCCCCATTTATTTGCCATGAAAGGATGGGACCAGATGCCATGATCTTAGTTTTCTGAATGTTGAGTTTTAAGCCAAGTTTTTCACTCTCCACTTTCACTTTCATCAAGAGGCTCTTTAGTTCTTTGCTTTCTGCCATAAGAGTGGTGTAATCTGCATATCTGAGGTTATTGATATTTCTCCCAGGAATCTTGATTCCAGCTTACGCTTCATCCAGCTGGACATTTCACATGATACCAGTTTCTCACTATGTTTTGTTTTATTTAGTGTCGAGTTCCTGATAAAACTCAAAGGAAACAAAACTGATAAAATTCAATTTGTTACTGATTCCTGTAATAGCATTAAAAAGGAAAGACTGCTGGAGATGCCTATATTTTAAGCCCATGAGTGAATGCAGTGGTAGGATTGTAGGCACATTGAGAAACTGGTAGAGAGAATAAAGACTCTGTGGGATGCCACAGATCAGACATGAAGAAGGCTGGGCTAGTCCTGGTCTTCCCCTGGATTCCTTACCTTTCTATTTAACAAGAATTGATTGAAAAAAGAGTTGACTTCGAAATGTGAGTCTTATTATTTCCATTAACCTATCACCTAGGTTTGTTACAATTATCTTATAACTCTAGGCAACTGTGAGTAAAGTATTCAAGGAGTTTTAGGCTAATAACATTGCCAGCAGCTCCAGAAGCCCCAATAGGCACCAGTTCTCTGCAGCACCCTGAAAAGTCCTAAAACTGCACACTCTTGCCTCCTCTACCACCTACCCCCACCACCAAATCTGGAAATCTGTTGTTATAGGATGGGGTCTGTGGCAGGAAAACATGTTTTTTACAAAGTTTTCTAGGCAATTCTTTCCTGGTGGCTTCCCTGGTGGCTCAGATGGTAAAGCGTCCGCCTACAGTGTGGGAGACCAGGGTTCAGTCCCTGGGTCGGGAAGATCTCCTGGAGAAGGGAATGACAACTCACTCCAGTATTCTTGCCTGGAAAATCCTATGGATGGAGGAGCCTGGTAGGCTACAGTCCATGGGGTCGCAAAGAGTTGGACATGACTGAGCAGCTTCACTTTCTAGGCAATTCTGATACATATGCCTGACTTCACCAACAGATAATCACTGATGAGTTGTGTAAGGTTTATTATTGCACATGAAGTTTTTATGCATAATTCAATGGTGGCTACCTTGTTATTGGGCTTCCAAGGTGGTGCTCGCTAGTGGTAAAGAACCCACCTGCCAACACAGGAGATGTAAGAGACATGTGTTTGAGCCCTGAGTCATGTGGATCCCCTAGAGGAGGAAATGGTAACCCATGCCAGTGTTCTTGCCTGGAGAACCCCATGGACTGAGGAACCTGGCAGGCTAGAGTCCATGGGGTCTCAAAGAGTTGAACTCAACTGAAGCTACTTAGTTCACACCCTGTTATTACTGAAATGAGTGAGACAAATCATAAAAGTACAAGTTTTCTTTCACTTATGTGAAATGTTATACCTCAATTTGATCCGAGCATGATTTGATAAATACAGGTTCTCAAACAAAACATAGGTCTGAGCATGCAAAATCAATAGCTATTATAATTTTTAATTTTGAAAATCGCTTGAACTTTACTGGTAACTCTTTTAACCTTGCACCATTCAAATGAATTCACAAACTGAAGAGAGCTACATTTATTAAAGTACACTGGAAAAGTCCCTGATGCTAGGAAAGATTGAGGGCAGAAGAAGAGGGAGATGAGACAACTGGATGGCATCACTGATGCAATGGACATGAACCTGGGCAAACTTCAGGAGATGGTGAGGGACGGGGAGTGGGGTGGGTGGGGGGTGCCTGGTGTGCTGCAGTCCATGGGGTCTTAAGGAGTCAGACATGACTGGGTGACTGAACAACAACAACAAAATTTATTAAACATTTCTTCATCAGTATGAACATTGATAATGCACTGAACACTGTAGCAAACAGCCTGCTTGGATTGGGGCAATCATTAACTTTCACTTAAAATTCACAGTAAAGTTTGAAAATAGGTACTTGTGCCAGTTTAACCTTGGTCTCTATGATTAAACTAAAACACCAAACCAAATCTTTAGAATTTCAAATGTTTATAATCAGGAAATTAAAGGTTTACATTAGGAAATTAAAGAAAGAATAGCAATTTGAGCCTAAAGCAAAGAGAAGAAAAATACAATAAAAATTAGAATAGAAATCAATGAAATTTAAAAGAGGAAAATAATAAAGAAAATCAAGAAACTCCAAAGGTGAGTTTTTAAAATATCAAAAAATTGGTAACTCCTAGCCAGACTAACAAGAGAAAGACCAAGACAAAGAGAATACAAGTTATCAGTATCAGAAGTTAAAGAGGAGTCATTACTGCTGATCTAATGGAAAGTAAAAGGACAAACAAGGAATTCTATGAACACTATAATACATCTCATCCTTGCCTTCATTCAGGCAACATTTGAATCTTCTCCTTAGAAGTTAAGCTGATTGCTTTGCAAAACTGCAGAGCAAAATAAAGAACTATTGTTTAACTTCCAACTTATAAAATATGTTCTTGAAACTCTGAACAAAATCAATAGTCCTGAATGCCAAGGCTTTAGATTGTAATTAGACTTCTTTACACACAACAATATTTGAATTAAAAAATGCTAAAAGCATGAAGAATATAGGATATAAATTTTATACCATAAATGACAGTGTTGGGAAAACTGCAGGGTTTTATAAGAGCCACTGAAAAAGTTCAATCAAATGTAAGAAGCAGGAAGATATTTTTTCATTAGTGAAGAATACAGGGAAATTTGTCCAGTGTTGTGAGTAGGAGAAAGTGCTGGAACTCGACCTTTCTTCAGGATAATTTGCCGAGTGAGGGATCTTAGAATCCTCAGAAAGGTTCAGGAGAATCTTGAAACACTTTTGAGAGTTGGCATGCTTCACATAAAAGTCTTGGCCCAGTTATTGCAAGTGTATTAGCTTTTTTTCACTATGGAAGTAAATTACCACAGATTTAGTGGTTTAAAACAACATACATTTATTGTTTTGCAGTTCTGTAGATTAGAAGTCTAACACAGCTCTCACCAGGATCAAAATCAAGGTCTTAGCAAGGCTAAATTCCTTTCTGGAGTTTCTGAGGAAGAATGCATCTTCTCAGCTTTTCCAGAACCTATAGACCAGCTTCACTCTGTGGCTTATGACTCCTTCCTTCCGTCTTCAAAGTTAGCACTGATTCATCTCTATATTGTCCTTTCATTGGCACATCTTGCTCTGACTTAGTTGAGAAAGGTTTTCCACATTTAAGGACCTCTGTGATTACATTTGCCCCAACTGGCTAATTGAATATGACCTTCCATCTTAAGAATCTTAACTTCATCACACATGCAAAGTACTTTTTGTGTCATGTAAGGTAAATTACAGGTTCTGGGAACTAAACATGAGGACATGTTTGGGGAGCTGTGACTGCCAGGCAATGCCTGAGAAAGATGTTTAAGTAGATAGACCAGAATGGAGTCTTGAAATAACCCATATACTAGTTTGGGAAGAAGCCCTTTCTTCTCAGAGGGCATGAAAGTGACTGACAGAAAGCAGGCTGTCTGGGACAGGTTCAAGAATATGGTTAAAACAAGGTCAGAGTGTACAGTGTGGTACACTCTGTCAATAACCCATAGAGTATGTATACTCTGCCAGTGACCATGGAAAGACAGAGGACAAAAACAACAGATATGTCAAAGAAAGGGGCCGTTGCCTCATGACCAGACTAAATGACTTATAAGCCAATGGAGGCCAGCAATGGACAGAGGACAGTCACAGATAAGACATGCCTCCCTGTGATGTTCATCAATGCATAAACCCCTGCAATCTGATATATCTGTGTGTGAATTCTTATTTCACTGAGTTCATATCATGGTATGACTAACCTTACATGAAGGAAACTAGATAAGTTGGCAGATGATAGGCAGTAAATACGTTTATAAAAAATAAATAAATTAGTTTGGTGTTTGCTCACCTCAATGTGACCATGAAATTTGTTCTCATTTTGCAAGCATGAGTTCAAAATTCAACCTGGAAATCTTGAAGATTTAACAAAGGTTTCTTTATTTTTCATTGGAACATATTAATAGTTGCTTTACAACGTTGTGTTAGTTTCTGCTATATGTATACACATAACCCCTCCCTTTTGAACCTCCCTCCCACTACCGCCATCCCACCCTCTAGGTCATCACAGAGCACCAAGCTGAGCTCCCTGTGCTATCCAGCACTTTCCCATGCGCTATCTAATCACACAGTAGTGCATGCATGTCAATCTCATCTCCCAATTCACCCTACTCCACTTCCTACGACCTGTGTCCACACGTCCATTCTCTATGCCTGTGTCTGTATTTCTGTCCTACAAATATGTTAATCTGTAATATTTTTCTGGATTCCACATATATGTATCAATATACTTTGTTACTCACAGTTCAGTGTGCACCAGTGGTATATAACACTTCTGCACAGTTGTTTAGTAACCCAGGGTTTCTTCCCATGTTATTCTCTCCCTATCATCCCCCAGAAATCTGCTCTCTAAAAGAATAGTCACTATCCATTTGTGATCACTGAGCACTTGAAATGGAGATTTGGTCTGGATTGAGATGAGCTATAAGTATAAAGTAAACACTTCGAAGATACAGTATAGGAGAATTCCCTCATAGTCCATCGGTTTGGACTCCGCACTTTCATTGCCAAGGACCCAGGTACAATCCCTGGTGAGAGAACTAAGATCTCACAAGCTGCCCAGTGTGGCCAAATAAATAAATAAAAATAATAAAAAATAATGTACAATATAAAAAAAGAAATTCTTTTTAATAATTTTATATTGTTATATTTTGAAATAATATAGCATATATTTGAATAAAGTGAATATACCAGTGAATCCATTTTACCTGTTTCTTTTTACCATTTTTATGTGGTTCTTAGAAATTTTAAAATTATATATATACTCACTTTGTATTAGACAATACTTATATACAAACTCCAGATTCAATTTTGTATTATATAAATACATAAAACATGCCTATATTTGTTTCCTATCTGTTAAATTTCCATGCAAAATATTGTACTAAGAAGGCTGCTGAGAGGATTGTGCTATGACCTATGTAAGCTCTCTACAGCAGCTATGTCAGAAAGTAAGTGAGCAAATGCAATAATCTTGAGTTTGTGATGTGGTAGACTCATGGGAGGAAAATGCCTGACATTACTGTTTATATAACTACTCAGAAACACGGTATCAACAGATTCAAGGACCTTTGCTTAGTCAGAAACTTTTTTTTTTCTTAATACAATTTCTATGAAATTTTCTAGTCTCCAAAGAAACACAATTCTGCAATATTTATTTTAATAAAGGATTTACTGCAAAGAAACCCTGTACTTGGTGAGTGTGCAAGTTTGCTGCTGTCTGGCTGAGTTTTGATTAAGTTATTCCCAAGCCATATTTTGCTATCTGAAGATGGACATTAGCAAACTAATGCTTAATACTCATTGTCTTCTCATGTACTCTTCAGAAGCTTTACTCTGCTTTTAGAGCTATCTTGATATACAAGTGAAATTGAATGTGAAATATAATATCAAATTTTTCTGGATCTTATGTGACTGTTTCATTGGGGAACAAGTTTTCTTTAGCATAGAACAGCAGATCACTCCAAAACAACCCTATTCTCTGGGCCTTTCCTATTTTCTGGAGCACACTTCAGGAAGGTCTCCCTAGCCTCATCTACCTACTCTCTGTTTCTTTGATTATAGAACAATTCCAAACTGAGAGCATTTAGCGTCCATCCCCTTTAAAGATCCATCACTTTTAAAACTGATAAGAGATATGCATACACAAACAGGTATATGTTTTTGTGTACACAATACTTTGGCCACCTGATGTGAAGAACTGACTCATTTGAAAAGACCCTGATGCTGGGAAAAACTGAAAGCAGGAGGAGAAGGGGACGACAGAGGATGAGACTCAAGTGGCATCACTGACTCAATGGACATGAGTTTGACTAAGCTCTGGGAGTTGGTGACGGACAGGGAGGCCTGGCGTGCTGCAGTCCATGGGGTTGCAAAGAGTCGGACACGACTGAGCGACTGAACTGAACTGAAGTGATAAAAATACATATATACACACATGTATGTGTGTGTGTAGGATAAATCTTAACACTTTCATAGCCTCACAAATCTAAAGCTCATATCATATCAGATAATTTTTCCAAAAGACTCCCTACTAAGTCAAAAACACTAATTCCTTAAATAAATATTTAAGTAACCATAATGTGCCAAACACTTCGACGAGCATTGAGGACATAGCAGTGAACAAGAAAAATGGACGCTTGTCTTTATGGAGCTTATAGTCTATCAGAAAATTGGGTAAGCAACTGCAATTAGGTGTATGATAGGGTTACACCAGGTTGTCCAAGAGACTAAAGAATAAGGACACAATAAGTTAAAAGGCAGAGAATAATGTTCTAGTCAGAAAAGTAGCATATAAAAAGGTCCTGCTATAAAAGAGAACATCTCAGATTGAAGGAATCACATAAAAAGTATTTTCACAAGAGTGTAGAGTGAAAGGGTGGGGCTGTGAGACAGGAGTGTACAGTGGTGCCCCACAGGAAGGAATAATAAATCCTGCCTGAGGACAGAGGACAAGTCATGGCAAGTTACGGTTGATGTACAACTTGTCCTACATATAAGCAGTTTTTTACATAAAGAAAATAACAGCCTGAGGAAAGGCACATGGATACGAAGTGACAGATAACTTATCCAACTGTCTCTAATTAAAATGTGACAACTCCAGGGCAATTCTACTCCAAAGTTCATGCTTTAACCCCATAAACAGACTTGGAGCCATTGCATTACAACAATGAAGCATACAGCACCAGAGTTCTCAAGAAGCTGTTCTATGTTATACCCTAGTAACAATCAGGCTGTGCTTTGATCTTTAACATTTACAGTGTGCTTTTGCATTTAATCTCACACCAGCACTGAGTCTCAGTATATTGAGGAGCTCATACAACTCCATAGTTAAAAAAAAAAAAAATTCAATTAAAAATAGGCAAAAAAGAAATTTTTCCAAAAAAAGACATAAAAACAGTCAATAGGTATATGAAAAGACACAGAATATCACTAATCAACCTTACACATGTCAGGATAGCTTCTACCAACAAGATAGGAGATAACAAGTGTTATTGAGGAAGTGGAGGAGAGAAGAGAACCCTTATGCACTGTTGGTGGAAGGTAAATTTGTATAGTCATTATAGAAAAAAGTAGAGAAGTTCCTTGACAACTTTAAAAAATAGATCTACTGTATGATCTAGCAATCCCAATTCTGGGTATATATCCAAAGAAAACAAATCAGTATCTTAGGAAGATAATATCTGCAACCCCATGTTCACTGAAGCATTTTTCACAGTAGCCAAGATATTGAACCAAACTAAGTGTCCATCATCTATCAAATGGATAAATATGTGATATATATACATACATATCCATGCATACAACATACACATATATACATATACATAGTGTATTACATGTATTGAATATATATATATATATATATATATATAATTCATCCATTTGGAAAGGAGATTCTGCCATTTGCAAAAACATGAGCAAAATGAGAGAACATTATGCTGAGTGATATCAGTCAGACAAAGAAAAACAAATACTAAACTCATAAAACACAGAATGGTTGTTACCAGGGGCTGGGACATGAGGGATATTGAAAATGCTAGTTAAAGGGTTATAAGTCTTCAGTTACAAGATGCATAAGTTCTGAGGATCTAAGGTACAGCATGGTAATGATAGTTAATAATAATGTAGTGTATACTCAAAATCTGTTAAAACATTTGTCTTAAGCATTCTCACCACATACACAAAAAAAATGTAAGGTGATGGATGTGTTAATTAACCTGATTGTGGTCATCATTTCACAGAACATACATATATCAAATCATCACACTGTTCACTATCAGTTCAGTTCAGTTCAGTCGCTCAGTTTTGTCTGACTCTTTGCGACCCCATGAATCATAGCATGCCAGGCCTCCCTCTCTATCATCAACTCCTGGAGTTCACTCAAACTCAGGCCCATCGAGTCAGTGATGCCATTCAGCCATTTCATCCTCTGTCGTCCCCTTCTCCTCCTGCCTCCAATCCCTCCCAGCACTATAAATGTATACAATTGTCTAAATTACACTTGGAAAAGAAAATTTTAAGTTGTATTAGGTTTTACCGAAGAAGTTAAAGAATAATCAGTTATCCCCATAACCTTTTAAATCAGGAGCACTGAGGCCTATTACCTGCTGTTTATCTGCTGCTTATTTTTTGTATATTCTAGCCTGTGTGGTCTATAATCTTTAGCAAATATCCATGGTGAATCCAGCATATAAGGCACAGTGAAAATGAAAAGTGAGTCACTCAGTCATGTCTGACTCTTTGTGACCCCATGAACTATACAGTCCGTGGAATTCTCCAGGCCAGAATACTGGAGTGGGTAGCCTTTCCCTTCTCCAGGGGATCTTCCCAACCCAGGAATTAAACCTGGGTTTCCTGCATTGCAGGTCTCCTGCATTGAAGACACAGTAAGGGGATTAAAATAACTAAAGTCACTGTCCCTGCAACAGAATCATTTATAATTTAGTAGAAGAGAGATGAAGGCAAATAGAATCAATAATTGGAGCAGATACATTCAATTTATAGATTCAACAGAGACAAGTAGGGTAAACTTGAAATAATATTACCAAGAAATCAAAACGTATCCTGGTAACACTCGTTCATGTCTCATTTATAAGTTAATGAGAGGCATTTTTAGACTTAGTCTCTCAGAATAAAAAAGACCCAGTGTCTCTGTTGCTCACTAGCTCTTAGAAGTTGAGAGTGTTACTCAAGCTACTGTACCTCAGTTTCCTCCTTTGTAAAAGAAGGATAATAACAGTATCTGCCCCATCAGCTGATGATTAAAAGAGGTGATACAAATAAAATACTTAGCATAATGTCTGACACAATATAAGCCATTATTATTTACCAAATATTTATTGGGGATTTAATAGGTACCAGACACTCACATTATGCCAAGAATAGAAAGATGAATCAAAGAAACTGTGGAATGCTAAATTATCTGCAAATAATTCTACCCAGGTAATGTTTAAGGCAGACATAACTTCTACACTCAAGTTTTTATGACCTGAAAGCTAATCATAGATTCTGGAAAATTCTTTAAGTGTTAAGAATAAGAATGATTTGATGTCATGAGGGAAAGTAAAAGAACAGCCTTAAATTAGACCTTTTCAAAAAGAAGAATTAGCTTCATTGTTCTTATTAAATATATGAAGTAATCTTCCATGACACTCATAAAGAAATCTCTCATAACTGGTAGCTCCTAACACCTAGGAAATTATTGTGTAGAGTTTAAACTATTCAAGCAAGACTAGTCCCTGTAAAGATATATTGAGCATAAAATAAGAAACCATCTTGAATTAAAAAACAATTGCTTTAAGTATTGATATGTTACACAGTTCTTCCCTGTAGAAGCAAATTATATTGTGCAAAACTAAAAGATACTGTCTTAGTGGAAAAACAAATCAAAATCCAAGTATATATGCTAAACTTATATTTATAGGTCTTCATCTATATAGTGAACATCCTTTGTTATTTGTTTTCATTTATATAGAATCACTATAGAAGCACATATAAGACTAAACTAACATAAACCATAATAGGTTTCAATGCAGATAAAAGGAATTTAAAGTATTATGCATGTCAAAATAGGAAAACTGAGCTGAGAATTTTCTGATATGTTCCTTACTTATTCATCCTCTCAGAACTATTCAGTCAATTAAAACCTTTAGCAAAAGGGGTAAGTGTTTTTTTTTTTTTTTTTCCCTACTAAAAGTGTATTTTTATTAAGGTATAATTGACATACAACATTAATTTCAGGTGTGCAACATAGGGATTCAATATTTGTATACATTAAGAAATGAGCACCATAAGAAGCCCTGTTACTGTCACCATACAAAGTTAATACAATATTATGACTTTATCCCCCATGTTGTACTTTCAGTTCAGTTCAGTTCAGTTCAGTCGCTCAGTCCTGTTTGACTCTCTGTGACCCCATGAATCACAGCATGCCAGGCCTCCCTGTCCATCACCAACTCCCGGACTTCACCCAAACTCATGTCCATCGAGTCAGTGATACCATCCAGCCATCTCATCCTCTGGCGTCCCCTTCTCCTCCTGCCCTCAATCCCTCCAAGCATCAGGGTCTGGCCAAAGTATTGGAGTTTCAGCCTCAGCATCAGTCCTTCCAATGAGCACCCAGGACTGGTCTCCTTCAGAATGGACTGGTTGGATCTCCTTGCAGTCCAAGGGACTCTCAAGAGTCTTCTCCAACACCACAGTTCAAAAGCATCAATTCTTCGATGCTCAGCTTTCTTCACAGTCCAACTCTCACATCCATACATGACCACTGGTAAAACCATAGCCTTGACTAGACGGACCTTTGTTGGCAAAGTAATGTCTCTGCTTTTGAATATGCTATCCAGGTTGGTCATAACTTTCCTTCCAAGGAGTAAGCGTCTTTTAATTTCATGGCTGCAATCACCATCTACAATGATTTTGGATCCCAAAAAAATAAAGTCTGACACTATTTCCACTGTTTCCCCATCTATTTCCCATGAAGTGATGGGACCAGATACCATGATCTTAGTTTTTACATCCCCATAACTTATTGATTTTATAACTGGAATTTTGTACTTTTCACCAATTTCACACACACACACCCCGACTAATCCCCCCTCTTTTCTAGCAACTGCTTCTCCGAATATATAAGTCTGGGTTTTGTTTAGTTTTGCATGTTTGTTTCTAAATTCCACATACAGGGTTTCTCTGGTGGCTCAGTGGTAAAGAACCCACCTGCCAATGCAGGAGACACAGGTTTGATCTCTGGGTTGGGAAGATCCCCTGGAGAACCCCCTCCAGTATTCCTGCCTGGGAAATCCCATGAAAAGAGGACCTGGTGGGCTATAGAGTCAGACACTACTTAATGACTGAGCACACACAAAGAATATAAACAAATATAAGCTGTATCTCTGGTCTCAAAAGGAGTTTAATATAGTTGTTGAGAACAGGCCTACATGTATAGAGTATACCTTCAAAAAAATTGGGACAATCAATATTTGTTGATCCAGATACAGTATAAATATCATATGTGTAACACAGACAATAAATGTCTGTGCTAAAACTGCTAAAAATGGACCAAAACCGAAAAAAAATAAACCATGAATAGGGAAGTCCTACCCAGCTTAAACCAAAATGAAAATAACAGTGAATTCTTATGAAAAAAGCATCATCTTAATGAAGAAATATAAAAAGCATGATTTAGCAATAGATTGACCCTAAACCTCACTGACCCTTTTTTAAAAATTTATTATTCTATATTTTAGATCATATTTGGAGTAACAGAGAAAGAATGAGAGTTGAAAAATGTCTAACTTTTTTTTTTACAAAGATTTAAATTCTTTCAAACACCTGACTACTGAAGAACTGTCTACAGAATTTAATGAAATGAAATGCCTAGTTGTTAGATACTAGTTAATACAATATGGTTTTCTTCCTTCCTTCCTTTATTTTTCTTTCTCCCTTTTGAGCAGCTTAAACAGTTTACTTCTCACAGTTCTGAGGTTGAAGAAATCCACGATCAAGGCACTGACAGACTCAATGTCTGGAGAGAACCACTTCCTGGTTCAAAGGCCATTGCCTTCTTGCTGTGTCCTCAGGTGGTGGAAGGTGCAAGGGAGATTTCTGAATTTTCTTTTCTAAGGGTACTACTCTCATTCTTGAGAATTCTATCTTCATGACCTCTAGAAGACCCACCTCTTAACACTATCATTTTAGGGATCAGGATTTCAATATTCAAGTTTTGGAGGAAAACAAACATTCAGTCTATAATGCCAAGTGAATCACATACAAAGCAAATGTGGGAACTATTGGATTCAACTCTAAACCCTTGCTAATCAAAGTATGGTCCACTAACAGCATTCATATCACCTGGGAATTTATTTGAAATTTTAAATCTCAGATCTCATCCCACATATACTTAATCTACACACAACATCCTAGATGATTCATACAAACTTTTAAATTTGAAAAGCAGGCAATTGTGCTCCTAGACCCACAATATCAGCATCACCCAGGAACTTGCTTGAAATGCAAATTATCTGGCTCCACCCCAGATCTATTGAATCAGAACCCCTCTGGGGATGGGCCTAGTGGCTGCATTATTTGTTAACAAGATCGGCACTTTACCTCGGTGATATTGAAGATAATATAATGTACTATTTAATGTCCAAAGGAAATGTGTAACCCTTAGCTTATTCCTTCCTTTCTATGTCAAGAATTTAAGGATACCTGCCTCCTTTTCCACTGTCCTCCCCTTGATGGAGTTTACATTATCTACAGTATTTACATTATAAATACAAGGTCCACTAGGAACAAGGTCCACTAGGGTTTCCCTAGTGGCTCACATAGTAAAGAATCTGTCTCCAATTTAGGAGACCCAGGTTCAATCCCTGGGTCCAGAAGATCCCCTGGAGAAGGAAATGGCAACCCACTCCAGTATTCCTGCCTGGAGAATTCCATGAACAGAGGAGCCCAACGCTCCAGTCCATGGGGTCACAAAGAGTCAGACACGACTGAGTGATTGACACTCCCTTTCACTAGAAACAAAAATAAAGGCAGAGTGGCAATTGGATCACTGAACATTAGTAAATGATGTTCATTTTGCTATTTTAATGAACACCCCAATTATTCATTTTAATATTAATGTTAATTGTGCATATGTGCATGAGTGTTAACTGTACTGCTGGTAAATTATATTTAATAAGAAAACAATGTACACAGAAAAAAAAATTATAACCACATTGGGGAAAAAATGAAATGAATAACTCTTAGCCATGGAAATTCACTGTAGAAAGGTAGAAGCTTATAGGAGAAAGCTCTGTGTCAAAAGAGTTCTACACTAACCTGCCAGAGTCTTCTACACTGAAGGACTTCTTTCCTACAAGAAACATTTCAGAACCACATACCATTATCTAAGTCCTAGCTACAGAAATGTGAAAAAAAAAAAAAAAGACACAGTATAGTCCTTGACATTTAGGTTCAAATGTATTGAGAAAAACAAATACAATAGAGAGGTAATTATAATACACTGTTAAAGCATCATAATGGAGATTGGTCCTGCCTATTAGAACCAAGCAAGATTTCTGAATGAAGCAACTAACCCTTTGGAGAAATTAGAAAAAGCAGAAATAAAGTGAAGACTATACCTGGAATACTGAAGCTTGAGTAAACAATGACCACATAAGGAGAAAGGCAGGGAAAAATAAAACCCTAGAATTACACCAAACTTTTCTCCTACAAAAGAGAATGTTTATTGCCAAGTGACCAAAATGGGTGAGATTTTATTCTTAATAAAAAAATTTCCTGTGAAGGGCTGATTGATTTGGTTTAATTTGCTATAACAGCTTCTGCATTTGAAAAAATCTTAAACCTGTCTCTCAAGAATCTTTAGATTCATGAAAAATCTGGTGTGTTAGGAAATGGAAAGGTTGCTACCCTCCTGACCACCACTCCCACCACGGCCCTCCACTTATAAAAACACTCTAGAGGTAAAATCCACAAACAGATGAACAAGAGAAAATTTACTGATTCTTTGCTAGAAATTATCTGCAACAAGGGTACTCAATGCTATTCTTTATTGTAATGCAAGTTTACAACCCCACCCTTGCTGCAAGGATTACTACTGTATTTGAACCAGTCAGAATCTTAATTTTTTTTTTTTTTTTTTGACAAATGATGGGACGAACAAGGATTGTAGTTTTCCTAACAAGGAAGTGCAGAGGTCTCTCTGAAACAGAAAGCTGCACCCTTAATCAAATGGTTCATGCTCTGTGGCAAGCTTGAAAAGGTCCTCTTTTGCAGTAACCCTAAAAGAAGCTAGTACTGAACAACAGGACCAGACTGTAATTCCCTGAAGACAGCCCCTCAACTCTATAACATGCAAATTTCCCATGGGAATACTGAAGTCACCAGGCATCCTTCCATCAAATGTATATTAATGAGTCCTGTAAAGGTTCTCAAACTCTGAGCATTAGTTCCCTGAGCAAATCTGACAAGGCAGCTAGTGTCACACAGGATATTTATTAAACCATTTTCAACTGACCACGTGGTATTACTGTTGCCAGAAACAGATGACCCAGTGATTTAACAGAATATAAGATACAAAGGGTTTTTTCCTTCTCTTTCTTTGCAATTGCCCCTGGAGTCCTGTTTTGAGAGTAAGATAAACAAGGACAAACAATTTAAACAATACTGCCTGTGGTTTCAGAAACTACTCAAGTAAAGTGTTCTAAGAGACAGATGACAAAGTGACAATCCACTTCTGAAAACATTAAGAAAAATTCCTGGGAAACTACATTTTAAGATTAACTCTTCACCAGTGGAAAAAGCATTTCAAGAGTAATTTAGCTGAAGGATATGGATTGTGTGTTGAATTTCATAGTTCTCATTTATTATAAGACAAATCACAAAATATCCTCTTAATGAGGTAGTTCCGTGTTCAGAACTACCAGGAATTTATTTTCTCAGTATATAATAAGGTAAATCTCTTCTGAACATATCCCATCTCTCCCCATTACCTAATCATCAGATATATTTTTTTAAAAAAGGTTACTTGTCTTAAAGTGAGATGATTCCTTGATCTCTTCCAAATCCATCCTCTGGAATACAATGGAAATTATCAGGTCTGTAGTTTGAGTTTTGAACTTTATGTTCATGAATCATGAGAAAAAATGCCATTCTTAAAGCAGTTGATAGTTTTTCTCATTCTCTAGATACTAAGGATTTGATTCACCTCCAAGAGAAGACTGAATCTTTGTTTTAGGATACTACAGTTCAGTTCAGTCGCTCAGTCCTGTCCGATTCTTTGCAATTCCATGAATTGCAGCACGCCAGGCCTCCCTGTCCATCACCATCTCCCGGAGTTCACTCAAACTCACGTCCATCGAGTTGGTGATGACATCTAGCCATCTCATCCTCTGTTGTCCCCTTCTCCTCCTGCCCCCAGTCCCTCCCAGCGTCACAGTCTTTTCCAATGAGTCAACTCTTCACATGAGGTGGCCAAAGTACTGGAGTTTCAGCTTTAGCATCATTCCTTCTAAAGAACACCCAGAACCAATCTCCTTTAGAATGGACTGGTTGGATCTCCTTGCAGTCCAAGGGACTCTCAAGAGTCTTCTCCAACACCACAGTTCAAAAGCATCAATTCTTTGGCGCTCAGCTTTCTTCACAGTCCAAATCTCACATCCATACATGACTACTGGAAAAACCATAGCCTTGACTAGACAGACCTTTGTTGGCAAAGTAATGTCTCTGCTTTTGAATATGCTATCCAGGTTGGTCATAACTTTCCTTCCAAGGAGTAAGCGTCTTTTAATTTCATGGCTGCAATCACCATCTGCAGTGATTTTGGACAGTATAATATATAACTTGGTTAGGCAAAATAAGCAAAGAACCCATGATGGCAATGGAAAGGTGTGAGGTGCTTAAGTGCTCCTCATGAAATGTCAATGGCTTTGTGTTCATTGCCGGTGATAATTACAAATATACAGAATTTGCTTCCTCTTCAGGATGTTGTTTTTCTTTTAAGAGTCTGAAAAGTTAGGCCTGAACTTCCAGTAGGAAGTGGCAGAATCTCTTCAGGGCATTCTAACTGAAAGAAGACAAATGGCCAGTAGGAGCCTTCTTGTGGAGAATCTTTGTTATGAGCCTGAGAGCCATTATATACAGTAGAGTATCTAGTTTTAAATTATTTTTCTTCACTCTTGTTCCAGTTACTATGACTATATAACAAATTACCCCCAAACTTAGCAGCAAGAAACAAAACATTTATTTTGTTCATGGTTTCATAGGTGAGGAATTCAAATAGGGCAATTATTCAATTGTGCTATAAATTGTTATAAATTGCTATAAATAATAAATTCAATTATGCTTTATGGTGGCTTTGGTCTCAGAAGGAAGATCCAAAGACAGGGAACTAAAATCATCTACAGTCTGGCATGCTAACATGTTAGGCATTTGATGCCTCCTATTGGCTAGCAGCTTCTCCTCTCCAATGGGCCTCTCCATGAAGTCTCTGCAAATGATACCTTAAAGGTCACAGGACTTCTATCACAGCAGTTCATGACTTCAAAGGCATATGTTCTCAGAGACAGAGATAAGGTCAGAGAAGGCTTTATCATCCTCTATGACTTAACTTCACAATGTAATTTCTACTACATTCTAAGGTGATTAGAAGCAAGTCACAAAGAAGGATTCATATTGAAGGGGAACAAATATATGGACCCCATCTTTTGATGGAAGAGTATGTCCACACCACTATAATGGACACACTCTAAGGGGGCCCAGTGAGACCTACACTTGCATAATTCCCTCCCCTTGAGTATGAGCCCTGCAACTTGCTTTAACCAATAGAATATCACTGCTTTTATAAGATTATGTAATATGATAAAGGCAGATATGATGCTGCCCAGAAAGTATTGCTCAAATATGTCATGGTCAAAATGTTTGTGCTCCCCCAAATTCATGTATTGAATCTTGAACTCACATTGTTACAGCATATGGGAGGTAATTAGGTATTAGCATGGGGCCCTCATGATGGGATTAGTATTCTTATGAGAAAAGACACCAGAGAGTTTGCTCTTTCTCTGTCTGTTATGTGAGGGCACAGCAAGAAGGTGGTCATCTGCAAGCCAGGAAGACAGTTCTCACCAGACATGACCATGCTGGACCCTGATCTTGGACTTGCAGCCTTTATATTTGTGAGGAAATTAATTTCTCTTGTCCTACTCATCCAGTCTATGCTAATTTCATTACAGCATTTGAAGCTGACCAATATATTATGTTATATGGCAAAAGTACTCAGATATCACTGCCAAACTTCTGTTGGCAGACTGGAAAGAGATTATTTTGTGAGCCTTGAGGAAGCAAGTTGTTATGATATAAACTGCCAATGGATAGGTCCACATGACAAGTAACTACAGGAAGAGCTAAGGGCCTCATTGCTCCAATTGTGAGATACTTTAAAAACACTTGAGCAAACTTAAAAGTATATCCTTTCAAGTGAAACCAGAGGAGAATGCAGCCCAGTCAATACTGAATTGTAGCCTTCCAAGACCCTCAAACGGAAAAGTCGGTTACAACAGATCCTCTTTGACCCACTTCCCAGAGTAATGGAAATAAAAACAAAAATAAACAAAAGGTTTTGCATAGCAAAGGAAACTATATAGGAAAAGACAACCCATAGAATGGGAGAAAATATTTGCAAATGATGCAAATGACAAGAGAAACAACTCAATCAAAAAATGGGCAGAAGATCTAAACAGATATTTCTCCAAGGAAGACATACAAATGATTAAAAAGCACATGAAAAGATGTTCAGTATCACTAATTATTAGAGAAATGTAAATCAAAACTATGATGAGATATCACCTCACAACAAGTCAGAATGGTTATCACCAAAAATCCACAAATAATAAATGATGGAGAAGGTGTAGAGAGAAGAGAACCCTCCTACATTGTTGATGATGTTGTAAATTGGTACAGCCACTATGAACAACAGTATGGAGGTTCCTTTAAAAACTAGAAATAGAGCTACCATATGATCCTGTAATCCCACTTCTGAGCATATATTCATAAAAAAAAAAAAAAAAAAAAAAACATGGTGCAAAAGAATACATGCACCCCAATGTTCATGGCAGCATTATTTAGCAAGGACATAGAAGCAATCTAAATGTCCATCTACAGATAAACAGACAAAGAAGTGTGGTACATAGATTCAATGGAATATTAACTCAGCTACTAAAGAGAATAAAATAATGCCATTTGCAGCAACATGGATGGACCTGAAGATTATCATACTGACTGAAGTAAATCAGACAGAGAAAAATAAATATGATACGATATCACTTATATGCAGAATATTTTAAAATGATACAAATGAACTTATTTATGAAATCAAACAGACTCACAGACTTAGAGAACAAACTAATGGTTACCACAGGGGAAGGGTGGTATAGAACGATATTTAAGAGAGTTTGGGACTGACATGTACACTCAACTATATTTAAAATGGATAATCAACAAAGACATACTGTGTAACACAGGAAACTCTGCTCAATATTATGTAACAACCTAAATAGGAAAATTATTTGAAAAAGAATAAATACACATATACGTATAACTGAATCATTTGCTGTCCACCTGAAACTAACACAACTTTGTTAATTAACTATACTCCAATATAAAATAAAAAGTTAAAAAATAAAAAGAAAGGTTAAAAAAAAAAAAAAAAAGATTTCTAATCTCTACCTGATCCACCGGGAAGCTCTGATGTAAGAATTGTACTAGAGAGCTTGTCCCATCCAGACGCAAAGTTACTAGACTATTTACACCCCACCTCAGAAAGCCACTGGCTGCAAAGTGGGTATACTGGGAAAGGAAGGAAGAAGGGAAGGCATCTTCAGACAAGAGATGGCTCCCATCAAGTTGGAGAAATTCTCAGAATAAAGATGCAGGTATGTGCCACTAACAATCAACACCTGGAGTAGCAGAAGATTCATACAAGGCCCCTTAATCTAGACAGGGCTTCAACAATTTCTGATATATCTGCCACGTGTTCTGCCAGTCCTTGCCTAGATTGTTCTAGTGAGAAAGAACTCACCATCACACTCCTTTCTAGTAAGGCAGCCCATTGTAACACTTGGACAACTTAAATAGAAAAGCCCACCCTTTCTCTTATTGGATGTGGGAGAATGGAGTAAGGTCATTCCAGAACAGCAGATGCAAAAGTATAGAATATAAAAGAGCAGAATGGTATGTGTTATTGTCACAGCTGGTACTATGATTTACTGCAGTTAAAACTTAAGATGTAGAAATAGAAAAAGAGATGAGCCTAGGAAGATGGTTATAGGTCAGATAGCCAGATAATAAAAGACCTACATGCTTCATTGAAGACTTGTGATGATGCCATAAGATACCACTGAATGTAATTTAGCATTCAAGGGAAATGATCATCTTTTACAGAAAGCCCATTCTGGCAACAATGCAGAAAGCAGTCCTACCTCATTACATTACATGGGGGTTTCACATTTGTATTTCCTCCGGGCTATTGGTTCTTTAAGGACAAGAAGCTTGCCTTCTTTATTCTTCTATTGTGACTATCTAAAACAATACATATTTACAGAAGTGAAAGGAAGTGAACTGATCAGAAGAAAAAGAATTCATTACAACAACTCTGATGAGAGATGTTCTGTATCAGGAGTCAGAAAATCATAGCCCACAAGCCTAATCTGGCTCACCACCTCCTTTTTGTAAATAATATTCTATTGGAAAACAGTCACAAAAATGTGTTTACATATTGCCCATAGTTGTATTCATGCTGTAACAGCAACAGTTTGGTGATTACACACACAAACCATACGTGGCCTACAAAGCCTAAAATATTAATATCTGACCCTTTACAAAAAAAGTTTACTGACCCCTGCACTGAACTGAAGTAGGAGTCATATAACTGAGTAGGTAGGATGGATGCAGATGATATTTATAAGACAAAATCATTTGGTATAGACACTACTTTTTGTTCCTAGTTCTATTTCACAATATCACATATACATTAGAGGCCCACAGTATAAATATGTATAAAAACCTTTCAAGTGTCCCAGCGTAATTTTTGACAAGTCTCATTTACTTTCTCAGGCTTCCCCGGTAGCTCAGTTGGTAAAGAATTCACCTGCAATGCAGGAGACCTAGTTCGATTCCTGGGTCAGAAAGATCCACTGGAGAAGAGATAGGCTACCCACTCCAGTATTATTGGGCTTCCCTGTGGCTCAGCTGGTAAAGAATATGCCTGCAATGCGGGAGACCTGGGTTCGATCCTTGGGTTGGGAAGATCCCTTGGAAGGGAAAGGCAACCCACTCCAGTATTCTGGCCTGGAGAACTCCATGGACTGTAAAGTACATGGGGTTGCTAAGAGTCGGACATGACTGAGCAACTTTCTCTTTCACTATTTACTTTCTCAAATTTAAATTGAACTATCATTTCCACCAAGATCCTTAAACTCTGAAGAACACATGGTGGAGTCCACTTATCACACAGAGTTACAGATCCAAAGCAGAAGCAGTATCTGATTGGTCCACTTAGACAAAGATAGTTCTGCAGTAATGGGACAGTATCAGCCCTGTGGTCCCTTATATAAATCTTCTAAAAGGCTCCTAACCTCTAAATTATTGCCACATTCTTGTTTTCCCTGCAGGTCTTCAGAGATGGCCTAAATCTTTTTTACCTCATTAAGCTGCTCTGCACCAGAGTCCTCTAAAAACTTTTCACCCGAAAAGTCTCCACAAGGCTTGAATTTCTTTTCCCTTTTCTGTAGTCAGAACATTAAAGATTGCAATTCAAAGAAAAAGTAAAGAACTGTCATGGTCCTTTTTGTTGGTGTTAATCTCTGAACTGTAGATTTAGGGTGACTATTTTTTTCAGTTCCTGCTTCTCTACTTCCTGTTTGAATATACACTACAAAGTACTGGTGAAATGTATTTATAGGACACAGTTGGCCAGTTGCTAGGCCTTTTCTATCAGGACTTGAAAGATAAAGGCAAGTGCCTTTCTTAAAGAAAAAAAAAAAAGGTAATCTGCAAGCACAGAAATATCTAATCATAGTCATAGTCATAGCACCAATACTCCTAGACAGGCAGAAAAAAAAAAAAGGCAATTTAGATTAAAAGTAGCTTATTACAAAAATGGATTTTTAAATATCACACCTTGAATAACAAAGTCATATGCAAAAATTTTCCTATCCCCCATGGAATAAATTTAAGGAAAATGAACAATATATTAGCATTTTTATTACTAACGCGTTAGTATTTTTATATTTGAAGATTATTTGCCTCAACTATTTAGTTTGTGTCATTATTTGGAAGAAAGTAATGAACCATACATCATACACCAAAATATTTTTCAATTTAATGAAAGATTTAAGTGTGGTTTAAGCACAAAAACACAGAACTAGAAAATGTAAATATCTCTCTAATTTTAGAGTGCAGAAGGATCCTTTAGGAATATGAGTAAGTAAAAGCAGAATCTGAAAGACAAAGTGAAAACTTAAGACTTCTGGGTATCTTAAACAAAATTTTCAAAATTTAACAACCAATAACCAATGTGGAAAATATTTCAATGTGTATGACTAGAAGTTTTGTTCTTTTTTTCCAGGAAGAATAAACACATTAAAACATAATTTTAAAAACTGAGCATAGAATATGAAGCTACTATATAAGGAATAAAAATGACTAATAAATATATGAAAAAAAATCTCAGCCTTGCATATAATCAAATAAACTAAAAAAGGCAATAAGTAATGTCTTTTTTGTCTGTATATGAGTAAAGACATTTTACTTTAAAAACAGTACACAGATATATTAGTTCAAATTGTTTTGATAGCAAATAACAGAAAATTGATGCAAAACAACAGTGGAAAATTAGTGAACTCTCAAAAATTTTAAATTCCAGAGAGAAGTTTGCCTTCAGGCATAGTTTAATCAGTAATGAAGCTGTAATTCTCTTTAATTCTTTGGATCTGGTCTATTTATCAGCATTGTGCTAAAGATGGCTACTCTCATGAGATAAAATGGCTACAAGAGTTGGCTTTGCAAAACATCATTTAGGAAAAAAAGAGAGTATTTCTTTTATCAACAAGCTCAGTCCTGGCATTCATTCTGATTAAATAAATGTATGTCATTGTCCAATCCTTAGGTAACTGTGGCCAGGGAAATAGAATTATCCAATTGGATTAGTCCTGTGTTAACTGTCCACACACTTCCCTGGTGGCTCAGATGATAAAGAATCTGCCTGTAATTCAGGAGACCAAGGTTCAATCCCTGGGTCAGGAAGATCCACTGGAGAAACGAAAGGCAATCCACTCCAGTATTCTTGCCTGGAGAATTCTATGGACAGAGGAGACTGGTGGGCTACAGTCCACGGGGTCGAAAAGAGTGAGACAAGACTGATCAACTAACACTCCTACTAACTGTCCATGGCTAAATCAATCACTGAAGCCAGGACAATAACAGCTTGATAATTGGTTTAAAGCATTAGGGACCATTCGTGGTGACCAAGATGGGATGAATTCTCTTTAAGTCATGCAGCTTTACATAATGGAGAACGAGGGATAGAGCAGTTGCACTGAGGTTGTACAAAAAAAAAAAAAAACAAGTTTAGGCAGGCACACTGTGTTTGTTGTTCATTCGCTAAATCACGTCTGACTCTTTGTGACCCCATGGACTGTAGCACACCAGGCTCCTCTGTCCCCCAGTGTCTCCCAGAGATTGTTCAAATTCATGTTCACTGAGTCAGTGATACTATCATCCTCTGCCATGTATTTCTCCTTTTGCCTTCAGTATTTCCTAGCATTACAGTCTCTCCACATCAGGTGGCCAAAGTATTGGAGCTTCAGCTACAGCATCATCCCTTCCAATGAATGTTCAGGGTTGATTTCCTTTAGGGTTGACTGGTTTGATCTCCTTGCAGTCCAGAAGACTCTGAGAGTGTTCTCTAGAACCACAGTTCAAAAGCATTAGTTTTCTGGCACTTAGCGTTCTGTATGCTTCCCACATGGCTCAGTGGTAAAGAATCCTCCTGCCAATCAGCAACCGCAGGTTTGATCCCTGGATTGGGAAGAGCCTCTGAAGGAGGAAATGGCAACCCACTCCAGTATTCTTGCCTGGAAAATTCCATGGACAGAGGAGTGTGGCAGGCTACAGTCCCTAGGGTCACAAAGAGTCAGACACAACTGAGCACAGCACACACACAGCCTTCTTTATGGTTCAATTCTTACATCCATACATGACTACTGGAAAAACTATAGCTTTGACTATATGAACTTTTGTCGGCAAAGTGATGTCCCTGTTTTTAATATGATGTCTAGGTTTGTCACGGCTTTCCTTCCAAGGAACAAGAATCTTTTTATGGCTGCAGTCACCTTCTGCAGTGATTTTGGAGCCGCCAAAAGAATCTGCTACTGCTTCCACTTTTTCCCCTTCTATTTGCCATGAAGTGATAAGACCGGATGCCATGATCTTTGCTTTTTGAATGTTGAGTTTCAAGCCAGCTTTTTCATTCTCCTCTTTCACCCTCATCAAGAGGCTCTTTAGTGCCTTTTCACTTTTTGCCATTAGAGTGGTATCATCTGCATATCTGAGATTATAGATATTTCTCCTGGAAATCTTGATTCCAGCTTGTGATTCATCTAGCCCAGCATTTCTTATAATGTACTCTGCATATAAGTTAAACAACCAAGGTGACAATATATGGCACAGTGTATGAAGCAATAAATTACTGAAGTATTTATGGAAAAATTGGACTAAATATAAAGACTTAAATGTTTACATACATTTGTTCCAGAATATCATATCTTAAAATTTATTCCAAGGAAAAAATCATGGTTCAATACAAAGATATATCTATTAGGTTGGTTTAAGATATCCAAAAATTAATGTACAACAATGTCTGATACATAAATATAATGGTATATTATACAGCCTTTACATGTGGGAGAATATTTCAGTTCAGTTCAGTCGCTTAGTCGTGTCCAACTCTTTGCGACCCCATGAATCAATATTTACTGACATGTAAAATTGCTCAATATATATATTGTTACATTACTAAAACCAACAGAATAATCCATGCTGGTTACTTGTTTCTAAATTTTGAATATTCTAAGATATTGTCAACTGAAAGAAAAACACATAACAGAGCTGTGAGGTAAGTTTTATTCGGGATATTACTGAGGACTACAGCCCAGGAAACAGCCTCTCCATGTCTCTGAGAGAAATGCTCGAAAGAGAAAGGGTGAAAAGCCAGTATATATGTGACTTTTGTCTAGGGAATATGTGGAGGCAGTCAAGCATACCTCTCAGCAAAAGATTACTGCTATTCATGAAGAATAAATAGATATTTTAGTTAATGATTTTAGTGCTTTTCTATGTATGGGAAGATGCAAAAATCTGGGTTCATTAAAATTCTTTCTGAAACATACATGCAATTATCTAAGAGGCTTATTTTTCCAAAGCATAGAGTATCTCACCCTGTTTTTCATCCTGAATTGCTCTTGGGTATACTGTTGGTCAGAGACTCCAAAGGCTAATGACTTAATCCTTGTATAACTGAATGGTAAGTAACATTTTTTGTTTTACAGTATTCAGAAGTCTTAATGAATTATCCTATTTCTGTAAAATAATATATATATATTCATTGAAAAAGATTTCAGTTCAGTTCAGTTCAGTCACTCAGTTGTGTTCGACTCTTTGCGACCCCATGACTCGCAGCATGCCAGGCCTCCTTGTCCATCACCAACTCCCTGAGTTCACTCAGACTCATGTCCATCGAGTCAGTGATGCCATCCAGCCATCTCATCCTCTGTCATCCCTTTCTCCTCCTGCCCCCAATCCCATAGTGGTTGTCTCTGGATAGATAGCATTATTTTAATGACTTTCTGTATTTTGTAAGTCTTCTTAATGCTTGTGAATTATTCTAGTTAAAAAAAAAATTTAGTTTGAAAATTAGTTTAAAAGAAACAATAAAACAAATCCACATTTTAAAAAGATTTAATGGGAACTTTGACTTTAAGAGTGTGTTGGTGAAGAATTTCTAGAGTTCCCAATTGCAGGTTGAGAGGAAGTTCACAAAAAGGCACAGCTCTACAAATGAAATCTTCAAGTAATCTGTATCTTATCTGTCAAACAGCACCAGTATGCAGCCACTCTTTAGTTGTACAGCATAAGCCCACCTGAAACCCTATATGTTGATTTTATCCTCAATGATTCTCCTACCCCGTGGGGAAGACCATAGCATGAACAAAGAAATGTTAAACTTCTCAAGAGGGCTTTCAAACTCCCTGAGGAATCCTTTTTTGAGAATAAGCACAAATAGATTTATACATCTAGGTAAGAGATGACTAATAGTCCAAAATTGTACTCTGTGTAGCCTCAGCTGCACTATATGTAGCTTCAGCTTTCACATAATTGATTCAAAGAGCAAAAGTTGGGCTGGCCTACCTAATATTATGTGTACACTGGGCTATAGGACTAACCATCTCAACTGAATTTAAAAATTGTTTCTAAAACCAGTTAAAATGTAACTGAAAGTAATTGGTTTCATTTATTAATGTATCACTATATGGACACAGACCACAGAAGCTAAATATGCATCATCTAAATGAGAGCTGCAGGACTGAACAATGTATAGCCTTGCATGATGTGAAAGGATTCCACATATACATACCGTCTGTACAAAGCTGATCCTAACTTCACTGCTTTACAATGTACCCTATTCTTCAGTCACCATAGACCAAATATACTGCAACAAGTGAAGAAAGGCAAGAGAAGGGGAAATTTACTTTTCTGATTTAAGAGAGTAAAATTCAAAGCATTCATTTATTCCACATCCAATTAATACTTATACAGGATAGAAAGTGAGTTAATCACCTTTAATAGAAAGGTGAGTTAATCACAGAAATCCCTGCTCCTTGGAGCAGACATTCTAGTGGATACATGGGCATACATACAAAGTCTAAATAAGGTTCTTTTCCCTCTTGCACTAAGATTCAGGTAAAATAAAAAATGAAATTGGGTATCTAAGACAGAGGCTGGCAAACAGTGAATGATAGATACCCTTCACTAATAAAAGAGCTTGGAGAGCCCATCCTATCTGAATTATGGGAAAGGAAGAGGAAAAGGCAAGTCTGCAGCCAAAATCTGGTCAGAAATTTATCACTGGTGCTTCTTTCCACCTTCATATTAGGTGACGTTTACCTAATTACTGTGCCTTCTCTTTTCTACTCCTCAATACCAACCATTCTTTCAGATACCCCCAGTCAACAGTGAATGAGAAAAGGATGAGAAATGTCATATATATTTTTTCTCTATGGATGCTGCCGTACCCACCAGCATCTGACCCATATAAAAACCACTAAGGGAAGAAAAGCCTGGGGGATGGATGCATGGAAGAACAGATGAATAGAAGGATTACTGCAAGGGCACAAGGATTAATATGTGGAAAAATAAGTGAATAAAAATGTGAAATAATAAGTGAAGGCATGAACAAAAGAACAATTATATAAAGTAGGGGAAAACTTAAAGGTGTTCATAGGAAGCTGTGAAGTCAGAAATAGTAAAGATTGGAGAGAAATAAAAAGAAATCATACCCCAAAGATGTGGATAAGGTTACAGACTCTAGGAGAAAGAAAAATAATAATTAAAATTGTAGAACTTGAAAGCCCCAGGGAAAAATGGAAAAAAAATCAGAGCATCTCTTAAAGATGAGCAGAGGAGACAGGGGGAGGTTAGAGGATTTGCTCTGATTCAACCTTGAATCTTGATGCAGTAAGAATGACTGCTTCTGAAAACAGCAGGCTCTGTGAGTTTCACTGAAAGTGGCATTAGGCTTTCAAGCATACAAGTATGCACAGAAAAATTACAAACTTTTGTTAAAGGCTTAAACATTATGTATACCAAGTTGATATCAATTTTAGCTATTTATAAATAGCTTTTATATTTTAATAAAAATACATACCTTCAAAATTGAAAAATACAAATAAGAAAAATAGAAATTAAAATCATCCACAATATTCCAACAATCAGAAATATCTCTGAGTTTTACACCAGCTTAATATGTATGTGTACATTCACACACGTTTGTATGTGTCTAGTATAATATATATTTAATTAGATCAGCTTAATATAAAATGTATTTTTAATTTTTAACAAATTAATATTAAATGCTATTAATTATTTTTTTCACATAAATATATTGTAAATATTTCTATGGTAGGAAACTGCCCTCAGTATTATAATAGTTTATCCTCACACTTTTATTTTATAGGTATACCAAATTTAATCAAGAAACCTCTCATTGTTAGAAATTTAGTTTTGTTTCCCCTCATGTTGTTATTAAAACAATTTAGTTTTGCTATTTTAATACTGTTTTATTATTTAAACAAAGTGCTACATTCTCAAATTATATCATTATTAATAAACACTTGCATTGGAATTGCTTGATCAAATTTAAAATGTTAAGGCTTTTGTTATGTGTATTAATTATGATGGCTTCAGTTGCTATTAACAACAATAAAAAAAACAAATGTCTTAAATAATAAAGCTTTTTATAATGGATGTCATAGAGTCCAGAAATAATTCAGGTCATATAATTGGATACTTCCAGTAGCTCAATGACGTTATATCCTGCCACTTTTTGTCTTCTGTTCTACCCACTTTTATAAAAGCCTCCTCCTCTCATAGATTCCATAGATTACCAACAACTCTTGGGAATACATTTTTTTTTAATTTTATTTTATTTAACTTTACAATATTGTATTGGTTTTACCATATATCAAAATGAATCTGCCACAGGTATACATGTGTTCCCCATCCTTAACCCTCCTCCCTCTTCCCTCCCCATACCATCCCTCTGGGTCGTCCCAGTGCACCAGCCCCAAGCATCCAGTATTGTGCATTTCTCTTAAGTTTAGAGAAAGAACATTTTTCCCAACCCTCAAACAAAACTCCTAAATCTTACTTTAGATCAGTCTGCATCATGTGCCCATTCTTGAGCTCTGACAAAGGACTTAGATGTTGTCAATATACAATCCCACAAATAGTGTGAGTTCAGGTTTCCTCCAGCCTTCACTAAAATTGAGAATTAATCTTTTTAAAAATCACAATAAAATCAAAAGCTGCCAACTTGACGACTAAAAATAGTAGGCCCTTATTCACTTTTTCCTTTCTTTTCCATGTTATTGGTGTGGACTTTTTAATTTTGAAAACTCTGGGCTCTAAAATCAGATAGTCCCTGACTAGGCAGAGTTGCTTTATCTTAAGCAAGTTAGAGAAATTCTCTGGAAAACAGGAATAATAATAATAGAATCTGCCTCTTGAATTTTTATGAAGATAAATGAAATAAAATTTTAAAGGCCTAGTAGATGTTAGGTTTTGTTTTTTATGATCTTGCTTTTATTACTAAATTGTTATGATTACCTATCCATTCTTTGTGCTCATCTTTCTATTGGGAGTAGCCATTTTTAATCCTAAATAAGAAGATTTTTCATATTTTGAAATGTATATTTCCTCATATAAGATATATATGTAAATACTAGTATTTTCTTCACTAGTCAAATGGCAACACCTACAGACACTAGCCATTAGTATCAAAAAACTGAAAAAGTAGTCAATTTAGAAACACTAGAAAATCAATCACTGATGAAAGGGTGAGTGAATCTGGCCTATCATCCTCCATTTCCAAGATATTTTGCATATAAGGATTCCCAGGTCACTCAGTGGTAAAGAATCCACCTGCCAATGCTAGAGATGCAAGAGACTCGGGTTTGATCCCTGGTCAGGAAGATCCACTGGAGAAGGAAATGGCAACCCACTCCAGCATTATTGCTTGGAAAATCCCATGGACAGAGGAGCCTGGTGGGCTACAGTCCATGGGATTGCAATCTGATACAACTGAGCATGCACATGGTTCCTTTGCAAATAAGGCGTTTGTGTTACTATAGCTCCATGAAGTCTATAAAACACTAGACTTTCTTCTCTGTGATATTTCAGACAAAAATGCCAGCAATGATAGATAATGGCATGACTAATGCCAAAATGAGTCACCTCAAAGACAGCTGAAATCGTATACGATAAATGTTATTGGTTAGAACTTTTACAAATTCCACAAAAAACTCTAAGTCTCAACCCCTTATTATGGTAAATACCTTTAAGAACTAAGAGAATTTTAAAGAGGGGAAATAAACAGTGAAAGAAATCTCTCATTCACAAGTTATGAATATTCCTACCCAAATACAGGAATAGCTTGATTTACCAAAACTTTATATGAATCCATTCCTCTAACTGGAAATAGAAATGACATTTTTAGTTTGTTCAGTGTGCAGTGTGATTCTTGCCTGAATGGTGTTATTTCTGGCTCCCCAAAGAGGCACTGTTAGGATTGGTCAAAAAGGATCTGGGCTCCCTTCTTCCGTTTGGATGTGTTCTTCCTCTGAAATTTGTTAGAACAGAGAGATTTTTAATTCCACCTCAAAATTCAGCAATTCTCTAATTCCTGAACAGATAAGTTCTAAGGAAACAAAACTTACTTCACTGTGCCCCAAAAAGCTCCCTCCTTGCCCCATATATACAGCATACCATAGTTAGATTAATAATGGATGTTGTTCAACCTTCACTGTTCTTTACCTCCCCTTTATATCTCTCATGCATATGGACCTTATTATTGCAATCTAAAAATATGTCTTTTGGAAACTGGAAAGGTTTGCCCTATTCTACAGTATTTGGCAGTGTTCATTTTAATTGATTTATTTGTTAGGGCAAAATTACTGTAACCTGTAATAAATGTTAAGATTGTTGGATTCATACTTGTACTGAATTAATATTTTATAGCTTCTTGGCCCTGTGTGGGCTGACTGTTCTATCAGAATGCTCTAGCACCATGGAAACGCTAGGAGATATTTTCTCTTAATTGTAAGAATGTTTGACAGATAACAGTACAGTACCATGGAAATCAACTCCATTACTGATGAATTCTGATCAGCTTATAATCTTTTTTATTATATTATTATATTATTTGAATGGTTGTTTTTCGTTTTATTTTTGAGTTTTGGGACATCTGTCCTTGTCCATATCACTTTTTTAAAGTCTTAGTGTTAGTATTGCCTTCCCTATATAATTGCCATCAGATAAAGAAATCCAGGTTTTTATTTAAATATTTTCCCCATTTAGAAAAAAATCCAGCTTGTTAACTATGATTAAAATATTTTTGAAGAAATGTTTTTAAAGAATAAAAAATTCTGCTAACCTCTCTCTATTGCTAAATTGTAATTTAAGTCACAGTTACATTAACCTTAAATTCTAATGCCAGAAATAGCTGTATTTAGCTAAAAAAAATTATTTGTAATTTTAAAAACAAAAAATAAATAATGTGTTTTATATGCTTTTACATCTAAGAGAAATATGCTATGCTTCTGTCTAGTCCAATGAGATGGAATAGAAAAGAAATATTTATTATTTTTCTAAGCTTAAGATTTTTTTAATCAGTTGACTCAAGTTTTACCCTAAAACTCCCATATCCCTAAAGAGTCAAGTTCATAATGGAAACCAAGTATCCAAATCCCTAGGCTGAGTTTCCAGAAAAATAGATAACTGCCAGTCGCATTTTTTTTTTCTTCTTGTTTCTTTCTCAGAAACACTTAATGAGGGTTCAAATCGCTGTCTATAGCCAACTCATTAACGTGCCGTATTTTCTCCTAGTGCAGCACTGTGATGGCTCTCCTACTCCAGATGAATGAGGTATTTTACTCTAGCACGTGGATTCCACCAGATTCCTCTAACTCAGCACTAGTATTCTGACACCCACTACTAGAAGCAGAGCCCTGGGAAATGCAGATCATCACCTGACTCATTTGTCTTCTCTTACCAACCTGCTCCATGTAGCTTTCCTCTTTCCTTTGTCACAGAGTTGAGAAGTGAAGAGAAGCTAAGAAGACAGTATTCAAAATATTCAGTTGAAAAGTGGTGGAGAAAAGCTATGGACACATTAAAAATGTCTCTTCTGATACAGGGGGGTTACTGAGGGAAGAGATGATTTGCTGTTGGGAGTAACTGGGAAAGGTTTTATGACTTCCCTGGTAGTTCAGCTGGTAAAGAATCTGCTTGCAATACAGGAAACCCTGGTTCGATTCCTGGGTCTGGAAGACCCACTGGAGAAGGGATAGGCTACTGCAATGGAGAAGGGATAGGCTACTGCACTGGAGAAGTGGACTGGCTATCCACTCCAGTATTCTGGCCTGGAGAATTGCATGGACTGTATAGTGGACATGACTGAGCAACTTTCACTTCACTTTATGGCAGAAAGGATACAGACACATATAATGTGTGCATGTGGAGAAGGCAATGGCACCCCACTCCAGAACTCTTGCCTGGAAAATCCCACGGACGGAGGAGCCTGGTAGGCTGCCGTCCATGGGGTCACTAAGAGTTGGACACGACTGAGCGACTTCATTTTCACTTTTCACTTTCATGCATTGGAGAAGGAAATGGCAACCCACTCCAGTGTTCTTGCCTGGAGAATCCCAGGGACAGGGGAGCCTAGTGGGCTGCCATCTCTGGGGTCGCAAAGAGTCGGACACGACTGAAGTGACTTAGCAGTAGCAGCAATGTGTGCATATGTTAGGAACTGTAGCAACCCAAAGTAGGAAGAGACTACAAATCAAGTGGGATAGACAGAAAATGGTCCCTGAAAAGGAGTCTAGTCTCAATCCCAAGATCATGTTATCTTTACAAGGCAAAAGGACTTTGATGAGAGGGTTAGATTAGGAAGTTTTGAGATGAGGAGATTATCCTGATTATCCAAGTAGACCTTAAGTGTCACATGTATAAGAAGGAGGTAGGAATGTGAGTCAGGGAAGGAGATGTGAGGACAGACAGAGAGGTTACAGTGATGCAGCCTCTGTAAGTTGGAAAAAGCAAGGAAATAGATCCCCACTCTGATCTCCAGAAAGAACGCAGCTCTGCAACATCTCGATGTTAGCCTCCTGAGACCTGTTTTATCTCTCTGACCTCTAGAATCATAAAATAGTAAATTTGTGTTGTGTTAAAGCAGTGGTCTGTGGCTATTTGTTATAGCATCAATAGGAAGCTAACACACAAAGGCAAATGGAAAACTGTGCACTATTTGTAAAGAATGTTAAACTTCAGAGTGAAAGGTATATAAGGATATTCAATGGAGGACAAGGCAAAAAGGAAAATAATAAAAAAATAATGATAACATTTTGCTTTCTATTTAAAGGGCTTTCATATTCATTATTTTTAAAATATGATTCCCAAGAAACCTCTTAATCCAGGCATTATGATTATCTTTATAAGGTAAAGACAAAGTAGCAATGGTTTGAGGAAGTTAACTGCTTTGCTCAAATTCACAGTTCTGTAAACTGAGGAGCTGGGTGGGAGCCGAGGTGTCCCTTCCTCCTCATGTCTTTCCAATGTACCTCATCTCTTGCTAAAACCAGGCCACCTGAGTTCATAGAGGTTTAAATGTCATGTCAAAGGCAGAAAATATATTCGTTAGTAATAAACTAAAGGTTTTATGCAAGGAGTGGTATAATCAATTAATTTAATAGCATAACATAAAGTAGATTATAGAAAGAGGGAAAAAACTGGGAGACTGGTTGGGCTAATAAAATAGTCCAGGAGACAGGAAATAAAAGCCTGAAGGAGGCCAGCAGTGGGAATAGAGAGGCATGTTGCTTTATACAGGATCAGGAAAGGGTAGAGGCAGGTGAAAATAGGAACATGGAATTCATCTTTCTGGCTTACTATCAAAGGAAAACTTATGGTTTTCTAATATATATCTCTTGGGCAATAAATTAGTATACATTTAAAGTCAGCTTTATTCATATAAATCACAGGTTTCAAATAAAAATTAAGTTTTTAACCCACACCATATTATTTAACTTTCTAAATTCTCATTTCAGAATTTTTTTTAATTTGCTTAAAAAATAGATGAATCCAATATTCTATTTTTTTACACTAATACCTGAGTACTTTATGAAAGGTCAACTAGCTGGCCATCAATGAAAACAGCTAGAAAAGTGCCACTCACTCCTCTCACAGTAATGGCAATACACTCTCTCAATTGTCAGCTTTCCAACAGGTCTTTCTTGACCCCATCCATCTCATACTCTATTACCTGTTTTCT
This sequence comes from Bos taurus, assembly GCF_002263795.3. Lineage (NCBI taxonomy): Eukaryota > Metazoa > Chordata > Mammalia > Artiodactyla > Bovidae > Bos > Bos taurus. The sequence continues at coordinate 76,648,987 of NC_037330.1, forward strand.
ATTCCCTTTGTATGCTGTTGGTAAGCTACAAAAATATCTTTGGGTGGTCATCCTTGTTATATATCTGAAACATTTGCTGCTGCATTATGGCATGTTAATTTTTGCTGTTACTCATCTGTCAGTTCTTATCATGTCCATTTTTCAATCTTTGATTGCCTCTTTTGACCTTGATTCTTAGAAACTTTCACATTTTTTTTTCTTTTACCAAAAATACTTCAGAATTCTGATATTGGTTTTTATAGGGTGAATAATGGTCCACCAAAGACATCCCTGGTAGCTTAGTTGGTAAAAATCTGCCTGCAATGCAGGAAACCCTGGTTTGTTTCCTGGGTTGGGAAGATCCACTGGAGAAGAGATAGGCTACCCACTCCAGTATTCTTGGGCTTCCCTGGTAGCTCAGCTGGTAAAGAATCTACCTGCAAGGCAGGAGACCTGGGTTCAATCCCTGGGTTGGGAAGATACCCTGGAGAAGGGAATGGCTACCCACTCCAGTATTCTGGCCTGGAGGATTCTGTGGACAGAGAAGCCTGGCAGGCTACATTCCATGGAGTCCCAAAGAGCTGGACACGACTGAACAACTTTCACTTTCACTACTTTCAAAGGCATCTATCTCCTAATTCCCAGAACTTGTTAATATGTTACCTTACCTGGTAAAATGTACTTGACAAATTTTATCAAGGATCTTGAGAGAGGGAGAGTATCCTAGATTTTCCAGGTGAACCTAATGTAATCATAGGCATCCTTACAAGGGAAAGAGAAAGGCACAAGAGAAAGGGAGATGGACACAACAGAAGCAGGGATCAGAGAGGAGAGAAGATGTTATGTTTCTTGGTTTGACATGAGAAATGGTTACCTATTTTAGACTTCTGACCTCTATAATACTAGAAGAGAATAAATTTGCATTGTGTTAAGCCACTAAGTTTGTGATCATTTGTTATAGTTGCAATAGGGTAAGTACAATTTCCTAACAGAAAAAGAAATCCCAAATGTCTTATCTTTTTTATATATTTAAATTGAGGTAAGAAATTAGAGTATCCCAATTAAAGTGGTCTCTAACATCTTAATTATTACGTCTTACCTCATTTCCTCAGTTATTCAAAGAAAAAAAATCCCAGCTAATCATTTCATTTTTACAGTGTCAATAGATTGTAGATGGATTATAAAGACTATAATCCATCCCATAATTATTCTAAAAATAAGCAATTTAAAACCTATTCAGAACTTTACATATGGAATCACTCATTTTGAGTAACATGAAATCCATACATGAAAGCCATGGTAGAAAACTTCTGTGAGTAAAAAGCTGCAGTAACACTAGTGTTGTCTTTTTCAGCCAAATAATGCTATAATTCATTTTAAATAGCAAAAGATTTAATGTTGTAAATTAAAGCTGTAACCCACAGTTCCTTCAACAGTACTTGAGTGAAATCTCGATCCCAATATAATAGGACAAGAACTAAGGATTACTTGGGAGTTGTCTAACCAAACTGCCAAGAGAAGTCAAGGGGAGACAAACTGGAAAGCATGAGGGAGGGTTACAGATGAGCAGGGGAAGAGGAATGAGGAGACATATACAGATTCTCAGAATTAACCTGATCTAAACATAACATCAGCTTTGACTTATTCCTGTACCCAACCAACGGGAGGGATGAAGTCCTCACAGAGACCAAAGTTATTATAGGGAGGATAGATGACACACAGCTACCTGACCCCAAACCCTATATGCATCATGTCTAGCTTGGTTACATAAAGGGTGACAGGTGGGAGTTGAGTGTTACCTAACAGCTTTTGAAAGCTAAAGGAAAATTTCAGTGAAATATCCAATCATTTTTATAGCCACATTCTGTGAACTCCACCCCCACCTCTCCTACCTCTTGCCACTCCCAAAAATAAGGGCAGAAAGAAAAAAGGAAGAGAAAAGGAATTGATGTTTTTGAGAACCCATTAATGTCAGATTAAAACACAAGATGTTTTTAATTTATTACGTTTCATCTTCATCAGTTCAGTTCAGTTGCTCAGTCATGTCTGACTCTTTGGGACCCCATGAACCACAGCACACCAGGCCTCCCTGTCCATCACCAACTCCCAGAGTCTACCCAAACCCATGTCCATTGAGTCAGTGATGCCATCCAACCATCCATCCTCTGTCGTCCCCTTCTCCTTCTGCCCTCAATCTTTCCCAGCAACAGGTCTTTTCAAATGAGTCAGCTCTTCACATCATGTGGTCAAAGTATTGGAGTTTCAGTTTCAACATCAGTCCTTCCAATGAACACCCAGGACTGATCTCCTTTATGATGAACTGGTTGGATCTCCTTGCAGTTCAAGGGACTCTCAAGAGTCTTCTCCAACACCACAGTTCAAATATAAAAGAGCTAAAATGCCTGAGCCTTTAATATGAGCCAAGCACTGTACTGATGATTATAGTCTAATAGCCTCAACTGCACATTATATAGTTTATCTTATCTTGTGCTAACAACTACTCTCTGAAGTGTGTACTGGTATCCCATTTTGTAAATGTACCGGTATCCCCATTTTGTAATGACAAAATGAACCCTACAGAGTTCAAGTAACTGGCCCCGAGTCAAGCACTTGGCAAATTGCAAGACAGGGATTCAAACATAGCTTTATCTACCTCATGTGAGTACCTAGTTCTTACCATTTCTCTAAGAGGTAAAATAACTATTTTTCTTTCTTTACAGATGAAAATATTTGAGTCAAAGGGATATCAAGAAACTTACATTACTGTGTCTAAATCAAAATTACCTAATTCTGACTTCAGAATATTAGTTATACACATGATAATGAACTTATATTTGTAAAGCAGATAGTTCAGTTTTTGATGGCTTTATAAATTGTGTTTTATAAAAACCACCCCTAAACTTACACTGGACAACCATCCTATTACTTGTACTCTCTCAGAACCCACAAATTGATTTAAAATAAATCCTAGTTTTCAGAGCTACAAAGTAGAACCTACTGTTTCACCTAAGGGCAGAATTAAGATTTGATATAATGGTGTCAAAGTCTGAATTTGGAATAAATAAGTCTCTCAAGCACAGCTGCACTTTTAATTTTCAAACGTTCTTAAAAGAAACATTACTACATAATTCCAAGGGTTTATTTCTCTTAGATCCAAATAATAGATGAGATTTGCAGTGGGAAGAAGCCACTAGCAGAACTTTAAACAAACCTCAAACCAGAATTTCATCATGGTTCATCTATGTTTCATGAGGTGCCCCATTGGCTACCAGGGCTACATGCAACTCGTAAGACTCACAAACAAATTGATCACGCTTCCTCCTGGGTCAGTCTACTTCCAGACAACCAAGTGTGTACTTCTTTCTTTTGGTTCAGACATACATTGCTGTGCAAAATACACAAAATGCCGTTATGTTTTGATTAGAGCTCCTAATTTGAGAAAGGACAGAGATAAATTTGGATAATGCAGATCTCATCCATTTTGTTCCTACCACTCTTTTAAAATGTGTGTTAATTTACGCAGAGCTTGTGCCACAGTAAAAATAACCTCACATGTACCTGTAATATCTCACAGCTCAAGGAATATGAAAACAAAAAAAGTTCATGAGAGTCACATGTGTTCTGGTGAGAATACAAAAGAAGCTACTAATTAGGAAAAACAAAACCACCATCAGTGGAGCAGCTGCACTAATTTTCTGTGCCTTTCTGGCATTATGGGAAACTGCATGCATTATCACAGTCACTTATCACACCATAGAGAGACTGCATTAGCTTATTCTTTTCCCCACAAATTCATCCCTTTTAGGATGCAGTAAAACAGTTCACCAAGTTAAGGATGAAATGCTAAATTTCAGAAAACAACGCTTGAAAGTGGCCATTAACAGATTTTTAAAACAACTTTTTGAATAATTTTCAATTGAAGTCACAAAGTATTTAGTTGCAACGTTCCTTTTCCCTCAATGAGAATTCAAGAAAATCACTATTTTACTTGCTGAAATGTGGTAGGAATATAGTCTCAGTTGGCAGTAAGTACAAGAAGAAGATGCAGAGCTGGTTGGGAAAACAGGAGAGATGTAAAGCTGCCAGCCAAACAGAATGAAAGTGTTTACAATACAATTCTGAAAGAAGTAAAGAAACCTAGTCAAAATCCAGCAGGACATAGAAGCACACTCGCTTCACATGGGGGTGTGCCAGAGTGGAAAGCTGAGAGCTTCAGATCCTGCAGTGCTGCTGAGTTCTGCCATGCTCTGGAATGATGGCTGAAATGGACACCCCAAATCTGGACATACAGAGCTTCCCTCTTCAAACACACCAACCTGAGAGTGCTTATAAGCATGGTATTTATTCTGGTTTGAAAAGTCATTACTATACCCAAAGAGGAAAAAGGGTACACCCATTCTACCACATGGAGAATGGTGCTCCCTGTGAGCCTACTATTTTCCCATGTTAAATGAGACTTTTGTTAAAGTATAAGGTGTTGCATAAATAATTTTGAATAGTAATATATTTAACTAAATGTGAGCTCAGGATTGTGGTTAGCCATGTCCCTTCCTCCCACGATTGGGAAGCCATGTGGGAAGCAGGCCTGGCCAATCTGTCTTCTATAGTTGGCATGGAGAAAGAGAACCATGCCTTTTTCAAATGCTTTCAACAAATAGTAACTGAGCATCTGCTGTGGCCCCACCCAAAGATAATGAGGCTGTAGGATGTCTACGGAATATGGTGTGTGAAAGTGAACCAAATAAGCTTATTCAAAATAGAGAGTCAAACAAGGGCAGCCTGGAGAGAATATTGGGAACTGAGATGCAAGAGAAGCAGCATACAGGAGCCATACATGAACAAAAGCTGATCTAAACAAATTTAACAGACAGTTGTTAATTCCTACTGAGGGTTTTTACCTGCTCTTGGCACATTCACGTGAGTGTATAGTACCAAAGGAGCTCAAATGTGAAGATAAGTCATACTATTTTTAAAAAACAGTGGGGTCAAACAAGCAGCTTATGATATGGGTAATCATTTGAGCCTGTGTATTTAATGTCTGCCTTTCTGCATTCTCTTTAAAAGAGAAGAAGAAATATAAAAATTTGAAAAATAACATCTGTACTAATATGGGAATCAAGCAGTGCCAAGAAATATACCTTTTCTGCTGTAAGCCATTGAAATTTTGGAAGTTTATTCCAGCAACACATTGATATGCTTTTTCCAATTATAAAATGAAATGCAAATCAAAACCACAATTACGTACCATTTCACGCCAGTCAGAATAGCTGCGATCCAAAAGTCTACAAGCAATAAATGCTGGAGAGGGTGTAGAGAAAAGGGAACCCTCTTACACTGTCGGTGGGAATGCAAACTAGTACAACCACTATGGAGAACAGTGTGGAGATTCCTTAAAAAACTGGAAATAGAACTGCCTTATGAACCAGCAATCCCACTACTGGGCATACACACCGAGGAAACCAGAATTGAAAGAGACACGTGTACCCCAATGTTCATCGCAGCACTGTTTATAATAGCCAGGACATGGAAGCAACCTAGATGTCCATCAGCAGATGAATGGATAAGAAAGCTGTGGTACATATACACAATGGAGTATTATTCAGCCATTAAAAAGAATACATTTGAATCAGTTCTAATGAGGTGGATGAAACTGGAGCCTATTATACAGAGTGAAGTAAGCCAGAAAGAAAAACACCAATACAGTATACTAACGCATAGATATAGTATTTAGAAAGATGGTAACGATAAGCTTGTATGCGAGACAGCAAAAGAGACACAGATGTATAGAACAGTCTTTTGGACTCTGTGGGAGAGGGAGAAGGTGGGATGATTTGGGAAAATGGCATTGAAACATGTATAATATCATATAAGAAATGAATTGCCAGTCCAGGTTCGATGCAGGATACAGGATGCTTGGGGCTGGTGCACTGGGATGACCCAGAGGGATGGTACAGGGAGGGAGGGGGGAGAGGGGTTCAGGATGGGGAACACGTGTATACCCATGGCAGATTCATGTTGATGTATGGCAAAACCAATACAATATTGTAAAGTAATTAGCCTCCAATTAAATAAATTTATATTTTAAGTATATATATATAAAATGAATACAAAATTTTTTCAAAGGTATAGAAGTGGACTGGAAGTTTAAACATCAAATAAATCCCAGTTGTTAGCTCTGGAAAAGTAGAATGAATGGTGCAGATGATGATGGATAAAAGGGACTATTTCTTCTATTAATAAAAATAATTGAAGCAAGTATCAGATCAGATCAGATCAGTCACTTAGTCGTGTCCGACTCTTTGCGACCCCATGAATCGCAGCACGCCAGGACTCCCTGTCCATCACCAACTCCCGGAGTTCACCCAGACTCATGTCCATCGAGTCAGTGATGCCATCCAGCCATCTCATCCTCTGGCGTCCCCTTCTCCTCCTGCCCCCAATCCCTCCCAGCATCAGAGTCTTTTCCAATGAGTCAACTCTTCGCATGAGGTGGCCAAAGTACTGGAGTTTCAGCTTTAGCATCATTCCTTCCAAAGAAATCCCAGGGCTGATCTCCTTCAGAATGGACTGGTTGGATCTCCTTGCAGTCCAAGGGACTCTCAAGAGTCTTCTCCAACACCACACTTCAAAAGCATCAATTCTTCAGCGCTCAGCCTTCTTCACAGTCCAACTCTCACATCCATACATGACCACAGGAAAAACCATAACCTTGACTAGATGAACCTTTGTTGGCAAAGTAATGTCTCTGCTTTTGAATATGCTATCCAGGTTGGTCATAACTTTCCTTCCAAGGAGTAAGCGTCTTTTAATTTCATGGCTGCACTCATCATCTGTAGTGAGAAGCAAGTATAATAATATGATAATAACTACTAATTTGCATTATGGGTACATGAGTACTTTTATACTATTCTTTGTAGTATACTATACTTTTAATATCTCAAAATTAAAGTTAAAATAAAATTATATACATTCACTTAAGATAACTGAGGTATGTATAAAAGCATGATGAAAATTAAAACCACTCATAATTCTACTATCAAAAGGCAAAATGGAATCAATATTCTAAATACTAATATATATACACACTATAATATAAAATTGGAGAAGGAAATGGCAACCCACTCCAGTATTCTTGCCTGGAAATCCCATGGACAGAAGAGCCTGGCAGGCTACAGTGTATGGGATTGCAAAGAGTCAGACAGAACTGAGTGGCCTCACATGATATAACATAATTTTATAAAAATGAGACCTTGTTGAACAGTCAACGCCTTGCCTTTGTATATAACAATTAATTTTTCATCATATTAAATAATAATTTAAAATATAACTATTTTCTTGGAAAATGCATATAAAACAGAAGATCAAAGATTTTTATTTCCCTCCATCATTCAGTATTATCATTTCTCTTTTATTTTTCAACTCCATGACAGAAAAACATCCCTCCTTCTTTATTTTGCATTTCTTTGATTGCCAATTAGGCTGTACATTTTTCTCTATATATGTGACATTCATACTGGCTCTATCAGCCTGGCCTGTATTTCTCTTTCTAACGAGAAACTGCTTCACTTCTTTCTAATGTTCTGATGGATGTGCATGCGTGCTAAGCTGTTTCAGTCACAGCCAATTCTATGCGATCATATGGATTACAGACTGCCAGGTTCCTCTGTCCATGGGATTCTCCAGGCAAGAATACTGGAGTGGGTTGTCATGACCTTCTCTAGGAAGTGACATGCAAAATACCTCTTGCTGTTGCTATTGTTGTTCAGTTGCTCAGTTGTTCCAGCTCTTTGCGACCCCACAGACTGCAGCACGCCAGGCTTCCCTGCCTTCACCATCTCTCGGAGCTTGTTCAAACTCATGTCCATTGAGTCAGTGATGCCATCTAACCATTTCATTCTATGTCGTCCTCTTCTCCTCCCGCCTTCAGTCTTTACCAACATCTGGGTCTTTTTTAATGAGTCAGCTCTTTGCATCAGATGGCTGAAGTATTGGAGTGTCAGCTTCAGCATCAGTCATTCCAATGAATATTCAGGACTGATTTCCTTTAGGATTCAGTGGTTTGATCTCCTGCAGCACAAGGGACTTTCAACAGTCTTCTCCAACACCACAGTTCAAAAGAATCAATTCTTTGGCACTCAGCCTTCTTTATGGTCCAACTCTCACATCCATATATGACTACTGGAAAAACAATAGCTTTGACTATACAGACCTTTGTTGACAAAGTAACATCTCTGCTTTTTAATATGCTGTCTAGGTTGGTCACAGCTTTACTTCCAAGGAGCAAGCATCTTTTAACTTCATGTCTGCGATTGCCATCTGCATTGATTTTAGAGTAAAGAAAATAAAGTCTGTCACTGTTTCCATTGTTGCCCCATCTATTTGCCATGAAGTGATGGGACCAGATGCCATGATCTTAGTTTTCTGAATGTTGGGTTTTAAGCCAGATTTTTCCACTCTCCTCTTTCACTTCATCAAGAGGCTCTTTATTTCCTCTTCACTTTCTGCCATAAGGGTGGGGTCACCTGCCTATCTGAGGTTATTGATACTTCTCCGGGAAATCTTGATACCAGCTTGTGCTTCATCCAGCCCAGCATATCACATCATGTATTCTGCATATAAGTTATATAGGCAGGGTGACAATATACAGCCTTGACAGACTCCTTTCCCAATTTGGAACCAGTCTGTTGTTCCATATCCAGTTTTAACTGTTGCTTCTTGACCTGCATACAGATTTCTCAGGAGGCAGGTAAGATGGTTTGGTATTCCCATTTCTTGAAGAATTTTCCACAGTTTGTTGTGATCCATACAAAGACTTTAGCATGGTCAATGAAGCAGAAGTAGATGTTTTTCTGGAATTCTCTTGTTTCTTCTAAGATCCAGCAGATGTTGGCAATTTGATCTCTGTTTCCTCTGCCTTTTCTAAAACCAGCTTGAACATCTTCAATTTCTTGGTTCACATATTGTTGAAGCCTAGATTGAAGAATTTTGAGTATTACTTTGCTAGCATGCGAGATGAGTGCAACTGTGTGATAGTTTGAACATTCTTTGGCATTGACTTTCTTTGGGATTAGAATGAAAACTGACCTTTTCCAGTCCTGTGGCCACTGCTGAGTTTTCCAAATTTGCTGGCATATTGAGTGCAGCATTTTCACAGCATCATATTTTAGGATTTGAAATAGCTCAGCTGGAATTCCATCACCTCCACTAACTTTGTTCATGTGATGCTTCCTAAGGCCCACTCAACTTCACATTCCAGGATGTCTGGCTCCAGGTGAGTGATCACACCATTGTGTTTATCCCGGGTCATGAAGATCTTTTTTATATAGTTCTTCTGTGTATTCTTGCCACCTCTTCTTAGTATCTTCTGCTTCTGTTAGGTCCATACCATTTCCGTCATGCTATGTGCTTCTCCAGAAACTGACATGCAAATATTTCTGCCTGCCCCTAACTGCAGGAATTGGTGTGTAACCCAGTCATCCTCCAAATGAAATTCCATTCCTCTAATGGGTTCCCTGGTGTATTCTGCCAAACTTTTAAAGAAGACTTAATGTCATTACATCTCACACTCTTTCAAAAAACTAAAAAAAAAAAAGAGAACAGTCCCAAATCCATTTTACAAGCCCGTTATCTTGATAGCAAAGCTAGGTAAGGACATGATAGGAAAAGAAAACTGCAGACCAATATCCCTGATGAATGAAGATGCACAAAAGGAGAGAATGATGTAACAAACTTCTGTGTACTCAGCAAATTATCAATATACATAAGAGTATAATATGCTTTCTACTGTTAGTTTAAATATAAAGGAGCTAACTATAGTGAGTCTTCTTGAATCCTTGAGGTTTAAGAGTATGGAGTTTGAGTTGACTATATATATAGAGGCTCGCTCAGTCGTGTCCAAATCTTTGCTACCCCATGGACTGTAGCCTATCAGGCTCCTCCGTCCATGGGATTTTCCAGGCAAGAGTGCTGGAGTGGATTGCCTTTTCCTTCTCCAGGGGATCTTCCCAACCCAGGTATCGAACCCAGGTCTCCCGCATTGCAAGCAGACGCCTTACCGTCTGAGCCACCAGAGAAGCCCCCATATATAGAGAGAGGAGCAACATTAATTAAAAATTACAGTAAGTTTTCAAACTATATAAAATTTAAAATGTGTGTCAAAATATCATTAAAAATTAAAAGGCAAACAATATACTATAAAATTTATTTGGCACAGATGTGATATTTTAAAAACATCTTTATTATATAAAGAGATCATTCTTAGTGGAATGTTCTATAAATATCAAATAAGTCCATTTGCTCTAATGTGTTATTTAAGGCTTATGTTTCCTTACTGATTTTCTATCTGGATGATCTGTCCATTGATGTTAATGGGGTGTTAAAATCCCCTACTATTATTGTGTCACTGTCAATTTCTCCTTTTATGTCTACCAATATTTGCCTTATATACTAAGTACGGAGAAGGCAATGGCAACCCATTCCAGTACTCTTGCCTAGAAAATCCCATGGGCAGAGGAGCCTGGTAGGCTGTAGTCCATGGGGTCGCAAAGAGTCGGACACGACTGAGCAACTTCACTTTCACTTTTCACTTTTATGCATTGGAGAAGGAAAATGGCAACCCACTCCAGTGTTCTTGCCTGGAGAATCCCAGGGACGGGAGAGCCTGGTGGGCTGCCATCTCTGGGGTCGCACAGAGTCGGACACGACTGAAGCGACTTAGCAGCAGCAGCAGCAAGGTGCTCCTATATTGTGTGCAGATATATTTACATTGTTATATCTTCTGCTTAGATTGATCCCTTGACCATTATACAGTGTCCTTCTTTGTCTACTATACTATAACAGTCATTATTTTAAAGTCTATTTTGTCTGATATAAATATTGCTATTTCAGGTTTCTTTTGATTTCCACTTGCATGGAATCCTGTTCCCCTCACTTTCTGTCTGTATGTGTCTCTAGATCTGATGTGATCTCTCTTTATGCATATTCTAAAGTTTTCCATAATGAAGCCTAAAACATTATTTTGTAGTTTTGACTTATTCTCTGCTGCCTTTCAAGTTTCATTGATATAAATTCCTAATTTGTGACCTTGAACAAATTTTGAAATCTCTAAGTTTTGGTTATCTCTGTTACTAAAAATCAGAACCAAACAAGGAAGTAAAAATATACCAAAAGTGTAGGATTATACCAAAAGGAGGAAAGAAAATACTGCATATATAGCATATAATATTGTGCCTTGCAAACACCAGGTGCTCAATAAAGGCTTCCTTTTTTTATTGTTATTATTATTATTATTACTACTATTACTATTTCAATTTCTATATATCAGACTTTTCTGCTGTAAAAAATCAGAAGCTGATCCTGGATGATTAAGTTAAAGAGAAGTTTATTTCAAAAGATACTGGGAATAGCAGAAGACAAGTTCAATGACAGTTTCCGAATGTCAAAGACCTGAGCTGGGGAGAAATCTGCTGCCAGCCACAAGCCTGCTGAGCACAAGTGGAAAAGGCTTGGCCACAGTCACCCTCACAGGACAAGTCTGCCCCAGAGCTGGATGCACACACTGACACTGGCCCATGAATGTTTCTGAGGAGGCCCTGCTTCCTCAAACTGCTCCTTTGGACACATATGACAAGCAAATCCTTGAGAAGTCAGACCCATAAGGATGAAAGCTCTTCAAACAGGAGTTCAAAAATGTTGACAAGGAGGCAGAAAACTGAACGATGTCCTGTACAGCCCTCTTGCTAGTTACACAAATTTCACATCAACCTTCCTTCTATGCTGGAACTTGACAAGGACAATAATAAAAATTCTATAAGTGGGGTCGTTAGGTATGGCTGCCCTGGTAGGGCCTTTCTGAGGAGACTGATACCCTAACAACTCAAACACTGGGAAGCCCAACTCCAGCCTGATGAGCATAAAATTTAGAGTTCTGGGGTGGCTGGAGCCTTTCCCTTAAAATCCAGATTATTTTATGCCACTGAGTCCCCAAGAGAGAATGTTGCTAATAGAAAATGCTCTGGGAAGTCCTACTTGGTTTGGAGAAATGTGGGATTAAATAAGTATGTTTGACCACTGAATCCTTATCTATTTACCTTAAAGATAACAAAATATATTCCAGGTGGAAAGGACTGTTTCAATACACAGTTAGAGGAATACTGCTGTATAGAATCCAGAGTTGATTTTGTAACTCTCAGTTATATGGAATTATTCTGAGGCTTTGATTAAATAACAGATGTAACCAAAAAGATGCATAAATTCTCAACAAAATACTAGTAAACTGAATTCAACAGCACATTAAAAAGATTATACATCACAATCAAGTGGGATTTTTCCCTAGGATGCAAAGATGGTTCAATAAATGCCAAGCAGTTCATATGATAAACTACATTAGTAGAATGAAAGATAAAAATTATATGATCAAAAAAAATTATATGATCCTCTCAGTAAGTGCAGAAAAGCATTTGACAAAAATTTAACACCCAGGTGTGATATAAACTCTCAAAAATTTGGTATAGAAGGAATCTACCAAAACACAATGAAAGTCATAGATGACAAACCCACAGCTAACATCATATCCAATGATAAAGAGCTGAAAGATTTTCCTCTAAAACCAGAAACAAGAAAACAATGCCCACTCTCACCAGCTAGATTCAACATAATACTGGAAATGACACTAGAGCAATAAGGAAAATAAATAAATAATAAATAAAATGAATTCAAACTGGAAAAGAGGTAAAATTTTCTTTCTTTACACATGATGTGATCTAATACACATAAACTTCTGAAGATTCCACCAAAAATTGTCAGAACTAATAAACAAATTTAATAAAGTTGAAATCAACATACAGATATTGGTTGCATTTCTATACACTAATAATGAATTATCTGAGAGTGAAATTAAGAAAACAATCCCATTTAAAATAGCATCAAAAGAATAAAATACTTACAAATAAACTTAACCAAGGAGAAGGAAGATCTATCTGTAGAGTGAAAACTTTAAGACTGATTAAAGAAACTGGAGAAGGTGTAAAAAATGTAAAGTCATCCATGTTCATAGACGGAAAGAATTAATATTGTTAAAACATTATACTAGACAAAGTCTTCTAGAGATTCATCAATGCAATTTCTGTTGAAGTTCCAATGGCTATTTTTACAGAAATATAAAAAACAATCCTAAAAATTCAAAATTAGTATGAAACCACAAAAGACCTTGAGACTAAGCAATCCTGTGTAAGAACAAAGCTGGAAAAATCATGGTTCCTGATTTCAAAGTAAATTATAAAGCTACACTTTTCAAAACAGCCTGGTATTGGCATAAAAATGGACACATACAACAATGAACAGAATCAAGAGTTTAGAAACAAACCTACAAAAATATATGATCAACTAGGTGCCAAGAACACACAGTAGGGAAAAGGTGTATGTAGTCGATGGCTAAGTCATGTCTGACTCTTTGCAACCCCATGGACTGCAACATGCCAGGCTTCCTCATCCTTCACCATCTCCTGGAGCTTTCTCAAACTCATGTTCATTGAGATGGTGATGCCATCCAACCATCTCAAGCTCTGTCATCCCCTTCTCCTCCTGACTCAATCTTTCCCAGAATCAGGGTCTTTTATAGTAAGTCGACTCTTCACATCAGGTGGGCCAAGTATTAGGGCTTCAGCTTCAATATCAATCCTTTCAATGAATATTCAGGATTGATTTCCTTTAGGGTTGAGAGGTTTGATCTCCTTGCAATCCAAGGGACTCTCAAGACTCTTCTCCAACAACACAGTTTGAAAGCATTAATTCTTTAGTTCTCAAGTTCCTCTGAAAATGGGGCTGGGAAAACTGCACAATCACATACAAAAGAATAAAATCTGACCCCTGTTTTATACTCTAACAATAATTAGCTCAAAATGGTCTAAGGACTTAAGTGTAGTACCTAAAACTGTAAAATTCCTAGAAGAAAACAAGGGAAAAGCTCCTTACATTGATCTTGACAATTATTTTTTGACATGATGACACCAAAAGCACAGGCAATGAAAACAAAATAAATAAGTAGAATAATATAAAATTAAAAAGCTTCTCAGTAAAGGGAATAATCAATGAAATTAAAATGCAACCTATGGAAAAATATTCGCTAACCAAATATCTCATATGAGGTTAATATCTAAAATATTAATATAAAAGTAATTCATACAACTCAACAGCAAAATACAAACAGCCCAATTACAAATGGGCAAAAGTTAGGCAGGCTCCCATACCCTGGCCACTATGCCAACCACCTCATCAGTGGGCCCCTGGGAGCAGATGTCAGCATGTTGCCCACATGCAGATACACGACTGAAACCACGTATGAGCCACAGTGGCCACACGACTTCGGAAGCAGGGCTGAAATCTCTCCTGCAACTATGTGAACCACAAATTTATACCTCCATTGCCAGTTCTGTAAATTCAGCACCTGCAGGACGTCAGAATAGACAATGGGTCCTCCCACAGCTGGGATGAGTCTGGCCTTAGCAGGTGTGGGCTTTGTGAGTGTATGCACACAGGGGCTGGGCTGGGCCAGTGTCTGAGCTGCCACCATAGCTCCCGGAGTGGACTCAGATACCTGAATACTGTGATAGATCTGTGCTGGTGACCTTATGACAATAACACCTGAGGAACACAAGTGCCAATTTCTGGCATTCTTATAGATGAGGCAGGGCCAAGACGAGTGCCAACAATAATGTATTTTGTAAGTCTTCACAATGATTGAAACAACAGAGCACACTCACCAGTGAACAAACTCCAGCAGAGAAATACTTAGTGACTCCTCTCCTAGTGGGAGTGCTCCAATCCTGCCTACCTCACAGCAAAGTTCAGAAATGTATCTGGGGGCTGCTGCTCTAACAACTAGTGAGCGGACTCTGCTCTTGACAGGGCAATGACAACCACAGAGCAAAAGAGGAGGCCCTACCCAATACCCAGCACAGGCTCTGATCACTACAACACTAGTCACATCTCCATCAAGGGGATAACACCCTTTAAAATAAAGGCTATAAAGAAGGACACTATATAATAATAAAGAAATCAATACTGGAGAGGATATTACACTTGTCTACATATATGCACCCAATTATAGGATCACCCCAATACATAAAACAAATAACAACAGACATAAAAGAAGAAATTGATGGGAATACAATACTAGTAGGAGATTTTAACACCCTCCTCATATCAAAGGACAGATCTTCAAGACAGAAAATCAATAAAAGAGATCCTAAATGGGTTTGGGTGGACTCCGGGAGTTGGTGATGGACAGGGAGGCCTGGTGTGCTGTGGTTCATGGGGTCACAAAGAGTCGGACACAACCGAGTGACTGAACTGAACTGAACTGAACTGAAATGATATAATGAGATCACAGGGAAAGAGATTCTAAATGATACAATATAACAATTAGACTTAATTGATGTTTTCATCCCCCCAAAAGCAGAATACACATTCTTTTCAAGTGCACATAGAATATTCTCTAGAACTGACCACAAACAAGGCTCAACAAAATTGAGTGTAGAAATTATTTCAAGCATTTTAATTTCAAGCATCTTTTCTGATCACAGCAGCATGAAATCAGAAGTCAACCATAGGAAAAGCAACAAGAAAAACAACTACATGAAAACTAAACAACATGCTGTTGAAAAAAACAGTGAGAAAACCAAAGAAATTTAGAAATACCTTGCACAAATTACAATGAAAACACAACGATACACAATATATGGGATGCAGCAAAAAGCATTCTTAAAGGGAAGTTCACTGTGACACAGGTCTTCTTCAAGGACCAAGAAAAATCTCAAACAACCTAACCCAACACCTAGTAGAATTAGAAAAAGAACAAACAAACCATAAAGTCAGCAGAAGAAAAGAGATAACAAAGATCAAAGAGGAAAAATTAGATTTTTTTAAATAGGAAAAAAAATCAATAAAACCAGGAGCTAGTTCTTCAAAGGGTAAAGAAAATTGACAAGCCTCTTGCCAGGCTCATCAAGAAGAAAAGAGAGAAGATCCAAATAGACAAAATAAATTCAAGACAACAAATCACAACTGATATCACAGAAATACAAAAGGAAAAAAACGTAAGAACGATAACTATGAAAAACTATATGCCAACAAATTCAACCTAGAAGAAATGGACAACATTGTAAAAATATATAGCCCACAAAAACTAAATCAAGAAGAAATATATAACTTGAACAAAGCAATCATAGGCAGTGAAGCAGAATCTATAATTTAAAAAAAAAGCTCCCTACAAACAAAAGTCCAGTATCAGATGGCTTCAGAGGCAAATTCTACCAAACATACAAAGAACTTATACTGATCCTTCTCAAGCTCTTCCAAAAGATTAAAGAGGAAGAAATACTTCCAAAGACATTCTAAGAAGCCTCCATCACCCTGATAACAAAACCAGACAAAGACACTGTCAGAATTTTTGATGAATATAAATATGCAAGAAATCTCAAGAAAATATTAGCAAACCAAATCCAAAACCACATAAAAAAGATCATATACCACGACCAAGTTGATTTATCCCTGGGTCACAAGGATGGTTCAACATATGTAAATCAAACAAGGTGATAACCACATCAACAAAGGAACAGAAATAAACCACATGATCAACTTAATAGATGCAGAAAAAGCATTTAGTAAAATTCAACATCCATTGATGACAAAAAAAAAAAAACTCTTATGAAAGTGGGTATAGAGGGAACACATCTCAAAGTCATTTATGATAAACCCACAGCCCACAGCCAATATAATACTCAACAATGAAATGCTGAAAGCCTTCCCACTAAAGTCTAGAACAAAACAAGAATGCCCACTCTTACCACTTCTCTTGAAGATAGTATTGAAGTCCTAGCTACAGCAACCAGATAAGAAAAAGAAATAAAAGATAGTCAAATTAGTAGGGAAGAAAAAAACTCTCATTATATGCAGATGATATGATACTATATGAATGAAACCCTAAAGATTCCACACAAAAACTATTAGAACTAATAAATTTAGCAAGGTATCAAGACACAACATCCAAGAATAGGTTGCATTATTTTTTACACTAACAATGAAATATCAAAAAGGGAATGTAAACAATCTCTTAAAATTGCATCCAAAAAATGCTTAGAAACAAACCTCACCAAAGAAGTGAAAGACTTCTATGTTGAAAACTGCAAAACAGTAATAAAGTAAATTGAAGATGATTCAAAGAAATGAAAAGTATCCCATGCTCTTGGACTGGAAAAATTAATATTGTTAAAATGACCATACTACTGAAAACAATCTACAGATGTAAGGAATCTGTCACATTACTCTTGACATTTTTTCACAGAATGAGAACAAATAATCCTAAAATTTATATGGAATCATAATATATCCAGAATTGCCAAAGCAATCCCAACAAAAAAGAACAAAGTTGGAAGCATAGCAAGCACTCCCAGACTTCAGATAATACCACAAAGTCACAGTAATAAAAACAACATGGTACTGGCACAAAAACAGATATATGATCAATGGAACATACTAGAAAGCCTAGAAATAAACCTGAACACTAATGGACAATTAATCAAAAGGGGCAAGAGTATAATCAAAAGGGGTAAGTGTATAATCAAAAGAGGCAAGAATATACAATGGGGAAAAAACAGTCTCTTCAGCAAGTGGTGCTGGAAAAGTTGGACAGTCACATGTAAATCAATGAAGTTAGAATACACTCTTACACCATTCACAAAAAATAAATTCAAAATGGTTTAAAGATTTAAATATGAGAAGATATCATAAAACTCTGAAGGGAGAACATAGGCAAAATATTCTCTGACATAAATTGTAGCAATGTTTTCTTAGGTCAGTCTTCCAAGGCAATATAAATAAAAGCAAAAATAAACACATAGGACCTGATCAAACTTTTGTTTGATTTTGCACAGCAAAGGAAACCATACAAAACTAAAAGAAAATCTATGGGCTAGGAGAAAATATTTGCAAATGATATAACCAAAAAGAGGTTAATTTTCAAAATACACAAACAAGTCACATACAGCTCCATACCCAAAAAACAATCCAATCAAAAAAGGGGCAGACCTAAATAGACATTTCTCCAAAGAAGACATACAAATGATTTAAAAGCACATGAAAAGATGTTCAACATAACTGATTATTCAGTTCAGTTCAGTTACTCAGTCGTGTCCGACTCTTTGCAATCCCATGCACTGCAGCACGCCAGGCCTCCCTGTCCATCACCAACTCCCGGAGTCCACCCTAACCCATGTCCATTGAGTCGGTGATGCCATCCAACCATCTCATCCTCTGTCATCCCCTTCTCCCCCTGCCCTCAATCTTTCCCAGCATCAGGATCTTTTCAAAGAGTCAGTTCTTAGCATCAGGTGGCCAAAGTATTAGAGTTTCAGCTTCAACATCAGTCCTTCCAATGAACACCCAGGACTGATCTCCTTTAGGATGGACTGGTTGGATCTCCTTGCAGTCCAAGGGACTCTCAAGAGTCTTCTCCAACACCACAGTTCAAACTGATTATTAGAGAAATGCAAATCTAAACTACAATTTGGTATCACCTCACATCAGTGAGAATGGCTATCATCAAAAAAAAAAAAAAAAAAACCTACAAACAATAAATGTTGGAGAGGCCGTGAAGAAAAGGGAACCCTCTTAAACTGTTGGTGGAAATGTAAACTGGTACAGTCACTATGGAGAACAATATGAAAGTTCCTTAAAAAGCTAAAAATAGAGCTACTATATGATCCAGCAATCCTACTCCTTGGTATTTATCTAGGGGAAAAAAAAACATATTTTAAAACGATAGATGCACCCCAGTGTTCACTGCAGCACTATCTACAACAGCCAGCACATGGAAGCAAACTAAATGTCTATCAACAAAGGAATGAATAAAGATAAAGATGTGATATAGCATTACTCAGCCATTAAAGGAACAAAATAATGCCATTTACAGAAACATCGATGGACCTAGAGAGTGTTATACTGACACTGAGGGCAGTAAGTCAGAAAGATAAAGACAAATATCATATAATATCACTTTCATGTGGAATCTAAAATGTGACACAAATGAACATATCTGAAACAGAAACAGATTCAAAGACATAGATAACAGACTTGTGGTTGCCAAGGGGAAGAAAGAATGGCAGAGGAAAGGATTGGGAGTTTGGGATTAACAAATGTAAACTATTATATACAGGAAGGATAAACAACGAGGCCCTACTGTATAGCACAGGGAACTATATGTGATATCCTACGATAAACCGTAATGGAAAATAGTATGAAAAAGAATATATATGTGTATAATTTAGTCACTTTGCTATACAGCAGAAATTAATACAACATTGTAATAAAGTATACTTCAATAAGCTTTTAAAAACTAAAATGAAATGGGCAAAGGATCTAAACAGATACTTATAAAGATGACATACAAATTGCCACCAGGCACATGAAAAGATACTTAATACCACTGCTGCTGCTGCTAAGTCGCTTCAGTCGTGTCCGACTCTGTGCAACCCCATAGACGGCAGCCCACCAGGCTCTGCCATCCCTGGGATTCTCCAGGCAAGAACACTGGAGTGGGTTGCCATTGCCTTCTCCATTGTATGAAAGTGAAAAGTGAAAGTGAAGTCGCTCAGTCGTGTCCAACTTGTAGCGACCCCATGGACTGCAGCCTACCAGGCTCCTCCATCCATGGGATTTTCTAGGCAAGAGTACTGGAGTGGCTTGCCATCCACTAATCATCAGGAAAATTCAAATTAAAACCACATTAAAATATCACTTCCCACCAGTTAAAATGGCTATTATTAAAAAGATAACAGTGTTCCTAAGTATGTGGAGGAAACGGAATCCCTGTGCACTGTATATGGTAATATAAACAGGCACAGACAGTATGGAAAACAATATGGAGGGTCCTCAAAAAACTAAAAGTAGAGTTACTGTATAATCTAGAAATCCTGCTTCTTGGTATATATACAAAGAAATGGATGATATTCTTATATAGAAGGGATATCTGCATCCCCCAAGTTTATTATAGCATTATTCACAATAGCCAAAATATAGATATATGTATAAATGGAAATACATATATATTTTTCTATTGTTGTTAACTTTATATATTGTTTATTTTTTAACATTCATCCAGACATTTTCTCTATTCTCAGCTAGCTACAGCCTAAGTTCATCAGAGCTAGGAAAGCAACTTCATCGTTGATGTTATTTAGGCATTATTTTCCAGATTGAGACTATGCTATCATGGTAGTTAAAGAGCGCTACTTTTAATTGCAAAATGCTTCATTATTTTCAGCATACCTTGGTTATGAAGTTTCTTGATTAATTTTATTCTCAGATGTAGTAGATATACTGATCAGACATACAAGCACAGGTGCAGTGCCAGTGGTGGTGGTGGTAATGGTGATTATGTGTGTGTTTGTATACATACATATACTTGACAGTCTTTATATAAACACAAATCTTAAATATCTAAATACTAAGATGCTTGCTCCTAGTATCTCATATACTTTACTCTTACAAATATGGTTCTGGGGAACCCTACTGTGTCAATCAATCAGTAAATCCTCCTACCCTGGGTTGGACACTGAGGGGAGGCACATTAAGGAAAACTGGCAACTTCCGTCCTAGGGAAACTCACGGTATAAGAGAACAATCAGGACCAAGAAACAAACAAACAGAAAAAGACAACTTTTTTTTTTTTTGATTATGAAAAAAACATTTTTATTTTATTTTTTTAAATTTTATTTTATTTTTAAACTTTACATAATTGTATTAGTTTTGCCAAATATCAAAATGAATCCATCACAGGTATACATGTGTTCCCCATCCTGAACCCTCCTCCCTCCTCCCTCCCCATACCATCCCCCAGTGCACTAGCCCCAAGCATCCAGTATCGTGCATTGAACCTGGACTGGCATCTCGTTTCATACATGATATTTTACATGTTTCAATGCCATTCTCCCAAATCTTCCCACCCTCTCCCTCTCCCACAGAGTGCATAAGACTGTTCTATACATCAGCGTCACTTTTGCTGTCTCGTACACAGGGTTATTGTTATCATCTTTCTAAATTCCATATATATGCGTTAGTATACTGTATTGGTGTTTTTCCTTCTGGCTTACTTCACTCTGTATAATAGGTTCCAGTTTCATCGACCTCATTAGAACTGATTCAAATGTATTCTTTTTAATGGCTGAGTAATACTCCATTGTGTATATGTACCACTGCTTTCTTATCCATTCATCTGCTGATGGACATCTAGGTTGTTTCCATGTCCTGGCTATTATAAACAGTGCTGCGATGAACATTGGGGTACACGTGTCTCTTTCCCTTCTGGTTTCCTCAGTGTGTATGCCTAGCAGTGGGATTGCTGGATCATAAGGCAGTTCTATTTCCAGTTTTTTTAAGGAATCTCCACACTGTTCTCCATAGTGGCTGTACTAGTTTGCATTCCCACCAACAGTGTAAGAGGGTTCCCTTTCCTCCACACCCTCTCCAACATTTATTATTTGTAGACTTTTGGATTGCAGCCATTCTGACTGGTGTGAAATGGTACCTCATAGTGGTCTTGATTTGCATTTTAAAACACTGGTGAAAGAAATCAAAGAGGACACTAATAGATGGAGAAATATACCATGTTCATGGATTAGAAGAATCAATATAGTGAAAATGAGTATACTACCCAAAGCAATTTATAGATTCAATGCAATCCCTATCAAGCTACCAATGGTATTCTTCACAGAGCTAGAACAAATAATTTCACAATTTGTATGGAAATACAAAAAACCTCGAATAGCCAAAGCGATCTTGAGAAAGAAGAATGGAACTAGAGGAATCAACCTACCTGACTTCAGGCTCTACTACAAAGCCACAGTTATCAAGACAGTATGGTACTGGCACAAAGACAGAAATATAGATCAATGGAACAAAATAGAAAGCCCAGAGATAAATCCACGCACATATGGACACCTTATCTTTGACAAAGGAGGCAAGAATATACAATGGATTAAAGACAATCTCTTTAACAAGTGGTGCTGGGAAAACTGGTCAACCACTTGTAAAAGAATGAAACTAGAACACTTTCTAACACCATACACAAAAATAAACTCAAAATGGATTAAAGATCTAAACATAAGACCAGAAACTATAAAACTCCTAGAGGAGAACATAGGCAAAACACCCTCCAACATACATCACAGCAGGATCCTCTATGACCCACCTCCCAGAATATCGGAAATAAAAGCAAAAATAAACAAATGGGACCTAATTAACCTTAAAAGCTTCTGCACATCAAAGGAAACTATCAGCAAGGCGAAAAGACAGCCTTCAGAATGGGAGAAAGTAATAGCAAATGAAGCAACTGACAAACAACTAATCTCAAAAATATACAAGCAACTCCTCCAGCTCAACTCCAGAAAAATAAATGACCCAATCAAAAAATGGGCCAAAGAACTAAATAGACATTTCTCCAAAGAAGACATACAGATGGCTAACAAACACATGAAAAGATGCTCAACATCACTCATTATCAGAGAAAAAGACAACTTTTAAGTATCAGAAACTTTAAAAAGTAAATATACAAATATCATCTATAAACTGACAAGATACAGATGCCAAAATGGTTTTAACACTCATTTCAAGCTAAATGTCTAAGAGTGGGAATTCCCATCTTGAGACCTTTGTGTCTATGCATAGGTGTTATGATATCAGTTGGTCCTAATTCTGGTCTAGAGGAATAGATTATCCAATCTTATCCTTAAGACTCGGGGTTAATATCAAATTAGGTGCATGTTCTCAGTACTTAATGAATTATAAAATGTCTTTGCCGCCTCCTCCTCCTACTTCATCTCTTTTTCCAATGATATTTATTCATTTATGAAAAATATTTTATTATTTACAATATCTACAACTGAATGCATTCTGTGTTAAGTAGAAGTATAGAGATAAAATATTCAATCCTTTCCCTCACAGCATTCACAATTTAATGACAGGAGACAAACA
The DNA here is from genome assembly GCF_002263795.3 of Bos taurus. Taxonomy (NCBI): domain Eukaryota; kingdom Metazoa; phylum Chordata; class Mammalia; order Artiodactyla; family Bovidae; genus Bos; species Bos taurus. The sequence continues at coordinate 76,671,991 of NC_037330.1, forward strand.
ATTGCAGTATAGTGTGAAAAATGCTACCAATCTAGGGAAAAGAGGACCAGAAAAAGACATGGGAGGCTTCCTGTAAGAGATGTTACTCACAATGAAACTTGGAAGATGACTAGAAATCTGGACTATGTGTATGTACAGGGTGGAATTCTTTGCTTACTCCAGTTATCTAGGGTAGGAAAATACTCATTGATTTAGGGTCATCACCCTTGCTTTCAATAAATACCATATATTTTCTAGGTCTTTACTGCTTTACAAAACACTTCCTTCTTAGCTATAGACATCAACAGAAATAGAAAAGAGGTAACAGGATGTCAGTCTCCAAATCCACAAGCATTACCTGCTGATTTCAACCACTTTGGCAGGGTTTTAGAAAATACAGATCATGCAAAGATACAGATCTTAGAAATATAAATCATATAGACCTAGAAAATATATGGTATATATTGAAAGCCAGGGTGACGGTCCTAAATCAATGACTACTTTCCTACCCTAGATAACTGGACTAAGAAAAAATTCCTTTCTGAAAGACCACTGATTTTCATACTATGTGTATTGGGCCCAGTGTTCTCAACAAGGGCCACAGAGTGGACACTGAGCAGGCAGATGCCCAAGTCCCCACTCTCTGATTGAACTACTCAATATTTCATTGGTTTATGCATCAGAACTTTGCCTAAGACTTCTTTTTTAAAATGTTCTGCTGCTTAAAAAAAAAAGTTTAAAACCATTGTCCCACTGCCCTATATATTGATTGACTCTATTTTTCAAGAATGGAATCTAGAATATCCTTAATCTCTAAAAAAAGAAAATCAAAATGATGGGTTCTCTGACCTTATGGTCTTTCCTGAAAACCTCTTCTTCCTTTGAGTATCCTCTCCCTATATTCAACCCCTTTAGATCCCCATTTCCATATTTTTTTGATTCATAATAGTCATTACTAAATTCAGTGTGATCTCTTTGCAGGGACAGAGATGCTATTCTTTTCTGTGAGCAAAGAAATCTATATTTATCCCAAGAAATCCTCCAAAAAAGAAAAAAAAAAATCTGTGGCTTTGCACCATCTCCACCCTCCAGTCTCCTACTTTTAACTTTGTTCTACTTTGTATTCAACAACTCTGGTAAATTCCCAGGGTCTTCTAGGCTCATCTAGTTCTTTTCTGCCAGTACAGTTGCTGCTTCTACCACCTCTTCTAGAATTCTGTCAGCCTGTAACTTTTGTCAGCCTGTAACTTTTGAGGCCAGGAAATGTTCCCCATTTGCTCCTGTATTTGTCCTGGATGTAGATTTTCCTCAAAAGATATTTTAATTGTAATTGCTACAGTTACATAAGCCAGTACATTCATGTGTGTGCTTACTGACTCAATCATGTCCAACTCTTTGTGACACCATGAAAAGTAGCCTGCCAGGCTCCTCTTTCTGTGGGGATTCTCCAAGCAAAAATATTGGAGTGGGTTTCCATGTCTTCCTCCAGGGGATCTTCCCAACTCAGGGATCCAACCCAGGTCTTCCACATTGCAGGTGGATTCTATGCTGTCTGAGCAACCCATGAAGCTCAAGGATACTGGAGTGGGTAGCCTACCCCTTCTCCATGGGAACTTCCCAAACCAGGAATCATACCAGGGTCTCCTGCATCACAGACAGATTCTTTACCAGCTGAGCTACCACGGAAGACCTAGTACATTCATGGGCTCAGCTAAAACTGATGTGTACTCAATTACATGCTCTCCTCCAAACCCTTTCTCTATTGTAAAATTACTCAGGGCTATGTACTTTAAATAGTAGATGCACATACTTTTCTGCCACTCCTCTTTCTGCTGCTAGAAACAATTCCTCTGTGCTCACCCCATTCCTTTCATGCATGCTCAACTGGACTTTAAAAGTTTCAATGTTTCTTAATCTGCTTCTGCATGTTCTCTGAGCTTTTTTTATTTTTTTCAAGTAACAAAAATTGAACTCAAACTCTCATAAGTAAAACAATCCATGCAATTGGGAAGCCCTAGGGATGCTAACTTCAGGCATAGCTGAGTTTAGGAGTTTTCAATTCATGCTTCTTCTTTCTTTGCTCTTCCTTCCTTTCTCTCTCTCTCTCTTTCTCTTTCATTTTTCAGCTCATCTTTCTCCTGTATTTGCCGATTCTCAGGCACACTCTCTCCATATGTCAACAAATGTGCCTCTTAGCACCTATGATTTTAGAAGCAAAGGGATTTTTTTTTCATACCAATTGCCCTTGTCTAAGGCATATATACAACCACAGAACAATCATGTGAGAAGACTATTTATTGACCAGCCTAGACCCTCTACAACCACCTTCAAATCCCTTTCTCATCTTTGATCGCATCTCAGAGACAGAAAGGCCCCTGCAATTACAGCCAATCAGAATTTTATGGCCTGGTATTGAGACAGTTCCCAATACCAGGAATCAGAACAGATATAAGAATTTGCATTATTTGTTGAATTGAGTGTCTTCCTTCTTTTTTTAATCCTCTCACAGTTCCTTTTTTTATTGCAAAATCTAAAGTGTATTTAAGCTAAAACACTTCTGCTCTGGGTTTCTGATATTTTTCCTCCAAAGCTTAAGTAGTAGCTTTAAGTCTCATACCAAATACAGAGCCTTTCATCAGCTGATTATGCTTTCCCTTTGCCTGGAAGCAAACAGCTCTGAGACCCAAAATTTCCTGGGTGAAATTCTTTTCAGTTTCCTGCTTCATCTTTGGGTTTGTAATAAATTTACTATTTTTTTTCTCCACTCAGCACACAGGAATACATCTTTGATATATCAACCAGTATATTTCTCTATTTCTTGTTTCTTCTAAAAATATATATTAGGCATAGATGGATGGTTGATAACTGCAAGATGATAGATGGACAGACATATGTGGAAACAGATAAAGAGAACCGAGTAGAACTGAAGCCATCTCATGAACCAGCAGTTGGCAATTCCAATCCATACCAGGAGTGAACCTAACCCTAACCAGGCTTTAAAGCAGTACATTCCCTCTCCCTAGAAACACTCGCCAAGATCCCTCCCACAGTGTTAGACACCCGTCCTCTAGCCAATGCTCTTTGAAGCTCTTTGAACAGATTTTCCCTCAATAGGAAAATGGAGAAATGACTTCTCATACCTTTCAAAGCCAGGTTGCTCCAAGTGGATTCTGATTCCCCAGGTGATCTTTTGCATATGTCTCCTGAATGAGCCCCAGAAAATAATTCCTTTTCCTATCTGGTGGCTCAGTGGTAAAGAATCTGCCTGCAGTGCAGGAGACCTGGGTTTGATCCCTGGGTGGGGAAGATCCCCTGGAGAAGGGAATGGCAACCCACTTCAGTATTCTTGCATGGAAAATCCTATGGACAGAGGAGCCTGGTTGGTGGGCTACAGTCCATGGGATTGCAAAAGACTGGGACACGACTTAACAACAAAGCAAATCAATGTCACATCCCATTAATTAGAGGACCTAATCAAGATCATCTCCCAAATTAGGAATATTTTTCTCTCCATGTAGGATATCACCCACCAGAAACTATTTTAAGTCTTAAAATCCCCAAATGAACTTGCCTCCCAAAATTCAGTTACTGATACATATCCTAATCCCATTTGATCAAGTATGCAAATGATAGTCATAATTCTGAGAGATGAGACCAGCTTCATTATATTATATTCTCCTATGAATATAGAAAGACAAGAGAGGCACTCTTCTTTTCACCCATACCATCTCTTTCTTAAATCATCCCTTTATCTCTATTTTAATCTACTTCATTTTCAAAGGGCCAAGAGATTTAAAACAGTAGGTGATACCACACGGGAATCACAGAAGAAAAATATAATAGAAATCCAAAAAGAAAGTGGTCAAAGTGAACACATCACCAAGAAAAAGGAACCCTTCAGGAAGTTTACCAAGGGACACTTTAGGATAAATATCTTCCCCAGTTATGAAGTACTTTTCAGCAAGATCCACTAAGAAATCAAGAGGCACTTCCTTCGCCACCTTTGCTTTACACATACAAACAAAAACTACCTTACTTAAATCCCAATATATAATAGTTATAAATATTGCATATAGACCCTAAAGTAATGAGGTAGAAAGTTTAAACAGTTAATTGAAAAAAATGTACTTTATGCTCTTCTCTAAAGAAAGTTGTTTGTGTCCATAATGTAGTTATTAGCATGCCTAAAGAAGATAATTGTGGAGAGGTAAAGCTCCATGTTCAAAAAATGATTAATGCTCAAGAAACAGTATAGAATGGAGATCAAATGGGTATATTCAGTAACATCTTATTCAAGTCTCAGCTTCTAACGGGGAATCTTGGGTAAGTTACTTAAATTTCTCTGAACCTCTGTCATCTCTCCAGTGAAATGCAAATTTCTCTCCTAAGTTTCTAGGAGAATAAATTGAAATGTAACACAGAGAACCCACTAGGTAATAGATAATACATGGTAGACTTTTATTATAAGTCTATTGTAGTTGAAGAATTGGAGAGAGGTAACCCTTCCTTTCCTGGCAGGAAAGCTATGACAAACCTAGACAGTGTGCTGAAAAGCAGAGACATTTCTCTGTCTGAAAGGTCTATATAGTCAAGGCTATGATCTTCCCAGTGGTCATGTACAGTAGTGAGAGGAACTGTAAAGAAGGCAGAGTGCCGAAGAATCAATGCCTTCGAACTTTGGTGCTGGAGAAGATTCCTGAGAGTCCCTTGGACAGCAAGGAGATCAAACCAGTCAATTTTAAGGGAAATCAACCCTAAATACTCATTGGAAGGACTGATGCTGAAACTGAAGCTCCAATACTTTGGCCACCTGATGCAAAGAACTGATCATTAGAAAAGACCCTGATGCAGGGAAAGATTGAAGGCAAGAGGAGAAGGGGATGACATAGGACAAGATGGCTGGATGGCATCACTAACTGATGGACATGAGTCTGGGCAAGCTTCAGGAGATGGTGATGGACAGGGAAGCCTGGCATGCTGCAGTCCAGGGGGTCACAAAGAGTTGGACATGACTGAGCAACTGAACTGAACTGAACTGACCAATCAACAACTCTATATTTTCCCTACCCCCAAACTGAAGTATTTCAACAAAAAGCATCTTTACCTTTGAGTGTCAGCACTGTCTTTTCTCTAAATTACAAAATAACAGCAATAAACAGATAATTGTTTCTAAGTCACTGTAGCACTGTACCTTCTTAGCATAACAATGACACCAAAAACATGCTTGGTCTTAAAACTTATTCTCCAGGAAAATAATTAGAGCATCCAACTACTAAGAAATAATCACTGTGCCTGCAAAGTAAATTCTAATATTTTAGCTTTTCATTTTCTACTTTTCAAGTTATGAAAACATAAAAATAAAAGGAAATAACTCCATGTGGCACAGTACTCACCAAAGATACTTAGAACATGCTCTTGAGCATAAGAAAAGAAAAATTGAATCAGAGTAAAAAAAGAAAAAAAACCTAGGGTTGAATCCCACCCTCACATCTCATCAGCTTTTCAATCACACAAGCTCTCTAAACTTCAGTTTTCTCATCTGTAAAATGAGAATAATAAAATGCAACTTAGAGAGTAAGATAAAAATTAAATTGAAAATGCCATCTCCAGTGTTTCCTGTAGTAGGTTTTCTTTTAAAAAAAAAAAAAAGTATAAAAAGCCTAAATACTCCTGCAATTTTCTCTCTTTCTATAGTCATAGGAAAGAAAATTAAACCAGTTAATCAGGGCATTCCCTAGTTGAACTCTAGTTTTCTAGCAGTTTTAGTGCCAGAACTGTTTTCTCAAGCAAAATTTTATGTAGAAGCATAAAATATTATGTTAAAATATGCTCAAAAGTATAACTGCTTATTTTCAACCCCCCACCCATCCATCCATTCACTTACTAAATATCAGCGTCAGGCACTGTGATGAACACTGGGAATACAAAGAATAAGTCATGGCTCCAGCTTTCAAGGAAACTGACACCCAGCCAAAAATAAATAAACAGATAAATAAGAATTAGGGGCACATGAAATGGAATATTCGCTGCAGACCCAGCATAATATAACTCCAAATCAACGTCCTGAGTGAGACTGCTTAGAAACAAGGAACAAGTCTGAAACTTGAGTGCGTAAGAACAGACAGAGAACAAAAACAAACAAAAAAAGAAGTAATTACAAAAGGAAGGCTCAACACTTAAGATAAACAAGGATTCCAGAGGTAGACACTGGAGAGATCTCATGTAAGCATCTGGAGAGGGGTTATAATTCAAGGGGCATAGCTGCCTAAGGGTTGAGTAGGAAAGCAAGCAAAGCAAAGTCACTCAGTCATGTCCGACTCTTAGCAACCCCATGGACTGCAGCCTACCAAGCTCCTCAGTCCATGGGATTTTCCAGGCAAGAGTACTAGAGTAGGAGGAAGCAGTAAATGGCATAGAGCCAGTTTGAAAGAGGAGATTATGGAAATGCAGAAAAACACATTCAACAATATAATACTATGTGACATTTTAGAAGTATAAGGTTCAGTAAGGCCCTGTATCTTAAGTGAATCATTCATGATTTACAGTGCATTTAGAGGAAAGAACTATGTGAGTAAAATGGTCCCCACATTATTTCATGCAAAGATTGTGAAGAGGCAACTGGGTTTATTTGGCCTGGAGAAGAAAGGGTTAGAGGTGCCGTGACAGCAGACTTCAAATATCTAAATGGCTAAGGAGGGGAAAGGAAATCCATTCTGAGCAACTCTATAAACTCCATATCCAGAGCTTTCACTATGATCTCTAGTCCCTTCTAAGATACACATAAATAAATCTAACTATAAACTGATGAAAGTGAAAGAGGAGAGTGAAGATGTTGGCTTAAAGCTCAACGTTCAGAAAACTAAGATCATGGCATCTGGTCCCATCACTTCATGGCAAATAGATGGGGAAACAGTGGAAACAGTGTCAGACTTTATTTGGGGGGCTCCAAAATCACTGCAGATGGTGACTGCAGCCATGAAATTTAAAGATGCTTATTCCTTGGAAGAAAAGTTATGACCAATCTAGATAGCATATTGAAAAGCAGAGACATTACTTTGCCAACAAAGGTCTGTCTAGTCAAGGCTATGATTTTTCCAGTGGTCATGTATGGATGTGAGAGTTGGACTGTGAAGAAGGCTGAGCACCAAAGAATTGATGCTTTTGAACTGTGGTGTTGGAGAAGACTCTTGAGAGTCCCTTGGACTGCAAGGAGATCCAACCAATCCATTTTAAAGGAGATCAGTCCTGGGTGTTCATTGTAAGGACCGATGCTAAAGCTGAAACTCCAGTACTTTGGCCACCTCATGCGAAGAGTTGACTCACTGGAAAAGACTCTGATGCTGGGAGGGATTGGGAGCAGAAGAAAAGGGGACGACAGAGGATGAGATGGCTGGATCACATCATCGACTCGATGGACATGAGTTTGAGTGAACTCCAGGAGTTGGTGATGGACAGGGAGGCCTGGTGTGCTGCAATTCATGGGGTCGCAAAGAGTCAGACACTGCTGAGCGACTGAACTGAACTGAACTGAACTGAACTATAAACTGAATAATCTTGGCTGTCCACTTGAACTGTAAACACAGTAGCTTAAAACTGACTGTGTTACATGTCCCTCCAAAACTCCTAGACGCTCTGTTAATATAATCCATGTTTTTTTTTTTTATTGGCATCTGCATCTTAGCCACCAAGAAAGAAACTGGGAAATTTCCATAGTATGACCACATCAACTTAGTTACCAAATTTTTTTCATTCTACTTTCTTCACATCAAAGGGGTTTCTAAAAAACTGTGACCACAGAGTAGTTCCCTACTGAAAACTCTTGAGTGAATCTCAGTAGAAAGTAGAGTAGACTTCCCCAAGGCACATAGTATCAAGGATATTTCTATGGACAAGGTTTGTGTGAGTGAGTAGGAGGGTCTCAGGTAGAAAAATTTGGAAAACAGTTGAATTAAAATCTCTCCTAATGATCACAATTAACATTACCATACTAGAAACTGTGAAATATTTCAGTAAAGAAAACTGTCTTGAATCTGAACAATTAGTGCTCCTTAGTTTTTTTTTCTTTAACCACAATATCTCATGATTTTCCATTACCATTAGTGTCCTATAAAATATATCTCAGTGAATGCTGGACTATAAAATGAAATGGATTACAAAGGTTTTCAGAAGAGGTTTTCAACTTTATCTACTACTGTATTTATCAATTAATCAGTTCAGAAAATATTTATTGAACAGCCACAGTATTACGTGCTAAGGATACAGTGGTGATCAACCAGACATGGTTGCTCTCTTCAGCTATTTACTTACAGTTTCCAAAAATTACAACATTTTTTATTTCTCCAGGCCTTTGCACACACCATGCCTACTACCTGGAATGCTCTTCATTTCATAAACTTTCTCATTCTTCAGCTACTTACACCCTAAATTATTGCTCCTTGACCACAGAAAGTACCTTATTTTTTCTATGCTTAGCAGTATACCTGATACATACTTCTATTCAATAAATTATATTTTAACAAATAAAGATATTAAAATTTATTTTGAGAAGTTATATTTTAAATTAAGACATGTACTTTTTAATAGTTGCTTCAAGTATAAGAAGACTAATAATTTATTACTTTATGGAAATGCTTATAAGTGTTTGTTTTTAATTTTATCTTCTGACTTCTTATCATACTTGTTTAGCATAAATTATAGGTACACCTGTCATGTTTATAATTTTATATGAAATATAATTTGCAAGAATTTTAAATTTATGTTACAGGGAGACTGAAGTAAAATAGCAATTAAAAAAGTGAAGTTATTTTTCTGGAGTTGAGCTGTAGGAGTTGCTTGTATATTTTTGAGATTAGTTGTTTGTCAGTTGCTTCATTTGCTATTATTTTCTCCCATTCTGAAGGCTGTCTTTTCACCTTGCTGATAGTTTCCTTTGATGTGCAGAAGCTTTTAAGGTTAATTAGGTCCCATTTGTTTATTTTGAAACTGGAGCCTATTATACAGAGTGAAGTAAGCCAGAAGGAAAAACACCAATACAGTATACTAACGCATATATATGGAATTTAGAAAGATGGTAACAATAACCCTGTGTATTAGACAGCAAAGAGACACTGATGTATAGAACAGTCTTATGGACTCTATGGGAGAGGAAGAGGGTGGGAAGATTTGGAAGAATGGCATTGAAACATGTATAATATCATGTATGAAACGAGATGCCAGTCCAGGTTCAATGCACGATATTGGATGCTTGGGGCTAGTGCACTGGGATGACCCAGAGGGATGGTATGGGGAGGGAGGAGGGAGGAGGGTTCAGGATGGGGAACACATGTATACCTGTGGCGGATTCATTTTGATATTTGGCAAAACTAATACAATTTTGTAAAGTTTAAAAATAAAATAAAATAAAAAAAGTGAAGTTAAATTTTAGATGACCTAATCTCAGAAAACCACAAATATACTTGTAAAATTGCTTTGCCCTACCATTAACATACACTATATCATAAATGTTCATCTTTTAGTCTTTAATATAGTGGGCCTACCTGGTGGCTCAAATGGTAAAGAATCAGCCTGCAGTGAGGAGATCTGGGTTCTATCCTTGGGTTGGGAAGATCCCTGGAGAAGGGAATGGCTACCCACTCAAGTATTCTTACTTGGAAAATTCCAAAACAGATGATCCTGGTGAGCTACATCCATGGGGTCACAAAAAGTCAGACACAACTGAGTGACTAATGCTTTCACACTTTCACTTTGATGCTTGATGGAGCTAATTGGAACCAGCATGATTGGTCAATGGGTTGAAAAATTGGAGTGACAAACTGTTTTTTCAACACTAACAACTGTGAATATGCTAGTTTTTTATAGACATTTATGCTAGGCCATTCAGGTATGACATAAATCAAATCCCTTATGATTATACAGTGTAGATGACAAATAGATTCAAGGGATTAGATCCGGTAAACTTAGTGCCTAAGCCTTCCTCAGCAATCAGTGCAAAGAAATAGAGGAAAACAACAGAATGGGAAGGACTAGAGATCTCTTCAAGAAAACTAGAGATACCAAGGGGACATTTCATGCAAAGATGGGCTCGATAAAGGACAGAAATGCTATGGACCTAAAAGAAGCAGAAGATATTAAGAAGAGGTGGCAAGAATACACAGAAGAACTGTACAAAAAAGATCTTCATGACCCAGATAATCATGATGGTGTGATCACTCATCTAGAGCCAGACATCCTGGAATGTGAAGTCAAGTGGGCCTTAGAAAGCATCACTATGAACAAAGCTAGTGGAGGTGATGGAATTCGAGTTGAGCTATTTCAAATCCTGAAAGATGATGCTGTGAAAGTGCTACACTCAATATGCCAGCAAATTTGGAAAACTCAGCAGTGGCCACAGGACTGGAAAAGGTCAGTTTTCATTCCAATCCCAAAGAAAGGCAATGCCAAAGAATGCTCAAACTACCACACGATTACACTCATCTCACACGCTAGTAAAGTAATGCTCAAAATTCTCCAAGCCAGGCTTCAGCAATACGTGAACTGTGAACTTCCTGATGTTCAAGCTGGTTTTAGAAAAGGCAGAGGAACCAGAGATCAAATTGCCAACATCTGCTGGATCATGGAAAAAGCAAGAAAGTTCCAGAAAAACATCTATTTCTGCTTTATTGATTATGCCAAAGCCTTTGACTGTGTGGATCACAATAAACTGTGGAAAATTCTTCAAGAGAGGGAAATACCAGACCACCTGACCTGCCTCTTGAGAAATCTGTATGCAGGTCAGGAAGCAACAGTTAGAACAGGACATGGAACAATAGACTGGTTCCAAATAGGAAAAGGAGTACATCAAGGCTGTATATTATCACCCTGCTTATTTAACTTATATGCAGAGTACATCATGAGAAACACTGGACTGGAAGAAACACAAGCTGGAATCAAGATTGCTGGGAGAAATATCAATAACCTCAGATATGCAGATGACACCACCCTTATGGCAGAAAATGAAGAGGAACTAAAAAGCCTCTTGATAAAGGTGAAAGAGAAGAGTGAAAAAGTTGGCTTAAAGCTCAACATTCAGAAAATGAAGATCGTGGCATCTGGTCCCATCACTTCATGGCAAATAGATGGGGAAACAGTGCAAACAGTGTCAGACTTTACTTTGGGGGGGCTCCAAAATCAGTGCAGATGGTGACTGCTGCCATGAAATTAAAAGACGCTTACTCCTTGGAAGGAAAGTTATGACCAACCTAGATAGCATATTCAAAAGCAGAGACATTACTTTGCCAACAAAGGTCCGTCTAGTCAAGGCTATGGTTTTTCCTGTGGTCATGTATGGATGTGAGAGTTGGACTGTGAAGAAGGCTGAGCACCAAAGAATTGATGCTTTTGAACTGTGGTGTTGGAGAAGACTCTTGAGAGTCCCTTGGACTGCAAGGAGATCCAACCAGTCCATTCTGAAGGAGATCAACCCTGGGATTTCTTTGGAAGGAATGATGCTGAAGCTGAAACTCCAATACTTTGGCCACTTCATGCGAAGAGTTGACTCATTGGAAAAGACTCTGATGCTGGGAGGGATTGGGGGCAAGAGGAGAAGGGGACGACAGAGGATGAGACGGCTGGATGGCATCACTGACTCGATGGACATGAGTCTGAGTGAACTCCAGGAGCTGGTGATGGACAGGGAGGCCTGTCGTGCTGTGATTCATGGGGTCGTGAAGAGTCGGACACGACTGAGCTACTGAACTGAATTGAACTGAACTGAAGAACTATGGATGGAGGTTTGTAACACTGTACAGGAGGCAGTAACTGAAACCACCCCAAAGTAAAAGAAATGCAAGAAGGCAAAGTGGTTGTCTGAGGAGGATTTACAAATAGCTGAGAAAAGAAGAGAAGCAAAAGGCAAGGGAGAAAGGGAAAGACATACACTGATGCAGAGTTCCAGAGAATAGCCAAAGAGAGATAAGAAAGTCTTCTTAAGTGAACAATGCAAAGAAACAGAATGGGAGAGACTAGAGATCTCTTCAATAAAACTGGAGATACCAATGGAAAATTTCATGCAAGGATAGGGACAATAAAGGACAGAAATACTAAGGACATAATAGAAGCAGAAGAGATTAAGAAGAAGAGGCAAGAATACAAAGAAGAACTATTCAAGAAAGGTCTAATGACCCAGATAACCATGATGGTGTGGTCACTCACCTCAAGTCAGACATCCTGAAGTGTGAAGTCAAGTGGGCCTTAGGCAGCATTACTATGAACAAAGATAATGGAGGTGATGGAATTCCAGCTGAGCTATTTAAAATCCTAAAAGATGATACTGTTAAAGTGCTGTATTCAATATGTCAGCTAATATGGGAAACTCCACAGTGGCCACAGAACTGGCAAAGGTCAGCTTTCATTCTAATCCCAAAGAAGGGCAATGCCAAAGAATATTCAGATCATCATACAATTGCACTCATTTCACATGCTAGCAAGGTAATGCTAGAAATTCTTCAAGCTAGGCTTCAGCAGTACATGAACTGAGAACTTCCAGATGTACAAGTTCAATTTAGAAAAGGCAGAGGAACCAGAGATCAAATTGACAACATTCATGGGATCATAGAGAAAATAAGGTGATTCCAGAAAAGCATCTACTTCTGCTTCATTGACTATACTTAAGCCTTTGACTGTGTGGATCACAACAAACTGTGGAAAATTCTTAAAACTATGGGAACACCAGACCACACTCCTGCTCCTGAGAAACCTGTATGTGAGTCAAGAAGCAACAGTTTGAACCAGATATGGGACAATGGACTGGTTCAAAACTGGCAAAGGAGTACAACAAGGATGTACATTGTCACCCCACTTTTTAAATTCTATGCAGAATAAATCATGTGAAATGCCAGGCTGGATGAATCACAAGCTGGAATCAAGATTGCCAGAGAAATATCAACAACCTCAGGTATGCACATGATACCACTTTTATGTAGAAAGTGAAGAGGAAGTAAAGAGACTCTTGATGAGGGTGAAAAGGAAGACTGATAAATCTGGCTTAAAACTCAACATTTAAAAAACTAAGACCACGGTATACAGGCCCACCACTTCATGACAAATAGATGGGGAAAAAGTGGAAGCAGTGACACATTTTATTTTCTTGGGCTCAAGAATCACTGAAGACAGTGATGGCAGCCTTGAAAATAAAAGATGCTTTCTCCTTGGAAGGAAAGGAAAGAACTGATGCTTTTGAATTGTGGTGTTGGATAAGACTCGTGAGAGTCCCTTGGACTGCAAGGAGATCCAACATCCTAAAGGAAATCAGTCCTGAATATTCATTGGAAGGACTGATGTTGAAGCTGAAACTCCAATACTTTGGCCACCTAACGTGAAGAACCGACTTATATGAAGAGACCCTGATGCTGGGAAAGATTGAAGGCAGGAGGAGAAGGGGACGACAGAGGATGAGATGGTTGGATGGCATCACTGACTCAATGGACATGAGTTTGAGTAAATTCCAGGAGTCGGTGATGGACAGGGAGGCCTGGCAAAGGGGTCACAAAGAGTTGGACACCACTAAGCAATTGAACTGAGCTGACTGATACCTGTTGTGTTAGTTGTTCAGTCTTGTCTGACTCTCTGTAACCACATGGACTGTAGCCCGCCAGACTCCTCTGTCTATGGGATTTTCCAGGCAAGAATACTGGAAAGGGTTGCAATCTCCTTCTCCATGATACCTATTGTAGATATTATATTATAGGAAACAAGATTTTTTATACTCACAACCAGTACAAATATCAGTTCAAAATTGAAATGGATCAGCAATACAGCATTGCTTCTATATGACTAGTTTTAAATTACACTTTGGACCCCCACTCCACCATGTGTGAGCAACAGTGCTTTCAGATAACTTGAGGTCTCCCCACTCTTTCTCTAATGTTACATCTACATTCAGCGCATTTCTGTAGCATGAGCATGACAACATAGGAAAACTAGTGAAGAGGTGTATCTGATTCTTTTTTTTTTTTCTAATTTTATTTTATTTTTAAACTTTACATAATTGTATTAGTTTTGCCAAATATCAAAATGAATCCGCCACAGGTATACATGTGTTCCCCATGCTGAACCCTCCTCCCTCCTCCCTCCCCATACCATCCCTCTGGGCCGTCCCAGTGGACCAGCCCCAAGCATCCAGCATCGTGCATCGAACCTGGACTGGCAACTCGTTTCTTACATGATATTTTACATGTTTCATTGCCATTCTCCCAAATCTTCCCACCCTCTCCCTCTCCCACAGAGTCCATAAGACTGTTCTATACATCAGTGTCTCTTTTGCTGTCTCGTACACCGGGTTATTGTTACCATCTTTCTAAATTCCATATATATGCATTAGTATACTGTATTTATGTTTTTCCTTCTGGCTTACTTCACTCTGTATAATAGGCTCCAGTTTCATCCACCTCATTAGAACTGATTCAAATGTATTCTTTTTAATGGCTGAGTAATACTCCATTATGTATATGTACCACTGCTTTCTTATCCATTCATCTGCTGATGGACATCTAGGTTGCTTCCATGTCTTGGCTATTATAAACAGTGCTGCGATGAACACTGGGGTACACGTGTCTCTTTCCCTTCTGGTTTCCTCAGTGTGTATGCCCAGCAGTGGGGTTGCTGGATCATAAGGCAGTTCTATTTCCAGTTTTTTAAGGAATCTCCACACTGTTCTCCATAGTGGCTGTACTAGTTTGCATTCCCACCAACAGTGTAAGAGGGTTCCCTTTTCTCCACACCCTCTCCAGCATTTATTATTTGTAGACTTTTGGATCGCAGCCATTCTGACTGGTGTGAAATGGTACCTCATAGTGGTTTTGATTTGCATTTCTCTGATAATGAGTGATGTTGAGCATCTTTTCATGTGTTTGTTAGCCATCTGTATGTCTTCTTTGGAGAAATGTCTATTTAGTTCTTTGGCCCATTTTTTGATTGGGTCGTTTATTTTTCTGGAGTTGAGCTATAGGAGTTGCTTGTATATTTTTGAGATTAGTTGTTTGTTGGTTGCTTCATTTGCTATTATTTTCTCCCATTCTGAAGGCTGTCTTTTCACCTTGCTAATAGTTTCCTTTGATGTGCAGAAGCTTTTAAGGTTAATTAGGTCCCATTTGTTTATTTTTGCTTTTATTTCCAATATTCTGGGAGGTGGGTCATAGAGGATCCTGCTGTGATGTATGTCAGAGAGTGTTTTGCCTATGTTCTCCTCTAGGAGTTTTATAGTTTCTGGTCTTACGTTTAGATCTTTAATCCATTTTGAGTTTATTTTTGTGTATGGTGTTAGAAAGTGGTCCAGTTTCATTCTTTTACAAGTGGTTGACCAGATTTCCCAGCACCACTTGTTAAAGAGATTGTCTTTAATCCATTGTATATTCTTGCCTCCTTTGTCCAAGATAAGGTGTCCATATGTGCGTGGATTTATCTCTGGGCTTTCTATTTTATTCCATTGATCAATATTTCTGTCTTTGTGCCAGTACCATACTGTCTTGATAACTGTGGCTTTGTAGTAGAGCCTGAAGTCAGGTAGGTTGATTCCTCCAGTTCCATTCTTCTTTCTCAAGATTGCTTTGGCTGATTCTTGAATGTCATAAAAAATGCACACAGCATCCCATGAGACTCTCCTGCCTAGTCTTCAGTCATCAACATACAAGCATCTCTGCAACTCTCTTCCACATCAAGCTCTTCAGAACTTCTTCAGGTTCTGTTTACTTTCTCTCAGTGCATTCCTGCCCTCTTCAACTTTCTTCACTACTCTGGAGCAATAAGAAACACAAATGGCCTACCTAAGCACTCCTGTTAAACCACTAGGCAACTATTTCAACTATATACTGTACCCACGTCTTCTAGATAAGGAGCATTATGAGATTTTGTTAGCTCCTTGCACTGCACCCAGGAATAAGGACTCTCTTGTCTGCCTGTGTCCAGCCCAATCTCAGATCTCAGTTCAGGGTTGAGGTGAACAGGGCACAGGGCTACTTCAGTGATCCACCAGCATTTAAGCTCTATCATGACACTCAACATAAGAAAACTTTTCTAGTCTCCAGGCAGGGGAAATACTGGCTCTCATTGATAACATGTTTTTTTATGTATGCCAATTTTATCAAGAGCCTGAATTTCAGACAAGTGTTTGATTCTTTGATTTTTTTTTTTTTTTTTTTGGACTCATTGGATAAGACTCTGATGCTGGGAGGGATTAGGGGCAGGAGGAGAAGGGGAAGACAGAGATGAGATGGCTGGATGGCATCACTGACTCAATGGACGTGAGTCTGAGTGAACTCCGGGAGTTGGTGATGGACAGGGAAGCCTGGCGTGCTGCAATTCATGGGGTCGCAAAGAGTCGGACACGACTGAGCGACTGCACGGAACTGAACAGAGAAAAATATTCAGAACAAACAAATGATCCCAAACCTTGAGATTTGGGCACATATTAGAAGATAGGAAATGTGAGTAGTCACTTAACTGGGGTAAATGCAATCAAACACCAATAAAAATAGTTTACCTAGAATAATTGGCAGGTAAATGAAAGCTATGTGTGAAACTAGGGAACAGTGTGATGTCCACAGAGACTGCAGAAACTGAGGGAGTCTGTACTCTTTTGTTTTCTTTTTATGAACACCATGGAGCAGTCACAGAGTAGATCAGAAGGATCCCAAAGAAGTCTCCATAATGGTTCAAAATAACATGGGGTAAACAGGAGCCATGGTGAAAGGACAAGAAATTCTACACAGATGGAACAAAAACCTTAGTTGGTGAGGAACAGGGCAGCAAGCATTGCCATCCTCATGACTGCAGTGAAAAATCATTGCAGCTATAGGAAGGGACAGAGTGGAGAAAAAAAAAAATCTACTCTTAAATAATGTGCAATAGAACTAAGAAGTCCTTACCTCCAAGAACCGACAACAGAGTACCTGTCTAAGAAAGAAACTTAGTTTAAATATAAAGTACTCCCTATAACTAGCTAATAAGCTATGAAGTGAAGTGAAAGTCGCTCAGTCGTGTCCAACTCTTTGCAACCCCATGGACTATACAGTTCATGGAATTCTCTAGGCCTGAATACTTGAGTGGGTAGCTTTTCTCTTCTCTAGGGATCTTCACAACCCAGGAATCATACTGGGGTCTCCTGCATTCCAAGCGGATTCTTTACCAACTGAGCTATCAGGGAAGCCCATACCCTACAAGCTTTGGGTAACCACAAAAGAATCCTGGGAGAGGGAAAGGAAAAAAAGAAGAGTAGGAAAAGAAACCCTTTCTGAGGTACAAATAAAGGAACAACCTACAGCTTAAGGTCTAACATACTCTGCTTTTATAAATCTACCCTAAACACAAAGATGTCATTAAAAGATGTGAAGCTTGTGGTGCCACGTGTACAACATACCTCAAACCCAGCCCCTTCTCTGATTAATTCAATTTTGCAAATCAAAGGCCTGAGAGAAAAATGATGCATCCCTTTCCAGGCATAAAACATATTTACCTCAATCTCTACTATCCTACATTCATCTTTTAACCAAAAAGAGAGATGACAAGGCAAGAAAGAACACTCCCAAAAGACAAAGCAATCATCAGATTCAGATACTAATATAACACATATTGAAATAACCTAAGATAATATGTTAAAGATTCTAATGGAAAAGCCTGACAAAATGTAAGATCAGATAAGAAATTTCACCAAAGAGTTTATGACTACACGAAAGAATCAAAGAAAAAATATTTAAAATGAAAAGACATAAACAAATATCTTTGATCAACTTAACAGTACACTCAACATACATGGAGCTTCCCTTGTGGCTCAGCTACAAGGCATCAAGAATCTGCCTGCAATGTGAGAGATCTGGGTTCAATCACTGGCTTGGGATGACCCCTTGGAGAAGGGAATGGCTACCCACTCCAGTATTCTGGCCTGGAGAATTCCAAGGACTGTATAGTCCATGGGGTTACAAAGGGTAGTACATGACTGAGCATCTTTCACTTCACTTCACTTCACTTCACTTCAACATAGACGAAATAAAGAATCAGTGAATTTAAAGTGTGGTCAACAGAACTTATCCATACTGAAACACAAAAAGAAAAACAGGAATGGAGGGAAAAGTCCAGGGCTAAGTATCCCAGAGGTGTGCAACAATGTTTAACTCACAAATTATAAGAATGTTAGAAGGAGAATAAAGATTGGAGAGATAGAATAGGGCAAAAAATATATATATATTTGAAGAAATAATGTACTGGCAGACTGTACTTAAGCAAGAATAATCATCACTGCTAACACATTTCAATACTGTGAAACCTCTATTATAATGCACTAAAAAGGGCATATTACCTCCGTAGAATCTTTCTGAATAATGTATAACCCCAATCTAGTCATGAGAAAATATCAAACAAACCCAAATTGACAGATATTCTGCAATCTAAGGTATAGTATAGTATAGTATTTGGATTATTTTTTTAAAAAAGAATACCCTTGCTTCCATATTGCCAATAGCCTAAATAGGGAAGGCAGCAAGAATAGAACCATAAAAAATCAAATAGGAGGCAGTTTTAGTAAATTACAAAAGAGATTATGATAACCTACACTAGAATGGGCAAAGTAGTCAGATTATGGATATATTTTAAAGGCAGAGCCATTGGAATTTCCAGACAAATTGGACATGGAACATGAGAGAAAGGCAAATAAATCTCAAGGTTTTGACCTAGGCAACTAGAAAGACAAAGCTGACTGAGACGAAGATAATTATAGATGCAAGAGATCTGGAGATGAAGATAAATTCTATTTTGAACATGTTAAAATAAAACACATTTACTATTTCTATTAGATGTCCAAGTACATGTTTCATCAGCAACTGGATTTATAATCCTGGGGTTTTTAGGGAGTCTGATCTAGAAATACAGTTTGGAGAGATACCAATATACAGTATCTGAAAAATGCATCTGAATGTATTCATGGAAGGGAAAAGAGTGGATCAGGTATTGGCATGCTTTTCCTGAAAAAGGTCATAGAGTGAATATTTTTGGTGTTAAGCACCATCTGCTTTCTGTCACAACTAGTCAGCTATTTATACTGCTTAAAAGTGGCCACGAATAAGACATAAACAAATGAGCATAGTTATGTTCCAAAACAACTTTGTCAAAACAGGTACATGCTGGATTTAAGCCATGGGCCTTAGTTTGCCAGTTGCTGGTATAGATAAACAAAAAAGAAGGATCAAGGACTGAGCCCTAGGACATACAAATTTAAGAGGTCATGGAGGAAAAGAATAAGTACCTTGCACAGAAAATTGAAAAGAAATAAAAGATCATACACCCTGATCAAGTGGGCTTTATCCCAGGGATGCAAGGATTCTTCAATATCCGCAAATCAATCAATGTAATACACCACATTAACAAATTGAAAAATAAAAACCATATGATTATCTCAATAGATGCAGAGAAAGCCTTTGATAAAATTCAACATCCATTTATGATAAAAACTCTCCAGAAAGCAGGAATAGAAGGAACATACCTCAACATAATAAAAGCTATATATGACAAACCCACAGCAAACATTATCCTCAATGGTGAAAAATTGAAAGCATTTCCCCTAAAGTCAGGAACAAGACAAGGGTGCCCACTTTCACCACTACTATTCAACATAGTTTTGGAAGTTTTGGCCACAGCAATCAGAGCAGAAAAAGAAATAAAAGGAATCCAAATTGGAAAAGAAGAAGTAAAACTCTCACTGTTTGCAGATGACATGATCCTCTACAGTGAAAACCCTAGAGACTCCACCAGAAAATTACTAGAACTAATCAATGAATATAGTAAAGTTGCAGGATATAAAATCAACACACAGAAATCCCTTGCATTACTATACACTAATAATGAGAAAATAGAAAGAGAAATTAAGGAAACAATTCCATTCACCATTGCAACGGAAAGAATAAAATACTTAGGAATATATCTACCTAAAGAAACTAAAGACCTATATATAGAAAACTATAAAACACTGGTGAAAGAAATCAAAGAGGACACTAATAGATGGAGAAATATACCATGTTCATGGATTGGAAGAATCAATATAGTGAAAATGAGTATACTACCCAAAGCAATTTACAGATTCAATGCAATCCCTATCAAGCTACCAACGGTATTCTTCACAGAGCTAGAACAAATAATTTCACAATTTGTATGGAAATACAAAAAACCTCGAATAGCCAAAGCGATCTTGAGAAAGAAGAATGGAACTAGAGGAATCAACCTACCTGACTTTAGGTTCTACTACAAAGCCACAGTTATCAAGACAGTATGGTACTGGCACAAAGACAGAAATATTGATCAATGGAACAAAATAGAAAGCCCAGAGATAAATCCACACACATATGGACACCTTATCTTTGACAAAGGAGGCAAGAATATACAATGGATTAAAGACAATCTCTTTAACAAGTGGTGCTGGGAAATCTGGTCAACCACTTGTAAAAGAATGAAACTAGACCACTTTCTAACACCATACACAAAAATAAACTCAAAATGGATTAAAGATCTAAACGTAAGACCAGAAACTATAAAACTCCTAGAGGAGAACATAGGCAAAACACTCTCTGACATACATCACAGCAGGATCCTCTATGACCCACCTCCCAGAATATTGGAAATAAAAGCAAAAATAAACAAATGGGACCTAATTAACCTTAAAAGCTTCTGCACATCAAAGGAAACTATTAGCAAGGTGAAAAGACAGCCTTCAGAATGGGAGAAAATAATAGCAAATGAAGCAACTGACAAACAACTAATCTCAAAAATATACAAGCAACTCCTACAGCTCAATTCCAGAAAAATAAACGACCCAATCAAAAAATGGGCCAAAGAACTAAATAGACATTTCTCCAAAGAAGATATACAGATGGCTAACAAACACATGAAAAGATGCTCAACATCACTCATTATCAGAGAAATGCAAACCAAAACCACTATGTGGTACCATTTCACACCAGTCAGAATGGCTGCGATCCAAAAGTCTACAAATAATAAATGCTGGAGAGGGTGTGGAGAAAAGGGAACCCTCTTACACTGTTGGTGGGAATGCAAACTAGTACAGCCACTATGGAGAACAGTGTGGAGATTCCTTAAAAAACTGGAAATAGAACTGCCTTATGATCCAGCAATCCCACTGCTGGGCATATACACTGAGGAAACCAGAAGGGAAAGAGACACGTGTACCCCAATGTTCATCGCAGCACTGTTTATAATAGCCAAGACATGGAAGCAACCTAGATGTCCATCAGCAGATGAATGGATAAGAAAGCAGTGGTACATATACACAATGGAGTATTACTCAGCCATTAAAAAGAATACATTTGAATCAGTTCTAATGAGGTGGATGAAACTGGAGCCTATTATACAGAGTGAAGTAAGCCAGAAGGAAAAACACCAATACAGTATAATAACGCATATATATGGAATTTAGAAAGATGGTAACAATAACCCGGTGTACGAGACAGCAAAAGAGACACTGATGTATAGAACAGTCTTATGGACTCTGTGGGAGAGGGAGAGGGTGGGAAGATTTGGGAGAATGACATTGAATATGTAAAATATCATGTAAGAAACGAGTTGCCAGTCCAGGTTCGATGCACGATACTGGATGCTTGGGGCTAGTGCACTGGGACGACCCAGAGAGATGGTATGGGGAGGGAGGAGGGAGGAGGGTTCAGGATGGGGACACATGTATACCTGTGGCGGATTCATTTTGATATTTGGCAAAACTAATACAATTATGTAAAGTTTAAAAATAAAATAAAATTTAAAAAAAAAAGAAAAGAAGTAGCCAAGGAAATAAAAGAAAAAACAAGAAATAGTGGTGTTGTGGGCAAGAACAAAATAAAGTATTTGAAGGAAGAATGATTCAAGTCTACCAAATGCAGCTAATGGTTCAAGTAAAATGAAGATTGAGAATTGTCAGCAATTTGAAGGTCACAGGGATCTCAGCAAAAACAGTTTTGTTAAAGTTCAGTTCAGTTCAGTTCAGTTCAGTTGCTCAGTCGTGTCTGACTCTTTGCGACCCCATGAATCGCAGCACGCCAGGCCTCCCAGTCCATCACAAACTCCTGGAGTTCACTCAGACTCATGTCCATCGGGTCAGTGATGCCATCCAGCCATCTCATCCTCTGTCGTCCCCTTCTCCTCCTGCCCCCAATCCCTCCCAGCATCAGAGTCTTTTCCAATGAGTTAGCTCTTCGCATGAGGTAGCCAAAGTACTGGAGTTTCAGCTTCAGCATCATTCCCTCCAAAGAAATCCCAGGGCTGATCTCCTTCAGAATGGACTGGTTGGATCTCCTTGCAGTCCAAGGGACTCTCAAGAGTCTTCTCCAACACCACAGTTCAAAAGCATCAGTTCTTCGGCACTCAGCCTTCTTCACAGTCCAACTCTCACATCCATACATGACCACAGGAAAAACCATAGCCTTGACTAGATGGACCTTTGTTGGCAAAGTAATGTCTCTGCTTTTGAATATGCTATCTAGGTTGGTCATAACTTTCCTTCCAAAGAGTAAGTGTCTTTTAATTTCATGGCAGCAGTCACCATCTGCAGTGATTTTGGAGCCCAGAAAAATAAAGTTTGACACTAGTAAAGTTAGTAGTAGCAAAATTTGACTGAAGTGGCTTAAGTACAGCCAAAGAGTAAAGAAAATAAGAATATTAAACTTTTACTGGGAGTTTTGCTGCAAAAGCAAGAAAAGGTGAGGTCAAGAGTTTCTTGTAAAAATGGGACAAAACTAGAATATGTTTATGTTGCTAGAAATGACCCAATAAACAGAAAGAAATCATTAGCTACAGAAGAAGGAGGAGAGAATTGCTGAAAACACATCCTTCTCATTTGGGAAAGAATAATGAAATATAGCCTACAAATAGAGATGCTATCCTTAGATAAAAGTGGGACAGTTCATCCATAATCACAGGCAGTAGTAAAGAAATCAGAGAAGGCAATGGCACCCCACTCCAGTACTCTTGCCTGGAAAATCCCATGGATGGAAGAGCCTGGTAGGCTGTAGTTCATGGGGTCGCTAAGAGTCGGACACGACTGAGCAACTTCCCTTTCACTTTTCACTTTCATGCGCTGGAGAAGGAAATGGAACCCACTCCAGTGTTCTTGCCTGGAGAATCCCAGAAATGGGGGAGCCTGGTGGGCTTCCGTCTATGGGGTCGCACAGAGTCGGACACGACTGAAGCGACTTAGCAGCAGCAGCAGTAAAGAAATGGTGGCAGGTTAGTCCTGATTGTGGAGATTGTGAAAGTCATTCTCTGAAAGTTAATAGCTGAGAGTGCAGACTGTTGAAGAAGGTTTGGAGAGTTGAAGAAATAGAAGAATGTAAGAATAGTTTAAAGAAGTGGGAAAGTGGATGGAAAAGTATCATGATTGCAGGCAGTGTTAAAAGGTCATAAATAAATTTCCAATGAAAGCAGTCAACAAGGCTCTTTTTTTGTCCTATCTTGTTTATCTACAAAGGAGCAAACAAACCTAGTCAAAATTAACAAGTACTCGAATTTCACAAAAGTATATGGCATAAAGAAGAGGTAATACCTATCCTCAAACTATTTCAAAAAATTGAAGAGAATGGATCACTCCAAAATTCATTCTCTGAGGCCACTATTATCTTGATATTAATATCAAAATCAGACAAAGACACTATATAAAAAAAGAAAATGACAGGCAAATATCTGTAAGGAATATGGAAATCCTCAACAAAATATCAGCAAATTGAATTCAACAACATATAAAAAGGATCATACACCATGATCAAGTAGGATTTATCCCAGGCCAGCAGGCAAGAATGGCTCAATACTCACAAATCAATCAATGTAATATACAACATTAATAAAAGGAAGGAAAGATAAAAATCATATGATCATGTCAATAGATAAAGAAAAGCACTTGACAAAGTTTAACATTCAGTTCAGTTCAGTAGCTCAGTCGTGTCCGACTCTTTGCGACCCCATGAATCGCAGCATGCCAGGCCTCCCTGTCCATCACCATCTCCTGGAGTTCACTCAAACTCATGTCTGAGTTGGTGACATTCAGTTCAGTTCAGTTCAATCCAGTCACTCAGTCGTGTCCGACTCTTTGTGACCCCATGAATTGCAGCATGCCAGGCCTCCCTGTCCATCACCAACTCCCAGAGTTCACTGAGACTCACATCCATGGAGTCAGTGATGCCATCCAGCCATCTCATCCTCTGTCGTCCCCTTCTCCTCCTGCCCCCAATTAACCCATGATAAAAACTCTCCTCAAAGTTGGAATTGAGGGACATATCTCAAAATACTGAAGGACATTTGTGACAAAACCCACAACTACTGATGATCCAGCAATTCTACTGCTGATTATATATCAAAAAAATGATTAATTCAAAAGATACATGTACCCCAATGTTCATAGCAGCATTATTTATAATAGCCAGGATATGGAAGCAGCCTAGGTACACGTCCATCAACAGACAAATAGATAAAGATGTGGTGTGTGTGTGTGAGTATACATATACACACACACACACACACAATGAATATTAGTTATAAAAAATGAAATTCTTCCATTTCTAACAATGTGGATGAACCAAGAAGGTATTTTGCTAAGTGAAATGTCAGACAGAGACAGACAAAATATTTTATGTTATCACTTTTTTGTGCAATCAAAAAATAAGATAAATATATATAACAAAACAGAAACAGACTCACAGAAACAGAGAACAAACTACTGGTTTCCAGTGGGAAGAGGGAAGGACAAAGGGCAAGGTAGAGGTATGGGATTAAGAGACACAAACTACTATGCCATAAAAGAAACAAGCAACAAGAATGTACTGTACAAAACAAGGAAATAGCCATTATTTTTAATAACATTAAATGGAGTATGATCTATAAAAATATCATTATACTATACACCTGAAACTAGTATAATATTGTAAATCAACTAAACTTCAAAAAAGAGGTATATGGCAGACAAATAAAAAGACGAGAAATAACTATGTGCAAGAGAATGACTGTCATGAATGATGTCACTTTTCTTTTTATCAAAGAAAGTAACATTATGAAAGGGTGAGGAACAGTGGAAGAGGTGACAGGATCAAAGGACTGTAGGTCCCAGCAAGGCTGAAAGATTGTCAGATTTGGAGAATTAGATGAAGTAACCCAGAAAGAGATGAGGTACTGACCAGACAGTAGGATGCATGAAATTGAGATTGTGTAGATATATAATTGCAAGTAATGATAATGTCACTGACTTTTTCCCAAGCTCAAGACCTTACTCCAGTACATCATATGTATTCATTCATTTCAGTTCAGTTATTCAGTGATGTCCAACTCTTTGAGACCCCATGGACTGCAGCACACCAGGCTTCCCTGTCCATCACCAACTCCTGGAGCTTCCTCAAACTCATGTCCATCAAGTCAGTGATGCCATCCAACCATCTCATCCTTTGTTGCCCCCTTCTCCTTCTGCCTTCAATCTTTCCCAGCATAAGGGTCTTTTCAAATGAGTCAGTTCTTCACATCAGGTGGCCAAAATATTGGAGTTTCAGCTTCAACATCAGTCCTTCAGATGAATATTCAGGACTGTTTTCCTTTAGGATGGACTGGTTGGATCTCCTTGTAGTCCAAGGGACTCTCAAGAGTCTTCTCCAACACCACAGTTCAAAAGCATCAATTCTTCCCTGCTCAGCCTTCTTTATAGTCCAACTCTCATATCCATACATGACTACTGGAAAAATCATACCTTTGACTAGACAGACCTTTGTTGGCAAAGTAATGTCTCTGCTTTTTTAATATACTGTCTAGGTTGGTCATAGCTTTTCTTCCAAGGAGCAAGCACTTTTAATTCCACTGCAGTCAACATCTGCAGTGGTTCTGGAGTCCAGGAAAATAAAGTCTGTTACCATTTCCATTGTTTCCCCATCTATTTGCCATGAAGTGATGGGGACCAGATGCCATGGTCTTCATTTTTTGAATGTTGAGTTTTAAGCCAGCTTTTTCACTCTCCTCTTTCACTTTCATCAAGAAGCTCTTCAGTTCCTCTTAGCTTTCTGCCATAATGGTGGTGTCATCTGCATATCTGAGGTTATTGATATTTCTCCCAGCAATCTTGATTCCAGCTTTGCTTCATCCAGTCTGTCATTTTGCATGATGCAATCTGCCTTTAAGTTAGATATGCAAGGTGACAATATACAGCCTTGATGTACTCCTTTCCCAATTTTGAACCAGTCTGTTGTTCCATGCCCGGTTCTAACTTTTGTATCTTGACCTGCATACAGATTTCTCAGAAGGCAGGTAAGGTAGTCTGGTATTTTCATCTCTTTAAGAATGTTTGTTGTGATCCACACAGTTAAAGGCTTTAATATAGACAATGAAGCAGAAGTAGATATTTTTTTCTGGAATTCTCTTGCTTTTTCAATAGTCCAACGGATGTTAGCAATTTGATCTCTGATTCCTCTGCCTTTTCTAAATGCAGCTTGAACATCTGGAAGTTCTAGGTTCAGGACCAGAAATTCATGATTACATAACTTTTTAGTGTTTTCTAGATTTTCAATTATATTTTTCAGAAGTGAAATTCACCCATTTAAATAACACACAATACTGATGACCTACTTTATATCAACAAGCATGATAAACTGCAACAATGAGTAAGGCGGTAATTATTGTCTTCTCTTCTCTGGGGCAATCCAGAGTCTTCTTCAGAGGCAGATCTTTACAGTTCCTCCTCTTTTAACCTTGCATAAGCAAGGACATTATTCTGGGGGATTTCTGGGTATCTCTAATCACTTCACAGCTTGTACAGGTGTCGGGAGCTCGTTAGGCATTACTGACATACAGGAGTATCTCTGATCATTAAGGCTTCCTGATGTTATCAAAGATAATATGTTTATCATTTACAAACAATGATAATAAATTCTTCAGCAATGGTACATTGGCTACTTAGTGATTTAATGAATCAGCTTACCTAAAGAAGAAATACATTTTAAAACTTAGAGGTAAACACAATATTCAATACAATAACTAAAGAAGTTAATTATGTATATTTATAAAATAATATTATATACTATATATATATTATATATACATATATATATGTATAAATAAAACATATAGGGCTTCCCAGGTGGTGCCAATGGTAAAGATTCCACCTGCTAATGCAGGAGACATAAGACACAAGTACAATCCCTAGGTCAGGAAGATCCCTTAGAGGAGGGCATGGCAAACCACTTAGTATCCTTGCCTGGAAAATCCCACGGACAGAGAAGCCTGGCTGTCTACAGTTATAGGGTTAGAAAGATTTGGACACAACTGAAGCAACTGAACAACCACAAAAACCTTCTTAGAATACACCGAAGTTTTTCTCTAAACCGACCAAACTTCAAAATAGTGTTTACATTTGAGTAAAGTGTCTGGGATTTAGTTGGAGCTTAGTGAGTAATAAATGAATAAGTGAACACAAAGTGATACTGTCATCTCCTAGAAACCACTGACCACATCCAACCTTTTTTTTTTTTTCATTTTCCTTATGATATAAGATCGGTGTCTTGTTTTTTCCTTTCCCTGGGACTATACTTACACAAGTTATTCTCTCTCACGTTAGGTAACAGCCTTGCTTCATAAATACAATACTGACAGAACTGTACTATTTATAGCCCCTTGGCTTCAGAAGACATTTCCCTTCTCGTTAATTTGTTTCCTTTTAGTCCCAAACCTCACTCTTTATATGATGATGTGTAACAGGGACAAATCTTCCCTGGCTTTGCTCATGCTCAGGAGGAAGCTGAGAGCCTGGAAAGCTACACTTCATATACCAAGATGATGCCAGCCAAGTCCTGGCAAAAGAATGATTGAACACTCTCAGATTAATTTCATGGTTATTTGTTCCATCCCAGAATCACATCAGGCACAGGCCTCCAATTTGAAATTGTATCACTTTGTCCTTGCTACCCAGGTTAGGGCAATGAAAAATGAGCATATTCCCCACCCTCTAATAATAAATAATGACTTTTCCCTTCAGAGCTGAGATATATTTTACAGCATCATCAGAGAAGTCTAATTACCAAACAAAATGATAAGATATATCAGGATACAGGGAGCTTAGATTAAACTCACAAGAATAGGCATTTGCATCTTTGCCATCCTTCAGTGTCACTGCAGTAATAGAAAAGTGGCAACCAGAATGTGCATAAGAGCATTCCATTAAATATTATTTGAATTGTAAATAACTTAAAATTTTAAGCTACCCCAGTAAACAACTGTAAGGGAAAGATGCAAACATGTTTGGAGGACTGGCAAGCAGAGCTGGAGGGAAAAATAATAGAGGGACTAATTTAGCACTAATTTGGTAAAAATAATGCAGCTGTGGGCCCACAAAGACAGGAAGCAAAACATTCATTTTTAGAAATTTGACAGGGCAAATGTGGCTTTCACAAATTTTGATCTGTTATCATCCAGGTGGACTAACATGCTTTCTGCAACGGGGTCATTCTTGTAATCACTTCTTTTTTTTACACTAATAGTCCCTTAATCATAAGTGTGGCTTTCACCAACTAAAGGTTTTCCTGGTTGTGAGTTTTTTCTTTACTTTAGGTTTATATGACTCATTGAACTAAGTACTTACTCAAGGCACTGGTTCTAAATTCTTGTTTATTGAGTTTGGCCTAGACATTCCAGCATCAATAAAAGAGACACAGCAATAAGTTGTTGGAGAGAATGCGGGAAAAAACATTTAAAAAGAAGGTTGAAGACGTGCCATATAGAACGGGATTTAACATTCACTGAATCAGAGTCCCTACCAAGAACCAGATACTATCTAAGTACTGAGGAGTTATATATAATCTTACTGTACCCAACAACTATTCTACATGGTTGATAAGAAAAATTAAATAACTTACCAAAAGTCAGACAGTAGGAAAGAGGTAGTACCCAAATACAAACCTACGCAAACTCTTGGCCTTATTATTCTCATTATATCACATAGTCTTATTTGTCACTGTGAAAGCCATTATATATGATAATAAAAATTGCAGAAATTACAGGCAGACTCAAGTTGGATATTATATACCCAGTACCCCTTAAAATGCCTGGCAACTCCATGTCTGAAGGATGAAAGAAAGGAAAGAAGGGCAAGGGAAGAAGGGACAGAGGAAAAGAATCATCCTTCCACATTAACTATTTTAGTAAAATCATTAAGCATAAATGGAGTGAAAGTGGTTCAGTCATGTCTGACTCTTTGCGAACCCCTGGACAATGCAGTCCATGGAATTCTCTAGGCCAGATACTGGAGTGGGTAGACTTTCCCTTCTCCAGGGGATCTTCCGAACCCAGGGATCAAACCCAGGTCTCCCACATTGCAGGCATATTCTGTACCAGCTAAGCCACAAGGGAAGCCCCTTGTATATTACATATAAATAAAGATAAATTTTAAGAAGTAAAATACCAGTAAATATAAAATGAGCATGTGTGCCAAAGATTTTATTTAACACATCAAATGAGGGGACAAATAAGATGTTACAAATGGCACAAAAGGTAACTGAAGGGACCACACATATGCAGACCATAAAGAAGGCTGAAATGAATTTGCTTAACAGATGTAAAACATGCTAACGCCTACAGAGCAATAATGAACTGAATTTCCAGTGGGACACAATTTCCATTTCTATGGACAAGAATCATTTACTATTTGCATTCAGTTCAGTTGCTCAGTTGTGTAAGACTCTTTACAACCCCATGGACCACAGCAAGCCAGGCTTCCCTGTCCATCACCAACTCCCGCATCTTACTCATACTCATGTCCATCAAGTCGGTGATGCCATCCAACCATCTCCTCTGTCATCCCCTTCTCCTCCCACCTTCAAACATTCCCAGCATCGGGGTCTTTTCCAGTGAGTCAGTTATTCGCATTCGGTGGCCAAAGTATTGGAATTTCTGCTTCAGCATCAGCCCTTCAGATGAATATTCATGACTGATTTCCTTTAGGATGGACTGGCTGGATCTCCTTGCAGTCCAAGGGACTCTCAAGAGTCTTCTCCAAAACCACAGCTCAAAAGTGTCAATTCTTCAGTGCTCAGCTTTCTTTATGGTCCAAATCTCACATCCATACGTGACTACTGGAAAAACCATAGTTTTGACTAGATGGACCTTTGTTGGCAAAGTAATGTCTCTGCTTTTTAATATGTTGTCTAGTTTGGTCATAACTTTTCTTCCAAGGAGCAAATGTCTTTTAATTTCATGGCTACAGTCACAATCTGCAGTAATTTTGGAGCCCCCCAAAATAAAGTCTGTCACTGTTTCCACTGTTTGCCCATCTATTTGCCATGAAGTAATGGGCCTGAATTCCATGATTTTTGTTTTTTGAATGTTGAGTTTTAAGCCAGCTTTTTCACTTTCATCAAGAGGCTTGTTAGTTCTTCACTTTCTACCATAAATGTGGTGTCACCTGCATATTTGAGGTTATTGATATTTCTCCCGGCAATCTTGATTCCAGCTTGTGTTTCATCCAGTCCAGCGCTTCTCAAGATGTATTCTGCATATAAGTTAAATAAGCAGGGTGACAATATACAGCCTTGACATACTCCTTTCCTGATTTGGAATCAGTCTATTGTTCCATGTCCAGTTCTAACTGTTGCTTCTTGACCTGCATACAGATTTCTCAGGAGGCAGGTCAGGTGGTCTGGTATTTCCCTCTCTTGAAGAATTTTCCACAGTTTGCTGTGATCCACACAGTCAAAGGCTTTAGCGTAATCAATAAAGCATATGTTTTTCTGGAACTCTTGCTTTTTCTATGATCCAGTTTTGGAGTGGTATATTGTATCATTTAAAACTACTTAGCAGATATTAGCAATTTGATCTCTGGTTCCTCTACCTTTTCTAAATACACCCTGAACATCTGAAAGTTCAGGGTTCACATACTGTTGAAGCTTGACTTGGAGAATTCTGAGTATTACTTCACTAGCATGTGAGATGAGTGCAATTGTGCGGCAGCTTGAACATTCTTTGGCCCTGCCTTTCTTAGGGATTGGAGTGAAAACTGACCTTTTCCAGTCCTGTGGTCCATGCTGAGTTTTCCAAATTTGCTTGCATATTGAGTGCAGCACTTTAACAGCATCATCTTTAGGGTGAAATAGTTCAACTGGAAGTTCATCACCTTCACTAGCTTTGTTCATAGTGATGTTTCCTAAGGCCTACTTAACTTTGCATTTGAGGATGTCTGGCTCTAGGTTAGTGATCACACCATCGTGATTATCTGGGTCATAAAGATCTTTTTTGTATACTTGTGTGTATTTTTGCCACCTCTTCTTAATATCTTCTGTAGGTCCATACCATTTCTGTCCTTTATTGTGCCCATCTTTGCATGAAATGTTCCCTTGGTATCTCTAATTTTCTTAGAGAGAGCTCTAGTGTTTTTGTGTGTGTGTTATGCAACACTAAAAGTTATAAAATAGCTTAAAGACAATGAAAGGCAGAGATAATTCAGAAGGATACACAATATAGGAGACCCCAAAATCTTTTCTTCCCATTTTAGTCTTTCACAATTTTTCCTGACAAACTATATATAATATATACATACATATACACACACAGACATAAATCATTGGCTATATAACAAAAGTGCTTAATGCTACTGTATAAATCCCTTCATAAGTGTAGAAGAGTTTCAATATACCACAAAATAGAATATTTTTCTAAAAATCTGAACTTGCAGAGTTAAGCAGCAAAGAATTCTAATGCCAGAGCTAGAACCAGAAGTCTGCCAGCTGTCGTTCTTGAACAGCCATTCTCTCATCTTGTGCATTTTACCACTGCCAAAATGAGCTAATACAAGCCTCTGGGTTTGCTGATTGGAGTCTATCGTCCTTAACTTGTTTGTTTTGTTAGATCTTTTTTTTTTTTTTTCTTACCATATCTCTTTTCCTGCAGAGCTTATATGCTATACAGGTCTATATTTCTAAAACCAGAACTCAGAACAATGTTAGTCACAGAAATGTGTTTTACAACTGACTTTTCAGGAATGTACATCATCCATAGGTTTAATTATAAGTGCATCATTACCTGAGAGCCTGATGTTCATGCCTAAGATTTAGAACAAATGGATTCTTAACGTTCATTGCCACTGGCTTATAAGTGGTTACCACATAATTTCCTTTGTGAGTGGTGCGTTAAACGTTAATCTCCCTATTCAGATATTTCCCATTCATCAGTGAATACTATATGTATTGTATATATGAACACTGTATGTGGTGGTTGTTGTTCAGTCCCTAAGCTGTGTCCAACTCTGTGACCCCATGGACTGAAGCCCACCAGGCTTCCCTGTCCTTCACCATCTCCCAGAATTTGATCAAAGTCATGTCCATTGAGTTGATGATGCCATCCAACCATCTCATCTTCTGTCACCCCTTTCTCCTCCTGCCCTTAATCTTTCCCAGCATCAGGGTTTTTCCCAATAAGTCGGCTCTTTGCATCAGGTGGCCAAAGTTTTGGGATAGTACATTGTATCATTCAAAACTACTTAGCAATTTATTGTTTAACTATGATTAACAAACATCGGAAAAATATCTCCCCTGGGTTAGAGAAATATTTGATAGAGAACCTAGTTAGATCTGAATTGGCATTCACCTACTTAGCTTAATGTTTGTGCTATGATTGTCTAGTCCTGCCTCCTACTTCAGATGTGGGAATAGTGTAGGAGGTAAAGTATCTCAGAATGGTGAAAAGAATGTCTGTTCATCTGCAGCTTACAACACAGTCTAGAAAGAGGCAAACCATGGCCAGTACATGTCAGCACAATAATTAAAGTTATGTATGTAATTTAGGGGCTTTTATAGCAGCTGTTAGAGTGTTGCCCATCTAGGATTCTGCTTTGATGACTTTGAAAAGGCACTACCAAATTCTATGCCAGAAATCACATTAGACTATTGGCAGCATAAAGATTATTCTGTCCTAGAAAATAACAGGAGCACAATACAAAGATGCTCTTCTATTTCACCACAGTACTCTCCTCAATACAACAGAAGACTCTAGCTTTTGTTGTTGTTGTTGTTGAAGTGTATCCAGATATTTGGGAGAAACATACAAAACTATTTTAATTATTAATGGTAAATTAAAACAATGGTCCTTTGATAACTGAACACCTGAATGATAGGGAATAACAGCTACTGTAATATTATTTTTATTACCATACAATTTACATCCAGATATGTCCAAAAAGGGATTTAAGATGACTCAAAGTCATTTGGATAGCATTATATTGAATTAAAATAGGACAGAGTTTTCTTTTAAAGAATCTGTTTGGAAGAGAGTCATAAACTAGGTAGGTAAAGTACCAAGGGAAGGCAGAGAAGGAAGAGATTACCTTTACACAGAAACAATCCTGGAGTACTTCACACAATTAATCTGAACCTTGAAGGATGAATCCAAAGACAAAGAGGAAGAAAGACTTTCCTGGATGCTTTCAAGTGAAGGATATATTGAGAAAATGAACAACTAGTTAGTTGTATCAAGAACCAAGGATATCTGATGGCACAATGCAGAGTTGGAATGCAAAGAGGATTGTAAAGCCCCATATCCAAAGAGCATGATTATAAAGGGCATTGAATTTCCTGTTAGTTATTTTATAGCTAACCTATTGGTAACAGAGAGACATCAAGAAGAGAAAAGCCGTAGAGTATCTATAAGTAACAGAAGTAACAGTATCTAGAAGTATGATAAATGATTTCAAGAAGGGAGTAGATAATGGTACCAAAGGCCACAGAGTGATCAAGATGGGGACTGTTGTATTATACTGCTCAACATCTAAAGCCCTCTCTTAATTTGAGGGAAAATCCTTCTTTATGTGAAAGGTAAAGGGCCATGTGTCCACTAGAGAAAGTAAAGAGCAGCCAAGATTTCTTAAGATAAATGATTCAGGTTCAGATAACTGGATATTCCACTCAGGACCTGCAGTCTCAAGTGAGGATGCAAATGAATAGAGGGCTCAGAATGTACACTCAGTGACTGTGGAAGAGTCCAGCATTTCAGTGGCTGTGGAAGAGTCCAGTGTTCCTAAGCATTTAGCTGAAGTATGACTTGGCCTTGGAATCTGTTAGTTGTCTTTGCTTCTTCGTACCTTGTAAAAAAGTTAGATTAAAGAGAAAGTGTATACAGCTCAATTAAGGAAGATGATAAAAGGTTAGAAGAGTTTAAGACCAAGAAGAGATAATTACTTGTGGAGAGTGTGAAGAAAACATTTATTCAACAATACTCAGATTGAAAAATCAACATGAACATATGATACACATCAAAAACATTTTAAAAATAATGAATCCATATTCTTCATAAAGCCATTTCTTAGGAAAATCCATGACCAGAATATTGAGTCAATCCAGTGAAATCTTTTTTGTAGAAAGTTAAGATGGTATAGCATTCTGAAGGAGATCAGCCCTGGGATTTCTTTGGAAGGAATGATGCTAAAGCTGAAACTCCAGTACTTTGGCCACCTCATGAGAAGAGTTGACTCATTGGAAAAGACTCTGATGCTGGGAGGGATTGGGGGCAGGAGGAGAAGGGGACGACAGAGGATGAGATGGCTGGATGGCATCACTGACTCGATGGATGTGAGTCTCAGTGAACTCCGGGAGTTGGTGAGGGACAGGGAGGCCTGGCGTGCTGCGATTCATGGGGTTGCAAAGAGTCGGACACGACTGAGCGACTGATCTGATCTGAAGATGGTATACTGTAAGCACAGATATTTCTGGTCATCAAACTTTCTAAAAGCTAGAACTTAAAAATGAATAGATTAATGAATGATACATAATATATCTGATTATATTTTCTTCCACTCAAAATGTCTTCACTCTCTTCATCTAGAAAATGACTATTCATTCTTCAAGAATCGGTACAAGTGTAATCTCCTCTCTCTAGAGCCTTTCTCCATCCATAAAAGACAATATTCATCCTTCCTGTCTAGTGTTTTTGTGGCACTCTGTTCAAGAAATAATTTCATATTTCTCACATGATAGATCATTACTAAGTCTACCTTCCATGACATAGTGTGAACTCCCTGGAGAGAGAGATGCCATGCTATTTTTCTAATGGAACAGTACCCAACATATAATAGGAGCTCAACAAATGCCATTTGAGTGGGTTGGTGGGTATATGAAACTTTACTGAATACCATTTATGCTAGTCAAGTAACTGATAGGATCTAACTAGTTTAAGGCTATACCCTATGATAAGGATGTCGAACACAAATTCTCTGCAGTTTGTTAAAGAAGAACTCATTCTAGCCCAGTGGTTCTGTTCTCTGGAGATTTTGGAAAGTGCAATAGAGTATATTCTGTTAGTTTATATTAAGGACACTAAAATGTAGTTTAAGTAAGGAACATTACAAGTGACTCTAACATCTTGGGTAATAACTTTATATATCACATAAAAATAGCATATAGTCCCAAGTAGTGACTCCTATTTTATATCATAAATAGACTTCCATACACTAGCAGATTCTGGATTCCTGAAGAGGAGGAGCTTTGGAGCAGCAATCTGGTTGGACAAGTTTATGTGTGTGGGGTGAGCAGAGAATTAGGTTCTCAGGGAGTCACCTGAAGTTACACCCACATTATAGGAATACTGTTTTTATGACTACTGTATGTTTAATGAGGGATGGATAGGAGGAGACATTAAAAATTAGAGATATTATTCTTACAGCATTACCATCCCAATGATAAAAAATTGTCTTTCTTTGGGGGCCATAACTTCCAAAATTAAAATCTTGATTACACTGATAATGCTAACATACATAAGTGCATTTCATCTCTGCAGATAAATATTAATTTTATCTTTAATCTTTTAGAACATAAAGAAGATTATGGAAAATTATAAAAAAATATTGACTAAATATGCTTCCCTTCATTATTGAGAAATATAATAAAAGCCTGGGTTAGGAACATTTTTATGTGTATCAGTACCACCTTGTACTTCTTTATATCCTACTTAGAATTGCCTGTTTAGCTGTTAGCCTCTCCTACTAGATTGTAAACATCTCAAGATAGAAATTATATCTTATTTATCTTTGCATCTTTCATGTCTAACACAATAAGTAGCATTTCATAATTTTTTGAGTGAGCAAACATATATAAAGTAGATGCCCTTCATCAAGTAAAAGAAGGTCACTATTGATTTTTGAAAGAAGATGTACATCATGTGAATCTTAATTTGGTTTTTCACTTGAAGGCTAAAATTAATTGTTATTTAACTCTATATTCTCATATTACTATTTAATTTTTTCACCCTATACAATTAATCACAGTTTCTGCCATATCTGATCAAAATATGAAGAAATTAAAACATTTTTCCTTCTCTCTAGATCAAAATGATATATACTAACAGAAAAATAATTACAAATGGCATGCATTTGAAAAATATATGATTCATATTTGATTTCTAGTTTAGACAACACAAAATTTACAATCATAAAAGTCTATGTAGTTATCAAGAATAGGTGGTTTCAGGACTCAGATAAGAATTTAAAGTCAAGATCAGAAACATCATCTTCTGAAATTATCACCAACAAGTGTGAATACAAAGTAGAAGTGACTAGCCATCTGCCAAAGTAGCAAATTCATGAGGTTTTGATTCATCTATCCTTGACACAGTGAACCTCAGGAGCCGATACTACAAAACTTACTAAAATAGTATAGCATGGGCTATGACCACTGTAGACTATTCTGCCAGGTGCACTTCTCATGGGAATTATAATAATGGAGCACCTCAAGCTTATATCTCACTCTCTTTTGAGATCAGTTACTCTAGTGGGTTTCAAAGAGCCTAATCAGTCCCTTGCTGAAATGATAAGACATTTCTAAATCTACAAAGCTGAAGAATGCATTTAGGATGCCTGGTGACCCTATTGCCATTCAGATCCCTGTAAACTCAGTCTAAATCTTTCCACAAACCTCTCTTACTATCTTACCTTCAAAAGGCTATAGAGTCACTGGATTGCTGGGTGTAGAGAAAATTGTCCCCGGAGAAAATAGCTAAGGCTCTGCTGAGACAGGTATGCTTTCTCACACACCATCACCTAATTTGACAAGGTGACAAAGGAATTTATTTCCTCCACTAAATCTGCTGATTGTGAAATTCAATGTTAATGGAAACTGTACTGCTGAGAACAGAGCAACCAAAAATCATAATTGAATATTTCAGTAAACCCATGACGGTCATGAGGAAAATAAATAATTTCTGACATGTTAAACCCAGATCTCTCAGAGTACAAAATGTAGCTTGCTATATTTCTTCAATATTTTTTGGATCTGTGGACAGATTGTGACTGACTCCAGTATGCAGCAAACTACATTTCATAATTTTATCCTGTGACTCATTCTCTCAACAAGATGGTTGCCTCCAGACAAATGAAATGGTTTTGAATTCAAGCAAACAGAAGCTTCACAGCTTCCAAGCAACACCACATTCTGCTGAGCATAAAGCAAACAAATTCCTTTTCTAGGAGTCCGCCAATGAACAGAGGCTGCCTTGAAGGGCATCCTTGGAGGCACTTGAGAAACTGCACAGCCATCTGTTCTGGATGATGCAGAAGAAATTACTGCATGCAAATAGAGGGTCACACTAGACAACTTCGAAGTTGGCTTCTAATCCTAAATCTGCTATAAAAGATTATGTAGATTACAATCAACATAAGTGCCATTTAAAATTTCTCTTCTCCAAGATAAATATCTACATCAACTTAGAAGGAAATAAATTATACTTGTCAGCCCAATTAAAAGGGGGAAGTAATTTGAAAGACAATGCCCAAAACAAGATTCACTTAAGAAAGGAGATAACGAGAATGTTCCTGACATCCAAAGATCTGTTTCCTAGGGAAGAAATGGCAATTCTCCTCAGGAAACACTGGCATTGATGTTTCCTGCTCTTTAAAAATAACATAAATGTGTAGGAGTCTTTTTT
This sequence comes from Bos taurus, assembly GCF_002263795.3. Classification (NCBI taxonomy): domain Eukaryota; kingdom Metazoa; phylum Chordata; class Mammalia; order Artiodactyla; family Bovidae; genus Bos; species Bos taurus. Next base: position 76,709,908 of record NC_037330.1, read on the forward strand.
CTTTATAAAACTAATGTTTTATTGTTAGATCTCCTTGGAGAAATATATTTTTTTATGATTTTAACTGGCATCTGAATCTATTTTTGTGGCTTAACAAGAGAAGCAACACTACCATCATGTGGCAAAAGAGATTAAACTTATTTTTTAAAAAGGAAAAGTGCCAAAAATGAAATTGAAATCCCCAAATAGAAGTTCTAACCCAATGCATATTCATTCTTCTATCATTTGCATAGCATTTGTCTTTCATTTAAATATTTGCAACTTATCCAACTTTTTGAAATTAAGGCAAAATTAATATGAAAAAGGAAACTGAGTTAGAATGTCAATGCCAGCTTCCTGTTTCTGTATGCATTATCAGTAAAACAAAATATTTGAAGGCCCATAAAAGTATCACTGACTTTACTGCAATAATATAGTCATATCAAACAAAGAGCTCTAGAAAGATAAGCAAAGAACAAAGCTTGACCTACCTTGGCAAAACACTGGAGAAGAGTCCCAAGGTCTCAGAGAAGTTAGCATGTTATAACACATTTATTTTGTAATGTCAGAGAAACTACTAGCTGATTATGTTCCCCAGGAGAGCCCAGATGACACTCCCTTCACCAAAGCAATAGGAGTGTCCCCAAAAGTGGGATGCCAGCTCAGTGAGAAGCTCAGTGGTAACTGTTCTCTGTAGACTAGGTTTGAGATTGTAAATATGCTGTTGAGTTTTGCAGGGAATGACACTCTACATGGTTAAGGTTCAAGATGTCACTGTATTAGTAAATGTCATTAGTATATACAGTGTTGAGTCCCGCATCAGTCAGTTCAGTGCAGTTACTCAGTCGTGTCCGACTCTTTGCAACCCCATGAATCGCAGGATGCCAGGCCTCCCTGTCCACCAACTCCCAGAATTCACTCAAACTAATGTCTATCGAGTCAGTGATGCCATCCAGCCATCTCATCCTATGTCGTCCCCTTTTCCTCCTGCCCCCAATCCCTCCCAGCATCAGAGTCTTTTCCAATGAGTCAACTCTTCTCATGAGGTGGCCAAAGTACTGGAGTTTCAGCTTTAGCATCATTCCTTCCAAAGAACACCCAAGGCTAATCTCCTTTAGCCCTGGTTGGATCTCCTTGAGTCCTGCATAGCTAGCATCAAAAGGTAGAGTGAAGTCTCCCACTAACACTATATAATCTTCTTAAGAAAATGGGCTTTCCGACCTACTGCACAGCCCAGGGAACTATATTCAATATCCTGTGACAAACTATAATGAAAAAGAATATTAAAAAGAATGTGTATATATATATGTATATACATATATATATAACTGAATCACTGTGCTGTACAGCAGAAATTAACACATTGTAAATAAACTATACTTAAAACAAATTTTTAAAAACTAAAAAAGAACAAAACCTAACTAAAGCTAGATATTTTAATATTACCTTATATTTGAAGTACTTTTTATCAATTATCCCCGTTGATCCTGGGGCTTCTGCGGTAGTTCAGTTTTAAGATAAAGAATCCACTTGCAATGCACAAGATGCAGGTTAGATCCCTGGGTCAGGAAGATCCCCTGGAGGAGGGTATGGCAACCCACTCCAGCATTCTTACCTGGAGAAGTCCATGGACAGAGGAGCCTAGAGGGCTACAGTCCAAAGGGTTGCAGAGTCATACATGACTGAAGTGACTGAGCAAGCACACATGTATGCACACGTTAGTTGATCCTAACAACACCACCAATATTATTAATTTCCTCATTTTTTTATTGAGAAAACTAAGACCCAAAGATAAAAGTTCTCCTCTGATTAGTTCACTGAGCCAGAAGGTGAGATTGGCTCACTTGTTTGTCAAGATTCTCATGACAAACTAAGGAAAAATTGGCCCTTTTCTTCTGCAACTCTGCTAATAGTTGGCAACTAACTTCTTATGGTTCTTACTGCATTGTATTGTAATCATGTACTTTCACCCTCACTTGGAAGTAGAATCTGTAAACTTGGTGCTATTCATTCAGAAAATATTATCAAACTTTATCTACTCAGAATGAATGCTCTGGAGTGGCATTCAAGTACAGCCTTCTCTGCAGAGTGGTTTTCAAAGTGTGAATCCTGAGGCAGCAGCAGCATCACCTGGGAATACGTTATATATGTAAATCTTGGGACCCTCTCAAGATTCTTTAAGTCAGATAATCTGGGGATGGGGCCCAGACATCTGGTTTAAAAAGCCCTCCAGGTGATTCCAATGCACCCTTAAGCTTGAGAGCCACTGCTGTCCAGATCACCAAAGTGGTTATAGCTATGTGCAGCCCCGAGCTGCCTGCAGAACGGAGGCTCTCATTTTGCCAGCTTCTAGGAGCATAAACAGCTGAGAGTTCTCAGCTGAGTCCTTTTCAGAGCACCACTCACAGAGAAAGAGTATCCCCTTACCCAAGGTCACACTTAAACAGCACCTCTTCCAGGAAGACTTCCTGAAAAATATGTTCTTCATATGTCTTGAGGGTCTCTGCTGTGAGCTCCCATAGCACTTATGGCACTTGGCAATGAAGAATTTTTAATGAATATTACATCGCAATATAGTTGTCTATTGAAGTGTGTTAATGATCTTCCTCTCTGGGCTGCAAGTTCCTTGAAGGCAGGGACAATATTACCCTTATACACTACTGTTCAGTTCTCAGCACACTATCACACTGATGGCATGTGTTCAGTTGCTATGTCGTGTCTGACTCTTTTTGCAACCCTTTTTGCAACGGACTGAAGCCCACCAGGCTCCTCTGTTCATGGGACTTCCCAGGCAAGAATACTGGACCAGGTTGCCATTTCCCTCTCCAGGGAATCTTCCCAACCCAGGGATTAAACCCACGCCCCTTACATTAGCAGGCTGATTCTTTACCACTGTGCCACCTGGGACATCTGGGTCTCCAAATGCTTTTAAACAACACACGCAGATTCAAAGATTACAAACTCAGCTTTGCACGATGTGCCTAATTTGATCTAAAATATCATCAGCCAAGATATACATTATTTCTTTATTATTCTCATACTTTTCAGAGTTGTTGTTTTATTTTTATTGGAAGTTTCCTAAGATTTCTGAATTATCCTCATTCCTTCATAAAAATCTATGTTGCAGAATTTGGTTGGGACATAAGACCTGGTAGGTTATGCATAAATAATTCAAAATTGCCATGCTCATTAGATTGAGGCTATTTCTAATGTGAAGACTTACTTATCACAAAATGAATTTTTAAATTTTCTGTCATTTCATTTTAACTTTTGAAATTTGGTATCTTTCCCAAAATGATGTATTCTTCTAATTTTGCATAGCTTTCAGTTCCTCGTTGTCCTATTGCTATGATTATCAATAGAAAATACATATTCTATTTTTAATAACTGAATTTACTATTAGTGTTTATCATTACCAAAGACATTTAGAGGGCTTAGCTTTATAACACATAAGGATTTGAGTTTGTGCACACTTGTCACTTTGGAATACCATATTGAAGTTTCTTTACAAAATTGAGTCTTCAACCCATGAATATGGTATATCTTTTTATATATTTGAGTGAGTGAGTGTGAGTGAAGTCACTCAGTTGTGTCCGACTCTTTGCAACCCCATGGACTGTAGCCTACCAGGCTCCTCCCTCCGTGGGATTCTCCAGGCAAGAGTACTGGAGTGGGTTGCCATTTCCTTCTCCATATTTAGTTCCTATTTAATAGTGTATTTCAATAAAGTATTCTGTTTTCTCCATAGTAATCTTAAACTTTCTGTTATATTCAAAAAGCATTGTGTTGGCTATTACAAATGATAACTTCTTAAACTACATTTTCTACCTTAGTTTTGATGGGGTATAAAATTAAAATTGACTTTGATATCAATATTATATATTACAGCCTTGAAAAACTCTCATTAATTTTAATACTTTATCTGTAGGTTCCTTTTGGTTTTTCAAGTAGATGATTACACTGGCTAAAAATAATTGTTTTCTATGTGTTCCAAGTGTTATTCTTTTAACTGATTTATTGAAAAGGATAGTAACTAGAAAACTATTGAATTAAAGAGATGGTAACAGAAATCTGAACCTTGTTTCTGATTTTTGAGGATATACTCTTAGAAGTGATGTTTGATGTCAATGTTTTAAATTTATCTTTAATTGGGGGATAATTGTTTTACAAAGTTGTGTGAGTTTCTGCCATATACCAACATGAATCAGCCATAAATATACATATGTCCCCTCCTCTTGAATCTTTCTCCCATTCTCCCCATCTCAGCCCTCTCAGTTGTCACAGAGCACCAGGCTGACCTCCCTGCATCATACAGCAAATTCCACTGGCTACTTATTTTACATATAGTAATGTATATGTTCGTATTACTCTCTTAGTTCGTTCCACCCTCTCTTTCCCTGACTATGTCCTCAAGTCCGTTCTCCATGTCTGCTGCCCTGCAAATAGGTTCATCAGTACCATTCTTCTAGATTCCATACATACGTGTTAATATATGATAATCGTTTTTCTCTGACTAATTTCACTCTGTAAAACAGGCTCTAGGCTCACTGGCCTCACTAGAACTGACTCAAATTCATTCCTTTTTATGGCTAACAGTCCATATGTACCACAACTTCTTTATCCATTCATCTGTCAATGAACATCTAGGTTGCTTCCATGTTCAGGCTATTGCAAACAGTACTGTAATGAACACTGGCAGTACATGTGTCATTCTGAGTTATGTTTTTCTCAGGGTATATGCCCAGTTGTGTGATTTCTGGGTCATACGGTAGTTTTATTCCTAATTTTCAAAGAAATCTCCATACTGTTCTCCATAGTGGCTGATCAATTTACATTCCCACCAACAGGGCAAGAGTGTTCCCTTTTCTCCACATCCTTTCAAACATTTATTGTTTGTAGATTTTTTTGATGATGGCCATTCTGACCAATGTGAAGTGATACTTCATTGTAGTTTTGATTTTAATTTCTCTAATAATAAGCAATGTTGAGATTTGAATTTTTGTAGATGTTTTTATCAGCCTAAGAAGTTCTCTTCTATAATCTGCTTTTTAAGAGTTTTCTAAATATCAAATTACTGTTATAGTATTCAATTATATACCTTGAGATGATTGTATCATTCTTGTCCCTTAAAGTATTAGAGTTATTCAGTTCAGTTCAGTTGCTCAGTTATGTATGACTCTTTGCAACCCCATGGCCAGGCTTCCCTGTCCATCACGAACTCCTGGAACTTGCTCAAATTCATGCCCATCAAGTTGGTGATGCCATCCAACCATCTCATCTTCTGTCGTTTCCTTCTTCTCCTGCCTTCAATCTTGCCCAGCATCAGGGTCTTTTCAAATGAGTCAGTTCTTTGCATAAGGTGGCCAAAGTATTGGAGTTTCAGCTTCATCATCAGTCCTTCCAATGAATATTCAGGACTGATTTCCTTTAGCATTGACTGGTTTGATGTACTTGCAGTCCAAGGGACTCTTAATAGTCTTCTCCAACACCACAGAATGAAAGCATAATTCTTCAGCACTCAACTTTCTTTATGGTCTAATTCTCATATCCATACATGACTACTTGAAAAATCACAGCTTTGATTGACTACGTGGATCTTTGTCAGCAAAGTAATATCTCTGCTTTTTAATATGTTGTCTATAATTAGAGTGTAACACATTGATTTTTTCTAAAATCTGAACCAATGCTTTATTCCCAGAATAAATCTAATTTCATAATAGTGCATTAGCATTTAATGAATTATATTCACTAACATTTATGTTTATGTGTTTCTGTGTGAAATAGGTCTATAATTTTTTTTCTCATTTTGTTTTGTTATCAAGGCCTTATAAAAGGAGTTAGAAAGTATTAATATTTTCCAGTAGAATGGTATATTTGTCAGTTCTCTTGTAACTGTTTTCATGTATATTTAAAATGATGCATGCAAGTTTAGAATTTAATATTTTCATATTATAAAAATATTGATAAATTTTTATCAAGGCATATTGTTTATTTTTCCCTACTAAGACTGTCATAAACTCCATCTTGTCGAATATTTAAGGAGTAGCCAGTTTATATGAAAGCTTTTTGGTGTGGCATCAACATAGAATACATATGAAATTCCAAAGTAAAGAGTACTCAAGTCTAGATTTTCAAATGATGGAAATGACAACTGGTTCATGTATTTTAAAAATCATTTGCTCACAATAAAGGTCAAATACATCAAAAGTAACCAATAGGTGGGATTTAACAAGGACAGTTTTGAAGTTATTCATTTTACTGCTAAGAGTCAACCCTCCCACTATAACCATGGCAGAAGCAGAAAAACAATTTTCCACATATCTTTCACATTCCTATATATCTAGACATTCATAGTCCATTTTTTTCCATGATTATTTTTTCATGAATGTTTTCAAGGGTTTCTGGCAGGATAGAAATAGCGACTCACTCTGGAACATTATTCATTATTTACATTAATGTATAATAATAATAAAGGTATCCCATCTCTGGGAGATACTGCAAGGTAATAAAGAACTGCCTCCCTGTTCTCCCTGGAGAGATGTGTTTATAGTCCAGAGTAATAAAGGCAACCTCCAGCAAGGAGAATGGATAGATTTATCATCAGTCCTTTATAAGACTGGAGGTATTCTAAGACCAGTACTCCTCAGCTTTGACATAGATGCACTATGGGTACAGAATTCACCTAGATCTACTTTCAGATCACTTTCTGAGAATTAGTGGGGAAAGAGAAACTGATGTGAACGTGGAGCTCATGCTGCCTAATATGCTGTAAATAATAAGCTCTAAATCGATGAGGACTTACTGTCTCCTGATCAGCCAAAACTACTGAAGACAAGCTGGCAAGTCTCTGTGCTTCTGTTTCAGAAATACCTGAGAGGAACTTCATGTCTGATAAACGAGCCTACAGAAGCTTCAGTAATCTGTCTCTTACAAAGGTACTTGAATCCAGGGATCAGAAGTGAAATTCATGGTTAGAATGTCAGTATGGCATCGTTTTTTAAAGGCCCCTTGTCAAGAGAGCCTATTCCTAGGATAAAATGACCCTAATAAAAAGGAAATGTGGAAAGTACTGTCAGGGGCACATTTAAAAGGGCATTATCTGAAGAAGCACTGCCTACTAAGAAAGCTATAGTTAATGGACAAATCAAGCAAGTTTCCAGAGAAACCATGAGAGGGTCCCATGAGAGAAACACTCTGGTCTGAATATCAGTCAAGCCTAAAGAACCAACTTATGAAAAAATCAAATAAAAATTGTAAACTCCATAAATCCTGATTGTTCAATAGAAACAGTATATTAAGAGTTAAACTAGCATTTAGTTCACATTTGCCTACTATAACTTTTCCTAATCATTTTTTTAACTCTAGTTTGAAATTTTTTGTCTTTTATCTAAGTAATTGTATCCATTTACATTTATTGTTGTGTGATTTTTTCTCTTATTTCTCTATGTGATTTTATTTCTTCTTTCTTACATTCCTTTGAATTGACTGGTTTCTTCAATTTTTATTTTTTACTTATTCTACTTTTCCTGTTTTGAAGTTAAATTAATCATTCCACTGTATTCATTTTAATATGAAATTTAGAAATTTTAACATTAAAATCTAGAATTTAAAGAGAAAGCATATAAGGTTAAAACCTTAACTGAAGTCATTATCTTCTGACTTCCATTCTATTGTCCAGAAGTTTAGTCTTTTTTAAATGTTCCGTAATTTTACCTTTTTATAACCTTAGACATTAGTACATTTACTCACATTTATCATTTTTTTCTCTCACCATTTCAAACCGCCTTTTCATTATTTTTCTTATAACTGAGATATATCTTTTAAATGTACTTTAATGAGAGCCTGATAATAGTCAGTCTTATCTCTTGCAAGTGGGTGCTTTTTCTGTATAACTGAAAATTTCATTATGACAATTATTTTCCTTACAATTTTTAAAGATTTTATTCCACTGCCTTACGGCTTCTCTTGCTGCAACTGAGAAATAAGTTGTCAAGCCAGCTATAGTTCCTTTGTAAGTAATCAATCAATCTTTTTCTCTTTTGCTGCTTTAAAGATTTTTCTTTTGTTTTAAAAAATTAGAACTCTGATTATATATAATTAGACTTTCTCAATCTACTCACCATATTTCTTGATTTCTCATTGTGTGTGTGTGCTCAGTCACTCAGTTGTATTCACTGTCCATGGGATTATCCCAGCAAGAATAACTGGAGTGGCATATATATGGAATTTAGAAAGACACTAATGACAATCCTATATGCAAGTCAGCAAAAGAGACACAGACGTAATGAGCAAACTTTTGAACTATGTGGGACAAGGTGAGGGTGGGATGATATGAGAGAATAGCATTGAAACATGTAGATTACCATATGTAAAACAGATGACCAGTGCAAGTTCAATGCATTAAGCAGAGAACTCAAAAGCCAGTGCTCTGAGACAATCCAGAGGGATGGAGTGGGGAGGTAGGTGGGAGGGGGTTTCAGGATGGGGGGACACATGTACACCCATGGGTGATTCATGTTGACATATGGCGAAAACCAACCACAATACTATAAAGTAACTATCCTTCAATTCAAATAATTAATTAAAAAAAAAAAAAAGAATACTGGAGTGGGTTCCAGGGGATCTTCCCAACCCAAGGATGGAACCTGGATCCCTTGTGTCTGCTGCATTGGCAGGCGAATTCTTTACCACTGTGCCACCTGGGAAGTCCTAACTTCTCTTTACTATTTACCATTTCTTAGTCTCTTTTTGTTTCCCAGTCTTTAATTTCTTCAGATAAGTTTTCCAGTCCTCTACACTATTAACTTATACTCTGCATTTCTAATACCAAATATCAAATTCTCTATTAAAAGAAGTTTTCTGTACTTTTTAAAAAATATGAATGATAATTTTTACAGTTTCTTGTTTTGTAAGTTCAGAAATATTTGTTTCATTTATAGTTGAAAACTATTTGGGCAGATATGTAAGTCTAGAATCACAATATTCCAGTTGCGCATGTTATGGTGAAATCTGTGGCCAGATTGATATAATTGTCCTTGAATAACAATTTCTTTACTTATATGCACAAAATATTTTCTTTATCATTCATACACACTGTGTGGAAAAATACATAGACTTTCTCTTCATTAAAAACGTGTAAGATAATAAGAGAAAATTATGTCAACACATTACAGGGGTTATGATTTACATAGAAGTAAATGGCTATAGTCCACGTGGTCACAAGAGTCAAACATGACTTAGCGACTAGAGAAAAACAGAAAGAGAAATATATGACAAAAACAGCGCAAAATATCAGAGGTGGAATGGAAGCATACTGTTGTAAAGTTTTTACACTATTTATAAAGTTGTTTAATATTAAAAAAGGAAAACTGTGATAAATTAAAGATGTATATTTTAAACTCGAGAGCAACTAAAGAAAATGTATAACAAATAAGGTACAAAATAGTTTATTAAAATACACAATCTAAATAAAGACAGAAATGAGGGAAGAGAATAAAGATCATCCCACAAATAGGAAATAAAAAGCAGAAAGAAGATTTAAATCCAAATATATAGAAAATTACATTAAATATAAAGAGTCTAAACATGCCAATTATAATACAGGGATTTTTCTGTGACAATTTCTCTTGGGATACGGAATGACTTTTTAAATTTATTGATTTAAATCTTTTCATTTTAAAACATTTATTGAACTATATTTTGCAGTCTTTTCAGTTTTGTTCTTCAGTCAAAATAATTATGAGTAACTGGAATCTCCTTTGTCTCTCTTCGATGCATGTAAATTTCTCTCCAATCCTATACTATTTTCCTATGGCTGCTGTAACACATTATCACAAACTAAGTGGTTTAAAACAATACACACTTGTTCTGTTACAGTTCAAGAGGTTAGAAATCTGAAATGTGTTTCACTAGGCAAAACTGAAGAGTGGGTATAGTTGTTGTGTTCCCACTGGAAATTCTACAAGACAGTCTGTTTTCTTGCCTTTTCCAGTTTCTAGAACTTCATTCCTTGCATTCTTTGGGCCATATTCTCATCTTCCATCTTCAAACTCAACAACATAGCATCTTTAAATCCATCTCCACTTTGTTGTTACGTCACCTTTTCCTTTTCTGTCTCTGTAGTCAAATCTCCCTCTGTCTTCCTCCTATAAGAGCATTTGTGACTACATTTAGGGAGCATTAGTACTCTTTCCTGGAAAATCCCATGGATGGAGGATCCTGGTAGGCTGCAGTACATGGGGTCGCTAAAAGTAGGACACAACTGAGTGACTTCACTTTCACTTTTCACTTTCATGCATTGGAGAAGGAAATGGCAACCCACTCCAGTATTCTTGCCTGGAGAATCCCAAGGACAGGGGAGACTGGTGGGCTGCCGTCTATGGGGTCGCACAGAGTTGTACACAACTGAAGTGACTTAGCAGCAGCAGGATAATTTCCCCATCTCAAGATACTTAATGACATTCGCAAAGTTACTTTTGTCATATAAGTAACATTCACAGGCTCCAGGGATGAGGATCTGAGTATCTTTGGGGCTGTTACTCAATATACCATAAATTTAATACTTATTAATTTCCAATTTATTTTCATGCTTCTCCCACTCTTACTGTGTTTTCAACAATTTCTATTCTCTTTAGTTATAATTCACATGTGATCTTCATTTCAGGGATCATCTTATTTCTTCTTAAGAAATACCTTGCATTCCTATACACTAATAATGAGAAAACAGAAAGAGAAATTAAGGAAACAATTCCATTCACCATTGCAACGGAAAGAATAAAATACTTAGGAATATATCTACCTAAAGAAACTGAAGACCTATATATAGAAAACTATAAAACACTGGTGAAAGAAATCAAAGAGGACACTAATAGATGGAGAAATATACCATGTTCATGGATTGGAAGAATCAATATAGTGAAAATGAGTATACTACCCAAAGCAATTTATAGATTCAACGCAATCCCTATCAAGCTACCAACGGTATTCTTCACAGAGCTAGAACAAATAATTTCATAATTTGTATGGAAATACAAAAAACCTCGAATAGCCAAAGCGATCTTGAGAAAGAAGAATGGAACTGAAGGAATCAACCTACCTGACTTCAGGCTCTACTACAAAGCCACAGTCATCAAGACACCATGGTACTGGCACAAAGACAGAAATATACATCTATGGAACAAAATAGAAAGCCCAGAGATAAATCCACGCACATATGGACACCTTATCTTTGACAAAGGAGGCAAGAATATACAATGGACTAAAGACAATCTCTTTAACAAGTGGTGCTGGGAAATCTGGTCAACCACTTGTAAAAGAATGAAACTAGACCACTTTCTAACACCATACACAAAAATAAACTCAAAATGGATTAAAGATCTCAACGTAAGACCAGAAACTATAAAACTCCTAGAGGAGAACATAGGCAAAACACTCTCCGACATACATCACAGCAGGATCCTCTATGACCCACCTCCCAGAATATTGGAAATAAAAGCAACAATAAACAAATGGGACCTAATTAAACTTAAAAGCTTCTGCACAACAAAGGAAACTATTATCAAGGTGAAAAGACAGCCTTCAGAATGGCAGAAAATAATAGCAAATGAAGCAACTGACAAACAACTAATCTCAAAAATATACAAGCAACCTCTACAGCTCAACTCCAGAAAAATAAATGACCCAATCAAAAAATGGGCCAAAGAACTAAATAGACATTTCTCCAAAGAAGACATACAGATGGCTAACAAACACATGAAAAGATGCTCAACATCACTCATTATCAGAGAAATGCAAATCAAAACCACTATGAGGTACCATTTCACGCCAGTCAGAATGGCTGCGATCCATAAGTCTACAAGCAATAAATGCTGGAGAGGGTGTGGAGAAAAGGGAACTCTCTTACACTGTTGGTGGGAATGCAAACTAGTACAGCCACTATGGAGAACAGTGTGGAGATTCCTTAAAAAACTGGAAATAGAACTGCCTTATGATCCAGCAATCCCACTGCTGGGCATACACACTGAGGAAACCAGAAGGGAAAGAGACACGTGTACCCCAATGTTCATCGCAGCACTGTTTATAATAGCCAGGACATGGAAGCAACCTAGATGCCCATCAACAGATGAATAGATAAGAAAGCTGTGGTACATATACACAATGGAGTATTACTCAGCCATTAAAAAGAATACATTTGAATCAGTTCCAATGAGATGGATGAAACTGGAGCCTATTTTACAGAGTGAAGTAAGCCAGAAAGAAAAACACCAATACATTATACTAATGCATATATATGGAATTTAGAAAGATGGTAACAATAACCCTGTGTACAAGACAGCAAAAGAGACACTGATGTATAGAACAGTCTTATGGACTCTGTGGGAGAGGGAGAGGGTGGGGAGATTTGGGAGAATGACATTGAAACATGTATAATATCATGCATGAAACAAGTTGCCAGTACAGGTACGATGCACGATACTGGATGCTTGGGGCTGGTGCACTGGGATGACCCAGAGGGAGGGTATGGGGAGGGAGGAGGAGGATGGTTCAGGATGGGGAACACAGGTATACCTGTGGCGGATTCATTTTGATATTTGGTAAAACTAATACAATTATGTAAAGTTTAAAAATAAAATAAAATTAAAAAAAAATGGGCCAAAGAACTAAATAGACATTTCTCCAAAGAAGACATACAGATGGTTAACAAACACATGAAAAGATGCTCAACATCACTCATTATCAGAGAAATGTAAATGAAAACCACTATGAGGTACCATTTCACGCCAGTCAGAATGGCTGCGATCCAAAAGTCTACAAGCAATAAATGCTGGAGAGGGTGTGGAGAAAAGGGAACCCTCTTACACTGTTGGTGGGAATGCAAACTAGTACAGCCACTATGGAGAACAGTGTGGAGATTCCTTAAAAAACTGGAAATAGAACTGCCTTATATTCCAGCAACCCCACTGCTGGGCATACACACTGAGGAAACCAGAAGGGAAAGAGACACGTGTACCCCAATATTCATCGCAGCACTGTTTATAATAGCCAGGACATGGAAGCAACCTAGATCAGCAGATGAATAGATAAGAAAGCTGTGGTACATATATACAATGGAGTATTACTCAGCCATTAAAAAGAAAACATTTGAATCAGTTCTAATGAGGTGGATGAAACTGGAGCCTATTATACAGAGTGAAGTAAGCCAGAAAGAAAAACACCAATACAGTATACTAATGCATATATATGGAATTTAGAAAGATGGTAATGATAACCCGTATGTGAGACAGCAAAAGAGACACTGATGTATAGAACAGTCTTATGGACTCTGTGGGAGAGGGGGAGGGTGGGAAGATTTGGGAGAATGGCATTGAAACATGTATAATATCACATGTGAAACAAATCGCCAGTCCAGGTTCGATGCACGATACTGGATGCTTGGGGCTGGTGCACTGGGACGACCCAGAGGGATGGTATGGAGAGGGAGGAGGGAGGAGGGTTCAGCATGGGGAACACATGTATACCTGTGGCAGATTCATTTCGATATTTGGCAAAACCAATACAATATTATAAAGTTTAAAAATAAAATAAAATAAAAAAAAAGATCTGTGCTCATGGGTTTTTTTAAAATTGCTATATAATATTTGAAGCCTTCAAAAACAATATGATGACTTTGAAATGTTTGAAAATTCTTCATTCCTCATCCAATCAAAAGTCAGAGCCTAAATTCCCTTCCTTTTGAATTTGGATTGGACTTGCTGACTCACTTCTAACAAATAGAATATGGAAGAAGAGATAAAAGGTAGCACTCAAGGCTAGGTCCTGGGTCCTAGGACCACCTGCTTTTGCCTTGGTGGTCTTTGAATTACTCAGCATGAGGGAAACCAACCAGTATGTTGTTAGGACATTCAAGCAACCTTTGAGGAAGCTCACATTGGAAGAAACTGAGGTCTCCAATGAAAAACCAGTGACTATTTTCCAGCCATTTTAATGGGTTACCTTGAAAGTTGATTTTCTAGCTCCATATAAGACTTTAAATGCCTATATCCCTAGCTGACAACTTGACTGAAACTTCATGAGAAACTTCAAGCTAGCTAAGCTGTTCATGAATTCCCAACTCACAGAAACTGTGAGGATAATAAATATTATTTATATTACCAAGTTTCAAAATAATTTGTTATGCAGCAAAAAATACTTAATACATTTAACATAAATTAGTAAATAGAATAAAATAGACATCCATGAAGTAACCACCACATTAAAACCAGAATATTGCCAATGTCTTACATCAGAGGTATGGAGATCCTGCCTCTTCCAATCTGCTTTGTCTCCTGATTATTTTCTTAAAATACAGCATATCTGTATGATTTCTTTTTCAACTCTATCCATGTGATTCCCCTCTCTGATAGTTTGAATCTAAGAACGGTTATGCTGTCAGTCCAACCATCTCACTTCTCTTATTTAAAAGGGATTGTTAATATTTCTCTTCAGATTATAATGCCAATTTTGGAAAACAGTAACCTAATTTTTTCTTCTTTTTTTTAAATTCCCTTGCTCTTTGAAACCCAATTTTCAGAGCTGTTATATAAGAGACATGCACCAAGGAATATGTATGTTAGTTTCTCAATTGTTTTTAAGATTCCTAAAATTTCATCCACGTATTAAGGAAAAGCTTTAAACATAGCAATCCTGGACTATGACATTCTCTAGCTTCCCTTTGTTCCATTTAATTGCAGACCTATGCTTATTATTGCATTCTCTTTCAAGCAAGGCCATCATAAAGAACAGTAAGTGGAGAAACACTGTTGTACTTCTTTTAAAGTTGCTTTCAATTTAACTTTCTATTATGCTACTTATGTTCCTGCTGCTGCTGCTGCTGCTGCTAAGTCACTTCAGTCGTGTCCAACTCTGTGCGACCCGATAGACGGCAGCCCATTAGAGTCCTCTGTCCCTGGGATTCTCCAGGTAAGAACACTGGAGTGGGTTGCCATTGCCTTCTCCAACTTATGTTCCTACTTACCTGCAAAAAAGCTTTAATGATCAACCTGTATTAGGATTCAAGGCCAAGAAGGGCAAAATGGTTTCATGATGAAACAATATATAATTGCTTACTGGTAAATGAGAATTTTTTGGTTTAGAGTTTATAACAATGGGATCCATGTGCATATATTTGGTGTTAGTATTACTTTAATACCATGCAGAAAGGATGGTTTAATAGTAGATTTAATAGGGAAAAAAAGATGGAAAAATTGAGTCTTCACAGGAGAGAAATTAAATAAAACATTCCTTCTATAAACTAAACTTGTTTTCCAAAATAGTGTTACTCACAATGATGCATACCCTTTTCTCAGGTGACACCTTTTTTTTAGTAAGAACAATATGAAACTTTAGTTCTAAATCTATGTATCATACTTCTTGGTTCTCTTTACTCCTTTTGAGATTCTCAAATAGAAATGCATAACAGCAGTCCTGACATTTAGGTATCATCTACACAACACTGTAGGTAAGTCTTTCCATTTAATGTCTTTTCAACTTGTGCCCTATTTTGGAGGAGAGAGGACAGAAGAAAAAAAGATACTACAAAGGTACAACACTGACAAGAACCAATCTTAGTGGTAACATTTCCAAGTTGCAAACAGCTACTTTATGTTAGCAAAAGTGCAAGTCACTCAGTCTTGTCCCATTCATTGCAACCCCGTGGAATTCTCCAGGCCAGAATACTGGAGTGGGTAGCCATTCCCATATCCAGGGGATCTTCCCAACCCAGGGATCAAACCCAGGTGTCCCACATTGCAGGTGGATTCTCTACCAGCTGAGCCACCAGGGAAGCCCAACAACATTGGAGTGGGTAATCTATCCCTTCTCCAGTAGATCTTCCTGGCCCAGGAATTGAACCAGGGTCTCCTGAATTGCAGGCAGATTCTTTACCAGCTGAGCTACCAGGGAAGCCCTAGTAATAGTCTAAAAATACTTTTTTATTGTTTAATTTTCTTTAATTTATACATTTATTTTTCTAGTTTTATATATTTTATATGTTCTATAAAGAGTACATACTTTATACATTTTATTTCACTTCCATTTAAATATCAAGTTGGTACAAAAGTAATTGCAGACTTGCAATTGCTGAAATTTGCCATTTGATATTAGAATACATTCTTAAATAAATGTGGTTACATTATATATCATTTTCATGTGCATTTCTCACTTTATGTTTTTTTGCTAATGACTTATTATTTGCTGTTTCTTTTATATTTATTTTACACTGAGGAAATAATGTTAGACAAAAAGAAAATTCAAGGGATTTTCTTATTCAAGTTCAAAATGGATCATAAAGCAGTGGAGACAACTAGCAACATCAACAATGCATTTAGCTCAGGAATTGCTAACAAATGTACAGTGCAGTGGTGGTTCAAGAAATTTTGCAAAGGAGAAGACAGCCTTGAAGGTGAGGAGAACAGTGGCTGGCCATCAGAAGTTAACAATGACAGCTGAGGAGATCATCAAAGCTGATCCTCCCACAACTACACGAGAAATTGCCAAAGAACTCAATGTTGACCATTCTACGGTCATTCGGCTTTTGAAGCAAACTAGAAAGATGAAAAAGCCCAAAAGTGGGTGCCTCATGAGCTGACCACAAATCAAAAAAATTGTTGCTTTGAAGCGTCTTCTCTTATTCTACACAACAATGAACAATTTCTCTATCAGATTGTGACATGTGATGAAAAGTCAACCAGTGACAACCAGCTCAGTGGCTGAATTGAGAAGAAGCTCTAAGGAACTTCCCAAAGCCAAACTTCGATCAAAAAAAGGTCATGATTCCTTAAAATACTGGAAATAGAACTGCCTTATGACCCAGCAATCCCACTGCTGGGCATACACACTGAGGAAACCAGAAAGGAAAGAGACACGTGTACCCCAATGTTCATCGCAGCACTGTTTATAATAGCCAGGACATGGAAGCAACCTAGATATCCACCAGCAGATGAATGGATAAGAAAGCTATGGTACATATACACAATGGAGTATTACTCAGCCATTAAAAAGAAAACATTTGAATCAGTTCTAATGAGGTGGATGAAACTGGAACCTATTATACAGAGTGAAGTAAGCCAGAAGGAAAAACACCAATACAGTATAATAACGCATATATATGGAATTTAGAAAGATGGTAACAATAACCCTGTGTACAAGACAGCAAAAGAGACACTGATGTATAGAACAGTCTTATGGACTCTATGGGAGAGGGCGAGGGTGGGAAGATTTGGGAGAATGGCATTGAAACATGTAAAATATCATGTATGAAATGAGATGCCAGTCCAGGTTCGATGCACGATACTGGATGCTTGGGGCTAGTGCACTGGGACGACCCAGAGGGATGGTATGGGGAGGGAGGAGGGAGGAGGGTTCAGGATGGGGAACACATGTATACCTGTGGCGGATTCATTTTGATATTTGGTAAAACTAATACAATTATGTAAAGTTTAAAAATAAAATAAAATTAAAAAAAAAAAAAGGTCATGGTCATTGTTTGGTGGTCTGGTCTGCTGCCCGTAGGATCCACTACAGTTTTCTGAATCCTGGTGAAACCAGTACATCTGAGAAGTATGCTCAGCAAATCGATGCAAGCACTGAAAACTGCAACACCTGCAGCTGACACTGATCAACAGAATGGGCCCAGTTCTTCTCCGTGACACTGCCCAAACACACAGCACACAACCAATGCTTCAAAAGTTAAATGAATTAGGCTATACAGTTTTGCTTCATCCACTATATTCACCTGACCTCTCATCAACCAACTACAACTTCTTCAAGCATCTCAACAACTTTTTGCAGGGAAAATGCTTCTACAACCAGCAAGGGGCAGAAAATGCTTTCCGACAGTTCATGAAGCATGAATTTTTATGCTACAGGAATAAACAAACTTATGTCTCATTGACAAAATGTGTTGATTGTAATGGTTCCTATTTTTATTACTAAAGATGTGCTTGATTGTAGGTATAACGATTTGAAATTCATAGTCCAAAACCACAGTTACTTTCGTACCAACCTAAATAACATTACAAGGCAGGTAATTTAAGTCTACCTTATGAATCTATGGAGAAGGGAAAGGCTACCCACTCCATTATCTGGCCTGGAGAATTCCATGGACTATATAGTTCATGGGGTCACAAAAAGTTAGACACGACTGAGCAACTTTCACTTTCATTATGAATCTATGAGTATATTTTTCCTTTCCTCTAAAATATTGATATTGATCACCGCTTTTTTTCTTTTTCCCTGGCTGCTAAGAAATTCAGAACTAAACTTTGTTATCAATTTCTACTCCATCACGAATAGTTTTCTATACAGTGTTCTTCATTCCTTATTTATGTCTCCATTTTTTTGTCTTTGAGAAAATTTTTTGACCTCATCATATTTGCTTTTTTAAGATTCTTAAAATAAATTTAACACATATACAGAATAAAAGTAATCAATAATGTAAATGCTAAAGTCCTATGCAAAAATGCTAGTCTCTATTTATATAAGAGTACACTCAAATTTAAACTTTGGCAATGATGAAATTGTTCTATATTGTAGCCACTAACCACAAGTGCCTACTGAGCACTTCAAATGTGGCTGTGTAACTCAGGAACTGAAATTTTAATTGTACATTATTTTAATTAATTTAAAT
Source organism: Bos taurus (assembly GCF_002263795.3). Classification (NCBI taxonomy): domain Eukaryota; kingdom Metazoa; phylum Chordata; class Mammalia; order Artiodactyla; family Bovidae; genus Bos; species Bos taurus. The sequence continues at coordinate 76,728,551 of NC_037330.1, forward strand.
TTAAACAGCCATATATATCCACTGGCTACAACACTGGACCATATAGCTATAACTTACATTTATGTATTTCTTCCCATAAGATATAAATTTCAAGTGGAATATTATATATTTTAAATGCCTCAAGCACACTAAGACAAGTTCACAAAAGTTTAAAGTTTAAAAAGATAATATATCCTTTGCATTGAACAGAATGGTTATGTCTCCCCACCAAATTCACATGTTGAAATCCTAGCCTCCAACATGATGGCATTAGGAGATAGGTGATTAGGTCAATAAGGTTGAGTACTCATAAATGGGATTAGTGACTTTATAAAAGAGACCTTAAAGAGCTCCCTTACCTCCATGGCTATATGAAAAACAGCAAAAAGACAGCTGCCTATAAACATGGAAGCAGACTCTTATGGAATAAGCAGACATCCTGGAATGTGAAGTCAAGGGGGCCTTAGGAAGCATCACTATGAACAAAGCTAGTGAAAGTGATGGAATTCCAGTTGAGCTATTCCAAATCCTGAAAGATGATGCTGTGAAAGTGCTGCACTCAATATGCCAGCAAATTTGGAAAACTCAGCAGTGGCCACAGGAATGGAAAAGTTCAGTTTTCATTCCAATCCCAAAGAAAGGCAATGCCAAGGAATGCTCAAAATACCACATAATTGCACTCATCTCACATGCTACTAAAATAATGCTTAAAATTCTCCCAGCCAGGCTTCAGCAATATGTGAGCAGTGAACTTCCAGATGTTCAAGCTGGTTTTAGAAAAGGCAGAGGAACCAGAGATCAAATTGCCAACATCTGCTGGATCATAGAAAAAGCAAGAGAGTTCCATAAAAACATCTATTTCTGCTTTATTGACTATGCCAAAGCCTTTGACTGTGTGAATGACAATAAACTGTGGAAAATTCTGAAAGAGATGGGAATACCAGAGCACCTGACCTGCCTCTTGAGAAATCTATATGCAGGTCAGGAAGCCTGCATACAGTTAGAACTGGACATGGAACAACAGACTGGTTCCAAATAGGAAAAGGAGTATGTCAAGGCTGTATATTGTCACCCTGCTTATTTAACTTATATACAGAGTACATCATAAGAAATGTTGGGCTGGAAGAAGCACAAGCTGGAATCAAGATTGCCGGAAGAAATATCAATAACCTCAGATATGCAGATGACACCACCCTTATAGCAGAAAGTGAAGAGGAACTAAAGAGCCTCTTGATGAAAGTGAAAGAGGAGAGTGAAAAAGTTGGCTTAAAGCTCAACATTCAGAAAATGAAGATCATGGCATCCGGTCCCATCACTTCATGGCAAATAGATGGGGAAACAGTGAAAACAGTGGCTGACTCTTTTTCTGGGCTCCAAAATCACTGTAGATGGTGACTGCAGCCATGAAATTAAAAGATGCTTACTCCTTGGAAGGAAAGTTATGACCAACCTAGACAGCATATTCAAAAGCAGAGACATTACTTTTCCAACAAAGGTCCATCTAGTCAAGGCTATAGTTTTTCCAGTGGTCATGTACGGATGTGAGAGTTGGACTATGAAGAAAGCTGAGAGCCGAAGAATTGGTGCTTTTGAACTGTGGTGTTGGAAAGTCCCTTGGACTGCAAGGAGATCCAACCAGTCCATCCTAAAGTAGATCAGTCCTGGGTGTTCATTGGAAGGACTGATGTTGAAGCTGAAACTCCAGTACTTTGGCCACCTGATGCAAAGAGCTGACTCATTTGAAAAAATCCTGATGCTGGGAAAGATTGAGGGCAGGAGGAGAAGGGGACAACAGAGGATGAGATGGTTGGATGGCATCACTAACCCAATGGACATGGGTTTGGGTGGACTCTGGGAGTTGGTGATGGACAAGGAGGCCTGGCGTGCTGCGGTTCATGGGATTGCAAAGAGTCGGACACGACTGAGCAACTGAACTGAACTGAGGCTCTTATGAGACACTGAATCTGCCAGTGCCATGTTCTTGGATTTCCCAGTCTCCAGAACTGTGAGAGATTCTTATTTCAGCCACCCAGCTTGTGGTAGTCTTTTACAGAAGCCTGAACAAACTAAGACATTCTTGTTTTATAAAAGAACAAGAAACCATGAAACACTTTTGAATTTTTTTTACACCTAATGCAAATCAACAACAAAGGTCTGTCTAGTCAAACTATGGTTTTTCCAGTAGTCATGTATGGATGTGACAGTTAGATTATAAAGAAAGTTGAGCACCGACGAACTGACTTTTTTGAACTGTGGTGTTGGAGAAGACTCTTGAGAGTCCCTTGGACTTCAAGGAGATCCAACCAGTCCATCCTAAAGGAAATCAGTCCTGAATATTCAATAGAAGGACTGATGTTAAAGCTGAAACTCCAATACTTTGGCTACCCCATGCGAAGAACCAACTCAATGGAAAATACCCTGATGCTGGGAAAGATTGAAGGCAGGAGGAGAAGGGGATGATAGAGAATAAGATGGTTGGATGGCATCACCAACACGATGGACATGAGTTTGAGTAGGCTGCGGGAGTTGGTGATGGACAGGGAAGCCTGGTGTGCTGCAGTCCATGGGGTCGCAAAGAGTCGGACACGACTGAGCAACTGAACTGAACTGAACTGAATGCAAATCAATACACCACCATGAGTTCTTCATCTATAAAGTTCAGATATAATGTGATTCCTACTATATCTCACAAAGGTATGTTAAGAGTTGATAACAATATTTTATTACATTGTTGGAGACTTAGAAAAAGTTATATTCATAACACTTTTATTGTATTATGACCTCCCTTGTATGGTTTGAGTAATGAGTTATTTAATTCTCATAATATTAAACAATTTAAATAAAACTTTGGAGATGGCTAAATTAAATGGTTTGATAGCATAATGTTTAGAGTTAAGCAATTGAATAGAACTGTAGGGAGCGTCTGTAATCAAGCTAGATTTAAGGAACATCTGATGCAAATTTATGGAATAATAGCCTTGATGATAAGCTAATTTGAGAAAAGTCGGTCCAGCTGTATATTCATTAGAAAGAAAGAAAATGCTCTCCCTAAAAACATAAAGCAACATACAAGAGGCAATCTAGTAAAATATCCATTAGCTTAAGGGTATGTATAATTTCAATAGCATCTTAGCTCTGTCATTGACTAAGCCAGTTCATTTCAGTTCCTTCCTTTATACTCTAGTGCCTCAAAAAAATAGAGGGGGACAATAAAGGCACACTTGTCTTGCATATTTCATGAATACATTGTGATTATAAGTATATGGATATGGATGAGGGAACAAGGTATACATAATGTCTTAGGCAATGTATTACTTCTGTTTATTAGGACAAGAACTTCAGAACTTTTCAAATAATATACAGTGCAAAAGAATAATATGTTATCATTAAAGATAGTTATAAGCAGTCCAGACTTATTTGCACTTACTGACTCTTATAAGAAGCTGGAACATTCTTTTAATACCTGAGCAATTTCATTAAATGTTTTCAGAATGAAGTTTTTAAAATGTTTACAAATCCATATTGAGGTGTACAATATTCCTCACTCTGTTCTATGGAAGATCACAATGTAATATATCACCAAGAAGATAGGTTTTAGGCACTCAATAAACCTGAGTTTTAAACTAAACAAATAGTTTAAGTTACTCAGTAATATTACCTTGTTATGTCTGTTTCCTCATTTATAGAATGGGTATTATAAACCTATCAGTATGTTTTAGAAAATTAAGTGACAAAAAAAAAAAAAAGAAAATTAAGTGAAAACATTTATTTAGCATCTGGGATAAGATAGAGGCTTCTAGTCTTTATTTTTTGAAGTTATTTGTTCTTCCTTCCATTGCTGTGCATGTTTCACCCTCTTTCTACAATCCAATCTTAAGATTCAATCAGAAACGGATGACTGAAAATTCACAGAGTTTGAAGAGAGAACATTAAATCACTTTCAATGAAAGCTCCTTTCTGAATTAATAATCATGGGTTGGAAAACTACAGCTCAGGCCAAACTCAGTCTTCAGCCTTTTTTTACATAGCCCATGAGCTAAGAATAGGTTACGAAGAAGAAGGAAGAAGACAAGGAGCAAAAGAAGAAGAAGGAAGAAGGGAGGAAAATGGAAAGGAGGAAGAGGAGAATACGTGACAGACTATATGTGGCCCCAAACACCTAAAATATTTTCTCTCTGGCCCTTAATGAAAAGCCATTTCCTTCTCCAGGACATCTTCCTGACCCAGGGATTGAACCCAGATCTCCTGCCATGCAGGCAGATTACTTACCACCTGGGTCACCAGGGAAGCCCTAAATGAAGACATTTGGCAGCTTATGGACTATATGTTGAAGTCTTTATGATTGAAGTCACCCTTTGATTTTGTAATATTGAGAATTCAGCAGAATTAGTTGTAAGGAAATAATAAATAAAAAACGGAGACAGGCAAAGAGGAAAAGGGGGCAACAGAGGATTAGATGGTTGGATGGCATCACTGACTCAATGGACAAGAGTTTGAGCAAACTCAGGGAGATAGTGAATGACACGGAAACCTGGCATGCTGCAGTTCATGGAGTTGCAAAGAGTCAGACATGATTTAGCAACTGATAAACAACAAAGACTTTGTTAACAGCAAAGAAACAAAAGGAAGATTAAAGGTATGACAAATCTGTGATTGTTTTTAGATATTAGTAAAAATAATTGTTAGTTACATAGAATCTGAGTTAAAATTAATTTCATTTGAAATGTTGCTTAAACTTCCAGTTTTGCAACCAAAAAGGCTCATTGCATCATACATTATTTGAATATGACAGTAGTGAAAGTTAAAAATTCTTAATTAAAATGCTTGAACATTAGTAATTATTTACTGAGCTATTATTTCAGAGCTTTGTAGGAAATACAATTTATATCTTAAGAAAGCAATTAAAATTCCAATATAGAAGTCAAACTCTCAACGACCCTTCACTCCAGCAGAAACTTAAATTTCTTGCCAAAGCCAATTTATTTTCATATATCCAGGCATATTGAAATGAGCACAGGACTCAGTCAAAGTATAAAAGAATCAAACTATGGACAAAAAGTTTAATAAAAATTAGAAATGAAAGTCACCGATATTAGTAGCCTTCAATCTTGAATCCTGCTGTTCACAGTGATAATATGAACCCCTGTCCCCCTTCAGCCCTGTTTGTCCTATATTATTCTGTCAATGTGGCCAAAACTTACTGAAATTGACTTAATCAAATCTTTGTCCTCAAATTGGGTTTCTGATTCATTAATCAATTTCTGCTAACTCCTTGAGATGTTGTGGAGCTAAGAAAGTGTCATCTCTTTATAGACTAGTGTTTCTACCCTCTCTATAATAACTTAGGACTCACATTAATAAGTATCTCAAGCCATACATATAGAGAAGCAGAAAAAAAAAACTTTAAACAAGGAAAAACTCAGAACATTCACAGAGTATATCCAAGACAGACCATGCCATCATATATCCAGAAAGACTTTGTGTTATTGCCTTGTGTCTTGATGGCTCTTGTGTTTCTGTTTCCCATTGCTCATAAGGCCCAGTTGACCTACCTGTTCACCTGTTGTGTAATATTATGGACCCATAAGTAGCACAGAAAAATTAGCTCTATAGACCACTTCCTAGAGTTTCTAACTAGTAGGCCTAAGAGTTTGTATTTCTAAAACATTCATAAGTGATTCTGATATATGGAAAGGGAATCATACTTCAAGAATTACTACCCTAAACGCATACATACAATAGTCATGAGTTGCAGTGATGGGATGGGGTGGCTGAGTTACAGGATGGAGTGATTACATATATAGTTCAAGAAACTGGGGGAAAGGGACTATAGTCTTCAATTTGAGATGATTTCCCTATGATATGAATTGTCCAACCATCCCCTTATAGGCTAGGGTTTCTACCCTCTCTATGATAACTTAGGACTCAAGGAATTATTAATAATTGTCTCAAGCCATGAATTCTACTGCCACAATACAGTCAGCCTTATGGAAGAAGCACCACTTCCAAGAACTATGGGTATGAGGAGAACAAGATGATGGTCCCTGTTATTCTCAACAACCTTCCATCATCTCTGCCACCTATAAACTCAAAGACTCTAACAGTGTCTCTCCCAGGGTGGAATACTTCCACTGGAGTCCGTTCAGTCCAAAAGAATCAATTTGCATCACATCACCCTAGGTTTTCAAAAACAAAGGTTCTGTTTGATATCGTGTATCTAGTAACTAGATAGAGGGAAAATCTAGAGGAGGAGGAGGGAAAATCTAGAGGAGGAGGGAAAATCTCTCAATATAGAATGCAAGTAGTTATTACAGCTTTAGGTAACTGGGCTAGCCAGACAACTCAGTGGTAAAGAATCTGCCTGCCAATGCAAGAGATGCAAGCTTGATCCACTGGAGGAGGAAATGGAAACCCATTCCAGTATCCTTGCCTGGAGAATCCCATGGAGAGAGGAGCCTGTCAGACTGCAGTTCATAGAGTTGCAGAGAGTCAGACACAACTGAGCATGCACACATGCCAGCATGCTTGCGTGCAGGTACTAGACTGGAAATACAATAAATCTGTACAGAGCAGCTTCATTAAGTACAGGGTCTTGAAAGCATGTCCTCTAAGATCATAAACAAGATGATCTTGTTTCTTTTTCATCAGAGAAGAAAAAGAAATAAGAGGAATACAAATGGAAAAGAAAGAAGTAAAACTGCCACTGTCTGCAGATGACAAGACACTACTCACAGAAAATCCTAAAGACTCCACCAGAAAATTACTATAGCTCATCAATGAATTCAGTAAATTTGCAGGATACAAAATTAATATGTGGAAATCTGCTGCATTTCTATATACTAACAACAAAGTATCAGAAAGGGAAATTAATCAACTTAAGGTTATAAAAACTGCTTTTGTCCTTCTGAATTCTTAGCATCTAGACCCTATAATGTTTGCTCTTCAGTAGATAACCTAGATGAAATGGAAGCATAGCAAGATTACACACTTGCTATGCATGAACTCCTAGTACACAATTATCCTTTACCAGTGAGGAAATGATTTCCCTGGTAATTTGTCTTATAAACCCCATTCCGCATAGACACCTGAAATAGCCAAAGAAAAGGCTGAATATGCAAGCTTTTTTTTTTTTAACAATCTCTATAAATTCCTAGCAATATTTTGAACAGGACTTCTTAAATGATTATATCTTTTTTGCTCTTCTAAACGTTGTTGAAATGCATTGGAATAGCACCAAATGATATTTTTGTGTTTTTAAAAAAGATATGTAGTGATTTGCTTATATCAAGTGATAAAGCAAATGTAATTCAAGATGGTTCATGGTTGGTCTCCCAGGTAAATCTACTTGAAAAATCTAGTAGTACAGCCAAAATTTGTAAGGAATTACAAAACATGTAATTTAGTACTTTGCATCAAATTTTATTCATATTTCTCTGATGGACTGAATTTAAGTTTTCTCTTGAGTTCTTTGCTTGGAAATCGTTTTCAAAAAAGAAATTTTAAAAACTAGGAAAATAATCTGGCATTTTAAAGTGAGTATAAAACTCTTAAAAAATCACTTAAGTGCCAAAGGACCATTTTAATGTGATTTTGGAAAGAATGAACAAAAACAAATATATTTTTTGAACTGTGCCTTTTAATAACCTTAAATAGATCTGAGATCATTTCACAGTCATTACATTGCAACAGAACTCTCTGTAGAAATACAGTAAAGTTTTAAATTTATTCCCAAAGTTCTCATAAAGTAATTATTTGATTAATAGAAAGTGAAACCAAAGTATAAAGTATAGAAATCTATTCAATAAATACAATGGTAACAGAGGGACCAATTTAAGAACTTCGGGTATTTTACAGTATAAAGATGACATTAGCAATTTCATTGGGTGCCAATTTCCAAGACTGTGTTTTTTATCTGTTGTGTGCTAAAGAGTTTAGGATCATATTTTCTTTGTATTATGTTTGGCTTTTCATTCATTCAACAAATATTTATTTTGCAGACACTATGTTAGACCCTGAAGATACAAAATCAAAACAGGAGAATAATGATCCCAGATCTCTGATACTGACAATTTTTAGTTGAGTGTAACAAAGGTCCATAAAAGATTTTGTCCTGTTTTCTAGAAATTGTTACAAAGACTCAAAATTATATGCAAAACATGCAAAGTTCTTGCATTCTAAGCTCAGCGGTTACTAGCAGTTGGGGCCAGACACATATTCAAGGCTTAATGAGAGGCAAGAATCCAAGCATCTTCTCTTCCATATCTATTACCCATCATCTCCGATAGTCATAATACATGAAGACGGGTGGTGATAAGCAGTGTCCAAGACAAAAGACTATTTTTTCCTTTCTCAACACAAGCCTAGAGGAATGATTATCCTTCCAAAATCCACTGGAAATTGGGAGCTTTGAGAGAATTACTTATTCAATAGCAGGATTTCTACAAGAAAAGGAGAGAAATATTTTGTTCCCCAGTTGTACACTGTGTAACCAGCAGATTCACTAATCTATCCCTGGATCACCATAGGGAAAAAAAAAAAAAAAAAGAACAGGGCTTAAAAAAGAGGGAAAAGTGAAACTTCACCTACTGTTAAGGTGGAGTGAAGAGAATATTTTAGAAAGTTGCTGGGTTTGAGCTATCTTGGGAGAACTTCTCCCAAGAGGACTCTCAACAGGAAGGTGTTGTGGGATAAGCTTAAAGTGAAAGAGGAGAGTGAAAAAGTAGGCTTAAAACTCAACATTCATAAAACCAAGATCATGGCATCCAGTCCCATCACTTCATAGCAAATAGATGGGGAAACAGTGGAAACAGTGACAGACATTATTTTTTTCGGCTCCAAAATCACTGCAGATGGTGACTGCAGCCATGAAATTAAAAGACAGTTGTTCCTTGGAAGAAAAGCTATGACCAACCTAGACAGCATATTAAAAAGCAGAGACATTACCTTGCCAACAAAGGTCCATCTAGTCAAAGCTGTGGTCTTTCCAGTAGTCCAGTGGATGTGAGAGTTGGACTATAAAGAAAGCTGAGCACTGAAGAATTGATGCTTTTGAACTGTGGCATTGGAGAACTCTTGAGAGTCCCTTGGACTGCAAGGAGATCAAACCAGTCAATCCTAAAGAAAATCAGTCCCGAATATTCATTGGAAGGACTGATGCTGAAGCTTACGCTCCAACACTTTGGCCACCTGATGCGAAGATCTGACTCATTGGAAAAGACCCTGATTCTGGGCAAGATTGAAGGCAGGAGGAGATAGAGGATAAGATGGTTGGATGGCATCACTGACTCGATGGACATGAGTTTGAGCAAGCTCCAGGAGTTGGTGATGGACAGGGAAGCCTCGCGTGTGGCAGTCCATGGGGTCGCAGAGAATTGGACACAACTGAGTGGCTTAACTGAACTGAAGGGTAAAGGATGTGGAAAATACCAAGTCAGAGCTAGATCTCCCATATCAGGGAATCAGCAGGAACCTGAACAGGACCCTCCTGGGTCCCATGACAGAAATGATCAACGTGAACCAAACACTTCATCAATTAACAAGTAACCTAATGGCTTTCACCCCTAGTTCAAAAAGGAGAAGTTTGCCTTTTCCCTCTCTTTCTATCCACCATAACCTAAAAGAGAAACTAGCACCTAGGAGGAGGCAGCAGATGGAGAAACTCTGTTTCAAGCTGCTGAAGACACAGATAAACCTAGCTCTCTTCTAAAGAAAAAAGGCTGAATTGAGTTTGAGATCAGTCTTAAAATATATAAGACTGTATGGTAAATGCATAAAGACTGTTCTGGTAACTGAAAAGTACCTGGAATGTGAAACAGTCCAGTCACCATTATATTAAGCAAAGTGAATGACCTTGCTCTCCCTAGAGTTTGGCCCAAGTCTTAAGTAAAGGTATCAGCAATAAAAATTGAGTTAGCAGAAGTTTTGTTAAAAATTAGATGTGGGGCACAGGCAGGCCTGAATCCCAGAAAAGATATCTGAACTGAAGGCACAGAGCTGGAAGCTCTTGGCACTGAAAAATACTATCACCAACAAGTAATATTAACAAAAATATATTAAAAATAATAGTAGCATTAACGATAATAATTAACATTTATTGACCTCTTACTACCTGCCAGGCACTATACTAAGAGTACTATATGAGTTATATAATTTAATCCTTAGAACATCCTAATGTACCTAGGGTATCACTTTCATACCTGTTTTACATAGAAGTAAAATGAAATTTTAGAGAATTTGAGCAGCTTTCCTTAGTTTCCCAGCTAGTAAACAATAGAACAAGCATCTAAACAAAAGTAGCTCTGATTCCAATGTCCACTTGTTTACCTGAATTCATTAAAATGCTTTCTGAACATTTTTAATTGTATGAAAGTAGATGTTATTATTTAGAGATACATGAAGTAAGAAGGAAGGGAAATTCTGAAAACACTTAAAGTATAAAAACAAGACAGTGAATAAAAATGAGAGGTTAATTTAAATATTTTGTAAGATGAGGACAGTGAGATGACTGGAGAAATATAAAAGTTTTTTCTTCTTCCCAATCAGTGTTGAGAGACAATTTAGGATGGAGAGTATGAATTTATAACAGCATAAGACTTTGTGGGGGTTGCTATGTCTTCACAGATAAAATGCTTGTTTTCTTTAAGAACTAACACTTCACCTACTAGCTCCATTCTCTATTCCTTGAGAGCAGCACAGAATAAAGTACATGAATATACTATTATATATGCATACCTATATGAAAAGGCTACAACGAGTGGATGATTATGCATACCATTTTGAAAACAGAAGTCTATTTTCTGGATCACTTTCTTTTAACATAATCCACTTCATGGGTTACAGAATATTCTATAGTTTCAGTAAGATGAAGGAAACTGAACTAAGAAATGTTGAGGTTCACTTCATACCTAAATATCCAAAGCTACTGCATTCAGTAAACCTTGTTTTAAATAGTCATACCTCATTTAACTGGCACTGCTCAGGAATATGGTGTGCAATATAAAACAATTTTCCACATACCTAAAGCTTACCCACAATAGCATCAAATTGATACTATTTTAGAGAATCTGATAGAATCCTTCTAAAATATATACTTCCAGTCCTTCTTATAGAAGGTATATAATATAAAATTTATCGTTTTCTTGATGGTCTACAATCATTCTTATACAAATCAGTATTTGTGCTGCACTACAATATAACAATGCCCTAAGGAGCTTATCCAGGTTGCTTTCCTCTAGACTAAGACCACTTCAGAGTTACCATCAGTTCAGTTCAGTTCTTTAGTCATATTCGACTTTTTGGGATACCATGGACTGCGGCACACCAGGCATCCCTGTCCATCATCACCTCCCGGAGCTTGCTCAAACTCATGCCCATTGAGTCGGTGATCCCATCCAACTATCTCATCCTCTGTTGTCCCCATATCCTCCTGCCCTCAGTCTTTCTCAGCATCAGGGTCTTTTCCAATGAGTCAGGTGGCCAAAGTTTTGGAGCGTCAGCTTCAGCATCAGTCCTTCAGATGAATATTTGGGACTGATTTCCTTTAGGATGGACTGGTTGGATCTCCTTAAGTCCAAGGGACTCAAGAGTCTTCTCCAACACCACAATTCAAAAGCATCAATTTTCAGCACTCAGCTTTCTTTATAGTTCAACTCTCACATCCATACATGACTATTGGAAAACCATAGCTTTGACTAGATGGACCTTTGTTGGCAAGGTAATGTCTCTGCTTTTTAATATGCTGTCTAGGTTAGTCATAGCTTTTCTTCCAAGGAACAGCCGTCTTTTAATTTCATGGCTGCAGTAAACCATCTGCAGTGGTTTTGGAGCCGAAAAAAATAATGTCTGTCACTGTTTCCACTGTTTCCTCATCTATTTCCCATGAAGTGATGGGCCTTAAAGCCATGAGCTTCATTTTCTGAATGTTGAGCTTTAAGCCAACTTTTTCACTCTCCTCTTTCACTTTCATCAAGAGGCTCTTTAGTTCCTCTTCACTTCCTGCCATAAGGGTGGTGTCATCTGCATATCTGAGGTTATTGATATTCTCCAGGCAATCTTGATTCCAGCTTGTGTTCATCCAGTCCAGCATTTCTTATGATGTACTCTGCATATAAGTTAAATAAGCAGGGTGACAATATACAGCCTTGACGTACTCCTTTCCCAATTTGGAACCAGTCTGTAGTTCCATGTCCAGTTCTAACTGTTGCTTCTTGACCTGCACACAGATTTCTCAAGAGGCAGGTCAGGTGGTCTGGTATTCCCATCTCTTTCAGAATTTTCCAGTTTGTTGTGAACCACACAGTCCAAGGCTTTGGCATAGTCAATAAAGCAGAAGTAGATGTTTTTCTGGAACTCTCTTGCTTTTTCGATAATCCAACTGCTGCTGCTGCTACTGCTAAATTGCTTCAGTCGTGTCCGACTCTGTGCAACCCCATAGACGGCAGCCCACCAGGCTCCCCCGTCCCTGGGATTCTCCAGGCAAGAACACTGGAGTGGATTGCCATTTCCTTCTCCAATGCATGAAAGTGAAAAGTGAAAGTGAAGTTGATCAGTCGTGTCTGACTCTTAGCGACCCCATGGACTGCAGCCCACCAGGCTCCTCCATCCATGGGATTTTCCAGGCAAGAGTACCGGAGTGGGGTGCCATTGCCTTCTCCGACAGATGCTGGCAATTTGATCTCTGATTTCTCTGCCTTTTCTAAAACCAGCTTGAACATTTCAATGTTCACAGTTCACATACTGTTGAAGCTTGGCTTGGAGAATTTTCAGCATTACTTTGCTAGCGTGTGAGATGAGTGCAATTGTGCGGTAGTTTGAACATTCTTTGGCCTTGCCTTTCTTTGGGACTGGAAGGAAAACTGACCTTTTCCAGTCCTGTGGCCACTGCTGAGTTTTCCATATTTGCTGGAATATTGAGTCCAGCACTTTAACAGCATCATCTTTTAGGATTTGAAATAGTTCAACTGGAATTCCATTACCTCCACTAGCTTTGTTCGTAGTGATGCTTCCTAAGGCCCACTTGACTTAGCATTCCAGGATGTCTGGCTCTATGTGAGTGATCACTCCATTGTAGTTATCTGGGTCATGAAGATCTTTTTTGTATAGTTCTTCTGTGTATTGTTGCCACCTCTTCTTAATATCTTCTGCTTCTGTTAGGTCCATACCATTTCAGTCCTTTATTGTGCCCACGTCTGCATGAAAGATGACATCAAAAACACAGACTAAAGTGTTGGACTTTTCCCAGCTCTGTGACCTTAGGCAAATTTCCTAACCTTTCCATGACTTAGTTTCCTCATTGGTAAAAATGAGCCATAAAAACACCTTCATTATGTGATTACTGTGAAAGTCAGTATATTCAAAATGCTGAGAAGAGTGTCCGAATGTTAGTAAGCACTGCATAATTGATGATAATGGTGATGATGTTCTCATGTAATCCTCATAGCAATCCTGAAATTTAATAATTCCTTATTTTGGAGATGATGAAACGAAGATTTAGAGACCTTAATTAATTTGACAAAATAACATCACTAGTAAGGAAGTGCTCTCTCCAGGCACAAGGATGTAACCACTAAAATCATCCATCCACTATGTGCATACTCCCAACACATGCTGCTCACACTATGGGTAGTGACCTGAGAGTTGGGCAGGGCACAACCCATACAGAAGCTCTACCCTCTAGACTAACTCTTTTCCATGCAACACTTTTTGAAGATTAAACAAAAGTATGAAGGTACCCAACACAATTTTTTGCACATAGCCTTTTAGTAAATGTTTGTCACCTCAACATGCTCCAGTATTTTTAGCCCTTTCAGCTGCATCCAATCTAGAACACTCTGAACCTAAACAGAAGTGAGATAACTTGCTAATTCAATCATTAATTCTAAGTCACTTTCCAGCCTGAAAAATATACTCATCACCTACAAGAAGAAATTTATGGACTTTTTGATAGACATTTTATTCCATGTATTTTAGGCAATTTCTGAACTGGCCCCCCAATGATCTCTACCTCCTGTCTTTGGCTAATCTCTTCCCTCGAGTATGGGCTCAACCTAGTGACTTGCTTCTAACAAACAGAACAGGACAACAGTGATAAATGTCACTTCCAAGATTAAATTACAAAAAATCTGATTGCTATCTTGTTGGCACTCTTGTCCTCTCACCTGCTTACTCTGATAAAGCCAGATAACACTGGCATGCTGTGGGCTCCCTATGGAGACACCCTCCTTATAAGAAAGTAAAGGTGGCCTCCAAGTTACAGTAGCAAGTAACATCCATACATGACTAGGGGAAAAACCACAGCTTTGACTAGATGGACCTTTGTCAGCAAAGTGATGTCCTGCTTTTCAATACACTGCCTAAGTTTATCACAGCTATTTTTCCAAGGAGCAAGTGTCTTTTAACTTCGTGGCTGCAGTCACTGTCCGCATTGATTTCGGAGCCCAAGAAAATGACATCTAACATTGTTTCCACATTTATCCCATCTATTTGCCATGAAGTGATGGGACTGGATGCCATGATCTTCATTTTTTTAATGTTGAGTTTTAAGCCAGCATTTTCACTCTCCTCTTTCACCTTCATCAAGAGGCTCTTTAGTTTCTCTTTACTTTCTGCCATTAAAATGGTACCATCTGCGAATCTGAGGTTGTTGATATTTCTCCTGGCAATCTTGATTCCAGCCTGTAATTCATCCAACCTGACATTTCTCATGATGTAGTCTACATACAAGTTAAATAAGCAGGCTAACAATATACAGCCTTGAAGTATTTCTTTCCCAATTTGGAACCAGTCCGTTGTCCCATGTCCAGTTCTAACTGTTGCTTCTTGTGTTGCATCAGGTTTCTCAGGAGGCAGGTAATATGGTCTGGTATTCCTATCTCATTAAGAATACTCCACAGTTTGCTGTTATCCACACAGGCAAAGATGTTGTCATACTCAGTGAAGGGAAAGTAAATGTTTTTCTGGAATTACCTTATTTTTCTACGATCTAGCATATGTTGGCAACTTGATCTCTGATTCCTCTGCCTTTTCTAAACCCAGTTTGTACATCTGCAAGTTCTACTGAAGCCTAGCTTGAAAGATTTTGAGAATAATCTTGCTGGCATGTGAGATGAGTGCAATTGTACAGTAGTTTGAACATTCTTTGGCATTGCCTTTCCTTGGAATTGGAATGAATTTGTTGCATAGCAATATAAAAGTAATATAAATGTCTGACTAAAGTTGCCACATGGTTTTTTTCATTATCTGGCTCCTTTTTTGCCTATCCTACTAGTCTGTGAGCTTCTTGAAAGCTAAAATTTTATCTTTTTCCTTTATTTTCTAAAAGCAGGAGCCTTGTTATCTATTAAAATATCCAGAGCAAAGTCAAAAGACAACGATGAAGTAAAAGCCCAAGAGAAGCAAAAATGTTGGAAGGTAGGGGAGGGAGGGAGGAAAATTAAGCTGTGATAAAAGACAGATTTCAGAATTTCAAATCCTACAGACAAAAAAAGTCAGAATGATGATAATGTGTGGAATGTGACAGTACTCTGCTGAGCACATAAGTCATTCTTAACCAGCTCATGAGTAGTAGCTTGTCAGTGGTAATAACCACAAGGAAGAATTAGTGGTGAGCCAAGCTCCCTCCATTTTGAGAAAGCTAGAGCTAATGCTGACAACTCAACACCTCTCTAACATTTCCTGGCCTCAGTAATGAGAACTAGGACAAGAATAGTACTCCCAGTTCCATTTCCAAGGCAAACATGGCAAAAAAAGTGGGGGACAAAACTTTGACATACCACTTACACTACTAATCAAAAGAAAAAGTTGTCTATATGAAGTCTCATGAGCAGAACTTTGAAAGGTTGAAAGGTCACTATTATATTAATGTACTTTACCTGCCCAAGTTGACCTGATCCTTGATGATGATTCATTTTTCCAAACTTCTAGGGACTAATTCAGAAATATCAGTTTTTCTTTAATAACTACTCACTTTTAACTATTTTCTGTTTATTGTCCTAGTACTTTTGAACTTTTAACAGTCAGTAAAAATATCAGAATACACAGGATTCTATTTGTTACTTAAATAATGAGGGATACAATAAGAAAGAGACTAAATCCTATGGAAATAAAACAGATCAGAACAAAGGGGGTTTGGGTCCAAGTCTCAGATATTCAATAACAAAATACGTCCTTAGATAATACTTGACTTCTTTATGGCTTAGTTTTTTAGTCCAATTGGTATAACTGTTACAGAATTTTTGTCTGGATAATGTGGGATGGTACATGTGAAAATCCTTTGAAAAGCTTAAATGAGTTGTCCAGTACAAATTATAACATAGGCACCAATCTGTACCTCCTTCAAGAAAGAGCTCATTCACTTTCTTAAAGAAACTTTCTCTAACTCATTAGCAATCTCCCTGATTCTAGAATTATTCTATACTTCTTGTGTGGTTTATTTTATCATGTGCTTATTTGCAATTATAATAATTTTCATTCACGTTAAAGGTACAAAAATAGAAAAGATTTTATGGTATATATTAAAGTGAAGTTTCACCTTCCTGTTAGCACCAAGCCAAACTAAATGTGTGCCACCATAAAATTTGTTAACCTCTCCAATAACATGATTGAATGTTTTGCATCTGGGATATTCCACAATGCCATCCTTACCACCAACAACTACTACCCAACACTTTCAGAATCATATTTTTCAAGATGCACAATAGCATTATTTCCAGGAAGTTGACTTTGTTAATGGGGAATCAAAACCTCCTGGTTTTAGGAAAAATCCCTGCAAGAAACAAAGCCTCATGAAAAAATGAAATGGAAAAAAATGTCTCCACTCTGGTCCTTTGAAGCCCAGGTCTCTCTATTCAACTTTACCTAACACTTGATTAGAGCTGGGCCATGGTACAACCTTCCAAACACACAAGTCCACCCTGCCTAGAATTCCAGGCCAACTGAGAGCACATCATGCTGGACACTTTTCAATGCCATTCTCAAACACCCAGTGAGGTGGCAGGAGCTCTACCTTTTTCTACAAAACTCTTTTCCCTGTATGTGGGCAGTCCCTCTACATCAAGCACATGTAAAATGAACTACAAGCATTCTGCAGCTTAAGCAAAACTTAGCTGTTTGATACATCATCTCTACTCTTTCTTAGGGTTTGCTCCCACTTGGTTGTCCCAGATTCACTTTCCCCTGTCTTTTGGTGACTGATGTGGTGGGAGGAAAGGTGAAGGGGAGACATGGACACACAGCCCACAAACTCCACAAGAAATCCTATCTCAATAGGAACATTGCAGAGATGCTAAATCACTAAGTTGTTAGCATTGCAGTCCCTCAACTGTAATCAAAGTCTCCAATCGTTGATTTACTTCTTTGGCATAAAGGCATCTACCAATGTTTTCCAAGTTACCCAGCCTTCCAATGTAGGCACTCTTATCCCAGGGTACATCAGTCATTTCTTACTATTATTGCAGCTTCTACAGAGTATGTGTTCAAGACTCCCCCAAACTGTGTTATATTTCATAAGGCAGGAAGCTATTCCTAGGGAAGACATCATATTCAAGATAAGCTTAAGTGTCTCTTATATGCACCAATAGCACACTGTGCATGCCCTGATTAAAGCACCTATCATGGAATGGTATTGAAAATATCCTTGTTTTCAAAAATTGTAAACTCTTTGAAAGGCAGGTACTGAATCTTCACATACTCTTTTTAGAGCTATGCATTTTGAATTGAACTAAGTGAATGTAATGTACTGAGAAGTTGTAAATCTCTGGGTTATCCTTGCTCTATTTTATACAATCAAAATAGAAAATGCCCTTAAAACCTTGTAATGAAAATTTTAAGCAATTTTCAAACATAAAACATGCTCCAGGATACTGAATTCATAAATGTTAAAATCATTTCTTATTCTTCAATTTTTCAATCATTAAGATCTTCAAAAATGTGTACATTTCTTAATATCAATATATACTATGACTTTAATTCTTTGGCTTAACTCGGTGTTGCATTATTCAACTCCCATAATGAGAATTCTCTCACCAAAACAGAAAAACTAATTCTTTCCATTTATAAAACAAATATGATAGTAATATAAAATTGGATTATAAAATATTCTGAGTGCTTGAATAAGCAGTGATTAGGAAGCAGTATCAAATTATCTATATTAATTATGATTTAAAGAAGCAATAAAATCTTGAAACTAAGCAACTGAGTAATAATAGACTAGAAATTGCTTTAAGTGAAAAGCTAGCTGTCTCATTTTTTTTTTTTGTCTTGGGCTATTAATCATAGGGTACTCTTACTTATTGTTTTATACTAATACAAGGTATTATAGTAATAAAAACAACAAAAATTCAGCTCTATATAGTGACTTGACTCAGTCCATAGCATTTAAAAATCAGAGACATTACTTTGCCAAAAAAGGTCCATCTAGTCAAAGCTGTGGTTTTTCCAGTAGTCACGTATGGATGTGAGAGTTGGACTATAAAGAAAGCTGAGAACTGAAGAATTGATGCTTTTGAACTGTGATGTTGGAGAAGACTCTTAAGATTCCCTTGGACTGAAAGGAGACCAAACCAGTCAATCCTAAAGGAAGTCAGTCCTGAATATTCATTGGAAGGACTGATGCTGAAACTGAAACTCCAATACTTTGGCCACCTGATGCAAAGAAATGACTCATTGGAAAAGACCTTGATTCTGGGAAATATTGAAGGCAGGAAGAGAAGTGGATGACAGAGGATGACATGGTTTATGGCATCACCAACTCGATAGACATGAGTTTGAGTAAGCTCCAGGAGTTGGTGATGGACAGGGAAGTGCTGCAGTCCATGGGGTTGCAAAGAGTCAGACAACTGAGCGACTGAACTGAACTGAAGCACTCCACTTAGTAGAAGCCCACATAGTTGTACATTTTGTAATATCCAGGTTCTCTGTCAAAGTACCTTGGTCCCCATGTGCCATCACTCTCCCCTTGGTCTGGAGTTCACTTGAAAATAACCTGGAAATAAATTATTTTGACCTCTCAAAGCCTTTCTGTCCATGAAGACAGAAATATTCATTGCCACCATTACCTTTAAGCCATGATCTTCCCCTCCTGAAGGCTTTGAATTCTATATTTTTCTTTCATTTTATTCAATCATTCATCTTTTCCAGACAAACAAGATTATTTGCTTTTATCTTACTATGCTGCAGGAAAATATCAAGATACTAACTGGAAGGAATAAACTACTTCCAGTGATAAGAGGAAAAAAGAAAGCAAAAGATATCTGAGAATAAGGTATCAGAGACATTAAATGAAAATATACTATCCTGAAAGCAGTGATTTTTCTGGAAAACTGAGGATAAACTAGGTAAAGAATCTAACAAAAATGGGACTGATGTTTCACAAGAACATTTCTTAACCCTCATCATAAAGGACGGAAAAGAATGGAAGGGCTCTAGAAACAAAACTGCAAGACAAGCAAATAGATCCATGAATCCACTGTCAGCTGAGAAAACAGTAAATGAAAGCTGCTGACAGATTTCATCAAGAATTATTATAAAAAACTTGATTTAGTAGGCTGTACACATATAAAATTATTTATTAGTAACTGGTTATTATAACATTTCTTTATGATAAATCACTGTTTTATTCATTTGTATCTGATCATGATTATATATTAATAAGGTCTGTGTCATCAGTTAGTGTAGGAAAAAAGTATGTAAACATTTCTGGCACTCATTCTTTAAGAGGTACAAAATAACATTGAATTAGAATCATAAAGCATCACTATTTACAAACTACAGGTGTCAGGAGATCTCAGGTTAAGTTAATCACAAGTCAAAGAGAGTTTCAATCATTCAATCATTCAAACCCTTCACTTGGCTGATTTGTTCTTGGTCTTGAGTATTATCCTAGGCCTTCTTTGAGTTAGATGTTCTTCTATACTCCTAAGCGATATACTTCTATCACAACACAAGTTAAACTTTATATTATTGGCTCATATTTCCTGCTAGATTTTAAATAAGCCTGACTCAAACTATGTTTTACTGACTAATTTAGCAATATCTAGCAAAGTCCCAGAACACAATAAGCAGTCAGTAAATATTTCCTGAAGCAATATATGAAAGCTTCAACAGGAAAGATTACTTATGAAAGAGTGAAAAATATGTAGTCTAAAAAAAAGTTTGTCATTTCCTGATAGGTACTCCTGGAGAATCTTAGAATTAATGTTAACACTAAGGCTATGATTAAAAGTATCATGGTCCCTAGGAAATGAATGCCTACTAAAAGTTTAGGATTTTAGGAAGCAGGCATCCAACCTAATTAATCTCATGATGATGACAAGAGAAGGTAGATAAACTAGACTCATTCTTGCCCAGCCTGATTCTCAGAGTCCAATAGCTCATTTTACAGTGTTCATGACACCAAGTTTCCTGGTTTTAGAATTCATTGTAAGGACTAAATTTCAGTTAAGTCTAAAGTCTCTGATAGGCAGTTAAGATGGAACAATATTAAATGTTCACAAGCTTTAAAGTACTAGCTACAACACAATGCCATTACAATTGCTTATAACTGCAACTTCAGGTCAGTTCAGTTGCTCAGTCATGTCCACTCTTTGCAACCCCATGGACTGCAGCATGCCAGGCTTCCCTGTCCACCACCAACTCCCAGAGCTTGCTCAAACTCATGTCCATTGAGTCGGTGATGCCGTCCAACCATCTCATCCTCTGTCGTCCCCTTCTCCTCCTGCCTTCAATCTTTCCCGGCATCACAGTCTTTTCAAATGAATCAGTTCTTCACATCAGGTGGCCAAAATATTGGAGTTTCAGCGTCAACATCAGTACTTCCAATAAATATTCAGGACTGATTTCCTTTAGGATGGACTTGTTGGATCTCCCGCAGTCCAAGGGACTCTCAAGAGTCTTCTCCAACACCATAGTTCAAAAGCATCAATTCTTCGGTACTCAGCTTTCTTTACAATCCAACTCTCACATCCATACATGATCACTGGAAATACCATAGCCTTGACTAGATGGACCTTTGTTGGCAAAGTAATGTCTCTGCTTTTTAATATGCTGTCCTGTCTAGGCTGGTCATAACTTTTCTTCCAAGGAGTAAGTAAACTGCAACTTATATATATTTTATAAAAGAACAACCCAGAAATAAATTAGAGTTTTGGTAATTTTGATGCAAATAAACACTTTTCCCCATCTATACTCAATGGTTATCATGTGTCCTGAGTTGCAGTTTCTAGTTATAAATTCCTTCACCTAATAAAAGACTAAACAATGTTCTTTACTCCTATGTCCACTTACACAAGAATTTCATTTTAAATTTACTTTTAAGGTATAAGAATGAACCCAATATTTTAAGGAAAAGGGAAGCCATTATAGTAAAAAAGAAAATTTCATTTATTGCATCATAAATTTTTAAAGAACAAATGTTATTGAAATGGTTGAAATTATTTGATTATTATTTATTGCTAGAATATTTTATGCTATGTGGTTGATTTTATATGGTACAACATTTTGATTGTTTCTTCAGACATACTTAGGCTTTTGTTTCATTTTGAATGAAACACATTAACAAATATATTACAACCTATTCAGAATAAAGAGACACATAAAACAATTTTTTTTTGAAAATCAGTAGCATACTAAACCTGTAGCAAATACTTTGTGGAGTAAACAATAATGTGAAGAATATTATTTCTTTCATGATAACAAAGGACAATCAGTTTAATATCTAGAAGACTTTTACAAGAGAGATATTAAACTTCCCCTAATAAAAGAAAACAGATTATTTCCAAAATATATTTCATTGAAAAATTCCTAAACTGAGAAGCTATGATAACCTCTCAACCACAATTAACCAACCAATTATTTATTAATAATTCACTATTGCACCAAATACAGCTATTAAACCTGAACAGAATGCATAGGGCAGAGCTACTTGAGGACTCAGAATTAAAGTATAGCACACAGAGTGGGAAAGAAAAACTAGAAATCAGAGTACCACTAAACTGACACTGAATTTTAACTTTCATTTTACTCTGGCATCCCCTGGCCTTAGCCCAAAATCTAGAAATAGAATTTGGTCAAGAACAGATGAGTGCGAAGAGAATTTCTGCAATTCTGGCTCAAGGAGCAGGAAAGGTGTGCCCTAACACTCAGAGAGAGCAAGAGCTCTATTTTTCTTCCTTTTCCTCCATTCTCTAGTGTACTAGACCCTCTGGGGCTAGGCTCCAATGGTGACTCAGAGACCATGGCAAAGGTGGCAATGAAAGGTATGGGAGTCTAAAATTCTAAGTGAGGGGAACTTTCCTCTCCTGTAGATGATCTGTCATCCAAAGAGGGTAAAGCAATTCCTTCCCATCCACCCACCTTTGTTTTCTTGCTGCTTTGCACCAAATGAAATTGAGTCACAGGAAGTATGAGAGTGGAGTAAACAAAGAGATATTTCTGGCCAGAGGACCAAAAAAGGGGAGTCCTAGGAAATAGGTAAGTACAGGAAATATTGCAGACTAGAGATTGTGGGAAAGTGACACCATAAATTCTTCATGAACTACAATGCTCCACCCTAGCTGCATATGTATGTGCTGTGCTGTGCTTAGTTGCTCAATTGAGTCTGACTCTTTGTGACCCCATGGACTGTAGCCGGCCAGGCTCCTCTGTCCATGGAGATATTCCATACCAGAATACTAGAGTGGGTAGCAGTTCCCTTCTCCAGTGGATCTTCCCAATCCAGGGACTGAACCCAGGTCTCCAGAATTGCCAGTGGATTTTTTACTGTCTGGGGCACCAGGAAGCCCAAGAATACTGGAGTAGATAGCCTAGCCTATCCCTTCTCTAGGAGATCTTCCTGACCCAGGAATCAAACCGGGGATCTCCTGCATTGCAGGTGGATTCTTTACCAGCTAAGCTACCAGGGAAGCCCCGCATATGTGCGTATTTGACCTGAAACAGCATACCAACAACTCTGAGAAGTGATTCAGTATTTAGATTGCTGCCTGGATCCTTTACTGGCCACTGTGAATGTTACACACACACAAAAAGGACCCTTTGCAGAACAAAACCTTTGAAAACAGAATTGACCTTGAAACCACAACCAGTAGAAAGCTGGTTGCAATTTGTGGTCTTAACTTAAAGTGGCCAACTGCTAGCAAAAACAAAAATATCAATATTTTTCATAGGATTATAAACAAGACCCAGAGTTTCATATAACCCCAAATTACTTGCTTATAACCAAGAAAACCCTCAGAGGGAAAGAAAATCAATAAAAGCCAAGGTTGAAAGGGAAGATCCTATAATTACCGGATGAAAACTTAAAGCACTATTATAACAATATTCTGACAAAGTCAAATATCTTGAAATAAATGGAATGGTAGAAAATCTTGAAATAAAACAGCAATTGAAAAGAACCATCAAACGGAAACTTTAGAACTAAAAATATAACAACAAATTTAAAACTTACTGGATAGGATCCATAACAGAATGGAGGTGATAAAGGAAAGATTAGTGACCTTGAAAATAGAGCAATAGAGACTATAAATCTTGAAAAATGATGCTGTGAAAGTACTGCACTCAATGTCAGCAAATTTGGAAAACTCAGCAGTGGCCACAGGACTGGAAAAGGTCAGTTTTCATTCCAATGTCAAAGAATGCTCAAACTACCACACAACTGCATTCATCTCACACGCTAGTAAAGTAATGCTCAAAATTCTCCAAGCCAGGCTTCAGCAATACGTGAACCGTGAACTTCCAGATGTTCAAGGTGGTTTTAGAAAAGGCAGAGGAACCAGAGATCAAATTACCAACACCCACTGGATCATCATAAAAGCAAGAGAGTTCCAGAAAAATATCTATGTCTGCTTTATTGACTATGCCAAAGCCTTTGACTGTGTGGATCACAATAGACTGTGGAAAATTCTGAAAGAGATGGGAATACCAGACAACCTGACCTGCCCCTTGAGAAACCTGTATGCAGGTCATGAAGCAACAGTTAGAACTGTACATGGAACGACAGACTGGTTCCAAATAGGAAAAGGAGTACGTCAAGGCTGTATGTTGTCACTCTGCTTATTTAACTTATGCAGAGTACATCATGAGAAATGCTGGGCTGGAAGAAGCACAAGCTGGAATCAAGATTGCTGGGAGAAATATCAATAACCTCAGATATGCAGATGACACCACCCTTATGGCAGAAAGTGAAGAAGAACTAAAGAGCCTCTTGATGAAAGTGAAAGAGGAGAGTGAAAAAGTTGGCTTAAAGCTCAACATTCAGAAAACTAAGATCATGGCATCCAGGCCCATCACTTTATGGGAAATAGATGAAGAAACAGTGGAAACAGTGGCTGACTTTATTTTTCTGGGCTCCAAAATCACTGCAGATGGTGATGGCAGCCATGAAATTAAAAGTTGCTTACTCCTTGGAAGGAAAGTTATGACCAACCTAGACAGCATATTCAAAAGCAGAGACATTACTTTGTCAACAAAGGTCCATCTAGTCAAGGCTATGGTTTTTCCAGTGATCATGTATGGATGTAAGAGTTGGACTATGAAGAAAGCTGAGAGCCGAAAAATTGATGCTTTTGAACTGTGTTGTTGGAGAAGACTCTTGAGAGTCCCTTGGACTGCAAGGAGATCCAACCAGTCCATTCTAAAGGAGATCAGTCCTGGATGTTCATTGGAAGGACTGATGTTGAAGCTGAAACTCCAGTACCTTGGACACCTGATGCAAAGAACTGACTCATTTGAAAAGACCCTGATGCTGGCAAAGATTGAAGGCAGGAGGAGAAGGGGAGGACAGAAGATGAGATGGTTTGATGGCATCACCAACTCAATGCACATGGGTTTGGGTGGATTCGGGGAGTTGGTGATCGACAGGGAGGCCTGGTGTGCTGCAGTTCATGGGGTTGCAAAGCGTCAGACACGACTGAGTAACTGAACTGAACTGCATCTGAAACACAGGAAAATATGAAAAAATTAAATGGAAAATCTGGAATCTCTGGCACAATAATAAAAGGTCTGATATTATTATTTAATGAGTCCCAGACAGAGTAAAGGAAAAGTTTGCTAATAAATCATATAAATATATCAGTTCATCAGTTCAGTTCAGTTCAGTTCACTCAGTTGTGTCCAACTCTTTGCAATCCCATGAACCACAGCACACCAGGCCTCCCTGTCCATCACCAACTCCCAGAGTCCACCCAAACCCATGTCCATTGAGTTGGTGATGCCATCCAACCATATCATCCTCTGTCATCCCCTTCTCCTTCTGCCTTCAATCTTTCCCAGAATCAGGGTCTTTTCAAATGAGTCAGCTCTTAGCACCAGGTGGCCAAAATACTGAAGTTTCAGCTTCAACATCAGTTCTTCCAATGAACACCCAGACTGATCTCCTTCAGAATGGACTGGTTGGATCTCCTTGCAGTCCAAGGGACTCTCAAGAGTCTTCTCCAATTCCACAATTCAAAAGAATCAATTCTTCAGTGCTCAGCTTTCTTCATAGTCCAACTCTTACATCCATACATGACTACTGGGAAAACCATAGCCTTGACTAGACAGACCTTTGTTGACAAAGTAATGTCTCTGCTTTTGAATATGCTGTCTAGGTTGGTCATAACTTTCCTTCCAAGGAGTAAGTGGTTTATAATTCCATGGCTGCAATCACCATATGCAGTGATTTTGGAGCCCAGAAAAATAAAGTCAGCCACTGTTTCCCCATCTATTTGCCATGAAGTGATGGGACCAGATGCCATGATCTTAGTTTTCTGAATGTTGAGCTTAAAGCCAACTTCTTCACTCTCCTCTTTCACTTTCATCAAGAGGTTCTTTAGCTCTTCTTCACTTTCTGCCATAAGGGTGGTGTCATCTGCATATCTGAGGTTATTGATATTTCTCCCAGCAATCTTGATTCCAGCTTGTGCTTCTTCCAGCCCAGCATTTCTCATGATGTACTCTGCATAAGTTAAATAAGCAGAGTGACAACATACAGCCTTGACGTACTCCTTTTCCTATTTGGAACCAGTCTGTCGTTCCATGTCTGGTTCTAACTGTTGCTTCATGACCTGCATACAGGTTTCTCAAGAAGCAGGTCAGGTCACCTTGTATTCACATCTCTTTCAGAATTTTCCAGTTTATTGTAATCCAAACAGTCAAAGTTTTTGGCATAGTCAATAAAGCAGACATAGGTATTTTTCTGGAACTCTCTTGCTTTTTCAATGATCCAAAGGATGTTGGCAATTTGATCTATACATATATATATTTGAAGAAATAATGGTTTAAAACTACACAAATGTAGAGAAAAATGTACAAATCTGCAAGTTCAATAAACCCAAACAAAGCTTTGCCCACATTCACCATAACTGAACTGATGAAAACTATAGACAAAGAAAATACCATGAAAGCAGCCAGAGAGAAATAATGCATTACTTATAGGGAAACACTTATTCAATTAACAGCTGTCTCATGGAGGCCAGAAGGAAATGGAACATTTTAAAAATGCTAAAAGAAAATATTTTTTAAACCAGAATTCCATATACAGAGAAGGTATCTTTTAGGAATGAAAGTAAAATATACATAGTCTCAGATGAAGATAACTAAACTATGAAAAACTTGCAAGTAGATTTGTTCCAAAAGAATTGTTAAAGGAACCTCTTCAGACAGAAGAGAAACACCCAGAAGATGCCTGCAGCACTGAGAATGAAGAAAGAGCAAGAGAAATGGTAAATATAAGAGCAAATATAATAGACTATTTCTATTCTCTGTAGTTCTTTAAAATATGTTTGATATTTGAAAGCAAGAATTATAACACTGAGTTTTAAATGTGTATATATACAATACATAAGATAATTACATTATTATGAGGTGAGATTAAAAACTATATAGTGGAAAACTAAGTGGGTGCATGAAGGATCGTCTGTAGGAAGACTACAGGAAGATCATCTATAGGAAGAATCTAAATGTAAAGATTCCAACTGCAATGTGACTGTCTATAGGAAAATGAATTTGAAAGTCAGAAGTAAGGTTAATGAAGAATAGATTGGGGAGTAGTATAATATGAAATCCTCACACAGTCTATAAGCATCCTCATGATCCTAACCCATCATGAGGATTGCTTACCTCTCCAGCTTCATCTCACTCTTCAATTCCTTGCACTCTATACCCTAGTCAGATAAAAACTATTCCCTGGTGGCTCAAACAGTAAAGAATCTGCCTGTAATGTGGGAGAGACTGGGGTCCGATCCCTGTGTCTGGAAGATCCCTGGAAAAGGGCATGGCAATTATGCCTGGAGAATTCCACGGACAGAGGAACCTGGTGGGCTGCAGTCCATGGGGTTGCAAAGAGTCAGACGTGAGTGAGCAACTAACACAAATAGTCCATACTAACAAACCTCCATGATTCTGTATAAGTTACTCCTTCTCAAGAGACTTCCTCTTTCCATTTCTTCACCTGGATAACTTCAACTGATTTGTCAAGATTAGCTCAGGTGTTACAACCCACACAAGACCTTCCAAAGTCAAGTTTTGTGACTTTTCTATGCAGTCCACATACATATTATTATATGCATATGTATATTATTGGAGATTTTGTTGTTGCTGTTGTTCAGTCGCTCAGTCATGTCCGACTCTTTATGATCCCATGGACCGCACACACCAGGCTTCCCTGTCCTTCACTATCTCCCACAGTTTGCTCAAACTCATGTCCATTGAGTCAGTGATGCCATCCAACCATCTCATCCTCTGTCACCACCTTTTCCTCCTGCCCTCAATCTTTCCCAGCATCAGGGTCTTTTCCATTTAAGACAATTCAGGGCTACCCCCTTAGTTGGCAGTAGTACATCTCCCTGTACTTATGGGCCATACACCAAAAGGGTGGATGTCCTAAGTAAAATCTAGAGGCTTCTCTGGTGGCTCAGAAGGTAAAGAATCTGCCTGCAATGCGGGAGACTGGATTTACTCCCTGGGTTGGGAAGATCCTCTGGAGGAGCACATGGCAACCCACTCTAGTATTCTTGCCTGGAGAATCCCAATGGACAGGGGAGCCCAGCAGGTTATAGACCACAGGATCGCAAAGAGTCAGACACAACTGAGCGGCTAAGCACACACATAAGGAAGGTGGCTAGGGGAAAGGGATATTGTATAATCAATCAATAAATGTCTACTATAGTAGGAGAAAATGTTCCTTGTTCTATGTATTTCCTGCAAAGAAGTCATTTACAGTCTTCATGCAGTCTTTTCTGACCAAAAACATCACAAACTGCCCCTCCTTTATAAATTCCTTTCTACCAATGTTTTTGTCATACCCTGAGTTTACCAGATTTCCCATGTATGTAATATAGTTATGAAGCAGTCCACCAAAGGATTTTTTTTTCTGATTTGGAAATGCATACATACATATATACATCATTACATTCATAGCTTAAACTAGTATAGTTGTACAGCTAAAGACCAATTGATTATTAATGAATCAATTTTCACTGAAAAACACAAAAAATATATTAAACAAAGGGGAATCCAGACATGTGATGGTTATATATTATATTAGCATTTTCCACATATACTCACTAAAATTCATTTATTATTATTACTCCCTGGAGGATAGTAAAAGTACTGACTAAGCAGAGTTAAAAGAGAACAAAGAATTAGCAGTAAAGTTCAAAGAAAAATACAAGTCTATAAAATGACATATGATATGAAGACCAGAATTTCCTCCTTCCTTATTATTACCTCTCCACAAGAAGAGACAAAGGATGAAGCGAAAAAAGCAGATAGAATAAAGGAAGACATAAGAGAAAAGTACTTTATGTGACTGGCTGTAAGGAAAAAACTAAAGTTCTACATTAACAACAGAATATAAGTTATAAAACTGTATTACCTATTATCATACACCACACACACACACACACACACAATCTTGCATTAGAATTTCCTATAATTTTAATACACATTTTTAAGCATTAATAAGACATCAAAGGAAAGTGATTTATTTTAGAAAGATGTTCAACAATATTAAAACCAATAGTATTCTGATTAAACAGAAAATTCTGATTAGCTAGTATACCCTATATACATTCATGTTTTTTAATTTGAATTTCAATATATATACACACCTGTGTATTCACACACACAATATACAGTTTTACAGAAATTAACTTAAATTCTAAAATGCAGAATTTCCACTTTAAAACTATTTGATCTTGGTGTTAGTTTTTAAGGAAATGTTCAACTTCCTATCTCTAAAGGATTCTAAATCTATTGTCGTTTACAAGCAATCCAGTCTAAATCAATACACTGTGTGTGTATGTGCAAAGAGTCGTGTCTGACTAAGCTCCTCTGTCCATGGAACTGTCCAGGCATGAACACAGGAGTGGGTTGCCCTATACTTACATGCAGCTAAACAAAGAACTCCAAGGATAGCCCACTAAAGAGCTAATATGCAAGTGTGTGAAGGCATTCATATAAAACACAGGAAGAAAAGTAGAAAAGGATTCATCACCACCTTTTTATTGTGTTCTCCCATATATGTATGAATGAGGTGTCTCCGAATCATCATTGCTATTTTTATTATTATGGCTATTGTTAACCAGCTCAACTGCAAATTCCTGCTTTTCCTTATAGTTTCCATTAAGTCTCAGCTAAGTAGCCTTCCCCCCTAGTCTTGGGTCCTTCTTTCTCTTATGCTTCAATGCACTTTGAACACATCTCCATTATAACCATTAAATTCTTGCATCTGAATTACTTATGTGAGTGATCACTTCCAAAGTAGGTTTTAATCTCCTAGAGAAAGATATTCTATCATTTTTCCTAAGTAACTTCTACTTTGTTGGAGTTCAATATATATTCCTTTAATGAATAATCAATCAAAATTTTGTATCAGAGATTAATTCCTTCAATTAATTATATAGACTAGGAGTTGAGATGGCAAGACAGCTTTTCTGACATGTTTTCACTTCCCATAGTCTTTGTATTACTAAGGAAAGGGCCCACAATTGCCTTCTTAATAAACAGAGGAAGTATTTCTGTTCCCATCAAAGTCCAGCATCTCTACTTCTATTCTGTTGGGGAAACACTAACTGAAACCACCCATCCTGGCCAGACAGCATAATAATTATTTGCATGAGTAATTTTACCATAGGAGGTCCTGGTAAAGAATATGGAACTAATAAACTATTACCAACTGGAAGAATTTGGGAAAGGTCAAAAGGAGACGCCATATATCCTACCAACCTCCCAGAATCCTCCTCACTGGAATCCATCTTGGCAGAGTAATGCACGCACCACCAGGAAGAACCCTGAATCAGAATGACTGGCCACAGACAGCACAGAAACTAATCCCATAAAACCAAGACTGTGAGCCATGTGGTGGAGCAGTCCTCCTGGGTTCCCTTACCCTGCTGCTCTCCACCTGCCTGTCCCTTCCCAATAGTCTCTTGCTTTGTGAGTTTCAGCACGTCTCCTCGGACAATCCACTTCCAAGAGACAGATGAGCCACTCTGGGGCCTGGAAGGGGTCTCCCTTCCTGCAACAATTCCATTCCCTCTAAGTCTTTTATGGGGTTTGCTCTTACAATTATCCGCTTTCCTGCATCACCAATTATTTTCTTGAAGTTAATTATTCCCATTAGCTTACAAATGTAGTCTCATATCCTATAACTTTAATTATAAACACATCAAATAGAAATAAGCTCCCCTCTTCCAACTATCTTCATATTTCTCACCTCTTTTTCACTGCAGAACTTCATGAACCTGTTAGTGATGTCTGTCTTAACCTCCTTATTCCCATTCTCTTGTCAAGTCACTCCAACTGTGCTTCATTCTTTCCCCACTACTCTTATGAAGATGTTGCTGATCTCCATGTCACCAACTTCCACAGATATGTCTCTACTATAATAATCCTGCTCAATCTCTCAGGGCATTATAAAGGATGGCCCACTCCCATCTAGAGAGAGTTTATCCTCTCAGCTTCCTTAACACACAGGCTAGTTTCTTTTCCTATCTCAATGACTGTCTCTTCTCAGACTTCTTTGCTAACTCTTCTTCCTTGTGACTCAGTGATGAGCTCCATTCTCTTTGTCCACATCTCTTCCTATAATTTTAATCTATATACAGATTCCTTTCAAATTTCATTATGTAATTCTGTTTTCTCTATGAAACTTAAGAATCTTATGTCCACCTTCATATTTGACTTCTGCACTTAAATTTCTACTTGGCATCTCATAATTAAAAAGTCCAATGAGGAAAGCTTTGCTCATATTTGTTCTTCCCCTAATCTTTTCCATCAGAATAAATTCTACTACCCTTTATCCAGTTGATTTCTTAAGAAAAATGAGAATCCTTGAATTAATCATGTATTGCTATGTAACAATTCTCCCAAAACTTAATAGCTTAGGACAATGTACATTTAATGTTTTAAATGTATAGTTTCTATAGGTCAGGAGTTCAGATATGACTTAGTAGCTCTGACTCAGGGACCGTCATTAAGACTGCAGTCAAAATGCTCCCCAAGGCTAGCCATCCAAAGCCTAACTGAGGCTGGAGGTTCCTATGGTGGCTCACTCATTCAGTGCTGGTTATTAAATAGAGGGCTTCAGCTCCCGTCCACAGGAACTTCTCCAAATGATTTCCTGAGTGGCTTCAGGATATGACAGCTAACTTCTCCCAAAGTGAAAGACTCAAGAAATGGCAAGATTTGAGCAGGAATTTCTTTTCTGATCTAGTGTCAAGAATCACACTGTCACTTGTACAATGGTTACAGAGGTTACTGGTTACAGAGGTTAGCCATACTTGGTTTGTGATGGGATGACCCAAGGACATAAATACCAGGAAGCATGACTCATCAGGGGCTCTCTTGGAAGCTGGCTAATACGATTTTGCATAGGGAAAAATATCACATAATTGAATTTTTCACAGTCCTTTCAATCTCAAATGTTTATTTCCTGTAAATTATTCTATTAAACACAAGTACAACACAGAAAAATATAGAATACAGCAGCCTAACTATAAGACCCTATCTTTCTACTTCTCTTCCAAAACTCAGTAGACTTGGATAGTGCATTTGAAATCATCAGCTTTACTAGAGGCTTTGGAGAAATGAGTTAGGGACTTCCATCTACTGTATACTAGACAGGAGAGTAGAGGTCTCAGGAAGTAAAACTCCCCACAAAAGACAAAACATTAAAAAACAAACCATCACCATCAACCAATTAGAGAATGGTACACAAGCTGATCACCTACCATGCAGCTCCTCTCCCTTACCTGGCCTTTAAAATTGTTTCTCTGAAACCTGTTGGAGAGTTAGGGGTTTTTGAACATTAGCTACCACATTCTTTGTTTGGCACCTGTAATAAACACTGCACTTTCCTTCAGCACAACCCAGTGTCAGTAGATTGCCTTTACTGAACCCCGGTGAGTGGATTCAAGTATGGTTTGACAACACTTACATGACAAAGATCTAAACAAACTAAAAAAAATTATGAATCGTGTAATCAAATTATAGGAATATAAGTTAGCCTCAGAAAGACTAAAACTAGCACTTGCTAGATCTCCTTTTCCTTTTTTGAATCAGTGCATTTTAACAGACCAGAAGACTCCATTCAGTTGTAATTATAGCCACCACTGGCTCCTAGCTCATATCTTCTCAGTCACCAGAAAGGGAAGCCTCTTCCATCTTGACCCAGTTTGAAAAAAATCTCAGAGGACTCTGCTTAACTTAGCTTGGTCATGTGACTACCTCATTGAGTCAGGGAAGCAAATTGCTACGACTGAGTTGGACATGGGGAAGATGGAAAAGTCCATTCAGAATATAAGCCACAGTGGGAGAATTAGTATTCCAAATAAGGAAGTATGCTACTCTCAAAAGAAATAAGAGTGAGTTGCCAAACAAAACAATGAATGTCAACTATACTTCCAACCCTAAACTATAGCATCTGTCTGCATACCTGAGGATACAGGAATTTGGACATGGATGGTTGAAAGTAAAAGGTAGGTATTTTAAAATATTTCCATGGATGTACCCAGCCTTTGGGGCTTCCTTGTTAGCTCAGCTGGAAAAGAATCCACCTGCAATGCCAGAGACCCCAATTCGATTCCTGGGTTGGGAAGATGTGATGGAGAAGGGATAGGCTAACCACTCCAGTAATCCTGGGCTTCCCTGGTAGCTCAGCTGGTAAAGAATATGCTTGTAATGTGGGAGATCTGCAATGTGAGAGACCTATTAAGAAGAGGTGGCAAGAATACACAGAAGAACTATACAAAAAGATCATCATGAGCCAGATAACCACAATGGTGTGATCACTCAACTAGAGCCAGACATCCTGGAGTGTGAAGTCAATGGGCCTTAGGAAGCATCACTAAGAACAAAGCTAGTGGGGGTGAAGGAATTCCAGCTGAGCTAGTTTAAATCCTAAAAGATGATACTGAGTGCTGCACTCAATATGCCAGCTAATTTTGAAAACTCAGCAATGACCACAGTACTGAAAAAGGTCAGTTTTTATTCCAATCCAAAAGAAAGGCAGGGCCAAAGGATGTTAAAACTATCACACAATTGCATCATCTCACATGCTAGCAAAGTAATGCTCAAAATTCTCCAAGCCAGGCTTCAACAGTGAATGAACAGAGAACTTCCAGATATACAAGCTGGATTTAGGAAAGGGAGAGGAACCAGGAATCAAATTGCCAACATCCACTGGATCATAGAAAAAGCAAAAGAATTCCAGAAAGACATCTACTTCAGCTTCATTGACTATGCTAAAGCCTCTGATTTTTTGAATCACAACAAACTGTGGAAAATTCTTCAAGAGATGGGAATACCAGATCACTTTACCTGTCTCCTGAGAAATCTGTATGCAGGTCAAGAAGCAGCAGTTAGAACCAGACATGGAACAAGGGACTGGTTCCAAATTGGGAAAGGAGTACATCAAGGCTGTATATTGTCACCTTACTTATTTAACTTATATGCAGAGTACATCAAGAGAAATGCCAGACTGGATGAAGCACAAGCTGGAATCAAGATTTCACAGAGAAGTATCAATAACCTCAGATATGCAGGTGACACCACTCTTATAGCAGAAAGCAAAGAGGAACTAAAGAGCCCCTTGATGAAGGTGAAAGAGGAGAGTGAAAAAGCCAGCTTAAAACTCAAGATTCAAAAATCTAAGATCATGGCATCTGGTCCCATCACTTCATGGCAAATAGATGGCGAAATAATGGAAACAGTGACAGACTTTATTTCGGGGGGCTTCAAAACCACTGCAGATGGTTTACTGCAGCCATGAAATTAAAAGTTACTTGCTCCTTGGAAGAAAAGCTATGACAAACCTAGACAGAATACTAAAAAGCAGAGACATTACTTTACCAACAAATGTTCATCTAGTCAAAGCTATAGTTTTTCCAGTAGTTATGCATGGATGTGAGAGTTGGACCATAAAGAAAGCTAAGCACTGAAGAACTGTGGTGTTGGAGAAGACTCTTGAGAGTCCCTTGGACAGCAAGGAGATCAAACCACTCAATCATAAGGGAAATCAGTCCTGAATATTCATTGGAAGGACTGATGCTAAAACTGAAACTCCAAAACTTTGGCTACTTGATGTGAAGAACTGACTAATTGGAAAATACTCTGATGCTGGGAAAGACAGAAAGCAGGAGAAGAGGACGATGGAGGATGAGATGGTTGGATGGCATCACTGCCTCTATGCAACATGAGTTTGAGCAAGCTCCAGGAGTTAGTGATGGACAGGGAAGCCTGGTGTGACCCCAGTCCATGGGATCGCAAAGAGTCAGACACAACTGACTGACTGATCTGAACTGACTGATCCAGCCTTCACTGAGACTCATCTCAGTTACTGATGGTAAATTTTCAAAAAAATATTTTATAAGAATACATAAAGAAAATTAATGCACACAATTAAAACACCAGCAGTTCAAAGAAGAATATCCTTTTGGAGCATTTTAGAGTGAGTTACTATGTAACTCAGAGGGTAAAGAATCCATCTGTAATGTGGGAGACTTGGGTTCAATCCCTGGATTGGGAAGATCCCCTGGAGGAGGGCATGGCAACCCACTCCGGTATTCTTGCCTGGAGAATCTCCATGGACAGAGGAGCCTAGCAGGCTACACAGTCCATGGGGTGGCAAAGAGTTGGACACGACTGAGCAACTAAGCAAAGCACATAAAACATAGAGTAAAGGAAATTGGACCAATGAATTTAAAGCTCAGTTGGAAGAATTCTCTCAGAACTTAAAGGGAAAATAATAATAAAATGAAAATTATAGGAGGATGGACTTAAGAAAAAGAAGATAGTGCCAGGAAATAAAATAATCAATAATACTAGTTTCAGAAGCAGGGAGGAAAACAAACTGGAGCAATATAAGAGAACTGGAAATTTCCTCAGATCATACTAAATATTAGTCAATACTCATGAACTCAAACTCTAAACATAGCATGGTGGAATGACTAAATTTCAAGGATAACTGACAAATATGCAGAAAGATTTCATAAAACGTTTCCTAGGAAAGATAATTTACTTATACCACCTATAGATAAACTTTCCTTTAGTGATAAAAAAAACTCATCTGTTCACCAACTATTTATTAAGTTACTACTATGTACTGTTCAGCATCAGCTAAAGATAGAGCAATGAACAAACTACAGTCTAAATTCAATTTTTTAATTTAAAAAATTAAACTTCAAGGCAAGTGGAGAAAACTTACTAAGACAGATAATCTCTGTCAAGGTGGAAAAATTTGTTTCATCATATTTTATGCCTCTTTATATTTAAGAGGTGATGCATTCATTCCATTTTACTTTGTGATATTCATTGTCAATTACGATTAGGTCAGCCACAAAAGTAAATTAACAGAGACCTATTTCTTACACATATAAGTCCACAGGTAGGAAGTCTATGGGCATTCTAGCAGATCAGCTCCTTGAAATCTTCAGAGAACTCAGACTCCTCCATCCTTAAGAATGCACCTTGTACTATCCTGCCATGCCCAATCACACACAAACACTCCCCCAAAACTGTTTGGGGAATCTAAGGAATCTGCATTTTAACAGATATCCCAAGTAATCCAAATACAGGTGGTTTATAACCCACGTGAGCCATTCTGATGTCAAAGAATGAGGAAAAGATGATAAAGTGACCCTTAAAACTTTGGTAATGAGAGAAATAAAAAATTACTTCTAAGAATCAAACTATGAAATCAATAAAAAATTGCTAAGAGCAAAGATATGTAAAGTCACCTTAACAAAAGCCAAACCACCCATGTTTGACAAAACCTTGACTTTTAGATATTTTCTTATCTAAAGAAATGGTCAGAGGACAGTGGGTGATGCAGAGTGAGCCCACAAACAATATGAGTTTCAACTAAATAAGAGTCTCACAGGCCTTCTCAAGATGTGACACCTACATCTTATTATACACCTTTTCAGAACTCCTCCAACCATTTTATTACAAAAAATTTAGATCTACTTTTATTGTTTTCATTGTTGCTACTGCTGTTGTTTAGTTAAGTCGAGTCTGGCTCTTTTGCATCCCCATAGACTGTAGACCACCAGGCTCCTCTGTCCATGGGATTTCCCAGGCAACAATATTGGAGTGTGTTGCCATTTCCTTCTCCAGGGGATCTTCCTCACCCAGGGAGTAAAGAAGTCTCCTGCACTGGAAGGTGGATTCTTTACCACTGAGCCACCAGGGAAGCCCACTTTTATTGCTACCTTTTATAACATTTCAGATGAAGCTTTATAATTTGAAATTAATTTTGTGCCATTAATGGTATCCCCTGTCAGGTAATATTACATAAAAACAGGTAATATTAGGCTGTGGCTACTTATACCGAAAGCTGTATATGAGACGATGTTCAACTAGGAAGCCAGACAAAATATGCAAAATAAATTCTGACTTCCACATTCTCATCTTCTTTCATTCTGAAGGGAAACAGGAAACAAAAGAAAAAAGAAAACCCTAGAACAACGTGTCATAAAGCCAGATTTAAGAAATGGTTAACACTATTTTGTAATATCTATCACTGTACTTCTTTTCCTTAACACAAATACAAAACTGAGTTGATTATTCCTATCCACTGAGAGCTTTTTGAAAATTCCAATCCATTGATCTGTTCGGAAAGACATGTATCTCCAACGAAATAATGTAATAGGTAACAAAATAATGCAATAGGTAAGTAAACTCTGTACATCATTATACTCAGTTCAGTTCATTTCAGTTGCTCAGTCCTGTCCGACTCTTGTGACCCCATGAATCTCAGCACGCCAGGCCTCCCTGTCCATCACCAACTCATGGAGTTTACTCAAATTCATGTCCAAGTCGGTGATGCCATCCAACCATCTCATCCTCTGTCGTCCCCTTCTCTTCCTGCCCCCAATCCCTCCCAGAATCAGTCTTTTCCAATGAGTCAACTCTTCGCATGAGGTGGCCAAAGTACTGGAGTTTCAGCTTTAGCTTCAGTCCTTCTCAATGAACACCTAGGAATGATCTCCTTTAGAATGGACTGGTTGGATCTCCTTGCAGTCCAAGGAGCTCTAAGAGTCTTCTCCAACACCACAGTTCAAAAGCATCAATTCTTCGGTGCTCAGCTTTCTTCACAGTCCAACTCTCACATTCATACATGACCAATGGAAAAACCATAGCCTTGACTAGACAGACCTTCGTGGACAAAGTAATGTCTCTGCTTTTTAATATGCTGTCTAGGTTGGTCATAACTTTCCTTCCAAGGAGTAAGCGTCTTTTAATTTCATGGCTGCAATCACCATATGCAGTGATTTTGGAGCCCCCCAAAATAAAATCTGACACTGTTTCCACTGTTTCCCCATCTATTGCCCATGAATTGATGGGACCAGATGCCATGATCTTTGTTTTCTGAATGTTGAGCTTTAAGCCAACTTTTTCACTCTCTACTTTCACTTTTATCAAGAGGCTCTTTAGTTCCTCTTCACTTTCCGCCATAAGGGTGGAGTCATCTGCATATCTGAGGTTATTGATATTTCTCCTGGCAATCTTGATTCCAGCTTGTGCTTCCTCCAGCCCAGCATTTCTCATGATGTACTCTACATATAAGTTAAATAAGAAGGGTGACAATACACAGCCTTGACGTACTCCTTTTCCTATTTGGAACCAGTCTGTTGTTCCATGTCCAGTTCTAACTGTTGCTTCCTGACCTGCATATAGATTTCTCAAGAGGCAGGTCAGGTGGTCTGGTATTCCCATCTCTTGAAGAATTTTCCACAGTTTACTGTGATCCACACAGTCAAAGGCTTTGGCATAGTCAATAAAGCAGAAATAGATGTTTTTCTGGAACTCTCTTGCTTTTTCCATGATTCAGCAGATGTTGGCAATTTGATCTCTGGTTCCTCTGCCTTTTCTAAAACCACCTTGAATATCTGGAAGTTCACAGTTCATGTATTGATGAAGCCTGGCTTGGAGAATTTTGAGCATTACTTTACTAGCATGTGAGATGAGTGCAACTGTGCAGTAGTTTGAGCATTCTTTGTCATTGCCTTTCTTTGGGATTGGAATGAAAACTGACCTTTTCCAGTCCTGTGGCCACTGCTCAGTTTTCCAAATTTGCTGGCATATTGAGTGCAGCACTTTCACAGCATCATCTTTCAGGATTTGAGATAGCTCAACTGGAATTCCGTCACCTCCACTAGCTTTGTTTGTAGTGATGCTTTCTAAGGCCCACTTAACTTCACATTCCAGGATGTCTGGCTCTAGGTTGAGTGATCACACCATCGTGTTCTCCCTATAAAATTTTCTCTTACCACTCGTTTTTACTATAGTCCATCCTTTCAAATTGTTGTTTAATTTCCAAATTAATTCTTCCACGGCTTCAATTCACTCAGGTAATTTCTCAGTGTCTGAACTAAGGGACTCCCACCACCAAAACAGTTTCAAACTGGGGATAGAACGTTTATTACAGTAAGAAGTCTGAGATCTGCCAGCAGGACCTGAGATTCTGAGCAAGTGCTGGGAACTTTAGTTTCTGTATATCCATGATTTAAATAAAGCCAGGATTCTCGTCTGATGAGATAGATTTTAAGGGAAGCAATTTGGCAAGTTTTGCATCACCTGTCACAAGTAGTATACTGATGGAAAACTACTAAGCTCCATTTTACTACCCAATTAACCGGGGGAAGGGGGGTTAACTTACATTTCAGCACTGGGGAGGATGGAATTGTGGTCCCTTATACCCAGGAAGCTTCCTAAAACCAAAACCAAGCAGTCAGTCGCGCGAAAGCTACGCCCCAGGTTTGTTTCTCTTGCTAACCAAATGCTTGAGACCCTGCGGGACCAGGCAGAAAAGGCTTGTGTTTGTTCGTTTTTTTCTTTTCAAATTTCAAATTCCTTTAAGCCAAATGCTGGGCTCCAAACATCCTGTAGGGGAATAAACCGCCTCACCAGTTCTGAGTGTGGAAGCATGACTCCGCCTCGCCAACGACCGCAAGACAGACAAGCAACTTCAGAGAAGCCAGGTGAGGTAAGGAGACCGTCTCACCCCGCTGGGAGGGAGAAGATCAGCTTTCCTCAGACAGGCCCGCCTGCGCCGCAGCCTGGAGCGAGTCCACAGCCCACGCCCCCTGCGGCTGGGCCAGGGCGGTGCGTCACGTGGCC
This sequence comes from Bos taurus, assembly GCF_002263795.3. Lineage (NCBI taxonomy): Eukaryota > Metazoa > Chordata > Mammalia > Artiodactyla > Bovidae > Bos > Bos taurus. Next base: position 76,768,121 of record NC_037330.1, read on the forward strand.
AGGCAGCTCAGCCAATCAGCGCAGCCCTCGGCTGTATTCAAATCAACGGCGGGGTCGACGGTTGTGGGGAGCTGTGTCACCGCCCGGGAATCGGGGTCTGAGGGTCGCCTTCCGCTTCCATGCCGGGCACTGGGCGCTGAGGGACCCGTGGGCCTGGTGGGCGGAATGGAGAATCGGGATGTGCCTCCAGGCCCTTATCGGGCCACTAAGCTGGTAAGACAGCGCGAACGACGAGACTGGCCAGCGGGGTGATGGCCGGTTTTACGTGAGAAGGTTCATAGTTTTTCCTAGGGCGGAGGGATGGGCGCCAGAGCCCAGGAGATCGCTGAAGAGGAGGATGAGGGGAGTTCTCGAGTATCGCGGATCTTTGCAGGACACGATTGTCCCCCTCCTTTGAGAGTCTGCCCTCCTCCTTTCTTTGCTCCAGGTTCCTGGGGTAGGCGCATCGACCCAACTTCTTAAGTGACTCTGTTCTTGGTGTTTTCGGCGTCCCCTGGAATGACTTAGATTAGTCTGAGTTTAGACGCTCCTCACGCCATATTTCCTACCCCCAACAGGATTTTAGGGGAAGGCAATGGCAACCCACGACAGTACTTTTGCCTGGAAAATCCCATGGACGGAGGAGCCTGGTAGGCTGCAGTCCATGGGGTCGCTAAGAGTCGGGCATGACTGAGCGACTTCACTTTCACTTTTCACTTTCATGCATTGGAGAAGGAAATGGCAACCCGCTCCAGTATTCTTGCCTGGAGAATCCCAGGGACAGAGGAGCCTAGCGAGCTGCCGTCTATGGGGTCGCACAGAGTCGGACACGACTGAAGCGACTTAGCAGCAGCAGAACGTGTTCCAGTGTTTTGTAGGATCAGATTGTAACAGCTTAATTTTGCCAGTCTTGTGGAATTAAATACAGGATGTATCGACTGAATACAACTCAATAACAGCTATTTCTAACAGCTAAAACTCAGAATATTTTAAGTACCCATCAGGAGCCACTGTTTGTAGTCACAGGATTTGTACTTGCACACAGCGTCTTGTGTATTTGGATCATCAATCCACGAGGATACTGTGCCACTGGTTATGTGACATTAGGAGGATCACTTGTGTAAGCATCAGTTTCCCCACTGGTAAAGTAGAGCTGAGAGTTGTCCAGAGTAGATGTTACTGTAGGTGAAAGTGTGTTGTTATCTGTAGAATGCTGCTGCTGCTGCTGCTGCTGCTAAGTCACTTTAGTCGTATCCGACTCAGTGCGACCCCATAGACAGCAGCCCACCAGGCTCCCCCGTAGAAACTGCAGCTCAGTGTAAGTTTCTTGAATAATATATGAAATCTGGAGGTGTATAAAGAAAAGAATACAGTTATTGTGTTTTCTTTCAGCTCTTAAATTTTGTGCTATGATGTTGGGACCACATAGGTTAGAGAAGTGGTAGGATAGCAAGTACTAACATAGTTGGACTTACAGATCAGATTTCTTCACCTCTAATGTAGGATTTTTTTCAATTAAAAAGCTATACGTTCTGTTTTATCTATGTACCACATCTTATTTATTCTTTCATCTGTCATGGAACATTTGGGTTGTTTCCATGTCCTGGCTATTGAATATAGTGTGGCAATGAATATTGGAGTACATGTGTCATTTTGAATTATGGTTTTCTCAGGGCATCTGCCCAATGGTGAGATTGCTGGGTAATACGGTAGTTTTATTTTTAGTTTTTGAAGGAATCTCCATACTGTTCTCCACTTGGCTGTATCAGTTTATATTTCCACCAACAGTACAAGAGGTTTCCTTTTCTCCACACCTTCACCTGCATTTATTGTTTGTAGATTTTTTTGATGATGGCCATTCTGATGGTTTGAGGTGATACCTTATTGTAGTTTTGATTTGCATTTCTCTAATAATTAGTAAAGTTGAGCATATTTTCATGTGTTCATGGGCCATCTCTATGTATTCTTCTCCAGGGGATCTTCCCGCCCCAGGGTTTGAACCTGGGTCTCCTACATTGCAGGCAGATTGTTTACCACCTGAGCCACAAGGGAAGCCCATTTTCACTGAGCATATTTTCATGTGTTTATTGGCCATCTGTATGTCTTCTTTGAAGAAATGTCTTTTTAGGCTTTCCACCCATGTTTTGACTTGGGTTGTTTGTTTTTTGATATTGAGCTCTATGAGCTGTCTGTGAGAAAAACAAATATTATTATATTAACCCATATGTGTAGAATCTAGAAAAAATGATACAGAGGAAGCCTATTTCTGGCGCAGGAATAGAGACACAGACATAGAGAATGGAGGTGTGGACAAAGGGAGGGTAGGAAGAATTGGGAAATTAGGATTAACATATATATATATGTATATTATACACGTGGGCGTGCTCAGTCATGTCTAACCCTTTAGGCTTTGTCAAGGCAAGAATACTGGAGTACGTTGCCATTTCCTCCTCCAGGGGATCTTCCCGACCCAGGGATTGAACTTGCATCTCCTGCATTGGCAGGCGGATTCTTTTACCACTGAGCCACCTGGGAAACCCAACTACCATGTGTAAAATAGATAGCTAATGGGAACCTGCTGTATAACACAGGGAGCTCAGCTTGGTGCTGTGTTGATCTAGATGGGTGGTATAGGGGACAGGTGGGAGGAAAGTCCAGGAGGGAAGACATATATGCATACACATAGCTGATTCACTTCACTGTACAGAGAAACTGACACAAGGTTGTAAAGCAGTTGTATTCCAAAAAAAAATGTTTATCACCACCACCTTCTATACCACCACTCTTAGACCTGCCACAAACCCAAAAGGTTGGGTAATTTGAAAAAGATTTCTGAGAGTGTGATTATCTTTTTAAAATATAAATATATCACAGTGTCAAACAAATAATAGACTTAAATTTTAATTTACTCCATCTGTTATGTTCATTATTGGAATCTTCACTAGTAAATATATAAACTTTTTTTAATACTAGAGGTATTTTACCAGTAAAACTACTGCCTGCCATAAGTTTTGTTTGGCCTGCTTAGTTATGAGTGCAGGTTCTAGAGTTTTCAGCTGTGTGACCTTGGTCAAGTTATTAAATATCTCAGTACTTCATAATCCATATCTGAAAATGGGATAATAATAGTACCCATTCATTGAATTGTGAGAATTAAAGTGAAGTAATGAATGCAATGCATAATGTCTGACACAAATGCTACTATCATATCATTAATATTAGTTGAAGTTGTAGAAACAGGAATAAATGCTTTCTCTGTTGAGGACTAAAAGCAGGTCCATTACAGTTCTCCATTATTCTTAGGTTTCCTAAGTAAGCCAATCAGCCAATGAAGTACTTTTAGTCAAAAACCATCACATAAAAATATTCTTGTAACACTGTAACTAATAATAAGAAATTAGTATGAGATGTAAAAAGATTTTAGCACAAATAAGACAAGTGATTTCTTCATGAATTTCAATGATTTGATAATATGTGAAAGGAATGAGTGGATTTTTAATTTTTTTTTTTTTTCATTTTGCAGTGGAATGAAATTACCACATCTTTTCGGGTGGGAATGCCCCTAAGAAAACATAGGCAACACTTCAAAAAATATGGCAACTGTTTTACAGCAGGAGAAGCAGTGGACTGGCTTTATGACCTATTAAGAACTAATAGCAATTTTGGTCCTGAAGTTACAAGGCAACAGACTATCCAGCTATTGAGAAAATTTCTTAAGAATCATGTAATTGAAGATATCAAAGGCAAATGGGGGACAGAAAATCTTGATGACAACAGTCAGCTATTCAGGTATTAAACAAAGAAATAACTGCAAAACTGAATTACTTAACCATAAAGTTTCACTCTGCTTCTATTATATGGTTACTAAAACAGCAGCCTCTTTAGAAGAAGTAATATTTTCTTTAGAAAACTATTGCTCTTAGTTCAATTGAAACCACTTAGAAGTTAAAGTCCTTTAAAACTAATTCCTGCACAATTCAAACCTTATAATGATAAATAGTATATATAATAAAGTTGTGAGGAAAGGAGGAGATACTGTAACTTTAACATCTTCTGAAAGCTCTGTAACATGTGAAGGACAGAACATTATCAACATTTAGTTTCATAGATTTAAGAATTATAAATTCTCACAGGTTCTTCCCTTCAATAGACATATAATCTATACAATCTAAGAATACATATGATGAGATAAATAATAGCAAGCTTATATAATAACTAAAAAAAGAAATATAACACAATTTGAAAAAAAAAATAAGCATTTATCATGTACTAGCAGCCTTACTTTATGAGTTATATGTTTTCCTTATTTAATCCCTAGAATAGCTAAACAGGGTAGATATTAACTCATTTTTACAGGTGAAAAGGTGGAGACCATGCATCAGCAAATCTTATTCCTTCAGTCTGAAATATGCTCATGTACACATTCATCAGACTAGTGAATACATTTCTTCTCATGTCATCTATATTGTAGCCCACCTTGAAGTCAGGAGACCTTTCTGACTCCTGCATAATTGGGTCTGCATAATTGAGTTTTCTCTCATGCACCCAGAGTTCTTGATTATATATCCCTTAAATTAGATCTTTGGATTCTAATACACGTGGTTTTTTACTCTACAAAATTAGTACTTTTCAAATGAAATGTAGAAATAGATTTTTGCCTTTGTGTCAAAGATGGTTTATGTCACACAAGTAAACTACAGTAACAAATATATAAATACTTTGTATAAAACTCTGTAAATCCTTCCTCTCTGTGCTACTCATCAGTCACCATTTGAGTTTCTCTGCTGCACTCATCCTTTAGCTTTTACTGTCCTCAAGGTCCTAGGCTTGTCTATACTTCACCTCTCTCCCTGGACAGTCTCCTACTATGTCTCTGCTTTCACGCCATGTCTTAATGACTTTCAAGTCTCCAACCCAAATATCGCTCCTGAGCTTTAGGACTCACTTTTTGCCTGTTAGACAGGCACTTCACATATCATATAGCATATGAAAAATCACTACCATCTCCTAAGCTAACTTTTGACCTCTTATATCCATTTTTGTTTTTTGCTATTGCTGAGTCACTTCAGTCGTCCATATCTGAATGAATGGCAATCTTTCCTGTAGTTGCTTTCATTCTTTCCCTTCTCTTTAAATATGAGGTAATTATCAAACCATGTATATCATGCTGCCTCAGTACGCTCTGATCTGTCTGCTTGTCTTCATGATATTTTTTTCATTAGACTGTTGTTCTCTCTTACCTGAAATTCTGTATCTCTTAATCTCTGAAACTCTTAATCTCTCTACCTCTAGGCCTTTTACAGTGATAATAAAACTATGAATTGGTTTAAGAAGTCTTGTTAAAATGTTAACAGTTGCATTTGTTGATGGTCACCTATGTGGATGTTATTTTATAAAAACACCCTGTATTTGTTTGTATCTTTGAAATATTTTATATTAAATTGAAGGGAGGAAAAGCATTATAATCAAAAGGAACAACAGAGTTCTGAAAATTGAAGTCACAAAGGACAGAAAATATATACAAATTAGATAACTAATAAGAGAAATTTAGAAAATGTAACTTTCTAGAACTGTTTTGTATGTAAGTCATACCTCTCCTAAAGAATTAGTCCTAATAATAACCCTGAATTATACAGGAATAAAGTTAAAATATACAGTTTACTCATGATATCAGGAAACTATTAAAAAAATTTAAAGGCTTAATGAGAAAATTAATTTATGTAGAATATTCATTCCTTGATAAATTAAACCCAGTGTTTTTGAGTTATTTTTAAGATTTTTGTTGTTGGTCAGTTGCTAAGTCACGTCCAACTCTTTGAGACCCGTGAACTGCAGCACGCCAGGCTTCCCTGTCCTTCACCGTCTCCCAGATTTTGCTCAAGCTCATGTCCATTGAGTTAGTGATGCTATCCAACTGTCTCATCCTCTGTCCCACTCCCCACCAGCACCCACTCCCAATCTTTCCCAGCACCAGGGTCTTTTCCAGTGAATCAGCTCTTCGCATCAGGTGGCCAAAGTATTGGAGCTTCAGCTTCAGCATCAGTCCTTCCAGTGAATATTCAGGGTTGATTTTCTTTAGGATTGACTTTTTTGATCTCCTTGCAATCCAAGGCACTCTAAAGAGTCTTCTCCCAGAACCACAATTCAAAAGATAAATAGGCACTAAGATAAATAGGCACTAAAAGTTCATTATCTCACATTATTTAATTGCATATTCTTAAACCAGATTTCCTACAAGTTCTCCACTTAAAACTCTTCCACGAAGGCATCCAGAATTGAGAAAAAACAACATAGAGAATTTTTCCAAAGATAAAGATAGTATTTTTAAATTGCGAAACTTATCTCGAAGAACCCCTAAAAAACATGGACTACATTTCTCTCAGGTAAAAACATCTTTTTTACTAATCACCTGTTTAAATATAATTACTGTGTGCTTAATAATATCAATAGAATAATTAAAAGTAAATGATTCTTTAAGATTTGAAGCCAATGCTTGGAATCACTTAGCTATATTATATTCTAAGTGTATACATGTAAATTTGTTTGGAACTCAAATAATAATAAAAATTATAGTGAGACATACTTGAAATACTATTTGTATAATTTAAGCACGTATTTTAAATTAATTTGACAGTAGTGGGGGCAGATACAAAACCAAAAGCTCTATTACGGCACATGCCAAGTGCTAAATTGCTTCACTCATATCCAACTCTTTGCAACCTCATGGACTATAGTCCACCAGGCTCCTCTGTCTGTGAGATTCTCCAGGGAAGAATACTGGAGTGGGTTGCCATTTCCTTCTCCAGGAGATCTCCCCAATCCAGGGGTCTCTTAAGTCTCCTGCATTGGCAGGCAGTTTCTTTACAACTAGTGCCACCTGGGAAGCCCCAAATATTGTATTATTTCTTCAAGTGACACCTTTACAGCTCCACAGTAGACTGATACTAATAGAATTACTAAATATTAGAAGTAGTATCATTTCATTATTTCTAAAATTTGAGCATATCATATTAAACCAAAGTAATTCTTTTTTCAGGAAAATTCAGAGAAAATGAACTGTGAAATAATCGAGGAAGATCAAGAAAATTTAGCTGAAAACAGAGAAATAAGCCAGAAAGATGTTGAAGAAGTTTGGAGATATGTTATTCTGATCTAGTAAGCTAAAACTAAGCTATGACCAAGTTCCTGGGGGTGTTAAGGATATTATTTTGTTATTTTCATCAAGATGCTCAGTTGAAGAAGAGCAGATTAATTCTCAATACTTAGGATTTCACCTGTACATGTGTTTCTTAATAAATACTTTTGTATTTATTGTTCTGGTATAGGAGAAGTAGAATGGTTTGACTATGATTTGCTTTTTCTTTGACTCAAAGTTGTAGCTATAGTTTGGGGTCTATGTTGGTATCCTTCAAAGGTTATAAAGATAAATATACTTTAAAGTAGATACTAAATATAAGCCTTAGAGGTTCGATTTAAGAAAAATATTCTGAAAGCTTTGTCTGTTTTCTATTCATACTCTCGTATTTCTATTCCACCTATTTTATGGAGAAAAAAAAAAGCTTGTATTCTTTCTTCTATTTAGCCTGCAAACCGTTCTAGGTGTATCCTCCCTAGAAGAAGTCATAAATCCCAAACAAGTAATTCCTCAGTATATAATGTACAACATGACCAATACAAGTAAACACGGAGTAGTTATACTGCAAGACAAATCAGGTTGGTATCAATAAAAGAAGTTGGAATCATTTTAAACTTGCTGAAAAAGGCTGCAGCTATAGTGAGGATAAAGAAAGACCAAAATACATAAAGTAGAATGCTTCAACTGAGAGAACATCAGGGAGACTACTGTTTAATCAGAGGTGCTTTGGTAATCATTTCGAAATAATTTTTAAATGAATATTATTCACACTATTGCTTTAGCTCTTAAGGTGGATTCTTGCATGAATTTTTTTAATGGCAGAGTAAGCATCCAAAGAGTATGCAAATATAGTTGAAACTATTGTTTAACCACATTTTATTGAGGACCTACAATGTGCTGGGCATTGTGCTAAAGATTAGTGATGATTAAGAGAAAAATGGTCCATTCCTTTCTGGAGCTTACATGACAAGTTACATACAGATTTAAAGGGGTCAAGACACATGCAAAACCAAAGTAACACAAAACAAAGTAAGTCCAAACTTAAGAACCATATTTAAAAGAATACTGGCTTTATATTGTATGTATTTTATATAATGTATTGGTTTCAAATATAAAGAAAATCAGGGAAATCAAGCCAGTTGCATTGGAAAATTTACATTATAGGAAGTGTATTAATAAATTTACTCAAAATGTTGGCTCTTTTCTTTTTTCCTAATAATCAGTTGCTGGCTGTAGAATTAACTGACATGCATTACTTTGAGATTCTTTCTGTGGGCAAGAACTTTTGAGATTTTAATCATAAGAACAAAAAGTAAATGCTGAAAACTAGGAGCTATGTTGTATATGCATCCAGCTTTGGATCGGTCCCATCTTTCATTACCTGAAATAACTTGAGTGTATGCTCTCATCTAAGCTTTCTATTTATGATTATTAACTTTTCAAGTGAAATGTATGTGTGGTTTTTGTGTTTGTGTCAAAAAACTGTAACACTTATGCATCATATTTCACTTAGTAGCAGTTGAAAGATTTTAAGCAAGCCTTGCTTTGAAATCACCTTAATAGTAAAATGTATTTTAATCAATTATATTTTATTAATAGATTTATATATTAATATATTTTATATAATTTTTATATTTTATAAAATATAATTAATAAAATATAGCTTTTTCTGTCATAGGTTTCACTCAAATCAGTAATATTCAAGAAGCATAGCTAACTTTTAAACTTGTATTTTAAAATACTATATGGCCCTATATATTATTAAATATGTAATCAATTTTAATTCTGGTAGTACATATACATATATATAAATATATGTATAATTATGTAGCAAGTGTGAAGTTTTAAATATACTATTACAAGAATTATATAATTAAATGATATTAATTTTTGTGTAGATGATCTTCCTCACTGGGTACTATCTGCCATGAAGTGCCTAGCAAATTGTAAGTAAACAAACGGTATATGTGTGATATGTGTATGTATTATATTGATAGTATTTAATAAGAGCCAAGGGATTATTTTAATTCATGAAAGTCATGATAAAATTGAACTATATCATTTCTGTTGATGTTTAAATGAAGATCTAGTAGAACTGATTACATTTCATTACATATGGATTGGGTTATAGAGCACTTTTTCTCTGCAGATAATGATTTTATAATCCAAGCTAATCATTTATGACTCAGTTTTCATAGATCATAAATTCACAGGCTAGAAGATCTCAAAAATGATTTTTAGATATAATCAACATCAATTGTCTCATGAGTCCAGGGGATTCAAATAGCAACTTATAAGTAAGTTCAGTTCAGTTGCTCAGTCGTGTCTGACTCTTTGCGACCCCGTGAATCGCAGCACGCCAGGCCTCCCTGTCCATCACCAACTCCCGGAGTTCACCCAGACTCACGTCCATCAAGTCAGTGATGCCATCCAGCTGTCTCATCCTCTGTCGTCCCCTTCTCCTCCTGCCCCCAATCCCTCCCAGCATCACAGTCTTTTCCAGTGAGTCAACTCTTCACAAGAGGTGGCCAAAGTACTGGAGTTTAAGCTTTAGCATCATTCCTTCCAAAGAAATTCCAGGGCTGATCTCCTTCAGAATGGACTGGTTGGATCTCCTTGCAGTCCAGGGGACTCTCAAGAGTCTTCTCCAACACCACAGTTCAAAAGCATCAATTTTTCGGCGCTCAGCCTTCTTCACAATCCAACTCTCACATCCATACATGAGCACAGGAAAAACCATAGCCTTGACTAGACGAACCTTTGTTGGCAAAGTAATGTCTCTGCTTTTGAATATGCTATCTAGGTTGGTCACAACTTATAAGTAAAGCAGCTTGTAAATATAAAGCTTCAATTAGAAATGAAGTCTATAAAACCCACTTCATTCCCCTGGCCATTGTACAGAGCTTCAGCATTCAGATGTTTCATGATACGCTTCTTCTCCATAGAATATATTAATGAAACTTTTATGTTTATCAAAAAGAATGATCTTCACTAAATTAGATAATTTTTTAATGTTTTGTTCTTCAAGCTTTTCCCATACTGGTCAATGATGATTGATTTTTATAATTTAAGGCCCTGTTCAAGTACAAAACACTAATTGCTCTCAAAAGTCAGTTTTAAAAATGTGTACAGAGGTGTATGCACACATCATCAAAAGTAAAATTATATTTTAATAATTACATTACAGAAGTAATTTTCTAGGTCTTATAAAATTTGTATTTTATTAATGTTCAAAATAAGTATATATTCCCTTATTGTCCACTGGGTGTCAATATGACAAAATAACAGAATAGCAATAAAGTAAATAATATTAGATACAGAAAAATTTTATTTATCAAATCAAGGTAAAGATCTTGAACAGAAACATAAGATTTTTGAAATTCTCTTTCTACCTTCCCCTGCCTACCTGCCTTTCTCTCTCATACCTTGCCTCATAGATAGTAACTCAAATATTCCAGGGATTTCTCTGATACCTCATCTTTAAGGTTTTGTTTCTTTTGCTTCCCAGTCCATGTTATGCATAAGTGATACCAAAGATGCAACTTACTGGATTCCAGTTTAACAACAATATGTCTAGCCAGAGGCAATATTAAGACTTTGATTTAACATGTTTGTTATTTATTCCTGCACAGTAATCCTATGACATACAAGAATCAGTGATCAAGATACTATTCCCAATTTTTTTCTAGAAAAGAAAACTTTGCCTTTTTTCTAATACATGAGGAGCTATATATTCAAACCTAGATTCTCTAACTGTAAATTTTATATGTTTAATTCCAGTAAAGAATTTTCTATCTTAAAAAACTTGTAATGATTATCAAAATTTTTATTCTACATATTAAGAATATATCTCATATCCTCCTTATAAAAACTGTTTTGTTCCACATAAAGCCATCATTAGCCTTTAAACTATTAAGTGTGTATATGTGTGTGTTACCTTGAAAGATAGTAGAGTAACTCTCAAATCTTAGTGCATATCACAGTCACTAGAGATACTCACCAAAAATTCAGGTTCAACTGATTGAATATGTCAGGATTTTTTTTTTAAATCATATCTCAGAAGATTCTTCTAGTAAAGATGCCCAGATCAATATTTGGAAGCTACTAAATTAGTAAACAAATAGCAAAAATTTCTAGATCAATAATTCCTAGCTGCATTGGAATTCTGATAGATTCTGTACTGTATAGAAGAGATTATGCTTTTAATAGGCACACTGATGTTTCTGATTATGTAGTCCATGGACCACACTTTAAATGCTGTTGAGTCTCAAGGTCCTATGACTTGCTCTTACAGACCTCTGAGTTCTAATTTTAGCTTTGCCATCAAAGTCTCTTGCCTCTTGAGCAAGTGGCTCTGAGCTTCAGTTTCTTCACCTATAACATGAGATCAGAATTTCCTGAGGAAAATACCAATAAGTAGGCATAATTATTTCAATAATGTTAAGCTAATTGAACAGCAATGTAATGACAGTATTTAAATTCATTCAGAGTATGCTTTATATCAGGCAAAATTTAATCATGAAAATATAAATTTGCAAAAGACAATTTGAAAAAGTTATTTGCAATATCTAAATATTCTGTGCTATATAAAATGAATTGTGATAAAATTCCATTAAAATAAACTTCCCCGATGCTTTTAAAATATATTTCAAATTTTTCAGTCATATAAATATTAAAACTAAGCAAAATATTAATAAGTGAAGTGATTTCTAGTGAAAAGATAGTGAGAAGGCATGAGATATGCACAACCTTTTAAATTTTTGAATTATGACAGAATTTGTTGTTAAGCATAGATCCTTCATGAAATAAATACAGGCTTTAGGCTTTTTATAAGTATCTTTAAAAATTATATTTAAAAGAAATATGTTTCACTTTTTTTTGCCTTCCACTTAGGGCCAAGAAGTAATGATATGAATAATCCAACTTATATTGGATTTGAGCGAGATGTATTCAGAACAATTGCAGATTATTTTCTAGATCTCCCTGAACCTCTACTTACCTTTGAATATTATGAATTATTTGTGAACATTTTGGGTATGTATAGATTTTTCCTTATTATTTAATTTATTTTACTGGTTTCCAAGTCCCCCATAATTTAAAAGATCTGTATGAAAAAAGATACATATGAAAGTGACAGGCTATTAATTATTTTAAAACTCAGAAATATTCTGGTTGCTGTTATGTTTTCCAGTCATTCAAATATACCATTCTAACACCAATTCTCTACACCAATAATGTCTTGCAATTCAGTTCATTTCTGAAACTACCCAGTTAACCCAGACCCCAAAAGTTGAGGGCAAAGTTTTTCAACTTGGATACTAACTACCCAGGACTAGCTTAGACCCCACAGATTAAGGACTCAGTTCATCAAGACTGTCCTCACTTCATACAGGAGCTGCAAATGGGGTCCTCAGGTTTAATAGCCCTTCTCCCTGGCTAATTATCAAACCCAGGGATTCCCACAACCCCCCTGAGGTTTAATAATTCACTGTGATAGTTTTCAGAACTCTGGAAAGTGCTTTACCTAATGATCACCAGTTTATTATAAAGTATATAAGTCAGGAGTAGCCAAGTAGAAGAGAGTTATAGGGCAAGAAAGGGGGGTAAGGGCTGTGCAGAGCTTCTATGTTCTCTTCAGAAATGTCACTCTCTCAAGTTTGTCCATGTATTTACCAACTGGTAAGCTCCCATAGCTGTGTTGTTTCCATTTTAATTTGAGGTTTCACTACATAGACATGGTTGATTAAATCATTGGTCATTGTTGATTAAGTTTGATCTCCATCACCACCACCAACCACCCTACCACCCCCTCCAGGGAGATATGCATGTGTGCATGCTAAGTCACTTCAGTCGTGTCTGACTCTTGTGACACTGTGGGCTTTAGCCTGCCCAGCTCCTCTGTCCATTGGATTCTCCAGGCAAGAATACTGGAGTGAGTTGCCATGCCCTTCTCCAGGGAATGTTCCCGACCCAGGGATTGAACCCATTTCTCTTAAGTCTTCTACATTGGCAGGTGGGTTCTTTACCACTTAGTGCCACCTGGGAAACACCAGAGTCAAGTGAAGTGAAAGTTGCTCAGTCATGTCCAACTCTTTGTGACCCTATGAACTATACAGTCCATGGAATTCTCCAGGCCAGGATACTGGAATGGGTAGCCATTCCCTTCTCCAGGAAATCTTCCCAACCCAGGGATCAAACTCAGGTCTCCTTAAGTTAGGACTAAAATTCCAACCTTCTAAGCAAGGCCAGCACTGGTGGTGGTTTAGTAGTTAAGTAATGTCCGACTCTTACAACCCCATAGACTGTAGCCTGCCAGACTTCTCTCTCCATGGGGTTCTCCAGATAAGAATACTGGAGTGGGTTGCCATTTCCTTCTTCAGGGGATCTTCCCAACCCAGGAATCGAACCCTGGTCTCCTGTATTGCAGGTAGATTCTTTACTCAACTTTACTCAGGCCAGCCCTAAGTCAGCTCATTAGCGTAAACTGAAGCATGCTCAAATAGGCTCATTGTGAAGGATAAAAGGCTCCAATCACTCTGGAAATTCCTTGGGTTTTAGGAGCTATGTACCAGGTATCTGAGAGAAAAATCATATATATGTTTTCTTAAACTACAGTTGTCTTATAATTAAGAGCTTTCTAATACTTGTAGACTGAAAGTAGATATTTTTAATGTATTTGACTCAATCCATTTAATTAGATTGTTGAAATAAATTTTAAAATTATTTTCATCACAAGTTGGAAAACCTCTAGTCTTGCACTTTGTAACTGAATGTTGCATGTGTCCTATTTAAGTGGCTTCTGAATTAAGCAGCTGCTATTTGTACTATACTAACAATATGTACTATAGTGATGCTTTATTTTTTTAATATTGCTATTGTTTTTGTTTTATTTTTGTCCACTATCATACAGTTGCATCTTAATTTTTGTTTCATTTCCTGGTAGTTGTTTGTGGCTACGTCACAGTTTCAGATAGACCCAGAGGGATACATAAAATCCAAGATGATCCACAGTCTTCAAAAATTCTTCATTTAAACAATCTGAATTCCTTCAAATCAACTGAGTGTCTTCTTCTCAGTCTTCTTCATAAAGACAAAACAAAAGAAGAATCAGATACTACTGAGAGACTCCAGATAAGTGATCAAGGATTTCAAGAAAAATATGATAAGAAAATGCAGCTAGTTAATTTTAAAAACAGAAGAGCCAGTGCTAATGACATAATAGGAGGAAGTTGCTATAATTTAATAGGCTTAAGTAGAATGCATGTTCTATCCTCTAACATCAAACCAAGGTGCTATTCATTAGAAGGAATTGTAGATTTACCAGGGAGTTCAAGTAAAGAGGTCTCCAGTGTCTTCCATCAATCTGTTCTGAACATAGAAGGACAAAATAATATGCAATCTTTAGGGTCTGAGACCAAACAGGAATCCCTGATGAATCTTCATTCAGAGGAAGGTATTCAAAAGCCATTCTCTGTTGGTTATAAGAGAACCTCTACTTTGACCACTCAAGACCAAGAGGAGTTATATAATGGAAAGTGCAAACCGAAACAGCTTTGTAGATCTCAGAGTTTACTTTTAAGAAGTAGTACAAGAAGGAATAGTTATATTAATATGCCAGTGGCTGAAATTATCATGAAACCAAATCTTGAACAAGGCAGCACCAGTGTGCAAACAGCTATGGAAGGTGAACTCGGAGAGTCTAGTACCACAATCAATAAAAGACTCTGCAAAAGCACAATAGAACTTTCAGAAAACTCTTTACCTCCAGCTTCTTCTATGTTGACTGGCACACAAAGTAAGGTTGATGCTTTCAATGCATGTAATATTAATTTTTAGTGTTTACTAACCCAGTTTTGCTTACCTGGCTTTTCTTCTCTGAAATTGCTTAATTTTTTCCTCCAAAAGAAAAAATTCTTGTTGTATAAGACTTGTCATGGCATAACTAAGATTTATTCTACTTACCTAAAGCACTCCTTTTCTTTGCCTTAAATTTCATTTATTCTGAGTCACTGTTTATAATTGGTGAAAGATTTTCAGTCCTTCATAATCCAATGGGTTATGAAGAAAATAATGAGTATCTTACCATGTTTTTGAAGAATGTGTAAATTTCATGGAATAGTTAAACATAATATTAAAATATTATTTTGCCTTCCTTATATAACTATATGATGGTAGTATTAAAACAACTAGTGTCATTGATGATTTTTTTTTTCTGGGGGGTGACTTTGCTTTCCTAGGTTTGCTGCAACCTCATTTAGAGAGGGTTGCCATCGATGCACTGCAGTTATGTTGTTTGTTACTTCCCCCACCAAATCGTAGAAAGCTTCAGCTTTTAATGCGCATGATTTCTCGAATGAGTCAAAATGTTGATATGCCCCAACTTCATGATGCAATGGGTACAAGATCACTGGTAAGTTGATTCTTAAGGAAAGAATAAGTCTGAATCATAAACCACTACCACCACCACCACCATTCCCCCATCCCCAGCAGAAAAAAAAAGTTAGAAAACCAAACTAAGAATACTATTCAAGTGATGTCATGGTCTTGAAATCCTAGATTCTTGAGTTTAAAAGACTTGAAAGTCTAACCTTCCCTAATGTGCAGCAGAATGCACATTAATCCTTTGTGCCCAGTCTTTTATACTTTCACATCTTGATCTTTGTATTGTCTGAGGACTTTGCCTCTTCATTCATTCTATGTTAGAATGAGTCAGACTGTCAGACCATATTATATTGCCTCATGCCAATTCTGTTTGGTGGGGAAAGAAGAGGAGATAGATATAGGCACTACTGAAAGCTGAAGGGCACTGTAACCCTTGAAATAGAGAATTAATGGGAAATTCATGTGTAGTAAGTCAGAGTGTTTCAGATACTCTGGGAGTGGAAAAGTTGTATTTGATGTATTGTGTGAATTAGGATGGCTTGTCACTGTAAGCAGGAAGTTGGAAGAACTTCTGTGAAATAGTCTTGGGCTCCATATGAAGATGAGGGATGAGGCATTCATATGCAGATCCCCATTGGAAATGAACTCTTGAAAGTGTACCTCTAATATGTTCCTCTGTTTCTCTCTTTATCTCTGTGTCTCTCTCTCTGTCTATAAAGAACTGCCACTTCCTCAGAGCACAGCTTCAATTTACAGGATGTTCTTGTAGCAAGGAATCAGGAGCTAAGTTCCATTCTTCCACTCAGGACAGTTTTTTAATAATAACAGACCTAATATAAAGAGAAAGAATTACTCTCAGTGATTGTGGCACCACTAAAAAGCATAAGGAAGTTTGTAGGGGAAGATATTTAGAGAGATATGAGTAGAAAGAAGATAATTTTGATTTTACACTTTTCAGTTAGGTTATAGGACATCCAAGTGAAATTTATCCTAGCATGTTGGAAACATGAGCCTGGTGAAAAAAGATCAGGTCTGAAAGTACATGTTTTGCAAAGTGATAGTTGAAGGTATGGAAGTAAATGAGCTCTACAAAGCTGAGGAAAAAAAGAATAAAAATCTGAGGACTGAACCTTAGTAGAAGATAGGAAAATCCTGCCAGACATGTAGAAATAAAACCAAAAATAGTTCAATAAATATGCTCAGCATCTATTATGTGCACAATACCTAAAATACAATTCTGTATTCAAATTATTTTAGAATGAAGTGTGTGTTTATGTGTGCCTTATTAAATTAATCCCACAAAAATACAAATAGAATATATAACATATAAACACACGTGGTTACAAGATTGGCACCATATATCTTTTGAAACTGGAAAATAGTGTGTGCAAGAGTGCATGCATGTATGTGTCTTGTATTTGGTGGCTTATATGGATATAAATGAGAGTAAATTAGTTTTGAAACCCAAAATTTATCCCAGGATTTGAAGATCATCATGATGGAACTGAAAAATACATAAGTTGTCTTTAAAGACTGATGGAATAGCATTAAAAACTATTTTCCAATTTCAAAAGATATATGGTGCCAACCTTGTAACCACGTGTATTTATATGTTATATATTCTTCTATTTGTGTTTTTGTGGGATCAATTTACTAAGTCACTCTTCTCTAACAGTCTTTGTGCTGTACTGTGCTTAGACATGTCTGACTCTTTACAACCCTAGGGACTTTAATTTGCCAGACTCTTCTGTCCAGGGCGATTCTCCAAGCAAGAATACTGGAATGGGTTGCCATGCCTTCCTCCAAGGGATCTTTCCTAACCCAGGTGTCCCACATTGCGGGCAGATTCTTTACCATCTGAGCCACCAGGCAAGCCCAAGAATACTGGAGTCGGTAGCCTATCCCTTCCTGGCTTCTCCAGGGGAAATTCCCAACTCAGGGGCACCATATTTATATGGTATTAATGGAATCTGTGTATTTACTAATAAAAGCGTGACAAAGTTAAAGAAAAAGCTAAGTCTTCTGTAGTCATTTGGAATTTATATTAAGGAATTACTTAACAAGTACTAAAACAAAAGGAATTGGCATTTTATTCTTCCTAATGTTATGTTATTGTCCTCATTTTTAAAGCTGAAGTTGGCTTATCACTTTATCTCAATCTGTTAGCATAATGCTACCTAGAATTTACTGATAACCTAATTTATATAAAACCTTAAGCTTTTAAATTCATGTCTTTTATTATGTTTCTAGATGATACACACTTTTTCTCGGAGTGTGTTACGCTGTGCTGAAGAAGTAGATCTTGATGAGCTTCTTGCTGCAAGATTAGTATCTTTCTTGATGGACCATCAACAGGAAATTCTTCAAGTGCCTTCTTACCTACTGGCTGCAGTAGAGAAACATCTTGACTACTTAAGAAAGGGCCATGTATGTATTGTAAGTCTTAAAATTCTTTGCATTAGTCTGTTGCAAATGTCAAATCATCTCAAACTAGCCTTATCAAAAAGGGAAACTATTTCAGCTCACGTAAATAACCTCCAAAAGTCAGGAATATAGACAGAATATGGAGATTCAAATAGCCAGAGGACTCTTTTCCATCCCTTCATCCCTTATTTCCATTTCAGTCTTATAGTTAAAAACTGGCTCCTTCACATGATGGAATATGTTTGATTAAAGTTAAAGTCATTCAGTCGTGTCTCACTCTTTGTGACCCCATGGACTATATAGTCCATGGAATTCTCCAGGCCAGAATACTGGAGCGGGTAGCCTTTCCCTTCTCCAGGGGATCTTCCCAAACCAGGGATCAAACCCAGGTCTCCCACATTGCAGGTGGATTCTTTACCAGCTGAGCCATAAGGGAAGCCCAAGAATACTGCAGTGGGTAGCCTATCCCTTCTCCAGTTTATCTTCCTGACCCAGGAATCAAACTGGGGTCTCCTGCATTGCAGGCAGATTCTTTACCAAGTGAGCTATGAGGGAAGCCCTATGGTCCATTGAAGCTCTTTTCATTCCATGGGGGAAAAGAGCCATTCCTTCACCTTTGATTTGAAAAGTTATTGGTATGGACTCATATTGGCCCAGTCTAGGTTAAATGCACATTTTTTAAGTGGTTGAGGGTGATTGAGTTGGAAAGAGGGCCATACTCTGAGTGACTCTACATAGATTAGAGAATAATCTGTTATTCAAAAAAAAGTAAGGATAGTTGGGGGTAGAATGGGAAGGAGAAAAGGAATCTAAGCAGCCAAAAGCAACACATCAGTTCTATTCAGTCTTTGACTGCCCAGCATATATACTCATGTTTCTTCCTATGCATATCATTCTAATGTTGCCATAACTTACCATGATTATAACTATCCTCTACAATTTCTTTCTCTTGTCTACAGATGTTAGAGACCCTGCCCATATTCTTACACCTCAAAAATTGTAGAACACTTTTCACTATTTCAGAACATTAGTGTTTTAAGCGACTGAGCGACTTCACTTTGACTTTTCACTTTCATGCACTGGAGAAGGAAATGGCAACCCACTCCAGTGTTCTTGCCTGGAGAATCCCATGGACAGAGGAGCCTGGTGGGCTGCCATCTATGGGGTTGCACAGAGTCGGACACGACTGAAGCGACTTAGCAGCAGCAGCAGCAGCAGTGTTTTAAGATGAATTAAAACATCATGTTGTTACTGTTTCACGGTTAAAAGAATAAAATCCATGGCTAATGGTACTAATGATGATTTTACATTATTAATATCTTATGTACATCCCCATTTTATGGATGAGACAAATCAAGACAAGTTTAAATCACTTGCTGATGGTTATAAAGCTGTAGTAGATTGTAGGACTGGGAGTGAGACCCTACTGACTTATTGCTTCTCTGCTGCATAATACAGTTTTCTTAAAGTGTTAAATGTTTGGTGGCAACATAATATGAACAAAATTCCATTGAAAGAATTATTTACCAAATAGGAACATGACCTGAATTAATAGATTTGACTGTATCATTTTGTTCTTTACAGATTAAAAATCCTGGAGATGGAGTGATTGCTCCTTTGCCAACATATTCATACTGTAAGCAGATCAGTGCTCAGGAGTTTGATGAACAGAAAGTTTCTACCTCTCAAGCTGCAATTGCAGAACTTTTAGAGAATATTATTAAAAATAAGAGTTTGCCTCTAAAGGAGAAAAGGAGAAAAATAAAACAGGTAAGAGATTGAATAATTTCCTAATCATAGATATTTCTAATATGTTATTGCTGTTTGTTACTTAAAAGCATTTAGAATCTAATTTCTTATTTTAATATTTTGAATTTTAAAGATTATATATGTATAACTTATGTATTTCTACCTGCTTGGTTTTACTCTGTCCTGAAATTAATAATAACAATAATAACATATACTCTCCTTTATGTCAAGTATTTTGTATTTATAGCATGGATTGCTTTAGGAAAATAATTATAAACTTTAGATTATAATATGTAAATTTTAGTGACTCATCATTGCCATTTAGAATTTTGGCTCTATATCAAAGCACTGTAGCCACATGATTCTAGCATGTCCAATTCCAGATCTGAGACACTTGAAGAAATATGAAATATACCAAGTAGATCCCAGTGACCTTCATGGTGTTACCAGTGAGAAGAAAGAACATCTGGAATTTAGGAGAATTAATACCAGAAGAGAATCCTAGAGCATTAATGCTAACTGGGCTCCAAGAAATATTACAAGATACCTTTCCCATGTGAGAAAGTGGAGGGAGAAGCAAGGATAAAGTAAAAGGATACTTATCAAATACATGTTTGAGAAAAGCACTGAATTCTTATAAAATCTTGACCAGTGGCTTCAGCTTGGTTAATAATGTTAAATATCTTCTAATTCTTCACCCCATTTTTAAGTTTCAGAAGGAATATCCCTTAATATATCAGAAAAGATTTCCAACCTCTGAAAGTGAAGCAGCACTTTTCGGTGACAAACCTACAATCAAGCAACCAATGCTATTTTTAAGAAAACCAAAGTTTCGTAGTTTAAGATACTAATTGAATTGAAAATTATGTACTACTTCTAGAACTTTGGTAAGTGAAGCCATATGTAAGAATTCAGGTACTATAAAAGAAGTATTTATTAATAAGGTATTTTTTTTTTCAATAAAACATTATATAAGGAGGTGCCAAATAGTTTTTATCATTGTGAAGCTGCTAAGAAACTAGTAGACCTTAACTGAGAGCAAATAACAGTAGATGATACCAGATATTTTAACCAGAAATGATCTTTTGTTTTTTATACAGCTATCTGGAAAAGTTATCATGATGTGTGCTAAAACTGTATTTACTTGAATTTTGAAAACTGACATTTGCTCATCAAGATTAAGCTGTAATTCTGTTTAAAAAAAAAAACTTATCTGCACATGCTTATTGATGTTACTTAAAGAACTAGATGTTTTAGTTGTTTATAATTACTTTTGTTTCTAAGTGTAAGAATGTGAAGACTATTTGGAAACTTGGTGAATTAATTTTCATCTACTAAATATTGCACTCTTATATATTCTTTTTCTACTTTTGATCTATTTATGTATCTATGTGTTTTAAAAATATGTATATATAAGACTTTGGTTTGCCTTTAATGTTTACCCCAACTGCTTCAGTCATTCATTTTTTTCCAGTAAACATCTTTTGCATTCTAATTGTCATGAATCTACAAGAAGGTAGAAATATGAAAGAAGTAGAAGGCAGTCATATGTTCATTTAAAAGATATTTATTTAGCAACTGCTATATGCCTTTCATTCTTCAAGATGTGAGGAGAAAATGATGAATAAAACAGAAAACCTCTTCCCCTAAAATATTTTCTAATCAAGGAAAATATACCTATTATATACTTAAAATAACAGTACACTCCCTGAAATCAAGTCATGAGGATTCATTCCTACTGAAGACTAGCCTTTTTAATGATGAAACAGTTCTCTAAGCTAGTGTTTTTTAAATTGGTGCATATTAGAAGCATCAGGAGAGTTTTAAAATAAAAAATGCTCAGGCCCTACCTTATATTGATTAAATCAAAATTTTAACGAATAGCATATAGGCCTCAGTATTTTTTAAACTCTCCAGGTGAATCCAATATTCAGCCAACTTTGAGAATCAGTGCCCTAAATACTTTGTATAAATAAAATGTCAAACTGGTATCATATTGGCTTTATTATTTCACGGAAGAAAATCCCAAGTGTAAGTTCCTGTCATCTTAATAGAAGGTTCTCCAAATTTCTACTTGACTAACAGTACAAACTTGAAGCAATTTTTCTTCCAAATTTTTCTGAAGATTATTTAATATCTATTTGGTAAGTGTAAAGATATACATACTGACTGGGATGTAATAGACACTTATTGTTCAATGACTGTTTTGATTTCTCAGTGTAATGTCATACAGTAAAATGACAATGTTCCATTTGAGATTAATATTTTTATTAAAAATAGGAACAGAAAATAATATATCTTTTTCCCAGAAACCTTAGCTAAAAATATTGAACCAAATTAGAATTCTTCCCAAGGTGTTTGTAGACTCAAAAATTTGTTTAAAGATGTGTACTAGTATGAATTATGTTGTGTATTGTGATAAAAACTATTGTGGGTTTTGTAACAATTTAATTTTGTATTTATTGATATTAAGTATATAAATACTATAAAGACATAGTAAACTTTCATCTCCATTAGTGTGCATTCAATTGAGGTTAAAGAGTACATGATGTAACACTTTAATAATGTGAACTCTGAAGTCAGATTTGGATCCTACTGTGCTATTTACTAGGTAACTGCAGACAAGTTATTTAAATTCTCTAAATCCCAGTTTTCTCTTATCTGTATGATAAAGATTATAATAGTACATGTCTGTTAGGATGTTGTGAGCATTAAATATAATAATGCATGAGAGAAATGTTTAGCACAGTATCTAGCATAGAATAGGCACTCTATAAATATTAGAAATTAATACTAGAAACACCTAGAATTATAGCACTAGAAGAGATTATAGGAAAAAATATAGTCCTCTCAGTTGCTTTGAGCAGAAGGGAAGGAACCAAAACAAAATTGTGAGCAATTTCTTGTTAAACTTATTTGTAGTGTGTGTCTTATTAAACTATTTTTAGTTATGAAAGAAAGCTTCTGATTGTACATACTGGTTGAAAATATTTGGTCGAGTATAAAGAAAAAAATTAATGAGAAAAGAAAACATTAATGTCTTCAGAAGCAATCATTGAATATGTGAAAGCATACAGGATACATTACACAAGTAGAATGCTTAGCCTTTGACTGGAATGTGGACAGATAACATTGTATCAGGGGGAAAAAAAGAGTCTTTAATTTCAAATATTGATGGGTTGCTTTGATGTTAAATGCTTACAGAAAGTTTCTTCTAATGCTTTTACTTTCTTGGGAAAAAAGAATCAAAATCAGCCCTTGAAAGTAAAGCATTTTGGGGAAGATGTTGCAAATTTCAGGGAAGAGGATATGAAATGGTCTAGCAAATCTGTTGGAACATGTAGGAAATTTTATTTCTGGTGCCAAAAGTTATCACCACCAAGCATTCCCACTAGCTTCTGCTAATTGCTGTCATTTACTGATCCACTCTTCTCATATACTATCTAGTTAATCTATATTCAGTAGTGGAAAGTACAAAGAATTTCCTACTGACTAGCTTTCTGTCCTTGTAAAGTGTAAACTCTGAGTTTCCTCATCCATAAAATATGAATAATAACATTTACTTAACCAAGTTGTAAGGATAATTAAAAGAGGCAATGTAATGTATTTAAATCTTGAACTTAGCAAGCCTAAGCTCAATTTCTAGATCCTTTCCTCTTATATTGAATTTAATAAAATTTCTGCTGATTAAAACTCCTTTCCTTCCAAATCTCTGTCCTCATATCTCACAATATATTTTCTGTTCTCTTCTATCAGTGGTGATATTTATACCTCATGTTTGGAAGAATTAAAAATAGTTCCAGAATTTTATATCCATGCAGCCTGTTACCTCTCTAACAGATATATCCCCCTTTGATTTTGAAGGTAAAGCACATGTTGTATGCATGTGGTATTACTGTTGAAACTTCTAGAAGAAAAAGGAAGGATTGTGGTTTTAACATTAAACTCTAAATTTAAGGAAATAAAGTCAGTTCACTGGAATAAAATTCACAGTTCTAAATATAATAAAGTATACCAACTTTATACTATAGAATTTTTTATTAACTCAGAATTAACTTAGCTTTTCTATTAACAATGGCACCCGACTCCAGTACTCTTGCCTGGAAAATCCCATGGATGGAGGATCCTGGTAGGCTGCAGTCCATGGGGTCGCAAAGAGTCAGACACGACTGAAGCGACTTAGCAGCAGCAGCAAGATTAACTAAGAATCTTATATTCTAAGAACTAGGGGGGAAATATATACAGAATAGCTGTTTTTAATCTCTCCAGAAAACCTCCCAAAATGTGTACTGAGGAAATGCAGAATGTATAAGACATTTGAAAATAGTTTTGACTTTTGCTTATTATGAAAAAAACATTTGTATCATTAATTGGTCTCTAACTTATTCTTCCATAAGCAACTAGAAAACCAAGTATTGAGTTGGCCAAAACTTTCTTTCAAGTTTTTCCATAACATCTTACAAAAAGCCCAAACAAGGTTTTGGCCAGCCCAATGTATGAAGCAACTGTTAATAGATACCAACTACAGGTAATAAAAGACTGATTCCTCAGAAAATGAAAACAAAGGAGGTAAGCCCTATGCGTGTGTGCATAATCACATCCATCTCTATCCATGGAATTTTTCAGGCAAGAATACTGGAGTGAGTCGCCATTTCCTTCTCCAGTGGATCTTCCCAACCCAGGGATCGAACCTGTATCTCTTGTATCTTCTTCATTGGTATGCAAGTTCTTTACCAAGTGAGCCACTGGAGAATCCCTATGATTGTCTCAAGATTACTGCCTCCAGGCAGTTGCCAGGCCACAGTGCAGGGAGGGACAGCCAAAATAAAGCTCAGTGTCTCAGTCCATTAAGCTAGAGATCAGAGGATGACTGAGGAAGCTATTTAAAAATACAGAAGACAAAAAGTTAAAAAACAAAAAAAAAACTCTTCAGAGATCTGCAGTGGTTTAAAGTTTTTGTTAAGTACTAATTGGCATTAGGCAGGGTGAAGTAGATCAGTTGAGTACTTAAAAAGAGGGGTGCAGGATGCAAGGAAAGAATGGACTGAAAAGCAGTAAACCAAACAATCTCAGTACCTCATAGATCTGGGAATACATATTCCCATCTGTCAAAGTATAGAGAACCTCTAATACTTGGGGCATTGGACAGCATCTTCAGAAGAGTTGTACTTCAATAGTGGGCCAAATTAGTGCTAGAATAAAAACTGCTATGAATAAAAGAATGAAACTAGAACACTTTCTAACACCATACACAAAAATAAACTCAAAATGGATTAAAGATCTCAACATAAGACCAGAACCTATAAAACTCCTAGAGGAGAATATAGGCAAAACACTCTCCGACATACATCACAGTAGGATCCTCTATGACCCACCTCCCAGAATATTGGAAATAAAAGCAAAAATAAACAAATGGGACCTAATTAAACTTAAAAGCTTCTGCACATCAAAGGAAACTATTAGCAAGGTGAAAAGGCAGCCTTCAGAATGGGAGAAAATAATAGCAAATGAAGCAACTGACAAACAACTAATCTCAAAAATATACAAGCAACTCCTACAGTTCAACTCCAGAAAAATAAATGACCCAATCAAAAAATGGGCCAAAGAACTAAATAGACATTTCTCCAAAGAAGACATGCAGATGGCTAACAAACACATGAAAAGATGCTCAACATCACTCATTATCAGAGAAATGCAAATCAAAACCACTATGAGGTACCATTTCACAGCAGTCAGAATGGCTGTGATCCATAAGTCTACAAGCAATAAATGCTGGAGAGGGTGTGGAAAAAAGGGAACCCTCTTACACTGTTGGTGGGAATGCAAACTAGTACAGCCACTATGGAGAACAGTGTGGAGATTCCTTAAAAAACTGGAAATAGAACTGCCTTATGATCCAGCAATCCCACTGCTGGGCATACACACTGAGGAAACCAGAAGGGAAAGAGACACGTGTACCCCAATGTTCATCACAGCACTGTTTATAATAGCCAGGACATGGAAGCAACCTAGATGCCCATCAGCAGATGAATGGATAAGAAAGCTGTGGTACATACACACAATGGAGTATTACTCAGCCATTAAAAAGAATACATTTGAATCAGTTCTAATGAGGTGGATGAAACTGGAACCTATTATACAGAGTGAAGTAAGCCAGAAAGAAAAACACCAATACAGTATACTAATGCATATATATGGAATTTAGAAAGATGGTAACAATAACCCTGTGTTATTGTTATTGACAGCAAAAGAGACACCAATGTATAGATCAGTCTTATGGGCTCTGTGGGAGAGGGAGAGGGTGGGAAGATTTGGGAGAATGGCATTGAAACATGTATAATATCATGTATGAAACGAGTCGCCAGTCCAGGTTCGATGCACAATACTGGATGCTTGGGGCTGGTGCACTGGATGACCCAGAGGGAGGATATGGGGAGGGAGGAGGGAGGAGGGTTCAAGATGGGGAACACAGGTATACCTGTGGCGGATTCATTTCGAAATTTGGCAAAACTAATACAATATTGTAAAGTTTAAAAATAAAATTTAAAAAAAAAGGTCACAAGGCTTAGTGACACGAAAAATAAAATAAAATAAAATTATCCATTAAAAAACCCTTTGGAAAAAAAAAAAAAACAAGCCTCACAATGTTCACATTGCTCTTTAAGTAACTTCCTGTGTGCCAGAAGAATACTTGAAAGAAATACAACAAAATCCTTATTTAACAACGTAAAAATTACAATGTCCAACATCCAGTCAAAAATTATCAGACATGCAAAGAAACAGAAAAATATATAATCCATAGCCAGAGGTAAAAGTGAAATGTACCTAGATATAACAGAGATAATGAAATTAAAAGGCACTTTGACAGTTATTGGAGAAGGAAATGGCAGTATTCTTAGGCTTCCCTTGTGGCTCAGTTGGTTAAGAATCCACCTGCAATGCAGGAGACCTGGGTTCGATCCCTGGGTTGGGAAGATCCCCTGGAGACTCCAGTATTCTGACCTGGAGAATTCCATGGACTGTATAGTCCATGGGGTCCCAAAGAGTCAGACACGACTGAGTGACTTTCACTTTCACTTTCAAAATAAAGTACAAAGGAAGCAAAACTGAAAGAAACGAAAAGAACAGAGTTTCAGTGAGCTATGTGAAAATATGAAACTGAAAATTGTGTAAATTAGAGCCTAGAAATGAAAGAAGAAAAAGGGAGGGCGTAAAAGTTACTGGCCAAAAATAATGAAGTTTTCCTAAATGTGACAAAGACCATAAACCCATAGAAGTTCAAGTAACACAGCAAAAAAAAAAAACACACAAATCTGCACCAAGGCACATGTAATCAAGTTGCTGAAAACTAATGATAAATAGGAAAAACATTCAGAGAAAAACAATTTATACAAAGGAACAAAAATAAGAATTATAGACTTATTTTTAAAAACTGTAAATGAGAAGACAGTTAAGTGATACTGTTTTAGGTTTGTTTTCTTGGTTGGGAATTGGTGTAAATTCACCACCAGTAAAAATTTTGGCAAGGGCTGTCAGTGTGCTACCAACCACAAGTAATAGTCTCTTCATTATAAGCTAGCCATTGATTGATCCAGATCCAAAATCCTAGTTTAATCAGCTTTGTAGGACTAGTCTTAGTTCTGCCTTAGGTCATATTACCCATATTAAAGTACTGAGACAAATATTTGTGTGTCCAAGATTACTGAGTAGTATATTTAGCTGACTCATTGGAAAAGACCCTGATACTGGGAAAGATTGAAGGCAAAAAGAGAAGGGAGCAGCAGAGGATGAGGTGGTTAGATGTCATCCCCAA
Source organism: Bos taurus (assembly GCF_002263795.3). NCBI lineage: Eukaryota > Metazoa > Chordata > Mammalia > Artiodactyla > Bovidae > Bos > Bos taurus. Next base: position 76,795,603 of record NC_037330.1, read on the forward strand.
CTCAATAGACATGAATCTGAACAAACTCTGGAAGACAGTGAAGGACAGGGAAACTTGGCATGCTGTAGTCCATGGGGTTGCAAAATATCAGACATGACTTAACAACTGAACAACACTTAGCAATACTTGCAAAAGTGATGGGGAGTGGGAAGGATGGGGCAAAAGAAAAGGTTGAACTGCAACAGAATTGTAACAAAGGCCTCAACTGATCCAATGAACAGGCTTTGGAGCTGGGATGGACCTTTAGAATTGTCCCAAATTGAAAAAAGCAACTGAGCCTTTGTACTTTCATCTAAGTGAAAGTATTAGTCACTCAGTCATGTCTGACTCTGTGACCCCATGGACTGTAGCCCACCAGGCTCTTCTGTCCATGGGATTCTCCAAGCAAGAATACTAGATTGGGCTACCATTTCCTTCTCCAGGGGATCTTCCTGACCCAGGGATTGAACCTGGGTCACCTACATTGCAGGAAGATTCTTAACCATCTGAGCCACCAGGGAAGGTACCTTCCTGTAAACCAGTCACTCAATATGGGTTGATTTGGGAAGTGCAACCCTGGGTGAAGTTCCCTTCAGTCAAGCATGGTTCCTAAAGAGGACTGCAGCCAATATCCCTGACTGGTGAGAAGTGAATGACTCAGCACAGAAGGGGTTCTATGTAGAACACCTCATATCCACTGCAAGGGATCCCTAGCATTAAAACGAACAAACTAGAAAAGGGATTGGATTAACATGAGAGAGGTTATGAGAATTGATGGTTTGGGATATTATTTGCTTCATTGTTATTAAAAAGTAATGTCTATCATATTAATAGATGGTTTGAAATTGAAAAAGTTTAAATTGCCTGTAATCTTAACAATCAGATAAAACCCAATGAAATCTTGACGTATCCTATCTCTCAACAACTCAGAATAAAGTAGCTCTCTTTTTGTCTTCTAAGGCTTATATGATTGACTGAGATTAGCAGTAATTTTTCTTAAAAGTTCATGATGAAGCTAAAAATACAGTGAAAGAACCTGCATTCTTATTCATTATGTACAATGTCTCAGACTTTTGTATTTATGGGGTTTTTTTGTCAGCTTTCTGATTTATATCTTGGAAATTCTAAAGACTGCATCCATCTTTAGATTTTAGCAGTTTCTACCTGCTTCTTACAATTCAGTGATCTAACTTGCCAGGCATTACTTCATGCTCAAGTGAAGAGTCCAAAGTCTTTCTTTTCCCCATCTTAACATTGTGTGTCCCCTCCACTCAGATTTATATTTCACCTAGGCTGTAGTGCTATTAAGTGTTGCTATTAAGCACTTATTGGTCAGTAAACAGAAAATTAAATTTCAAAATCAAATCATAAATTGGAAGAATTACATAGTTTAAAAATCAAATCATAAATTAGAAGAATTACATAGTTTAAAAATCACAGATGGTGGAAATTTAACTTTTGGAATCAGTGTTACATAATTTGTAAAGTGAATGTATTTTTAAGAAACCTATTAGTAAGTTAGATTTGGATGACTTGTGGGCAGTAGTGCCATCTGCAGGTCTGTGATGCCATTCTTCTTAGTGTCTGGTGTTCTCTAAGAGATTTGACTCTACTGAATATTTATGGTTTTATAATGTCAAGTACAAAGTGGCATTAATCACAGACTGAAGAAGGATGAACTTATAGGTACAGATCCTCATTAGAGATTTTTAAACCACTGAGCTAATATCAACTGCCATATCCATATTAATAATTCAAATGTTAAGAAATGTGTAAGAGCTAGACTATATATATGAAGTTAGTATAGATATTGGAATAATGCTCTGGAAGTGGGTTCTAATTGTGTATATATTATCAGCTGTGTGACATTAAAGAAAGTACTTAACTTCTCTGAAATGCAGTATTTTTAATTTATAAAATGGGAATAATACTTCCTTCATGACATCTTTGAGACCTCAAAATACATAAAATGTATAAAGTGCCTAGCACAAGTGTGCATACAATATGCTATCAATTGATAATAGTTCCCCTTCCCTTAAAATTAGAACAAAAATCTCAAGACCATTTACTGTCTTTGTACCTAGTGCATTTAAGAGTTATAAAATATATCATTACCTTTTTGGATAAAGTAAAATTAGGGATACTTATCCTATCCTGTATATCTTTTCATTTTTATGTCTTTTATAAAATTTAAATGTAGATATATATGTTGGTAGCTGCATAGAGTATTTCTACAATATATTTATAAGAAATGATAAACAGTGATTGCTGAATTTGGGGAGTATGAAGGAGTCTTATTTTTTTAATGTGTGTACCCCTGAAACTGTTTTAATTTCTATCATGTCCAACATTACTTTTTCCAAAATAGAATGCTAATAAATATAAATATTTGGAAAAGGAAAATATCTGAGATTATCCTTATATTAAAATGAATGACAGTTCCCTCTCTTCACCCCCACCTCTAAATCTTTGCTTCTAAATAAGACAAAAAGAAGAGAAGTCTTACCTGAGCAATTCAGATGTAGAGTAAATTTTCTCTAAAATCATAATGTATACTTTCAAGGGAATCTGTAGACAGGTTTCTTCAAAATTGATAAGAATGGAATAAACTGCCTAAGATCTGTCCTCTTAGAAAGCAGAATCTGACATGATTATTCAGTTTCTAGCTCTGTGATTACATAGTAGACTATGATTTCCATGGTCATTCATGGACATGCCCAAATAACACCATATTTGAATCACCTGACATGCATGTTTCCAGCAGAGGTTGAGCAAGATAAGGCTCTACCTTCTTGTTTCAGCTTTCATGCTGTAAATAAGTGTCCTTTTTACAGTTATGCAGTGCCATGTTTTTATTTTGGAGCTTTTGATAGGTGACTTCACTGTTTAAAATGAACCCCAAGTATAGTGCTGAAGTGCTGCCTTTTGTTCCTAAGAATAACAAGGTGGTGATATACCTGAAGAGCAAATGAATGTGTTAGGTAAACTCCATTCAGGCACAAGTTATAATACTGTTGGCTATCAGTTAAATGTAAATGAATCAACAAAACAATTAAATAATGCATTTTTAAACAGAAATATACATAAAACGAGGTTATAGCTTAGTCAGTTCATGAAAATGTTAGGGCCAAAGGCTCGAAGGAACCTAACTCTATAATTCCCCTAGGCGCAAAGTTTCAGGATTGCTATTTCAGTGTTTGCGTGACTTTATAGAAACATTATATTGCCATATGTTTACAAAAGAGTGGATATATCATAGCTGGCTTTGTCCCCCTGCACCTTTCTCTCTTTTCTGAATTTATTCTAATGAACATACACTAATTTTACTACAAGGAATAAAATTTTTCAAAATATATACAATATTAAATGTGATAAAATAAAATACATTGATTTAGCAGTCATATGGATTTGAGTTACTGCTTTGCCATTTAATGGCTATGTAACTTTGGAAACGTTGTTTAACTTTTTCACAGCCTATATACACATCTATAAAACAGATAATATGAAACTTGGAAAGTTATTCTGAGGATTAACAACAATGTATCTAAATTGTCTAGCTCAATATCTGGTATTCAACAATGTAACTATTAATATTAATTCTCTCCTGGGACTAAATCACAGAAGCCCAAGCCTCAGAGGCTCAACAGGTCTTTGAAAAATCATGATTTTCTTCCCTGTTATTATCCCCATTCACAAGCACAAATTTAATAGATTCAGTGCTTCAGCTTCTCTACACTTATCCTTGTTTCATCAACTGTTTGTTGAGTATCCACAATGTGCAGAAATTCTTCTATTGGTGAATAAAATAAAGTCTCTGCTTTGGGGTATTTTAAATCACATGATTTAGGCCTTTGTAGATCTATTGCTTCCCACGTGGCTCAGTGGTAAAGATTCCACCTGCCAAGCAGGAAAAGCGGGTTCAATCCCTGAGTCGGGAAAATCCCCTGGAGAAGGAAATGGCAACACATTCGAGTATTCTTGTCTGGGAAATCCCATGGAAAGAGGAACCTAGTGGGCTACAGTCCATGGGGTCACAAAGAGTCAGACACGACTTAGTGACTAAACAGCAACAATAGCAGAAGAACTATAATGACTGACCTCCACATATATTTCATCTAATACCCAGATGTGGGGATGGAGCGATTAACCCTAAAATACTGCATATTCTGCAAGTGATTCCTTTTTGAATCAAGTCCATCAGAAATTTGCTTAGGTACAGCCCCAGATTTTTACCCCTAAACTCGTTTAATACGCATGGCATCATAGTACTTGATTTTTCTTCTAACAATAACTCTCCAAAGCTTTTTCCACCTGGACCCTTTTTCTCCTTTTCTTTGAGAGTTCATAGTATCTCCTTTCTCTCTTTACCAACCTGGGGAGATGAAATTTTTGAACATTTACACTAGGTTAGTCTGAGATATTAAAGAGGATCTGACTATTATACAAATTTAGAAAATTTCTGAATGAAAGCTCTATTTCAAAAAAGTAGTTTTGAGAATAACTGAATCCATATCTCAAATTTAATAAGGATGATCTGTTGTTGTTATGGTTGTTCAGTTGTGTCCGATTCTTTGTGACCCCATGGACTGCAGCACTCCAGGCTTCTCTGACCTTCACCATCTCCCAGAGCTTGCTCAAACTCTTGTCCATTGAGTTGGGGATGCCATCCAACCATCTAGTCCTCTGTCGTCCCCTTCTTCTCCTGCCTTTAATCTTGCCCAGCATCAGGGTCTTTTCCAATGAATTGGCTCTTCACATCAGGTGGCCAAAGTATGGGAGCTTCAGCTTCAGCAGCAGTCCTTCCAGTGAATATTCAGGGTTGATTTCTTTTTATATTGACTGGTTTGATTTCCTTGCATTCCAAGGGACTCTCAAGAGTCTTCTCCAACACCACAGCTCCAAAGCATCTGTTCTTCAGTGCTCAGCCTTCTTTATGGTCCAACTCCCACATCTATCCATGACTACTGGAATAACCATAGCTTTGAATATGAGGAACTTTGTTGTCAAAGAAATGTCTCTGCTTTTTAGTACACTGTCTAGGTTTGTCATAGCTTTCCTTTCAAGGAGCAAGCGTCTTTTAATTCCATGGCTGCAGTTACCATCTGCAGTGATTTTGGAATCTAAGGAAATAAAATCTGTCACTGCTTCTACTTAGTCCCATTCTATTTGCCTGAAGTGATGGACCAGATGTCATGATCTTAGTTTTTTGAATGTTGAGTTTTAAGCCAGCTTTTACTTAGGATGATTTTACTTGGGCATAATTTATAATAGAAGTCGTGCTTTTAAAAATAAGGTACACAAATGGGAGTTCTACTTGGCCCCCCATACACAGAGAAGTAGCAGTGTATTTCTCCCTCTACCCCGGTCATGATCTGTTATCTGTGATGTCCTTTTCCTTGGTATAAGGTCCTGGAATGTCACTAACTATATTCCCATGTGTTGTCCAAGAGGCTGGCAAAATCCTTCCATGTATGGCCCAGTGTCCTACTGCGTCCTTCACTAATTATACAGCTTAGCTGACCTCACCTGTGCACAGCTGCCCTTTTACATTTTTCTATTTTATCTTGTCTCTGCTTTTTTTTTTCTTTGTCTCTGCTTTTATGTTGCATTCAGCTTTTCTCTTCTGCACACAGCAGTGTCCCCTCTGTGCATCCTCTTTTCTTTAGCTTCAGCTCTCAACCATTGGGAGAGACTATTTACCTTTGGGAAATGATTTTATTTTGCCACCAGATAAACCTGCCCCCTCCCCATGTGCTTCTTTTCTAACACACTCTGGATCTTGGAAACAGAAGACAGTAAGTAGTTTTTCTTCATTCCAGAGTATCTTGAGCCATAGCTACACAGCAGGGATCAAAGCAGGCACACATCAAAAGCACCCCAACTGAGAGGAGCAGCCCTGAAGCTTCTGTGCCTCCGGCTCTTGTTATCTTCACTGCCTGTGAGTCATGTATATCTCATCTCATCTTTTCTGTCTGCTATTCTGTTTCTAAGGCTCAGCAGAGAAAGCTGCTCTTTACTAAACTTATTTAACAACTCAAGATAAAACTTCTTGAGTTTTTTTCCCTCCCTCCATCCTCTCATAATTACTATACTTAATCAATTTCAGTGATACTTATTTATTTGACATTACTTAAGCTCTCACTGTGTGCCAACTACTATGAGTGAGTGATGAGGCTAGAAAAAATGAATGATACACTCCCTACTCTCAAGGAGCCTTCAACTAATGGAGCAAGACTACTATCATGTAGACAGTTCTAATACAGTGTGTGATCAAATCCATTGTTGTCATCATTCAGTCGATAAGTCGTATCCAACTCTGCGACCCCATGGACTGTAGCACACCAGGTTCCTCATTCCTCCACTATCTCCTGGAGTTTGCTCAAATTCATGTCCATTGAGTCAGTGATGCTATATAACCATTCTCATAGCATGCCCTCTTCTCCTTTTACCCTCTATCTTTCCCAGGATCAGGGTCTTTTCCAATGAATCGTTTCTTCACATCAGGTAGCCAAAGTTTTGGAGCTTCAGCTTTAGCATTAGTCCTTCCAATGAATATTCACAGTTAATTACCTTTAGGATTGACTGATTTGATCTCCTTAGAGTCCAAGGGCCTCTCAAGAGTCTTCTCCAGCACCACAATTCAAAAGCATCATCAGTTCTTCAGCTCTCGGTCTTCTTTGGGCTTCCATGGTAGCTCAGGCAATAAAGTATTTGCCTGCAATGCAGGAGGCCCCGGTTCAATCCCTGGGTCAGCAGGATCCCCTGGAGAAGGGAATGGCTACCCACTCCAGTATTCTTGCCTGGAGAATTCCGTGGACAAAGACACCTGGCGAGTTACAGTCCATGGGGTCATAAAGAGTCACGACTGAGTGACTAACACTTTATCATCATTAGTAGCCTTCTTTATGGTCCAACTCTCACATCCACACATGACTACTGGAAAAATCACAGCTTTGACTACATGGACCTTTGTCAGAAAAATGATGTCTCTGCTTTTTAGTACACTGTCTCAGTTTGTCATAACTTTCTTTCCAAGGAGCCAGTGCCTTTTAATTTCATGGCTACAGTCACTGTCTGCAGTGATTTTGGAGCCCATAGTAGAGACAAAGGATCTTTTTGGAGGAAATGGAAGGGGCACCATTTCTCAGATGAGGTGATACCTTGGATGGGTGTTTATCCAGGCAGAGGGTTCACAGATGTAGGGACAGAGTTAGGGTACTGTTGCTGCTGCTGCTGCTAAGTCACTTCAATCGTGTCCGACTCTGTGTGACCCCATAGACGGAAGACCACCAGGCTCCCCCATCCCTGGGATTCTCCAGGCAAGAACACTGGAGTGGGTTGCCATTCCCTTCTCCATAGGGTAGTGTAGACAGAGGCAAATCATTGGGGATGAAAAATAGCAAACGTGTTCTTGAGGTTGGGGTAATAGGAGCAAGTCAAGATTGCTGAGCTATGCATTTGAGTCAGGGAGTTACTAGAGATACTGCTGAGAATATCATAAAAACTTCATAACCATTTTTTCCCTTTATTTTGTTCCACTGCAGTGATTTCTACCAATCTGTCTTCCAGCTCACTTATTCATTCTTCTGCCCCATTTATTCTGTTATTGCTTCCTTCTAGTGTACTTTTCATTTCATTTATTGTATTGTTCATCTCTTTTTTTTTTTTTTTTCCAATCTTCTAGCTCTTTGATAAACATTTCTCATAATCTTGTCAGTCTGCCTCCATTCTGTTTCCAAGATCTTGGATCATCTTTACTGTCATTACTCTGAATTCTTTTTCAGGCAGACTGCCTATCTCCACTTCACTTAGTTTTTCTGGGGTTTTATCTTGTTCCTATATCTGGAACATATTTCTCTGGCATCTCATTTTTTATAGCTTCCTATTTTTGTGCTATCTGTTCCACAGGCTGTAAAATCATACTTCCTCTTGCTTCTGGTGCCCACCCACTGGTGGATGGAGCTGCATTTTGTCTCTGGTACGCAGGGCCATGTCACAAGTTGTTTTTAGAGGCAGCAACTGTAGGCTCATGATGACTTTAAGGAGCCTGTCTTGATGGATGGGGCTGTGTTTCCACCTGAGGCATCCCAGCACTGGAACCTGCAGGCTATTCAGTCAGGCCAGGTCTCAGTGTCAAAATGGCAACCTCTAGGAGAGCTCATGCCAGTGAATATTCCCTGGGGATTCTGCCACCAGTGTCCACCCCAACAGTGAGCTAAAGCTAACCCCTACCTCTCCAGGAGACACTCCAACACCCACAGTTAGATCTGGCCCAGGCTCCTATGGAGTCACTGCTTTGCCATGGGTCCCAGTGTACCTGAAACCTTGTGTGCACCCTCCAAGTGCACACAAGGAATCTCTGTTTCCCCCAGTCCTATGGGGCTCTTGCACTCAAACCTTACTAGCCTTCAAAGCCGAATGCTCTGAGGGCTCCTGCTTCCAGTGCTAGACCTCCAGGCTGGGGAGCCTAACATGGAGCTCAGAACTCTCACTCCTGTGGGAGAAACTCTGCAATATAGTTATTTTCCAATCTTTGGATAACCAAACTGGTGAGTATGGGATTTGATCATATCATGAAAAGTACCCTTTATACTGTCTCTTTGTGATTTCTTCTTTGTCTTTAGATATAGAATATCTTTTGTGGTAGGTTCCAGTCATTTTTGTCAATGGTTGTTCAGCTATTAATGTTATTTTTAGTGTATTCAAGAGAGGGGATAAGCTCAAGTCCTCTTATTTCCCCATCTTTCTCCTTCCAAAACATCATAAAAATTTATCTGACATGTATTCAAGAAATTCATCCTATAAAGGTGGACTTTACTGAAATATAATTTCCTTGTGTGAAGTTGAATAACAGGTTCCCAAATAAGTTTATGTCCTAATGGCAAAACCTGTGACTATAACACCTTATATGATTTTTAAAAAAGAAGAAGAAGAAAAGAAAGAAATACTTTGCAAATGTGACTGAAATAATCTTGGGATAGAGAAATCATCCTGGATTATCTGTGTCGCCCCAATATAATCACAAGAGTCCTTATAAAAGGAAGATAGGAAGATCAGAGATAGAGAGAGATGTGATGATGGAAGCAGAGGACAGAGAAGATGCTGTGCTGCTGTCTTCAAGATACAGGAAGAGGCCACAAGTCAATGAATATAGGTGGCCTCTAAAAGCTGGAAATGTCAAGGAAGCATTCTTTCCTAGAGGCTTCAGAAGAAAAGTGATTCTGTGAAACCAAGTTAGACTTCTAACCTCCAGAAACTTAAGACAATGTTTCTGTTGTTTCAGTTAGTATGTGGTGTTTAACAGTAGGAATTTAATATACTCCTTGAGAGCAGGAGTTTTGGTTGCATTGCTACTCTATCTTGAATGGTACAGAATAACCATGCCAAAATATGTTTCTTTGGGCTAGAGGCCAGTAGAACCAAAATGCTGAGGAAAAGCTCTAAACCAGGGCACAGGATCCTTTTTAAAGGAAACTTGCATTGATAAGGGCTTCCCTGTAGCTCAGTCAGTAAAGAATCTGTCTGCAGTGGAGGAGACCCGGGTTCGATCCCTGGGTTGGGAAGATCACCTGGAGAAGGAAATGGCAGCCCACTCCAGTATCCTTGCCTGGAAAATCTTATGGACAGAGGAGCCTGGTGGGCTGCAGTCCATGGGGTTGCAAGGAGTCGGGCATGACTGAGTGACTAACACTTACTTACTTACATTGATAAAGGAAATTTTTGAAAAGATGTCTTCTTTTCCTATACCAGAAAGAGGACTCAACTCATCAATGGGGAAGGCACTTAAAAAAAAAAAAATGGTTAACAAACCTTATTAAACAACTCTTGCTTACCATATATTTTCTGGCTACCTTTGCATAACTAGTCTCCTCAGAAGCCTTTTATCCCTTTACCTTGTCTAAGATGGTATAAAAACCCAAATTCTGAACACATTTTGGGTGGCTCATCTTTAGGTGCTCTCATATGTACATGCACAATGAACATGCTGATAAACTTCTCTTGTTTTTCATTTGTTAATCTGCCTCTGCCTTATCATACTGTTAATGGAATGCTAGCTGGCTTAAAACTCAACATTCAGAAAACTAAGATCATGGCATCCAGTCCCATCACTTCAGGAAAATAGAAGGGGAAAAAGTAGAAGCAGTGACAGATTTTATCTTCTTGGACTCCAAAATCGTTGCAGACAGCAACTACAACCATGAAATTAAAAGACACTTACTCCTTGGAAGGAAAGCTATGACAAACCTAGACAGTGTATTAAAAAGCAAAGACGGTATCTGTTGTCCTGGGATCCTGCTTCAGACAGGAGGGGCAGTCCTAAGATGGTGGAGGAATAGGACGGGGAGACCACTTTCTCCCCCAAAAATTCATCGAAAGAACATTTGAACGCTGAGCAAATTCCACAAAACAACTTCTGAATGCTGGCAGAGGACATCAGGCACCCAGAAAGGCAGCCCATTGTCTTCGAAAGGAGGTAGGACAAAATATAAAAGATAAAAAGAGAGACAAAAGAGGTAGGGATGGAGATCTGTCCCAGGAAGGGAGTCTTAAAAAAGAGAGATGTTTCCAAACACCAGGAAACACTCTTACCAGTGCGTCTGTTGTGAGCCTTGGAACCTCAGAGGGCAACATAACCCGGAGGAAAAATAAATAAATAATTAAAACCCACAGATTGCATGCTTAACGGCAACTCCCAGCAGAAAAGCAGCCCAGACACTCGCATCTGCCACTAGCAAGCGGGGGCTGGACAGGGAGGCGCGGGCTGCATTGCTTGGGGTAAGGACCGGGCCTGAATGGCCCCAAGGGCAATCTGAGGGAACTAACTAGAGACAGCAACCCAGACTGTGGGATAGCTATCCCATGAAAAGCCCTAACCTAAAACACCGCCAGGCCCACTCACAGAACAAAGGACTGAGCAGAGCTAGCCGGCTGAGCATCAGCCCATACCCCACCGGAGACAGGCAGGCAAGGGCAGCCAGGGCCGGAAGGGGGCAATCGCGGCCCCAGAGAGGCATGCTATACCAAACTGCAAGCAGGCTTCATTGCTAACCAAGACTTCTTGGGATTCTGGATGGTTAACATCCGCTGGAGGGTCGGAGCCAGAGATCAACTCCCCAGAAGAGACACACGGCACACCTGAGAAGGCGCACAGATTGTATACCCAGAAAACCGAGCAGCAGGGATGGGGGAGGCGATAAGTCACAGCCCCACCTGGGGGCAACTGCGCTCGCCAAGCACCTGGTCACCTGAGCTGCTTGGACCTGGGAAGGTCACAGAATGCAGGCCCAAGTCTGCACCTTTGTGGAGTACCCGAGAAGCTGAACCTGAGCAGCTTAGACCTGGGAAGTGCATGTAACCCAGGGCCACCTCAAACAGTTCCTGGCAGAGCAACCTACAGCCTGAACAGTGTAGACTGGGAAAGCACACACGCCATGAGCGGGGACAAACCCAGTGTGGCCAAAACACTGCGAGCACTCCCCACACACGCCAGTGATGTATGTTCGCAGTGTTACTCCCTCCCCACAGCACGACTGAACAAATAAGCCTAATTAAGTGACCACAACCACTCCCTTGTGTCAGGGTGGAAATTAGACACTGAAGAGGCCAGCAAACAGAAGAAGCTAAAATAAACAGAGGGAATGAACCGCTTTGGAAGTGACAGGTACAATAGATTAAACCCTGCAGTTAGCACCGACTACATAGGAAGGGGCCTATAGATCTTAAGAAGTGTAAGCTGGATCAAGGAACTATCTGAAAATGAACTGACCCCACACGGTCCACAACAACAACAGAGAAAGTCCTAGATATACTTTTATGATTACATTTTTAAATTTTTTTACTTTTTTTATTTTTAAGTCCTCTATTACTCCTTTAATTTTCATTTTTATAACCTACCATTACTTTGCAAAAAAAAGACCCTATTTTTAAAGCAAACTTCATATATATATATATATATATATATATATATTTTATAATTTTTGTGATTTTATTATTTTCTTTAATATTATATTTTTGAGAATCTATAATCTTTGCTTTTCTGTTTTTGTTATCAATTTTGTACCTTTAAGAACCCAATCTTCAGTACCCATTTTTACTTGAAAGCAAGATTACTGGCTGGATTGCTCTCTCCCTCTTTGGAATCTCCTTTTTCTCCACCAGGTCACCTCTATCTCCTCCCTCTCCCTTCTCTTCTCTACCCAATTCTGTGAATCTCTTTGTGTGTTCCAGGCTATGGAGAACACTTAGGGAACTGATTACTGGCTAGGTCAGTCTCTCTCCTTTTGATTCCCCCTTTTATCCTCCTGGCCGCCTCTGTCTCCTTCCTCCCTCTTCTCTTCTCTGTGTAACTCCGTGAACATCTCTGAGGGATCCAGACTGTGGAGAGCACATAGGGAAGTGATTACTAGCTAGCTTGCTCTCTCCCCTTTTGATTCCCCCTCTTCTCCTCCTGGCCACCTCTATCTCTCTCCTCCCTCTTCTCTTCTCCATGTAACTTTGTGAACCTCTGTGGGTGTCCCTTACTATGGAGAATCTTTTCACCATTAACCTAGATGTTTTATTATCAGTGCTGTATGGATGGAGAAGTCTTGAGGCTACTGTAAGAATAAGACTGAAAATCAGAAGCAGGAGGCTTAAGTCCAAAACCTGAGAACACCAGAGAACTTCTGACTCCAGGGAACATTAACCAATAGGAGCTCATCAAAAACCTCCATACCTACACTGAAACCAAGCACCACCCTAGGGCCAACAAGTTCCAAAGAAAGACTTACCACACAAATTCTCCAGCAACACAGGAACATAGCCCTGAGTTTCAATATACAGACTGCCCAAAGTCACACCAAACCCATTGACATCTCAAAACTCATTACTGGACACTTCATTGCACTCCAGAGAGAAGAAATCCAGCTCCACCCACCAGAACACTGACACAAGCTTCCCTAACCAGGAAACCTTGACAAGCCACCCATCCAACTCCACCCATAGCAAGGAACCTCCACAATAAAGAGGAACCACAAACTGCCAGAATACAGAAAGGCCACCCCAAACATAGGAATATAAACAAAATGAAAAGGCAGAGAAATACCCAGCAGGTAAAGGAACAGGATAAATGCCCACCAAACCAAACAAAAGAGGAAGAGATAGGGAATCTACCTGATAAAGAATTCCTAATAATGATAGTGAAAATGATCCAAAACCTTGTAAACAAAATAGAGTTACAAGTAAATAGCCTGGAGACAAGGATCAAAAAGATGCAAGAAAGGTTTAACAAGGACCTAGAAAAAATAAAAAAGAGTCAAATATAATGAATAATGCAATAAATGACATCAAAAACACTCTGGAGGGAACCAACAGTAGAATAACTGAGGCAGAAGATAGGATAAGTGAGGTAGAAGATAGAATGGTAGAAATAAACAGAGAGGAAAAAAAAAAAAAAGAATTAAAAGAAATGAGGACAACCTCAGAGATCTCTGGGACAATGTTAAATGCCCCAACATTCGAATCATAGGAGTCCCAGAAGAAGAAGACAAAAAGAAAGACCATGAGAAAATACTTGAGGAGATAATACTTGAAAACATCCCTAAAATGGGGAAGGAAATAATCACCCAAGTCCAAGAAACCCAGAGAGTCCCAACAAGATAAACCCCAGGTGGAACACCCCAAGACACATATTAATCAAATTAACAAAGATCAAACACAAAGAACAAATATTAAAAGCAGCAAGGGAAAAACAACAAATAACACACAAGGGGATTCCCATAAGGATAACAGCTTATCTTTCAATAGAAACTCTTCAGGCCAGGAGGGAATGGTAAGACATACTTCAAGTGATGAAAGAAAATAACCTACAGCCCAGATTACCATACCCAGCAAGGATCTCATTCAAACATGAAGGAGAAGTCAAAAGCTTTACAGACAAGCAAAAGCTCAGATAATTCAGCACCACCAAACCAGCTCTCCAATAAATGCTAAAGGATCTTCTCTAGACAGGAAACACAGATAGGGTATATAAACTCAAACCCAAAACAAGAAAGTAAATGGCAACAGGATCATACTTATCAATAATTAGCTTAAATGTAAATGGGTTGAATGCCCCAACCAAAAGACAGAGACTGGCTGAATGGATACAAAAACAAGACCCCTATAATATGATGTCTACAAGAGACGCACCTCAAAACAAGGGACACATACAGACTGAAAGTGAAGGGCTTGAAAAAGATATTCCACACAAATAAAGACCAAAAGAAAGCAGGAGTAGCAATATTCATATCATATAAAATAGACTTTAAAACAAAGGCTGTGAAAAGAGACAAAGAAGGACACTACATAATGATCAAAGATCAATCCAAGAAGATATAACAATTATAGATATATATGCACACAACATAGGAGCACCACAATATGTAAGACAAATGCTAACAAGTATGAAAGGGGAAATTGACAATAACACAATAATAGTGGGAGACTTTAATAACCCACTCACACCTATGGATAGATCAACTAAACAAAATTAACAAGGAAACACAAACTTTAAATGATACAATAGACCAGTTAGACCTAATTGATATCTATAGGACATTTCACCCCAAAACAATGAATTTCACCTTTTTCTCAAGCGCACATGGAACCTTCTCCAGGACAGATCACATCCTGGGCCATAAATCTAGCCTTGGTAAATTCAAAAAAATTGAAATCATTCCAAGCATCTTTTCTGACCACAATGCAGTAAGATTAGATCTCAATTGCACGAGAAAAACTATTAAAAATTCCAACATATGGAGGCTGAACAACACACTGCTGAATAATGAACAAATCACAGAAGAAATCAAAAATGAAATTAAAATATGTATAGAAATGAATGAAAATGAAAACACAACCCAAAACCTATGGGACACTGTAAAAGCAGTGCTAAGAGGAAGGTTCATAGCAATACAGGCTTACCTCAAGAAACAAGAAAAAAGTCAAATAAATAACCTAACTCTACACCTAAAGCAACTAGAAAAGGAAGAAATGAAGAACCCCAGGGTTAGTAGAAGGAAAGAAATCTTAAAAATTAGGGCAGAAATAAATGCAAAAGAAACAAAAGAGACCATAGCAAAAACCAACAAAGCCAAAAGCTGGTTATTTGAGAGGATAAATAAAATTGACAAACCATTAGCCAGACTCATCAAGAAACAAAGGGAGAAAAATCAAATCAACAAAATTAGAAATTAAAATGGAGAGATCACAACAGACAACACAGAAATACAAAGGATCATAAGAGACTACTGTCAGCAACTATATGCCAATAAAATGGACAACTTGGAAGAAATGGACAAATTTTTAGAAAAGTACAACTTTCCAAAACTCGACCAGGAAGAAATAGAAAATCTTAACAGACCCATCACAAGCACAGAAATTGAAACTATAATTAGAAATCTTCCAGCAAACAAAAACCCAGGACCAGACAGCTTCACAGCTGAATTCTACCAAAAATCTAGAGAAGAGCTAACACCTATCCTATTCAAACTCTTCCAGAAAATTGCAGAGGAAGGTAAACTTCCAAACTCATTCTATGAGGCCATCATCACCCTAATACCAAAACCTGACAAAGATGCCACAAAAAAAGAAAACTACAGGCCAATATCACTGATGAACATAAATGCAAAAATCCTCAACAAAATTCTAACAAACAGAATCCAACAAAATATTTAAAAAATCATACATCATGACCAAGTGGGCTTTATCCCAGGGATGCAAGGATTCTTCAATATCTGCAAATCAATCAACGTAATACACCACATTAACAAATTAAAAAATAAAAACCACACGATTATCTCAATAGATACAGAGAACGCCTTTGACAAAATTCAACATCCATTTATGATAAAAACGCTCCAGAAAGCAGGAATAGAAGGAACATATGTCAGCATAATAAAAGCTGTATATGACAAACTCACAGCAAACATTATCCTCAGTGGTGAAAAATTTAAAGCATTTCCCCAAAGTCAGGAACAAGACAAGAGTGCCCACTCTCACCACTACTATTCAACATAGTTTTGGAAGTTTTGGCCACAGCAATCAGAGCAGAAAAAGAAATAAAAGGAAAAGATTGGAAAAGAAGAAGTAAAACTCTCCCTGTTTGCAGATGACATGATCTTCTACATAGAAAACCCTAAAGACTCCACCAGAAAATTACTAGAGCTAATCAATGAATATAGTAAAGTTGCAGGATATAAAATCAGCACACAGAAATCCCTTGCATTCCTATACATTAACAATGAGAGAACAGAAAGAGAAATTAAGGAAGCAATTCCATTCACCACTGCAATGAAAAAAATAAAATACTTAGGAAGATATCTACTTAAAGAAACAAAAGACCTATATATAGAAAACTATAGAACACTGATGAAAGAAATCAAAGAGGTCACAAATAGATGGAGAAATACACTATGTTCACGGATTGGAAGAATCAATATAGTGAAAATGAGTATACTACCCAAAGCAATCTATAGATTCAATGCAACCCTTATCAAGCTACCAATGATATTTTTCAGAGAATTAGAACAAATAATTTCACAATTTGTATGGAAATACAAAAAACCTTGAATAGCCAAAGCAATCTTGAGAAAGAAGAATGAAACTGGAGGAATCAACCTGCCTGACTTCAGGCTCTACTACAAAGCCACAGTCATCAAGACACCATGGTACTGACACAAAGACAGAAATATAGATCAATGGAACAAAATAGAAAGCCCAGAGATAAATCCACATACCTATGGAAACCTTATCTTTGACAAAGGAGGGAAGAATATACCATGGAGAAAAGATAATCTCTTTAACAAATGGTGCTGGGAAAACTGGTCAACCACTTGTAAAAGAATGAAACCAGAACACTTTCTAACACCATACACAAAAATAAACTCAAAATGGGTTAAAGATCTAAATGTAAAACCAGAAACTATAAAACTCCTAGAGGAAAACATAGGCAAAACACTCTCTGACATAAATCACAGCAGGATCCTCTATGACCCACCTCCCATAAATATTGGAAATAAAAGCAAAAATAAACAAATGGGACCTAATTAAAATTAAAAGCTTCTGCACAACAAAGGAAACTATAAGCAAGGTGAAAAGACAGCCTTCAGAATGGGAGAAAATAATAGCAAACGAAGCAACAAAGAATTAATCTCAAAAATATATAAGCAACTCCTGCAGCTTAATTCCAGAAAAGTAAATGACTCAATCAAAAAATGGGCCAAAGAACTAAACAGACATTTCTCCAAAGTAGACACACAGATGGCTAAGAAACACATGAAAAGATGCTCAACATCACTCATTATTAGAGAAATGCAAAACCACAATGAGGTACCATTTCACGTCAGTCAGAATGGCTGCTATCCAAAAGTCTACAAAAAGTAAATGCTGGAGAGGGTGTGGAGAAAAGGGAACCCTCTTACACTGTTGGTGGGAATGCAAACTAGTACAGCCATTATGGAGAACAGTGTGGAGATTCCTTAAAAAACTCAAAATAGAACTGCCATATGACCCAGCAATCCCACTACTGGGCATACACACCGAGGAAACCAGAATTGAAAGAGACACGTGTACCCCAATGTTCATTGCAGTACTATTTATAATAGCCAGGACATGGTAGCAACCTAGATGTCCATCAACAGACGAATGGATAAGAAAGCTGTGGTACATATACACAATGGAATATTACTGAGCCATTAAAAAGAATACATTTGAATCAGTTCTAATGAGGTGAATGAAACTGGAGCCTATTATACAGAGTGAAGTAAGCCAGAAAGAAAAACATCAATACAGTATACTAATGCATACATATGGAATTTAGAAAGATGGTAATGATAACCCTGTATGTGAGACAGCAAAAGAGACACAGATGTATAGAACAGACTTTTGGACTCTGTGGGAGAGGGCGAGGGTGGGATGGTTTGGGAGAATGGCATTGAAATATGTAAAATATAATATGTGAAACAAATCGCCAGTCCAGGTTTGATGCAAGGTGGGAGGCGGTTCAGGATGGGGAACACATATACACCCGTGGCGGATTCATGTCAATGTATGGCAAAACCAATACAATATTGTAAAGTAATTAGCCTCCAATTAAAATAAATAGTTTTTTTTTAAACAGCAAAGACATCACTTTGCTGACAAAGGTCCTTATAGTCAAAGCTATGGTTTTTCCAGTAATTATGTATAGATGTGAGAGTTGGACCATAAAAAAGACTGAGCACTGAACAATTGATGCCTTTGAATTGTGGTGCTGGAGAAGACTCTTGAGAGTTCCTTGAACTGCAAGGAGATCAAACCAGTCAGTCCTAAAGGAAATCAACCCTGAATATTCATTGAAAAGACTGATGCTGAAGTAGAAGCTCCAATACTTCAACCACCTGATGCAAAGAGCTGACTCATCAGAAGAGAACCTGATGCTGGGAAAGATTGAAGGCAAAAGGAGAAAAGGGCAGCAAAGGATGAGATGGTTGTGTGGCATCACCAATTCAGTGGACAAGAATCTGAGCAAACTCCAGGAGATAGTGAAGGAAGGACAGGGAAGCCTGGCATGCTGCAGTCCATAATGTCACAAAGAGTCAGACACGACTTGGCAACTGAACAATAAAAACAACAATCTGCCTTTAGCCAGATTATCAGGGCCCCAGCTAAGGAACTTAAAATGGGTAGAAGAAAAGACTTTTTTCTCTCCTAGACTTCTGGCATTAATAGGCTAGCTAGGACACTCACTTGCTCTGGATGCTGCAAATGAAATCCAGGACCCCTGACAAAGGTGGCCTAAAGTAAAAATTCTTCCCAAAGTCAGCCTCTCGGACCTCTGTCTCCAGGGTGGTCAAAGTCTTTTAGTCTTATCTTTTCCAAATTTAGATTAACAAGAGAAAAACATTTGTAAAATTAGTTATTTGGATGGTTACTCGTGTGAATTTGATTTTGAGAGACTGATTATTGATCCTTTCCCTCCAAGAGACAGCTATTGCTTTCTTGTTTGTCTGGTTCTGTGTGCTGAAGGTTTGGCTTCCCTCCTACCAGAGCATACAGGTTGTCATACCTGCATCTGCAAGTGGCCAGATGTCAGGGAGATGGGGTGGAAGCCAAGGGTATCTAGATAACAAGCCAGAAATGTGGGTTGCACCCTATTCGCAGCAGGTATCTTACCAACCACTGCCAGTTTTCACGGTTTGTTTAAGTTTTTCTTGCTTTTGACTACCTTTGAAAGTGAATCTGGGTCGTTAGAGCTGCTCCTTCTGCACTTTCTGTCGGGATACCACTTGTATCTGTGGTTACACTATAAGAAAGCTATTGTTTCTGGTTTAAGTCACAATTGGAATAGTATATCTTTGCTTTAAAAAATCTTCAAGACTTTGAACAGTATCTGGAACATATAAGGTACTCAATAAATATGTATAGAGGGGGTAAAATAGAGAGGATTTACAATAAGTTACCCCAAATGAGACAACCAGAGGCCTTGTGAATTTTTACCCTGTTATCAGCAGTGTATAGAATATGTTTTTTTTTTTTTTTTTGCTTGACCGCTTTAATCTAATGTGCTTCTCCAGGAGGATTCAAGGTTATGTTCAGGTCATAACTCAAAACTTAAGACAAATAGGTTTCATTTTTCTTCAGAGTCAGTTTGTCATGAAATTTTGGAGATAAAAAATCCTTATTTATGTAAACAATCTATACCATGTGATAGGGCACAAAAGTATTTTACAGACTTCAAGGAAATTTGATCCTCCAAGTCAGTAGCCTCTGGTTACACCCACAAAACCCTTGAGGGTGAGTTCATTCTCATCCAACATTCAGACTATTTGGGTGACAAGATTTGAGAGACACATGTCTACTGGTAATGATGGAAAACATCTCGGTCATGCAGAACTCCTTTCCTAAGCTTTCCATGGTCACATTCTCTTCTCTTTCTAAAGAAGTTCATGAGCACTTTGCTTTCAAAATTGATATGCATTTGTCATCTATCTTTTTTATTATTCTCCTAGCATTCTTAAAATCTAGCTGCTGCTGCTAAGTCACATCAGTCGTGTCTGACTCTGTGTGACCCCATAGATGGCAGCCCATTTGGGCTTCCCCATCCCTGGGATTCTCCAGGCAAGAACACTGAAGTGGGTTGCCATTTCCTTCTCCAGTGAATGAAAGTGAAAAGTGAAAGTGAAGTCGTTCAGTCGTGTCCGACTCTTTGTGATTCCATGGACTGTAACCCACCAGGCTCCTCCATCCATGGAATTTTCCAGGCAAGAGTACTGGAGTGGGTTGCCATAAAATCTAGCACCTCAGTTACCTATATGACCTTTTACAAATCACTTAATCTCTTTGAGTCTCAGTTTCTTCATTGGTAAACTAAGGAGCTTCTATCAAGATATCTTTAAAGTTTATATCATGTTTAAAATTCTTTGATAATATGTTTTATGGTATTAGCCAAATGCTAGTAGTTGGCTTAGAGTAGCAAATAAGCAAATATTCATCAATTGACATCTGTCCCTCATCTTTAGTTGCAAGATATCAAATAGCTATTTTTGTATTAAACAACCATCCTTCAAGATCTAAAAATTAAAACAATGACCATTTATTTAGCTCACAATTCTGCAATTCAGCAGTTTTAACTGGGTTCAGAAAGATAGGTTTTGTGTTTGTGTGTGTGTGTGTGTGTGTGTGTGTGTGTGTGTGTGTGTTTCTGATCTTACCTGATTTAGAATGGGCCTCTGCTAAGATTAGGACTTCCCTGGTGGCTCAGATGGTAAAGCGTCTGTCTACAATGTGGGAGACCTGGGTTCCATCCCTGGGTTGGGAAGATCCGCTGGAGAAGGAAATGGCAATCCACTCCAGTACTATTGTATGGAAAATCCCACGGACAGAGGAGCCTGGTAGGCTACAGTCCATGGGGTCACAAAGAGTTGGACATGACTGAGTGACTTCAGTTTCACTTTCGGCTAAGATGGTCATCTCCATTTCATGCCTCTCACTTTCCAGCCATCTAGCATGGGCTTTTTCTCATGGTTGAGTAAAGGTCCAAGACACAGAGAAAAGTTTCATAATGCTTCTATCTAAGATAAATCCTAAGATAAATTAAAATTTAATTTCAGTGCAGTTGGAACCTTTCTAAATCCAGTTGTTAAAAGAAATTCCTAATTAAGTAAAACATCTCTACTGAATACAAAAAAAAAACAATAAATTTTGCTGTGCTTAGTCACTCAGTGATATCCAACTTTTTGCAACCCAAGGGACTGTAGCCTGCCAGGCTCCTCTGGCCATGGGGATTCTCCAAGCCAAGAATACTGGTGTGGGTTGCCATGCCCTCCTCCAGGGGATCTTCCTAACCCAGGGATCCAACATAGGTTTCCCACATTGCACGTGGATTCTTTACTGTCTGAACCACCAGGGAAGCCCAAGAATACTGGAGTGGGTAGCCTATCCCTTCTCCAGGGGATCTTCCCAACCCAGAAATCGAACCAGGGTCTCCTGCATTGCAGTTGGATTCTTTACCAGCTGAGCTACCAGGACACTCAAAAATATGTCCTCATGCAAAAGAATAAAATAGGAATTTGACTCAACAGTAGATAATTCAGATAAAAGTTTCAAGTTGAAAGCATTCATTCAGAAAGATGAATATTACAGATCAAAGTGATTTTTTTGAGACCAAGATTCTTTGAAAAATTGAATCAGTTGCACACAATCTGAACAGACATGATTAACTTAGCTAAAGAAAGATTATGAGGGATTTATTTGGAAAGAAATTACTAGTAAATCTTACTGAATGTCAATTTTTGCATTTGCAATTAATACCAGGAAAAGACACTTTAACAGTTTCATGGACTATCTCACAGCTCTAGTACACATTTTTGTGCTTTTATCAGCAGTTGCAAACTAATTGACAAAGCTTGCTTGGTAAGCTATTAGAATCTACTAATCTGCTTTTTTTCCCACTCAGCTTTTTTTTTTTTTTTTTCGTATGCAGGATAAGCAAAGTCTGGAAATAAATAATTCAACAAGTCTGATTTTGGTATTTTCAGTGAATTCTTTTCTGATATTTCACCTTTTCATAATTATATTTTATATCTTAACAAATGTTTGACCAAGTTTTTAATTATAAAATAGGTTTAAAGCCCTGTAACTTATGCCCAACTTTACCACATTCTGTTTGTGTGTGGCTTGTTTTTCTTCTCCTGTGTGCCCTTGTACTATTCTGCTGATTACATACAAGGATCTTCTGAGAAGCAAGTTAAGAATGACTGAGGTTTTGCAATCCCTATCAAGCTACCAGTGGTATTTTTCACAGAACTAGAACAAATAATTTCACAATTTGTATGGAAATACAAAAAATCTCGAATAGACAAAGCAATCTTGAGAAAGAAAAATGAAACTGGAGGAATCAACCTGCCTGACTTCAGGCTCTACTACAAAGCCACAGTCATTAAGACACCATGGTACTGGCACAAAGACAGAAATATAGATCAATGGAACAAAATAGAAAGCCCAGAGATAAATCCACACACCTATGGACACCTTATCTTTGACAAAAGAGGCAAGAATATACAATGGAGAAAAGATAATCTTTAACAAATGGTTCTGGGAAAATTGGTCAACCACTTGTAAAAGAATGAAACCAGAATACTTTCTAACACCATACACAAAAATAACTCAAAATGGATTAAAGATCTAAACATAAGACCAAAAACTATGAAACTCCTAGAGGAGAACATAGGCAAAATACTCTCTGACATAAATCACAGCAGGATCCTCTATGACCCACCTCCTAGAATATTGGAAATAAAAGCAAAAATAAACAAATGGGACCTAATTAAAATTAAAAGCTTATGCACAACAAAGGAAACTATAAGCAAGGTGAAAAGACAACCCTCAGAATGGGAGAAAATAATAGCAAATGAAGCAACTGACAAAGAAATAATCTCAAAATATACAAGCAACTCCTGCAGCTCAATTCCAGAAAAATAAATGACCCAATCAAAAAATGGGCCAAAGAACTAAACAGACATTTCTCCAAAGAAGACATACAGATGGCTAACAGAAGAAAAGATGCTCAACATCACTCATTATCAGAGAAATGCAAATCAAAACCACAGTGAGGTACCATTTCACGCCAGTCAGAATGGCTGCTATCCAAAAGTCTACAAAAAATAAATGCTGGAGAGAGTGTGGAGAAAAGGGAACCCTCTTACACTGTTGGTGGGAATGCAAACTAGTACAGCCACTATGGAGAACAGTGTGGAGATTTCTTTAAAAACTCGAAATAGAACTGCTTTATGACCCAGCAATCCCACTACTGGGCATACACACCAAGGAAATCAGAATTGAAAGAGACACGTGTACCCCAATGTTCATCACAGCACTGTTACAATAGCCAGGACATGGAAGCAACCTAGATGTCCATCAGCAGATGAATGGATAAGAAAGCTGTGGTACATATACACAATGGAATATTACTCAGCCATTAAAAAGAATACATTTGAATCAGTTCTAATGAGGTGGATGAAACTGGAGCCTATTATACAGAGTGAAGTAAGCCAGAAAGAAAAACACCAATACAGTATACTAACACATATATATGGAATTTAGAAAGATGGTAACAACAACCCTGTATGTGAGACAACAAAAGAGACACAGATGTGTAGAACAGTCTTTTGGACTCTGTGGGAGAGGGACAGGGTGTGGTGATTTGGGAGAATGTCATCGAAACATGTATAATATCATATATGAAATGAATTGCCAGTCCAGGTTCGATGCATGATACAGGATGCCTGGGGCTGGTGCACTGGAATGACCCAGAGGGATGGTACGGAGAGGGAGGTGGGAGGGGGATTCAGAATGGGGAACACATGTACAACCGTGGTGGATTCATGTTGATGTTATGACAAAACCAATACAATATTGTAATGTAATTAGCCTCCAATTTAAATAAATTTATATTAAAAAAAAAAGACTGAAGTTTTCAATCTGGCATCTTATTTTACAAATCTGATTGGAATTCGGGATATTGAATCATGGCTTCAATAGCTTGGCGTGAGTTGAAGCCTTATATTCGACAGATATTCTAAAAAGCAATCTACTCACCCATTTGATTAGAAAATCTCTGCTTTTTCAAAGAGGCAGCTTTAGAAGAAACCCTTTGATAAATTAGAATTCTCTTCATAATCTATTATAATAGCATTCTCATCACAAATTGATATTATAAAAAATGAGGTCACTTCTTTTTTTCAGCTATGCACTGATACATTTTGCTGATGGTGAATTAGCCTTGAGAAGGATGAGATGGTGTTCATCTCTTCATTTCTAGGCATTGTTCTAGATCCTAGAGACAAAAAGATCCTGCTGCCATGGTCATGGGCCACAATTTTTTGTTGCCTCACTTTTTTTCTCTCTTACATAAAAGATCACAGAACTGCCTTTGTCATATTGTGAAGTAAGTACTGAGTAACACTCAAGTAGATACGTAATTAGCTTCTCACTTCTTTGAATTTAAGAATTACTGCTGCTCATTTAAATTTAAAGGCAAAAAGCTTGAAGTTGTCATAGAAGTTTAGTATTAAAACTTTAGAAAACGTGTACTGAACACTTAACCTATGATTACACACCAACCTCAGTTGTGCTTGAGAATAAACTTGTTAGCCATTTTGACTGATGGGTGATAGAACAGTGGGCAGAAGGCCTATTTACTCAAAACAACTCCCTTGACAATCAACTGTGGTACAGAAAAGTTGCACCATTCATTCTTCCATTCATGTATTCACTCACTAATACCTGCTGTGTCCACTGCATTGTGCTAGACAATGGAGTTAAAAGACTAAATAAGAAACCCTAGTCCTGATATAGAGAAGTTCACAGGCTGGTTAGAGAAAGAGATGAATAAATTGTCAATTATAATGTAACAAGTTCTATAACAAAGTATAAGGCTATAAGGTAACATGTATCACATGTGTATTTTTGTATTACATCATCTACCCTAATTAAAACATCTCAATTATTGATACAAAAATAATAGGTACTCAAAACTTGATTTCATGCACACTGGGATGAAGTTTAATGAAAAAAGAGACTTGATCTTTTTATTCACTGTCATATATACATAGTGTTTGACACATTTGTATCTTACAAGTCTTAATAGAAAAGTCTTTCTTAAATTTCTTGCCTCTTGCATTGTCTTACTTCCAGTACCACTGTATAATACCTAATGCCTTCAGTCATGAAGCTCCTTAATCTCATTTTCCCACTTCTAAAAATGTATAACAGAAGCTCCTCACAATGCTCTATATAAAGCTCAGGCAATTCTCTGAAATTTATTTGACAAAAATATATACTTACCAATCAGTGAAATTTAGTTCCCAACCAAAATTAAGTACTAAGGACCAGACTAATGAAATAATTTGTTTAAAAAACAATGCTATTCAAGATACTGGAAGCTATAATTAAAAAAAAACAAAGACCACTAGACAAGATGAGGCACCTAACTGTACCAGTTTAATGCTATGAAAGGATTCTAGGCTGTAATATCCATACAGCCTAGAAAATTCCAAATTGAGGAGATGGAGTTGAGAATTGTGGGAAACAAGAGGTCTAGAGTTCACAGGAAAGAGTCATAAAAGGGGAAATCTACAAAGAATTCTGAAGCTCTGAAAAGTGTTCCCCTTGAGTATTCAGCTGAAATACTTATTAGCACTACTATATTAGGAAATTACCCAAGGCCAAGAGAATCACCTGAGTGGTTTAGAGGTCACAGTGCTCTCACCCACACAGAATTGAGTATATAGTACCTGTTCCCACCACACAGACTAGAAAGCCTCGTGATTCATTAAGAATTTGGTAGAATTCTCGGAAGACTCTTGACTCAGTATTGGACAGTAATATTGTATAATACAGTATTAAGGAAAATTGGTCTTAGCACTGCTTCAATCCAACCTAAAAATTCTTAAAAAACGAAGGCCAAACTGTCTCCAAAAACAGTGAGTCACAGAATAAAGTACAATAATATTTAAAAGAATACAAATAAACTTAACAACCAATGAAGCAAAATTTAAAATGTCTGGCATCCACAGAAGGGAGTGGAAAGATATGTTCAAATGAAAAGGAAAACTCTTCAACCTAGTATACTCTACCCAGGAAGATTATCATTTAGAACAGGAGAAAGAATTTCTCAGACAAGCAAAAGCTAAAAGATGATGGCAATACTAAATCTATCCTAAAGGAAATATTGAAAAGCCTTTTTTAAATAGAAAAGAAGTAAGACTCTATAGGAAAGAGAAAAATCACAATTGGAAAGTAAATCACTTAAATAAGCCAATGTACATATTTTTTTTAAGTTTTAAATTATGTGAAAATGATAACCAAATGAACAGCAAAAGGATAAACATGAAGATGTAGTAGAGTACATCAAAAGTATAAAATGAGGGGGAAGAAAGTAAGAAAATGTAGATTTTGTTTTTAATATATTTGAGCCAATGTCAGCCTAAAGCAAGTAGATACAGACACAAATAGATTAAAGATAGAAAAGATGGTTCTTTGAGAAGACCAATAAATCTGATAAACCCCTAACCAGACTTATCAATTAAAAAAAGAAAAAAGGTGCAGTTGCACAATACTAGAAATAGGAGATGCAATATAACTATAGATTCTACAGAGATAAAATGGAATTATTATGAGCAACTGTATGCCACCGAATTCACTTACATAGGTGAAATAGACAAATTCTTAAAAGACACAAACAGATAGCATGAAATAAATGCTTCAAATAAATAACCTAGAGTCATATATCTTTGATCCTATTAAAGAAAAATAATTTTGTAGTTAAAGCCCTTTCAAAAAAACAAAGCTCTGGCTCAAATTGCTTTACTGGTAAAGTCTACCAAACATTTAAGGAAGAAATAACAGTAAATCTGTACAGAATTTTCCAATAAACTTAAGAGCTGATAGAAATTTCCAGTTTATTCTCTGACTCCATCATTACCTTGGTATCAATACCAAAAAAAGAAATAAAACACTATACACCAATTCCCCCATGAACACTGTGCAGAACTCTCAAAATTTTAGCAAATAGAATCTAAAAGTTGGTAAAATGATAGTATATTTTTCTGATTTATCCCAAAAATGCAAAATTAGTTTAATATTCTATTATAGTCAATGTAATTCACCATATTAACAAGCTAATAAACAATTTTCATATGATCATCTTAACATACAGAAAAAGCATTTGATATAATCTAACCTCCATTCCTGATTTAAAGCTCTCAACAAGTAGGAAATTTTCTCAACGTGATGAAGGATGTTTGAAAGAGCCTACAGCTAATGCCATACTTTGTAGTGAAAGACTCAATGCTGCTGCTAAGTTGCTTCAGTCCTGTCCGACTCTGTGCGACCCCATAGACGGCAGCCCACCCGGCTCCCCCGTCCCTGGGATTCTCTAGGCAAGAACACTGGAGTGGGTTGCCATTTCCTTCTCCAATGCATGAAAGTGAAAAGTGAAAGTGAAGTCACTCAGTCGTGTCCAACTCTTAGCAACCTCATGGACTGCAGCCTACCAGCCTCCTCCATCCATGGGATTTTCCAGGTAAGTGTACTGGAGTGGGTTGCCATTGCCTTCTCCGGAAAGACACAATACTTTCTCTTTGAGATAAGGACAAGATGAGGCTGTCATTTCTCACTATTTCTATTCAGCATTGTCCTGAAGTTCTAGCAGTGTGATAAGAAAATAAAAGAAGTAAAATGCATCTAGATTGGAAAGGAAGAAGTAAGACAGTCTTTGTTCATAGCAACATGATCTTTATGTTGAAAACATGATTTATTTTTAAAAAACTACTAGCACTCTTAGTTTAGAAGAATTTCAGGATACAAATAAATATGCAAAAATCAAATTTATCTCTATACACTAGCATCAACAAGGGGAATAAATTCATATTAATAAAACAGTACCATTTACAATAGCATATAATGTTTAACAATTACTTATTAATGCTGAGGTTTACAACACAGTAACAAATAAATAAGGGCACAGTCTTCAAGACACTAAGTGGGTAAACAAATATAAAAACAGATATAACATTCTGATAAGGAATACAATTAAGAGTGAACATAAGGTTAAATATTACTAACAACTTCCTCTTGTTAAGAAACCTATTCTTCCATTGTCTGAGAATGACTCATAAGCAATCCAGTAATTCCATAAACTGAATCAGTGCAACCAGAATTCCTAATGCTATTAGAACAGCTCTTTTTCTGATGTTCATGTGCCTGAAGTAAAGAGGATAAGTTTTCCTAATCCACATGTAAGGTTCTTTTGTCTAATAAACCAGTTCTCTGGCCCAGAGGGTGGGGGGAGTCTGTTCTAAAAGATTCAGTAACCAACCCCTCCTTTTTTTACATTTGTACCAACTGGCAGAACCTGAGAACTTAAAAGCGTACTGAGGTCTTCAATAGCTGAGGCATCATAATCCAATGAGGCTGGCCCAGAACTTGCTTTTACTGTGTCTTTTTTTCTGTGAATCAAGAGCTGATTAATTAAAATGAGTATAATCAAGATTTTAAGAAAAAGTAAAATATTTCAAATTCTTTCAAAAAAAAACCCCAAATCCTTAAGAACTCATTTATAAATTCAATTTTTAAATGATTCTTGTGTTCATTTCATTAAGGCAGTTCTTCTAGTGGCCTCTATTAACTTGATTGAGCAGACAAGCTTTATTTCCTTCTTATACTGATGCACTGAGCATAACAGTGCATAAATGTTACTGTAGGCTGCTGCTGGGCTCTACGTTTTCAAGATATCAGATATCAAAATACACCACACTCAAACCAGAGACCACAAACTATTCAAATTATTACTGAAACAGGCATATACAAAGCAAGGAGGATTCCATGAGTGAGGGGCAGGATCCACCAGCAAGTGGGCACTCTTAACACCCCCAGAGGAAAGAGAGAGGCAGAGTGTGCATGATCATAAGGATATCTATACATATCCTTCTTTCCCTATTATCTTTTTAAATGTTGCCAGGGCAGACTAAGTTCTGGTGGTGGTAGGGGAGAGAAGAGGGGCAGGGTGGGTTGCCTTATATGTGATTTATGGGGGGAGAGGGGGGCAGCAGAAGTAGGTGCAGAACTTTTGACCATCTATTAGTTCTCACCATGGGGGAAAGATGGGTGGCTGCCAGTTTCCATCCTGACAGACGTCAAATGACTTAGCCAAATGTCATTGTACTAGGGTGAGTTAATTCTCTCTCTACAATAAGCAAGGGCTTCCCAGGTGGCTCAGTGGGTAAAGAATTGGCCTGTGGTGCAGGAGATGCCAGTTCAATCCCTAGCTCAAGAAGATCCCCTGAAGAAAGGCATGGCAACCCTCTCCAGTAGTCTTGCCTGGAGAATCCCATAGAGGAGTCTGGCAAGCTTTAGTCCATGGGGTCACAGAGTTGGAGGCAATTGAAGTGACTGAGTACACAGTAAGCAAGATGCATACAATCACAAGTGGAAGACAGATCCTAACAAATGAACAACATGATGTGATATATACAAAAATTTTAAACTTATACATGAATTTCAAAAAAAGTACAAAAGAGAATATCCTGTCTGAGGCATCACAAGAAAGCAATGCTCTATCAGGGTTGTGGTGGAAACTTGGAATTTACCAGATGAAAGAAGGAAGGGCGCTCCAAGTAAAGGAGTTAGCCTGTGTGAAGAAAGGGAAGCACGAAACAGTATGCAATTGACAAGAAGCAGTAAACAGCTTGCTACTGCTAGAGCACAGATGAAAGGGGAGAGTGGCAGATGTTGACACAGAAGTAGGCAGGGGCAAGTGTGTGGGATCTTATTGCTGTGCTAAAGTACTTGGACTTTATCCAGTGGTAATGCAGACCTCTTGAAAGGTCCTAAGTATAGAAGGGACATGATCTGATTTTCCTTTAAGAGGAATGACTCTGATAGGATGGTTAGGGAATGGTTGAAGCCAAGTTAGCTGAGAAGCTTCCAGTACCATCTGTCTACACGGAGCACTAAAATATCATTGGGCATATAAAGAAATCAAGAAAATAACATTTACCAGAACTTCCATTTGCGGATGAAAGTAGTATTTATAAGAACATAGACCTTGGAATATGACTGCTTTGGTTGAAATTCTGTTTCTACTGAGCAAGTTCCTTCAGGGTAAGGAAGTGCTACAGGAGGGAAGGATAAACAAACAACTAACCCCTATGGAGAAGATGAAGATCTTATAGCATCTCAGATTTCACTGTGAACTCTTGATATATCCATTACTACTCAACTATTCCTCTTTTAGTCTTAAGGAAGAGTATAATATTCATTTAAATGCTCAAGCAAAAACCTAGAAATCCAATTTTGTTGTTTAGTCGCTAAGTCATGTCCGACTCTGCAACCCCATGCCCTGCAACACACCAGACTTCCCTGTCCTTCACTCTTAGGACTGCAAAGAGATCAAGCCAGTCAATCTTAAAGGAAATCAACCCTGAATATTCATTGGAAGGACTGATGCTGAAGTTTTAATACTTTGGCCACCTGATCTGAAAAGTTGACTCATTGGAAAAGACCCTGATGCTGAAAAAGATTGAAGACAAAAGGAGAAGGGGGCAGCAGAGAATGAGATGGTTAAATAGCAGCACTGACTCAATGGACACAAATTTGAGCAAACTTGGGGAGAAAGGGGAGAACAGAGGAGCCTGGTGTGCTGCAGTCCATGGGGTCACAAAGAGTAGGATACAACTTAGTGAATGAATGACAACAACACCACCAAAATTTATCACAATGAAACAGTTTCTTTGGAAACACAGAAATCAAACATGATGATTTGATTTTACCAAATAACAAAAAGAAAAAAAAAATTAGGGAGAGAATAAGAGAGGATGAAAGAAAACGTAACACTCCATTGGAGGTCCAGTGTATCACACTGCAATGACAGAAGGATACAGTTAGACTTAGAAGGGGGCTTCTCTGGTGGCTCAAATATAAAGCCTCTGCCTGGAAGATCCCCTGGAGAAGGGAATGGCAACCCTCTCCAATATTCTTGCCTGGAGAATTCCATGGACAGAGGAGCCTGGTGGGCTACAGTCCATGGAGTTGCAAAGAGTCGGATACAACTGAGCTACTAATGCTTTCAGACCTGGAAGAGAGGTCTACATATGGGGCTTTGGAAAGGATATAACCTAGCTATTCTCTAACTTCACAGAGATAGGAGAGAGGAAATAAGTTACCTGAGGTAGAAGGTATTAACTGAACAATTAGACATGAAGTCAAACTCCCTGAGAATCAGCTTTGGTATTGCTTAATATTTCTACAGAGTACTTAGCTAAAAAAATGCTTATACCTATTTTTCTTGCTTTATACCTGAAGAACTTAGAACCCAGTGAGGTTCAGTACATAGTAATTAGTTTTCATTGTGACTTTAATCACACATGGTAACTTGACATTTCATGCAATCCGTGAGTCTGTATGCCTTCCCAGAATTGCCACTATTTGTATTTTTCAAACAATTAGCCCTCAAGCAGCTAACTGGCTTCTCATATTAAAACAGGCTGAAAAATAAAGGCTACCAAAGATGAAAAGCAAAATACAAAAATCACTAGAATCAGTTCTTGTTTTTAAATAACATGACTACACCCGCAGAATACCCAAAGCAGCACAGGAATACCTAAGAAAGGTGTTTGGTGCAGTTGTGGTCACCAGTAAGACTGGTTTTCCCTGGAAGTGATATTCAATACAAAATATAGTTTGTCAATGCCCCATCACTCAGCCAATGTGTAGTACTACAGTGTAGTGTAGTTTTCTGGCACCTGGCTGCTACAAAGCCTTCTTTTTTGGCTCCTTGTAATGAAAGGTGAACATGAAGAAGAGCATCTGGGTCCTGGTACTCCTGAGATTTCTCTTCAGTGGACTGCCAGTGTACAGGTATCACAATACGGCACATGGCTCTACTCAAGGAAATGAGATTCCTTCTGGGAAAATGAAATCCAGCAGAAATGGTGTAGGAGTCAGAAAATCCTTCTAACATGTGCCTCTCCTACTGTCTTCACTCTCTCCCTTCACCAGAAGTGACCTCTCCATCTTCTACACTTTCTCCATACCTAGGCTGTCATTCAGATTCCAACTCATTTCATTTCCCTATAAAGCTTTCAAACTATCACAACTCCCAATAATGTCTTTCTTTTAATAACTATATTAAATCCATGCTTTTCCTTTTCTGCATTGCTAAAATATCACACAGAGTGTGCATTATCTCGTTGAACTGTACCATATTTCAAGTCAGAAACCTTCTGGCAAACCTTGTTCTGCCTTTTATTTCTCCATACATTCACCAAGCACAGAGTTTTATCAGTCTTCCTCTGAAATAGTTCTTGAATCTGACCATTCATATCCTCCCACCCCCCACCCCCCTGCCAACCCATTCCCCTTCATCAACTACCTTCACTTATTTGTTCACTTTCTAGTTTATATTGCCCAAGTCTGCTATTCCAACATATTGTCCACAATGTAATCAGAGTGGTCTTAATAAAAGGCAGATCAGATCATATCAGTCTCCTGGGTAAAATATTTCAGTGACTCCCTCTGTTCTCATGATATGGGTATCAATTTCTTTCTTTTTTTTTTTTTCATTTTTAAATATCAGCTTTATTTTTTCCTCATTGATACAGAACATAGCTTACTATAACATCAAGTCTTAGTGGGGAAAAAAGAGAAAATCAGAAAGCAAAACCAGCCCCAAACAAAGATAACACACAACCATGACATAATTTGGCAACAGTCTAGGCTTAGAAATTTAAGAAGCTTGGAAGAGGAATAAAATATTCCTCTTTTGTTAGCTGTGTCCTTGGACTTAAAAGACTATTTGGTATAAAGACTTTTTGTTATAAGCTGATGGTTGTACTATTTAAGAGTACAGGGAGATATAAAGAGGAGCCTAGTTCATCAAGAGAGACACATTACTGATTAAGAGAGAAGAGCTCATGTACACTTGGCAAGACCAAGAAGTTTTTGTCTGTAAACTGTGTTTATATGATGGCTAATGACATGTCCTTATTCCTTTCATTCATAAATATAGAGGCAGAGCTATTATGGCCTCATCTACTCTTGTACAACTCATACATTGTGGACATTAGAATAAGTGTGCAGAATGATAAAGGTGCTCCGGTTGAGGAAGCCTCCTACGGAGCCATGGCTGTACCAGATCTGCAGCCTGCACCTGTGCCCAACAAAGCTTCCAGAAAGTTCTGTCGGTGCTTAAAAGGCACAAAGGAAAGAGAACCTTTCCTCACTGTTTCCCTCCTCTTTAAGGAATGGAGTTCTTACAAAATACAAGGTGACAGGTAAAAAACAGATCTATATTCCTATCCTGCTCTTTGTCGCATTGTTTCTAGAAGACTTGGTAAACTCTTGCCTTTCTTAGAGAAATGAGCATCCTATAGGTATGCAACTTAAAAATTCAAGCGTTTGCAAGTTTTCTGGCATGAGGTGTTTTGAAAGGTTATAAAATATATACTTAGATGCTTGACTCCAGGGGTTTTAAGACAGAAGGGTTTAATAAAAAAAAAAAAAAAGTATACTACATTAATGATCTGAGTGTGAGCAATAGCAAGGCTACAATAGTTAGAAATTATCAAGAGAAACAAGAGGAACTAGATACTTTTGTGGAGGATAAAGAATCTCAATGTATGTGGAACATTAAGAAAAAGGAATTAATGAAGTAGTTACTTTTAAATCTTTCATTTTGAGGCATGTGGGTCCAATTTATTATTGTCTAGTTTCACAGTATGTATTTGCCAGTTTGTGACCTGTGTAAGGGCTTCCCATTTTGGCTTTAGAAATCTGAGGAAACAAAGGGAAAACATTCCTTTCTGCCTGTCCTTATTACTTCATCTTCTGCTAAGCCTTATCCGTTGTATATGACTACATCTACCAACATCTATCATCAAAATCTATGCCAGAGCTATGATTAATCCACCTAAAACTGATGAGTGTTTTCTGGTTGTATTTCTCAAGGCAAATGTTTCTGATATATAATACCATATATTAAAAGCCATATAAATAGAAAGATGGGGAAACAAAAACACAGACTATGTAAGTGATAGAAGAGTTTGTGCAGCACTAGAAGCAAAACAGAAGTTCACCTCAGTCAGAGGTGTGGGGGCAATTTCTCTTGCTGAGGCTCAGGTTTCCCTTTGATGGGTCTCTAATGGTTCATCTAAGTTCAAGTGGAGGAGTATCTTTCTTCTTTTAACCAAACATGCCCAGGTAGAGCTGCTTCTCTTTCCGATGGTAGCTGCTGAGTTCCAACTGTGTCCGCTGAAGGTACCTCCGGACATTGGCGTCTTTTGGCTTCCTATTGACAGCAGCCATCAGGTAGTGCCGGGCCTGGTCATAGTCCTGCAGGTGGAAAAAGGCCACTCCAGCCCGATACAAGGCCTTGGCATTATCAGGCTGCCGCTCCACGTCTTTCTGGCTGTACTCTTTCACCCGTTCATAGTTTACTGGTTCCATCTGAAGGAGACAGGCAGCCAGGTTGTTGTAGCAATCTGTCTGGGTGGTGTGAAGTAGGTTTTCTTGTTCAGGTGTGAGGGCCAGGCCCTGAGGTCCCAGATTAGGTATCGGGGAGGGCAGACTTGGATCCAGACCCCGCAGCTGCAGCAGAGCTCGATGGTACCCACTTACAGCATCCCGGTACTTCCCTTCCCGGTAACACTGGTTCCCTTTCTCCTTGTACAGCTGAGCCTCCTGCAGGCGTTTCTCCATAACTCCTGTCGCCCAGTGCTCTTGAGGAATTGGGACGTGAAAGAACAACCGAAGCTCTAGGAATAGGAGCGAAGCAACGAATTTTGGCAGCTGACTTAAAAAAGCAAGGAAATTCTCCTTATCCAGGAGGCCTCTCAGGGAATGACTGCTTGATTCTACTACAGCCCCTTCCTTTCTTCTCTACAGTTACTTTTTAATCTCTGGAAGTGCAAGCATCTGATCAGGAAGTAGATGTGGAAACAGCAAAGCCTGAGATTAATTGATTTCCCAAAGCGGCGACTCCCGGGTGAGAAAAAAACACGAAAACTATAACGCAGTAACTAAAGAATCGTCTCAATTTCTTTTCATAGTTCACAGGGCTCCGCAAAATCTGGCCTATGATTATCTCTAGTCTAACTTCATCTCTTGCCATTTTTCCAAATCTTGCTCACTTCCAGACTTTTGTAAATTCCTCCAGACTGTTCCTAAACTTTCTTCTCCCTGCGCTTTGACTGGCTAGTGCTTATATATTCTTCCTATCTCATCTTAGATACATTCTCAAAAATTCTCCATACATTAATACAGATGTTCATTCTATGTGATACTATAGTATCCTATATTATCATTATTTTCTAGATACAGAATTCTTAGTTATAAATAGTAAAACTACCTCTAATTAATCAAAGCTGCACACACAAATTTTAAATACTAGATAGCTAATAGAATCTCCAGGATAGCTAAAAAATGAGACTTGGAGACTACCAGGCCAGTGATGATGCTCCAGGCCCCACTGTAGAATGGTTCCACACCATGATGCCTTGGATGAATAGAGATACCCCTGATCTTGGGCACTGGGTGCTACCACTAAGACTTTTGCCCTTGCCTCTGATTGATGGAGTCCAGGTCACATGCCTGAATCTTAACTGCAAAACATGCTGGGAAAGTAAGGTTTTGTCACCTATCTTGGAGAGTGCTCAGATATACTGCTTTATAGATTTGTTGAAGATCTTGAGGATAAGTAGCCTAACCACTTATTAATATTTAAATGAATTAAATAGTTTAATGAGTTTAACAGGTTAATAAGTTAATGAGTTTCTTAAAAATGTTAAAGTTATCAGCTGGTATAGCATATATCTTGGTATGTTCCTGGGGACCCCTTTGGATAGTACCACATTTGTGCTGACAAACTATTGAGGCTTAATGAAAAGAGTGTGGAAATATGAATGGAATATTGCTATTTACTTTCTGAGTGCAGCACATGTACCAAGGAATAGGAAGGTGACGTGGAGTTCAGGCAAGCTTTAGTGACAAGCAAGGATATCAAAAGGGGTTCATCTGCAGCACATCAAAAGAACACAGCTGAATTCCTCAGCCTGGTCAGAAATGGGCCCTGAAAGGGATCAAAAAGGTGACCAAAGAGGGTGAGAGGTACTGCAGTGTGCTTCTATAACACTCCATACTTCTCCAATCATAGCACTGATAAAATTTTATAGAATAGCTTGTTAGTTTCTTGTCATTCTTGTAGAGATACAAGATCTGTGAAGACAGAAATAGCTTATCCATGCCTGCTCCATAGACAATGAGTAACAGATATTTTCAAAAATAAGTAATTGAAAAAATAGTGAATGAGGATAAAGACGAGGGCATAGAAGAAGAGGGAAGTGGGCACCAGAGAAGGATGCCAGGTTCCCGTGGGGTGACACGGATCAGTTCAGGCCTGATGCTAGCCACTACCACACAACTCCTTTCTTTCTAATCCACTTCTTGTTCTCTTTGGGAAGGATTGAGGTCTCTGGAAGATGGCCAAAAAACAATTAAGCGAGCAGCCAGCCCAAATTAATGCTCAAGTATCAGAAGTATCTGAGTGCTGAAAGCCACTTCTGTTTTCCCTCTCTCAGCTGAGGAGGGTGGGAACAGGTTCCCAAAGCCATCGCTCCTTTCAGGGGGATTTAGAAGGCATATAAAGGCCCCTGGCTGAGGACTTGCTTCCTCAGTCCACAGTTGGTGCCAGAACTCTCAATCCTCTACTGAGAGAAAATGTCCAGCCAGTAAGTATCTCTGGGAGATTTTTTTTATTAATGCCTTAGTGTGTTGATGGTAAATGAGCTATTTCAAGAACTCCTGAAGACAACTGATGATCCATTTAAGGAAAGCCTTGGGTCTTGGTGGGAGAGTTTGTTTCCTCCTATATACATATTGAAGCAAATATCTAGAAGGAAGATCTAAGTTACAGTGGGATTTTTATGGCTTGGAATGGTCCTTGGAAGCAGTAGTGAGCATGAAGATTCAATGAGGCAGACCTGGGTTCCACTTCTTTTCCAGTCATTCCCTAACTGTGTTATCTTAGGCAAATTACTTTTTAAAGTCTAGGCTTTTCCATATATAGGATAAGTAGTACTTACCTCATTTTGAATGAAGAGCATAGAAATTCCTTTTGATGGTCTGTGGCACATAGTAAATGCTTAATAAAAGATAACTGCCTAAATTAGGCAGTCTTGTCAGAGCTCTCACTCTAAGAAGTTATATGAGCCAAAGTGAGAAGGAAGAACATTAAAAAATATATATATGTATATATGACCTAAATATTCTTGTCTGACTACTTTTAAAATGTAGTGAAGCTCTTGGAGATTGGTGACAAAATAAGACAGTGGGAAGAGATGATATAATATGCATGAATAGCAAAGGATGAGGTATTGACCCCAAAACCTGTGGTCTCCCAGTTCATAAGAGGGAGAGGAATGCAACTGTCTGGGAGTCAAGAGAATGAATAATGCAGTAAGCTAAGGGTACTGACATGGTAGGATAATTCTGTGGGAAGGACTTGGTCAGGAAGAGAAGTGACAATGATAATGGGATTTATTGACTTGTCCTCAGAAATATGGGAAAACTGCAGAAGGCATTCAACTGTAATATTAAAAGGGAATTTCCTTGTCATCAAAGGAGAAAAACCAACCTGGGCCCCTTTGCCAACATGATACATTCTGCCACCTTTCCCCGGTTTCTACCACCACCACATCTCCTCCCAAAACACTGTACTCCCAGCTCCAGCTAGACTGGCAGTACACACCAGCATTGAGTAGAGGACATCTTTTCTCCTGGAGCTCTGCCTCTGTCTCCATGGATTCCTTGAGATTCCACATGAACTTCTTCCTCATATTCCACCATTTCAGAGTTGAACATCCAGCTGGTGGTTACAAGAAACTGTTTGAAACTGTGGAGGAACTATCCTCACCGCTCACAGCCCATGTTACAGGTTGGTCTCAGCTTTCTTGAAGCCATCTTCTCTTTTTTGTCGAGAAAGCCATCTCTCTTTGCTGTCTCCTTATTCATTGGCATCTCTCAGCATAGGTACCCCTGTGGGCTACAAAGAGAGGAATCTGGAGATTTGGGCTTTTTATACCAAGAACCCATTTCCCCTTTTCTTTACTTTTCTAAAATATATATTTTAAAAATGCTACCTAACTGGAATTCCTTAACTACTGGGACTATACCTTTGTCATCTTTAAACTGTCTCCTCCCAATTGCCTCTTCTGGAAAATAGAAAAGATGAACCCAATGCTCTTTCTCAACTAGATTCTGATGTTAACAGTCTAGATGCTAGCAATCAAATTAATGGTGTGTCTTTTAGCTGAGCCATGTCTTCTTTTCAAATTTTTATCAGAAATATAAATCTGTATAAAGTAGACTGCTGAAACTGAGCTGTATGAAATAATACATTTCGGGTTGGAGAGTTGACAAGGATTAAACAAATACTGCCATATGCTATACTTTCAAAGGACCAAAGGGCACAACCTGTTTAGACTGAATGGCCTTAAAACCTTTATTGTGTGTCCCTCATTTTGCAGAGAAGGACACTGAGGCCCAGAGATAGCACACAGCAAATCCTGAACCAGAATTCAGGTCTCTGACAGCCCTGTGTACTTTCTGCTACAGCAAGGTGACCTTTATCTGGACAATAGCCATATTCTCAAAGGAATTTAGCTCTTTATTTTAAAAGCCAGTATCCTATTGTTTCACAGAAATGGTTTGTTCTATTGACACATCTTTTTTTTAGTATCTTGATCTCTACTTCTAATCCATTCCTCCTGTATCAAAAAATTTGAAAATTTTTCTTAAAAGTAAGATGGTAAAAATGCAAATGTATTGGTAGCTGGGAAAATCTGTTAGATGGAGAATCCCTTTCCATTCCAGATGTTATTCCCTGTCTCCTTCCAACCTTTTGTTTAAACTCAGAGATGCTGCCACATTTCCCACCATTGGTCCCCTAGAAAAAAGAGAGTCAGCCAGCAGGCATTTGCTGAGAGCTACCCCACGTAAGAGCTGGGAATGGAAATCACTGCCAGCTTTAGAAGTAAAAGGCTGCCCATCCAGATGGCTTATATAATTACTGCTCCTTACCAGGGGTGAGCAGAGCAGGTATAAGAAACAAGATTCTGTGTCTCGCTTTCTTCACAGGCAGGATCCCCCTCTGGCTAACCGGCAGTCTCCTTCGATGTGGGCCAGGACTCTTTGAGGTTGGATCGGAACCATTTTACCACCTGTTTGATGGGCAAGCCCTCCTACACAAGTTTGACTTTAAAGAAGGACATGTCACATACCACAGAAGGTAAAGAACACTAGGTTCCACTCCCCTTCCTAGGGTTGGGGCCTAGCTCAGCTCCTCCTTGCATGTACTTTTTAACCTCCTGAACCCAAGAGGAGACTTTATATTCACCTCCATTCAGAATCCTCCTGGGCCATGAGTCTGCATGGACACCTGGGACCTATAGGACAGGATAAAGAAACAGCAAAGAACTAGGGCTTTGGGCTCTGACATGCCTGGCATCAAATCCTATATGCCCTAGATACCATTTGCCTAGGTGGGTGCCCTTTGGCAAGTTGTTAACTTCTACTTCTTTGTTTTGTCATCTATAAAAATGGGAGAAGTAAAAGAATTTACTTCAGAGTTTATTACAAGGATAAAATGAGAACACAGTGCTTAGTCCATCAGAAGCATTTAATAATAATAATAGTCATTTTATTATTATTAGACCATGGATTGCTTGATTTCTTTCCTTTTTTATAATCAGAAAGGCCAATGGGAAGGAGGGAGGGGGTGTCACAGAGCAGGCAAGGACCAAATATGTCATAATAATACCAGGAATAAGTTTTCTAAAAACAGGAGATGGTTGCTAAAAGGCTTGAGGCCCTAAGCCATCACTCCAACTTCATTACAAAGACTCATTAGCACCACAATAAATACTTTGTTTTATGTTTTAATATTCAGGCCTGTTAGTGGCTTTGTTGATCACCACAGATTTCAGGCATTCTGAAGAGACATCAAAAGCAAGAATAAATGGAGTCTTGAAGTAGTTGGGATAACTTGGACTGTTTTAGAAGAGAAACAGATCAGGTCAAGCAAAAATTTAGCTATGAAAGCTTATTTTGGAGGTCAGAGAAAGCCTTTATATGCCTTCTAAAGACCTTGGTACTTTTTCCTCTTCACAAAAGTACAAAATCAAATTTTAATTGGCTCTCCACATGAGAAACCCTAGGCAACGTATGCTGTCTAGTCTGGGATATGGTTGAGGAGGTCTGCCTGTGTAAGAGACTGGATTCAAAAATATCTACTTTTAAAAGTAGCAAAATAAAATTTTAAATTAAAGAAAAACACTAGAGGAATATAAGTAAGATTGAAGGAAATCTAATTCAGCACACCATGTTCTATACCTCCCTGCTCAGTGTAGGCTGGTGAGTCATAGGCTACAGGAAGTCAGAGGCCCAATTTGAACTATCCATGGGGCTGCATAATATTATATGGAAAAGTCATATTTTCTGGCTCAGGCTATATATGCCAATCATCAGCTTCTCTGAGCCTTGATTTCCTCATCTGTCACTGTGAAGTTTATAGTTGAAGCTCATGGCACATTGTCTTCTTCTCCTTCAGTCACCCCCAAGAAAGTGACTTAACTCTTCATTCTTCATGTTGTGAATTTATGATTCTTGATAAGGGCACATGAATGACCTTCTATGCTCCCCAGGGACTACACTAATTCCCCTTCTCTGTGACTTTTCCCATGTCTCAATGTCCTTCAGGTTCATCCGCACTGATGCTTACGTACGGGCAATGACTGAGAAAAGGATCGTCATAACAGAATTTGGCACCTGTGCTTTCCCAGATCCCTGCAAGAATATATTTTCCAGGTTTCTGAAACCCAACTGCATGTTATTAAAGACATTTTACATTAGCCATTTTTCTCTCATGGCTTGAAAGTTACTGGACTAAAAAATCCATTTGCTTCTACAGGTTTTTTTCTTACTTCCGAGGAGTGGAGGTTACTGACAATGCCCTTGTTAATATCTACCCAGTGGGGGAAGATTACTATGCCTGCACAGAGACCAACTTCATTACAAAGGTTAATCCTGAGACCTTGGAAACAATTAAGCAGGTAGGACACAGTGCTCAAAAGATATTGCTTAGGAATTTAGAATTTGTTCCTTAGAATTAAGTACACTATACATTTTGTTTGGAAGAATATGAGAGCCAGATAGATTAAGTTTCAAATCCCTGCTTTGTCATCAACTACTAGCTATGTGACATAAGGCAGACTTTTCTTCTCATCTGTGAAATTTTAAATATTTATTGTGTTAATTAGAGGAAAACTGTATAAAATGCCTAACATATTTATTTGTGACACAAGTATTAAGTCCCTTCCATGTACCAGAATGTATGCTAGATGCAAAAGATACACCAGTGAGTAAGACAACACAGTCCCTGCTCTTCATGGTTTTTATAGGCTAGCATGAAACTGGCACATTTAATATTGAAAAGATTAAATTCATGGTTCTAAGAAAGTGTGTTGCATCAATTTTACACCTTCTTATAGAACTTCTTGTTAGAAATAAAAGCCATACCTTAAATGAAAAAGCATAAAGAAACACATGAGCAATATTAGAAAGTGATAAATTTTGCTGAGATATGAGGCAGTCTCAGTGCAGCATTCAGTAAGACAGATCTACATTTTCAACCAATGTTTATTAAGTTGCAGCTGTTTTCTTTTTTTTTTTTTTTTTGCTTTGTGAATTTATTTTTTAATTATTTTATTTTATTTTTAATATAAATTTATTTATTTTAATTGGAGGCTAATTACTTTACAATATTGTATTGGTTTTGCCATACATCAACATGAATCTGCCACGGGTGTGCACGTGTTCCCCATCCTGAACCCCCCTCGTACCTCCCTCCCCATACCATCCCTCTGGGTCATCCCAGTGTTTTCAAGGCATCATTCTTGCTTTCAGAACACTTAACAGCTAGGTGGAGAAATCAATTAATATATTACTTAACTATAATAGAACACAGAATATAGTAAGTCCTTTCACAGAAGGAAACCTTCTATGGAAGTGCATATAAAGATTACTTCTAGCAGTATTGAGGTGTGTGAAGTGGGGCAGATCAAGGAAGGTTTAAAAGTATCGTATTTGAGTTAGAAATTAGAGGGAAGGCAAAACTTCATTGAATTTGGGAAAAGAGCATTTCAGATATAAGAAGTACCATGACCAAATGAATATAGGTGGGAAACTGGAGAATAAAGAATAATTTTTTTTGGCTAGAATTGCAGTATTTCTCAATGGAGGTGGCATTGGCATTGGGCCAGTGGCACTTCATCATTATGGGGACTGTCTCACCTATTGAAGAGGTTTGACATCCCTGGTCTCACCCACTAAACACCAGACATGTCCTCAATCATTGCACAAACCCCAAATGCTCCCCAACATTTCCACTTCCCCACTAGGGGACAATAGCACTTCTAGGTGCAAACTAATGTTCAAAGCATGGCATGTCAAGGGTAGAGTGAAACCAGAAGTTTGAATAATTGACAAAAATTTTGAATAAGTTGTTTGGTTGATGGTAAACTACTGAAAGTTTTTGTTCAGAGAAGTGGTATAAGCAAAGCTTTAGGTTATTTAATCTGGAAGCTATGCATAAGCTGTATGGGAGGGCAAAAGAACTAGGAGACCAGTTGGTGGAACCGAAGACCAAAAGGAGAAACTGAGTGTAATAGGAATAGAAAGGAAAGTAGTCACAACACTGGGTCTCAATACTACAGGCTGATTTATAATCCCACAGACTGTTTACTAAGGTTTAACATATTCTCAGCAGCTTTTTCTTGGTTTAGATGTATGTTTGTAACCACATATGACTGTGTGTGTAGATCATTTACAGAAGTTCTGAAACTAAGTTTCTAAACTACTCTTTTGACTTTGACAGTGTATCAGATTGCCATGGTAATTTAATTGGAAGTGTGAAGTTCATGGTATGGCTCCGGAATAGACTTTATTAGGAGTCAGGTTTCATTGTGAGCAGCACTATACCCTAACTTCATATAAAAATGTAGTATTTGAGGGGTTTTTTTGTTTGTTTATTTGTTTACCATGACTGAAATAGCCTGCTAACAAGTACCTTTGCCTCCAGACTGATTCCCTTAAATACAGCTTCCTTAATTCAGTAGAAGCAATTTTTTTCTAAAATGCAAGTATAAATGTGCTATTCCACAGTTTCCAAGATAAAGTTAAAACACAGACCTTTGTGGCTGGCCCACTTTTATTTCTCCTTCTCCATGTGTGCTCCTCACCACAGCCATACTGAATGACTAGACTTCCCCAAGCAGCATTCACTATTTACAACTCTATGCCTTTACAGTAAGGTTCCTGCTTCCTGGAACACATTGTTATCCTGCATCTGACTGACTTTTACTCATCTTTCAACATGAGTTGGAGTCATCGCCCTTGGGAAGCCCTACCTAATCTCCCAGTTTGGGTTAAATGGCTTTTCTTTACAGATATGGTTTTGCACTTACTACACTTATTCCAGCTCATCGTTCTAGTGTTGTTGTTCAGTCACCCAGTCATGTCTGACTCTTTACAACCCCATGGACTGCAGCATGCCAGGCCTC
This sequence comes from Bos taurus, assembly GCF_002263795.3. Lineage (NCBI taxonomy): Eukaryota > Metazoa > Chordata > Mammalia > Artiodactyla > Bovidae > Bos > Bos taurus. The sequence goes on from NC_037330.1 coordinate 76,839,249, forward strand.
CCTGTCATCACCATCCCCCAGAGTTTGCCCAAGTTCATGTTCATTGTATCAGTGATGCTATCCAGCCATCTCATCCTCTGACACCCTCTTCTGCCCTCAATCTTTCCCAGAATCAGGGACTTGTCCAATGAGTCATCTGTTCATGTCAGATAAGCAAAATACTGGAGCTTCAGCTTCAGCACCAGTCCTTCCAGTGAGTATTCAGGGTTGATCTCCCTTAAGATTGACTGGTTTGATCTCCTTGCTGTCCAAAGGACTTTCAGGAGTCTTCTCCAAAACCACAGTTTGAAGGCATCAATTCTTTGGCATTCTACCTTCTTTATGGTCCAGCTCTCACAACCGTATGTGACCACTGGGAAGACCATAGCCTTGACTATACGGACCTTTGTCAGCAGAATCACATTTCTGCTTTTCAACACACTGTCTAGGCCTGTCATCTCTTTCCTGCCATGAAGCAATTGTCTTCTGATTTCATGGCTATAGTCATGGTCTGCAGTGATTTTGGAGCCCAAGAAGAAGAAATCCGTCACTACTTCCACCTTTTCCCCTTCTATTTGCCATGCAGTAATGGGGCCAGATGCCATGATCTTAGTTTTTTTTAATATTTAGTCTTAAGTTGGCTCTTTCACTCTCCTCTTTCACCCTCATCAACAGGCTTTCTAGTCCCTCTTTGCTTTCCACCATTATAGTGGTATCATCCACATATCTGAGGTTGTTGATGTTTCTCCCACCTATCTTAATTCCGGCTTGTAACTTATCAGCCTGGTATTTCTCATGATATACTCAGCATATAGGGTGATAGCAGACAGCCCTGCTGTACTCCTTTCTCAGTCTTGAACCAATCAGTTGTCTAGTACAGTGCTGTCAATGGAACTTTGTAGACAACATTTCTATATCTACATTGTCCAAGTGCTGTTGAATACATGGATGTGGCTAATGTGACTGAGGAACTGAATTTGAAGTTCTATCTAATTATGATTAACTTACATTTAAATTGCTACATGTGGCTACAGTATTGGATACTGTCAATCAATACTGAAATTTTCAAAAGTAAGGACTATCTCTGTTTTCCTAGACACTGACACAGCATCTGGCATATAATAGAAGCCCAATGAGTACTTGACAAATGACTGAATGAATGAATGTCTTGCCTAATATTTAAATGAGTGCTAAAAACTCCCTAAGCTTTAAAACATATTCTCTTAATCAAAGAGAAAGAACTTTGATTAGATAAATATATAATCATGGATTATTTATTCAATAAATCTTTACCGAGTAGGTCCCAAGCAGAAATTCTAGTACTCTGCATCTTTTGACAAGTCACTTGACCTCTATGATTCCTCAAGTTCTCCTTATGTAAACTGAGAGATTTGTGATAGATTTATGGTTTTGAATTTTTTATGAGAATCCAAATTCAACTAAAGTACTGAATCCTGTCTTCAGAAGTTTCCATTAATTCCAGGAATTCATGGTTCCCCTGAAGTCTATTTAGGTTAAGACTTTCTATACTAGAATTCTGAGGTTTATTTCAGTTCCAAATTCATCTACATGTAAGACACTGGATTTGGTATTTAGGTTGTATCATACAAAATTTGTATTTTTGTAAAATGAAAATTAATAACTATCAACATGCAGTTCAATGTAATTCAATAAGGAAAATGTAAAGACGTTTCAGGATTAAAATTTATCACTGTTTGAGGACAGCTTGTATGTACAAAAGGAAAATAACCAACCAGAGCAATGCATGGTCTACATCAACAGAAGAACACAGTCAGAGAGAATTTAAAGATTTCAAAGGCATGAAGGGTCATTGTGGGGGTCAGAGAAGAGCTCTGCACTAAAGTTGGAACTTCCACAGGTTTGAAAGAAAGTAGGACCCCAGAGGGATAGAAGGAAGAGAAAGTGCACTTAGGGTGAAGGTGCAGATGGTCGTGGTGAGGTCAGACTGAGGGACCAAAGATGCAATACAGTTTTTCTCTTAACATGGGTGATATCTCTTTTCTTTCCATAGGTTGACCTTTGCAACTATGTCTCAGTCAATGGAGCCACTGCTCACCCCCACATTGAAAATGATGGGACTGTTTACAACATTGGTAATTGCTTTGGGAAAAATTTTTCAATTGCCTACAATATTGTAAAGATCCCACCACTACAAGCAGGTCAGTTTACCACTTTGACTCTTCTAAAACAAGTATCTATAATGTGAGAAAATTACTGGAAATACAAGATGTCAGATCAGAAATATGAGGACTGCACTATACGGACTGTTAAATTACTTTCAGATTTTCAGAAAACTATCCTCATCCTCACCCTACAAGGGAACAAATACCTAATAGCACCATAGTAGGAAATAACAAATTGCAAATACAAAAAGCATGTGGCCATGTTCTGTTCTACAGTGTTTCAAAGATATAGTGTATATGTGACTTCGATCATATAAAATTTAGATTCAAATCAAGCAAATAGTTATTGAGCATTTATCCATGTGCCAGACAAAATTAAGTTTTCAAACAAACATACGTATGTATATGAAAGTGTATTTAGTATTTTATATGTATTTAATTCCCAAACAAAACCTTTTAACTCATATGTAGACTATAGAGAAAGAATGCTAAAACAGAAGAGTACTCTTTAGAATTCTTCATTCATCCTCCATTCATTGTCAGAAATTTGATATTGATCTTGTTAATAGAATTATTTGAGTATATATGGATTTTTATTTAGTTTTTGCTTAGTATAATTTGTGAAGTTTAGATCCTGGACCAGCAGCATCACCTGGAAACCTGTTAGAAATACAAATCTCAAGCCCCACCTAAGGTAGACTGAATGAGTAACTCTGAGGGTGGGCCCATGCTCAGTATTTTCAGAAACTCTTTATGTATTTCTGGTGTACACTAAGGTTTAAAGACACTGCCTTAGTAGCAAATAAACTTTAATGTGCTTAAGAATTATTGTATAGGGCTATTGACACCAAAAGGGCTTCTCAGGTGGTGCTAGTGGTATATGCCAATGCAGGAGACATAAGAGACAGGGGTTCGATCCCTGGGTCTGACAACCCACTCCAGTATTCTTGCCTGGATAATCCCATGGACAGAGGAGCTTTATGGGCTACAGTCCATAGGACTGCACAAAATCGGACATGACTGAAGGGACTTAACACCCACAAACAACAAAACCACATATTCCATAACTTTACGGCTAATTTAAGAGATTGTAAAAGTCACTTTGACCATACTAAAGTTTTGCCTTACTCCCTTGACTTAGAACCCACCTCCAGTTAGTAAGATGTGACTCCACTATACTCTATCTACCACACACTGTTTGAGTGCACTTTCCAAATCTGCTGCTATTTGGATTTTCCTGGGTGATTGCAGCTCCACATGAAATTTCCCTCAGAAATGCCAGTGACTGAGAAAATGGAAATAAACTCTTTAAAAAATCAAGATCTGAAAATGTATTTCTTTGCTCGCATAAGCTGTTCTAAATGCTTTGTATTTAAAAAAAGAGGCTGTTCCACAGCCTTTTAAAACCACTTTATTTCAGACAAGGAAGATCCAATAAGCAAGTCAGAGATCGTTGTACAATTCCCCTGCAGTGACCGATTCAAGCCATCTTACGTCCATAGGTAACTCGAAGGCCTGCTATGAATCTTCAGGAAAACTCAAGTTTAAAGATCTGCTTTGCCTACCTTTGATACCAGTCCTGATCATGACATTTTCTTGCAGAAACCTAAATTTAAATGTAATTAATTTCATGTAGGCACTGTTGATTCATATAACTGAGCATACCTCATGTGTACATATTTCTCTGTGGTTTGAGCATCAACCCTTCCCACTCACAAGTTTATTTCTGTTTCTGAACAGTTTTGGTTTGACTCCCAACTATATTGTTTTTGTGGAGACACCAGTCAAAATTAATCTGTTCAAGTTTCTTTCTTCATGGAGTCTTTGGGGAGCCAATTACATGGATTGTTTTGAATCCAATGAAACCATGGGGGTAAGTCTTACATTTATTTGTCAGGTTTATGATTCCAAAGAATATGTGTTTCATAATGCATACTTTTTTTCTTTTTAAATGCATCAAAATACTCTCACTTTTAGGTTTGGCTTCATATTGCTGACAAAAAAAGAAAAAAGTATATCAATAATAAATACAGGACCTCTCCTTTTAACCTCTTTCATCACATCAATACCTATGAAGACCATGAGTTTCTGATTGTGGATCTCTGTTGCTGGAAAGGGTAAGAGAGCACATTGAATGAATAAATGTTACATCTCCAGTTGGTCCTGGAAATCAGGTTTGTTTGTTTGTTTGTTTCGGAGATACTGCTTTCAACATTTAATCTGAATTATATATTTTAAAAGTATGCTTAAGTCACAAAATATGATTGAAAAAGCTGTAGGGAGTTTAGGTAATCAGAAACACAAACTGAACCTCACAACCATGGTTAATGATTGAAAAGTGCTCAGGTCCATGAAACAGACCTAAAAATAAAAGATTCTATGACTTGATGAATGAACTTAAACTTAATTTCCCTCAAATTTAACAAGATCCTTTGAGGAGCCTTAAACTGCATCTACTCTGGGTTTGATTTTTTTAAAAAAAGATAGACATACTTTCTTCAGAACAGCAAGTCACTAAAAGAGACAGTAGCCCCTAAAGACACAGACAGAATGGTGATAGAGAAACAGAGCAGAAAGTTTCAAAGGCTGCTGTTATTTAAACATATCCATGAAGCAGGACTCTTTTCTCTACCCAGAGTGGGCAGAAGTGGTTCCAGTATACCTGAGTCTTTAGGAGTTTCTAGATTGAAGACTAAAGAAGAGACAGGCATTTCTGCTTTTAAAAGACATGCATCATGTCTCTAAAATTATTTTAATTGTCTGTCCTCACATTTGACTTCTTATTTTTGCAGATTTGAATTTGTTTATAATTATTTATATTTAGCCAATTTACGTGAGAACTGGGAAGAGGTGAAAAAAAATGCCAGAAAGGCTCCTCAGCCTGAAGTTAGGAGATACGTACTTCCTTTGAATATTGACAAGGTAAACACCCTCTACATAGATTTCAGATATAACAAGAATGTTTCATCTTTCTCAGGATTTTTTCTCCTGCTGTGTGTTTATACATAAAGGCTCAAAATTTCTGAACTGGAAGGGACTTTAAAAATTAGCAAATTCAATTCCCCTCATTTTATAAGTGAAACTGAAGCTCATGACTTAGCAAAATCCAGTTATGACAGAGTCAAAGTGAAAACTGGTTTTTTTTTTCAAAATCCTTTTAAAACTGATTGCTAAAAAACAAACAACAAAAAACTGATTGCAATCCAACTGGTTAGAACATAAACAAAAACAGTGGGATAAGTGGGCGAAAATAACTTAAAACAATAGGTTGGTAATCTTTGAAGGCTTTTAGGCTAGGCTAAAATGTTTGTGTTTTATTTGACTGGTCGTAGGGTATTAAGGATTTTGAGTAGAAGAAAGACATATTCAGAGTTAGTGAACTGGGTATCAAGTGTACTGACTCTTCTAGTTGTCTCTCCTGCTAAATGTCCAGCCTCCCTGAGCAAGTCTCTCAATGAGCAAGTTACCCCAAAGTTCAGTTGCCTGCTCTGAAACCTAAATAAATGGGACTAAATAATAACTAGGTCATTTGCTGTTTTGATTTTCTAAAATAAGGCTGTGTCATGTGTAAGTAGTATTGGAAGTGAAGGAGAAAGATAGGGACCTGAGACTGGAGACAATTTAAATTACTCAGGTGCCAGAAAAGTGTAGTGGTAGTAGCAACAGAAAGACAAAAGTGAGTGTTCCTACAGCTAGAATAAAAAAGGATCCTACATTTGACTGGATGGCAGAATGAATTAAGTCTTAGACATGCAAAACCCTATGTGTCTAGAGTGTTGATACCTTTGGAAATAGGAACTGCAATAGGCAGAGCAGATTTGGAGATAAACATGAACTGTAGAACTAGGAGGAAAGGGTAATAATGAGTAAAAGGGCTGACTGGAAGACAAACCCAGGTTGACCGGGGCTTCCAGCTTTCTAGTGTGTGATTTGGGGCAAGACATTTAGTCTTTTCACATCCCCTTTCTTTATGGACTTTCCTGGTGGCTCAGAATTTGCCTGCAATGCAGGAGACTCAAGTTCAACCCCTGGATTGGGAAAATACCCTGGAGAAGGAAATGGCTACCCACTCCATTATTCTTGCCTGGAGAATCCCACGGACAAAGGAGCCCAACAGGCTACGGTTCATGAGGTCGCAAAAGAGTTGTACACAACTGAGTAACTAACACTTTTATTTCATTTTCTTTATCTATATCCACCATACAGGATTTTTGTGATCAATAAATGAGGTGATATATATCAATCTCTGAATATAGTCCCCCACATAAACTAAGTGTTAAATAATATTCATTATAATTCTCATCAACAACAAAGAAGTATGAACTTCTCTTGCTAGCAATGTCTATCCTCATATATTTGATCATCATTTCAATGCCAATAACTATTAGCTCTTTTCTTCTAACCCTGCTTTGTGTCACAAGGACCTGCACTTCCACATGAAAGCCTACCAGATATCTTCATGAAGATGTTGTTGATCATCTAGAGCTAATAGTTACTGGCATTAAAATGATGATAAAATATATGAGGATAGACATTGCTAGCAGCAAAAGTTCATACTTTGAAGTAAGTATTCTAAAAGAAACTTACAAATTTGTTGATTTTAAAAAATGAGGAACTTGACAGCCAGAAAATGTTGAAAGAAAAGATAGCCAAGCACATAAGTTGGGGAAACACCCATGTACAGAAAGTGGTAGGAAAAGAGGAATCATAAAAAGAAAGAAAAAAAAATCACTAAAGGGTCCTAGTTACAATTAAGAGAGGAAAATGCCACATTGACAAAGCAAGAGAGGGTTTCATTGATGTCCACTGCTACATATAGGCAAGGTGGAAAAAATGAAGCTAAAAAAAGGAGCCAAAACCCAGATTTAGTGACCTCCAGGAGAATAGGGAGAGAGGCAGAAATCAGGTTTCAAGCCACAGTGACAATGTGATAGCAATTACTATAGCCTGTACTTTTAAAGTTTGGCAATAAAGAGAAAACTAGATCATAAATTAGAGAAAGAAGAGATAAACAAATTGAAGGAGGGGCTAAGGAAGGGAAAGAGTATAAGATGACTAAAGCTTCAGGTTTAGTGATTGAAATAATGGTGATATTTTTAAATATATCTTTCTTATTTTTGAATAGGCAGTGCATTTAATTGGTCAGAAAATCAAAATGATCTAAAAAAGTTTGCACTGAAAGTGTCACTCCAACCACTGTCTGCATCCATTCCATACCATTCCTCTTCACTTCTATGTGTAACTTTTAATGTCTTTCCTTTGCATTTGTTTGTTTATGAAAATATAAAAAAATGTCAACATATAGAATTATTATTCCCACTTTTTACACAAAAAGTAACTTTCTATATCCACATTTTTATTCCTTGCTTATTTTCATTTTAAAATATATATTGAAGATCTTACTTTCTTCAACCACACAGTGTTCTTTTTTACCAATATGCTGCAGTCCCTCACTGCTGAACAACAGAGTCATTTCCATTTTTTGACTGTAACAGATAATGTCACAAGGAATAACTTTGTATGTATGTTCTTTTATGTATATGTAGATATAGCAATAGGATAGACTGTCAGACGTGAGTTTGCAGTATCAGAGGATAAACACATCTGTTTAAAAAGAAAAAAATAGTGAGAGGGAGAGTGAAAAGAAGGTGCTGGTTTGGAAAGCAAAGATGATGTTACAGATCTCTTACATTAAAAAGCCTGAATTTAATAATAGAAAAAATAAGATACAACAGAGTAAAATCATTAAAGTTACAGTCCCATAAGTAATGTGTTCAACATCAACATTTGAACTATTTTTTTTTCTTAATTCATACAATGCTACAGATCATAAGGACTCACTATGTTGGATCAATTGTTATTTCCAGGTCTTCTATATGGAGAGAGAGAGAGAGACATATATAAAATTTTCTTTATTTTGCCACCTTTAGGTAGTCATATATCAATATGTATATATACATACATGCTGCTCTCTGCTTCCCAACATCACCACGAAGAGCCTCGAGGTCACACTTCATGGAATCTTACAAGATCCATTCCTCACCTCCTCTCTCTTCCCAATTCTGAAAATCTTTCACTATTTCCTTTTAGTTCATTGTACATCACCAGAAAAATTCCATCTATCCTCTGCTCAGAAGGTTCCTTCCATCTTATCTCTTTTACCAAAAAAATCTGATACTCTCTAGGACACTGGTCTCTTCAGCAGCAGTTTCCAGGGGTAGCAGTTTCTCCCCCAGCCCTTGTACCACTGGGCCTGGAGTTGGAACACTTGTTCCACTTTGCTGCTTCCAAACCACTGATCCTTCTGCCCACCCTTAAAATCTTTCAATTTCAAATCTCACTTCAACTAATTATATACCCAAGTGGTATGTGTACATATATATATATATATATATATATAACCCTTCATTATTGTTTTCACATACTAATCACCACTCCCTCTTCTTTTGGCTCAGTGTCACACTCCCCTCCCTGATCTACTTCCAACAATCAGTGATTTCAGTATACACATCATAGATGATTCTTCCAACAGCCTGGCCTCAGTTCTTTGACATCTTCCACTGATCCATCTGTCTTCCATTCTGACTCAGCCGCTCACTTCCCAAGTCATACAATTGACCTTGCTATTACCTTTGACTGTGCTTCTGTCATAACCTTGGTTCATACAGGACACATTCTGACTTACCTTTCAAGATTACCAACCCTATTACAATTCCCACCAGAACCTCCAGTCTATTGAACCTGCTCACCATCTCTCACTCCTCTGAAGACTTATCTTACCTCCTTATTCAGGTAAAATTTCATGATCATTGTAATCACCCCATTGAGTAGATCCTCATTTCTCTTGCCACTTTCTTACTTTATAGAATTTATTTGTCAAAGTCATAAATCTTAGTTAAATTCAACTCTCCACCCACTCCATGCTTATACCTCTAAGGCTCAAATTAAGTGCTAAAAATACACAATTGTGTTAATTGGCCCATTGACCACAAACCTTACTGCAACATTTCCCAACTTCATTTTCCTAGTTAAGTATTTCACACCCTCCTCTCTCAAACTTCTAACACATCCCACCTCCACACTCATACTCAATTAATGACTCTGTTTCCTCTTTTACTGAAACAAATGAAAGAAATCAGAAAAGAATGTAGACTCCTGCCACCACATTTACCCACCCACCAGCATCTGTACTCATACTGAATTATCCATCATCTTATTCAGAACTAGTCTTTCCCATCCTTCCTCACCAACTCCAGGACATTATTCTACAACTCTCCCACTCTCTCATACATTTGTCATTAACTCATGCATATCATGCTGTTATTTTGCCTTGTTATAAAATCCTTCTCTTGACTCTTCTTGCCCCTTCATTTATCCCTTCTTTCCTGTCTTGTGGCCCCTTTAATGTTGGAGGGCACCAGGACTCAGCCCTTTGTCCTGCTTCTATTTGTACTTTCACTCCTTTGTAAAGACTCATGCCTTAAAGCAACCTGCACTTCCACTTCCAACTTCCTCTTAACTCAAGATTCTTATATGTTATTGCCAATGCTGTCTTTATTTTGATGTTCAGTAAATATCTCAAGTTTAATAAGACAAAACTCAAACTTCTTCTCTTCCCCTACAAAAAAATTTATCCCTCCTTCAGTAATCCCCATCTTTATTGTGACAACTCCAACTTTTAACTATTTGGGCCCAAAAACTTGGAGCCATCCTTGACTTCTCACTTAATTTCATGCCTGTTCCCTATCCAGTATCTTACCTATCAGGAAATCCTCTGCTCTGCCTTCCATTCCTCACTAACTTCAGTGCTACTAGCCCAGTTTGAACCATTGTTTTCTTTTGACTAGACTACTACAAGACAGACTGGTTTCCCTGATTTCACACCTGCATATCCCCTATTCTTAAAGGGATCTTGACAGAACAGCCAGACTGATTCTTTTAAAAATAAATGATAGCCTTGCAAACTCTTCTGCTCATCTCTTGCTCACAGGAAAAACCCAAGTCCTCACAATGACCCATCAGGCTCTAACCAGTCTGACCCCATTATACCCTTCTACCTTCCTCTCCTGTGTTCTCCCCACAGCTCAGCACAGCCAACCTGGTCTCCTTAATGCTCTTCAACCACACCTGACAACACTCCTGCCTCACGCGTTTGCAATTTGTTCTCTCTGCTTAAATGCTGTTCCCCAGATATCTACATTGCTTCCTTCATCTCATACAAGTTTTACCCCAAATATCACCTTATCAATGAAGCCCATCCTGACTACCTACTAAAATTATAAATCACTTACCTGTCACACTTCTGATCCCCCATATTCTGCTCTGTTTTTCTCTCCACATTCATGATATACTAAACACTTTATCTATATTTATAGTTTTCCAAATTAGAATGTAAACTTCATAACAATAGGAACTCTGTTCTCTGAAATATCACAAGTGCCCAGAATAGAGTCTAGTACAAACCATGTATTCGGGTATTTAATGCAAAACTAAATGCATATGTTCTTTGAAGAGCTCATGATATTCATTCCTTTCATAATATAATCTGAAAAATGACGTGGGGGAAATTTCGGTATCAAGAGATCTTAGAAAACATCAGGTCCAGTAGTTTTTTCATTTGTTTTCTTTTTTGACAACATAAGGATATGATATTTTTCCAATAAAATCAAAATATAGCTAACTTTAAAGGAGATAAACATTGTATGGATACCTAGAGGTTGAAGTCTTTGTTACTGTGAAGCAAAATACTTCTTTTTCCAGAGCCACATCCTCAGGGCCCTATATGTTCTTTGAGGTCAGTCTCATTTCACAGATGAGAAGACTAAGGGCCTACGAGGTTATATTTCTTTTATATATCACTGACTTTCCCAGTGATACACAGTCAGTGACTGACATGGACATGGGCAGCTTTCCCAGTTGTGTTCTTGGTCTCGCCCTTCTAGAGTTTTCTGTACTGATTCTTCTACATGTTGACTTAAGAAATGAAGAACTCAGGAAACTAAACTTGGAAACTGTTCTCACAGCTGCTTGATTTTTATTCCTTGCTCACTGAGGTTTCTGTTATCCTCTTTCTTAGGCTGACACAGGCAAGAATTTAGTCACACTCCCCAACACAACTGCCACTGCAATTCTGTGCAGTGACGAGACCATCTGGCTGGAACCTGAGGTTCTCTTTTCAGGGCCTCGCCAAGGTGAGATGGTATAGGAAAAAACTTCACATGTGAGAGAACAAAATGTTCCACTCAGAGAGAGTAACTGAGTTTTCCTAAGCATGTATTTTATTTTGTAGCATTTGAGTTTCCTCAAATCAATTACCAGAAGTATGGTGGGAAACCTTACACATATGCATATGGACTTGGCTTGAATCACTTTGTTCCAGACAGGGTAATTAATCCCTCTTCCTAATATTCGAACAGTACTTGAATCATATGTAAGTCAAGTAAAGCATATTGACTGACTAATTTATTGACTAATTTTTCTTTCTTATAAGCAGCTCTGTAAGCTGAACGTCAAAACTAAAGAAACCTGGGTATGGCAAGAGCCTGATTCATACCCCTCAGAACCTATCTTTGTTTCTCACCCAGATGCCTTGGAGGAAGATGACGGTAATGAGAGTAATAGATGTGTCTGAACCCTCTCTTCTCATTGGAGTTCATATAGTTAATTCACTAGGAGAGGAGTTATGTTGATTATTTCCAAATGTTCAGAAATAATCCTTCCTGCTATTGAATAGGACAGCACTAAAGAATGTAAATGTGTTTGAAAATAAGTTTTATCTTATGGTCAGGTTTCATTAGGTACTGTTGGAAAAATGCTTAGAGCACCATCGGGTGTCACGATGGAATATCAGTATCTGCTCTAGATGGAGGCGAGAAGGAAGAAGGAGCAGCATGCTATCTAGGTTTTGCCTTTCCAGTCCAAATACATTTCTGAAAAGAAATAGGGTTCTAAGGAGAGAAACTGAATATTCTAACTGATCCAAGAGAATGAGGCTTTGAGATTCTGGTTCTAGTTTTTCATTTTAGTAAGCTGAGGCTAGAAGGGGATCCAGAGCAACAGTCTATAAAACAGCAATTCAGATACACTCAACTACAAAGCTGGGACAGCGGGGTAGGTGATACTCTCTGGGATTAAAATATGGGAGACCACAGAGAAATGAATAGAATAAAGAGTTTTAGAGCCGTTTTACACTAAGTGATTTTACATTTGCAGTGCATCCAGTCAAAACTGCAAAAAGTTTGTTCCTATTTTGTTTGATGGAAGTAAGCATCCAAGCTAGGTCTTGGAAATTGTAGAAATAATGTACCTTACTGTTTTGAAAATCTTTAATATATGTTTCATTTGATTGTCACAACATTTTTTGCAGTAAGTAGAGCAGGTGTTAAATCTTATGACACAAATAAAAACACAGAAACATTCATTAAATAAGAATTCAATGAATATTTACTGTGTTCTAACCATTGTGGTAGGCTATCAGGATACAATGGTGGGCAAGAAAGACACTATCACTCCCTTCCTGGAGCTTATAGTCTAGGGGACTTGAAAATTTAACATCCCTCTCATGGTTGCCATGGGCTTTGTTGGTGACTCAGGCGGTACAGAATCTGCCTGCAATGCAGGAGAGTACTCTTGCTTGGAGAATTCCATGGACAGAGGAACCTGGCTGCCTACAGTCCATGGGGTCACAGTCAGACATGATTGAGCAACTAACACTTTCACTTTCATGGTTGCCACACAGCCAGGTGGCAGAAGAGTCAGAACAAGCTATCAGGTCATCTGTTTTTCTTTATTTCTGAGTGTAATGTCTCCTGTATTATTTCAATGATATTTAATCTATGGCTCTGGGCTTTTTTTTTTTTTTTAATTCAACACTGCCTTATTAACTTCTCATTAACAGGTGTAGTTCTGAGTGTGGTGGTGAGCCCTGGGGCAGGACAAAAGCCTGCTTATCTTCTGATTCTGAATGCCAAGGACTTGAGTGAAGTTGCCAGGGCTGAAGTGGAGATTAACATCCCCGTCACCTTTCATGGACTGTTCAAAAAATCCTGAGCACATTCTAGCATGACATGTTTCTGGTGACAAAACACAGAGAAACGTAGTTAGGTCTGCAATCAAATTCTGTTTAGCTTTAGCCTGCTGTCTATAAGGGTTTTAACTTGCAGATGCACACCGTTTTGCAGTATTTTACAGAAAGCACAGAGTTGAGTAAGGAATTCCTTTTAAAAAAGTGCTTATTTAGATAATCGTACTTCGTGAGACAGGCACATCATAACTAAAAACTCTTTATATATTTACAATCAAATAGAAAATGAATGTGAATTTATTAAACTGTTTTTCATTCCTATTATAAAAGTGTATTTTAGGCACCCATCTACTCCTATTACTTTTTAACATTTAAAAGCCAAAGTCCTCTACAGCTGATATGTATATAGCTTTGCTGTGTCAAGGCAGCATCTTGGAAAAAGGCTTAGTTACTAAATGTCAAATCAAACTTCTTCTCAAACCAGGGACTTTGATCTAAGACAATCATTGTAATTGTATGCACATATGTATTATTATTCAAAGATTCTCATGGTTTAAACTTTAATATTTCCATTTAATATAGGCAATTATTACTATTTCTGATTTCACAGTAAGGAAGCCTGTTTCTAAGTCACTGAGGGCTGTCAACCAAATACCTTCTCAGAGATTACATTATCTATTAGAAACTTATATAACATAAAAGCAATTACATATAGTAGTGACTATTTTTTTTAAATAGCATAAAATACTTACAAACATAATTGCTGTTTAAAATCAGATTATGGGGATAATAATGTGTATGGGGGGGGTTATACTTTGTTGCCTCTTCTGCTTAATTACATTTAAGCACTGTGCACCTGACTGAAGAGAAAATGAGAAAATAGAAAATACTGTCATTAATGTTCAGATATGAATATAGTTTAAGCACTTTTGTTTTTAAAATTATTCTTTTCTGAGATACATGTTGCAAAAAAAAATGAAGATTGACAAAAATTTTTATTCTATATCTTAATCCTGTTTGACTAAGTAAAAACAGCTTGAAGGAACAGACTGACTTGGGTACTTGATGCATCCATTTGATTTCTTTATTTAGATAAAATGCAAACTCATTTTTTAAGATTATAAGTACTCATTAAAATATACTTTTCAAAGAAAATCTAAAATTGCAAAAAACAGAAATTATAAAGTAAAATCATACAGAGCTCATCTAAGCACAACTACTGGTCTTTTCCATCATTTCCCATGTGTGGCTTTTTAATGTAATCATTATTTCTTTGGGAGTAATTCCTAGGTAAACCTAGATATCTCAAAAAAAAAAAAGAAAAATGCCATAAAATAACATGGAAAATGTGACTGTAGATAAACATCAATCTGCTGGATTTTGTCTCTAGATGTGGCACGTGAACTTAATTCCACAAAGAAAGCTATTCATACATTTATTTTAAAAATGCAAAAAATAAATTACTGAATAATTACCTAGTTTTGTGCTTATTTAAGTCTCTAAATTTAAGAGAATTCCTAATACTGTCACTTCCCACACTTGCCAATCAGCCCCTGCCTTCTTCCCATTCCTTTTCCACAGGAAAGTCTGGCAGTTCTTTGTGCCTGCTTCTCCAGTTGGAAGATCCCACTTTGAGCTCTATGCTCTGTGGAGATAGCCACAGTGTTAAGAAGGGAGAGAGGCACATCTGACTAAAGGAACATTCTGTCAACACCTTTTCACCAATTGGATTGAATATATAATCATTGCTGATATTATACCAAAAAGGTTTAGGAGCTGCTTTACACGTGCAAAGATAGAACATGAGTTTTAAAAACTTAAATTAGGATAAGGGAGATTTAAGTCAAGCAGGAAGGATTAACTCAGAAATTCAGATTGAAAAAATTAGGTAACCTGATTTCTAAGAATCAAAGGTATTCATCTGGAGGAATCTAGAGAATCATGTCCCATCCAAAAACAAATAAATATGTTTTAATGGGAAAATTCAAATTAAGATAAATAAACCTATTAGTAAGTAGCTACTTTTAAAATAAGTTGTTTGAAGTCAGCTTTCTTCCATTTCAACACCCTATTTGTCATAGCACAGGAGAAATAATAACATCTTTGAGAATATAAAAAAAGTAATTAGTAGCTGATAATTGCCTCATGACAATCTAGACAGAGTTCCTATCAGTCAATTCAGTTCAGTCGCTCACTCATGTCTGACTCTTTGGACCCCATGGACTGCAGCATGCCAGGCTTCCCTGTCCATCACCAACTCCCGGAGCTTGCTCAAACTTATGTCCATTGAGTCAGTGATGTTATCCAAGCATCTCATCCTCTGTCATCCCATTCTCTAGCCTTCAATCTTTCCCAGCATCAGGGTCTTTTCCAATGAGTCAGTTCTTTGTATCAGGTGGCCAAAGTATTGGAGTTTCAGCTTCAGTATCAGTCCTTCCAATGAATATTCAGGACTTATTTTCTTTAGGATTGACTGGCTTGATCTCCTTGTTTTCCTCAAGGAACTCTTAAGAGTCTTCTCCAACACCACAATTCAAAAGCATCACTTCTTTGGTGCTCAGCTTTCTTTATGGTCCAACTCTCATATCCACACATGACTACTGGAAAAACCATAGTTTTGACTATATGGACTTTTGTTGATAAAGTAATGGCTCTGCTTTTTAGAGTTCCTATACTATATTCTAAACCAAAAAAAGATCAACAGGCAGCAAAGCCAGCCTACCTTCCAAGAATTCTGTGGCTGTTTTATTCTATCATCTACAATCTGGCTGAAGAATAAAATGCAGTGCTTTCTTCTGTAAACACATAAGAGTGATCAATGATTAGGATTAAGAGAAAATGTCTCCTAAAGGATCCCTTAGGGAATACCAAATCAGTCTCAATGGGAAAACAATCTCTGAAAGACAGGATAAGAAGAAACTTATACTCATTGAGTGCCTTTTACTTTTACAGAAAGGTGGAAATTACTCTGAATATTATACCCACCATGATACTATCTTCACCATTTTAAAGATCAGGAAAGGGAGGTCAAGTAACTTTTCTAATAGTCACAAAACTCAAACTGAAATCTAAGCCTATCAGTCCTTCCATTAAAAATTTGGTTTCTGATGCTTTCTAAAATATTTCTATTAATTTAAAATTTATTTCAAATACAACCACTATCATACTACTCAGTCATCAAAGTGAAGTGAGTGAAGTTGCTCAGTCGTGTCTGACTCTTTGCGACCCCATGGACTGTAGCCCACTAGGTTCCTCAGTCCATGGGATTTCCCAGGCACGAATACTCAAGTGGGTTGCCATTTCCTTCTGCAGGGGATTTTCCTGACCCAAGGATAGAACCTGGGTCTCCAGCATTGCAGGCAGATGCTTTACCATCTGAGCCACCAGGGAAAGCTGGGAGCAAATAAAATCTTTGACAATTTAGTAACTCCTACTATTGATAGTGGGTCAAATGCTCCTTGAATAATAGTAACCAACTACCAAGTATATATTATGCCAGGGATTCCACTAATTAGTCTTTAAATATATAGTTTTGATAATGCTATTTTGCAGGTGAAGAAAGTAAAGCTCAATAAAGTTAAATAACTTGGTCAACTTTCCACACAGAATGAAAATCTGATTCCAAATACCAATGTATGTGTTGAGCACCATGTTGAGCTCACATGTGTTGAGCACTCCTACCTTGAGGTAGTTCACAATTTCAACATTAGATCACTACATTCCTTTTGATGACATTTTAAAAAACCACTTTCCATTGATTTCTGTGAAAATATGTTACATGCAAAAATTAATGTGGAATACAAAGTGATAATGACCATGTCCAATCTGATTCCAAAGTTTGAGAAGTTATGCAAAGTCCAAATGTTACTAAGCTATTAGAACAAAGATGTCTATTGTGTCTCTTGGACTTATCTATGTAATAAGCAAAGGTTTTATGTATTTCTTTTAGTGTGCCATAAAAAGTAATTCTGACAGTAAAGGTTTTGTGAAGCAAGAAAGTTAGAGAATCTCTGTTTGAGACTCTTGTTTTTAACTTAGTAGGTAAAGCTGTAACCTCATAGGACCTAGTCTAGAGGGTTATGATTTAAATAAGTTTATAAATTCATCCTCAAGACAAGCCATTTTATATCAGTTATTACATTAAATTTGCATTAAAAAGCTTTACTTATTTTGAAAAAAGAAAGATGAAAGAATAATATTCAATATTTATATGATTAGTCTGGATATTTCATATTCTAATATGTTGATAATATTATACTAGATTGATAAAATATGTTTAAGAGGCTGCCAACAATAATTTCAAAACTCACTGTTTCTCAAGATTTTTTTAACTTGGATTCATCTCCGTATCTATATATATACTCTCTCTCTCTCACACACACACACACATATATATACATATACACATATATCTTAATCTCTTTCCAAAAAGTAAGCAAAAGTGTATCACCCCTTTATAAGAGCAACCCTTGCATTGAGACATAGGACTAAGAATTAAAGATCAAACAATCTACCACACTAAAAGAAGAAATATTGCTAAGTGTTAGGGAATTATATAATAGTACATTTGTAATAGAACTATTAATGAATAAATAATCCAAGAAGCAAAAAATATATATTATGGCTGAAGCTATTATAAAGAGAGTTGTAAAAGCCTTGATGTGATGACTAAGCTGATGTGAAATGTAAAAGAGACTTGAATATTCTTTATAAGATAAGTAGTTATGAGTTATTATTTCAGAGCTATGATAGGAAGTAGTACTAAATAGTACTAGATCTGCCTTGAATGGTTTGGGGGAGGTATTATATACCTAACATAGTGCCTAACATGCAATGAAAGTGAAAGTCGCTCAGTCGTGTCCGACTCTTTGTGACCCCATGGACTATACTGTCCATGGAATTCTCCAGGCCAGAATACTGGGGTGGATAGCCTTTCCCTTCTCCAAGGGATCTTCCCAACCCAGGGATCAAACCCAGGTCTCCTGCATTGCAGGTGGATTCTTTACCAGATGAGCCACAAAGGAAGCCCAAGAATACTGGTGTGGGTAGCCTATCCCTTCTCCAGTGGATCTTCCCAACCAGGAGGAATCCAAACAGGGTCTCCTGCATTGCAGGTGGCTTCTTTCTTTTTTTAATGAGAATTAAAAAATTTTTTTAATTTATTTATTTTAATTGGAGGCTAATTACCTTACAATACTGTAGTGGTTTTTGCCATATATTGACATGAATCAGCCATGGGTGTACATGTGTTCCCCATCCTGAACCCCCCTCTCTCCTCCCTCCTTATCCCATCCCTCAGGGTCATCCCAGTGCACCAGCCCTGAGCACCCAGTCTCATGTCCCAAACATGGACTGGCGATCTATTTCACATATGATAATATATATGTTTCAATGATAGTCTCTCAAATCATCCCACCTTTGCCTTCTCCCACAGAGTCCAAAAGTCTGTTCTTTATATCTGTGTCTCTTTTGCTGTCTTTCTAAAAGGGTCATCATTACCATCTTTCTAATTTCCATCAGTTCAGTTCAGTCGCTCAGTTGTGTCTGACTCTGCTACCCCATGAATCGCAGCACGCCAGGCCTCCCTGTCAATCACCCTACCAGAGTCCACTCAAACTCATGTCCATCGAGTCGGTGATGCCATCCAGCCATCTCATCCTCTGTCGTCCCCTTCTCCTCCTGCCCCCAATCCCTCCCAGCATCAGAGTCCTTTCCAATGAGTCAACTTTTCACATGAGGTGGCCAAAGTACTGGAGTTTTAGCTTTAGCATCAGTCCTTCCAATGAACACCCAGGACTGATCTCCTTTAGAATGGACTGGTTGGATCTCCTTGCAGTCCCAGGGACTCTCAAGAGTCTTCTCCAACACCACAGTTCAAAAGCATCAGTTCTTCAGCACTCAGCTTTCTTCACAGTCCAACTCTCACATCCATATATATGCATTAATATACTGTATTGGTGTTTTTCTCTCTGACTTACTTCGCTCTGTATAATAGGCTTCAGTTTCACCCACCTCATTAGAACTGATTCAAATGCATTCTTTTTAGTAGCTGAGTAATATTCCATTGTATATATGTACCACAGTTTTCTTATCTATTCGTCTGCTGATGGACATCTAGGTTGCTTCCATGTCCTTGCTATTGTAAACAGTGTTTTGATGAACATTGGAAGACACATGTCTCTTTCAATTTTGGTTTCCTCAGTGTGTATGCCCAGCAGTGGCATTGCTGGGTCATATGGCAGTTCTATTTCCAGTTTTTTAAGGAATCTCCACACTGTTCTCCATAGTGGCTGTACTAGTTTGCATTCCCACCAACAGTGTAAGAGGGTTTCCTTTTCTCTGCACCCTCTCCAGCATTTATTGTTTGTAGATTTTTTGATAGCAGCCATTCTGATGGGTGTGAGATGGTACCTTATTGTGGTTTTGATTTGCATTTCTCTGATAATGAGTGATGTTAAGCAACTTTTCATGTGTTTATTAGCCATCTGTATGTCTTCTTTGGAGAAATGTCTGCTTAGTTCTTTGGCCCATTTTTTGACTGGGTCCTTTATTTTTCTGGAATTAAGCAGCAGGAGCTGCTTGTATGTTTTTGAGATTAATTCTTTGTCAGTTGCTTCATTTGCTATTATTTTCTCCCATTCTTAAGGCTGTCTTTTTACCTAGCTTATAGTTTCCTTTGTTGTGCTAAAGCTTTTAATTTTAATTAGGCCCAATTTGTTTATTTTTGCTTTTATTTCCATTACTCTGGGAGGTGGGTCATAGAGGATCCTGCTGTGATTTATATCAGAGAGTGTTTTACCTATGTTTTCCCCTAGGAGTTTTATAGTTTCTAGTCTTAAATTTAGATCTTTAATCCATTTTGAGTTTATTTTTATGTATAGTATTAGAAAGTGTTCTAGTTCATTCTTTTACAAGTGGTTGACCAGTTTTCCCAGCACCACTTGTTAAAGAGATTGTCTTTTCTCCATTGTATATTCTTCCCTCCTTTGTCAAAGATAAGATGCATGGATCCATAGGTGTGTGGATTTATCTCTGGGCTTTCTATTTTGTTCCATTGATCTATATTTCTGTTTTTGTTGCCAGTGCCATACTGTCTTGATAACTGTAGCTTTATAGTATAGTCTGAAGTCAGGCAGGTTGACTCCTCCAGTTCCATTCTTCTTTCTCAAGATTGCTTTGGCTATTCGAGGTTTTTTGTATTTCCATACAAATTGTGAAATTATTTGTTCTAGTTCTCTGAAAAATACCATTGGTAGCTTGAATGGGATTGCACTGAATCTATAGATTGCTTTGGGTAGTATACTCATTTTCACTATATTGATTCTTCCGATCCATGAACATGGTATATTTCTCCATCTATTAGTGTCCTCTTTAATTTCTTTCATCAGTGTTCTATAGTTTTCTATATATAGGTCTTTTCTTTCTTTAGGTAGATTTATTCCTAGGTATTTTATTCTTTTCATTGCAATGGTGAATGGAATTGCTTCCTTAATTTCTCTTTCTGTTCTCTCATTGTTAATGTATAGGAATGCAAGGGATTTCTGTGTGCTGATTTTATATCCTGCAACTTTACTATATTCATTGATTATCTCTAGTAATTTTCTGGTGGAGTCTTTAGGGTTTTCTATGTAGAGGATCATGTCATCTGCAAACAGTGAGAGTTTTACCTCTTCTTTTCTAATCTGGATTCCTTTTATTTCTTTTTCTTCCCTGATTGCTGTGGCTAAAATTTTCAAAACTATGTTGAACAGTAGGTGAGAGTGGGCACCCTTGTCTTGTTCCTGACTTTAGGAGAAATGCTTTCAATTCACCATTGAGGATAATGTTTGCTGTGGGTTTATCATATATGGCTTTTATTATGTTGAGGTTTGTTCCTTCTATGCCTGCTTTCTAGAGAGTTTTTATCATAAATAGATGTTGAATTTTGTCAAAGGCTTTCTCTGCATCTATTGAGATAATCATATGGTTTTTATCTTTCAATTTGTTAATGTGGTGTATCACTGCATCTGGATTCTTTTCCAAATGAGCCAGCAGAAAAGCCCCTAAGCTACTCAAGAAATGGTAGCTAATATTTTTAACTTGGGGTTTCAACAAACTTAACAGCTTTCTTTAATATATGATTTGTCTTTAATATTTAAAGTATTTTATGATATACTACATGGGACAGAGTATAAAACAATTCTCAATCTTATACAAGGGTAGGACCTTTTTTATTGACACATATCATGAGATATTTGTTTCAAAGACAAGCTAGAACCCTAATAAATATCCAGTGCTTTTACATTTTAGAGGTGTTAATTGTAATCACCAGGGCAACCACTAAAATGTTAACTTATAAATGTGTTAAATATTTAAATATGCACTAGAAACATTTAACAAAAAAGAATACAAAAGTGGAAGAAGAAAGGAACAGAAAAAAAAACAAAAGATATAGAAAATAAATAGCAAAATGTCATGCAAAAATCATATCAGCAATTAAATATAAATGGATTAAGCACTCCAATCATAAGGCAGAGATTGGCAAGATGTATTTTTTTTTTATGATCTACTGAAAGCCTGTGTACAAGCAACACACTTTAGATTCAAAGGCACAAATAGATAGATTTTTCTTTTAAAGAATGGAAAAAGTAACCAAAAGAGAACTGAAATGGCTATACTAACATCAGATAAAATAGACATTAATGACAAAAACTGTTACTAGAGACAAAGACAGTTTGTAATGATAAAAGGGTAAATTTTAATAACACATAAGGGAATAGTATGAACAACTCTATGCCAACAAATTAAGCAACCTAGATGGAATACACAATTCTCTAGAAAAATTATAAAAATAAAAATTGACTGAAAAATAAATAGAAAATCTGAATATACCAATAAGAAATAAAGAGACTGAATTAGTAATTTAAAAATCTCCCCAAAGAAATATCCAGGCTTACATGGCTTCCCTCATGAATTGTACAAAACATTTAAAGATGAATTAATACCAATTACTTGCAGAGTTTTCCCAAAAGTGGACATAGAGGAAATACTTCCCAACTCATTCTATGAAGGAAAATTTACCTTGATAACAGTATCAGACAAAAACATCACAAGAAAAGAAAACCACAGACCAATATCACTTAAGAATTTACATGAAAAATCCATAATACAACACTAACAAACCAAATTCAGCAGTTTATAAAAAGACTATACTATGACCAAGTGGGATTTCTCCTAGAAATTCAAAGTTGGCTTAATAACCACAAATTAATCAGTATAATTCACCATATTAATAGAGCAGCAGACAAAGTCACATGATCATCTCAGTAGATGCAAACACACTTGAAAACATTCAACATTCATTTTAAAAATGAAAAAAAATCACCTATAGAAGGGAACTTCTTCATCCTGCTAAAAAGTATCTCTGAAAAACCCGTAGTTAGCATTCTACTTTATGAAGAAAGATTGAATTTTCTGCCCAAGATCAGGAACAGGATGTATGCTCTTCCCACTACTATCCAACATTTTACTGGAAGTTTGCAATTAGGCAAAGAAAATAAGATGTATACAATTGGAAAAGAAGGAAAACTTTACAGATGGCATGATTTGTATGTATAAAATTCTAAGTAATTATCTTAATAATATGTACTGGAACTAGTAAGTTCAGCAAACTTGCAGGATACAAAACCAATTCACAAAAATTAATTGCATTTCTATATACCAGCAATGAACAATCTGAAAATAAAATTAAGATAGCAAGTCCATTTACAGTAGTATCAAAGAATAAAATATTTAGAAATAAACTTAAGAAAAATGTTTCAAGACTTGTATCCTGAAACTGTAACACACAGTTGAAAGAAATTAAAGAATTCTTAAATGGAAAAACATCCCAAGTTCTTGGATTAAAAGATTTAATATTGTTAAGCTAGCATTACTACCCAAAATGGCCTGCAGATTCAATGCAATTTACTGTCTTTAAACATGACACCACCTTTATGGCAGAAAGTGAAGAAGAACTAAAGAGCTTCTTGATGAAAGTGAAAGAGGAGAGTGAAAAAGTTGGCTTAAAGCTCAACATTCAGAAAACTAAGATCATGGCATCTGGTCTCATCACTTCATGGCAAATGGATAAGAAAACAGTGGAAACAGTGGCTAATTTTATATTTCTGGGCTCCAAAATCACTGCAGATGGTGAGTACAGCCATGAAATTAAAAGACACTTACTCCTTGGAAGGAAAGATATGACCAACCTGGACAGCATATTGAAAAGCAGAGACATTACTTTGCCAGCAAAGGTCCATCTAGTCAAGGCTTTGGTTTTTCCAGTGGTCATGTATGGATGTGAGAGTGGGACTATAAAAAAGGCTGAGCACCGAAGAATTGATGCTTTTGAACTGCGGTGTTGGAGAAGACTCTTGATAGTGCCTTGAATTGCAAGGAGATCCAACCAGTCCATCCTAAAGGAAATCAGTCCTGAATGTTCATTGGAAGGACTGATGTTGAAGCGGAAACTCCAATACTTTGGCCACCTGATGTGAAGAGCTGACTCACTTGAAAAGACCCTGATGCTGGGAAAGATTGAGGGCAGGAGAAGGGGACGACAGAGGATGAGATGGCTGGATGCCATCACTGACTTGATGGACATGGGTTTGGGTGGACTCTGGGAGTTGGTGATGGACAGGGAGGCCTGGCGTGCTGTGGTTCATGGGGTTGCAAAGAGTCGGACACGACTGAGCGACTGAACTGAACGGAACTGAACTGAAACAAAAATTGATGTGCTGATTCTAAAATTCATAGAACATCAGTCAGTTCAGTTGCTCAGTCATGTCTGACTCTTTGTGACCCTATGGACTGCAGCAGGCCAGGACTCCCTGTCTATCACCAATTCCCAGTGTTTACTCAAACTCCTGTCCATTGAGTCGGTGATGCCATCCAACCATCTCATCCTCTGTCATCCCCTTCTCCTGCCCTCAATCTTTCCCAGTATCAGAGTCCTTTCAAATGAGTCAGTTCTTCACATCAGGTTGCCAATGTATTGGAGTTTCAGCTTCAACATCAGTCCTTCCAATGAACATTCAGGACTGATTTCCTTTAGGATGGACTGGTTGGATCTCCTTGCAGTCCAAGGGACTCTCAAGAGTCTTCTCCAACACCACAGTTCAGAAGCATCAATTCTTCAGTGCTCAGCTTTCTTCACAGTCCAACTCTCACATCCATACATGACCACTGGAAAAACCAAAGCCTTGACTAGATGGACCTTTATTGGCAAAGTAATGTCTCTGCTTTTTAATATGCTGCCTAGGTTGGTCATAAACTTCCTTCCAAGGAGTAAGCGTCTTTTAATTTCATGGCTGCAGTCACCATCTCCAGTGATTTTGGAGCCCAGAAAAATAAAGTCTGCCACTGTTTCCATTGTTTCTCCATCTTTTTGCCATGAAGTGATGGGCCTGGATGCCAAGATCTTTGTTTTCTGAATGTTGAGCTTTAAGCCAATTTTTCACTCTCCCCTTTCACTTTCATCAGGAGGCTCTTTAGTTCCTTTTCCCTTTCTGCCATAAGGGTGGTGTCATCTGCATATCTGAGGTTATTGATATTTCTCCTGGCAACCTTGATTCCAGCTTGTGCTTCATCCAGCCCAGCATTTCTCATGATGTACTCTGCATATAAGTTAAATAAGCAGGGTGACAATATACAGCCTTGACGTACTCCTTTTCCCATTTGGAATCAGTATGTTGTTCCATGTCTAGTTCTAACTGTTGCTTCCTGACCTGGATACAGGTTTCTCAAGAGGCAGGTCAGGTGGTCTGGTATTTCCATCTCTTTCAGAATTTTCCACAGTTTATTGTTATCCACACAGTCAAAGGCTTTGGCATAGTCAATAAAGCAGAAATAGACGTTTTTCTGGAACTCTCTTGCTTTTTCAATGATCCAGCAGATATTGGTAGTTTGATCTCTGTTTCCTCTACCTTTTCTAAAACCAGCTTGAACATCTGGAAGTTCATGGTTCATGTATTGCTGAAGCCTGGCTTGGAGAATTTTGAGCATTACTTTGCTAGTGCGTGAGATGAGTACAATTGTGTGGTAGCTTGAGTATTCTTTGGCATTGCATTTCTTAGGGACTGGAATGAAAACTGACCTTTTCCAGTCCTGTGGCCACTGCTGAGTTTTCCAAATTTGCTGGCATATTGAGTTCAGCACTGTCACAGCATCATCTTTCAGGACTGAAATAGCTCAACTGGAATTCCATCACCTGCACTAGCTTTGTTCGTAGTGACTTCACATTCCAGGATGTCTGGCTCTAGGTGAGTGATCACACCATTGTGATTTTCTGGGTCATGAAGATCTTTTTTGTACAGTTCTTCTGTGTATTCTTGCCACCTCTTCTTAATATCTTCTGCTTCTGTTAGGTCCCTACCATTCTGTCCTTTATTGAGCCCATCTTTGCATGAAATGTTCCCTTGGTATCTTAATTTTCATAGAACATGGAAGAGACCAAAAATAGCCCAAATGATCTTCAAGAAACAGAATTGAAGGATTCATACTTTTTCACTTCAAAACTGTTGTAATCAAGACAGTATGGTATCACTATAAGGATAGAGACATAGGTCAAATTAATAGGATTGAGAGTCCAGAAGTTATCCCCTACATTTAGTAAGATCATTTTCAACAAAGGCACCAAGATAATTCAATAGGGAAAGATGCTGGGAAAAAACTGGATATATTCATGCCATAGAATGAAGCTAGACCTTTATCTCACATAATATATATAAATTATCTCAAAATTGATTACAGAATTAAATATAACTGCTAAAACTTCAGAATTCCTAAGGGTAAATTTCCATAACCCTGGTTTCTTATATGTGATACCAAAAGAATAAATAACAAAATAAAAAGACAAATAAATTAGACTTGATGGGGAAAAAAAAATTTGCCACACAGGGAGGCATGCAGGATCTTAGTTCCCTAACTAAGGATTGAATCCACACCCTCCTGCAGTGGAAGCATGGAGTCTTAAACCACTGTATCAACAGGGAAGTCCCCTATGGAAATTTTTTAAATCTGTGCTTCAAAGAACACCATCAAGAAAGTGAAAAAACAACTTACAGAAAAGGAGAAAACATTTCCAAAAAAAAAAAATACAGCTGATAATAAACTTGTATATAATACACACATAAATACATTTATATATATTCTACTAATATTCCTAGAAATATTTATTAATAATTGTTACTGGTATTTCAAAACTTGCTTTTCACAAAGCTTGCAGATTCATTTAAAAATTGTATAATATGTGTACTTGTGTGTACTTCCCACCATATATTTGATAAAATAGAAATTGCATAATACCTGACACCCATTTGGAACAAGAGAATCTTAAAATTGAAAGGTCATCCAGGTCAACCTATATCTTGTATAAATCTTTTTCACATTTTAGGGAAGGGATTATCTAATCTCTTCTTCAATCCCCTGGTGATAGGAACCCATTATTTCTGAGACAGTGAGTACACTAATTTACAGCTCTATTTGTGAGAAAGCTAATTTTTACTGAGATAAAACTTACTTACATTAAGATTATAAACAATAACTCTCTTACCAAGAAAAACAACAGAAAAATCTTGCTTTGTTCTAAGAAAGTGGTGCTTGTGAATATTTTTTATGTTAGCCTTAGATAATAAGTATATTCAAAGTATATAAATCACAATATTACAAACAGTACAATAATAATCACTAAGTTATTAAAATTTTGTGATCTTAAAAATTAAGTTGTATAACCATAATCCCTCAAACTAGAAATGTGTTTAGTGTCATGTAAGTGAGATATGTCACATGGCTTTTTCTGACTTCAGGGGAGTTCACTTGCAACTAATAAACTTAACATTTAAGAAAATATTAGTAAACTAAGATTATGGCATAAGTAGCTAGTTTGGCCACCTGAAGCAAAGAGCTGACTCTTTGGAAAAGACCCTGATGCTGGGAAAGATTGTGGGCAAGAGGAAAAGGAGGTGGCAGAGGATGAGATGGTTAGATAACATCATTGATTCAATGGACATGAGTTTGAGCAAACTCTGGGAGACAGTGAAGGACAGGGAAGCCTGGTGTACTACAGTCTGTGGTTTTGCAAAGAGTCCGACATGACTTAGTGACTGAAAAATAAATAGCTAGAGTTTTACATGAAGTTATAAGTAAGCCCTGACAATGTAAATGTTGAAGATGAAGGTTACTATAAGACATGTAATAAAAGAGCTTTGGTAGGGCTCTGTTGTTATCCATAGGATTGTGAATGTCTTCTCATCTCTCTGTTCTCCAGTGTCCTCAAAGTGAGAGGTACTGAACAATATTATCTTTATGGCTCCTTCTAGCTTTGTGAGTTCTGTATAGGATGCATACATTAAGAGAGCATAAGGGTTATTAGTTCTATGTTGATTTACAATTAAATAATATCTTCAGTACCAACTGATAATCAACTGTGTGCCAGGCTCTCTGTTCCAAGCACAAGGTGAAACAAAATAGGCAAATATCCCTGACTTCATGGAGCTTATATTCTAGTCAGCTGAGCAGAAATGAACACTGTAAGTAAAAAAAATCAATAGTGGTTAGTGTTAAATGAAGAAGGAGGTATATGAATATTGGGAGGGGATGAAAATTTTAGGAGAGATGGTTAGTCTTAATTAGGTGAAATTTTAGTCATTCCTAATGGAATAATCTACAATGGAATAAACTAGCGAAGTATGTAGGCAGACAGGTCTTCGGATCTGGGAAGTTGGTGAGATCTCATGGGCTTTCAGATTGCAAGCCATTGGAGAGGTAAACAGGTTTAAGGTCATCTGGTTTAAACAAATGTAAGGCATCTTTGGAGTAGCTATTCAGAGGCTAGAATACAATGGAACAAGCCAGAAATAAGGAGGCTTTTAAGAAGCTATTGCAATAATTCATGTGAGAGAGGATGAAAGTCTGGACTGAAAAAGTGGTGATGAGTTGTGATGAAAGTGATGAGAAGCAGAATTCTGGATATATTGTGAGGATAGAGCCAACAAAATTTGCTGACAAATTATGTTGAGGGGAGACAGTAGAGAGTAAATAGTAACACTAGAATTTTTGTTCTGAGCATCTGGAAAGATAGAATTACCATTAATGGAAAAGTCAATGTGAGGAGCTGGTTCAGTGACAAATATCGGGAACTGTTTTTGACATGCTAACTTTGAGATATCTATAGCAATCCACATGACATATCAAGTAAGCTACTGGTTATAAGTTTCTGGAGTTGAGAAATCAGGTCTGCAGACATATATTTGGGAGTTGTTACCACATACATGGTACTTAAAGCCATGAAATTAAATAAAATCAACAAAAGAAAAGATAGCAAAAGGGAAATAAAGAGATTCAAAGGCGAGCTCTGGGACACTCCAACATTTAGAAGTCAGGGAGATGAGAAGGAATTAATTGAAAAATTTTTAAGGGTAGACAGAAATGTACAAGAAATAAGGAAAATGGACGTTATGGAAGCAAAGTGTTTTAAGAAAAGGTGGGTGGTCATCTGCGTTAAATGCTGCAATAAGTCAAGTTAGAGAAGGATTGAGAATTAACCTCATCTGCTCATTTAGCTTAGAAATATGGAAGTCACTGGCTGACTTTGTTAAGAGTAGTTTTTGCAGAGTGCTGGGTAAAGATACTTGACCGATACAGGGGCAAGAGAAATGAAAGCGGGGAACAGAAATATAAAGCATAGCAAACACCTTCAACAGGCTTTTCCATAAAGGGAAGGAAGGCAGTGAAATGATAGTGGGGGTAACTGGGAGAAATTGGGATCCAAAAAGCTTTTTTTTTTAATTGAAGAAATGATGGCTAATTTTTATGCTATTAAGAATGATCTAGTAAAGAGGAGAACACGATGAGTTGGTAGAAACAGAAGAAAATTTCTAGGGCAATGTCCTTGAAAAGACAAGAAAAAACTGGAATCTGAGGCATGTATATTTTGGATGGGTTGAGGTAGTATCATGCAAAAAAGTTATAATGAATAGACATGGAATTTAAGCAGAGAGAGAAACAGGAAGATAAAAGATTATTAGGATAGGGTCACTGGTCATGTCCAGCCAAACTATCTTGTTATAGGAAAAAATAGACAGTAATGGTTGCAAAATAGAGTATGTGAAACTGAGATTGTAGAGAGTTTGCAGTAAAGCGTACGACAAGATTAAGAATAGGACATGGGAGGGACTTCCCTCGTGGTCCAGTGGTTAAGATTTCATCTTATGTGTAAGGCTACATCTTACCATTTTTCATGTCATTTTTGACATACTGCTATACATAAGTGCTCCATAAACAGTATTTGTTCACTAATCAATAGGCTGTGTCAGAGCCTCAAAGTTCAAGAACACAGATTGTGCATTCTGATGAGCCTTGCATGGCGCATTTTAAGGGCACATAGTAGATAAATAAGTGGTAGGCCTTTTGAGAATACATGGACTGCCTAACCTTTATCTGAGATCTGTCACTGACAGTTCTAAAAGGGGGAGAATGCTGTATTTATAAAAAGCTTATTAAGTCATAGTATACTTGTAAGCGAGTTGATATTCCTGATTTGCTAATTTGCTTGATTGTTTGTTTTTTAATGAGTAAACCAAAGTTCAGAAAATGTAAGTAACTTGCCCAAATGTATTCATCTAGTTAGTAGTGGGGGAGACATCAGAACTCAAGCCTGTCTGACTTAAAAATCCATTCTATCCTACCATTCTTCATTGTATCTAAGTTAAGCAAAGACAAAAGAATGGCAAAACACAACCCAGTTTAAAGGATATTAGAGAAAACTGAAATAGGCTCTACCCACCTCTGGGTTCATCCCCCTTCAAAGTAAATTAGGCTTCAGACTGTAAAGGAGTATCAGAAGCCCTGGATTCTAGCCCTATTTTGCTTTCCATAAGCTACATAACCTGAAGCAAAACACTCAAAATGCTGTTTGCCACAATAATTATATCTGTCCAGCCACTCTCTGAAACCATTCTAAGACAAGTGAGATGACATATAAACATTTTAATAAACTGAGGAGACAGATTTAAATATAAGATACTGATTCAAATAATGTAACTGTTCATTTTGAGAGTAATAAATAGATCAATTAGCAAGGAAGTTTTAAAAACATAATTAAAACCAGAGTACAAAGAATTCAAGTCACTTTTACTCCTGTTATTGAAAGCAGCTTTTTTTGTCATCTACAGAGGTTGCTTGGGAAACCACTGCAAGTGGATTAAAAACCCCTTCACTGCCAGCTCTGCTCACACCACCACCACCACCACCACAGACACACACAGGTTTTTTCCCCTTAGACTACTTCACCAAATGTTCCTAGGAGCAATCCCAAAGGGGTTTTTAACAGAGTCAAATGGTTGAAGAGAAAAACGGAAGAACTAACAACATCACACAGTTATGTCAAGTTTACCCTGTTTCCCATAATCAAAAGGGAAGATTTGTTTAACTGCAGGAACACAAGGAAACACCATTCGTAAAACCCAGCTAACAGTAAAAATTCTTTGTGTAACGCTAGAACAAAAGGTTCTCCACTCAAGTTATTTGTTGTTTGACAGCCATCATGGAAATAAGGTTCTTCAACATGCCCAGATCCCTCACCATCTGAAAAGAGCTGTTGATTCTCAAAAACTTTGTGAAGTGGGCAAAACAAATATTGTTTATTCAACTCTTTCACTCAGCTAATATATTGAGTAACCACTATGTTCCAAGTACTGTCTAGACCCATGATGGTGGAAATGTTCTATATTGTGTTGTCCGAGGCTATAATCACTGGCCACATATGACTATTGATCATTTCAGATGTGGCCATCATTAAAACCCACCCTCCCAAGTTGAGCCCTGACAAGATTTCTGCCCCATGTTGTTTGAGCCAAAAGAACGAGACCAAGTTTGGTTCAAAAGCCAAGGAAATTTTTCCTCTTCCTTCAAAGAATGGAAAGGTAGGAGCTCACTCTAGAGCACATGCTCTCCCGACAGGACGTGGGCGGGGCTGCTTTACCTCAGCAGAGCCAGGGCGGAGTTCTTTCGAGTCTCCTAGGCTGTGCTGCTCAGGGCACTCACTCCAGATCTCAGTGCCGGGTGCAGTGTCTCTGCACATGGCCTTCTGCCGCCATGTTGGATTTCAGTGAACTAAGTCCGAAGAGTCTCTTTACACAACTCTAGAGCTGAGGTGTTATTGGCACAACCAGTTAGCACTAAGAATGCTGATCTAAAGTACCAAGGGGAAGACTTAAGCCTGTGAGCAATTTAAAAATAAATGAAACACAAAGGAAAAAAAGGTTAGACTTTTTATTACCATAATTCTATTTTTAATTCTTGGGCATTGTTAGTGGGGTTTGCTGGTGATAGCATGATTGAGGAAGTGACTTTTTTTTTTTTTTTAATGAAACCGCATTTTTTCATTGGTGTTTTTAAAAGCAAAGAAACCCAGTCTCAACAAGTGAATTATTTGCTTTCCCAATATCTCTCCTCTTTCTACCTCCACTCTTTTCTTCTCACATCAAAGCACAACCCCAAAGCCACTCTCTTTGCCTGAACCTTGCCCTGACTTCCATAACTGTCCGTGTGAATGACCAGCTAGTTCTAATCAGTTGAGGAAACATCCCTTTTATACCCCAAGGTGGATCTGCTTGCCCCCTCATCTGTGCCAAGTTGCTTCAGTCTTGTCTGACTCTTTGTGACCCCATGGACTGTTGTAGCCTGCCAAGCTCATCTGTCCATGGGATTTCCCAGGCAAGATACTGGAGTGGGTTGCTATTTCCTTCTCCAGGGGATCTTCCCAATTCAAACCTCTCTTAAGTCTCCTGCATCAGAAGACAGGTTCTTTACCAATAGTGCTACCTAGAAAGCCCATTTTAAGGGCATTTGTCTCAATTATTTCCTAAAATGCTTGATCAAGGAAGACTATTAATTCCTGATCTCAGTACTCTCTAGTGTCACTCCAGAATTATAAAACTAATAAAACATTTAGATAATAAAACTGGAAGTATTAAACGAGTTGTTCTCACACTTCTCTAGAAACTTAAAATTCCCATAATGTGCCCAGCACTGTTAAACATATCCAGTAAATATTCATTAAGTATCTGTGATGATGATACATGATTTATATAATTTGCTCCTTAACTACCATGGGAAGTTTAACTCCAGGACTCAACAATGAGCTTCCTTAGAGAAAACAAATTTGCCTGATACAAGCAAAGTATTTTCAACAGGATTTTGTGTTTTGTAAATATCCTTTCCTGGATTAAGAATGTTTCCTTCTAATTCATATTTCCTAGGAATTTTTTATTATGAGTGGATGTTGACTATTAAAGTGATTTTTTGGTGTCTATCAACATATGATGTGCCTTCTATATTTTGTTGATGTGACAAATAAAATTTTATAAATTTTCATTATTAGGAATAAACCCAAGTTGGTTATATTTTATTATTCTTTTTATAAATTCCAGGATTTGGTATCCCATTGTTTTATTGAGGATTTTTGTATCTAGGTTTATTTTTAAAAAGCTGGCTTGAATTTTCTTAAGCTCTCATCAGGTTTAATTACTAAGGCTATGTAGGTGTCACAAAAAAGTTGGTAAGTGTTCTTTTTGTCCCTATTTTCTAGAAAAACTTGTGTGAGAGGCATTGTTTCTTTATATATTTTGAAAAACTCATTGGTAATGATTTGAACTCAAAGTTTTCTCTATGGAAAGTGTTTAATTATACATTAACTTTTTTTAGAAGTTATATATAATTCCTTGATTTTGTCTTTTCTCATTTTTGGTAAGTTTTATTTTCCTAGAAATTTGTCTGTTTCATTTAAATTTTCTAAGGCTCTGACATTAATTTGTTCATAATGCACTCTTACGGTTCTTTTCTTTATAACTGGATGATAACTGCTTTACAGTACTGTGTTGGCTTCTGCCATACAACAATGTGAATCAACCATAAATATACATATGTCCCCTCCCTCTTGAACCTCCATTCCACCACCTGCCCCCCATACCGTCCCACCCTTCTAGGTATGGTTCTTTTTAACGTCCCCTTTGTCATTCCTTCTCAATTTTTTTTTAACTTTTCACTTTTTGTCTTCATAACTTTCATCTAAACTTATCAGCGTTATTAGTCTTTTCAAAGAGACAAATGGTCGATTTTATTATATAATTTTTCTTCATTTCAATGTTTTCTGCATTTATTATTTAACATTTTGGGATGATTACTGAGATTGTTGGTCTATGCTTTGTATGATTTCAATCTTTTGGATTTTCTTTGAGAAGTTCAAGGTCAGATTCCTAAACCAGGGTGAGCCCCTAGTTATGACTGGTCACTGCATAATGTTCAGCATGGATCAGTCAGAGGAACTGATCCTTCTTTATAATGCTCTAATTATAATTACTCAGTCTGCATAAAAGTAACATGCAGTTTACCTGTGTTTTAAATAGTACTTCTTGAGAACATTTAATTCATTCATCTTTTATGCTACAAGAATTCAGAATGGCTCCTCCCAAGTTTTCTACAGAGATATCTTCTTTTATTAAGCTGGGCCAGCTAAGAATACAGACACAATTTTGTTTACAATTATACATTCTTCAGGTTAAGCTAAGAATGTAGTGAGCTCCTGCTACACAAGAACCACACAGCACTGAATGAGAGAAGCAAACAAAAGTTATTATTTTTCAGGTCTTAAGATTATATGGTTATATTTATCTTCTGTGCCAATGCTTGAAAATTTCATTTTATGAAATAACAAACTAAAACTTTTAATAACATGATAATACTCAGTGTTGATAAGAATGTTGTGAAATCCTCTCTTTTAAAAAATATTTATTTATTTTATTTGTTTGGCTGCTCTGGGTCTTACTTGTGGCATGCAAGACCTTCAATCTTAGTTGCAGCAGCTGAGATCTAGTTCCCTGACCAGGGGTCGAACCCGGGCCCCCTGCACTGGGGTCATGGAGTCTTATCCACTGGACCACTAGGAAAAGCCCACCCTCATACATTTCTGGAGGGATGGATGGGAGCATAAATTGGAATAAAACTTCTGGAAACAATTTGTAAAAATATATCAAAAGAAATAAGAAAATTGATTAATCTTTTATTCAATAAATTCACTGCTAAGTAATCTAGCCTTTAAAGAAAGGATCAACATTTCAGAATGTGTGCAAATGTCAAATAACTATATAAAACAGGTGAAACTAACATCATACACAACTATACTTTCAAAAAATTTTTTTAAATTTAGATCACAGGGGAAAAAATATTAAATTACTTTATCATAGTGAAATAGTAGGAATAACCTAAATTTCTGACAAAAGAAAAATGACTGAGCAAATTATAATACATCTAAAAATTTCATATTATGAAGCCATTGTTGATAACTATGTATCATTTAAGGAAAATGCAGATGATAAGTGATATAAAGTTAAACGCACAACTTACAAAGATCACATGCTTACTCTGATTATAATTATGTAAACATGTGTATATGGATAGAATACCAGAAAAGAATGTATCAGAAAAATGGTTTTTTATCAGTATTATAGGGTGATTGCTTCCTTTTTTTGAATTTTGATTATTTTTTTTACTTTTCTTAATATAAATTTATTTATTTTAATTGGAGGCTAATTACTTTACAATATTGTATTGGTTTTGCCATACATCAACATGAATCCACCACAGGTGTACACATGTTCCCCATCCTGAATCCTGCTCCCACCTCCCTCTCCATACCATCCCTCTGGGTCATCCCAGTGCACCAGCCTTGAGCATCCTGTATCCTGCATTGAACCTGGACTGGTGATTTGTTTCACATATGATATTATACATGTTTCAATGCCTTTCTCCCAAATCATCCCACCCTCGCCCTCTCCCAGAGTCCAAAAGACTGTTCTATACATCTGTGTCTCTTTTGCTGTCTCGCATACAGGGTTATCGTTACCATCTTTCTAGATTCCATATATATGCATTAGTATACTGTATTGGTGTTTTTCTTTCTGGCTTACTTCACTCTGTATAATAGTCTCCAGTTTCATCGACCTCATTAGAACTGATTCAAATGTATTCTTTTTAATGGCTGAGTAATACTCCATTGTGTATATGTACCACAGCTTTCTTATCCATTCATCTGG
Organism: Bos taurus; assembly: GCF_002263795.3. Classification (NCBI taxonomy): domain Eukaryota; kingdom Metazoa; phylum Chordata; class Mammalia; order Artiodactyla; family Bovidae; genus Bos; species Bos taurus. Next base: position 76,874,507 of record NC_037330.1, read on the forward strand.
TGATAGACATCTAGGTTGCTTCCATGCCCTGGCTATTATAAACAGTGCTGCGATGAACATCGGGGTACACGTGTCTCTTTCAATTCTGGTTTCCTTGGTGTGTATGCCCAGCAGTGGGATTGCTGGGTCGTATGGCAGTTCTATTTCCAGTTTTTTAAGGAATCTCCACACTGTTCTCTATAGTGGCTGTACTAGTTTGCATTCCCACCAACAGTGTAAGAGGGTTCCCTTTTCTCCACACCCTCTCCAGCATTTATTGCTTGTAGACTTTTGGATAGCAGCCATTCTGACTGGCGTGGAATGGTACCTCATTGTGGTTTTGATTTGCATTTCTCTGATAATGAGTGATGTTGAGCATCTTTTCATGTGTTTGTTAACCATCTGTATGTCTTCTTTGGAGAAATGTCTGTTTAATTCTTTGGCCCATTTTTTGATTGGGTCATTTATTTTTCAAGTCATTATAAATATTTTACAGTGAAAACACACACAAGTTTTCAAAGGAAAGACAAATGCAAATATTTAGAATGATTTGTAAGTAGCAGTTTTACAAATAGAACCTGAAATGTTATGTAAATAGTTTATTAAATATGTATATTCTAAAATCCTGCTGCTGCCGCTGCTGCTGCTAAGTCGCTTCAGTCGTGTCCAACTCTGTGCGACCCCATAGACGGTAGCCCATGAGGATTCCCTGCCCCTGGGATTCTAAAATCCTACAGAATTAAAAATAGTATAGTACCTGTGGGATTTTCACTGAAAGCATTAACACTATGTTCTATGTATCATTCTACCACCATACTCTTCTTTTGGAAAAATGTCTGCCTGGGATGAGAATCAAACAGATACAAAGTAAAAAATTCCACCTGAGGTTTCAGTTAAGACTTTAAAAATAAGAATCAGTTTCTATTCAAAATTTGTAAGTTGAAACAAACTATTAACCATATGTTACACATCTTTATATTTTCTACTCAACATTCAAAAGCTATAACTAATTATACAATTTTGGGCTTCCCAGATGGCACTAATGGTTAAGAAACCACCTGCCAATGCAGGATTCATGAGAGACACTGGTTTGATCCCTGGGTCAGGAAGATCCCCTGGAGGAGAGCATGGCCACCCACTCCAGTATTATTGCCTGGAGAATCCCATGGACAGAGGAGCCTGGTGGGCTACAGTCCATAGGGTTGCAAAGAGTCGGACATGTCCTAAATGACTTAGCGTGCAAGAATTCCAGATTTTAAAATAGTAAGGTACTTTGATAATGTTACTGATAGAGAGTTTTTAAAAATGGCAGCAGTCATATAAATATAAGGGAAATTGGCTAAGTATATGCACTTTTTCCTTTGTTTAAAGTCAATTTTTTGGATCTGTCTCCTAAAGCAAAATTAAACAAATGGGACCTAAGTAAACATAAAAGTTTTTGCACAGCAAAGGAAACCATCAACAAAACAAAAAGACAATCTACTGAATGGGAAAAAGTGTTTGCAAAAAATGTGACCAATAAAGGATTAATATCCAAAATACATATATGAGCAGCTCATCCAACTCAACATCAAAAAGACAACCTGATTTTAAGATGGACAAAATAACTGAATAGACATTTTTCCAAAGAGTAAATTCAGATAACCAATAGGCATATGAAAAGATGCTCAACATTGCTAATCATCAAGGAAATGCAAATCAACACCATAATGAGATGTCACCTCACACTGTTAAGAATGGCTGTCATCAAAAAGAACACAAATACAGATGTTGACCAGGATGTGAAGAAAGGGGAACCCTCATACACTGTTGGTGGGAACGTAAATTGGTGCAGCCACTGTGGGGAAAAGTATGCAGGTTCTCAAAAAACTAAAAACAGAACTACCGTATGACAGAGCAATTCCACTCCTGGGTATATATCTATAAAGAAAATCTAAAAATACTAATGTGTAAAGATACATACACCCCAATGTTCATAGCAGGGCTCAGATGGTAAAGAATCTGCCTGCAGTGCAGGAGACCTGAGTTCGATCCCTGGGTCAGGAAGATCCCCTGGAGAAGTGAATGGCAACCCAATCCAGCATTCCATGGAGAATGGAGAATTCCATGAACAGAGGAACCTGGCAGGCTACAGTCCATGGGGTTGCAAAGAGTCAGACATGACTGAGCTACTTTCACTTCACTTGGGGATGTGGATGCAACCTATGTGTCCATCAACAGATGAATGGATAAAGAAGATGTGGCATATGTGTATATATATATATACACACACACACACATACATACATACATACACACACACACACAATGGAATACTACTCAGTCATAAAAAGAATGAAATTTTTCCATTTGCAGCAACATGGATAGGCCTGGAGTGCATTATGCTTAGTGAAATAAGCCAGACAGAGAAATACTGTATGATATCACTTATATGTGGAAACTAAAAAATATAACAAACTAGTGAATATAACAAAAAAAAGAAGAATCAGACTCATAGATACAGAGAACAAACTAGTGGCTACCATTAAGAAGAAGGGATGTGGGAGGGGCATTACAGAAGTAGGTGAGTAAGAGGTACAAAGTATTAGGTATAAAATAAGCTACAATGATATATTGTGCAACATGGGGAATATAGCCAACATTTTATGATAACTATACGTGGAGTTTAGGGTTTCCCAGGTAGTGCTAGTGGTAAAGAACCCACCTGCCAATGCAGGAGACATGAGAGACTTGGTTTGATCCCTGGATCAGGAAGATCTCCTGGAGGAGGGCAGAGTGACCCATTCCAGTATTCTTGCCTGGAGAACCTCATAGACAGGGGAGCCTGGCCATAGAGTTGCAAAGAGTTGGACACAACTGAAGCAACCTAAGATGCATACACACATGCATGAAGTTTAATCTTCAAAACGCATGAATCACTATATTCTGCACCTGTAACACATAATAGTGTACATCAACTATACCTAAATTTTAACAGTCACCTCCAAAATAATTTTAGTATAAGAATGTACAGATACACATTTTTAAACAACTGTGATGAAAACTCCTAGTAAAATAAGAATAAATGGAAACATCCTTAATAAAATTTATTTGTACAAACTAACATATTTATATATTTATTTCATATACTTATATAAATAATATGTATATATTTATTTATCTCAAATATAGAAACATTCTATTAAAATCTAAGAATCTAAGATAGGAACACTATTGACTTTAGTAGTTAATATTGTCTGGCTATGTTAGGAAATACAATAAAATAGAAAAAAGAAATAGCATTAAATATTACAAAGTGAAGGAATTTTTATCTCTATCTACAGGTAACATAATGGTCTACCTAGAAACTTCAAAAACAAATAACTGAGAATTTTAGACCAAACAAGTAAATCTGTGGTAAAAATTGAGAAAGAAATCTTTTTCTTGTATACAAGCAAAGTTCATTTTCAAAATGCCATGAAAATGATCCCATTAAAGAAAAAGTTTTAAAATAACTCAGAATAAAGTTAAAAAGAAAAATCCAACACCTCTCTGGAGTCAACTCTAGAATTTTATGAAAGACATAAAATATGTCATTAATAGAGAAGTATGTTACATTCTGGATAGGAAGACTTGACTTGAAAAATTGACTCCAAAGTTCATCTGAGAGAAGAAATGTCAAATAGCCTAATATTGCAGAGAAGAGTAAAAGGAAGAAGAAAGAAAAGGTGAAGGAAAAGGAAGGAAAGGAATCAAACCCGTGTCTCCTGCATCTCCTGCATTAGCAGGCAGATTTTCACCACTGAGCCACCTGGGAATCCACTTCTTTAGACAGGCCTGTGTATTTGTACAGTGTTTTGAAGGACAGTTTTATACTATCTAGTAAAATGTATATCTTTCCTTTTTAATTACTTTTATTTTTCATGGAGATATAAAGTGTACTATATTAATTATACAATTTGGAGATTTTTTACACATGTAAAATATCATGTAACTATCACCAGGATTAACATATGGTAACTCCTATCATTACAGTTAGTTTTGCCTATTCTTGAGTTTCATGTAAAGGAAATCAAAGTTAGTTTTCTTTTGCATCTGGGTTCTTTCAATAACATATCTGTGAATTCATTCACATAGGTAAGGAGTTCAAATTTTTGGTCAATTTTCTATTGGTAAACATTTAGATTATTTTCAGTTTGGGCCTGTTAGGAGTAAAGCTATTGTAAACATTCCTGCACATGTCTTTTGGGGAGCATATTTGTTCATCTATCTTGGGATTACTGAGCCACAAAATGTCTTTAGCTTTAATAGATATTCCCAAACAGTCTTCCAAAGTACTGTATTAATTTATACTCCCACGAACTATGTATGTGAGTTCCAGTTTTACCATATCCTTTCTAACACTGGTTAATCAGCCTTTTTAATTTTAGGCATTTTCATGGGGACTTGATGGTATCTCCTTGTGGCTTTAATTTGCATTTCCTAGGTGAATAATAATATTAAGCACCTTGTTTTCAAATACATATTTAGTCATTTATATATCCCCTTTTGTGAAGCAATGATTTCTAACCAAATTTGAAATGCACATACACCTTAACTTAGCACTTCCACTTCTGGGAATTATTCCACAAAAATAGTCAACTTATTTCTGCAAGAAATATGTATATTGGAACATTGCTTATAATACCAAAAAACTGAAAACAATCCACATGTTTTGTTTAGGGAAATGTGAGAAACTAGACAGCTATCTGTATAATGAAGCAAATCCATGAAAAACAGAGTTTGAACACTTTTTTTGCCCTAGGGGATATACAGAGTACAGCCAGAGATTTTTCATACTTTTTGAGATCTACACTTTCTATATATATATTACAATCTCCAAAAAAGATAATACTTTTCCTATCAATCTCAATGATTTTTTTGAACAATCTGGCCATGACTGACCCTCTAGCCTCACCACCCGTCATTTTCCCTTGCTCTCTCTAATCCAGGTACAATGGACTAGTCTCAGGTTGTCAAATATTCTTGCTGTCTTGTACCTACAGATCTGTCCACATACATTTTCATCTATTTTTAAAGCTCATCTCTACTCTGTACATCTTGTCCTTATCTCCATCCAGTTAACTCCTATCCATTCTTCAATTTTAGCTAAAGTATCACTTCTTCAGGAAGGACATCTCTGATTCCTCAACTAAGGTAGATATCCTAGTACATGATCTCATAGCTGGTTTAACTGAAATATCTAACATTTATAATTAATTAACCTATGTCTTTCCTACCAAAATAAAGGCTCCAAACATGCCTACTTTATTCATCATTATATCCCCAGCCTATACAATGCCTATACCAAATCAAGTGCTCAGAAAATATTTGTGGAACTGAATGAAACTGATTGCAGAATTCCATATAGGTGAAATGTTACCACATTATCATTAGCTAATTCAATGATACCATTGAAAAAAGAGCCCAGGTTAGAGAAATTAATCACCTTAAGTAATTTCATAACTAGGAATTAGCATAGCTAAGAGATAATATCATCAGTGTTCCAGAAATCAACCTCCTGCCATGAGTGAAGATCATCAACATTGTCCAATGATAATAAATGCTATGAATCCATAAAGAAACCAAAAGACTAATAATTCATCATGTTATTATTTACATAGCTCAAAAATGCTCCTCCGCTATCAATGAGGTACGCAATTGCAAGGTGATTCTTGATTGTAAATCTTGTGTTCAGAGTTGTTTTTTCACGACAATTTGGTATAGTGACATACTTTTCACTGTTGCATCCTTAACTACTAACATATATCAGATTCCATATATCTTTCCAATTTCTAATTAATTGGATCTTAAAACAAAAAAGTGTTGGTGTTCACAAATGCTGTCATCTATTCTATGTTGACGTTTTCTCCCTCAAAGTTGGCTCATGCATTAACATCTGTTGCAGAAAATCTTCTGGGCTAACAATGATTTTTCAAGCAGCCTGAATCAGTTCCTTCTAGTCCACTCTCTGGTTTTAAATTATGCATATTTTTACACTATAGTCTTAAAAGAGAAAGAGACTACTTGCTGAGTGTGTGGTACATGTGGGATAAACATTTACTAGAAATTTACCTTATCCTCTTAACCACACTCTTTTGCAAAGCAACTATGCAGTCTCTCCCATTGAGACGGAGTGTCTCTCCACCCTCTAAATCTGGTCTTGGTCCTGTGACTTCCATGTGACAATGGGACTTTAGTCAACATGGTACAACTAGAGGCCTGAAAGTGCTTGGGTTTGGAGGCTTGCTGTCTCTTGCTGCTTTTAAGAACCCTAATGCCACAACCCTGTGAATAAGCTGGGCAACATTCATTGCCCTGATCATATGCTGTTTGCTGTGCTTAGTTGCTCAGTTGTGTCTGCTCTGCCACTCATGGACTGTAGCCCACCAGGCTCCTCTGTACATGTGGATTCTCCAGGTAAGAATACTGGAGTGGGTCGCCATGCCCTCCTCCAGGGGATCTTCCCAACCGAGGGTTCAAACCCAGGTCTCCTGAATTGCAGGCAGATGCTTTACTTTCTGAGCCACCAGGGATGCCAACTGACAAACAAGTGAGCCTACATATGATTGCTAGCTGACAACACATGTGTAAGGGAGACCAGACTGTTAAAAACAGAAGAGTAAGCAAATAAACAATTGTTGATTTAAGCCACCAAGTTTGGGATGGTTTACTACACAATAAAAACTAACCAATATAGGATGATGAGAAAAAAAGAAACAAAAAGACCCAGTTGCATGTAACCTTATTTTCCCAGTCCTGGCCCTGGGGTGGAAATGTCCGTGGAACTGAGGGTTAGATCATACCCATCACTGACTCAATGGACATGAATTTGAGCAAACTCCAGGAGATAGTGAAGGACAAGAAGCCACGGGTTGCAAAGAGTAGGACACAACTTAGCAATTGAACAAGAAGAAGCCTGGCACTTTTTCTACTAAGATGGTATTTAAATCTGAATTCTAAGCATCCTCAGAGAGTTACTCATATTTTCTGGATGTCTCCTATGTGTACTTGAAGTAAACATGCTAATAAACTTCTGCTTGTTTTCCTCGTATTAATTTGTCTTTTGTTACAGGAGTCTCAACCAAGAATTCAGAAAGGTAGAGGGAAAACTATTTTTCCTCCCTTACTCTGACCAAAGAAAAAAAATTTGGCAACACTCCATTAAAAGATGGGGCTTCCCTGGTGGCTCAGTGATAAAGGATCTGCCTGCAATGCAGAAGACGCAGGTTCTATCTCTGGGTCAGGAAGATCCCCTGGAGAAGGGCATGGCAACCCACTCCATTATTCTTGCCTCAAGAATCCCATGGAGAATGGAGCCTGGTGGGCTACAGTCCATGGCGTCGCAGAGTTGAGCACGACTTAGCAACCAAATAATAACAACAACTAAAAGATACTTCTGACTGGCATGTATTGACTAGAGGAATAAGCCTAACTCTAAATCAGATTTTATTTCAAGTCAAATATATTTTGTTAGGTAAATCCTTAATATGCCAGCATACTCTTAGCTTCTGTTTTAAGCAGAGAAAATCCACACTAATATTGAACAGGAAAATTTATTATGCATGCTTCAACTTTTTCATCCTTATCCCCACCACTCTTTCTGAGAATGGTTCCCACCAGCATCTCCTCTCCCTCATAGCACTGTTCCCTATTATCTTTACTCTTACCATAACACTTCAATATACTTTGGTGGGTGGGGATAAGAAGTAATTCATTCTTGATATCATATCCTTGAGCAAGCACTTAGCACAATGCCATGATAGGCATGCAATGCATCTTTATTGAATAGAAATAAAGCTGTGAACAACAAACAGCACAGGCCTGGACAAGTAGCCAGGGTTCAAAATTAATGGCTTGTAAATTGCTATTTCTTGAAACTATAGGTCATTTCACCATGAAATTAATTGTCACATGGTTGGCTGCAGTTACTTTTTTTAATTTTTATTGGAGTATAGTTGATTTCTATTGGAGTATAGTTAATACTATTGTGTTAGTTTCTGCTCTACAGCAAAATGAATTAGTTATATATATATATATATATATATATATATATATATATATATATATATATTTGTGTGTATGTATATATATATTCACTCTTTTTTAGATTCTTTTCCCACATAGGTCATTATAGAGTACTGAGCAGTAGGTTGCTTTAAATTACCTATTTTATATATAGTAGTGTGTATATGTCAATCCCAATCTCCCAATTTATTCCCCACCTTCAGTTATTTCTAAAACATAGTTCTTAATTCCCCTTTCCTCCTTCCCTTGCTGCTTGGTTCAAGAATGGGTATGTGTCCCAAACCAGAGACAACCAGTACAAAGTGTCCCCATGGTCATTGTGATAGGACATAAGACAACTTTTGTGTGCTTATGCTAAGTCACTTCAGTTGTGTCTGACTTTTTGTGACCCTATGGGCCATAGTCCACCAAGTTCCTCTGTCCATGGGATTCTTCAGGCAAGAATACTGGAGTGGGCTTCCATGCCCTTCTCCAGGGGATCTTCCCACCCCAAGGATCAAACCCACATCTCTTATGTCTCCTACATTGGCAGATGGGTTCTTTACCACTAGTGCCACCTGGGAAGCCCAAGACAAATTTATGAGAGCAAAACTCAGGACTCTTGTAGAAAAAAACTCTCTCTCTGTCCCTGATGTGAACAAGAGGCATGTAGCCCTTGCTGTTGAATGCAGCAATCAAGCAAGCATGAAGGAAAACAGTCTGAGGCTATTGAAGATGAGGGCCAAGATAATTAAAAAGAAATATAACTAGGTCCCTGGTCAAACTGTGTCTGATGTCTGCATTACTAGTGGAATTTTCAGTTTTGCTAGCTAATATATTTCCTTTATCATGAAAGCCACATTGGGTTATATTTTCCATTAGTTGCAACCAGAATGATCCTAAATAATACAAACTCTAAAAGGATTACTTCAAAATAAAAATATCTGGCTATGGGCTTTCTTCTGAGATATTGCAGATTATCTCAAGCTTCAACTCCATCATAAAGAATTCTTAGATAACTCCAGGAGAGGGTATGATCTCTCCCCAATGATTCAGAGTGTCTCTTGTTTGTGACCTTCATTTGTTGTATACTGTTCTGTAACATCTACCATATTGTTATATTGTATGACTGTTTTCTCTCATTGTTTTATTATATTGTAATCTCAATGACATTGTAATTTTATTGGGCTCATGACCATCTTTGTATCTTGTACAACATTTTGCAGTCAGTGGACTGCTAATTAAATTCAACTAAAGGTTAAACAAACCTTTCAATTTTATTTAGCAGTAGGAAAGACATAGCTATGGTGTTGAAGAAAAATATTAAAACCAACCTATTGAAAATGTATATCTGACAATAGAATTTGAAAACATTTTAAATGCCTGTACTAAAGACTTTACCAATGCCACATTTGGCATGGAACACTTTCAGTGTTATAACAGAGTACTAAAGGTTTACTGCATACTAAATTTTATAGAACACTGTGTGTTACTGTACCAGTTTCTCCTTGCCTCAGTGACTTTGGGTTTCCCTGGTGGCTCAGCTGGTAAAGAATCTGCCTTCAATGTGGGAGACTTGGGTTCAACCCCTGGGTTAGGAAGATCCTCTGGAGAAGGGAACAGCTACCCATTCCAGTATTCTGTCCTGGAGAATTCCATGAAAAGGTATGACCAACCGAAACAGCATACTAAAAAGCAGAGATATTACTTTACCAACAAAGGTCCATCTAGTCAAAGCTATGGTTTTTCCAGTAGTCATGGATGGATGTGACAGTTGGACTATAAAGAAAGCTGATCACTGAAGAAGTGATGCTTTTGAACTATGGTGTTGGAGAAGATTCTTGAGAGTCCCTTGGACTGCAAGGAGATCCAACCAGTCCATCCTAAAGGAAATTAGTCCTGAATATTCTTTGGAAGGACTGATGATGAAGCTGAAACTCCAATGCTTTGGCCACCTGATGTGAAAAACTGACTCATTAGAAAAGACCCTGATGCTGGGAAAGATTGAGAACAGGAGGAGAAGGGAATGACAGAGGATGAGATAGTTGGCTGGCATCACCAACTCAATTGACATGAGTTTGAGTGCCGGGGTCCAGCCCCAGCTGATCCAGGGTATTCGAAGGAGAGACGGCATCAGCGACCTATTTATTTAAATATTCATCAAAGATATAAAGAGTAATAGAATGAGGATAGCTCAGTGAGGAAATTCAGTGGAGAAAAGAGACTGAATAATTCAGCCAGAAGGTGAGAGAAAGAACGACATGGGGAGACCAAGTTTCAGTCAACAAGGCCCGCACTTTATTTTTCAAAGTAGTTTTTATACCTTAAGTTATGCATAGAGGATAATAGGGGAAGGGGTAGAGTCATGCAGTAAGCCAGGCTTTCTTCCTGAAAACTTACCATATGCAAAAGTTTAGGTGATTTGCATCATCTTCTGGCCCAGAGGCCTGTTAACATTTTAATACCCTTTCTTCAGAAAACTTATTTTTCTCTAAAGGTGATTAGTCAGGTGGCACCCTCCAAAAGCATTAAAGTTGCATTCCTATAGGGCAAAGGTGTGGTGGGCTATAACAAGAAAAAGAATTAACTCAAGGGTCCAAGGTTACAACCATTAAAGCTACTACTTACACCAATTATATTAATCAATACACTGCCAGGGACACAGCAGGTAAGGGATATGGAAACTTAGCAGCAAACATTGGCCCAACAAGTGAAAAACCCTTCATCAATACAATTTCTAATCAATCTTTTAACTACTCAAAGGAATCTGTGTTTAGACAGTTTAGAACATCTCCTGCCTCTCACAGTTGGGAGGCTCTGAACAATCACATGTGGCCAGAAAAACCTATTCAGGCAGGCTAGAGGATTTCCAAAGGAGTTTGTAGGTTGAAACCCTGTCACACCCAGGAATTATTAACTGGAGCTGTAAGCTAACTTTTTTCAGAGAGAGGTAGTGGGGGACAGCCCCCCGTAAAGTCAGAGGTGTAGGTGAAAGCACAAAACAGAAAGTAGGCAGACTCTGGTTTGGGGGGTAGATGCTCGAGAATTTCCAGGGGGACTCCTGAGACTCGATCCCGCCTTTGCGTATGCCGAGCCTCCTTCCTCATGACCTTTGCCATGGGCAGAGTTCCTCACGCTGGCTTCTGGCAGTGATAGACTTCCAGTTGAGCTATTCCAGATCCTGAAAGATTATGCTGTGAAAGTGCTACACTCAATATGCAATATGCCAGGAGATGGCTCCCGGCATTTGAGCAAGCTCTGGGAGTTGGTTATGGACAGCGAAGCCTGGAGAGCTACAGTCCATGGGGTTGCAAAGAGTCGGACATGACCAAGAGACTGAACGGAATACTGATTTTTCCCTTGTCTGCTATTATAATCTGACATATTGCTACTCATATTTTAGGATTAAGTTTCTCTGAATCTCTATATTAAGGTAAGTTCCCTTATCATAAATTCTCATAGTGTTCTCTACATGTCCTTCATTGGATCTATTGTTTGTCATTACATAAATAGCTGTTTAAATCCACCTGTTCTGCTACACTATAGCATCCACTAGAGAAAGGGTGAGAGTCATTTTACTCTCCTGTCTATTAACATTGACTAGAACACAGCTGACAAATCCTCAGTAAATACCAGTAGAATGAATTAACACTTTGGGAGATGGTTGCAGATTAAGAATGTTCCCTCTCTCAAGAACAATGCCACTGTGCCCCTCATCTCTGCCATCTTTGGTAATTGGCCAAAATGCATGTTTTATAATCCACTATTCCTTTATATGCTATCCTTTCTATACAATCCTATACTTCTTCTTCAGGCTTTTGTGGTGGCTCAGATGGTAAAGAATCTGCCTGCAATGCAGGAGTCAGGAAGATACCCTGAAGAATAGAATGTTTATCCACTTCAGTATTTTTGCCTGGAGAATTCTATGGACAGAGGAGCCTGGCAGGCTACAGTCCATAGGGTTGCAAAGAGTTGGACAAGACTGATGGACTAACACTTTCACACTTCTTCCTCATCTCTGATTCTTCTTTTCATTGGTTTCTTACTTCTCAGTGCTCTACAAAAGTCTTGATTCTATTGCAACAATTATTTTTATATTGCCAACCTAGTCACAGGATATTCCTTCATCTTCTTAGTCTTACCAAAAACCTGAATCCCCCAGGAGAATTTGTCTTCTCCTAAGTCCTCTCAAGGAGATCAGCCTTGGGATTTCTTTGGAGGGAATGATGCTGAAGCTGAAACTCCAGTACTTTGGCCACCTCATGCAAAGAGTTGACTCATTGGAAAAGACTCTGATGCTGGGAGGGATTGGGGGCAGGAGGAGAAGGGGACGACAGAGGGTGAGACGGCTGGATGGCATCACTGACTTGATGAGTGTGAGTCTGGGTGAACTCCGGGAGTTGGTGATGGACAAGGAGGCCTGGCGTGCTGCGATTCATGGGGTCGTGAAGAGTCAGACACGACTGAGCAACTGAACTGAACTGAACTGAAGTCCTCTCAAGTCTGCCTATTTTTTCACTCCAAGTACCACAGAGTCCAGTTTCTTTCCTATTCCTTTGTACCTTGTTACTTTCCCATACTCAGGCTGAATCACTTACCTCTTTGATATCCATCTATACCACTCTCTATCCCAAATGTTTGCTATCATCTACAGACATCCTAGTTACTTTCCCGCAAATACACACTCTTTGACTGCTAGCCCAGATCTCCTTTTATTTAACTTCTGCCTTCTTTTAGGGTAATTTTAAATTTCACATATAAAATTAATCTGCAAAGCCACTGGTAATTTGGGGGACCATCTCAACACCATCTTTATTTACCTCTAATCCAGTGAACCACCTCTATATCCATGTATGCAAATGCCTCCTAGACACCTCCACTTGGATATCCATATGTTCATTTAACAAATGTTCATTTAGGTGCTGGGGATGCAGTGATAAACAAGATATGTAAAGTCCTGCCTTCAAGAAACATATAATCTAGAAAAGAAATCAACAACCAAAAAAAAATAGACTTGCTGCTCTTAGTGAAATAACACTTGGGGCAAGAAATATATCACCAGTGAAGATACCTTCATTATAGGCAGTGTCATAGTTAAGTCATGGCTTGCTGCTGCTGCTGCTGCTGCTGCTAAGTCGCTTCAGTCGTGTCCGACTCTGTGCCACCCCATAGACGGTAGTGGCTCCCCCATCCCTGGGACTCTCCAGGCAAGAACACTGGAGTGGGTTGCCATTTCCTTCTCCAATGCCTGAAAGTGAAAAGTGAAAGTGAAGTTGCTCAGTCGTATCCGACTCTTAGTGACCCCATGGACTGCAGCCCACCAGGCTTCTCCATCCATGGGATTTTCCAGGCAAGAGTACTGGAGTGGGGTGCCATTGCCTTCTCTGCTAGAATACCCTAATTACTTATAATTACCCTAAGCAATACTTATTTGTTTCATACCTCCAAATCTTTGTGCATCTTGTTTCCTTTGATTAGAAGGCCTTGTCTGCCCATTCTAAGCCTAAGAAATTCCTACTGTTTTTTCAGGACTCAGCTCAGCACCATTCTCTCCAGAAATACTTAGCAATACCTCTTCTGTGCACTCATAACATTTTAATGCCGTATTAAAATTGTATGTGTTTCATCTACAAGACTGCATGCAATTATTCACTCACTCAAAAAATTTATATATATTACTTGACAGGCATTTATTCAGCAAATATTTATTGAATGCCTACTAGAAACCAGGTGCTTCTTCTGGGTGCTCAAGATACAATAGTGAATAAGGCAATAAATTGCCTGCCATCATAAGAGTGGTATTGTTGTGTAGCATTCTGGATAGTGATTAAGTGCTACAAAGAGGGGTTCAGTTCAGTTCAGTCACTCAGTCATGTCCGACTCTTTGCGACCCCGTGAATCGCACCCCTGATGGCAGGCCTCCCTGTCCATCACCAACTCCCGGAGTTCACTCAAACTCATGTCCATTGAGTCGGTGATGCCATTCAGCCATCTCATTCTCTGTCATCCCCTTCTCCTCCTGCCCCCAATCCCTCCCAGCATCAGGGTCTTTTCCGATGAGTCAACCCTTTGAATGAGTTGGCCAAAGTATTGGCATTTCAGCTTTAACAACAGTCCTTCCAATGAACACCCAGGGCTGATCTCATTTAGAATGGACTGGTTGGATCTTCTTGCAGTCCAAGGGATTCTCAAGAGTCTTGTCCAACACCGCAGTTCAAAAGCATCAATTCTTCGGTGCTCAGCTTTCTTCACAGTCCAACTCTCACATCCATACATGACCACTGGAAAAACCATAGCCTTGACTAGACGGACCTTTGTTGGCAAAGTAATGTCTCTGCTTTTGAATATGCTATCTAGGTTGGTCATAACTTTCCTTCCAAGGAGTAAGTGTCTTTTAATTTCATGGCTGCAGTCACCATCTGCACTGATTTTGGAGCCCAGAAAAATAAAGTCTGACACTGTTTTCACTGTTTCCCCATTTATTTCCCATGAAGTCATGGGACCAGATGCCATGATCTTCGTTTTCTGAATGTTGAGCTTTAAGCCAACTTTTTCACTCTCCTCTTTCACTTTCATCAAGAGGCTCTTCAGTTCCTCTTCACTTTGTGCCATAAGGGTGGTGTCATCTGCATATCTGAGGTTATTGATATTTCTCCCAGCAATCTTGATTCCAGCTTGTGCTTGTTCCAACCCAGCGTTTCTCATGATGTACTCTGCATATAAGTTAAATAAGCAGGGTGACAATATACAGCCTTGACATACTCCTTCTCCTATTTGGAACCAGTCTGTTGTTCCATGTCCAGTTCTAACTGTTGCTTCCTGACCTGCATATAGGTTTCTCAAGAGGAAGGTCAGTGGTCTGGTATTCCCATCTCTTTCAGAATTTTCCACAGTTTATTGTCATCCACACAGTCAAAGGCTTTGCATAGTCAATAAAGCAGAAATAGATGTTTTTCTGGAACTCTCTTGCTTTTTCCATGATCCAGCGGATGTTGGCAATTTGATCTCTGGTTCCTCTGCTTTTTCTAAAACTACCTTGAACATCTGAAAGTTCACGGTTCATGTATTGCTGAAGCCTGGCTTGGAGAATTTTGAGCATTACTTTCCTAGCGTGTGAGATGAGTGCAATTGTGCAGTAGTTTGAGCATTCTTTGGCATTGCCTTTATTTGGGATTGGAATGAAAACTGACCTTTTCCAGTCCTGTGGCCACTGCTGAGTTTTTCACATTTGATGGCATATTGAGTGCAGCACTTTCACAGCATCATCTTTCAGGATTTGAAATAGCTCAACTGGAATTCCATCACCTCCACTAGCTTTGTTCGTAGTGATGCTTTCTAAGGCCCACTTGACTTCACATTCCAGGATGTCTGACTCTAGGTGAGTGATCACACCATCGTGATTATCTGGGTTGTGAAGATCTTTTTTGTACAGTTCTTCTGTGTATTCTTGCCACCTCTTCTAAATATCTTCTGCTTCTGTTAGGTCCATACTATTTCTGTCCTTTATTGAGCCCATGTTTGCATGAAATGTTCCCTTGGTATCTCTAATTTTCTTGAAGAAATCTCTAGTCTTTCCCATTCTATTGTTTTCCTCTATTTCTTTGCATTGATCGCTGAGGAAGGCTTTCTTATCTCTCCTTGCTATTCTTTGGAACTCTGCATTCAGATGCTTATATCTTTCCTTTTCTCCTTTGCTTTTCACTTCTCTTCTTTTCACAGCTACTTGTAAGGCCTTCTCAGACAGCCATTTTGCTTTTTGCTTTTCTTTTCCATGGGGATGGTCTTGATCCCTGTCTCCTGTACAATGTCACGAACCTCCGTCCATAGTTTATCAGGCACTCTATCTATCAGATCTAGGCCCTTAAATCTATTTCTCACTTCCACTGTATAATCATAAGGGATTTGATTTAGGTCATACCTGAATGGTCTAGTGGTTTTCCCTACTTTCTTCAATTTAAGTCTGAATTTGGCAATAAGGAGTTCATGATCTGAGCCACAGTCAGCTTCCGGTCTTGTTTTTGCTGACTGTATAGAGCTTCTCCATCTTTGGCTGCAGGGAATATAATCAATCTGATTTCGGTGTTGACCATCTGGTGATGTCCATGTGTAGAGTCTTCTCTTGTGTTGTTGGAAGAGGGTGTTTGCTATGACCAGTGCGTTCTCTTGGCAAAACTCTATTAGCCTTTGCCCTGCTTCATTCCGTATTCCAAGGCCAATTTTGCCTGTTACTCCAGGTGTTTCTTGACTTCCTACTTTTGCATTCCAGTCCCCTGTAATGAAAAGGACATCTTTTTTGGATGTTAGACCGGCTGCGACGGACTGCGCAGAAGCGTGGCCGAGAGGAGCTACCCCACGCCCGAGGTCCGGGGCGGCGGCCGAGAGGAGCAACCCCACGTCCAAGGAGCAGCGGCTGCGTGGGCACAGGAGGGCAGAGAGGAGCTACTCCACGTTCAAGGTCAGGAGGGGCAGCCCTGAGGAGATACCCCTCATCCAAGGTAAGAGATACCCCTCGTCCAAGGTAAGAGAAACCCAAGTAAGACGGTAGGTGTTGCGAGAGGGCATCAGAGGGTAGACACACTGAAACCATAATTACAGAAAACTAGCCAACTGATCACAAGGACCACAGCCTTGTCTAACTCAGTGAAACTAAGCCATGCCCTGTGGGGCCACCCAAGACGTACGGGTCATGGTGGAGAGGTCTGACAGAATGTGGTCAACTGGAGGAGGGAATGGCAAACCACTTCAGAATTCTTGCCTTGAGAACCCCATGAACAGTATGAAAAGGCAAAATGATAGGATACTGACAGAGGAACTCCCCAGGTCAGTAGGTGCCCAATATGCTACTGGAGATCAGTGGAGAAATAACTCCAGAAAGAATGAAGGGATGGAACCAAAGCAAAAACAATACCCAGATGTGGATGTGACTGGTGATAGAAGCAAGGTCCAATGCTGTAAAAAGCAATATTGCATAGGAACCTTGAATGTTAGGTCCATGAATCAAGGCAAATTGGAAGTGGTCAAACAGGAGATGGCAAGACTGAACATCGACATTCTAAGAATCAGTGAACTAAAATGGACTGGAACGGGTGAATTTAACTCAGATGACCATTATATCTACTACTGTGGGCAGGAATCCCTCAGAAGTGGAGTAGCCATCATGGTCAACAAAAGAGTCCAAAATGCAGTACTTGGATGCAATCTCAAAAACGTCAGAATCGGGGAAGATCCCCTGGAGGAGGAAATGGCAACCCACTCCAGTATTCTTGCCTGGAAAATCCCATGGACAGAGGAGCCTGGCGGGCTACTGTCCATAGCGTCTCACAGAGCCGGAGATGACCGAAGCGACTTGGCACACACATATGCTCACAAGCTTGCGGGGAGAGCATACCCAGAAGAATGAAAGGCACTTCGTTGGGCAACTCTCCTTCTCTGAAGGCTCTGGGGTGTAAACTACCACCTGTATTGAAGGCAACCAGACGGCTCAAGTTATCCATCAGGAGCCATATCCTTTCTGCGGAAACCCTTCTCTTCCTACAAAAGCTGCAGGTCCCTGGCATGAGCCTTCTTTAGAAGTGTCCCAACGCTGAGAGGCTGCCCGGGTCACCTGCGCCAGGAACACCGGTCCTATTTCAGACAGAGATTTTGGTGCACAGCTAGAACCCGCGGAGACTGTGGACCTGATCTTCTGACTCCTCTCTAAAAGGGATGATGTAGGTCATTTCAACCAAGCCTCTCATTTTGCAGAAGGGGAACTCCTAACCATCACCAGCATCTGTCTATAACCCGCATGATCAGGAAGCACTTACTAGATGCCTGCCAAGCATTGCATCAAAAAAAAAAAAAAAAAACACGTCAGAATCATCTCTGTTCATTTCCAAGGCAAACCATTCAATATCACGGTAATCCAAGCCTATGCCCCAACCCTTAACGCTAAAGAAGCTGAAGTTGAACAGTTCTATGAAGACCAAAAGACCTTTTAGAATAAAGACGGGTAAGAGAAAGTCAAAGACTGGGAATGGGTGGAGTGTAACAGGTAGGCTCTTCAGAAAAGGCCCCTCTGTGAAAATGGTATTTCAGAATAGATATCAATGAAGGAAAAGAAATGCTGGGAAAAGAATCTCACTGGCAGAGAGACAGGTAATTTTCCAGTTCCTAAGGCAGGAAGGAATTGCTGTATTGGAGGGGCAGCTAGAACAATGTAGGTAGATGGGAGTGAATAAGGCAGGAAATGGTAAAGATCAGTTTATGTAGTCAGTAGCCAGATTGCATCAGATCTCATAGTAGCTTGGATTTTATTCTAAATGAGATGGAGAGTCACTGGAGGTTTTGACAAGGATAATAATTTGATCTAATGGTTTTTAAATATTACTCTGGAAGCTGCATAAAAAATAGATAAAAGGGAAGCAAACAAGAAAGCTGTGGCCAGACATGATACCCAGTACTAGGGATGCAATGATGGGCAAGAAAAAGAGTTAACAGAGTCACACAGGAGAATGATGAAGAATATAGACTCCAAAGTCTACCTAAGTTGAAACCCTGACTCCTCCATCTTATGCTGTGTGACCTTAGTCAATTAATCTAATGTCTCTTGCCTCAATCTCTTTGTATATAAAAATAGGGATAATGATAATAATACGCACTTATCTCCTAGTATTACTATAAATATTAAATACATTAATACATGTTTAGTACTTACACCTAGAACCTGGTACAAATAAATTCAATCTAAACATTAAGTATTACAGACTGTGAGGAGGTCAGATATACAAGGTGGCGCTGGAATTGATCATTTATAAAAGCAACAGTGGTATTAATAGTACATAGTGCTAGGGAAGCTCATAGGAAGAGTTCCTACCTAGTCCTGGGTAGTCGGCACAGTGGTTGGACACTTGGCAGGTGCACAAAGAATTATGGTCTTTCATTTTCAGATGGATCTTTGTGGTATCAACTTTAATTCCATACTGTTACTGGTATATGAGTCATTACTCTCCCTGTTTATTTGCCTCAGAAGTCATCTCCACTTTTAGGTATTTTTAATTAGTATTTCCTCCGAGGATCTTATTTATTCATTTAAATATAGTCATTCTTCTATGAAAAGGTTACTCCTTGATAACAGATGCTGAGAAAGCTACAGTAGCTCTACAGATTACAAAGTTAGAATCTGTACCTATGGTTTTCTAAATGTATCCCCACCTTTAGCCTGAAAGCACCATTGCCTTTCCTAATTTATTAGCAATGAGTCATTACAGCACAAAAGTAGCTTACCGGTTATAGATGGAAGTAAAATGAACTAAAGAAAATGGCCATGTCAGAAAACCTAGTCAACGACTCTGTGTAATTACTAAAATACCACCACAGAGGGGCCCAGAGTCTTTCCTTGAGTGCTGTGCGTTCTTCGGAAGAAAGACCTCTAAGCCTCATGACTCCCAAGGACAAGCACACAAAGGAGATGAATCACTTTCGTTTTCATCAGTGAATCATGGTTGAGATCACCACCACTTAATTTGAGCTTTTCAAATGTATGAGTCACCACACAAGTCCCTGCATTCTAAATTAGAATGAGAACAGATTTCGTGATGTTCGGTCAAGTAGCTCTTACGGGGTCTTTCTTCCTGGAACCAAGGCAGTTTGCCTGGACTAGAAGAAAGGGGACAGCACATCATACATATTCCAAACAGCCAGTTCAGGCCTAAATACACTATCCCAGCAGTTCTCTAGTAACTGGCTCAATAGAAGTTAGAGCTTAGAGAGAACTCTGCCAGGGGTATAAGTAGTACACATAATAACTGTGCTAAAACCACAGGATCCAGAGACAGTTTCAGGCATGTGGATTCCTACCAAGCAAAGTTCAGGTATTTCCTTCTTTTATTAAAGATCTTAGAACTTACCCAGACTTGTCTCCTCTAATCCAAATCAGGCTGTCATCTGTCCTAGGAGTCCCATAGTCACGTGGATGACCCCTTGCATTTCCCAGTCTCTGACTTCTTTGACCTCCTTAGTGCTAATGACCTCCACCTCACATCTTCTTCCTCCATCTCTCATCTCACATCACTCACTCCCACGTTCATTCCAAGATGAAATGGTCCTGTCCCATCTCTCAAGGCTTAAATTCAAACTCCCCACTCACTGCAGCCTTCCTTCCACCTCTCTCTTTCAATTACTGCCACAGTGTTATTTATTCAACCTCATCATAACTTTCAGATACCCCCTTATTTCTCCTGATATCATCCCCTGTAGTCTTCAGTTCAGTTCAGTTCAGTTGCTCAGTCATGTCCAACTCTTTGTGACACCATGAATCACAGCACGCCAGGCCTCCCTGTCCATCACTAACTCCCGGAGTCCACCGAAACCCATGTCCATTGTATCAGTGATGCCATCCAACCATCTCATCCTCCGTCATCCCTTTCTCCTCCTCCCCTCAATCTTTCCCAGAATCAGGGTCTTTTCCAATAAGTCAGCTCTTTGCATCAGGTGGCCAAATATTGGAGTTTCAGCTTCAACATCAGTCCTTCCAATGAACACCCAGGACTGATCTCCTTTAGAATGGACTGGTTGGAGCTCCTTGCAGTCCAAGGGACCCTCAAGAGTCATCTCCAATACCACAGTTCAAAAGCATCAATTCTTCTGCACTCAGCTTTCTTTATAGTCCAACTCTCACATCCATACATGACTACTGGAAAAACCATAGCCTTGACTAGATGGACGTTTGTTGACAAAGTAATGTCTCTGCTTTTTAATATGCTGTCTTCAGTCTTCACTTCTTCAATAATATCAATGGTTGCTACAACAGTAGGAATTACAACAGCAAGTAAGTAACAGCATTTAACAACAATGACTAACATTTGTACAGTTCTTAATTTATTCTAAGCACTGTATTAAGCATTTTTGTGCCTTCCATGATATAATTCGCAGGATTCAGGGTTTGTCTATGCACTAAGTCTTAAGGATTTTATTCAAGCCTTTCATTCTGAGCCCTTTCTAGGTCTCCAACTGAATATATATGCACTGCTCATCATGACAGTGTAACTGCAAGATATGCATAACCATCACTCTAAACCCTAGGACAATGTAGCAGGATGGTATTGTGGTTTAGCAAGGAGTTATACCTGGAACTTATGCCATTTAGATACAGGCAATGGGGCTTGCCAAAAAAAAAAAAAAGGTTTTTTTCAGCTTTATAAAGTAATTATACTGGAGTTTGGAGGGTGACATATTATGGAATTTAAGACACTTGGTAAGCTCCCACTCAGAGCTTCCTGCAACCTGGCAGGACTTCATCATAGACAGGTGAAACACCATCACCAGCAAAGTAGGCAGTTGTTATGTGAAGAACTAGGGAAACTTGAGGAGTTACACTTAATCACATAGATTAGGTGAGATATCTGGGCATCCTTTGTTTAGAATGTATCTTTTGTTCTTATAACATCCGTACATTTAGTTTGGCAAGCCTCCACCCTGAATATTTGCAGTATTACTACAGATAAGTTATTATACCCATTTTATAGATAAATAGCCTAGATTTTATCATTTCAAACCGTCTCTTGCCAACAGTTTCAACTCCCTTTTCCAATAGTAATTGCACTGCACCTACTTGTCTAAACATCTGTCTAGCCCAGATTTTTCTCCTGACTTGTAGAACAATATTAACAACTTCCTGTTTGACATTTCCCCTTGGTATGTGACTTCCCTGGTGGCTCAGATGGTAAAACATCTGCCTACAATCCGGGAGACCCGGGTTAGATCCCTGGGTCAGGAAGATCCCCTGGAGAAGGAAATGGCAACCCACTCCAGTACTCTTGCCTGGAAAATCCCATGGATGGAGGAGCCTGGTACACTCCATGGGATCACAAAGAGTCGGACACGACTGTGCGACTTCACTTTCACTTTCTTTCTTTGTATGTGATATACACCTCATACTCAACATGTCTAAAACTGAACTCAGCTCTGCCTGAAAACTGTTCGTCCTCTTGGTTCCCATCCTTTCGACTGATGCAACTAGTTACCCAGCCTCACAAGCTGAAAACCTGGATGTTAGCCTTTGTTAGTGTCTGAATATTCGTCGGAAGGACTGATGTTGAAGTTGAAACTCCAATACTTTGGCCACCTGATGCAAAGAACTGACTCACTGGGAAAGACCCTGATTCTGGGAAAGACTGAAGGTGGGAGGAGAAGGGGACGACAGAGGATGAGATGGTTGGATGACATCAGCGACTCAATGGACATGAGTTTGAGTAAGTTCCAGGAGTTGGTGATGGACAGGGAAGCCTGGCGTGCTGCAATCCATGGGATCTAAAAGTTGGACACGACTGAGTGGCTGAACTGAACTGAACCTTTGTTACTCTCCTTCCTTACAGTTCAGGTGCAAATAAACACATGTTGCTCTTATTCCTGTTACCTCCCGAGTCCATACAATCCTTTTCATTCCCACCATCACCCAATTCAGGTATCTCTAACCTGGAAGAATCTGTTCTGATGTAGAAGTTCAAATTAGCACATAAGACCTTTTATAACCAGCCTATATTTACCTCATCATATCCCCCTGGCCACTTCCCCTTGCATTCTAGTTCTACTGCTGCTGCTGCTGCTAAGTCGCTTCAGTCGTGTCCGACTCTGTGCGACCCCATAGACGGCAGCCCACCAGGCTCCCCCGTCCCTGGGATTCTCCAGGCAAGAACACTGGAGTGGGTTGCCATTTCTTTCTCCAATGCATGAAAGTGAAAAGTGAAAGTGAAGTCGCTCAGTCATGTCCAACTCTGAGCGACCCCATGGACTGCAGCCCACCAGGCTCCTCGGTCCATGGGATTTTCCAGGCAAGAGTTCTGGAGTGAGGTGCCATTGCCTTCTCCGATTCTAGTTCTAGGTACACTCAAATACTTGTAGATCAATCAAATGCTCTCACATCTCAGAACATGTTTTAAATGTATTCCTTGTGCTCAAAACACTCTCCCCACCCCACCCCCAATACATACCTCAATTCTGCACACCTGCACATGTATGCACAACATACTCCCAGCTTGGTTGTTACTCCCTGCTCCTCAGACCTGGCATCTCTCCCCTCCATTGCCATCCCTCTCTTAAGTTAGAATTAGGTCATCTTTACATGTGCTCCTGTATTATCCAATTATAGTAGTTAACACACTATATTGCCATTATATATTTACTTTACTGTTACCCCCCAACCAACATAAAGCCCCTGGAAGGCCAAAAATATTATCATTATTATATTTATCATTCAATCCCTAGTGCTAAGCCCAGTGTCTAGGGATGCATGCAAGTTTTTCCATAATTTATTGAAATAATTTGATTTGACTGGGATCTCATCTCTCTGAAAGTGCTTACTATCCAGGTATATTCCTCACAGAATCTCTCAGAAGCATAAAGCAATAAGAGGCTTATACCTAGAGCTACCTCTTTCTAGTAAGGGCTTTTAAGGGCTTTTTAACCTCTTTTAAGGGCTCTTAAAAAATTATTAGAATCATGTGTGTACCATAAAATTCATTTCATCACTGACCTACAGGATTGTTCTATAAACCTCTGGCTAGACTGATTTTATGTGGTTTAGTAAAAATTTTATCTCTATTGTTTAAGAGGATATAATTAAACACACACACACATTAGTGTTCTATTGATGCATAACAAATTACCACAAGCTTCCACCAGTAAATAACATGAATTTATTATCTTACAGTTTCCAGAGGCAAGGTGTACAAGGTACTTTAGCTGAGCCGTCTGTTGAGTGTCTCAAAGGTTGAATAAGATCAAGGTATCAACTGAACTGAGTTCTCTGCAGAAGGTTCAGAGGGAAGAATCTGCTCCCAAACTCATTCTGGTTGCTGGCAGAATTCAGGTCTTGTGGTTGTGGGGTTAATGTCTCCATTCTCTCACTGGGGGCTGCTGACCAGGGGTCAGTCTCACTCACGTTCCTCAGCTTGTGGCTCCCTCCATCTTTAAGCTGGCCATTACATAGTGTACTCCTCTCATGCTTTGAATCTCTGACTTCTGCTTCTCCAACCAGAGAAAAACTCTCTTGAGTTAAACCATTTGTGTGATTAGCATTGTTCTTAAAGTCCAAATTTCTAAGAATAGTCTGTTCATGGTGATTTAGGCTTTCTCAAAGAAAATTTAAGTTTTCTCTACAGTGCTTCTCGCTTCTTTTTGAGCTTTCACCAGCTGAATCTTTAATGTCCATATTTCTGCAAATAACCTGTTCAAGGCAATTTGGGTTTCTTTTATCATACTCCTCAAAATTCTTCTAACCTCCAGCACTGCATAATTTGAAAGCTACTTCCACATGTTAGGTATTTGTTACTGTGGGGGCAGGACCCCACTTCTCAATACCAAAATCTGCATTAGTCTTCTATTGCTGCATAACAAATTATCACAAACTTAGCAACTGTAAACAACCCATACTTATTACAGATATATCTTGTTTTATTGTGCTCCATTTCACTTCACTTCACTGCATTTCACAGATAGTGTGTTTTTTACAAAATGAAGATTTGTAGCAACCATGCTTCAAGAGACTTTATTTGCACCATTTTTCCAACAGCATTATTTTTTAGTTAAGATAGGTAAGTCAATAAGAGAAAGATAAAACTTGTACACTAACACATATATATGTAATCTAGAAAAATGGTACTGATTAATTTATTTGCAAGCCAGCAATGGAGAAACAGAGAGAACAGACTTATGAACATGAGGAGAGGGTGAGATGTATGGAGAGAGTAACATGGAAACTTACACTACCATATGTAAAATAGATAGCCAATGGGGATTTGCTGTATGGCTCAGGGAACTCAAACAGGGGCTCTGTATCAACCTAGAGGGTGGGCTGGGGAGGGATATGGGAAGGAGTTTCAAGAGGGAGGGAACATATGTACATCTATGGCTGCTTCATGTTGATGTTTGACAGAAAACAACAAATTTCTGTAAAACATTATCCTTCAATTAAAAAATACATAAAAATTTTTAAAAAGATTTGTACATTGCTTTTTAGACATGTTACCCCACACTCAGTGGACCACAGCATAGTATAAACATAACTTTTACATGCATTGGGAAACAAATCCGTGTGACTTGCTTTGTTGCAATATCTACTTTACTGCAGTTTTCTGTAACCAAATATGTAATATCTCCAAGGAAAGCTTATATCTGACAGGTTTTTTTGGTTTTGTTTTGTTTTGTTTTGTTTGAGTCAGGAGTCAGGCATATCTTAGGCTAGGTCCTCTGCTTGGGATCTCAAAGCTGAAATCAAGGCACTGACCAAGCTGGAGGCTCTGAATAAGAGTTTCCTTCCAAGTTCATTCAAGTAGCGGGCAGAATTCAGTTCTTTCTGATTCTAGGGCTGAGATCTCCACTGCTGGCTGCTGGCTGGGACTTACTCTCAATTCTGAGTTTAGTTCAGTTCAGTTGCTTAGTAGTGTCCAACTCTTTGCAACCCCACGGACTGCAGCACGCCAGGCCTCCCTGCCCATCACCAATTTCCAGAACTTACTCAAACTCATGTCCATTGCATCAGTGATGCCATCCAACCATCTCATCCTCTGTCATCCCCTTCTCCTCCTGCCTTCAATCTTTCCCAGCATCAGGGTATTTTCCAGTGAGTCAGTTCTTTGCATCAGGTGGCCAAGGTATTGGAGTTACAGCTTCAGCATCAGTCCTTCCAAAGAATATTCAGAACTGATTTCTTTTAGGATTGGCTGGTTGGATTTCCTTGCAGTCCAAAGGACACATAAGAGTCTTCTCCAACATCACAGTTCTAAAGCATCAATTCTTTGATAGGTCACTCCCATTCTTTAGCTTGCAGCCCCTTCCATCTTCAAGCCAGCAATGCTATGTTGAATTCTTCTCATGCTTTGAATGTCTGCCTTCTGACTTTCCAACTAGCCAGAGGAAAAATTGCTTTCAAACAGTTAAAATGATTAGATTAGGTCCACCTGAATAATCTCCTTATTTTAGGGTCAACTGATTAGTAACTTAAGTACTTCTGTAAAATCTCTTTTGCCACATTACATAACCTAACAATAGGCATAACCTTGGAGAGTGGAGATCATAGGGGCATCTTAGAATTCTGCCTTTTACACATCCTTACACTGAAAATACTTGAGAATTGTATTCATAGTGGCAACTCCAAGTTTTCATTTCTTTTCACTTTTTCATTTTATGCAGTAAAAAGAAAAAAGAAAATATGACTTGACAATCAGGAAAACTATAGAAGGATACTATTATTGATTTAGTTTAAATCACTGTGACTTTATAGAATCTTGAAGCTATCTATTTACCCATTTGCAATGACTACAACTGCATGAATTACTGATTACAAAAGATAGAATGGTCAATTTTTAGAAAACTGCTTTTGTTACATGGTAGGTCTTTCTGCAAACACACACATGCAGGCATGTATAAATATTTCTAATAAAACAGATTTATTTTTAGTAAGATTTTAGAATAGGTAGTTTAAAATAAAAGTATGCTTAACAATTCTATTAGGTCTTTATCTACTTTAAAAAGTTATTTAGTTATTTATATTTTTATTTTTGGCTGCACTGGGTCTTCGTTGCTGTGGGTGGACTTTCTCTAGGTGTGGTTCGTGGACTTCTTATTGTGGTGGCTTCTGTTGTTGCAGAGCATGGGCTCTAGGGAGCAGGGGTTTCAGTAGTTGTGACTCTTGGGCTCCAGAGAGTGGGTTTAGTAGTCATGGTGCATGGGATTAGTTCCTCCGTGGCTTGTGGAATCTTCCTGGATCAGGAATTGAACCTGTGTCCCCTGCATTGACAGGTGGATTCTTAACCACTGGTCCACCAGGGAAGTCCTACTTTACCTACTTTCACAGCAAAAGAAATAACAAATGCTGACATCCAATTAGTTATAACCAACCAGCTGCTGTCAACGGAAACAGCAGAGCAAGGTTGCATAATGCAGTTGGCTTTCAGTTTCTCTACTTAGGCACCAAATGTTTATGAACTCCCACTGTATGCCAAGCACTTGGGTACAGAGATACAGATGGTATCACCATGAACCCAAGTGAAGAGCTCAGAATTTCTCATTTTTCCCAGCAGGCAAGTTTCTTATTTCAGTATTTCACTTAAACATATATACTTTAAATATTAGTTGTCAGATTCTGGAGGGCATTTGAGAGATCCTAAAAATCTTTTCATAATTAAACAAAAATACACCTACATTATAATCAGTGTTTATTCCCTGCTTCTTAAGAAACTAACGCTTTTAAAAAAATAATTTGGAAAATTGTAAGTTTTCTTTAAACATGACCCTTGACCAAACATTTTCTTGACTATTTTGACAGGTAAGAATCAGGCAAAAGACCAAAGTCATATTCTTTTGGATCACGTACCTTTAAGGTCACATCTCTTTGTCAACATCATCTATTCTTTGGGAAGATAGTTGGCCCCAAATAACACTTACTTTGAAAAGATCTTCTTGGCTTAACTTTAGCCTAGCCCAGCCAATCCACTGACTCAACCTAGCAGCAACCCTGGCAGACAATGGAAAAGTGGAACACCAGGCTCTAATGAGTTGTTTCCACTAAAGCATACTGTGTTTTATACCCATAAAATACAAAGATAATTAGTCATTTAGGCCTACCCCTTGGGGACATTTTAATGCAACCTGGCATTGAATATAATATTAAAATGCTAGCTGCTATTCTTCAGCTGCTTACAATTCCTCATCCTGAACTGCAGTTCTTCTGACCAGAAATGGAGCAAGTGGGGATGGACTACAAAAAGAAACTCAAAAGAGTTCAGTGGGTCCTGGATCTGAGAGGAAGGAAGAAGGAAGAATGGAGTCTGGCAGATGGGATTTCTTTCACTATTCCTCTTTTCTATTCTCCTGCTCCATCTTTCTTTCATCCCTTTCCTCATCTGAGAGATCTTCCTTACCACCAGTAATTCTCAAACACTACCCAAACATCCCCAGCTTCTTATCCTTCTACTAACACTGGTTCTACAGGTGCTAACATAGCCATGCTGTGCTCCAATGGTACAGATTAAAAGTCACAGCCTTCCATAATAAGGTGAACTTATTATTCACCTGTTCATCCATTCATTCAGAGGACATTTACCAAGTGCCTTCAAGGTGTCAGGCCCAGGGCTAGGGGCTGGGGATAAGAAGAGGAACCAGGATTGATCCCTACCTTCAAGGAAATGGAAGAAACAGTCATGTACACAAGGATCTGTAATATGTTGCCTTAAGTTTTTATGCAAGAGCATAGCGGAGGAGTGGGCTCATCCTAAATTGATGCACCAAGGGAGGCAAATTTTAACACCACACCCCCCAGTAAAACCATAATACTGAAACAAACAAACCAGTCCCAGTCAATTAGGTATAGGATAATAAGAATTTTCCCATTTCGGGCACTGAGTTGAATTTGGAGCAGAACTGCTTTCCAGGGAACAGTTACAGGTGAAATAAGCATATTTCTTGAAAAAGGTTTGTATACAGGAAAAAGGGTGGTCAAATTTGTGAAAAAGGTACTTTGCAGGAGGATTCAGCATAAATTACACATCTATTTATCTTGATAAAGTTTTTGCTCAGAGAGAACAAAGAAGTATGATTTGAACGTAAGTTCACAAATTTGGGAGGCAGGATATATATCAATACATTTTTATATTTTTTTAAAAGAGCTTATCTTAGCTAAGAACAATGAGGTGCAGCCTGGTTGCAAATCAGTAAGTAGAACCATAGAGACAGAATTGGTTAGACTTAAAGGTCACCCTCTTCCCCAACCTCCTTATAAAAACATTTGAAATAACTTGAATTCCCTTGCAATATTTAAAGACTATTCTTTGTAACAATATCAAATGTCCTTTCCATGGAAATATCTCCCCATTCAACCTTTTATTCATCGCTAAGCACCAAAGACACATATGTGCAACTTAATTCTAGCCCTGAAGGTCATGATGTTAAAAGATCACTTCTGACATTGCAAATTTCAATCTATAATAAAAATATTTTCTTTTAAAATGAGAAGAAACAGCACATATCCCACAAAGGGTTTGGCAACCCTGACCACCTGGGGTATACAGGGATGAGGTAAGAGGAAACTTCAAAAGTTTCCTTTGGAGGCTGGCCTCTCTTCATTCTTCTTTCAAACATTCCTTATTCATTGATGAAATATTTACAAAAGTTCTGTCCATGCCAGTCACTGTACATGGTACTAGAAGCATAGAGATTAATCACCAGTTCAGCTCAGCCCCTGTAATATATATTCCTCATGTAAGGCTGAGGACAGTGAGGTATATAATCATAACACAGTGTGAGGAAAACAAAAACCCAAACAGGTGCCAAGCCCCATAGATATAAAGGAGAGTGTGCCACATTAAGGCTAAAGGGGTCAAGGAAGGCTTCTTAGAGGAGGGGATATCAGAGTTGAATCTTGAAGGTGGTAAAGGATTTCCCCAGGTGAAAGGACAGAAAAGGGGAGTATATGCAAAGGTCTGAAGACAGGATACCTCACAAAGTGCTGGTGGTAAAAATAATAATAATAATAATAATAATAATAACTTAGAATAGCTCCTTTCTTTTCCACCATCTTCTCATTACTAATGATGATGGTGATGACTTTAACTTTCTCATAACTCAATTTGGGCTGCTGTGAACTCATCAACCCCATTGGGAGATTCACCAGCCACCACAGAATTACCCTTGTGTGTGAAATAACCTCTTTATACAGGCTTATCTGTTCTTGAGATTTTCTTCTCTGATGGATCTGTGGATGGATCCAGCACTGGAAAGGACCCCCTGATCCTGGGGTTGCCCTTAGAGAAGTCAAAAGGTACAGTATCCAAGAGGTTATTTAACTGCTGTATACCCCTCCCAGGTTCTCAGCAAAAGCCAGTAAGGTTGGTAAGGAAGAACCTAGAACCTGTTTCTTCCCTTGAGAAGTTTTCATGGCAGTAACAAAAACATAAGACAGCCCTTTAAGCCCCACCAGCCACAGCAAATCACATAACCAAGCCCAAGGTCAGGAGTTTAGAAGTTCCTTCTGAACAGCTGAGGCCAAAGCAAATCATCGAGAATCAGACCCAACATCAGATGAGTTGGGAAAGAGAGTTCTTCTCATGAGGTTATGGGGAGAGAATAGATATTTTGAATAGTAAAATAATTCACAACGCTTCCTTTTAGAGGTCATCAGAAATTGCACCTCATCTTGGGCTACACAGATTTAGCCCAATAAATTATAACACTTGGTCTTTAATCAAATGTTGGATAAATCTTTGAAGTCAATAAAACAATAACTAATTGGAGGGCTATTGTATATTTATGTTTATTCTCTGAAAGTAATAGTCCTATCTTTAAAGAACAAACAATTTGAATGGAGTATAATCAGGAAATAAACGTATTTATTTAAATTGAGCACTCTCTTCATTTTTTTCTGAAAGTGGTTGCCTTTTTTGTAAAATGTTTATATTAAGCTATCTGGTCATAATGTTGCAGGAAGGGGGACCCCTTCCAGGGCCTGAAACTGGGCTCTTGTCTAACACTCAGAAATGAATTGTAAAAGGAGATACATGTGCAGACAAAGCAAGAAATTTTATTGGGAAAGGGTGCCTGGGTGGAGAGCAGTAGGGCAAGGGAACACAGGAGAACTGCTCTGCCACATGGCTGCAGTCTTGGTTTTATGGTGATGGGATTAGTTTCTGGGTTGTCTTTATCCAGTCATTCTGACTAAGACTCCCTCCTGGTGGTGCACACCTTGTTCAGCCAAGATGGATGCCAGTGAGGATTCTGGGAGGTGGTCGGACATGTGGTGTCTCCTTTTGACATTTCCTGAACTCTTCTGGTTGGTGGTGGCTTATTAGTTCCTTGTTCCTTACCAGGACCTCCTGTCATAAAACAATTCATGCAAATGGTTACTATGGTGCCTGGCCAGGATGGGCAGTTTCAGTCAGTGTGCTTCCCCTAACAATTAGAGATATGTATTTTAAAAAATCATTAACTAGGATATTTGTTTACTGGAAATGTTATTAATCATTAGCTTTTCTAAGGAGTAAAAATGTTTTAATGCTTTAAACAACTTTCTGACATATAATTCACAACCAGAAAACTCACCTCCCCCTAAATTTGCCATATTAAATGCACAATTCAATGATTTTCCATAAATGTAAATTCACAGAGCCATCACCACACTCCTATTTTTGAATATTTCTATCACTCCCAAAAGAATCCTCATGCCTATCTGCAGCCAAAACACTTTCTTACTTCCAGCCCTAGGCAACTGCTAATCCGTTTACTCTCTCTACAGATTTGCTTTTCTGGATGCTTCATATAAACAGTATCTTATTAAAAGAGATCTTTTGTGTCTAGCTCTTTTCATTTAGCATGTTTTTGAGGTTCATCCATATTGTGATAGGTGTCAGTAGTTCATACCTTTTATTGTTGAATAATATTCCATTATATGGACTTTTAGGACGTACCACAATTTATCTGTTATAAATATTCTTTTCTTAAATTCTGTTTTACATGACATTATTATAGCTGCTACATCTTTTTAAGTTTACTGCTTGCAACACACTCACATAAATGCATATATATATACATTTTAAAATAAATTATTTTTGATGTTTTTGGCTTATAGAAAATTACTTAGATAGTACAGAGTTTTTCCTATAACTCACATCCACTTTCCACTATTATTAACATCCTACATTAGTAAGGTACATTTTTTAAAATTAATGAACTGATATTGATACATTATTATTAATTAAAGTCCATTATTTAACCAAATTTCCTCAGTTTTTCTATTTCCTTCTTATGATTCAGTATCCTCTCCAGGATGCCACATTATATTTATTCATTGTGTTTACTTAAGCTGCTTTTGCCTGTGAAAATTTCTTAGATTTGCCTTGTTTGTGATAATCTTGACATTATTTGAAGAGTACTGGTCAAGTATTCGGAGAAGGTAATGGCAACCCACTCCAGTACTATTGCCTGGAAAATCCCATGGACAGAAGAGCCTGGTAGGCTGCAGTCCATGGGGTCACTAAGAGTCAGGCACGACAGAGCGACTTCACTTTCACTTTTAACTTTCATGCATTGGAGAAAGAAATGGCAACCCACTCCAGTGTTCTTGCCTGGAGAATCCCACGGACTAGGATTCTCTCCCTGGTGGGCTGCCATCTATGGGGTCGCAGAGTCGGACACGACTGAAGCGACTTAGCAGCAGCAGCAGGTCAAGTATTTTGCATAATGTCCTTCTATTGGAATTTGACTAATGTTTTTCTTACAATTAGACTAGGGTTATGGGTTTTGCAGAGGAAAATCACAAAGGTAAAGTGCAATTTTCATATTTTGTCAAAGATACATACTATCAACATGGCTTATCAGAGTGGATGTTGACCTTGATCAGCTGATCAAGGTAATGTTTGTCAGCTTTCTCCACTATACAGGTACTCTTTTTTTTCTCCTTTCCATACGGTATTCTTTGAAAGGAAGTCACACATTCACTATACACTGGCCAAACCTAATGAGTGGGGAATTACACTCCACCTTTTTGAGGGAAGTGTATCTACATAAATTATTTAGAATTCCTCTACACAGGAAATTTGTCTCTTCTTTCCCCATTTATTATTTATTCAATCATTTATTTATGTAATTATGGACTCATGGATACTTATTTTATAGTTTGGCTTATGACACAATAGTACTTTATTCATTTTGCTCCTCAAACTGTTCCATATTTGGCCACTGGGAGCAGCTTTCATTTGCTTCCTGTGCCCCAGACATATCCCCAACATCTTAGGTGTATGTTGGTTGGTTGGTTAGTTTTTTCAACTCTTTCTTACTTTCTGGTGCTGCAAGGTACTCCAGGATCATTTTGTGTATTTCCTGTCCCAGTTCTAGAATCAGCCAGTTCTCGAAGGAGCCTAGTTCCTTTGATTGAAGAATGGTTTCAAAAACCAAGATCTGGGCATTAGGTGTACTCACTTCTACTGGAGTGCTATTGCTTCTGGCCTGCTCAGCTGCCAGAGCAAGGAAACATATGTGTATACACTAACTTGTGAATATACAGATTCCTATATGTAATCATCTGTATTGATATTAAACTTAACATGAACTCATACTGACATCTCAAACTCTAACCCATTGTGCTGTCCCTTCAGTCATGTCCAACTCTTTGCAAACCTGTGGACTTTAGCCAGGCCCCTCTGTCCATGGGGATTCTCCAGACAAGAATACTGGAGTGGGCTGCCATGCCCTCCTCCAGAGGATCTTCCTGATCCAGGGACCAAACCCCTGTCTCTTATATCTCCTGCATTGACAGTCATGTTCTTTACCACTAGCGCCACCTGGGAAGCCATTACCACTTGATTAATTCTAACCTTTCTCCTTTGCATATCTATAAATTTTCAGTGCGTCAGTGAGACTTCTTCTGACATCATCTAACATCTGATTCCCATCATGTGACATCAATTTATTTAATTATTCAATCCCAGAATAGCAGTATAGAACTGTTCAGCTGTGTGCTGAAGGGTAATCAAGTAGAGACACAGTTTGTGCTTGTGCACAGTTTCTTTAGTCATTAGTTTTGCAGACGCCACTCATCTCCAAAGTTACCTTGGTTAGTACCTGTTACCTGCACCCCCTTCAGGGAGGTTGTTTCATGCATTTGTAATACATGCATTGTGATTGTTTCTTTACATGCAGCAGTCAGTCCTGAGACTCCTCCAATCTCCTAAATGATTTGCTTACATTTTTGTAATTAAAGTCCACTCTTTTTGCTCTAAAGTTTTGACAAACACAGTGTCACATATCCACAATTATATTATCATACAGAATCCTTTCAACATCCTTTAAAAATCCCTGTGCTTCACCCACTGACCTCCCTGCAGCCCCACCACAACCTCCTGCCAAACGGTGAAAATTAATGATCTTTTTACTGTCGCTATAGTCTTACATTTTCCAGATTGTCATATAATTTGAATCATAGAGTATATAGCATTTCTATCAATAGGCATTTAAATTTCATCATGTCTTTTTTATAATTTCATATCCTTTTATCACTGAATAAACATTCTATTCTATGGATGTAAGAGTCTGTTTCTTCACCTCCTGAAGACATTTAGGTTTCTTCTAGCTTTGGGTTATTATAAATAAAGCTACTATAAACATTCATGTATAGATTCAAGGAATTAGATCTGATAGAGTGCCTGAAGAACTATGAATAGAGGTTTGTGACATTGTATAGAAGGCAGGGATCAAGACCATCCCAAAGGAAAAGAAATACAAAAAGGCAAAATGGTTTTCTGAGGAGGTTTTTTTTTTGTTTGTTTGTTTTCCGAATAGCTGTGAATAGAAGAGAAGTGAAAGGCAAAGGAGAAAAGGAAAGACATACCCATCTGAATGCAGAGTTCCAAAGAATAGCAAGGAGAGATAAGAAAGCCTTCCTCAGAGATCAATGCAAAGAAATAGAGGAAAACAACAGAATGGGAAAGATCAGAGATCTCTTTGAGAAAATAAGAGATACCAAGGGAACATTTCATGCAAAAATGGGCACAATAAAGGACAAAAATGATATGGACCTAACAGAAGCAGAAGATATTAAAAAGAGGTGGCAAGAATACACAGAAGAACTACACAAAAAAGATCTTCATAACCCAGGATAATCACGATGGTGTGGTCACTCACCTTGAGCCAGACATCCTGGAATGTGAAATCAAGTGGGCCTTAGGAAGCATCACTATGAACAAAGCTAGTGGAGATGATGAAATTCCAGTTGAGCTATTTCAAATCCTAAAGGATGATGCTGTGAAAGCACTGCACTCAATATGCCAGCAAATGTGGAAAACTCAGCAGTGGCCACAGGATTGGAAAAGATCAGGTTTGGATTTCATTCCAATCCCAAAGAAAGGCAATGCCAAAGAATTCTCAAGCTACTGCACAATTGCGCTCATCTCACACACTAGTAAAGTAATGCTCAAAATTCTCCAAGCCAGGCTCCAACAGTATGTGAATCATGAACTTCCAGATGTTCAAGCTGGATTTAGAAAAGGCAGAGGAACCAGAGATCAAATTGCCAACATCCGCTGGATCATCAAAAAAGCAAGAGAGTTCCAGAAAAACATCTACTTCTGCTTTGTTGACTATGCCAAAGCCTTTGACTGTGTGGACCACAACAAACTGTGGAAAATTCTTAAAGAGATGAGAATGCCTGACCACCTGACCTGTCTCTTGAGAAATCTGTATGCAGGTCATGAAGCAACAGTTAGAACTGGACACAGAACAACAGACTGGTTCCAAATTGGGAAAGGAGTACATCAAGTAATGCTGGGCTAGATGAAGCACAAGCTAGAATCAAGATTGCCGTGAGAAATATCAATAACCTCAGATACACAGATGACACCGCCCTTATGGCAGAAAGCAAGGAAGAACTAAAGAGCCTCTTGATGAAAGTGAAAGAGGAGAGTGAAAAATTTGGCTTAAAACTCAACATTCCGAAAACTAAGATCATGGCATCCAGGCTCATCACTTCCTGGCAAATAGATGGGAAAACAGTGGAAACAGTGACAGACTTCATTTTTTTGTGCTCCAAAATCACTGCAGATGGTGACTGCAGCCATGAAATTAAAAGATGCTTGCTCCTTGGAAGAAAAGTTATGACCAACCTAGACAGCACATTAAAAAGCAAAGGCATTACTTTGCCAACAAAGGTCCGTCTAGTCAAAGCTGTGGTTTTCCAGTAGTCATGTATTGATGTGAGAGTTAGACTATAAAGAAAGCTGAGTGCCAAAGACTTGATTCTTTTGAACTGTGGTGTTGAAGAAGACTCTTGAGAGTCCCTTGGATTGCAAGGAGATCCAATCAGTCTATCTTAAAGGAAATCAGACCTGAATATCATTGGAAAGACTGATGCTGAAGGTGAAATTCCAATACCTTGGCCACCTGATGTAAATAACTGACTCACTGGAAAAGACCCTGATGCTGGGAAATATTGAGGGCAGGAAGAGAAGGGGATGGCAGAAGATGAGATGGTTGAATGGCATCACCAACTCTATGGACATGAGTTTGAGTAAACTCTGGGATTTGGTGATGAGCAGGGAAGCCTGGCATGCTGCAGTCCATGGGGTCCCAAAGAGTGGGACACAACTGAGTGACTGAACTGAACTGACAGTTTTTATGTGGATGTAATCTTCAGATTAGTTGGGTAAATACCTAGGAGTACAGCATACCTGGATCATATGGTAAGATTATGTTTGGTTTTGTAAGAAGTTGCCATGCTGTCTTCCAAAGTATGTGTATCATTTTACATTCCCACCAGCAATGTATAAAAGTTCCTGTTGCATCCTTGCCAGCAACTGGTGTTCTCAGTTTTTGGATTTTGACTATTCTAATAACATGTTTTTTTCTATGCTTTTGCTTTCAACTTATTTGGTAAAATTTTATTTCGATTTATTTATCTACATATCTCTTTTTTTTTTCTGTTCTTCCTTAACTGCCTGTATTATATTAAATATTATCTAGATAGCATATTCAAAAGCAGAGACATTACTTTGCCAACAAAGGTCCATCTAGTCAAGGCTATGGTTCTTCCTGTGGTCATGTATGGATGTGAGAGTTGGACTGTGAAGAAGGCTGAGTGCCGAAGAATTGATGCTTTTGAACTGTGGTGTTGGAGAAGACTCTTGAGAGAGTCCCTTGGACTGCAAGGAGATCCAACCAGTCCATTCTGAAGGAGATCAGCCCTGGGATTTCTTTGGAAGGAATGATGCTAAAGCTGAAAGTCCAGTACTTTGGCCACCTCATGCAAAGACTTGACTCATTGGAAAAGACTCTGATGCTGGGAGGGATTGGGGGCAAGAGGAGAAGGGGACAACAGAGGATGAGATGGCTGGATGGCATCACTGACTCGATGGACGTGAGTCTCAGTAAACTCCCGGAGTTGGTGTTGGACAGGGAGGCCTGGCGTGCTGCGATTCATGGGGTCACAAAGAGTCAGACACGACTGAGAGACTGATCTGATCTGAGTGCACCATTTAAATTCATCTGTATGATGCTGTGATGGACTGAATGTCTCCCCACGAAGTTCATCTTTTGAACCTCTAATACTCAGTGTGATTGCATTTGGAGTTAGGGGCCTTCGTGAGGTAATTAGGCTTAGATGAGATCATAGGGATGGGGCCTTCTTCATGGAATTTGTGTCCTTGGGAGAAGAGGAAAAAAGATTAGAGCTCGCTCTCTCTCTCTCTCTCTCTCTTTCTGCCACATGAAAACACAGGAAGAACACCACCATCTGTAAACCAGAAAAAAAGGCTTCATCAGGAACTGAACCTGCCAGCACCTTGATCTTGAACTTCTCATTCTCCAAAATTGTGAGAAAGAAATGTCTGTTGTTTAAGCCACACAGTCTATGATATTTTGTGATGACAGCCTGAGCAGAGTAATACAGATGCCCTTACTATATATATATATATTTGTTATTATTGGTCACAATTTCTTGACAATTTTTTCTTCCCTTTTTTTATCTCTCTTCTACTTCTGAAACACTTATGCTGGATCATTTGATGTTCCTCAGGTCTCTGCGACTATTCATTTTTCTTTCTGTAATTTATAATATTTGATCTATCTTCAGTCTCACTGATTCATTTGATTTTGGCCATCTGAAATCTGTTATTGAGCCCCTCTAGTAATCTTTTTCATTTTAATTATTGCACTTTCAACTCTGGAATTCCTATTTGATTTTTTTTAACTGTTTTCTCTCTTTTTTCTTTATTTTAATTGGAGGCTAATTACTTTACAATATTGTATTGGTTTTGCCATACACTATTTGATCTTTAAATAATCTGTATCACTTTATTGATAGTCTCTACTTAGTGAGTCATTGTTATACCTCCTTTACTTCTTAAACTATTGTTTCCTTTATTTAAACATATTTACAATAATTACCTTGAAGCCTTCCTCTGCTAAGTCAATATCTGACACCCCCCACCTCAGAAATAGTTTCTATTGTTTGCTTTTGTAGGGAAGGTAAAAACTTTAAAATCTCTGACTACCCCTGAGAATTAAATTGACAAAGGACATATTAACAGGGAAAAGCATAAACATTTGTTTAAGGTTAGTTTTATATGACATAGAAGCTATCATAAGGAAATGAAGACCCAAATAAGTGGCAAAACCTGAATCTTATATACTGAAAATGGCAGTTGTGGAAACATAACTAAAATAAAGGGCTTCCCCCATAGCCCAGTTGGTAAAGAATCTGTTTGCAATGCAGGAGACCCTGGTTCAATTCCTGTGTCAGGAAGATCCCCTGGAGAAGAAATAGGCTACTATCCACCCCAGTATTCTTGGGCTTCCCTTGTGGCTCAGCTGGTAAAGAATCTGCCTGCAATGCGGGAGACCTGGGTTTGATCCTGGGTTGGGAAGACTCCCTGGAGAAGAGAAAGGCTACCCACTCCACTCTTCTGGCCTGGAGAATTCCATGGACTGTATAGTCCATGAGGTTGCAAAGAGTCAGACACAATTGAGTGACTTTTTAAGAAGGAAATGGCAACCAACACCAGTATTCTTGCCTGGAAAATTCCATGGACAGAGGAGTCTGGTGTGCTGTCCATGGGGCCTCAAAGAGTCGGTCATGACTGAGCACATCAGCAACTAAAATAAATGAAGAGACTAAAAGAAGATAAGAGTTATTTTAACAAGGTCTCTTAGTCCAGCATTCTCCTGACCTTGACTCCCATTTCTGGTGATGAGCATGTTTCTATCCTCCTGGCACAGGGAGGCAGCTCTCACATGGGAGTTTTAACTTCTGCTTTCAGGAAAGAAAGGAGAATCAGAGTGCCTTTCTTGCACCCACTGTTTAAGTGCCTTTAACTCAAAATTATCACTATATCAAGGCAGTTTATTTTGGGTAGCATGTCTTCAACCCATTCATCTCCCCAGTTTGAAAACTCCTTTGAAATTTCACATGTAATAACCTGAGTTGGAGGCTGAAGAGAGAAGAAACAGGTTACTAGCTGATTGGTAAAAGATCTTCAAAGGAAAAGAAGAATAGATAAAACAAGAATAAATATGCAGGAAAGAAAAACAAAAAGCCAAGAACGTTTCCCCCAAATCCCTTTAAACCAGTCTCCCATACCCAGGAATCGGTCTGTCCAATTAAAAAATTTTGTAAAGCCTCATTTATCTGATTGAGAGTGTTTATTTTGTTCTTTAAAAGGACAATAATATAGATTAGACATTATTTGTACCAAGTGATTTACATGTAATAGAAACATCATTATTCCACTGATGATTACACAAGCTCCTCCTTGTTGGGTTGTCCATGTGTCCAGAGCACACAGATTTTGGAGTTAAACAGGCTAAAATACTAACTTCCAATTGAAGTTCTTCCAGTATTTGCACATTAGTGCTGAAATCTTGTTCTATTACTATGGAAAGATTTCAAACTGCCTTTTCTAGCCCTTAAGTTCCAAAGTTTGGCCAAAAAAATCTCCATACTGAAAAGAATTCAGAATTGTGATACACAAGTGGTCTTTCTATGACTTCCTGACTAAGTACATTTAATATGAATGTGTGGCACTTCTGAACAAAGGTGCCCAAGTCTGTAATATGGTTAGCACTTATAGTGAAGTACCTGGTGACAGAAGGCTCAAATCCCCAATCCACATTGTCCTGACCATCTCAGTGGGAATCCTTCAAATATTAATACTTTTGTCACTGCATAAGACAAAAAGACCCTGCGTTGCTCATGGATAAAGTCAGAGTGGAACTTTTGATCAACTCAGGTGAAGATTGGTGTTTTTTGTCATCTGTCATATTGGCATCTGCACAACTCCATGTTGCATGTGTCCCCAGTAATCTGTAGGAGTGCAACAGGTGGCAAAATAGCCTGATATAGGAGAAATGTAATTCAGTTTTGGTAGTTATGAGGCTTCATTTTGCCACCTGGCCAAGTGAGTCCAGAATTTTGGTCTACTTTGGTCTACAGAGATTACCCCATATGTAATCTTTAGCATTAAGCAGCCTAATTAGGGGAGCAGCTGAGCTATACCAGATTGCACAAGGGTGTTCTGTGACCCAGCTGCAATATCTGATGGTGTGGCAAATGTTTTTACTATAAGAGTCAGTGCCAGGACCACCTACAACCTTTGTGGGAGGCTGGAGCATGTCACCTGTGGAATCAAACCTGAGTTTGATTGAAATATTGGCTCTGCCATTCCTTAGTATGTCAAGTAGGAAGAATCCAGCATCATGCCTGTTTTCAATGCAAGAAGAAAAATTCCCTTCTAATGACCTCACCTGAGCAAATGATGGTCCTTGAGATTCTACAGAGGTTCATTTTTGGTTTTTTCATGTCCAATGAACTCAGCAGGAGAAGTAGTTCATATTATTAACTTGGTTGTGGATACCATACCCTGTTGTACATCCATTTTCTAGAACTGTTCCACCAGGTGCTCACTTTGGCAGGAACAGAAATTGTTAGGTTCTTTTGCATGATTTAGAAGTTGACATAATGAATAATTAGAATGGTTAGTTAATGTGGCTAAGGTGCTAAGGTATCGAAAACCAGTGTAAAGGAGTGTCAAGTCTGTGTCTGACCTGTTGAGAAAACAGGGTTAATAAGAATGAGATACTATTTGAAAGAAAGGTCGTATTGGAGGATCAGAAGGAGAATAGGACAGGTTGAGACAAGCAATCTCTGTAAGTCTTTAATATAAATAGCCAAAAAAAGGGGAAACTTCATTAAAAGGAAGAAGGTTGTTTGGGTTTTTTTGTTGTGTGTGTGTATGAAGTTGGGAACTTAGTAGGGGAAGAATATGGGTGGAAATGAAGTTTTTTTATATCCACATTCTTGGAGAAAGCTATCTAATTCATGGTGTCATCTCCTCCTAGCACTTGGGAATTGATGCTAGAAATCCATCCATGCTAGAAATCTGTACATAAAGGTCGTTTATAGGAAGGGTCCTCTACTTGAGCTGGGAGTGCTTATCTGGGTATAGTTTGGTGTGGCTCATGTGAAGTCACCAAAATTATTTTATTTTGATGGCAGTGTAGGTGGTTAGCAATATTTCATAGAGTCCTTCCCAATGAGGTGACAGTGTGTTCTTTCTTCTAGAAGCCTTACTATATCCCCGATCTTCTGGTGGAAAGGATGGCGAGGCTTATTAGTTGGTGGAAGTCATGCTTTCTTACCTGTTGATGATATGTTCCAAATCTCATCTTATATAAGTAATTCTTATACATAGCTAGCTGTTTTATTTGAGTATTTATTTATTTATTTGGCTGTGCTGGGCCTTCGTTGCAGCATGGATGCTCTTTAGTTACTGCATGCAAACTCTTAGTTGCAGCATGTGGAATCTACTTCCTTGACTAAGGATTGAACCCAAGCCCACTGCCTTAGGAGCATGGAGTCTTAGACACTGGACCACCAGGGAAGCCCCTACGCAGCCTGTCTCAACATCAAATTATTCTCTTTAGTCCCCATAGCATTCTCTCAATCTGTAAATGGAAGGCTAGAGATGCCACAAGGCAAAGGGCAACCTAAACATTATTTTTTTAATGAATTAATTTATTTCTTCTATTTAAAGTAGTCCAGATTTTTATAAGGACAGCAGATAATTTTTAAGCTCAAGTTTTTTGACGGACTTTTCCTAAAGTCCTTCTTATGTCTTGATTTTTATGTTCTACTTGCCTTGACAATTGAGGATAGTACAGGTAGGAAATTCTAAAGAGTATGCCAGTGTTTTTGCAAGTGAGTGGTTTATTTCTGCTGTAAGATGAGTTGTTTGATCTGATTCAATCCATAATGGATTGCCAAAATGAGAAATAATCTGTTATTATTTCTTTACCACAACTTTAAAGTGCTAAGTGATATCAGCACATCTAATGGATAGCATTCAGTCCATCCACTATATGTACAGACAACTATCACACATTAGGTACAGACTTAAGCTGGAGGCAACCCTTTAAAATCCATTTGGAGTAATACAAAGGGAGTATGAGCCTTGGAAGACTTCCTAACATATGTTGGCTTCTAAAAATTTGGTAAAATTACAAGTAGTGCACTGGGTCAGAAATTTTATGAATGCCAGAGCAGAAATGAGTATTTTTTAGTTCCTTGACTAGCCTCCATCTGCATGTGTGTCCTATCTGATGGAAGATCTGTGCAAGACAAAAGGTCAGAAGAAAGGGGGCCACACCAAGTCTGTTTGGCCCAGTGTAAAATCTGTCTGATAATTGTCTGGCATCCTTTTGTATTCATTTGTCTTTTTTCAGACTGAGGAGGACTTGCCTGATAATCAGTAACATCAGTCAGGAATCAAGACAGGTTTATAAATTGGGTGGGAAAAGGATGGGGATTTATTTTGGGCTGCGTATTTAGCAGCTTTGTCATCCCTGTCATTCCGTAGAGTATCAGTCTCTATATGAGAGGCAGATTGCCTCTCATAGGGCAGCCATTATATGCCCATTGGCAAATAGGAGTACTGGCAGTGTTTAAGAATCTGTGGGATTTCTAGGCTGTGCCAACAGTATGGCAGACTTGAAAAGCTTATCTGAAAAAAAAAAAAAAGCCTATCTGGAGTCAGTGTAAGTAGGAGCATTTTTTTCCTTTTATTAGCATGCAAACTCTGGTAAAATCCATAAGAAGCCCAGACTGATCTTACAACGGGCACAGAGTATGTCTCAAGTATTTCATGTGGGGAAACAGTTACCATGTTTTCCTAGAAATTTCATTTGCAAGAGCCATAACAAAATAGAAGTAAGTCTGGGTTGTCTAAAGGTGGTGTCTAGGAGGTCTTCTTGTGGCTTTGAGACCATTTATATATGTAGTTGCAAGGCAATCACGTAGAACGGACTGAGGCTCTCCATCAGCCAGGAGGGGTGGTAGAGTAAACAGATTTGAAGTTACAACAGTGTAAGATGATGTGGTTGGGGGCGGGCAGTGTGGATTATAAATACGGCTTATTTCTAGCTGGTCTGCCTCCATGTAGAGAGATGCTGTGTCTTTTGAACTTGTAAGAGAGCACAGGGCATGTACTCATTCTTACATTAGGCACGTAATGCACAGGGCATATGCTCATTCTTACATTAGGCATGTAATGCACAGGGCATATGCTCATTCTTACATTAGGCATGAATGTAAGAGTACTGGCTCTGTCATTTAGGGCAGCAGCTGAAGCTACAGCATGCAGGCGTGGAGCATGCCCACTACCACAGGGTCCAACTGACATGAGAAATATGCTTTAGGAAGTATGAGAGGTAAGTTTGTCCTGCAGCAACCCCATTATTTTTTCAAAGCAATATGGGTGAAAATTTGTCAAATTGGGTAAGCCAAGAGCTAGGGTGTGAACAACATTAATTTTAAGGCTTCAAAGTAAGTGAATGCCCCTAGGGGCCAGGACATGGACTCTGAGGTGGTACCTGGAGGAGGGCATATA
Organism: Bos taurus; assembly: GCF_002263795.3. Taxonomy (NCBI): domain Eukaryota; kingdom Metazoa; phylum Chordata; class Mammalia; order Artiodactyla; family Bovidae; genus Bos; species Bos taurus. The sequence goes on from NC_037330.1 coordinate 76,917,907, forward strand.
AGGGTCTAGCAAGAGCAGTGAAGTGATAAATCCATTGGTGGCAACAGCCAGCTGCCCCTGGAAATTTATGCAGCTGCTTTCTTGGTTTTGGGAAAAAGGATGAACAAAATTGACTCAAGCCATTTTGGAGTGAGTTTTTGAGTGCCCTGAGATATCTCCTGTCCTAAATTGTTGTTGTTGTTGATGTTTAGTCGCCAAGTCTTGTCTAATTCTTTGCAACCCCATGGACTGTAGCCCACCAGGTTCCTCTGTCCATTGGATTCTCCAGGTGGGAATACTGGAGTAGGTCGCCATTTCCTTCTCCAAGGTATCTTCCAAATCCAGGGATTGAACCCGCATCTCCTGCATTGCAGGCAGATTCTTTACTGCTGAGCCACCAGGGAAGCCCCCACCCCTGTCCTAAGCAGGTAACGGTTGTTTACACTCATTGAAGTTTAGACTGGGAAGCTTTATGACCTCCTTCAGCAAGTACCTTTAGAAGAATGAGAGCATCTATAAAAGCATTCTGTTCAGTCTGGTTCCTGAATGAATCAGTTCAGTTCAGTTGCTCAGTCATGTCTGACTCTTTGCAACCCTATGGACTGCAGCACGCCAGACTTCCCTGTCCATCACCAACTGCCAGAGACTGCTCAAACTCATGGCCATCGAATCAGTGATACAATCCAGCCGTCTCATTCTCTATCATCCCCTTCTCCTCCTGCCCTCAATCTTTCCCAGCATCAGGTCTTTTCCAATGAGTGAGTTCTTTGCATCAGGTGGCCAAGGTATTGGAGTTTCAGCTTGAGCATCAGTCCTTCCAATGAATATTCAGGACTGATTTCCTTTAGGATTGATGGTTGGATCTCCTTGAAGTCCAAGGAATTCTCAAGAGTCTTCTCCAACAGCACAGTTCAAAGCATCAATTATTCAGTGCTCAGCTTTCTTTATGATCCAAATCTCACATCTGTATATGACTACTGGAAAAACCATAGCTTTGACTAGATGGACCTTTGTTGGCAAAGTAATGTCTCTGCTTTTTACTATGCTGTCTATATTGATCATAGCTTTTCTTCCAAGGAGCAAGTATCTTTTAATTTCATGGCTACAGTTACCACCTACAGGATGGGACCGGATGCCATAATCTTCATTTTTTGAATGTTGAGTTTTAAGACAGCTTTTTTACTCTCCTCTTTCCTATTTATCAAGAGGCTCTTTAGTTCCTCTTCACTTTCTGCCATAAGGGTGGTGTCACCTGTGTATCTGAGGTTATTGATATTTCTCCTGGCAATCTTAATTCCAGCTTGTACTTCATCCAACCCAGGATTTCGCATGATGTACTCTGCATATAGGTTACATAAGCAGGGTGACAATTCCAGAATAAAGAGTCACTGACATATGGAACAATAATAGAGCCTTGAGTAAAGGCTACAGAATCTAACAGCTTTAAGGACTGGGAAAAATATCGAGGGAGACCCATACCATCCCTGAGATTTGGGAGTCCATATCAGTGGTCTTCTTCTAAATGTAAATTTTAAAAATCACAAAAACCCATGGGTCAGAATGCAGTGGATTCAAAGATGCATTCAAAGATCAAAGAGAAAGCTGAGCAGACATCAATTACTGTAAACCCAGCTGCATTAGCAGGAATGGCAATGAGTATAGTAGCTGGATTAGGAACTACGTGGTGGCAAGGTATTACAAAAGAGTTATGGCAGCCAGTCCCATCAGTTCATGCCAAATAGATGGGGAAACAGTGGAAACAGTGACAGACTTTTTTTTGGAGGGGCTCCAAAATCACTGCAGATGGTGACTGCAGCCATGAAATTAAAAGATGCTTCCTTCTTGGAAGAACAGCTATGACCGACCTAGACAGCATACCCTCTCTTACACTGTTGGTGGGAATGCAAACTAGTACAGCCACTATGGAGAACAGTGTGGAGATCCCTTAAAAAACTGGAAATAGAGCTGCCATATGACCCAGCAATCCCACTGCTAGGCATACACACTGAGGAAACCAGAATTGAAAGAGACACGTGTACCCCAGTGTTCATCACAGCACTGTTTATAATAGCCAGGACATGGAAGCAACCTAGATGTCCATCAGCAGATGAATGGATAAGAAAGCAGTGGTACATATACACAATGGAGTATTACTCAGCCATTACAAAGAATACATTTGAATCAGTTCTAATGAGGTCGATGAAACTGGAGCCTATTATACAGAGTAAAGAAAGCCAGAAAGAAAAACACCAATACAGTATACTAACACATATATATGGAATTTAGAAAGATGGTAACGATAACCCTGAATGCGAGACAGCAGAAGAGACACAGATGTATACAACAGTTTTATGGACTCTGTGGGAGAGAGCGAGGGTGGGATGATTTGGGAGAATGGTATCGAAACATGTATAATATCATATGTGAAATGAATCGCCAGTCCAGGTTCGATGCATGATACAGGATGCTCGGGGCTGGTGCACTGGGATGACCCAGAGGGATGGTATGGGGAGGTGTACACACATGTACACTCGTGGCAGATTCATGTTGATGTATGGCAAAACCAATACAATATTGTAAAGTAATTAGCCTCCAATTAAAATAAATAAATTTATATTAAAAATAAATAAAAAGCAGAAGCATTACTTTGCCAACAAAGGTCCATCTAGTCAAAGCTATGGTTTTTCCAGAAGTCATATATGGATGTGAGAGTTGGATCATAAAGAAAGCTGAGTGCCAAAAAACTGATGCTTTGAACTGTGGTGTTGGAGAAGACTCTTGAGAGTCCCTTGGACTGCAAAGAGATCCAACCGGTCAATCCTAAAGGAAATCAGTCTATATTCATTGGAAGGACTGATGCTCAAGCTGAAACTGCAATACCTTGGCCACCTGATGTGAAGAACTGATTCACTGGAAAAGACCCTGATGCTGGGAAAGATTGAAGGCAGGAAGAGAATGGAACGACAGAGGATAAGATGGTTGGATGGCATCATAACACTCTATGGACATGAGTTTGAGTAAGTTCCAGGAGTTGGTGATGGACAGGGAAGCCTGGTGTGCTGCAGTCCATGGGGTCTCAAAGAGTCAGACATGACTGCACAACTGAACTGAACTGAAATTGTGACTCTTAGATCTGGCACAAATTGATAGTTTTCATTTCCATCTGAATCAAATTTCCTTTCTTTCTTTACTGGCAAGCCTGGTATTATAGAGTGAGGAAGTAAAGAGGAAGTAAAGATAAGATCTTGCTATTAAAAAAAAAAAAAAGCCTATTATAGGTTCAATTCCCCACTCTGTGTCTCCTTGGAGGGTCTACAGGACTTCTCATCGGAAAGATTTGTTTCTTTCCCTGGTTCTTTGCAAGCTCTACACTCAGTAGCAATCTAATTTCATTTGCATGTGAAGCCTAGATACTAGTTGGGACAACTTTTAAAGTTGCATTCTCTTCAGAGGATTTAAATTGAGATGAGATTTCCTTATGGAAAGTAAGAAACTTGAGGTTTAATCTGAGGGCAGGGGAGAAAAACCTGCCTTTCTTAGTACACCATAAGGTGACATTAAAATTATGTAACAATTCTCTACCTGTTAATAAAAGATTAGCTGGTGAGCATCAGAAATTAAAAAGGCATATTGGGGCTCGAGAGTCTAAGGATATTGGGGTGGCCTGAGATGTGGACAATGGAATATGCTGTCCAGAGACTCTGACACCTCAAATAGAATCTGAGGTGACAGGTAGTTTTAAATCCTCTGAGCAGATGGTAGAGAGATTCACACCAGGGTCAGTTAAGAAGTCTGGTTTCCAATCCTTTATTTTAAGTTTAATAGTGGTTTTTGGAGTGTGACTGGGGATTGGCTGACCCTGTCAATCGGTAGAGTATTGTCCTAGAGGAGGGGAGAAATGAAACTTCTGACAGTTCTGAGGGTTAGGGAAAAGGTTATTTGAACTTTTTAAGTTAAGGAAGGATAATTGCCCTTCTAGTGTCCTAGCTTTCCCCAGTATTTGCCAATGTCTAGAGGGAAGCTCTGTGGTTGGTGAGAAAAATGAGTGAACTTTGAGTTACCCTTATAGTCATCATTTTTGCTTTTGTAAAGACTCAATATGCACACCAAGATCTGTTCAGTTTAATTTCTTTTTTGTTTTGTTTTCCTATGTGCTATTTCCAAAGAACTATATAGTTACTTCTCTAATAATGTTAAGAGACATACCTGCCTAGCCAATGACACTATTTTAGATTTCTCTCTCTGTATGAGAGA